>NC_140987.1:362569993-363769993 GCF_052327205.1 Somniosus microcephalus | reverse complement strand
TGGGGAACCAAGCCCGGCTCTCCACAGCCTCCCCAGCGAAGTTGGATCTCTGCCTGACTGCTGGGCGGTTGCTCGCGGTCGACACCCGTGTTCCTGGACTCGACACTTTTTTTATGTTGCAGGTAGATTAGCATCAACACTCGTCGCCACTGTTAGATCCGTGGTTCAGTGGATAAATAATTACACGGATGCTGTACATAAACAAATAACAGGTCTTCACTGGAGGAGGGTCATCTCTAGACTGGGGTACAGAGGCATGCGCACAGCTTATATACCGGTGTGGTTACTGCCAGCACTACAGTATACAGGAGCTGTAAAAAGTAGTTCTGACTTAAAGCACATACACTAAAGTATTGTGAACTGAGTGAATTTTATAACATCAACTTGCATTGTGTATAGCACCTTAATGTTGAAAAAATGTCCCAAGGCATTTTGCATTTCCACTCGTTGAACTGTTTGCTTTTTTTTCCAGCAGCGGGCATTCATAACATGCATAGTAAGAAGATATTATCATACAAACAGCTATATTTTTGAAACAATGTTAAGGAATACAACATCTGTTTTGACTTTCAAATGTTAGTTATTTCACCAGCTGCACAGTAGAATGTCTCCCATTCTTCTGTGTTGACGATACCATAATTTTTTTGTTCTGGTTTATCTGCTTTGGGCAGCTCTTTTGTACCCTCCTGGTAGATTTAACCCAATGCAGTGTGTGTACCTAGTTGTCAGACTGGCATAACATACTTCCAGCTGTAAAGGTACTTTGTTTATATGATATGAGAACTTGACTGTACATTACTCAAGTTGGGAGCTCAGAGACTTTTAGAATGTGAGTAGATTTAGTTTTGCTGCATACAGGAGCGAGCAGTGATATCCTGTTTTGTAGATGTTTAAATTACATGCATGTTTCCTTCATGCAGTGTAATAATTTGTTTCTCTCAAATTCAAAATTCAGGTGTTTATTTTTGAGGCACACAAGTAGAATTCTGAATATGCACTCAAATGAAAAGATTAATTAATCGACATTTTCTCACCAAATGACACCCCACCTCTAAGTTTAACAAAATACCATACTTGATGAAAATAACTGATTTTAATCTGAATTTTAAAAATTCACACCCATGTCTCTAAATAATTTAACATCTCACACTAATTGAGTTTAAAAAAGGCTCATAATCCTAAGAGCTAATGTTAATTTTTAAGATTGCCTTTAGCACCTCTTCCATTGTCATGGACTGTGCAGGTTTTTATTCATTACCACTTCAAGAAAATGATGATGCCAGCCTTCCTGAAGATGCAGAGTCACTCGATCTGACCCCAGTACGCACCATCTTGGGAGACTAGGTTAGAGAAGGGGTCTTCACGTGACGAATCACCTGGGTACAAGTGTGCAGGAGCTAGGGCAGGGTGATAGGACTCCACAGCTGTCGGCTTGCCAGAGGACATGATCACAGACTAACTCTGTTGCAGAAAACTTGATGCTGACTAAGAGGGCCCAGTCTACTGAAGAAGGCGGATGGACATGCATGAGGAAATACTAGGTGCTCTGGGTAACCTGCCAGAGAGCTTGTGCACAATGGCGCAGAGCATGGAGGAATCCAGATAAAACATGTATTGGGTTCAGAACATGGAGACCATTTTGTCCAATGTGCTGCGAATAATCAGCTCCATGATTAAGACAGTGGCGCCCACCAAGATGGATCTTCTGCTGACAGCATATGAATTATAATCCGAGCAGTGTTAAAAATAATGTTGTCCGGGTAGTTTAGTAAATGTTTGGAAATGCAGAGAAAATGACAAAAACAATACAACTCAATTCATCTGATCTTCTCAATAAAAAAACATTAGAACTGGTAAAATAGTACAAGTTTGTAGCTGAAGGGTCAACTTGTAAAAGGGATAAATTAATTAAGCATTAAAGAAAGCTAAGCTGAATTTATTTTCTACAAATATGGTTTGTTACATGTATGTAGCATATGTAACAAAAAAAAATCCTACGGCGCCCCTCAGAGGTGTACAGTCATAAGAACATAAGAAATAGGAATAGGAGTAGGCCCTTCGAGCCTGCTCCGCCATTCAATGAGATCATGGCTGATCTTCTGCCTCAATTCCATTGACTGGCCTTATCGCCATATCCCTTGATGCCCTTACTAGTAAGAAATCTATCGACTTCTGTTTTGAATATACCCAATGACTGAGCCTCCACAGCTCTCTGGGGTAGAGAATTCCAAAGATTCACCACCCTCTATGTGAAGACATTTCTTCTCATCTCAGTCCTGAATGGCCTACCCTTTATCGTGAGGCTGTGGCCCCTGGTTCTAGACTCCCCAGCCAAGGGAAACATTCTCCCAGCATCCACCCTATCAAGCCCTGTAATAATTTTGTATGCTTCAATGAGATCCCTTCTTATTCTTCTGAATTCAAGAGAATACAGGCCTAGTTTACTCAATCTCTTCTCATACGACAGTCCCGCCATCCCAGGAATCAATCTCATGAACCTTCGTTGCACTCCCTCTATGGCAAGTATATCATTCCTTAGGTAAGGAGACCAAAATTGTACACAGTACTCCAGGTGTGGTCTCACCAAGGCCCTATATAATTGGAGCTAGCCTTCTTTACTCTTGTATTCAAATCCTCTTGTAATGAAGGCCGAGAAGGGATAATGCATCATGGTCACAGAGGATGCCATTTGTAACTCGTTAGAGCAGTTTCGGTGTTGTAGGGATAGAAACCTGAAAACAGATTCAAACAGAGCTGCAGAAGGATTGGCACGAATTTGGGACATTGGCGAGAGTTTGCAATGAGCTGTGGGTGGGTTTTTCCAGAAGCAGGGTGATGATGGTGGTTTTAAAAGTCAAGGGTCAGTGCACTGAGGAAAGGGGATCCATTTACAATGTGGCCAGGAAGGGAAGTTGGTGGTCAGTTTGGCAGGAATGGGGTCAAGGGCGCAAGAGGTGGGTCTCGTGTACGAGATGAGCTCGGAGGACTTGAGTAAAGACGAGAGAAACTACAGAGGTGCAGATTCAGGGCTAGAGCAACTTTACCAGTTTGGTAGGAACCTTCCTTTTGTCAAAAGGTTTGTATAGGCCAGCATTGGTGAAATGTATTGCTGGCTTGTCCAGATAGGCTGTACGTGAGACCATAGCCAAAATAGTGGATCCTAAGCCAAATAATGCCTGTGGTTGCTGGTATCACTTTCAGTCAAGATGCACCAGTAAAACATCCACTTAAGGATGGCTTTTGTGTCTCCAACAGCAATGGGTTGTCTCCAGTGGTGCTTTTCCTGTCGGAGGTAACCCCGTCATACAAAGTGACACAAAATGTGTGCGTCACAATTATGGTTGTTGGTATATAAAAGGCACATTCATTTACTGCTTTTCTTTATATAAAAAAAAATACTTCTGTGTAATGCAGAATTTTGTCTTTTTATACTATTTTACAATCGGTTTAAGATCTGTAATTTAGAAACAAATATTTGGATTAATCCAGGGATTATTGATGAGGAATGACTGCATTTTGAGGTTAATGACAAGCTACCTGGTTGTGCTAATATGTTCTAGTGTGGTTCTTCCTCCTTGATGTACACATGAAAAATTTAGCTGTTTTCCAAACCTGAATTTGTAGAAACTATCTGCTTCAATATTAAATGGCTTTTGTGTCATAAGAGTGTTAATTTTTGCCATGAACTGTCAAACCTCTTCAGTTATCCAGTTTCATTGCAGCCTTGATGTTAGCATTCGGAAGCAGTAAAAACAGATCAACTTTGCCCCAGGCAAATTCACACTTGCCTGCCTATTTCTTTCCTTTTATGTCTTCTGTTGGTTGTTCTGGACCAAGTTAATCACAGCTGGAAGGATTTTGTATCTTTTCAATCATACGAATCAGCAATTCTTCTACGTGGCTTCTAGTGTTATACTATGCTAATAACAGCAGCAGAAAATGTTATTGGATGTGGGCCTCTGCTGACAACGGAGCAAGGAGGTTGAGTTTGTAACATCTTTAATTGCAAGGTTAGGGAGCTTGGAATTTCCTCCGGGCATTTAATTCTCCAGCATCTTATCCAAAAAAGGCACATTGTTTGCATGCTTAGGAATTGTGGATATTGGCCAACTTTTGTGTATATTCGTCATAATATTCAAGAATACAAAGGGAAGTTAGTCATGAAGTGACAGTGGGCATAACCATCTAATTTTACCAAAATTTTTTGGAAACAGGAATTGCATTAGAGGGCTGGAGAGTGGTGAATATTATGCCACTATTCAAAAAAAAAAGGGTAAATGATAATTGAGTTAATTATGGATCAGTTAGCTTGACATTAGTAGGAAAACTACTGGAGACTATAATAAGGGATAATCGTAAATACTTGAGCTACTTTTATATTGCTGTTTGGCAATCTGCTCATGTGGCATGGATCTCGAGCAGCCGGCGGCAACATCAAAATAAAGTTAATCCCGTTCTTTCATTGGGCCTTCCTGGGGCCCCAAAACACACTGTCCCAGTGACAGCAACGTTCTTTTGTGGTGATGTCATGGCATCCTCATGCAGGCATGCATTTATTAATTTTGGAGTTGCGTTACTGTATCACGTGCACAATGGTTAATCTACCCCTGAATGAAATCGTGGGCCTCCACAATGCAGCCAGTTTACAGGATGACCAACTGAACCTTACAAACATAATTGAATCACAGCAGCACTGTTTGCAGTACCATAGGGTACAGTAGTGTAGTGTTTATGTTACTGGACTAGTAATCCAGAGGCCTGGATTAATAATCCAGTGAACGTGAATTCAGATCTCAACATGGCAGTTTGTGAATTTAAATTTAGTTTAAAAAGAGAGTAAATAAATCTGGAATAAAATGTTGGTAAAAGTGACGATGAAGCTGTTGGATTGTCGTAAAAAAACAACTGGTTCACATGTCCCTTAGCCGCTACAGAGATGTCATGGAGGGTCAAAGGCTTGTTGCTTGGGGATCTTTAGCAGGGTTGCTGATGGAAAAAGTTATAAAAAGGGCAAATATGATTCTGGGTTGTATACACAGGCAAATAAACACAAAGAGGTGATGTTTAGGCCACAGTTGGAGTACTGTGCAATTTTGACAACCTATTGTAGAAGGAATATTGAAATGAGACAGTTGCAGTGTAGATGTACTCAGATAATACTGGGGATGCGAAGATCTGGTGATGTGGATTTGGAAAAACTAGGGCTGTATTCACTGGAGCAGAAATAGTGAAGTTGAAGAGACCCCAAATGGTAATTTGGTTTGAGGTGATAAATAGTGCAAGATTATTTCCATAGGTCAGTGAATTTGTAATAAAGGGGCATAAATTTTGATGTAGTATTAGAAGCTTAAAAGGGAAGGTTAGAAATATGTTCCCTCAATGCAAAATGTTTAGAATATGCATTGCTATAATTGGCTACTGAAGTTGAGCCAATCATAACAATTAAGGGAGAATTAGATAAATATTTGAAGGAACAAAAAAAAGGGTATGTGGAAAGAGTTTGGAGTGTATAGCTCTGATGTGGAGTTGACGCAGACACTGGAGTAAAAAGGGCCTCCCTTTCTGATGAAAGTTCCTTGATTCTAAGATGTGCCTGATTCACTTTTTTTATTGTTTTGCATTGGGTTTGATAGTGATGGATAACAGAAGCTTTCTGTTTAGTGAATACAAATAAAACTCTCTAAGGCAGACTGTCATTCTGGACTTTACCTCAATAATTTAGCCACACTTTCTGAAGAACTTCTTGGGTACTTTGCCTCAGTAACTTGTGCAAATCTTACTTTTACACATTTTGCTTTTGGTGCCCTCTCTGATCCTATTTAAAACTTTTGATGGTCTTGTATGGAGGCTCAAACTGTTGAATTGGTATATTCAAGTATTTCTAGATTTATTTTTTTAGTTTCAGTGGACAAGTCTGGTTCTTTGGGGAATGATTGATAGGGCTATCAGAAGCAAGACGATACATTGATTGAAGTAGCATTTAACTCGACTCACCTCAAGGATACGGAGGACTAAACAGGACACAATTTGGTGTATTATTAAGAAGTCTTTTATTTCACTGCTTCAATCTAGGCATGGATAATATCATTGCCAACATAATCATCTCAAATAGTGCAATAAGTTAGTTTTGGATTTGCAACAACACATCATTTGCTGGATTATCTCTGTAATCTTCTCCAGCCCTGCAACCCTCAGATATCTACACACATCCAATTTTGGCCTCTTGAGCATCCCTGATTTTAATCGGTCTACCATTGGCGGCCGTGCCTTCAACTGCCAAGGACCTTACCTCGCTTTCCTTCTTGAAGATGCTCCTTAAAACCTACTTCATCTGCACTAATTGCTCCTTATGTGGCTCGGTGTCAAATTTTGTTTGATAACGCTCCTGTGAAGTGCCTTGGGATATTTTCCTATGTTAAAGGCGCTATATAAATACAAGTTACTGTTGTTGAACTTAGCATTGTATAGCTCAGTTCAGAATTACAGTACCAAACCATGTGGCCCATTAACTCACTGAGCCACTGCAGAAGCTAAAACTTCCAGCTATTCTTAAATATTTTTTTAAAAAGACTGGCTTCCTTAATGGTGGTAAGTGCTCAGTGTGGAAGTGAACCACATTGACCAGGAAGTTTTATCCCTGGTCTGGACTGAGTTAGTCATTCTTAGCTAGGGCACTGGCAAGGGGTGCCACAATGGAGCTCCGTACCCCTGTGATTGGGAACAATAATTCAGCTAGGGTTCCCATTGCTGATTGGGCTCCAGCGATTCCTGGTAGAAGGTGCATATCTCTGGGTCTCTGGTGCGGATATGATCCAGCCCAGCTGTGCCCACCCCCTCCACCCTTCCCTCGATCACAGTCAACACAGTCAAATGTCCTACCAATGCTCACTGCTTAGGCTAACGCATAAGAAATGGTAATATCCCAACATAAGCTAGTGCTTTCAAGAAAGATGAGGAGAAATTGGAGGGATAAAATAAAAAGAAATGCTGAAATCGTTCAGCACTCAAACAGTTACATTTTGGCTGAACTTCAGTCAATACTTATTTTTCCTGCTATCAAGTGTGCTCACTTTGTAGTTAATTTTATATTAAACATACTGACTGCAGGGCAAATGAACATGTGAGAATTGCAAGTCAGAGGTATGGAGAAGAAGATGGCAATGAGCAGTTATTAATAGTATTTAATTAGCTCTATTTAAATTGACTTGTCTGAAGATCTGCCAATTGGTAAAAATGGTCTGCAGAAATTGAAAAGCACAAGAGATGTAATGAAACCTAAGCCTGTGCATATTTGATTCAGAATTGTTTTATGTTTAGGGAAGACGACTGGTCGCAGTTGAAATAACTCAAACTTAATGGTAGAAGTAAACTGAGGAAATTGATCTTGTCCCTAGGGCAGGTAGCCTGTGAAATGCATGATCTCACTTGTTTTGAGAATGGCTCTGGAAACAAAATCACAAGGGGGGGGGGCAAATAAAAAATCAGTGTGACATCTGGGGTGCTCATTCAAGTTTCAACATACACTGCTTTAGGCAAAATTCCACACAGTTTGAAAATTAGCCAGTTTCAAACAACTTCCAACTAAATTTGTAAATAACACATTATTGCATGCTGTGTGGCTTCAGTATTTGATGAAAAATATAATTAGTCACTTAAAAAACAACAAGCCGGTTCAAAAATCGCATCGGAAATTGTAAATGCATGTTACACCCATGCAGTTCACTTTTTTCCACCTTCTAATCCCTAATGGACAAGTCTGCAATTATTGAGTGCTTATACAAAATCATGGAGCTTCCATATAGATAACTTGCTTTTGTTTAAATAGAAATTTATGGTCAACAAGGTGAAGACTGTCAAAGCTAAGGAGCAGAGCACTTTGACAGCTTTGTCGTGCCGTGTCCTCATGAGCTCAACCAGCTGCAGAGTAATCCCTTTGCTCTGGCTCAACTTGAGGATGACCCCCCAGCAGTGACTGACTTTTTTCCCCCACTTCTGACATCAGACATTCTTACTGCTTTCTCTGAATGAGATTGCTGGTTAGTACTTAATTTGGGCTAATTTTGTGCTGTGGACAGAGAACGAGGTTGAGACTGCTCAAACTTATTTCACATCAGACCTGACAGCAGATGGAAGATGTCTTTCCATCAGTCTTGGCTGGAATTGAATACATTGTTTAGAACTGAAAGGACACTCTGCAGACCACTTCACCATACAGTTTAATTTGTCTGACACACTTTTTTGCAAAGGGGGATTTCAATACAAGCAGAATCATCTTGACAGCATCAAGGTTGAGGGCGGGGGGAGCGGTCAGGGGTTGGTCAGTTATACTTCACTTACAGTTGGCAGGAGCTGAATCTGTGAAAACACTGTACAGTTTCCTTGCAGTTTGTAACTTAGAAGCATTCCAAGTTTATACAGTTTGGCATAAGAAAGTGATTGGGACAGTTTCACCAGAAATAAAGCCTCTGAATGATGCACAGATTGGGACACTGGCTGCTGCCATGAGCATAACCAAGGCATGTGATAAGAACTTTTACATTTGTAATTTCTGTAACTCCGGTTGCAGGACATTTGTTCCTTGCATTTGTTATTGCTAAAACTGGCTCTATCCTCACAGTAGGTCCATATTTCTACTGTTGAAATAAAAAGCAAAAAACAGCAAATGCTGGAAATACACAGTGCATTTGTCGAGAGAAAAGACAGGTCAAGATTTTGGGCTGAACCCTTTCATCAGATCTGACCTTGCTAAAACTCTTGACCTTTTCCCCCCTCTGAATAGATGCTGACTGATCTGTGTGTTTCTAGCATTTTATGTTTCTAGAGTTGAGTTATTTTCCGAGTAAAAATTCCTCATTCACTTTCAGCAATTAGTGTTAAAACTATTGACCAAACAAAATGATAAAAGGTGAGATTACACATTTGAACAGCCAAATTGTTTTGACTTTGAGATACATGCTGACTTGACATTAACATGTCAAATAATTTTCATTTAACAATGTAATTTCAAGTTAAGAATTAATCCCATTTGATTTTTCAGTTGCTTGTATTAAGATGCCACAATAATAGGATAGATTTAGACAAGTACGTTTTTGATCCTCCAGTTTCAATTGAAGCAGTTGGACCAATCAAAATAGCAGAAATTATTATTTGTGTCAGTAAGTGTTATGTGTCTGTGTACAATGTCAGTATAGTTTAGTGGGGGGGAGGATTGTTGACAGGTAATGACATGCTAGCAGACTTCAAACTGTCCAGTGAAGGTCAAAGATATTGCTACGGCCTGTTTGTCAGTAAAATGTAGGATTTCAGCTGACATTTAGTTTCAGCTGCGAACCACGAAGCTGGTGCTAGCAGCCAAATAATCTTTGTGTCATTCATAAAGGTGACTGGTTAGTACTATCAAGACTGTTCTGTGTTTGCACTGAGGAAATGGTATTTATCTTCCAAATGTCTTTTTAAAACGCATTGAGATGTTTGCAGTTCCTTTAATGACTGAATATAGCCTATATTGACAAACCATTTCTGTTCACTAATTAGAAAAGTGTTTTTTTGCCACGCTATTACTTTTGGGAATTTGGATGAGAGAATATGTTCGTACTGGGATTATTTTAAAAAGTTAGTAATTTTTAGGTATGCAGGGAAATGAAAGACTCCTGGAATACTTTCCATTTTTGTACCATTTTTGTCTTGTTTTCTTTACGATTTTCTCAGTCATAGTTATACAGCACAGAAAGAGGCCCATCATGTCTGCGCCGGCCATCAAGCCTTGTCTATTCTAACCCCATTTTCCAGCACTTGGGCCGTAGCCTTGTATGCTATGGTGTTTCAAGTGCTCATCTAAATGCTTCTTGAATGTTGCGAGGGTTCCTGCCTCTACCACCCTTTCAGGCAGTGAGTTCCAGATTTCAACCACCCTCTGGGTGAAAACGTTGTTCATTAAGTCTCTTTTCTCATTAAGTGATGGGGCACTAGTAGTCTTCTGGTACCTCCCTCAAGTGGCCATTCTACATGAAAGATGATAGCTGCTTTTACATTGGCCTTAAGCTGGTGCCCCAGACACCTCTCTATCGTACATAGGATGTAAACTTACTGTAGTCACTAAAATGGAACAGGTTTTCCCATAGGCTGCTCTTGGGGAATCTGGCAAGTGCCATTGTGGTTGGTGCTGGGTTTACACAACCTCAGGAATCAGTGGAGCAAACATTCCTCTGAGGTCCATGTAAAATCATTTAGTGAGTGTTGGTAAGTTATTTGACTGGCCCATCACAACAAAGCTCATCTCTGCTCCGGCCCACTATCAACAGATCAAGTTGGGAGCAAAAACCCTTAGTTGTTTCTATTTTACTTTCTTAGTTTGGGAATGGTGAGGCTAATTGTAACACCCATGCATCTTGAGCTGAAATAGCTAACAGATTGCATCTTGCTCGTCAGTTCGGTTTAAGCCATAAAAGTGTTTTCACCCAGCATGCCATTGGTTGCATCTTTTGTACCAGTTAAAAACTCGTTCTTTTGGGGTTTTTTTTCCAGATAATTCTATAAAAGGAAAAACGTTCATTAGGTCTATTCTATGCGTTCCTCCAATTTTAGAGATTTGTATCTATTAACACATCTCCATGGCATTACTCAGAGTTGAAGGTTTTCAAATTACAGGGTTATACCAAGTAATGTGAATGAGCATACTGACTTATCAGCATTGGTGGTGTCCCTGGGGTCTGGTAGTACAGGTAGACTACCTTTTATCCGAACTTCCGAAAACCGAAACCCTCTAAAAACCAAAGGTTTTTTTGTTCAGCGTAAGTCGTGCGCACGACCCCGACCCCCGCCGACGACCCCCCGCCAACCCCCCCCCCCCGCGGACCCCCGCCCGCCCACCGCCGACCCCACCCCCGACAAATTTCCCAGTCTTATAAAATACCTTAAGAAAACCGAAACACGGCTGGTCCCGAGGTTTTCGGATAAAGGATAGTCTACCTGTACTAGGATGGAGTCCAGGGTTTGGAAACACTGGAGAGGAACACTTTTGAAACAATGGGCAGGATTTGGGATTACGGGGAGTGGGAGGATTAAGCAGGAAGATCTCAAGGTTTTGGCACATTGCAGTTAGTTCTGGGATCATGAAGCACTGGGAATGCAGTCTATGGGTTTGTGACTACTGAGAGGGAGTCCTGAGATGTGGGAGTGGGTGGTTCAAGTGTTTGGGTGGTTTTGGGATCCAGCAGGACTGGGTTTGGGTGGGGGTTGGGGAGAATTTGATAGTATCGGTAGCTGCTGGGATCTGACAGTACTGTAGGGGAAGGATAAGGGGTGGGCCATGGGGAATTGGACCCAAATGGTCATCGGATTGTTCAGAACCATTCTCCCGCCCCCACCCCACCATGTTCCTGTCAGTCATCCAGTCCTTTTGTGCCCTCAGGTTCTGCATAAACCTTTTGCTTCTTAAAATGAATGGACAGAAAATCACAGGCTGGGGATGTATAATTGCTTAACATGCTCTGCAAGCATGTGCAATTGTGACATGTTGACTTACAGATTTCCTATTATAAAAGCATGACTGAGGAAGTAAGGTAAAGTACAGGACGTTTTAATAATATACAGTAGATTACCTCTGATCCTTATAAAACATTGATGTATTGTTGACTGTTAAACCATATATATATTGCAACTCACTTCACAGCACCACCTACCAGTGACAACAAGAAGTATTAAAACTATAGATAGTTAGACACCTTGTTTTACAAGGATTTCTTTTCTCCTTGCACAGCCACTCTCCCAGTGGGTAACTGCCTGCCTGGTCTCCACTTGGTACTTTCTCCTGGCAGCCTGGTTGTAAAATTCACTCTAGGAATCTACATACAATCTTTTCATAGGAAGCTTCAGCACATATTTAATATTGTAAATGAAATACTGCACTCCAAGGATTAAGAAATGATGATCAAAACACTATTAAATATGAAACCATCTGAGTTTATTCAGGCACAGCTCTTAATAAAATATCTCTTCCTTTGTAGATATCTTGAACTGTAGTAGAAATTGGGACAACTGTCACATCTTCGCACTAAGGAGATCAAGCATTATTTGTCACTATTGATTGAAATAAGATTTTGAGGCTTAATATCTTGCCCTTTAATGTTCGTAAAAGCCACATATAGCCAGCTATTTTACTGGTTGTCATAACAGTTCCAAGACAATTACACATCTACTTAGATAATCTTCCTCCCATTTCACCCTGTCCCTGCTTTCTCCCCATATCCCTTGATCCCCTTAGCCTTAAGAAATATATCTAACTCCTTCTTGAATATATTCAATAAGTTGGCCTCAACTGCCTTCTGTGGTAGAGAATTCCACAGGTTCACCACTCTCTGGGTGAAGAAATTCCTCCTCATCTCAGTCCTAAATGGCTTACCCCTTATCCTTAGACTGTGACCTCTGGTTCTGGACTCCCCCGCCATCGGGAACATCCTTCCTGCATCTAGTCTGTCTAGTCCTGTTAGAATTTTATAAGTTTCAATGAGATCCCCTCTCATTCTTCTAAACTCTAGCGAATATAAGCCTAATCGACCCAATCTCTCTCCATATGTCATTCCTGCCATCCCAGGTATCAGTCTGGTGAATCTTCGCTGCACTCTCTCCATGGCAAGAACATCCTTCCTCAGATAAGGCGACCAAAACTGCACACAATACTCAAGGTGTGGTCTCACGAAGGCCCTGTACAACTGCAGCAAGACATCCTTGCTCCTGTACTCGAAACCTCTCGCTATGAAGGCCAGCATACTATTTGCTGCCTTAACTGCCTGCTGCACCTGCATGCTTACCTTCAGCGACTGGTGCACAAGGACACCCAGGTCTCGTTGCACTTCCCCTTTTCCCAATCTATTGCCGTTCAGATAATCTTTCTTCCTGTTCCTGCCACCAAAGTGGATAACCTCGCATTTATCCACATTATACTACATCTGCCATGCATCTGCCCAATCGCCCAACCTGTCCAAATCGTACTGGAGTTTCTCTGAATCCTCCTCACAGCACACACACCCACCCAGCTTTGTGTCATCTGCAAACTTGGAGATATTACATCTAGTTCCCTCGTCTAGATCATTAATATATATTGTGAATAGCTGGGGTCCTAGCACCGATCCCTGCGGTACCCCACTAGTCGCTGCCTGCCACTCGGAAAAAGACCCGTTTATTCCAACTCTTTGCTTCCTGTCTGCCAACCGGTTCTCTATCCAAGTCAGTACCTTACCCCCAATCCCATGTGCTTTAGCTTTGCAAGCCAATCTCTTATGTGGGACCTTATTGAAAGCCTTCTGAAAGTCCAACTATACCACATCCACTGGTTCTCCCTTATCTATTCTACCAGTTACATCCTCAAAAAATTCCAGTAGATTAGTCAATCATTTTGTAAATCCTTTTGTAAATCCATGTTGACTTTGTCCAATCCTGTCACTGTTTTCCAAGTGCTCTGCTATTACATCTTTTATAATGGACTCTAGCATTTTCCCCACTACCGACGTTAGGCTTACCGGTCTATAATTCCCCATTTTATCTCTACCACCTTTTTTAAATAGTGGCGTTACATTAGCTACCCTCCAATCCATGGGAACTATTCCAGAGTCTATAGAATTTTGGAAGATGACCAGCAATGCATCTACTGTTTCTAGGGCCACTTCCTTAAGTACCCTAGGATGTAGATTATCAGGCCCTGGGGATTTATCGGCCTTCAATGCCGTCAATTTCCCTACAAATACTGATTTCATTCAATTCCTCCCCCTCATTAGACTCTATGTTCCCCAACATCTCTGGGAGTTATTTGTGCCCTCCTTTGTGAAGACAGAACCAAAGTATGCATTTAATTGGTCTGCCATTTCTTTGTTCCCCAATATAAATTCCCCTGATTCTGACTGCAAGGGACCTACGCTTGACATCACCAATCTTTTTCTCTTCACATATCTATAGAAGCTTTTACAGTCAGTTTTTATGTTCCCTGCAAGCTTACCCTCATTCTATTTCCCCCCTCTTAATTAATCCCTTTGTCCTCCTTTGCTGAATCCTAAACTGCTCCCAATCCTCAGATTTGCTGCTTTTTCTGGCCAATTTATATGTCCTCTCCTTGGATCTTATGCTATCCCTAATTTCCCTTGTTAGCCACGGTTGAGTCACCTTTTTTGTTTTATTTTTATGCCAAACAGGGATGAACAAATTCTGTAGTTCATCCATGCGATCTTTAAATGTTTGCCATTGCCTATCCACCGTCAACCCTTTTAAGTAACGTTCCCCAATCCATCCTAGCCAACTCTCGCCTCATACCATCGTAGTTTCCTTTATTTAAATTCAGGACCCTAGTCTCTGAGTCAACTACTTCACTCTCCATCTTAATGAAGAATTCGATCATATTATGATAGGTCTTCCCCAAGGGGCCTCGCACAACAACATTGCTAATTAATTCTTTCTCATTACATAATACCCAATCTAAGATGGCCTGATCTCTAGTTGGTTCCTCGACATATTGGTCCAGGAAACCATCCCGTATATGCTCTAGGAATTCCTCCTCCACAGTATTGCTACTAATTTGGTTAGCCCAATCTATATGTATATTAAAGTCACCCATGATAACTGCAGTGCCCTTATTGCACACGTCTCTAATTGCCCGTTTAATGCCATCTCCAACCTCAGCATTACTGTTTGGGGGTCTGTATACAACTCCCACTAACGTTTTCTGCCCCTTGGTATTTCTCAGCTCTACCCATACAGATTCCACATCATCAGAGCTAATATCCTTCCTTACTGTTGTGTTAATCTCCTCTTTAACCAGCAATGCTACCCCACCTCCTTTTCCTTTTTGCCTTACCTTCCTGAATATTGAATACCCCTGGATGTTGAACTCCCAGCCTTGGTTACCCTGGAGCCACGTCTCTGTAATTCCAATTACATCATATCCATTTACATCTATTTGCGCAGCTAATTCATCCACCTTATTACGAATGCTCCTTGCATTAAGACACGAAGCCTTCAAGATTTTTTTTTAACACTTAGTCCTTTTGGAATTATGATTTACTGTAGCACTGTTTGATTTACACCCTTGATTTCTCTGCCTTCCACTTTTGCTTTTCTCCTTCCTGTCTTTTGTTTCTATCCTTGCTTCCCTTTCCTCTGTCTCCCTGCACAGGTTCTCAACCCCCTGCCATTTTAGTTTAAACCCCCCCCCCCAACAGCACTAGCAAATACTCCCCCTAGGACATCTGTCCCGGTCCCGCCCAGGTGCAAACCGTCCAGTTTGTACTGGTCCCACCTCCCCCAGAACCGGTTCCAATGTCCCAGGAATTTGAATCCCTCCCCCCTGCACCATTCCTCTAGCCACATACTCATCTGAACTATCCTTCTATTTCTATTCTGACTAGCACGTGGCACTGGTAGCAATCCTGAGGTCTTATTTTTTACTTTACCTCCTAACTCCCTATATTCAGCTGTTAGGACCTCATCCCATTTTTTACCTATATCGTTGGTACCTATATGCACCACGATAACTGGTTGTTCACCCTCCCCCCTCCAGAATGCCCTGCAGCCGCCCCGAGACATCCTTGACCCTTGCACCAGGGAGGCAATATACAATCCTAGAGTCTTGTTTGCGGCCGCAGAAACGCCTATCTATCCCCCTTACAATAGAATCCCCTATCACTATAGCTCTCCCACTCTCTTCCCTCCCATCCTGTGCAGCAGAACCACCCATGGTGCCAGGAAGTTGGCTGCTGCCTTCCCCCGATAGGCCATCTCCCTCAACAATATCCAAAGTGGTATATCTGTTTGAGAGGGGGATGGTCACAGGGCACCCCTGCACTACCTGCCTGTGCCTACTACTCTGCCTGGTGGTCACCCATTCCCTTCCTGACTGTGCAGCCTTTACCTGCGGTGTGACCAACTCCCTAAACGTGCTATTCACGATGTCCTCAGCATCGCGAATGCTCCAGTATGTATCCATTCGCAGCTCCAGCGCCGCAATGCGGTCTGTCAGTAGCTGCAGCTGGATACACTTTCCGCACACGTGGTCGTCAGGGACACAGGAAGTGTCCCTGATTTCCCACATAGCGCAGGAGGAGCATGCCACGGGGCCGAGCTGTCCTGCAATGACTTACCCTTTAAATTTAAATCAATTCAATACCACTAATTACACTACAATTAAATGATATACTCAAGGACCCTTGGTTACTAGCACTCCCCGATACACAAGAGACCTTAAAAACTATAACCACAAAAATTAAGACCGTTATTAACTATTAATCTTAACTGTCAAACTATAGAGCAGTATAAATATTCACCCAGTCAGCTGCTTCCTCTTGCCCGCGTCACTTTTTGAATCGTGACATGGCTCCGGAACGCCGCCGATCTGCGAGATTGGTAAGCCTCTTGGGGAAAAAAAAGCCCGCAAAAGTGCGTTTAAGTACTCATTGTACCGCCGCGCTCTGCTCCTCCCGACACTGGCCTCTGAAAGAAAGCCCGCGACATGGGCAACATGTTTGATTCTCTGTTATCTTTGACCCTTTAAATTTTTGCTATTTCAAAATGCACATTTGCTATTTGCCATCTGTGAATGTTTTCTTAGGCACTTCAAGTGCTGAATTTTACAAATCGCAATGTGGAATTTCCTCTTTCCCATCCCTTTTCATTATACAAATTATTTTCTCCCTGATCTCACATTCAGTCCTTCGTGAGAGGGTGATGCTGACTGACCTGCTGCTGGACCTTTAGACTCCTTTTTCAGTTTGCTTCATGCCAGCCTGTGGAGAAATGTCTCATCTTGGCTCAGCACCTAAGATGATCATAAATGTAATTTATGTCTTCAGCATACAAAAGTATGAGAAAAGCTCTTGCGGATATTGGTAAGGAGTGACATTCCGTTCTTTGGTATTGCCACACTTCAGTTATGGTGGTGATGTAGTAACTGGGGGTAATTTTGACTTTGTTGATGGTGTAACACGGCCGATAACAGATTAGTTGCCCATTGAACATCCCTCTCGATTTTCGTTTCCATTGACTCAGCACTTTGTCATAAGGATCAGCAGCAATAAGAATATAATTTGAGTATTTTCTGAGTTTCTGCTGCTCCATTTACTTTATCACAGATAGGAAGGTTGCATGCAGCTATTTTGCAGAACTCTAAACACCATTCTGGAAGAATAAAAAGCATAAGCTACAAATGTTGGAAATATGAAATAAATATCCAAAAATACTGGAAGTAACACAGCCATCAGTCAGCATCTCTAAAGAGAAAAGGACAGGTTATGATGACTTAGGTATGTACCCTACATCAGAACTGATGGCCAAATTATTGGGCTAACAGTTACCAATTAAGTTGAGCTGAGACAACCTGTCACATTGTTTGGAAATGATACTATAGTAATCCCAACTCTGCTCTTGGGCAGTAAAGCGTAGAACGTAACAGAAAACCTGTTTTGCAGGTTAGTGGTATTTCAGGTGAGCTCTCTGTGACTAATTCCTTGGGTCTCGCTAAATTGCAGCATTTTAGAATTGCCTCCAGATCATATCATTTCTATCTACTCCGTGTGGAATGTGTGTTTGGCAGCACTGTTTACCTTCGTTTGGGTATGTCTGCCAAATGAATGGGAACTGTCTCTCGTGCTACTCTTGCATGGCAGATTTGGAGGTAGAAAGACACCCTGGAGAATTACCCGTATAGATGTTGAAGAGAAAAGATAGCAAACCCCAATTTGCACATGGTTGGCCTTACTTTACAAAAACGGAATTGTCTTGTCAAGGTTGGAACTGAATGGTGCACAACTTCCAGCAGGCTGCCTCAGAGGATTGACTGAACAAGTCCAGTATAGAGTTATGTGTAAAATTGAAATAAATTGCAGGATTTATTGAAGTTGGCTCTTGGCAGTTACGCTCCTCTTTAACAGTAATCAAAAAATCTATCTCATCCCCCACCAAAAAAAAAATGTTTTTTAAAGCCTTATATACTTTGTACTAATTTGTGCTCGGTTTCTACACTGTGCTCTGATGCACATGTTCTGACTATAATACTGGTTTCTGATGCTGGACACACTATTTTTTTGAGCCCATGTATTATAGATGATTAAAAGTTTTCCGTGCCTGGAACTTGTCATTGAATTTTGTAGTCAGTGGCCTGATTCATAGCTGTGTGCCAGATAAATTCCATATCTCGGGGGCCTGAGCAATGTGTAAAATGGTTGTGTAATGTAAATTTTATTTTTTAATCTGTTATAATTGAGCATTCTCCTGTGGCTCATATGGATATTCTAAAGTACACACTCAGTCTGGAACAGATTGTGCCTTGTATGCTTGTCTGTGGGTTTCAAATGGCCAGTTCTCTTAGCAGATTTAGCTGATTGTTTGAAGAAGGCTTTTGTTGGTGTGTGGTCATGTTTATTGAAGAGCCATTTTCGAATGAGTTAGAGCAGAATAAAAGCTGAATGCCTCATAACTTAACGCAATTAAAATTCTGAGTCTTTAGAACTGAGGATCCCGAAGAATTTTGCTCATGGGTTTTCAGGGTTGCTTTTGTTTCAGTGGCATGAATTTTTTTTCTTTTTGATATAGCACAACTAAAAGCTGATAAACACGTGTATATCTTTTTAAAGGAGTTTAATTCTATCTATATGCAGTGCTTGACAAAAAATCAATACTAAAAGACAGCTTTAATCCTTTCATTTTGGCATTAAGGCCAAGTTATAAACCATGATGGTACTAGGTTTACTGTTTAGGTTTATAATTGCTGATGAATGGTAGTCTATAATTATTCCAGAAGAATGCATCATGTCATAGTTGATTGTCTGGCGCTGACAACCTATTAGTACTGTGGAAATGAATTTTATAAATTGTAATAAGGCCCCAGTGGTTAATTTTTCATTGTTAATCAGCAACTTACATGTAACTTAAGAAAATGAAATGGTTTTGTGAACATACGAACAGCAATAACACAATTTTATGGAACAAGAAATTAAATGCTCACCATTTTCCACTCTCATTTCTGGTGGCGGCGGCATCATCAGTTAGAAGCCTGGAAATTCCTGGGGCAGCCACCCGGGGGCGGAGCAGACATCGGCCAACTTCATGGATGCATCCTTGACCCCATCTGAAATCTCAGAGCCAGGAGAATTTGCATATTTTGGTCAGGCACCTGTGCCATTGTAGAAAAACTCGGGCGCCCACCTCATTAATGTGATTTTAAAAAAATGAAATGAGATGATTTTTAAATCTGCTGTTTTCCCAATGGCATTCACTTGCTCTGTGCTTGATTGATGTTAGGTAAGAAGCATTTCAGACACTTATAGGCTCCACTTCCACTAGGATCTGATCCTTGTATGATGTGTAAGCTCGCATCATGCAGATGTACTTGGCGTTGGGGCCTACAGTGGCCGAATTGGCAGGCATTACAGTGGAAAATATCATTCCCCCCCCCCCCCCCCCTCCCGTCCTGCCTGTTCTGGTGACAGCCATGTGGGAAGAGGGAGAAACAGATGTAAGACCACTTCTAGTGGAATTTGGGTGTATACAAAAGATGAGCAGATACACAATGTGATGATGAATTCTGATCCAAAATTTTCCTCCACCTGCCCAGTTAATGGCCAACTTTATGGATGCATCCTTGACCCCATCTGAAATCTCAGAGCCAGGAGAATTTGCATATTTTGGTCAGGTACCTGTGCCATTGTAGAAAAACTCGGGCGCCCACCTCACTAATGGGATGTTTTTGTTTAAAGAAATGAGACGATTTTTAAATTTGCTGTTTTCCCAATGGCATTCACTTGCTCTGTGCTTGCAGTCTTCTGGAATAATTATAGACTGCCATTCATTGTTGCATTAGCAACGGCCAGAAATTTTGCGACTAGGTTGTGCTAACCAGAAATAACCAAGCATCAGATACCCATTTATATTTTGTTGAACAAGAGTGCAATCTAAGATGTTTTTTGTGTGTTTTTGTTTTGCTCATTAGAATCAATAAGTTGATTCAGTGATTTCATTGATAGTTCAGTGTTGTGTTTGAACTGGAGGTTTCCATTACCGAGAGGTAAAAACTTGTATAATATGAAGGCACTTCTTGATTGACTATTTTTGAAGTTCCTGTTTAAGCAGAGCAACGTCCTTGTGGAACTCCTTTTATAATTACATGCCAGTGAAGCTCGGCTGTCGGTTGCAGACCTGTATTGTAATAGCTCCTTGACTTTGTTTTGTATAGACTCAACGTAACTATAGTATAGCTCATAATTAAAAAAATCCTACGTACAGTTCGTTTTGGTTCAAAGTTGCAAAGCTGCTTCTCTGTTGATTTTAAATGTCTAAGTTAGGTTGCATGGGAACCTTTCTTCAATCTTAATAAAAGTACAATTGCTAAAAGAACACATTTAGAAAGGCAAGAAAAGCCTTGATTGTGACAATGACAAATTGTCTGTAAAATATACTTTTGAGAACATTTCATATCACTGCATTCCCATCAGCTGTGGCTTTTACGCTTTAAGGTGCAGGAAACTCCATGTTAGTTGTTGGTGCAATCAATATTTCTCTTCAAAAAGAAGATATAAAGTGATAAACAATGAAGAAATACTGTTAAGTTTTTGTATTCTAGTCACTAATGGCATTTCAGCAGTAGATGCAGCTAACTGGAAGAACTATATTGCTATAAAAAGAGACAGTTGCATGTTCAAGTAAAACAAATTTAACCCTAAAATCACAGTGCTGCGATTCATGCTTCATAAATTACATTGGAGTATTGAAAGAGAATGGCAGTCAAACTGGTGTGACCTTAAGAATGACACATGTGGATAAAATGCAGCTGGACTATTGTCTGTGAGACCACTGAGTATGTGGCACGGGATTTATTTGTGTGTTGTTTTGTGCAAATTTTTTGTCATGGGAGTCGCTGTGCAAACAGTAGTCTCTGATAGCACCTGCTTCTATTCAGGGACCATGTGAGGCCTTTCTTTTCCAGAGCTTCAGTAGCCATTCCATTCATCCTCACACAAAGGGGCCGCATAAAGGGTGCATTCCAGTGACGCTTAAGTAAACCAAAGCCACCAACAAGGGACGGACACTTGTAAACATTGGCCCAGCTTATCTGCTGTTGGTCTTTATCAGGTTACATCTGGACCTTGTGTTAGCATGAATACTGCACTCTTTGTATACAGACACTTCCTCAGACACACTGTAAAAATGCCATCTTTGGATGACCATTGCTTATAGTTTGCTTACAAATTGCTAGATTTGGCTGAGTGCAATTTTCTTCGAAATCGGGAGCAGAATTGCAAAAGCTGTAGTATGTAAGTTAACTATGCCAGAAATTGAGAATGATTTTCAACAATTGAAGTTCAGCAAGTAATACATTTGCTAAGTAGAAAGAAAGGGAAGAAAAAATATGTAGCAACTTATCATGTCCTCAGTATGACCTAAAGTGTTTTATAACCAATAGATTACTTTTGAAACAAGAAGAGAAAATGCTGGAAACACACAGCTGGTCAGTCAGCATTCGTGGACAGCATAGACAAGTTAACATTTTGAGTATGACCCCTACTTCAAAACAGCATTTGCCCTTTTGTTCCATATTTCCAACATATGCAGTACAGTACTTTGCTGATTACTTTTGAAATCAGTCACTTATGTAGGGAAAAGTAACAACCAATCTGCACACAGCAAATGAATGAATGACAGTTAATCCGTATTTTGGTGTTTGTTAAAGGTCATATGTTGACCACAACACTGGGAGAACTTCTTGCTCTTTAAATAGTGACGTGATTGTTTATATCCACTGGGATTGAAATCTCTCTGAAGCTAACTGACTCTGTAATATAACTTTTCAAAGAATTACCTTTCTGACATACTGGGAATCCTTGCAATCTACATGTTGGCGGGTGAAGTGTAACAAAGAAATAACTGATGAATGGTTGATGTATTAATATGGAATGAAGTATAATATTGTGTACTAATCTAACTTTCCTATATCTTAGGAAGGCTTGCTTTGCACACCATATTTTAGTAATTTAATGTGATAGTGTAAGATTATTGCAGTATCAACCTTCTTGCTTCAGAACATTGAGAAAAGTAGTCAAATGGTGAAGCCTTATTATTCAAAACCAGTGGGATTGATTGACCTGTGGCTATGAAGGAGAGGAAGGGTCGAATGGAATGGGATCTTCGAAAACACCACCACATCTCCTGGAGCCTTGCAGCGTTCTGTGCTTTATTTCCCAAAATTGGCAGAGTCCCCCACATCTGCTTTGCCCACGTGCCTGTTGTAGGGTGTCACGTTGCATACATTGTGGGGATCTACTTTCTGCTAGAAGTGAGAAACATGCAAAACTGGGAGCTACAGAGGACCTCATACTGCCAAAGCCTTGTCCACATCCAATGCCCAATGAGCTCTTTACAAAAATTGTTTGCTCAACACAAGTTTCCTGCAGTGAAAAGAATCTCAATCTCATCACTGCAGCGCTGCCAGCTGCATAGAATTGTGTAAATTTCTTAATGTGTCTACATATGCCATTTTATACATACTGTATTACAACCCAGGCAAACCATGGAAGCTTGGCACAGTTTAATAAAAGTTCTGGGAGAAAACAGTTAGTTTGGAGAAGCTTATGTGCAATTTAAACACAATAGATTTTAAATTATCAGCTAAATAGGATTCACCTTAATGATGCCCAGAGGTTTCTAATTAAAAGGGAAAATATATTACCTGAAGGAGTGGAGGAACAGAGAAATCTAAAGGTTGCAGATAAATATATCTTTAAATGTGGGAATGTAAGTAGAAAATGCTACAAAAGGCAAATGGGATTTTGTATTTTATGGAAATACAGAATGTGAAAGCCGGGCATGACAGATCAAATAGCCTCCTCCTGCTGTACATTCTGTAACTCTATTTTTGAAGAGAAATTAGAAATTAACAAATTTCAATTGTTTGCTTATGAGTAGAAACATTTAATTGTGCACTGAGTAAGGCAGTGGTGCTGCTGCCTTTAGATATTGTACGCAGCACCTTTTAAAAGGTGGTTTCTGCAGGTGGCTCCAGAGGCTGCACCACAACATAACATTAACAGCGCCACAAATGGAAATCAGGCTTTTGCCAGCAGGACAGCTATGAGACTCAGCCTCTTGTAGTGGCTAGTGAAACGGTTTGGCACAGTACCCAATACTCTGGATATCTGACCCATTAAGGCTTAAATGTGCAATCTTTTCATTTCTTTAGTTAAAAAATATCACTGTAAACCATCATTCTTTTCACCAATGTTAAAATAAAACTGCAATGCCAGAAACTGTGACCAGAAAAGAACTGTTGGCATAAATATCTTCTCCGTTAAAAGTGATGTCGAGCAAGTTCAAAAATGGATTCCAAGTGCTATATTGAATTGGCTTTTCAGACAGTTTGAAAAGGATCAGAAGAGGAATCTTTGATCAAGAATTAATCAAGTTAAAGGCTCTCTTTAAAGGGGGAAAGGGTACTTTAATTGCTTATTCTATATTCAGCATCTCTGACGGCAAAAACTTGCATTTATGAAGCGCCTTTAACATAGTAAAATGTCCCAAGGCGCTTCACAGGAGCGTTATAAACAAAATTTGACATCGAGACAACTAAGGAGATATTCGGACAAATGACCAAAAGCATGGTGAAAGTGGTAGGTTTTAAGGGGGGTCTTAAAGGAGGATAGATAGGTGGTGAGGCTTAGGGAGGTAATTCCAGAGCTTGGGGCCTAGGCAGCTGAAGGCAAGACTGCCAATGGTGGAGCAATTAAAATTGGGGATGTGCAAGAGGCCAGAATTGGAGGAGCACAGAGATCTCAAGGTTGTAAGCTGGAGGAGGATACCGAGATGGGGTGCGGCGTGGCCATGGACGAATTTTAAAACAAGAATGAGAATTTTAAAATTGAGGCATTGCAGGACCGTGAGCCAATGTAGGTCAGCAAGCACGGGTGAGGGGTGAACGGGACTTTGTGCGAGTTAGGATACGGCAGCAGAGTTTTGGATGAGCTCAAGTTTATGTAGGGTTGAAGATGGGAGGCTGGCCAAGAGAGCATTGGAATAGCCAAGTGTAGAGGTAACAAAGGAATGGATGAGAGTTTCAGCAGCAGATAAGCAAATGCAGGGGCGGAGTTGGGCAATGTTAGTAGGCGGTCTTGGTGTGTATATGTGGTTGGAAGCTGATCTGATCTCTGTGTCAAATACGACACCAGAGTTGCAAATGGTCTGGTTCAGCCTCAGACAATTGCCAGGGAGAGGGATGGAGTCGGTGGCTAGGGAACGGAGTTTGTGGCAGGGAACGAAGACAATGGCTTTGGTCTTCCCAATATTTAGTTGGAGGAAATTTCTGCTCATCCAGTATTGGGTGTTGGACAAGCAGTCTGACAGATTGCAGACAGTGAAGGGGTTATGAGAGGTGGTGAGGTAGACACAGGAATGTTATTTGTAATGCGTGTGTCTTGTGGCAGTAACCTCCCAAAAAATATTATCCCATTGTTTGCTTGGGTGTGAAGATGGCTAACCTTTTGTTTGCCTGACCTTTCAAAGAAACTCCTTGAATTTCAGTGGAAAAAATTATAACCTAGTGCTCATTAGTTTCTGTTTGTCATGCTGTTATGGATAGAGTTGTAAAGTTCTATAGTGTATCTACCACCAGACAAACTTTCCAGGAGTTTGCCAGAAGAAGCTAGACAAACAATGGACTCTTAAGCAGTTAGCTCAGTTGTATGTACTGTAAATAGCTGATTGTGTTGAATAGTATCATGCCTATGTCTTTGCTTCTGTCACTCATTTTATTTGTAAATAAATTTAAATATGAGTCTAGTCTATGTAACCGGAAGTCATAGATTTAAAATAATTGGCAAAAGAATTACAGGGGAAATTAGGACAAATTTCTTCCCAATGAGCGTTGTTAAGATCTGGAATGCACTACCCGAGAGGGCGGTGGAATCAGACACCATAGCAACTTTCAAAAGGCAATTGGACATGTACTTGAAGAGGACTAATTTGCAGGGTTATGGAGAAAAAGCTGGGGTGTGGGACTAAATTTGACAGCTCTTTCAAAGAGCCACCACAGGCACGACTGGCTGAATGGCCTCCTTCTGTACGGCAAAATTCTATGATTCTAGCAGTACAAATGTTCCCACTGTTCAATTTGTAGTGGGCATCCTAGCATTCTCCAATAATAAATTTACTACATTAATCTTGGGTTAACTCAATTTAACAGAGTTAATAATATATGTAATTCCCTGTGGAAACTGTCTTCAGCATAAAAGAGGTGTTTAGAAAAAGGCTGGACAGTACCAGTTACCTCTTGAAGCATTAATATTGCCTCTCTTCCTTCTCGTCCGTTTTCTTTGCCTTCACTCTATTGAAGTTGCTGACAGCATACTGGGGTACTGTTTCACAGGTCTGTTGATCTAGTGGCCATTATTCATGTGTAAACCTTAACAATGAGTGTTGACAGGCTATAAAACTGGGGAGAGGCATGAAAGCACAGTCTCATGCTAGGAAATGGTTTCATGAGAACTGGCTGTCCAGCGGAACTGGCACCAAATGTAGTAACTGAAATCAGTTAGCTCAGCACAAACCAGTGATGGAACTTGAGATCATCCTGGCCTGTCAGGCTGGATGGATAGTACATTTACCAACTGATCCATCAAGTGAGTTGGGTGCTAACATTTTGAATAATGACCAACCAATAGCTCCCAATGTTAAAACAAAGTTCACCGCATCAAAATTAAAGTCACTTCTTACGTTTACTTCTCGCCAATTCTCTTCTCCCCCCCCCCCAATCTCAAAGCATTGATTCTGTGCTGGGTTACAGTTCCTATAGGGACCAGGTGCTCTGCAGTTATTTAACTATTTTCATGTGCGAGCCACGACGGTGAATGTTATCTATTCAATTATTTGGGGACACTACAGCCAAACCGGATTCTGTCCTCACACACAGTCTATGCATTTCCAAATTGGTCACGAGATAGACCTTGGTAGTTTGTCCCTTTACTAAACAAAGAGCATACTACAATTGCACCTCGAACACTGCCCCATTAAGATCAGTCCACTCAGCACAGATCAAAGATAACATTTGATGCCGTTGTTTTCAGTATGGCCCAGCCTCTCTCTGGATAAACTCATTGAGCCATTGGGAAGCCCACACTGTACGGTTTTATGTTTATCAACAACGCGTGGGAGTGTACAATATGACCTGAAATTTGTAGGATGGTTAAAAAAAAGTGCAGTGGGGAATGTGGAGCTCACATTTTTTTGACATGATTCAGAATTAACAAACTTTTTGTATATGGTTCAGAACACTTGGCAGGTGATTTTCTTCATGAATAAATGATTGAAGTTGACATTAAAAAAAAAAAAATAGGGTAACATTCTCGTTTAATGCAGTTTTAATGATCTGTTAAGCTGACACTGCTGGCTTTTTGTAAGGGATTGGTGGTTGAAGGTGTTTTGAGTCACTTATTTGCTGTAACCAGGATTTCAAATGTTTTTTTAAAACTAGAACCTGCACTGGTGTGTGTAGGATTTTGTAAACATATCCACTAGGGAAACGGGACAGGCTTTGATTTACAAATACCTAGTTCAATCTCCATTATACAGTGTTGAAATGAACTATAGCAGATTTAATGAGCAATTCTGTAATGGGGACACATGTACTGAGTGCACAAGGGAAGTGGCTACATGTGCAGGGACTAATTAGTATGAAGCATACACGTATATTTAGGCTTATTTTCATCTCTGAACTTTTACATTATGGAGTGGTTATTAGTGAGCTTTATGGTAATAGATAAAAGATGCTGATATTATCTGAAATTTTTTTCAACACCGCATAAATTGAGATACTGTGAAAATACACTACTCTTCAAGTGATGTTCCTGTATTAAAGGAAAAGAGTGAGAAAGTTAGATCGCAAATGGGAAATGTTGTACGTATATAATAGGATATTTTGAGCTGTTGGTGAAAAGAAAAGATGTATTTTCAGTGAGTGAGTACAACTGAATCGCCCACTCATCTTACAAAGCAAGGACACTGTGGTTCTTTAGCACTCATCAATCCTGAGTTGATCACTTAATATTCTGGTGAAGCAGGACGTGTGTCTTCAAGAATGGTTAAATATAAGGAGTCCTGTAGCTATAGATAAAGTTCAAATGTATTAGCAGTGCTCTTGCATGTAAATAAACTTCAATGGACATATTCATGAAACTTCACTTGCAAAACTAGAAAGTGTTCAGAATCTTTATGGTTGCTCTCACTCTTCTAAGTAATGGGGCTCTGCTAAAGAAGTAGCAACTGTCAGGATTTTCCTGATGCCTTAACCTATGAAAACTAAACTCAAGTACTTTATGCAGATCTAAGAGCCCTAAAATTGTGTTCTCTGTCAGCGGTTACTTTAAAGGATAATAGCCTCAGCTATTTACAATCTATATTAATGACTTGGATGAAGGGACTAGTGCAGTGTATCCGAGTTTGCTGACGATATAAAACTAGGTGGGAAAGTAAACTGTGTGGAGGACACAAAAAGCCTGCAAAGGGATATCGACAGGTTAAGTGAGTGGGCAGTAAGGTGGCAGATGGAGTATAATGTGAGGAAATATAAGGTTAGTCACTTTAGAAGGAAGAATAGAAAAACAGAATATTTTTTAAATGGTGAGAAACTATTAAATGTTGGTGCTCAGTGAGATGTAGGTGTCCTTGTACAAGAAACACACAGTTAGTATGCAGGTACATCAAGCAATTAGGAATACAAATGGCATGTTGGCCTTTATTGCAAGGGGGTTGGAGTACAGGAGTAAGGAGGTCTTACTACAATTATACAGGGCTTTAGTGAGACCGCATCTGGAGTACTGTGTACAATTTTGGTCTTTGTACCTGAGGAAGGATATACTTGCCTTAGAGGGTGTGCAACAAAGGTTCACTAGATTGATTCCTGGGATGAGAGGGTTGTCCCATGAGGAGAGATTGAGCAGATTGGGCCTATACTCTCTGGCGTTTAGAAGAATGAGAGGTGATCTCATTGTAACATCCAAGATACTGAACAGGGTAGATGCTGAGAGGTTGTTTCCCCTGGTTGGAGAGTCTAGAACTAGGGGTCAGTGTCTCGGGATGAGGGGTCGGCCATTTAAGACTGAGATGAGGAGGAATCTTTGGAATTCTCTACTCCAAAGGGCTGTGGATGCTGAGTCATTGAGTATATTCAAGACAGAGATAAATAGATTTTTGGAATCGAGGGATATGGGTATCGGGCGGGAAAGTGGAGTTGAGATCAAAGATTAGCCATGATCTTATTGAATGGCGGAGCAGGTTTGAAGGGCCATATAGCCTACTCCTGCTCCTAATTCTTATGTTCTTATAGCCAGAGGACCATTGTTTGTTTCCCAGATGTCTGGCTTATTATTTGTCTGTTGCTTTTGCAGTTTGCCACTAGTACTAGGGAAACACCGAAGCACACAAACCCTCTCCTTAATAGGCAAGCTAAGATCAGGATCTCCCCATAGGAATTACAAATCTAAACCACTCTAGTGAAATGATTTAGCACTAACTTCCTGTCATGCAAGATTGCTACGTTTTGCCCTTCTATAATTAGACTGCATCCTGGATCTAGTAAGAATATTAAGGGAGTGTTCATACAATCATACATATTCACTTTCCAGCAAGAGTTGCTGGATAGCCATGAACCCTGAGTTTTTTTTCCCCCCCTCCCTCGACCAGAAGTACCAACCTTCATCCGTGCTCGAGTTCAGCTAACTCAGCACAGACTGGCATCAAACCTGAGGGCTTCTGGTCTATATAGCTCTGCACGACACTGAACAATGATCTATCTATTTGGACATTGGGAGTAGAACTTCCATATCATCAACTCTACTTTTCTGTTCCTTTATTATCTCATCTTCTTGGAAAAATTAAACCATAAGCCATTGTGAAATTCAGCTGTGATTAGTAACAGAAATGATTGTCATTTTAATGAGATTGAAGATTAGAAGTAGTGGCAGATCATAATTCAAGAAATAAATTTTAGGACTTACTTTTTTAAACTGGTTTAAAAGTTATGAAGAGTGAACCTCAACCTAGTTAATGCCATATATTTATTAGTCCAATACAGTGACGGGGCTGTCGTGAACCTGCTTGGTCTGTCACTGTTTTGAACTTTGGGAAATAATGTAGATTATAGGAGGTAGGAATATAGAGATGCAGTTCTCTTTGCATAACTGTCTGGGTGGGGTAGCAATCTACTAGCATCTCTTTACTATGTTGGTCTACCAACACTTTCTTCACCAGTGATCAGGGGTTAAAGAAATGAGGACAGCCTCCCCTGTGTAATCATATTAATCTGTCCAGGTTTGTAAGAAAACAAAGTGGAGAATTTATGTAGAAGTGTCAGTAAATATTTTTTTGTTGAAACATTGTCACAAACTTGTTGTGAAATTAATTCAAGCTGTTCTTCAACATCCAGGAGTAAAGTAATCTCCCCAAGTAATTGCCTGGTCACCTCACACGACAGTGGCCTAGATTTTGCAGTTAGCGGCGAAGGAACGGCGCCCGCCATTCATCAAACTGACAGCTGCCCACAGACTTTCCGTGGACTATTGAGCAGCAACTTACGGTTCCTGGCGATCATTTCCAGCGTGGTGCCCTCTACAGGGGATCTGTGGCGTGTGCAAGCAGGGCAAGCAACAGCACATCTCCTCAACCAATCAAATTGAAGAATCCTCAGAGTCTAAACCAAAAAGTATAAATTAGTATAAAATCATGTACAGAAAGCAAAATAGAGAGGGAAAGAAAGATAGGATTGAGAGAGAGATAAGAGACAAAGAAAAAGTTAAAAAAAAAAAAAAAAGTTTTTCAAAATCTCCAACAATACAGTAATTAAATTCTGAAGGAATGAGACTCCACGCTTGTAAAAGGTAATTTTCAGTGCCAGACAGGTTATTTAGCAGTAATTAAGACTAATCACGCTGTTAAAAATTCACTTACACCAGAATTCACCAGCCCTAACATTTTCCGGCATGTTTAGTGGGTAAGTACAGTAACTTAACACCCTTGCATGGATTACAATGCTGAATTGATTGGCGAGGTACTGTTTTGGCGAAGCTTGTGGAGGAGCAGGGCAAATCTGACAGCAACTTCTGGATTTCCGTGTTTAACTGCACATGAGCGGACTCCAGAAATTGCTGTCTGATCTACTCCCTAATAACAGTGAGCACTGAGAGCCTCACTGTTACTCTTAACGCAAAATCCGGGCCATTGTAGCCATTTGTGCTGTGATGGATCTATTTACAGTTTCTGGTTGACATTGTTAAATAGTGTCTCTTTCCCTACATTGCGATTTCAATTATTGAGTAGTGCACAGAATTTGTGTCTTTTTTAATTTTGTGATTTTCTTTACCCCCATTTGCATCTGTTTCTTGATGAGGTAACAGAGAATGTTGATCCAGGTAGTGCAGCAGATGCGTATATATGGATTTTCAGAAGACAGTTAACAAAGTGCCACACAGGAGGCTTATTAAAAAGATGGAAGCCCATGGAATTAAGGGGAAAGTGACTCAGTGACAGGAAGCAAAGGATGGTGGATGGATGGATGTTTTTCAGACTGGGAGGTGGTTTGCAGTGATGTTCCCCAAGGGTCAGTTTTGGGTCCGTTACTCCAATTCTTATAAACGACCTAGACTCGGGTGTAGGGAGCAGCATTATAAAGTTTGCAGAAGATACGAAACTTGGCAAAGGAGTAGATAATGATGAGGATAGTTATAGGCTTCAAGATGATATAGACAGGATGGTGAAATGGGCAGAAGCATGGCAGATGGAGTTCAATGCGGAGAAGTGTGAAGTGATGCACTTTGGGAGGACTAATATAGAAAGACGGTATACAATAAATAGCACGATTTTGAAAACTCTAGATGAGCAGAGAGACCTTGGTGTACCTGTACACACATCCTTAAAGGTGGCAGGACAAGTTGATATGGTGGTTAAAAAAGCATATGGGTTATTTGGCTTTATAAATAGAGAGGAATAGAGTATAAAAACAAAGAGATCATGCTAGAACTTTATAAATCACTGGTTAGGCCTCAGCTGCAGCATTGTGGACAATTCTGGGCACCACACTTCAGGAAAGATGTAAAGGAAGTTTACCAGGATGATGATAGAGATGAGGGACTTCAGTTATGAGGAGAGGTTGGAAAAGTTAGGACTGTTCTCCTTGGAAGAGAGAAGGTTAAGAGGTGACCTATTGGAGGTTTTCAAGATGATGAGCGATTTTGATAGAGAAAAATTATTCCCTCTGACGAGTGGGTCAATAACTAGAGGTCATAAATTCAAAATTATTGGCAATAGATCTACAGGGGAGATGAGGATAATTTTTTCCACTGAGTTGTTGGGATCTGGAACATTCTACCTGAAATGATGGTGGAAGCTGATTCCATAAATAATTTTAAAAAGGAGTTGGACAAGTGCTTGAGGATGAGGAACTTGCAGGGTTACAGACAAAAAGCGGGGGGGTGGGACGAAGCATGACTGCTCTTTCAAAGAGCCAGCACAAGTATGACGGCTGAATGGCCTCCTCTTCTGTGCTATAAGTTTGTATGATTCTATGAAATGCTTTTTGGACATCCAAGTACACAATGTCATAAAGTTTGGCCTCCAGAAATATGTCCAAGCAGAGTTGCTTGGTGTAGCTGTATATTTGCTCTGCCATGCCCATAAGTAAGACATTATAATGCACTAGAGCTTACAGCTTTTCCAAGCTCTCTCAGCAGATCTTTCAACATGCTGGTGTTGGTGAGTCATGGCAGTTTTTACATTTAGCTTGCAGCTGGTGGTATAAGACTAGTTTTTAAAAATAATTAATTCTTGGAATGTGGGCATCGCTGGCAAAGCCAGCATTTATTGCCCATCCCTAGTTGTTCTTGAGAAGGTGGTGGTGGACCATTTTCTTGAACCATTCCTGTCTCTGTGTGTGTGTGTGGTGAAGGTTAGGTGGGGAGTTCCAAAATTTTGACCCAGCGACAAAATGTCCAAGTGTGGATTGTGTGTGACTTGGAAGACAACTTGGAGGTGATGGTGTTCTAATGCACCTGCTACCCTTATCTTTGTAGGTGGTAGAGGTCGCAGGTTTGGGAGGTGCTGTTGCAGAAACCTTGGTAACTTGCTGCAGTGCATCCTGTACATGGTACACACTGCAGCCACAATCTGCTGGTGGTGGAGGGAGTGGATGTTTAGTCTGGTGGATGGGATGCCGACCAAGCAAATTGCTTTGTCCTGGATGGTCTTGAGCTTCTTGCGTGTTGTTGCAGCTACACCCATCCAGGCAAGTGGAGAGTACTGCACCACACTCCTGATTTGTACCGTGGAGCTGGTGGGCTTTCTCTTGGTGCTTGGTAAATAAAGAGAAACTGTTTCCAATGGCTGAAGAGTCGATAATAAGAGGGTACAGATTTAAGGGGATTGGCAAAAGAACCAGAGACGACATGAGAAAAACTTTTTTACGCAACGAGTGGTTAGGATTTGGAATGTACTGCCTGATAGGGTGGTGGATATAGATTCGACAGTAGCCTTCAAAATGGAATTGGATAAATACTTGAAGGAGAAAAAAATTGCAGGGATATGGGGAAAGAGCAGGGGAGTGGGACTAACCGGATTGCTCTTCGAAAGAGCCAGTGCAGACTTGATGGGCCGAATGGCCTCCTCCTGTGCTGTATTATTTTGTGATTCTATGACATAAATTGAAACAAAATTTAGTTGTTCAAATGTTAATTATGCAGTTGATCGTTTTAATAAAACAATTCACTTGGCTGAAGGAATGAGTAAGAATTGGATTAAATTCAACAGATCAAAAATAGTAGTGAGTTCTTGAGCTGCCTCTGTTGGCTTACATTGGGGATTCAAATAATTTTTAAAAATTGACCTTCATCTTACATACAGCCTTTATTTTAAAATTAAGTATCTGCAGAGGGAGATAATACATCTATCTATCTACCAAGGGCTTTTGAACTGAATGTTGAAATTGATCCTCCAGTGAGTGCCTCATTTTTTAATTTGGTCGTAAGTTCCCATGTTTTTCATCTAATGAGGGCTTGAGAAACACGCATTACAATCCAATGTTACAGATTCGGGCTCTAATTGTCATGGGTGGAAGCACAGTTTAAAAAAATATACTTTACGCTGCAGTGCCACTAAGGAGAGTTTCATTATTGTATGGTTTTGACAGATTTATACTCAAAAGTACGGTTGCAAACATTTTTATAGCTGGAGCTTAAAGATGATGAAAGATGTTGCTATACACTTTTTGAATTGCACCATGTGCTGTAAGATGCTTGAAATTTGATAGGTCTGAACACTAGAATGGAAGTCATATCGCTACAGCTCCTCATTACCCACCCTGCTGTCATCTTTCAAAGTTCTTCTTACTAAGGAGACAAAAGACAACCAATATGTAGTGATAGTTCAACGGTAGTTAATTGTACTATTTTTGAAGCACTTGCAAACCTATTCCATCTTACATGGTATTGAGCAGATTTGTGCTCATTTCTTTACTAGGAATTGTAGTATGAAATCTAACATTTCCAATGAAAAATCGAGATGTACAGGAAACTCTTTTTTATCCGGCACCGACAGGACCGGCGTGGTGCTGGTTTATCAAAAAGTCCGGATTACAGAGAGGTATAGTAAAAGGTACGAGAGCCCCGTACATGGCCACAGATCCAGGCGTCCCTGTTGCATAGCAACAGGTGCAGGAACCCCGGTTACACGGCCACAGATCCAGGAACGGCCACTAATATGAAGTAAAACTTACCTGAACCTATTCCTGAATTTTGCCAGTTAATAGAGATTTCCGGTTATTTTAGGTGCCGGTAAATCGAGAGTTTCCTGTAGATTGTTTGTTTTTTCCTAAGTTCTTAAAGTTTTTGGTGGCTCAACAGTAATATCAACCATCTTGTTTACACTTTCTAAAACAATCTGTAGCACAAGTTGCCCATAACGTCGTTTGGCATGTAGCTCTGTGCAGTTGAATTTAATTGCTCTTAAAAATCACCTTGTTTATTCTGTGGACATTTTTACCATCAATGATGATAACGATGCATGGTGCTCTCCCTGCTGCCAGTTTCCCTTTAGTTTTATCAGCTTCTAACCTTTGTGCCTCCTTTTGGGTTAGCTCAAAAAAGAACAAACATTAGAAACAGAGATGTTTGGACAAAGAAAACTTTGCATGTGTTAGTGTGTTGGCACAGATTTTTCATTCCCTTCCCTCCCCACCACTTTTTACTCTTTAAAAAAAAACTTATCCACAAGGCATAATTTCCAGTGTAAATTTCATCGAAAAAAGAGCAGCAAGAGGTACGTGAGATGGCTGCGGCCAGGTTACTTTGCTGCCGAAAATTTTGCATCAAGAATTTAAATTTGACCCAAATTTTAACATGCATTTGTTCTGCTGAATTAGAAAGCTGATACCTGTATAATAATTTGGATTTTTTTTATTTTTAAGAAAATGCACAAGTAATGTTTTAGGAACATGGCACATTTTAAAAAGTTTGTTTTGGTTGGAGTACGATGTAAAATCTGTGAATTATAATGGTTTCTTTCAAATCAATTGAAGATCATTTCCTGTAAGATCCAAAGGAGATTTGGGATGTCATCTAGGCCTGCCTCTCCCTCTTTTCATCCCTGAAAAAACCTCAAATGAACATAAGCTTGCACCCAAATATAAGTATTAGTTGTGGCACTGTTGGTGTTGCAATTAGCACCTGCATTTATTATGGAAATTAAAGTTGTTTGTTAGGAGGTTAAGATCAGTAAATAAAATGTTTCAACTGGCTAGCAATGCTAGTTATATAAAAGTTTCTTGGACTTGCAAATGCGAGAGTAGGACATGGGAATAAGTTTCAAACTAGTAAAAGGTAAAACTAGGAGTGATATCAAGGGGTTCCTCTTCACACACACACACACACACACAGCGATCAATACTTGTACTCTCGGATATAGTAGAGGCAAAAGTTCTGAAATAATTTAAGGAACAACTAGATACAACAATAAGACGACTGTAGAGCCATTCTGGAAGAAATAAAGACTTGCATTTATGCCGGACGTCCCAACACGCTTTACAGCCAATGAAGTACTTTTTGAAGTATAGTCACTTGTAATGTAGGAAATACAGCAGCCAATTTGCGCGCAGCAAGCTCCCGCAAACAGCAATGTGATAACCAGATAATTTGTTTCAGTGATGTTGATTGAGGGATACATATTGGCCAGGACACTGGGGATATCTCCCCAGCTCTTCTTTGAAATAGTGCCATGGGGATCTTTTACTTCCACCCAAGAGAGCAGATGTGGCCTCGGTTTAATGTCTTATCCGAAACTACAATGATCTCCGGGAACAGAATATCAGCCAAGGTCTTGTTTTATTGCTATCCAGTGACCCATGCGAGACATATACATGTATGAAGGCAGGACATCAGGTAAGACAGAATCAGGGTTGGTTCTGATACCCCTGCTGTCCAAATGGTCTGTCTGTCTGACTTACTTTATGGCATTGTGCATTAAGATTGGCCGAATGGCTGCCTTCGTCCATAATGATCATGAGAGAAGTAGGAAATCTTACATCGTAAGACCCTCAAAACAGAAAAGTTACATTTATTTTTCAAAAGTTGAATGCCAACATCCAAGTTGAAGCTGTCAGAATGGAGTTGTTGCATGACATGCCTGGGATAGGGGATGCTCAAAAAGGGGACTGTCATCTTTTCCCACAAATCATCCCCTCCTTCAAGTGATAAATGTTACAATATTAAGAATGCAGTTTAAAAATAACACTTAACCACAGAGGTATTTATGGAAAAAATCAGAATCACAAATAGCCCTGAAACACTAATTTCTTGCACATGTCCATTAGTTCTGAAAGGACCTGGATATAGTGATTTAAAACTGCAGTGATGAAGGATATACTGTACCCCTCACTACATGACTCTGATAAGCCATATTCTATCATAGCAACACATTTCAAATGGTTCTCCATTGTTGAGGGACCATATGAAATAATTGCACTCTTTCTAGGTCTCCTAACTCTGGTACAGCACTGTGTAGAATATTGCATTTATATGAATAGGTCAGTTACTGCCATGGTTAATTCCTAATAAATAATGTCAGTTTATGTTCAAGTAAAATTGCTTGAAAATACACGTTTTCAATTATCATGTCTATTTTACATTGAGACAAATTATAGAAATGATACCTGGTATAAGGTAGAAACAGTGTCTTCAGGGTTCTTGAACTAATAGTGTTACAAAACAGTAGAGGTCACTCTTGTAACCAGAGGGTAAATACATTAGCACTGTTGCTAGAGATTTTTTTTTAGAATTAAATGGCTTTTTTGGCGCATAAGCAAAGACCCCTGGCAGTAGAGAACATGGACACTGGCTGCAGAATACTAAGGGACAGAGGTTTGTCTCCTTATGTTGTCTCTTTTTAGGACATTTTGTTGTGCACAGGAAGCAAAAATGAGAACTCTATTCGCAGCCTTCACATTCGGGTACTTGATGGAGATTAGATTTCTATTCCTACAAGTAATGGTACATAGGATTACATTACATAGGATGACTGGCACAGAAACAGGCCATTCGGCCCAACAAGCCCATGCTGGCGTTTATGCTCCACATGAGCATCCTCACGTCTTTCCTCCTCTAAATCTATCAGCATAACCCTCTATTCCCTTTTCCCTCATGCTTGTCCAGTCTCCCCTTAAATTGCATCAATGCTTTTCACTTCAACCACTCCCTGTGGTAACGAGTTCCACATTCTCACCACTCTTTGGGTGAAGAAGTTTCTTCTGAATTCCCTATTGGATTTCTTGGTGACTATCGTATATTGATGGCCTCTAGTTATGCTCTTCCCCACAAGTGGAAACATTCTCTCTGTATCTACTCTATTAAAACCTTTCATAATTTAAAAAAAAAAAACTATTTTCAAGAGAAAAGAGACCCAGCCTGTTCATCCTTTCCTGATATGTATACCCTCGCATTTCTGGTATCATCCTTGTAAATCTTCTCTGCACGCTCTCCAGTGCCTCTTTATCCTTTTTATAATATGGTGACCACAACTGTATGCAGTACTCTAAATGTGGTCTAACCAAGGTTATATACAGGTTTAGCATAACTTCCCTACTTTTCAATTCTATCCCTCTAGAAATAAAACCTAGTGCCTTGCTAACCTGTCATAACTTTTTGATTTGTGTATTTGTACCCTGAGATCCCTTTGTTCCTCTACCCCCCCCCAGACTCCCACCCTCCAAGTGATGAGACCTCTCTATTCTTCCTACCAAAATGTAATACCTCACATTTATCTGTGTTGCACTTCATTTGCCAATTATATGCCCATTCTGCAAGTTTATTAATGTCTTCCTGTAATTTGTTGCAGTCCTCCTCAGTATTGACTATCCCCCCCCCCCCCCCCCCAAAAAAAAAAATTGGTGTCATCCGCAAATTTAGAAATTGTGTTTTTGATTCCGAAGTCTAAATTTTTAATGTAAATTGTGAACAGCAGTGATCCCAGCACTGATCCTTGTGGAACACTACCACCTGCCACTGAATAGGTACCCATTACTCCGACTCTCTGCTTTCTGTCCTGAAGCCAGCCAGCAATCCATTCTGTTACTTGTCCCCTGACTCTGCATTCTCTGACCTTGTTCATCAGTCTATTATGGGGTACCTTATCAAAGGCCTTTTGAAAATTCAGATAAATTTCATATACTGCATTACCATTGTCTATTCTGTCTGTTACCTCTTCAAAAAATTCAATAAGGTTGGTCAAGCAAGACTTTCCCTTTTGAAACCCATGCTGACTATTCATTATATTTTTGGTTTCTAGATGTTCTTCTACTATAATGTAAGAATGGCAAAGTCCTCATTGAATTCTGATAACTTTGTGTAGAAGTAAAAATCCTTTCACACCATGAGTTATTTGGTTTGTAAAACTTGTTATGATTTCCATATTATTTTAAAAATGATGTGGAAAAATGGATAGAAACGATATGGTGATGTCCTTTTCACCTTAACACCAGATACATGAGCCTTTATTTAATTTTCATGGTTTTGACACCTCATAGGTGAGTAAGTTAAGCTACTAACCAGTAAGCAGATTTTGGACTTGAGGTAGCAAAAGATGCACATGACAGCTTAGCTTCAGTATCTCTCGTGGACAAATTGCCACATTGCCTGTTGGCCATGCAGCTATATTTTTGCTGATGCCTGGATCATTTCTTGCTTTTATTCGTGCTAATCCAACATTAACTTCACAGGTTTTATTACGTGTGTATAAAATCTCCGGTTTGGTACTAAATTCACTAGCTATGTTTTACATAATATAGTCCTATTCAAATTAGTTAATAGACAAGTAGAAACAATACGTGAGTAATTCAACTCGTGTGTTGAGTCAATGAGCAGCAAACTAGAGCATAAACATTTCAAAAATATCAGGAAGTAGAAATTGGCAAAGCAAGCACTGAGCATAGATGCTTTTAAGATCCAATGGTACAACCCCAATGCAGAATCCCCCACACATATTTTGAACAAACAAGGTTTGTAGGCTGTTAGACGAAACATCATTGTGGTACCTCAGATGGGATGTGATGAGGGATATTTTTGAGCACTGGCGTTACCTATACTGCTACTAGCAAGGTTAACTGAAGATTGCAGTTCTGTATCCACCTACATTTGGTGATTTCTTTCTCTTCTGATTTGTATGCTGTTTGAAATGATGGAGGTGTGTTTAAAAACCACTGGCTACTCTGGAGGATAATGGCCCTGATTTGCTGCAATAATAAGTGCGAGGCTTACGGTGCTCGCTGTTATTACAGGGAAAATCTGACAACTTCTGGCGTCTGCACATGCGCAGTTAAACACAGAAATCCAGAAGTTGCTGTCAGTGATACCCTGCTCCTCCACAGGCTGTGGTGTTGCAGTCTTTGCAGATGGAATCTGCACAGAGATCATTGTCATGGCCTGAACTTGGGCTAATTTCCCACTGTTCTTTTATAAAAAAAAAAAAAAAAAAAAAAAAAAAAATGGCTGAAAAAGTTAGGACTTGTTCAATCAGGAGTAAGGAAGTTTTTAATGGCATAATAATAACTACTGCACAACCTCTCTGGCCCTGAAAATGAATTTTACAAATGTGGAGTCTCATTCCCTCAGAAGAAAAGTGATGTTGCTGATTTAAAAAAAAATAATTTAATTTTTTTTTTAGTTTTTCTCTTTCATCTCTCTCCCTTAATCCTATCTGTCCCAATCTTTATTTCACTTCCTGTACAGTTATTTCAATGTAATTTATACTTCCTACTTTTTACTTCCTGGTTTGCAGTCTGTCTCTCAGTGCGCATTCTTCAATCTGATTGGTTGAATAGCCTCGCTGTCACTTGTCCTGCTCACAGATGCCCTGTAGAGGGCGCGGCACTGGATCTGATGGCGGATTAATAGAAATCTATGCTGACAAGCCCACGAAAAGTCTCTAGGCAAAAGCTGTTCCTTCGCCAAAGAGCAAAATCCGGGCCAATATCTCATCCCTTTTTTGTATCTTCCCTGTTTTGTGGAACCACATTATTGCTGTTTCCTGAGCCATTGATATCTGAGTGCGTGTGCATTTGGCTGTTATAATTTTATTAAAAGAAAACTCGAGTGCAAATATGATCCAAGTTCCAGTCACGAGCCAACATTGCACATCTCATCATAATTGCCCTAAAGCGAAAAGCAAAATAAGAGATGGAGGAAAATGTTGTAGCTTAATTAACAGGTTTACCTTGAATAAGGATGGTGGTATGTCCAGGTCAGGATGGTGGGTGACTTGAAGGTGATGGTGTTACTGCTCTTGTCCTTCTCGGTGGTAGAGGTGCAGAGCTGGGAGGTGCTGGCAAATAGGTTTGGTGAGTGTTTGCAGTGTGCTTCTTTATTTGCTCCCCTCAGTTTGGTATCATCAGCAAACTTAACTTTGTTTCTTTCTCCACTTTCAAGTCATTAATGTATGTTGCAAACCATTATGGCCTGAGCACTGATCCCTGAAATATCCCACTAGTAATCTCCTTCCATGCTGATTCTTCTCCTTGTACAGCTACCATTTGTTTCCACTGATTCAGCCAATTTATGATCATCTTCAGAATCTCATTCCCCTCAAACCACTCCCATTCAAGGCCTCCCAGTGTCCCAGTGTTGTGGATGAAACACCTGTAGCATCGCCCATCATGAACCACAACAAGCAGCCAGCAGCTTCAATGGTGCAATGGCCTCCGCTCACCTGCTGCTGTAACCCTCATCCGTACCTTTGTTACCTCTAAACTCGAATATTTCAATGCTGTCCTGGCCCCCCTTCTACCTTGCACCTTCTGTAAACTTTAGCTCATCCAAAACTCTGCTACCTGTATCCTAAATCGTACCGTCCCATTCACCAATCACCCCTGTGCTCACTGGCCTATATTGGCTCTCAGTCCGACTGCCTCGATTTTAAAATTCTCATCCTTGGTTTTTCAAATCCCTCCATGGCCTCGCTCCTCCCTATCCCTGTAACCTCCTCCAGCCCCACAATCCTCCGAGAGATGTGTTCCCCCAATTCTGGCCTCTTGCGCATCCCCGATTTTAATCACTCCACCATTGGAGGCCGTGCCTTCTACTGCCTAGGCCTTAAGCTCTGGAATGCCCTCTCTGCCTCTCTAAGATGTTCCTTAAAACCTACCTCTCTGACGAAGCTTTTGGTCATCTGTCCTGATATCTCCTTATGTGGCTCGGTGTCAAATTTTGTTTGATAAAGATCCTGCGAAGCACCGTGGGACGATTTACAAGAAAAACTTGTAATCATATAGCACCTTTAACATAGTAAAACGTCTAGAGGGCGATGTTATGGAGGTGGAAATGGGCAGTCTTAGTGATGTCGTGGATATGTGGTTGGAAGCTCATCTCATGGTCAAATACAACACCAGTCTGGTTCAAGCTCAGACACTTGCCAGGGAGAGGGATGGAGTTAGTGGCTCGGGAACGGAGTTTGTGGCAGGGACCAAAGACAATGGCTTCCGTCTTCCCAATATTTAGTGGAGGAAATTTCTGCTCATCCAGTACTGGATGTCGGATGAGCAGTTAGACAATTTAGAGACAGTGGAGTGGTTGAGAGAGGTGGTGGTGAGGTGGAGCTGGGTGTCGTCAGAGTATATGTGGAAATTGCCGCTGTGTTTTCGGATGATGTCGCTGAGGGGCAGCATGTAGATGAGAAATAGGAGGGGGCCCAAGGATAGATCTTTACTATGTTAAAGGTGCTGTATAAATGCAAGTCGTTGTTGTTGCATGACACCATGGCAAATGCTTTGTTGAAGTCTTGAATAGGTAATATTTACTGAGTTTGCCCTGTCCACTAAGATTGTCACTACTTCAGAGAACTCTGACCTTCCTCATAAAGCCATGCTGGCTTTTTATTTATTCTATATTTGCCAAGGAGCTTCATTATTTTTCTTCTTCAAGATGCACTCCAAATATTTATCTATTACAGATGTTGAGTTTACTAGCTTGTAGTTCTTTCTGCTAAATTTTGTAAATTGGTGTTATGCTAGCCCTTCTTAAATCCTCGGGCCCCACTCCTTATTTCACTGATTCCCGAAAGATAATCTCATTGATTACTTTTACGTAAATAATGAAAATATACTGGAAAGTACCTCTGGGTTAGGTGTTGACAGATCAATTGAAAAAGAAGTACATTGGTTGGGCATACATATCTGCTTTTATGCACGATTTGCCTTTCGATGATTGTACCATTCATGCCGTAAGCAAGCTGTGCCATTCCAATACAGGTTGCCCATGGTTAACAATGACCTTATTTTGCAGTAGCACTGCACACTGGAATTTACTTGCATCTTCTATCCGTTTGAATTTGGAAATCTAGTACACCAGACCAGACTCTGAGGCTGAAATCATTAATATTCATTAACATTTAAATTGTATTTGCAGAACTAGGCAGTATTACATGGACAAGGTGATACTGTCTTCAAGAGCTTTCAGCAAACTCATTTTCTCAAGTAGAAAGCCTTTGGTAGTTTGACACACACACTCCAATAAACTGTGCCAAAGTAATGCCTTTTCGTCTCTTGTATATATGTAACACCAGCTTGTGTTGCACAGGTCTTCCTCCTGAAATGAACTGTGGGCATGGTCATACTTTAAGGATACTTCTCCTTTTGCAGTTAAGATTTTCAGTGGAATATCAAAACTATTTTGACATGGATAAAGGGCATAATTTTCATATTTCTCAGATTAAAATGTAACTTATAAGGGCTCAACAGCTGTAGATGACTCAAGTGGATCTTTTTAAAAATCCAATGGCGCTAGAAGTCTGAAGTACTAGGGTATAACTTACTTAAATGTTTGTTCAGGTGCTGACATCTTGCAATCTTCATTTTTTTTTCCTAAGTGCACTATCCTCTGTCACACCTAGGATCAAAAATGCTTTTATCTTAAATTAATCTCTGATCAAGAAAATGTTTTCTATAGTTGTGGAAAGATTTGCCTCTGCTACTTCATTTAAATTTTGAAAAGAAACAGCCTCTATTAATCTGGATAATCATAGTTTCTTAAAAATATTAATTTTCGATAGGCACAATACAGACTTTCTGCTTTTATCTTCGAGTTGTTCCTGTTAGCCCCCAGTGCAGTGAGTTATCAGCTGCAGCTTTATCCCATAGAAGGCGAGGGAGAGGAGCACAGAAGTGGTGCTTCACTATGCATGATGGGAGGAAGGAGAGAAAACCAATGGGCAGGTTAGCAGAGAAACCGTTGGACCTTTTGGGCCTTCTTGTTGGTGACAAAATCTTGCGAGTGTATTGCTTCACCCACTGCACCAGTCAGGAAACAGTGCAGAGTTAGAGGGGAAGGAAACACAGAAGATATTTTGAAGTAAAATATAATTTCAAAAGTAATGAATGTAAAAGAAAATCCTCAATCATTTTTGGCACAGACATGATGGGCCGAATAGCCTCCTTCTGTGCCGTAACTTTCTATGATTCCAAGGATTCAAAGGCACTTCAAAGGATTAATGATTTATTTTAATACATTGTGAGTTAGTATAAGTATTCTTAAAATCATATTATAGCAATTTGCATCCTGCCAAATCAGAGGTTATTGAGTTTTTTTAGTCTTAATTCAAAAAATACTAAATAATACGTATAATATGTGCTGCACTTTAACTGTGGTTTGTAAAGATCAATATTTTAAGTTTATAACCCAATGCTGTAATAAATGTTGTGGTTGGTGTTTTGTACACTTGGGCAGGCCTTCAGCTGAAACCAGTACACCATTACTGTACATCTGAGCGAGAATTTTGCTGGCATTTATTTTGCATATCAGACTACACAGCTAGCTTTAAATAACTAATAATTTCTCTGTATGAACAGCCACATGTCACTCAGCCTATAAGACGTGACTAAAAAATGCTGTGCTGCCTGGACTTCCTGATGCAATTTTAATTCCATTGCAATTATAACATTTGAAGGCTTAGCATGAACTAATTCTGTGCTCTATACACTTCACTTTGCTTGAAGTACTTTTGGGAAGCTGGAATTAGATTTGAGTGCGCATCTCATTGCCATGTTTACTAAATTGGTTAGTTGGCTAATTCTCTGGAGAAAGTCAAAGGAAAACAAATCTAAACAATACAAAGAAGAAACTGTTGATTTTTTCCCCATTGTTTTAGTTTGTTTCTTTTCTTAATTTTATGTTGAATAGATAGATACGTATTTTTTAACCTGATAGCAAGGAATCAATAAGTATATTTTCTTCATCCTATTTTCATTTCACAAGCTAGCAACTTGTGCCCTCCCCACTTTACAAAGTATTTACAGGCCATTTGGCCCAATAGGTCCATGCCGATGTTTATGCTCCACACAAGCCTCCTACCCTACTCCTTCTAACCCTATCAACATATCCTATTCTTTTCTTATGTGCTTATCGAGCTTCCCTTAAATGCATCTGTGCTAATTGCCTCAACTACTCCTTGTGGTAACACGTTCCACATTCTAACCACTCTGGGTAAAGAAGTTTCTCCTGAATTTATTGGTGACTACCTTATATTTATGGCCTCTAGTTCTGGTCTCTCCTGCAAGTGGAAACACCTTCTTTATGTCTACCCTATCAAACCCTTTCATAAACTTAAAGACCTCTATCAGGTCACCCCTCAATCTTTTTTCTAGCGAAAAGAGCCCCAGCCTGTTCAATCTTTCCTGATGGGTATAACACCTCAGTTCTAGTATCATTCTAGTAAATTTTTGTTGCACTTTCTCCAGTACCCTTTTTATAATATGGAGACGAGACTGTTCACAGTAGTACAAGTGTGGTCTAACCAAGGTTCTATATAACTACGATAGCAAAATACTGCGGATGCTGGAAATCTGAAATAACAACAGAAAATGCTGGAAAAACTCAGCAGGCCAGGGCAGCATCCATGGAGAGAGAAACTGAGTTAACGTTTCAGGTCGAAGACCCTTCGTCAGAACTGGACAAAATACAGAGACCTGATTGTTGTGCATACATACATGCTTCTGCAGAGATGGCCAAATCCAGGGGCCTGAAATAACTTGGGAACCAAAGAAAAGGTGGCGAAAGTGTGAAGGAAGAGAATTGTTTTTTTGAAGACGTAAAACTAGTCTTGGAACTGAGCCTTAACTAGTTCTTGGAGGCATAATTGTCTAGTTCTGTGTGGCAAGTCCTTTTTGTTGTGTATTTTTTAAACAGTATTGGAAATGAGGGGATGGAAATATATAGGCCATTACAAAATTTAATCTAATCATTATTTCAACAGTACCAATAACACTTGACAAGTAATGGATGATTTAAAAAATGTTTATTTTCAGGTAATGTTTTATCCTTTTTCTGTTTTCTCTCCAACTCACCTGCTGTGATATAATTCAAAGGACACTAGCACCAGGAACCTGACTTAGTTCCTATTCAACCATCACATCTGATACCAATTGTGTCTCCACCTGATGTCCACACTCTTGCATTTTATAGCTCACCATCAGAGATCAGGTCATGATCAGGAACAGGAAGCCTAGTTCATATTTTCCCCCCCTCCCCTCTTGCGTAGCGATCCTGTCGCCAGCTACAGCACCTTTTTTTTCATTGTCTGAGGAGTTGCGAATGGCACTGAACACTGTGCAATCATCAGCGAACATCCCCACTTTTGACCTTATGATGAAGCAGCTGAAGATGGTTGAGCCTAGGACACTGCCCTGAGGAATTCCTGCAGCTATGGGGCTGAGATGATTAGCCTTCAACAACCAGAACCTTTTTCTTTTGTGCTAGGTATGGCTCCAGTCAGTAGAGAGTTTTCCCCGATTCCCATTGACTTCAATTTTACTAAGGCTCCTTGATGCCACACTCTGTCAAATGTTGCCTTGATGTCAAGGGCAGTCACTCTCGCCTCCCCTCTAGATTTCAGCTGTTTTGGGCCAAGGCTGTAATGAGGTCTGGAGCCGCGTGGTCTTGGCGGAACCCAAACTGAGCATCGATGAGCAGGTTATTGGTGAGTAAATGCCGCTTAATAGCACTGTCGACGACACCTTCCATCACTTTGCTGATGATTGAGAGTAGGCTGATGGGGCGGTAATTGGCCAGATTGGATTTGTCCTGCATTTTGTGGAAAGGACATATCTGTGCAATTTTACACTGTTTCGGGTAGAGGCCAGTGTTGTAGCTGTACTAGAACAGGTTGGCTAGGCGCGCAGCTAGTTCTGGAGCACAAGTCTTCAGCATGACAGCTAGGATGTTGTTGGGGCCCATGGCCTTTGCTGTATCCAGTGCGCTCAGCCATTTCTTGATATCACGTGGAGTGAATCAAATTGGCTGAAGACTGACTTCTGTGATGGCGGGGACCTTGAGAGGAGGCCGGGATGGATCATCCACTTGCACTTCTGGCTGAAGATGGTTGCAACAATTTCAACCTCGTCTTTTGCACTCGTGTGCTGGGCTCCACCATCATTGAGGATGGGGATGTTCATGGAGCCTCCTCCTCCTGTTAGTTGTTTAATTGTCCACCACCATTCACGATTGGATGTGGCAGGATCACAGAGCTTTGATCTGATCCGTTGGTTGTGGGATCGCTTAGCTCTACCTACAGTCTGCTGCTTCCGCTTTTTAGCATGCATGTGGAGGGAATTTGACTCCACACTTATCAAATTAACTTTTCAGGGCCAGAGAGGTTGTTCAGCAGTAATTAGCACTTATTGTGCCATTAAAGATTCAGGTACCCCTGATTGAACAAGCCCTAACATTTTCTGCCATTTTTAAAGTGAGAATAGTGGGTAATTAGCCCAAGTTCAGGTCATGACAGTGATCTCTGTGCAGATTCAATCTGCAAATACTATAACAGTGCAGCCTGTGGAGGAGCAGGGTATCACTGACAGCAACTTCCAAATTTCCGCATTTAACTGCGCATGTGCAGACGCCAGAAGTTCCTGTCAGTTTTACCCTGTAATAACGGCGAGCGCTGACAGCCTCGCTGTTATTAGCGCAGCAAAATCCAGGCCAAAACTTGATTTCAAAGATTACACAAACCATTTTAGCATATCAAAATCTGCTGTATCTTAATGTACATATAGTGATTACATGTACATTAAGATACAGCATGTAATTTAATTAAGACAACAGGCAAGATATATAACGTATCTACATATGAGTAATCACTGACTCTTGGAGCTGTGCTATTTTCTTTACAAAAAGACCACAAAACAAATACACAAATGCCTTGATAGTTTCAGATTCTCTCATTGGAACAAAACATATTTGTAAAGGGCTGTCCATGTGGAAGGAGTGAACCTGATGGGCTGAATGGTCTTTACTCATTCCATACTACTTGTATGTTATCTTTCAGTGAACACTAACTTAGAATTATAGAATCTACACAGGAGGACATGGTGCCTGTGCTGGTGTTTGCTCTTCATCTACAGCTATTGTCCTTTCTGCATATCGGCTTATATTTTTCAAATATTTATACAATTCTCTTTCAAATTATGTTATAGTATCTGCCTCGAGTCGTCTGCAATGTTCCAATAACCCTCTTGTTTAAAAAAATAAAAATAAAAAATAAAAATAAAACTCTTCTAACTTCCCACTTTGTTCTTCGCGTGATAATCCTGAGTTTATGACCCCCTGTTTACCGATTGGTTAACCATTAGAAACAAGCTTTTCACTATTTATCTTGATGTCCTTTTATAAACTTGAAAACCTCCATTAGATTCTCTGCCCAATATTATCTGTTCAAGTGAAGAAAGCCCCTATTTTTCAAGCACTCCTTCATGACTACAACCTCTGTGTCGTGGTATCATTCTGATGAATCTTCTATGTCCTTTCATAGCTCTAATAACCTGTACAATGATGGGGTGTCAAAAAACACACTACTCCAACCATAGGCTAACAGATGCCTTGTACAAATTCAGCATCACTTCCCTGCTTTATATTCAGTGCCCCGATATATAAAAGTCAGGAGCCCATTTGTCTTGCCACCATTACTTTATCTGTCTTTGAGCGATCCAAACACGCACTATATATGAGAGAGAGCCATTTTCTGACTTTAAGATAACTTGGCCTCTCCCTAAGGAGGGGAACCAATCAACTATCAATCTATTTTCTAATTGACTTTGGATCTATTTTGACCACTTCCCTGCAGGGAGTAATTGAGCAATAGCATTGAAGGAACATGCCATGTTCGCAGCTAAACATCACAAGCCCAGAATTCCTCTGCCAAATTCTGCTACCAGAAGTGTGGCAGGACAGGACTTCCGGCTACATATCTGCCCCAGTGGTGATCCATCCCAGATCCCAGGGATGGGGTACAACGACAAGAACGTGCATTTATATAGCGGCTTTAATGTAGTAAAACGGCCCAAAGAGCTTCACAGGAGCATTATCAAACAAAGTTTGACATGGAGCCACATTAGGAGATATTGGGGCAGGTGACCAAAATCTTTGTCAAAGAGGTAGGTTTTAAGGAGCGCCTTAAAGGAAGAGAGAGGTAGAGAGGTGGAGCAGTTTAGGGAGGGAATTCCAGAGCCTGGAGCTTAGGCAGCTGAAGGCACATTTGCCAATGGTGGAACAAAGAAAATCAGGGATGAACAAGATGTCAGAATTGGAGGAATGCAGATATCTCGGAAGGTTGTAGGGCTAGAGGAGGTTACAGAGTTAGGGAGAGGCTAGGCCATGGAGGGATTTGAAAACGAGGATAAAAAACTTTTAATCAAGGCGTTGCCGGTCTGGGAGCCAATGTCGGTCAGCGAGCACAGGTGTGATGGGTGAATTGACTTGGTGCAAGTTAGGATATGGGCAAGCAGAGTTTTGGATGAGCTCAAGTTTTTATGCAGGTTGGAATGTGGGAAGCTGGCCAGGAGAGCATTGGAATAGTTAAGTCAAGAGGTAACAAAGGCATGGATGAGGGTTTCAGCAGCAGATGAGCTGAGGCAGGGGCGTAGTCAAGTGATGTTACGGAGGTGGAAGTAGGCGCTCTTGGTAATGGAACGGGTGTGCAGTCGGAAGCTCATCTCCGGGTTAAATACAACACCAAGGTTGCGAACAGTATGGTTCAGCTTCACAGTTTCCAGGGACAGGGTTAGAGTCGGGAACGGAGTTTGTGGCGGAGACCGAAGATAATGGCTTTGGTGGTCTTAATATTTAGTTGGAGGAAATTTCTGCTTTCCAGTACTGGATGTCGGACAAGCAGTCTGACAGCTTTGAGACAGTGGAGGGGTCGAGAGAGGTGGAGGTGAAGTAGAGCTGGGTGTCATCAGCGTACATGTAGAACCTGACATTGCGTTTCTGGATGATGGTGCCGAGGGGCAGCGTGTAGTTGAGAAATAGGAGGGGGCCAAGGATAGATCCTTGGGGGACTTCAGAGGTAACCTAGCAGGAAGAGAAGCCATTTCAGGTGATTATCCAGCTACAACTGGATAGATAAGAATAGAACCAGATGAGTGCAGTCCCACCCAGCTGAACAACAGAGGAGAGGGATGATGTGGTCAACTGCATCAAAGGCTGCAGACAGGTAGAGAAGGATGAGGAGGGAAAGCTTACCATGGTCACAGCCACATAGGATGTCATTTATGACTTTGATAAGTGCCGTTTCAGTACTGAGGTAATTTGCATAAAGGGGGTGATTGCCTGCATTATTCAGTGTGTACATTTGTCATCTGCCCCATGATGTATGTGTGTGGGGAGAGCGGATAAGAATATCAGGGCAGCTTCTTGCTGATCCACAGTGAGGGTTGAGGCTAGTGACAATTCTGAAGCTTTCAAAAATGTGACAATATTAAAGATACCGCTTCTCTGTTGGCAATCAATTGCATTGGGATTGACTGCTATTGGGAAAATAGCATTGTACACCCCATTTCTGCCACAATGCTGCTTGCATACTTTCCATGGTGTAAAAGAGGCAGAGGAACTGCCAGATTTCCAGCAGGTGACATCATCCAGCCAGTGCCCCAGCCTCTTCTGGCATTTAGAAGTATGAACGGGCACAACAAGCACTTGTCCCTCTCCCATCGGAATTTCGCCTAGTCAAGAAAAGTGATGCACATCTGGCAGAACAGGGTCGCGTCACAAATTCCAACCCCCCCTCCCCAAGGTGCACTGTGTGATCCCACCCGCTCAGGCCCAGACATATCAGGGGTCTCATCTATGCTCCAAATCTATATCTGTTAGTTATGAGTTAAAATGCTTCACAAACTTAAGTATCCCTCTCTTAACTGGGTTCATCTCAAAAATTGGTGTGTTTGGAAACCGAGCTCTATTCTAAACTGTAAAAGGTGATGTTGCTTCAGTGACATAAGTGGTTCACAGCTCCTCCACTGGCTTAAGAGTTTATCCATGCATAGCTGAGCCATACGGACAACAATTACTGCAATTTAAATCCATGTTCTGTGCTGCAGTTAGTTACTCTCAGCTAAAGTGGTGCTAGGGGCTACAAATTACCTAAGTGTTCCTGAGTTATATCCATAGAACCATAAAAATTTACAGCACTGAAGGAGGTCATTCAGCCCATTCTGTCAGTACAGGCTTTTCATTAGGGCAATCCAAACCTAATCTTTCTGCCCCAATGCCTCTCCGTTGCCCTATATCTTCCTCTGTTTCAAATATTTATCCAGTGTTCCCTTAAAGATACAGTGGTCTATGCCTCAACCACTCCCATGCTACTTAATGAAATTTTTCAAACTCTTTTTTTGCTTTCTTACTGATGAGCTGAAATTGACTTCAAAGCGAAGGAAAATGAGGAAAAGTGTATAATGGGTGGAAGATCCGATATGGCCTGTTTTACATTATCATCTAAAGTTAAAATTAGCCCCCATAGTTTTTTTTTAAATAATTTTTTGTTTGATGAAATTGATTATTTCTTCAAAATGCATGAATGAGTTGGGAAAGTGATTAAGCCCAGACTCCTGCACTTTTGTAATATAGCTACACTCTGTTGTGGTCTGTTGACAAAAAATTCTGGCTGTTTGAACTAAATACCAAATTACAGCTGTGGAATGTGGTAACTGGGATTTGAGAATTCATCTCATTGTTCATGCTTTTAATAATGTGGTATGTCATTTTGTGCTTGTAATAATCAACTGAAGAATAAGATAATTATGTAAATATGAATGAAATAAAAACGGCTACTGGGAGAATCAATTCATGCAACAATTTTGTTGCTATTAAAACCATTAGCACCTAAATTACCACAGTAATAGTTCTGAAAAGCAACAACAAAATTAAAAAATAGGCAAACACCGATGCGCTCAGTGTGTGAATTCTGACATATCTGTGGAGTTGTACCCCAGCTCAAATCACTGCCTTAAGAGGAGGAGGGAAGGAGATTGTCAGAAAAATGTGCTGTAACTCTGATAATGCAAGGATTCCTTTGTTTTGTCTTATTGTATGCCCCAATATTCCTTGGGTTTTAATTCTGCAATGGAGCCCCATTGCTAGTTTGGTTGCAGATGATCGAAAAAGACTTAGACTGGTTGGCAGATCATCAGTATGACCCCGTTGCACCCCTGGTGTAGAGCCTTGCGATTGGAATTAGGATGGAAACGGGAACGCAGTTGTGATCCTGGCTTTGGGCCTTCTGGCTGATTTTGGGGAACAACAAGCAGAAGGCCTCCAGGCACAAATATCAGCTGGGTCCCTGAGGAAAAATTCGGCCATTTAGTGTGTTGGCTGACTTTGACTTGCTGCTTTGACACCTCAGACCCTCTGATTGAATGGGGGTCAGGTTCAACGCCCACTGCTGGCTTCTTGGGGCTTCCCTGGAAATGGGTGCCACTTGAATGTTAGTAGAGAATATTGAAGCGCGAGAGCTCGAAACAGTCCCTCCCAGCTCATTACCATGTCAACTCTGGGCTTAAAAGCATTACAGTCCCAGACATTGCTCTGCATGCCCCTTGGTACAAGCTCTGGAAATGCCAGGGCAAGGTAAAGATGGCATAGACCCAATGTAATAATTCTTTGCCCTCAGGCACTAGGCATAGGAATGTTGGGTCCTTGTCTCCTGATGAATTACATTGAGACTTTAATTGCATTAAAATCAAATTTCTAATTTGAACTTTCTTTGATGGAATCATTTTGTGAGATGAAACAAAAACCGAAAGTGCTGGAAACTCAGCAGGTTAAGCAGCATCTATGGAGAGAGCAGACAAGTTGAGGTTTCAGCTGCGGACCCTTCATCGATGAAGTGATACCAGCATTTTCTGTTTTTGTTTCAGATTCTAGCTCTGCAGTGTTTTGTCTTTTGTTCACCCTTATGTGACATTCTGTAGATTATCTCCATGCAGTTATGTTGTACTTTTCTACAGATAAATATGAATTAATATTACATTTAAAATTGATGCCTTTGATTATATTACTGCCTGCTCTTCTCTTTTCCCCCCCCCCCCCCCCCCCCCAAAAAAAAAATGTTTTCTTAATTCCTGAAGGTGACTCTGTGGGTTCCAGTGCCATGGTGTCAGCAGCTCTCTAATGCCTTGCCAACTGGTCAGTCTTTACGTGCAAATCTAAATATTGAGAACTGTGTGTGTCTGTGACTTCCATATTCCCTCATTCATTCATTCATGCATGCATATTCTTTTACTCACTTTTTTTTCCTCTCCCTCTCTCCGTCGGACTGACAAGTGCACGACCCTTGCCAATTACATATTTTCCTCATTGTGTTTTAATTCTCTGAGCTGATCTAAAATTGTTCTGTTTAGTAACACATGTATTTCAAAGCCTATAGACGCGACAGATATTGAAATGTATCAGTAAGTGGTATTTAAAGTTGACCAGTGTGAAAGATGTTGTAATGGATTATGACTCTTATCTTTAATGAAGTATGATCTGAACTAGAAGGTGCAAGAGGCAGACAATTTTTAAATTAACTGCTGTGCTGAACCTAAGTAACATATTATAGCTAAAGTTTGTTAAAAACTTTTGCTTTGAGATTGCTACCTCAGACTAAGACAAAATATGCTTTGGGATGAGTCGCAGGAGGTGTAGTCATCAGTGTTGTGGAACAGTGGACCTGTGAAAGTTCTAAGAATCCAAAGAATAGTTTCATGATTAGCACTGAAGTGCTGCAAAGATGTGTCTGCCCTTGATTTAAGATTAAAGCTTGCCTTTCACCAGCCTCCCTTTTTGTTGTGTGTATTTCAATCATTGTGAAGATACGTGTGATAGCTTTGGAGACTAGGAACTCTCAGAAGTATTGCAAAACGTGCCTTGAATGGGTAATTGCACAGTAATTCTTTATAAAGATAGACTGCCTGCTCTAGTTGCGCATTTACAGAATGTTTATCTGTTCAAATTATAGCTGCAGCAACTAGGTAAATTGTACCTGATATAAGCCAGCGCGCTCTATTCCCTTTCCTTGAACTTTATTTTGCAAATGTTTTACAGTAAGTACGTGTCAAGGTCGTGAGTGTCTGTAAAATACGAAAATTCTTGCGACTATATGCACTTCTTATGTCACCTTACTTCCTATGCCACGATTTTGCCACCATTCTGCCTTGTTTGTGTCACTGTTGCTCAGTAATGCCTACTTTGTTACTTTTCATGGGTACCATCACACCTGCTTTACCATTGTTCTGTCAGTCCACCAATCGCTAAGTAGCACTGCTACCCTTCCGACCTCCTGCCTTCACTCGAAGCCCTGAGCTTGTTTCTTCAATGCAACAAGTTGATGGTATTTTCGATGGTTACACCTTTGTATATAATTGATTTAATTTTTTACTTTTCTGGCTGTCCTATTTTATTCTCTGCTAAAAATGAAATTTTCTCCCACTGCTGCCGACCCACAAATAACTAAGTAACCACTTAACAACAACTTGCATTTATGTAGCGCCTTTAATGTAGTAAAATATCCAAAGGTGCTTCACAGGAGCCAATATCAAACAAAATTTGACACCGAGCCACATGAGATATTAGGACAAGTGACCGAGGTAGGTTTTAAGGAGCGTATGAAGGAGGAGAAACAGGTTGAGGGGTGGCGAGGTTTAAGGAGGGAATTCCAGAGCTTAGGGCCTCGGCAGCTGAAGGCACGGCCACAATAGTGGACCAAAGGTAATCGAGGATCTGCAAGAGGCCAGAATTGGAGGACTGTAGAGATCTTGGAGTGTTGTAGGGCTGGAGAAGGGTACTGCGATAGGGAGAGGCGAGGCCACTGATGGATTTGGAAACCAGAATGAAAATTTTAAAATTGAGGTGTTGCTGGACCGGGAGCCAGTGCAGCTCAGTGAGTACAGGGGAGATGGCTGAACGGGACTTGGTGCCAGGCAATGACCATCTCCAACAAGCGAGACTCTAACCATCTCCCCTTGACATTCAATGGCATTACCATTGCTGAATCCCCCACTATCAACATCCTGGGGGTTACCATTGATCAGAAACTGAACTGGACCAGCCATATAAATACTGTGGCTACAAGAGCAGGCCAGAGGCTGGGAATTCTGTGGCGAGTGTCTCACCTCCTGACTCCCCAAAGCCTTTCCACCATCTACAAGGCACAAGTCAGGAGTGTGATGGAATACTCTCCACTTGCCTGGATGAGTGCAGCTCCAACAACACTCAAGAAGCTCGACACCATTCAGGATAAAGCAGCCCGCTTGATTGGCACTCCATCCACCACCTTCAACATTCACTCCCTCCACCACCGGCGCACTGTGGCTGCAGTGTCTACCATCTACAAGATGCACTGCAGCAACTCGCCAAAGCTCCTTCAATAGCACCTTCCAAATCCGCGACCTCTACCACTTAGAAGGACAAGGGCAGCAGACGCATGGGAACATCACCACCTACAAGTTCCCCTCCAAGCCACACACCATCCTGACTTGGACCTGTATCGCTGTTCCTTCACTGTCGCTGGGCCAAAATCCTGGAACTCCCTTCCTAACAGCATTGTGGGTGTGCCTACACCATATGGACTGCAGCGGTTCAAGAGGGCGGCTCACCACCATCTTCTCAAGGACAATTAGGGATGGGCACTAAATGCAGGCCTAGCCAGTGACGCCCACATCCCATCAATGAATTTTAAAAAAAGTTAGGATATGGGCAGCAGTTTTGAGTGAGCTCAAGTTTATGGAGGGTGCAAAGTGGGAGGCTGGCCAGGAGAGCACTGGAATAGTCAAGTTTAGAGGTAATAAAGGCATGGATGAGGGTTTCAGCAGCAGATGAGCTGAGGCCATGGCATCATTGAAGCTGCTGGCTGCTCATTGTGGTTCATAATTCATGCTTGTCTTTTTGTAATTGATCCTTGTGTGGATTTATACTGCCAGACTTTCAGAATGAAGATTTCCCTCACTACCACTAACCTATAAATAAATTAATCTACGCAGCTGCTGACTGCTCATCTCAATTGCTAAATATTTGTTTTTTTTTTTAAATTTCTTCTGCTGCCCTTTCCAGAAAATCAATAAAGTCAACCTTTAGTATTCCATCTTAAAAATGAATCTTTTCCTCACTGGCCGCCCTTCTTCACCTGAAATAAAATAAAGAAATAAATAAGCATGATGCAATTGCAGCCGCTAGCTGCTCACTCCAATTTATAATTCATTTAATTTTTTTTGTTGTCTGCTAGCCTCTTCTGAAAATCAATACTGCCTTTTCCCTTTCCTTCCCAATCACAAGAAAGTTGCTGATGATGAAGGCTATTCATCCCATCTTAATTCATCCCATCTTAATTCATCCATCCAGCCAAATCCTAAAGTTCCCAACCCCAATTCGACATTCAGTTGTATCTGAAAAGAGTCCAGGGTTTTCACCTCTTCCCGGAAGTCTGTTTCACATTTTGTGGGAACCTGTGTCCCCTTGTTCAACTCTCTCAATTTAACTTGAAGAAATATTCTAGGTTGACCTTTTCCATTCCCTTTGCTATCTTAAATATTTATATATAAGATCACCTCTTAGATGCCTCCTTTCCAGGTTTCTTATTTTTTACTTTCCTTTCTTCTTAATATTAAATCTTGATTACAGCACATACTTCCTGTAACTTCCAAACATAGTGGTGCAGCACTTTACCAAATTATCTGGGGCAACATCATTGGAAATCTGCTGGAATTATATAATTTTTCAATATATTAAAAGTTTAACATGTGGCACACAGTGCTTGTGCTTATAGGGAGTTAGTTTTAATGTGTAAAGTATGTATAATTTCCCTTATACTAACTTTTCAGTTGTCCTGAACCTACGCTTCATGGCTTACCTCGTCCCCTTCTGCTCTCCAATGCAGCCATCCACCATGTCCTCGTCTGTGTGTTGGGACCTAGCTACCCATCCCCATACCTCCCAGAAAACACCAGTATCACTTTGAGCATGTCAGTTCGGTGGGCTACAATTCCAAGAATGTAACTGCCACCTTCTGCTCAAACTGGGGAGAAGGAACTTGTAAGCAGGCTGTTTTGTCGATGATCAGTCTTGCTGTTAATTTTAAAAACAATTCTGGATTCCAATTACCTTTTTTTTTGAGGTATTCAACACATTTTGAAGGTGCGAACAGAACACCAGGGGATAGAATTTCCACAAATCATGTAGTTTTCCCAGGATTTTCACCAAAGTTACACTGCAAGGTTGGCTCGCAGATTTTTTATGATCGACAGGAAGACTGGCCATTTACATTGTAGGCTTGAACTTCCAATTCAAACTCTGCACATGGTGAAAGATATCCAGTTGAGTAAAACAGTTGAGCAATATGTCCGAGGCATTCGGGAAGAGAGAGAAATATAGAAAGAAGCCATAAAAGGAAAGCAGAGACTTAGAGTGAGAATAAGAGTTAGATGAATGGAGAATTACAGATATAATGATGAAAGGAAGTGTATGAAAGGCATACAGAGAGAGAGAGAGAGAGAGAAAAAAATGGAAGACAAACAGAAAGGTAAAGCAAAGGAGACAAAGAACTGGAGTGAGACACAAAGAAACACAACTGCGGAAAGACTGGAGACAATTTTATTTTTTTATCCTTGCGCAATGCTGCTGGAGATAATTAATATGCACATAAATAAAACCAACTTATTATATAATGCTTCTGATATTGTAGAACAGCATTTTTTCCAACTGACCCTGATAATTGCCAAGCAACATCCACTGGTGTATATGTTATATATAATAGCACCTTATATTACACTGGTAATATATATTTGATATCTTGCATGGAATGTTGTATAGAGCAATTGATGCAGGCGATGACGATAGCAGCAGCAAATGTTAGTTTCTGTTCTTAATGCAGGAGTGAAAGAATTGGCCAACTGTTCTTTGTAGGTTAATTTGCATATTACAGGTGATTTCTATATCCCTGTGTTTGATAACATGATAGTCGTCGGAGTGTACCTGATCGTATCTCAAGTGTTGGTTTAGTTCAAGAGTTAACACTTGTCTCTTGAGTTAGAAGGTTGTGGGCCCAATTTCAGAACATATGTGCATATTCTAGGCTGATACTTCAATGTAGTACTGAGGGAATACTGTATTATTAGAGGTGCTGTCTGTCAGATGAAATAGTAAACTGAGGTTTAATCTGCCTGTTCAGGTGGATGAAAGATGAATGGTGACTTAGATGAAGGGGCTGAGTGTAACATATCCAAGTTTGCTGATGATACAAAGTTAGGTGGGAAAGTAAGCTGTGAGGAGGACGCAAAGAGGCTGCAGAGAGATATAGACAGGTTGACTGAGTGGCCTAGAACATGGCAAATGGAATACAATGTGGGGAAATGTGAAGTTATCCACATTGGTAGGAAAAACAAAAAAGCAGAATATTTTTTGAATGGAGAGAGACTGGGAAATGTTTGCACTCACAGGGACCTGGGTGTCCTTGTACATGAATCACAAAGTTAACATGCAGGTACAGTAAGCAATTAGGAAAGCAAATGGTATGTTAGTTTTTGTTGCAAAGGGATTAGAGTATAAGAGTAAAGAAGTCTTGCTACAATTATACAGGGTATTGGTGAGGCCACACCTGGAGTACTGTGTACAGTTTTGGTCTCCTTACCTAAGGAAAGACATACTTGCCTTCGAGGGAGTGCAGCTAGACTGGTTCCTGGGATGCGGGGATTGCCCTATGAGGAGAGATTGAGTAAACTAGACCTATATTCCTTAGAGTTTAGAAGAATGAGAGGTGATCTAATTGAAACATATTGGGTCGTATTTTGCGACCCCTACGGGTGTGTACGCGCCCGTAGGGGCCGCGCAAGTTCCAGGTTTAGGCATGCGAAGCACACGCGCTAAAACCCGGAACTTGCGATCTGTCAAGAAGATTCCGCATACCCAGGAGATGGGCCTCTGCGGGTGCAGAGTTGCGCTATTTGCACAACTTCCGCCTGCAGAAAGCCCGTGAAATTCCTAGGCCTGGTAAAAGCAGGTGTAATGCCTGCTTTTACCAGCATAAGTGTTTTTAAAAAAAAAAAATAGAAAAATAAAGTTTTATCGCTCATTTATACATTAAAAACCCTGCCCAATAAGGTGAATTTATTTTTAGCTCCATTAAAACATTTTTTTCCCAAAAAATTACATTTTTGTTTAGAATATTTAATTAAATGGAATTTTAATTTTAAATGTAATTTAAAAAAATTTATTTCATGTGTTCATGTATTTTTTTAAGTGATCCCCATTCATACTTATGGGAGTTCCGTACGTACGGAATTCCCATAAGTATGAATGGGGATTGCCTTTTATTGGTTGGGCCGACCCACGTGATCCACAGAGATGAGAGAGCATACGTTTTTGAATCATTATTTTTGAGCTTTAGACAGTATCCTGTGTAATGAAACATTATTTGAAAAAAAAACTATATTTTAGTGTTGAGATTCATTTCATAGATTGCAGTTCGCATTCAGTTTCAAAATGCGTGCCCATCTTCTTGTTAGAGCACTGTATGGTATTGTTATTATCAGGATATACAACAACAACGTATTTATATAGCACTTTTAATGTAGTAAAATGATCCAAGGCGCTTCACAGGAGTGTTATAAACAAAATTTGATACCAAGCCACGTAAGTAGATATTAGGGCAGATGACCAAAAGCTTGGTCAAAGAGTTAGGTTTTAAGCAGCGTCTTAAAGGAGGATAGAGAGGCGGAGAGGTTTAGGGAGGGAATATCAGAGCTTAAGGCCTGGGCAGCTGAAGGCACGGCCGCCAATGGTAGACCGATTAAAATTGGGGATGCTCAAGAGGCCGGAATTGGAGGAGCGCAGATATCTTGGAGGGTTGCCGGGCTGGAGGAGATTACAGAGAAGGAAGGGGGTGAGGCCATTGAGGGATTTGAAAACAAGGATGAGAATCAATGTAGGTCCGCGAGCAGAGGGGTGATGGGTGAACAGGACTTGGTGCGAGTTAGGACATGGGCAGCAGAGTTTTGGATGACCTAAGTTTACGGAGATTAGAACGCGGGAATCCGGCTAGGAGTGCGTTGGAATCATCAAGTCTAGAGGTAACAGAGGCATGGATGAGGGTTTCAGCAGCAGATGAGCAGCTGAGGCAGGGGCGGAGTCGGGCGATGTCACGGAGTTGGAAATAGATGGTCTTAGTGATGAGACAGATCTGTGGTCGGAAGCTCATCTCGAGTGTATAATAACTTGATGCATCTCCATTTTAAAAATTTCATCTGCTATCAACCCATACAGTCCTAACTTTTACACAATGTAAATTCCATTCCCGATGCATTATGCTACATTATTTTCAAGTGTTCATGAATCTTGAAAACGTACATTGTTGCATTTAAGACATAGTTTTTCTAAAAAGAAAAATTGAAAACAGGAATTATGTTCGCATTGAGAGCCCATTTTTCAATGCAAAATACTCAATATAATATGCAAAGAAAAATTTGAGTTATACAGGAAACTTTGCTATATCCGGCACCGACGGGACCGAGCTGTTGCCGATCAATCAAAACTGCCGGACATACAAAGTTAATGTTGAAGCATACGGAGATTTTCATCTCCGTATCTGACAACAAACACTGTTGCTTAGCAACAGCTTCAAACAGTCGGCCCGTACCTTGGAAGCGTCTCTGTAGCTTAGCAACAGCTTCAGAGAGACTTTCCAAAGCCTGACTGTTGGAAAAAAAAAAGCCACGAGAAGAAAAACAACCTAACAGAACGGCTCCTGATTTCTGCTGGTAGATCGAGGTTTCTGGACATCAGACATACAACCTCCGGATAAACCAAAGTCTCCTGTACATTAAAAAAAGGTTTCTCATGGAATAGAGCATGTATTCACTTAGAATGCACACCTGGGCTTTCAGCCCATTTTGCATTGTAAAATAAATTGCATTGCAGCAGTTGAAACAGCTCTAATAATTAGATGAAAACTATCTTAAACCATGGAAAACTAACTGCCCCAAATAGAACTTCCTCTATTCAACGTAGTTTCTCCATGAGCTTTTGTTGGATTAAGAACAGGAAATAACTGCCTAGTTGTTGTTTGTTTGGCCCACCTATGACGCATCTATTTATTTTTGTGTATAGCATGTGATTTTCTTGACCAGTATGCCTACCCTTCACCATAGTTCCCTTGTGAGTTTCAAAGAATTTAGATAAAGTAACAACTTGTTTTAGTACTGTGCTGAGCGACATTCTCTACATATATAGATAATAAACTGTTTTGTCCCACTGATACACAACGATGCAGCTTCCTCAAATATTGTGGAGCCGCTTATTTTTTAGTCAGATGATTTTGTATGCAACTTCTCTCAAAGGTCTAAAAAGAACTACTGCTAAATATTTGAACAGCTTGTCTATAATTTGTTAAAGTACAAGTCAATAACTTTTTTTTTATTGTAGCAAAAAGGGCTGATGTTCAAACTGAGGAGAAAAAAACTGTTCCTGCCAAGAAAAAAGTGAAAGAACTGAAGATTCTGGACGCTAAAACAGCTCAAAATTTGTGTAAGTACTTTATATGCTATTCATTTTAGGTACAGCCATGTTGCTTGGTGTCTAATGTAAGCATTGCTTTCGTCAATACAGATGTAGACCAGAATCACTTGATATTAAGATAAAAAGGAAAAAAATTGTATATGTTGAAAATTTGAAATGAATCCTGGAAATGCTGGAAATTCCCACCACAGCAATTTCAGCTGCTGACAGCTGATATTTCTCGCATTTTCAGGTTTTATTTGATTTTATATGCTGACCATTTCAGCAATAACCACATTTTGTAAATATATTGCCATATAAATCGGAAATGCAATCTTGTTGAAGTGACAATACACTTATTGTTTCGTTTAGCAATCTTTCTGGGTTCATATCGCATACCTTATGAAGAAATCAAATATATCATTTTAGAAGTGGATGAGGAGAAGATTAGTGAGTCCATGATTCAGGTAAGGTTTAAAGAAAATTCTGGTCAGCGGGAAACATGACATCTTGCTTTGCTTCAGGTTTCTCAACTTATCTGTCTCTTTTGCAAGTACATTTCACAGAATGTAATGTGAATTCATTGTGACACAATGGGGAGATCTGTACACTGTGTTATAAACACACACACAAGCACTGTGCCAGAAACACACTATCGTTTCCCTCAAAGGTTTATGAGTTCTTTGACCCTGTCTGAAGAATTCTTTTCAGTGAGATTATTACAGGACTGAGAGTCAGTGATTTGAGTTCCTTATTGTTGATATATTTAAAAGCGAAATGAGTAACAAATTGTTTTATCAATATGTTGCCTATCAGGATTTTCAAAAATTATAAATTAAATTATTTTTGAAACCAATCCTAGTTTTTAAAAGAAACACAAGGAAAACCCTGTACGTCGATGTTTGTCCAATGCAAAGGCAATATAAATTATGGAAAATAAAAGGTTAATCAGGTGACTCTCCAAAAGAGAAGGTTTATTGACTTCCCACGAGAGAGAGCAAGGCAGAAAATATGAACCAGACAATTTGGGCTAGTTATTGGACCAAAACAAGAAAATACCTGGAAATCCCTTTGTATCCTGGTAACGGGTGAAATGTGGAAATAGATTTAAAGCACATGGAATGAGAAGCAAACCAAACAAAGGATGTTACCTAAAAGACTCAATAGCTTCTCCATCTGTCTGTCTCTTCATCCTCCTCAGTTTTTCTCGCATCTGCCTCCTCTTCCTTTTCCCGTCTGCTTCTACTCTTCCTCTTCCTCCACTTTCTTCCGCCACTTCTGTTTCTATCCTATTCATTCATTCCCTTTCTCTCTCATTTCTACGCTCCGCTTCCATTGGTCTTCTACCACCACTTCCATTTACTTTCTTCTGCCCTGCCATCACCAATCATGGGTGGATTCATGCAAGGACCTGCAGGGCCCGTGCCCAAGGGCTCCAGCCAAATATATATCACTTAAGCATAGTATATTGGCCTGGACTTTGCGGTAGAAATAACGGTAAGGCTATCGCACTCACCATTATGAAGAGTAAATCGGACAGTAACTTCTGCAATCAAGCACATGTGCAAATCAGGAAGTTGCTGTCCAGGTTGCCCTGCTCTTCCAGAAGCTTCGCTAGAGCAGTATCGCGCCCAGAGACTCGCCATTGAAACTGATGTATGAAGTTGCGGTACTTTCCCGCTAAACTTGCCAGAAAAGTTAATGCTTGCCCAAGTGTAAGTGGATTTTTAAAGGCATGATTATTGCCAAACAACCTCTCTGGCACTAAAAATTAGCTTTTACAAGTGTTATTCCTTCAAATTTGAGTTATTGTTGCAGATTTAAAAAAAAAAAAAATAAACAATTAAAATAATTTTTATTTTGGCTTTTTCTTTCAGTCTCTTAACTCTCTCAATCCCATCTTTCTTTCCCTCTCTTTCGCTTTCTGTACATGATTTGACAGTGAATTAAATATTCTAACTTACACTTCCTAATTTAGACTCTGTGCGCTTCAGTAAGGATTCTTCAATCTGATTGGTTAAGGAGATACACAGTTGCTTGCCCTGTTCACATAGGTCCCAGATCCCTGTAGAGGGCACTGTGCCAAAATGGATTTGTAATCACAGCAAGTTACAGTGCAGCCCATAGAAAGTCTGTGGGCAAGAGCAAGTGTACTGAACGGCTGGGATAGACTGTGGAGTTCTGCATGAGTTGGAGTTTGTGTAAGGAGCAGTTCTGGATTCAGCCAGGAGCGGATTGAAAGAAATCTAATCTGGAGTGACATTCCAGCGTGGTGAGGATGCTGGAGCATAGGTAGATGATGTTATACAGATGCAAGTAAACAATCTTGGCAATAGACTTGTGGGATTTGAAGCTAGGCTCCGGGTCAAACAGGACAACAGTGTTAATGTTCTAAAGGAGTCAGTCTAAGCAAGCAGTGATATTAGCATGCATATGGAAGCTGGCTCCATACAGATGCCAGGGAGGAGAGAGGTGGTGTAGGTGATGTGCTTATAGAAGGAGAATCCACTATAAGAGATAGAGGAATGGAAGGAACCATGAGAGGTTTTAGATTTGATGTAAACCAGACTAGATAAACTCAGTGATCGATTCCTCATTTATCTGTCTGTCTGTCCCTCCCTCCCTATTCTGTTCTTTACTCCTGTTCTCTCTCTCTCTCCGTGTATGTTTCTGTCGTGTTCTTTATCCTTCATTCATCTCTTTGTTCATCAGTCATTCTCTTGATTTTTAAAAATTCGTTTGTAGGATGTGGGCGTCGCTGGCAAGGCCAGCATTTATTGCCCATCCCTAGTTGCCCTTGAGAAGGTGGTGCTGAGCCACCTTCTTGAACCGCTGCAGTCTGTGTGGTGAAGGTACTCCCAGAGTGCTGGTAAGGAGGGAGTTCCAGGATTTTTGACTCGGCGACGATGAAGGAACGGCGATATATTTCCAAGTCAGGATGGTGTGTGACTTGGAGGGGAACTTGGAGGTGTTGGTGTTCGCATGCGCCTGCTACCCTTGTCTTCTAGGTGGTAGAAGTCGTGGGTTTGGGAGGTGCTGCCGAAGAAGCCTTGGGGAGTTGCTGCAGTTGTAGATGGTACACACTGCAGCCACGATACGCCGGTGGTGGAGGGAGCGAATGTTTAAGATGGTGGATGGGGTGCCAATCATGTGGGCTGCTTTGTCTTGGATGGTATCTCTCTCCGTCCATCTCTTTTTTCCCAGTTTTTTCTCTCCCCCTTTCTTACCTCCACTCCTGTTTGTATTGCCCGCTGCACTTGAAGCATAAATAAATGTAACTTGAATAATGATGTTAGTGGTGGGACAGCCATTTCTCCTCCCATTTTGCAGAAGCCAATGCTTCTATTTCCTGCAGCATTATGGCTGCCACGGGTGGGAAGGACGTTGGCCACTAAGTGATTGCTTAGAGTGGATAGGAGCCACTAACCAAGGAGCACTTGTAGAGGAAGGAAATTGGCCACCAACCAAAGAGCACAGATAGTGGACTACTAGACCTTTGAAAGAGGCAGAAATAAGCAGTGGCGCCCTGAAAGAAATAAAGAGCCATCATGCATGTTTCAGGATTTTTGACCATTTTCCACAGATAAGATTTGAAAACAAGTTACTTTTGTGTTTGTTTTAAGCAAAGTGCATGTATTCTCAAGTTTTTGTAAAAAAAAAGCACCTAGGCGAAAAGCGGTTAATTTACTAAATGGAATTTGTTTTCCCCAGAGACACTAAGCAAATTGGTTAGCTTGACTGTGTAATCGAAAAACATCTCGCACCCATTGTGCTGAAAAGTCCTTTGATCCACATCTGTTTGTGAAGAGAGAGATAAAAAGAGAGACACAGACAGGCGGGTTGAAACAGGAATGCTGTGAGGACAGATAGGCATTTAAACAGAGAGCTGATAAAGCTTTAAGGAGGATGAGAAATACTGGTGGAATGGTTAGAAGACATCTTGCTTAAGTCAAGTAGGGTGACCCACTGAAATGTGGTATCATAGCATGTTCTTCGTTTTATATCATTATCTTTGTCATTATGCAAAGATAAGTTGTACCTGTCAACGTGCTTTACCACTGATGAATTACATTCAAAGTGCCGTCACTGTCACTCATGACACATGTAATTATGCAAATTACAATAGGTCTTCCCTTCAGCTTAAAAACTGCAACTCAACTTTAGAAATCGTAAATTTTTTTTGGAGTTAAGTTTAGCTTATTGCTCAATTATGTCAGGTGTAGCTCAGTTGGTAGCACTCTCGCCCCCTGAGGCAGAAGGTTTGTGGATTCAAGTCCCAATCCAGAGACTTGAGCACAAAAATCTAGGCTGACACTCCAGTGCAGTACTGAGGGAGTGCTGCACAGTTGGAGGTGCCGTCTTTCAGATGAGACGTTAAACTGAGGCCCCGTGTACACTCTCAGGTGGACGTAACAGATCCTATTGCACTATTTCGTAGAAGAGATGGGGAGTTCTCGTTGTCCTAGCCAATATTTATCCCTCAGTCAACATCTAGAACAGATTATCTGATCATTATCACATTGCTGTTTGTGGGAGCTTGCTGTGCCCAAATTGGCTGCCGCATTTCTTACAATGCAACAGTGACTTCACTTCAAACGTACTTCATTGGCTGTGAAGCGCTTTGGGACGTCCAGTGGTCGTGAAAGGCACTATATAAATGCAAGTTTTTTTGTTTTTATTACAAAGTTACAAAGTATTTACAGCACAGAAACAGGCCATTTGGCTCAACTGGTCTATGCTAGTGTTTATGCTCCACCTGAGCCTCCTCTCGCTCCTCTTCATCTAATCCTATCAGCATAACTTTCTATTCCTTTCTAGCTTCCCCATAAATGTATCTTTGCTACTCACCCCAATTACTCTTAGTGGTTGTGAGTTCCACTCTCTGGGTAAAGAAGTTTCTCCTGAATTCCCTATTAGATTTATTAGTGAATATCTTATATTCATAGCCCCTAGTTCTGGTCTCATCTGCAAGTGGAAACATCTTCTCCATGTCTACCCTGTCAAATGCTTTCATAATCTTAAAGACCTCTATCATCTCATCCCTCAGTCTTTTTTTCTAGAGAAAAGAGCCCCAACCTGTTCAATCTATCCTGATAGGTATAACCTCTCAGTTCTGGTATCATTCTAGCAAATCATTGTGGCACCTTCCCCAGTGCCTCTGTATCCTTTGTATATGTGGAGACCAGAACTGTACACGGTACTTCAAGTGTGGTCTAACCAAGGTTCTATAATTTACATAATTTTTCAATTCTATCCCTCTAGAAATGAACCTCAGTGTGTTTTCTTTTTTATTGGACTTATTAACCTGTGTCGCGAACTCCCCTCCGAGCTCTCCTCTGCCCCCCCCCCCCCCCCCGGCCTTTCCAGCCCCTCCTCTCCACTTCTCAACTGTGGCCTGGTGTCGTAAGCCTACCCACCCGACAGCCAGCCATCCCCTTCATCTGGCTGGCTGCGGCCGGGAAACTGAGACAAAAGAATATTAATCTGGCCTGGCTAGAAAGCAAAACTGTCCCACCCCCACTCCCTCCCTGTAAATATCTGGGCCATATTTTCCAAGGAGTATGAGGCCTCCTTATTCTTCCTACCAAAATGTACTACCTCATACTTATCTACATTGAAGTTCATTTGCCAATTACATGCCCATTCTGCAAGTCTGTTAACCGTCTTCCTGTATTTTGTCGCAGTCCTCTCCTGTATTAGCTACTCCCACTCCCCCCCCCCCCCCAAATTTGCTGTCATCTGCAAATTTTGAAACTGTACTTCCAATTTCGAAGTCCAAACCGTTTATGTAAATGGTGAACGACAGTGGTCCCAGCACCAATCCTTGTGGAACACCACTTCCCACCATTTGCCAATCTGAGTAACTACCTTTAACCCCTACTCTCTGTTTTCTGTTTTATAGCCAGTTTGCTATCCATTCTGCTGCTTGTCCCCTGGCTCCACATGTTCTGACCTTAGTTATGAGTCTACTGTGCAGTACCTTATCGACGGCTTTATAGAAATCCAAATATATTACGTTTACTGCATTACCCTTATCTACCCTTTCTGTTACTTCTTCAATGAATTCAATAAGATTGGTCAAGCACAACCTTCCTTTGTGGAATCTGTACTTATCACACTTTATTATATTTTCAGTTTCTCAATGTTTTTCTATTGCATCAATTATGGTGATTCAATTCTACTTGCAAATGATAATTAATTAAAAAAGACTACACCCAGTAACTTATGTTCTACCATTTGCAGAACACTGACAGTGTTGTGGATGATGTATATATACAGATTACAGGAAACTTTGTGCTATCCGGAGGTGAGCTATCCGGCAATCTGGAGCCACCGGCAAAAATCAGCAGCCCTTTTTTATTCTTTTTGTTTGTTTTTTGCTTTGTTTGAACAGTCAAGCTGTGCAAGGTCTGTAGCTATAGCAACAGCTTCAGCTACAGAGCTTTAGGGCCACACCCGAGTGTTTAGAAGCTGTTGCTAAGCAACAGTGTTTGTTGTCAAATACGGAGATAAGAATCTCCGTATCTCTCAACTTTAACTCTGGAGAGTACGGCAGTTTTCAGGCAACGGCAGCAGCTCGGTCCTGTGGGTGCCGGATAGCACAAAGTTTCCTGTATGTTGAAAAATGGTTTCCATTTAATCATAAATGTCTTGAATCGGTTAAATATCATAATATGTTTTGAAAACTCTTTCTCTTGAGCAGATGAATCCAAAAATATACTACATTCTTTACACTACATTTCAGTAATTCATTTAAAATATTGGCCTCATTTCTATTCCTTTAATGATAGAAATGCAGCCATAAAACATCACCGTATCCCTTCTTATACATATAAAAATTAGGAAAATATCTGGAGGAAAATCACTCTAGCAACACATTCCCTTTAAATTGTCACACTTTCATCGCATGAATCTGTCTCTGCAAACCTCTACATAATCACAAGGTGACCTTCACTGCAAGCTCTGTTTTTTCATTCCTCTAACGCGCAGATTGTTTATCGTGAAGGAAAGTTTTTTTTTAAACTTTAGAGCAAACGGATCCATAGGCTGTGCCTACTGGAGCTATAATTTTTTTCTTAACTTAAAATGTTAGAGACCTCATTTTTAATAATATTGCTCTGGAAACAAAATAGTAAGAGATTGTGTAGTGCATATCTTTGAACCAAATATTAGTCACTGAAGTCTTTATTTAACAGTAGTCCAGAATGAAAAATGCAGGGCATGTACAATGTTTACAGAAAAGGTCTGCCTGTTCTAAATATAACTTGACAATACAATTGATATTTTGACAGCAAAACACAGGGAAAAGTTAGATGATGTAAATTAAAATAAGCTGTAAAATATTGGCCTTTGACATTTTGTAGGTCAATCAACTTTTTCTAACCCCCCACCCCCTAGTTTCTTGTATTCTCTTGTGGCTGGAAGGATGGGTGGGCTTATATTGCAACCTTCTTTATGATTACTGATTCTGTGATTGCTACTATCAGTAGAACTAATTAATGGGGATAAAGCTCACACTTCCTCCTTCAAGATGGAAGGCCTCAGTACTATGTAGTTCTCCATCTACCAGCCAACCTAAGAACTAATGAAACTCGCCGAACTGCAGCAAGGAAGTTTGAGTGACGGGTACCACTGGGACTTAAAATTCATTGCCTTTTGCCCTGTGCAATGGTGATGAGTGTGAAAGGAATGACTTGGGCATTGTAGGGATGCTTTATGGTGTTGGTATGGGGTAGTGCCAACCTGGCGCATCATGTAGCAGCCAAGTTGTACAGCATCAAATGAAGTAAATGTGGCCATGGTGAGGCCGTCCCTGGCGTCCCGGGCAGCAATGTGGTTGGGTGCTGATGCCTTCTGTCCTGTGCAGCATCAGTTGATTGCGGAGATTGCTGGTGTGCCTGGTGCTGGGGCTGATCGTGGTGGAATTCTGAGGACCAAGGTGAGATTTTTTTCAAGGGCATGGAATAGATGGCAGGTGAGGTTGAGATGACCTAAGCGATCTGTCAGTGGTGAGAGAAGTTGTTCCAATGAGGTGACACTGGATAGAGAGTTTGCTCCAAACACTTGCTAGCTGCAGAAAGTTCAAACTGTCTTCCAAATGCAGTAAGCAACAGCTTCTAACCTTGGAAAGTGAAGGCCTATGAATTGGGAGCTTTTATAGACCATTTGCAGCTGTCAAGTTAGTAAATCATCCCATGCTGATACAACACCCAAGCTCCTTACCTGACGTGATCCCTGAGCAGCGGTGAAGCCGTTGGCGAACTCTAAAAATCTAAAGGTAATCTTAAAATAATACTTAATTGGCTGTTAACAATGCATTTAATAATGCCAATTGCCTCCCCCGCCGCTTGGTGTCGGGTCTGTTCAGCGCTGACAGACCCGACACCTGGGAGACTAGTGTGTAGGCGGGTTGACAGCGGGGTCCTGACCCGCTTTCAATCATTTCAGATTTCGCAGCTGACCCCCCTCCAATCCCGTCCTCTCAGTGCCGGTAAAATTCTGGCCTAAACATTTTGAACACTTCAAATCTGCAAAGAATCCCAATTGGCCTAAACCCACATCAGATATTCACCTGAGACAGGATCATTACAGCCCTAATCATTCAAGGGACATGCAGTCATTGTTAATTGTACTTAAGTGGTGTATAAGAATTGAGTGTTAATTGTATGCAAGTGGTGGGATTTAATTGGGGATTCTCTTGCTCACATATATAAATCGGAGTGATTACCTGCACGGCCTTCTGTGCATGTGCGCGGTATCCCAGAGCCGCCCATGCACACCCGATCCCTTTCTGTGCATGCGCACAGTTTGCTGAGACCACACATGCGCAGTACCCCACAGATGCGGCCTGCGTCGTGGGCCACACTTGGCTCCGTAACGAGAAGATCACTGGATCCCTTGGTGGCCGGGTTTGGGAGGGCGGTGGGGGGCAAGAGAGGATCGAGAGGGGGGCCGGGGGGGATTGAAGGGGAGAAAGAAAGAGAATATCGGAGGGGGAAGAGAGAGGATTGAGGAGGAGGCGGTGGCGTAGGTGAAGAGAATGGAGAGCACAGTGGGGGTGGGGAAGAACGCGATCCAGGTCTAAAGGTGGGGGGATGAGAGCGAGAATGTGATCCAGATGGTAAGATGGATCACGTTCTTCCAGCCCCACCACCATTACACCCGCACCATGTTCTCCCTCTCCTTCCCCTAGACCTGGTTGATTTCTCGGAAAGCTCAGTGCATGTGTGGCAAGTGACATCATTGGACTGGATGAAATCCGGAAGTCATGACACTGTCACTTTTCACTTCATACCCAATAAACCTGTTAACAATCTGTGACCCATACAATGCCCCATCTATGGAGGTGGGGGGTGGGTAGAAGGTCATGAACCCAGGGTGGTGGGGAGGAACTTGGGCGGAGGGAGGTGGTCAGGAATCTGGGGGGGTTGGGGGGGGGGGGGAGGAACTTGGGCAGGGGAGAAGGTCAGGAACCCAGGGGTGCGGGGAGAAGGTGGTCAGGAACTTGGACGGGGGAGAAGGTCAGGAACTTGGTGTGGGGGGAGGTCAGGAACTCAGGTGGAGGGGGAGAAAGGTCATGAACCCAGGGTGGTGGGGAGGAACTTGGCAGGGGGAGAAGGTCAGGAACCTTGGGGGTGGAACTTGGGCAGGGGGGAGAAAGACAGGAACCTGGGGAGGAGGAATTTGGGCAGGGGAGAAGGTCAGGAACCCCGGGGGTGGTGGGGGGTAGGGAGGAGGTGGTCAGGAACTTGGACGGGGGAGGAGGTCAGGAACTTGGTGCGGTGGGGAGGAACTTAAACGGGGGGGAAGTCAGGAACTCGGGTGGCGGGGAGGTGGTCAGAAACTTGGGGGGTGGTCAGGAACTTGGGCAGGTGGGGAGGGGAGAGGTCAGGAACTTGTTGGGGAGGGAAAAGGTCAGAAGCTGGTGTGAGGAAAGTTAGGTTGGGGGAGGGCAGGAACTTATTTGGGGGGGTGGGAGAAGGTCTTAACCTGTGAGGGTGAGCCCTGTCTGTTCTATGTGAGCTCTTCTGTCTGGAGCAAGGCAGTCAGAATGGCTCAAATTACACTTTGCAAACTAATTGATTACTTAGGCAGGCAGGATCTAATTACACATTCCAGAGAAACTGTTTGGTGTGTCTTGTCCTCCAAGGGGTCCAATCAGAAATCAGGTGTTGCCTTCAAAGTGACCAATCAGAGATCTGGTGTTGGAAATAAACGCAACCTATATAAATGGGTGTAGGCTGCGGAAGGGTTGCAAGCTTATCTACGAGATACACAGTATGTAATGTATGTCTATGTAAATAAAGGCTTGTAAGCAACTAAAGACTAGTACTCTATCCTTCACCACCTGGCTATCTGACTTTTACATGGTAGCAGAGAATAGTTGCCTAAAGGTGGAGGTTGAAAACTAGTATTTTTTTGGGGCTCATAAAACTTGAAAACCTAGCGGCCGTTGTGGAAGATGGAAGAAAGTAAGTTTAAATTATCGAGGTACGACTACCCTCCGATGTTCTGAGTTTGAACCATATGAACGTTGGAAGTATGAGGTTGATATGTGGACACAGGTTACTACTCTACCAAAGAGAATACAAGGCATGGTCTTGGTGTTGTCACTTCCTGAATGAAGTAAAATCAGAAGCAAGGTATTTTTTGAGACAGATTTAACACTGTTGAAAAATGATTAAGGTCGTGACATTCTAATAGAATTCCTGGATAAATTTACAAGAAAGATGACCTGTTAAGTGCCTATGAGGCCTGGTCAGATTTTGATATATTTCGGAAAATGGCCTGGCATTCAATAGAAGAGTATATCATGGACTTGAACAAATTGTACAGAAGGTTGGCAAAGTTCAATTTGGGAATCCCTGGATCGGAACTTGCATTTAAGTTACTACGTTGTGCTAATGTGTCTCATATGGACTGGCAACTGGTCCTAACTGGCATCCAGTTTTTGGAAAAGGAGACTTTGTTGGATCAGATGTCTTGTGCCTTAAAAAAAATTCCTGAGAACATAGTCATTCCCTTCAGCTTTTATGGAACAAATGAGGCATTCCGCGGTGACACCAAATAGACGATTCCATGGTCACCAGGTTTCGAAATATTCCAGATATAGGCGTCAATGGAATGAATGGATTAAGGACAGACAGAATGATGATGAAAATGGAAGGGTATCCACAGGCAAATAGATACAGGAACCTCTCTTTTAACCGGCACCTAAATATCCGGAAATCTCTCTTAACCGGCAAAATTCAGGAGTAGGTTCAGGCAAGTTTTACTATATATTAGTGGCCATGTAACCGGGGTTCCAGGATCTGTGGCCGTGTAACCGGGGTTCCTGCACCTGTGGCCGTGTAACCGGGACTCCTGCGCAAGTGCCATGTAACCGGGGCTCCTGCACCTGTGGCCGTGTACAGGGCTCTCGTACCTTGGTAAGTATACCTCTCTGTAATCCGGATTTTTTGATCAACCGGCACCACGCCGGTCCCGTCTGTGCTGGATAAAAAAAGAGTTTCCTGTAACTCCCTTCTCCCATTCCTTGAATATTCACAGACGCCAATCAGGAGATTCTTCCCATCACCTACCCCCTAAAAGCAATGGATCCATTGGCTCTAAAATTTAAAAAAATACTTGCCCTCATGGTAAACAATCTGTGTTAGAGGAAGGAAAAAACAGAGCATGAGCGAATGAATTCCATGAATGCCCAAGGAAAAGTCAGTAGATGTTTCAGGTGTGACTCCTGAAGTACCATTATGTGGCAAATTGCCCAGAATGAAGATGCCGGGTCTTTGAGATGACCCATGCAGAAAGTAGCACTGAGGAAGATGAAGAAGATAATGAGGACTATGAACAGATTATACTGATCGCAAGGTGTTTTAACCCTGTGATGAACGTGTTAGTCGTGGACTCCTTTAATTGTGCGGTATTAGTGCTTGTACTTCAACGGCATGCAGGGTAGATTAGTTAAAATGTTATCTTGATTCATTAAATAGTGATGATCAACGCAAGGTGAAGGAATATAAAAGTACTAGGAGCTTTAGGTTTGGAGATGACAACATCTTGAGGTCACTCAAGAGTGGTAATTCCATGTAAAATAGCTAGAGTAAGCCATTTTATCAGTACAGATGTAGTCTCCAGTGAGATAGCTATGCTTTTGAGTAAACCTTCCATGACTCAAAGAACATAACATGGAAAGGGAACCCAAAAATCTTCTACCAGCATGTAAGCAGTAAGCGGGTACTGAGAGGTGGGGTGGGGCCTATTGGGGACAAAGAAGGTAATATATGTTTAGAGGCGCAGGGTAAGGCTAGAATACTCAATGAATACCTTGTATTAGTGTTTACTAAGGAGGTGGATGCTGACAAAATATCGGTAGAAGTGGAAACTGTAGAAGCAATGGAAGGGGTGAAAATTGATAGCCAGGATGTACTAGAAAGGCTGGGTATGTTTAGTGTGGACAAGTCGCCTGGTCCAGATGGCTTGCATCCCAGGTTGCTAAAGGAATTGGGGGAGGAGATAGCGGAAGGGCTTGCCATAATTTTCCAATCTTCCCTAGATGCGGGGGAGGTGCCTGAGGATTGGCAAGTGGCAAATGTGACATAATTGTTCAAGAACGGGTGTAAGGACAATCCCAGTAACTGTCGTAGGCCGGTCAGTTTAACATCAGTGGTGGGTAAAATTTTAGAAACAATAATCAAGGAAAAATTTAACAGGCACTTGGAGAGGTTTAAGCTAATTAAGGAGAGCCAACACGGATTTGTAAAAGGCAGATCGTGTTTGACTAATCTAATTGAATTTTTTGATGAAGTAACGGGGAGGATTGATGAAGGGAATGAAATGGATGTTGTCTACATGGATTTTAGGAAGGCGTTTGACAAAGTACCACATAGAAGGCTGTTTAACAAAATTGAGGCTCATGGAATAGGTGGGTCAGTGGAAGTTTGGATAAGGAATTGACTTGACTGAAAACAGCGAGTTGTGTAAATGGCTGTTTTTCAGACTGGAGGATGGTAGACAGTAGTGTTCCCCAAGGGTCAGTGCTGGGGCCACTGCTTTTTTTGATATAATATGACCTGGATATTGGAATACAGAGTAGAATTTCTAAATTTGCCAATGACTCCAAACTTGGGGATGTAGCAAACAGTGAGGATGATTCAAACCGACTGCAACAAGACATAGAAAGGCTAGCAGAATGGGCAGACAAGTGGCAGATGGAATTTAATACAGAGAAGTGAGAGGTGCTGCGTTTTGGCAGAAGGAACAGGGAGAGGCAATATGCACTTAATGGCACAGTTTTAAAGAGTATACAGGGACCGAGGGACCTGGGAACTTATGTGCAAAGGTCCCTGAAGGTGGCAGGACATATTGAGAGAGTGGTTAGCAAAGCATATGGGACCTTGGGCTTCATAAATAGAAGTATTGAGTACAAAAGTAGAGAAGTTATGCTGAACCTTTATAAAGGACTGGTTAAGCCACAACTGGAGAATTGTGTCCAGTTCTGGTCACCACACTTTAGGAAGGAAGTGAAGGCCCTTGAGAGGGTGCAGAGGAGATTTACCAGAATGGTTCCAGGGATGGGGGATCTTCACTACAAGGACAGGTTGGAGAAGCTGGCTTTGTTTCCAATAGAGCAAAGGAGGTTGAGGGGTGATTTGATAGAGGTGTACAAGATTATGACTCGTTTGGATAGGCTAGACGGGGAAAGGCTGTTCCCACTAGTTGATGGTACAAGGACTAGGGGACATGGATTTAAGGTTTTGGGCAAAAGATACAGGGGGGACGTGAGGAAAAACTTTTTTACGCAGCGAGTGACGAGGACCTGGAACTCACTGCCGATGGAAGTGGAGACACTCGATGTTTTCAAGGGGAGACTGGACAGGCACTTTAGGGAAATAAACTTGCATGGCTATGGGAATAGAGCGGGGGAATGGAACTGACTGGATTGCTTTACAGAGAGCTGGCACGGACTCGATGGGCCAAATGGCGGTTTTCTGTGCCATTATGACTCTTTAACATGAAGCTAATTATCTTTAGCGATGCTTCACATGCTAACCTTCCTGATGGGTATTCTAGTACAGTTGATTTCATAGTGTTTCTTATGGGTGAGAATTGGAAATGTTGTCTTTTAGCTTGGGAATCTAAGAAAATAAAAAGGGTTGCGAAAAGTACTCTGGCTGCTGAAACACTCTCTCTTGTGGAGGCAGTGGATATGGGATTCTAATTGGCAAATATCTTGTGACACCCTGTACAATGGGAGTACGGAAAATAGTAGACCCATTGGTTGTTCTGTAGACAATCGTTCATTTTGGGATAATGTACACTACGAAAAATGTGAGTGAGAAAAGGTTGCAGATTGAACTTGCTGGCTTGAAAGAAATGCTGGAGAAAAAGGAAATCTCTAAAATTAAAGGGGTAGATTCAAGCCATCAAATATCGGATGGTTTTGCGAAAAGAACTGCATGTACACAGAAATTGTTCAAGATCCTGGAGAAGGGTTGTCTCACAATGTGATACTTTGCACAGAGGATGAAGTCTTTAATTTGAAATGTTTGTAATATATATAAAGTTTTTTTTTTAAAGAGGGGACTCTGTTAATTGTACTTAAGTGGTGTATTGTAGCGGTTCGTGTAGATCGCCACTAAAGAGAGTTTGACTTTGAACTATTAACAAATTGTTTATTTACAGGAACAAACTAATTACATCAGGTAAGATGGCAGGTAAGATGGCTGACTGTAGGAGCATCGTGGTATAGGTCTTGTCCCAGCGGGGACTCCACGAGGACTGAGTTCGCAGTCCTGTGGGGACCGTGATGACGTCATCACGCTCTGCTGTGTGTTCCTGTGCTTTGGGCGTCACGTGATCGCATCGTGACATCAGTGCATCTCCCCGGCATAGAGGCTGGCCGTTGAGGCCGAGGTCGCGAGGCCGGGCTGTGCCGGTGCTTGCCGTGGGAGTGGGAGATTGCGTCGCTGCTGTTGAGGCCGAAGTCGCGGTAGGCCGGGCTGTGCTGGCGGCCGTCATGGAAGGCTGAGTCGGGCCGGCGGCCGCCGCACGCACATCACGTCGTACGTGACGTGACGTCAACACGTTAGGGTGCATCTTAAAGGGGCAACGGCCCCAACGGGTAAGTTAAAAGGGCAACGGCCCCCAAAGGTAAGTTAAACATACAGTAAGGTAAGTTAAAGGGAATTATGTGTCTTTATGTAAAGTACAACCGGTGGTACCGCCACATGGGCCCCCCCAGAATTCGCTTTAACGAAAGTCCAAGGATGAGATGGTCCGACGCTGGTGGTCTCGGCGGTCGTGCTGTCTCGGCTTGGTGAGCGAGTTCCGAAGATGCTGCTCGTGAGGGGATCCGTACGTGCGTCGTGGTGAATAAAGTGTATCCATCAGGCGAAGGACCGTGGAGACGTGCGAAACAGCAGGCCTTGTCAGAGTGACGGGCAGGTTGGGCGGACGCGGGCGATGACTCTGTTGATGTTGGAACAAGTCCTTGTTATAACAAACTCTGCAGGAATGCCAAACGAACGTTCCAGAAGGACTTGACAGGCGAGGTGAGTGAACTCGCCGACAGGTGAGCGAAACCTTCAGGAGGCTGGAACACGCAGAACGGTGCGTGCCATAGTGCTACGATGTTAACACAACAGAGGGTGAAGAGTTACTGCGTTAACCTGTGATCGGTGAGGCTAGCAACTTTCACGTGGCTGATCGCGGCCGCAGGATGCCCGTTGGACCCGTCCTCGATGTGTGCAGCTTCAGTAGACGTTTGCGTTTGTTAAAGGGAAAACTGGAGAAAGGGCGGCAATGGTCCAGGTTGTTGTTGCTTTCAGGAGGGGTTAACTCTGCCTGGAGGGCGGCAACACTTCTAACAGTTGTAGATTTAGGAGAAAACAGCCGGGAGGGCGGCACGCCTTTTGTTCATGCCGAATCGTGTAGTAGGTAACACAACCAGCAGGCTGAAGGGCTGGTGCGTCGTCGGCGGGGAAGGAGTCGTCGGTGTTCATGAGGGATGGGTTCTCGTGGTTCGTGAGGGATGGGTCCTCGTGCGCGAGGAGTGCGTCCTCTTGTTTTGCAGGGGTGAGTCCTCGTGGTATCCCCGCAGGGCGCGCTCCGATTTTGTGGGCCCGAACATGCTGTACCCTGCGCTTGGAGAGATTTATACTTGCTGTCGCTGTGGACGTAGAGGCGGACGATCCGTGTGGCGGTAGGAAAGACGAGTACGGGGACCGTGAGCAAGTGCGTGGTCGGCGCCACATCGATGTTCTCATTGAACGGGGCTTCTACCGGTATAAAGCACGAGGGAGACTGTGGCTCCCTGGATTGCGGTAGCGACAGCAAAACGGCTGGTGCTTCCATGGCGTGCTTCTTTTGTGAAAATTGCTCACAAAAAAAAACGAACGGGGTCCGGTTGAGGTTTGTCCGTGTCAAACGGGATCTGCTCCAGGCTGCGCTTACCTTGCGAATACGTTCACAAAGACGGGGTCGCCTTTGGCGGAGTGAGGCGGTTGCTGTTCCGTGGTTGTTCGTCGGTTGTGCGTTGGTCGTCTTGTGGGAAGACGAGGTTCAGGTGCGCGTTGCTACCGTGAAAATCATTCACGGATACGGGTTCACCAATTGTAGCGTTGGAATTGATGAGCTCCCGTACTCACGTCGTTGGGTCACCGATGTAGCGTTGGTGGTCGACGGTTGCCGTTGGGCGTGCTGTACCTCTGTGAAGACGAGGGTCAGGCTACGCATTGCTACCGTGAAAATCGTTCACGGATACGGGTTCACCAATTGTAGTGTAGGAATTGATGAACTCCCGTACTCACGTCGTTGGGTCACCAATGTAGCGGTTCGTGTAGATCGCCACTAAATAAGAGAGTTTGACTTCGACGAACTATTAACAAGTTGTTTATTTACAGGAACAGACTAATTACATCAGGTAAGATGGCTGACTGTAGGAGCATCGTGGTATAGGTCTTGTCCCAGCGGGGACTCCACGAGGACTGAGTTCGCAGTCCTGTGGGGAGCGTGATGACATCATCACACTCTGCTGTGTGTTCCCGCGCTTTGGGCGTCATGTGATCGCGTCGTGATGTCAGTGAACCTCCCCGGCATAGAGGCTGGCCGTTGAGGCCGGGCTGTGCCGGTGCTTGCCGTGGGAGCGGGAGATTGCGTCGCTCCCGTCGGCCGGCCGTTGAGGCCGAAGTCGCGGTAGGCCGGGCTGTGCTGGCGGCCGTCATGGAAGGCTGAGTCGGGCCGGTGGCCGCCGCACGCACGTCACATCGTACGTGACGTGACGTCAACACGGTCGGGTGCATCTTAAAGGGGCAACGGCCCCAACAGGTAAGTTAAAAGGGCAACGGCCCCCAAAGGTAAGTTAAACATACAGTAAGGTAAGTTAAAGGGAATTATGTGTCTTTATGTACGGTACAACCGGTGGTACCGCCACAGTATCAGAATTTATTATTAATTGTATGCAGGTGGTGGGATTTAATTGGGGACTCTCTTGATCTCATGTATAAATGGGAGTAGCCTGGGGAAGGGTTTCAAGCTTATCTAAGGGATGCACAATATGTGTGTCTGTGAATAAAGGCTTGTAAACAACTAAATACTAGTCTTCTATCCTTTACCACCTGGCGAAGCGACTTTTACAGTCATCACTTCAGAATCCACATAACTGGGTAACATTTTTGCAACTTCCTCAACTGCTCATGTCCTCCCATAGTCAGCTCCGACAATCGGGAATTGTGATTGATCAGCATTTTGCATCTAGTTTTGGTTTCTCCTTTCTTAACTTCAGATTTTATTTTAAGCAGGTATTCATCCAGTAACCAGTGCAAGCAGTTGGTAGAACTGCTTTTTGGGTTCTGGGTGAAGGGAGAGAGGGATAGGTAGGAAAAGGCAGTGACTATTTTCTCCTAGTTGCCGGTTTTGAAAACTGTCTCTTGGTATACTTGGTTTCCTAGGTGGGTGAGTACATAAACTTCGAAATAATCTGTAAATGATGTCTGTCGGTATTTATACTAAACGTGCTGCAAATTAAGTAAATACTAAACGTAGTCCTAGTAGCAAGAAATACAGAATACTGAAGTGTGGCACTCTCAGCTCTGAGGAAAAGCAGAACATCTTCCACAAAAGTTGGTGTCAGATCTGAGATACTTTGTCGTGCTTCTGAATCCATACCCTGTATGACAATTGTCACTGTTTAGAAGTCAGAAATGCACTTTGCTCTAGCCCTGACGATTCTTTCTTCAAGATCCAAAACAATTATGTCAAACGGTTATAAATATGTGTTTTTCCCTTTCTGTTTTTACATTTACAGAACTTGGTGAGGTATTTACCAGAGCAGAAGGAGCTCAATACATTATCCCAGTTTAAGGATGAATATGATAACCTATGTGAACCAGAGCAGTTTGGAGTGGTGGTAAGTAGGATCAGAAAAGACACTAGAGAATATATTGCTGATGCAGAACAAGGAAAGGTGAATGCATTTCAATAGTGTATTGATTTTTTTTTCTTCGACTATCTCTACATACCTTGCAGCGTTGTATACATCGTAGGCTGTGCTTTTCATTCTTCTTGCAGAGTGAAAGATTAAAGATATTAAACCTGTTCAATGTTAAAATGTGGTTTATAGGTCTGTTGCAATGTATAGTGTGATAAATACATTGCACTGGCTTACTAATCTCTGGATGAAAAATAATATTTAATGCAGGTCTGCAGGATGTATTTTGAAAGTGGCATGGCCATATCATGACACTCGTACTGATTATCTCCATTTTAGATCTTTATTTCCTTTTTCCCTCAACATCATCTTATTGTTTCCCTGTTCTCTTCATGTAATCTTCCCCTCTGGTATTTTTGTTCTAATTTTCATCTAATTTAGTATCTATGTGGAAATTAGCTTCAACTTAAGTACATGTGTTCTCCATTTTCTGTGCTGTACTTTTTCCCCTTTCCTCCTCGCAGAATTTGTCAGTAAATGCACTGAACAAGACAAGAGTAGGCACACCGTGAAGTAAAATACACGTTTACTGCACGTGCTGCCCTTGGCTCCATTGCTCTAAATCGGAAAGAAATGGAATTCTTTGCAGCTGTGGTTGGAGAAGACAGTTCCTCACCTAATGCACTTTTGATAAGGGGGCCAGTTCAGTCAAAAATTGTATAGAAGTTTCAAAGTAATCGTCGTCTTCAAGTAACAATAATGTAACTGTGATAGAAATGTTATTGGACCGTATTTTCCGATCGGAGACTTCCCGCGTGCGGAAGCCTCCAATCTGGAAAAAAGCTACGCACTTAGCTGAGGGCTCCCGAGGTGCGTATAGTTCTGATGCTGGGCATCTTGAACGCCAATTGCGCAGGGCCTACGAATCCCAGGGGCGCATGCGGTTTGCAAGCGTCCCTGGGATCACATGGGCCATGGGGAGCCAATCAAAGAAGGGAATCTCGCTTCATACACTTGACAGATAGACCTGTCAAATATATGAATGGAGATCACCCCAAAAACACTTCAAAACATTAAATACATTGTTTTTTAATCACATTTTTAAAATTAGTTGAAATTACAGTAAATTAAATATTTTAAACAAAAATTTTATTTTTTGAAAAAGTAATTAAAGATTTTTACGGGGCTAAAAATAAAAAATGTTTTTTTACTTTTTTCAACTCTTATCCTGGTAAAAGCAGGCCTTGCACCTGCTTTTACCAGGCGTAAGAATTCTAAAGGTTTTCTGCGGGCGGAGGGGCTCCAGAAAGTGGAACTAACCGCCCGCAGAGGCCCTTCTCTAGGGCAGACATCCGATCTGTCGAGCATTTTTGACAGATCAGAAATACCGGTTTTCAGCGCATGCGCTGTGCATGCCTAAAACCGGCATTTCCGATGTCTCTACAGGTGGGTACACAGCTCGAACCCACCCGTAGGGATTGGAATATCCGGGCCATTGTCTTCAAATATGTGGTTTTCAAAACTATCAAAAAACGAAACTCCCTGTAATGTGTTCATTTTATTATTAAAGTTACAACAGTCTATAATGCATGTATTGAAATCTGTATCCAAAATTAAAACATAGAAATTTAATTTTAACTTCAGTGATTATACTTCCCAAATGCATCCTGCTTACATGCGAACCATCTTTTTTTCGGGTCTACTGTCTACTTATGGTTGTGCTTGTAGCATTCAGCAGGATTCAGATTTCCCCACACTTCACTGAGATTGTCACAGTGGCTCAGCTTTAATGAAATTATCCAATTGTGGAGGGAACTCACACAGGTGAGTGGAGCTGCTATTTAAAGGGGCACAGTGACATTCGGAAGGTCACAATTTTCTGCTGAGCTGAGTCAGTGTTTTGTAGAATCTACCAGAATTCCAGCAGTCTAAGCGATGGACTCTTCCACTCTGATTTGCATAGCTTCTTTCATTTAAATGGGCAATAAGGATGTAGACTGTTGAATGCATCACAATATGTTGTGGGATTCTGGGATTTTTCATGGGTGCAGGTACAATATGCACAGTGTCAGGAAAAAGTTACATAAATTAGTACTGAACAAACTATCCTGTTTCCTCTTGGTGGCTGAGATAACTGGAAAGTGAGTGGAAGAGACGTTTGAGGACAATAAGCTCTTCTAAGGAGATGACCAAGAGAAAAAAGGCCAGGCGATATAGAGATCAAGACAAGTGGGGGGGGGGGGGGGGGAGAATGATTGACAGGATGTGGGCTAGTTCCAGGATACTGCGCACTCAAAACATGACAGTTGGCATTTATATCAGACGATCAACACTTTGGACCCAATGTCCACTTATATACTTTTGCAGATAAAAATAAACAGAGATTCAAAGTTTCTGCACTCTAGAGGTCACTGCATGAGCCACTGCAGTTCAGTTTTAATGCATTGGTCTGACAGCTTTCGTAATAGCAAAGGAAGCACTGTACAAGTGAGTGACTCTTCCCTTTCAGGGCCCCTCCTGTTTATGCAACTGCGGGCACCTTTGAAATGGCTCAGGTTTATACCCGACAGCTTGAAACTTGGCACATAAGTGCTTTTTAATAAGTCAGAAGAGAACAAGGTTGCTACATTGATGGTACAAATCTGCTGCCAGTTTTAACTGTTAAGATAACAACAGGTTGGTTCTATGTGGGTAACTATTTACACTACCTTCAATCTCGGTCTTCCCCTGCTGAACTTCAAAATGCCAGGAAATTCACCAAATCAAGCGTGCAGAAAATCAGCATTTTCTGGGGTTCATGCCCACAGGCCTCCTTAGAAAATAACACTTGCATTCCTCTTCAGGCTTTCATATATTATTTCTCCTGCTATACAAGTATGAAAATGTTGGTTACACCTGCAGCTGAAGTAATAAGTTGGTGTCCCACTGCACTTTCAGAGTAACATTCCATAAGTCTAAGTTCAAGGTTGTTTTTAAGTTGTCAGTGTTACTGGGCTGTGTCAGCTTCTTCCAGTTTTCTAGTTGGCTTGTGTGCACTTGGTGTAACCAAAGTCACTACCATATGCTCATTTTAAATTGAGTTGCATGTTGGTGGAATTGGACTGCCGATTCCTTGAAGTTAGTCAAAATAATGTCATTAATCCTACAGATACAATAGCAGCCATCATATTTATTCATGATTCTGTTTTATAAAAAAAAAAGATGGAACGGTCATCATACTTGCCTTCCCCCCCCCCCCCTTTTCCTCTCTCTCCTATCAACATATCCTGAAGTGCTGGTTCGTGCTGAGTATGATTCATCTTTTACCAGGTATGGGCTCAGAGAATGAATGATTTGAGACTATTTGACCATGCAGCTCAGCCCAGCTGGATCCTGTCCTCACTAAGCATCTACACAAATACAAAATCAGAGGTGGGGACTTTCATCTTCCGCCCCCCCCCCCCCCCCCCCCCACTGCACGAGACAAATAGCACCAAGAACAACTGTGGAACCCTACACCTGCCCCACCTAAGATCACCTGACTGAACAGAGACCAGGGAACAAACTTGAACCCTGTCTGGTCTGTATGGTTCAGTATCGCATTCAGTAGTGCCTTTACACACTCTGCTCCTGTGGTGCCACACTTTTTCCCGTTAGTTAATTTTTTCTGTTTCCTTTCTCCTCTCCTGGAGACATTGACTGCTTGTTGTAAGATTCCGTGAGTGGAAGCCACTCTGCTACTTCGACTAAATGATCACTAAATCTAGACAGCGAGTGTCGACAAGGTATTCAACAGTTGGAGCCTCATTGCCAAGGCTGAACCTATCCTCACTCTTGCTCGATGTACCAGCACTTCTAGAAGGGTTTCTGGATGATGATCAGTTGCAGGAGCCCGAGCAGTTTTTCCTCTCGCTAACCCAGGAGCACTGAGGTCAGTTTTAGCACCTCCAGCCTGTTTCTTCTCCACCCACACCCCACCTGATATCATCTTGCCCATTATATGCCTGGGGTCAAACCTGGGGAGTTCCTGGTCTGTACGGCTCAGCTACTCACTGTTTTTAGCAGCTGAGCCATCAGAGTAGCCACCGTGCTTGACTTTTAAAAGGGCAAAATGGTTGAACAATACTATCACTTTGATATGCCTCCTTCATCACCTGGGGATTGCTTACAAGAAAGAAACTAACTGACAATCCACTTTTAGTGCTGCAACAAAGTGAAAACCATATTATTGCTCCCAGTACTATTTTGATCAATCATAATATGAATGTTTTGAAAAGATGTGTAAAATCTATCGCTGTCTCTCGGCCAAATGTGTGCCACTTTCCAAAAGGTTGGGATCATGTTTTGCAAGGTGTATTGAGAGATTAGGCTTTTTATTCTTGATGGTTTTATTTGTAGCTTAGGGAAATTGATATGTGAATTAAGATAAATGTTCAGTCAATAATTGTTATAAATGTAAGAAATGCATAGATGCACTGCTTCATTGTGTAGATTGTGGTTATTTTTTAAGTGCATCAGTACAGTCATTTCTTGGTTTTACTGGCAGGTCCTTGAATTGATAAGCCCATTGTTCACTGAAGTAATTTGCAGTGAAGTGGAAAGAGTCTATTCAGGTCTTCAGGGAAATTGCAAACTTGCCAAAGTTGACAAGGCAACATTTTTAATAAATGGTGAACCAAATCGAAAAGTGAAGGTGGTTGAACTTTATTTTGATGGACAACTACCTAATACTAAATTTAAATATTATTTGATAAATGTGGCTGATGTCCGTTAAAGTGGAGAAATTGAAATTCATTGGAATCTTAAAGTTAAATATAATTAACAAGTAAAATGCTTCTTCACTACATACATTATTAAAAACAAATTTAAATGTTTGCAAACTTGGTGTAAATATTACTCGCATTTGAATTTATTTCAGATGAATTGCAGGAATTTTTTCAAAAATATTACGTTAATCAAAGGCTCTTGTTAGTAAAACTCGATATTTTGAGAGTTTGGAAAAAAGGTATACAACTCTTTTCCGATTTATTTTTATATAATGCATAGGTGCATCAACATTGGAGAAAATTGATTAATGTTTGGTGTGACCCTTTGTCAGAACTTAGCTCAAGGTTTTCATTTTTTTTAATGCTTCATATTCAGCTTTAATTTCAATTACTGTGGTCTTTTTATGCATTATTTTGAAAAACTACAAAAATGCTGTAATTGTTGAGTAAGTTGCTTACTTGGCTCTCTGGAGCCTTTTTAATTACAGTTATAGTCTTTTGCACAGCTGAAGTTTGTTGACTTAATATTCTTCCTCTGCTATTCAACTTTCACACATAATTAGGAAGTGCCATCATCTGGGAGCAGAGGAGGAGGAGAAAATCATCCAGCGATGCTTTTCCATTTGAAATTGCATCGTGTGTGATTTCACAAAGCGTTACTGTTTTGACCTGACCGCTCAGGTTGACAGACACTTCGGAATTACAGTGCAAAGTTTAGGTCTTCAGAGTGCTATTGCTATGTCCTGTAGTACTTTGCTATGTGTACGTGGAGGTTGAACAAATCAGGAAAGTTGTTGGATTGTGAACTGTAGGTATGGACCTCATTATTCTCCTGTAAGAAGTTCAAATTCCACATCTGAAATATTTGCCCTGTACCCTGGGTTCTCTTTGATTTGGTGTTGCTTGAAGCTGCTTAGCTGCTCCCATTGTTACTTGGATTCTCAAAATTCCCTCATCTTGTCAAAAATTCATGGTCCAGCTCCGCCTCCATAATGATGGAGCAGACTTTACTCTCTGGCAAGTAAAGAACTTGACTCCATCATAATTTCCAGGGTTAGCCAAATAAAATAAAGTGGACGGGCACCCATGCCAGTATTAGCACAGCTGGAGTGCCCATGAGGTTGGAGGGGGGATTGGCAGGAATTGCCATCATTGGTCGGCTGCTGAAACAAGTCGGGCCGAAGGTGACTGCAGCACAGACAAATGAACCATTTTCCAGGAAAGTTGGTCCCTTTATACTAGCCAATAGCTTTGTGATTAGCTGCTGTAAAGATACCAGCACATTGGGGGCACCAGAGGCCTAAATGGCAAGAATTCCAGCAGTTGACATTATCATGCCACTCCTGCCTCCTTTTGACATCTGTGGCCACCGCCTCTGCCGAAGGAAATTAACAGTGCAGGACAAATGGGGCGTAGACCTGCTGTAACTAGGTGCCTCCCCAGTTTCCACCCCCAGTAGGCTGCAAGCTTTGAGAAAAGAGAGGGCATGAAGACTGCATTCCAGATTGAGGGGGGTGATGGAAAATCACCTGAGTAAGATAGCTGTGCAGTTCTTTATGAAGTTGAAGCTCTTTATGCGGCAGTGTCTGTAGATAATCTCCCACTTCATTCTCACTATAAGATGAAAGAGAAAATGTTGAAGCTGATCCCTGGTGGTTCAACGGGTGCATGCACGGTAAGGTGTTGTCTCAGGTTTTATCCCTTGTCCGTGCTGAATGGGCAACAAAATTGACCCAAGTTGCCAGTCCTCATGGCTGTGGAGCAACTTCTACTGGAAGTGTATATGTGCTGACCTCTGGTGAGAGTGGTTTTTGGACTCAGTTGTACAGGCTTCCGTAGTCACATAACCTGTTGTTAAAGGGTTGCCAACTCTGGTTTGACTTCTTCCTGGAGATTTAATTGTGACAAATCTCATGGCATTCAATCACATGACATTGCTCATGTGATGCTCGATCACATGATCTTTGATCACATGACATTTTCCTACTGTTTGCAAATGTTGCAGCACTTACCTTAGTTGAGTGTCTCAGCATCACCAAGCCCCGAATAAAATATTTGACTTTGTTTTATCGTGAGATGAATTACATAATTTATAAATCAAAGAACAGAAAAAGAAAGATTTAAGGATAAGTAATGCTTAAATAAAAACTACTTCTGCATTATTTCTACAGTATCAACCGCAATGAAAAACACCAAGTACAATAAATACTACTGATTCAGCAAAAATATCATCGATACAATTAACTTCTAACTAAAGTTTTCATACATGTTATGACTTTTTACAATACACAGCAAGTTATAAAAATATTAAATAACGTCAAAAGCAAACCTAATTCAATTCACTGACTCCCAGACCTCCCGATAAGGCTGAGTCCTCAGAGAGAAGCACCAAAGCTGCCTGACTCTTCTCCTCCCCCCTCCCCACAGTTTGTGGATCTCTCTCCCTCTTCCTCGCCCAGTTGCGCTCTCAGGACTCACCGAGTTTCTAGGCAATTTTCATTGGCCCCAATGCTGTAATCCTCTCAACCAACAATAAAGTGGTGTGTTCCAAATAGCCGGGGTTCAGCAGGGCTCAGACAATGCGGTTTGGTTGCAAGCCATGACAGCCAGGGTACTGCGCATAAAATGACCGTTTCTCCTGAGTTGGCAGCAGCAGCACTTGGGAGACCAATCACCCATTCCTCTAGACTCCTGCTGGGAACCCTATGCTGACACTGTCCAAGGTTATATGTAAAGATTAATCTCCCGGTGCAGTATCTGAATGCTGCTGCTTCATGTAGCCTGGAATGGGTGTAGTAGAAGAAGAAAATCATGGGGACATTGGGGGAAAAAAGTAACTCTTAGTAAGCAGTTTAACTTTTTATTCCCCACTCTCTGTTCTGCAAGCATTGCTTCAGGTTGTGCCTATGGCATTCTGTGATTTTTCTTTTGATGCATTTACTGTGGCTCAGTGGGTAGCACCCTCGCCTCTGAATCAGAAGGTTGTGGGTTCAAGTCCCCCCTCCAGGGACTTGAGCACATAAAGCTAGGTTGACGCTCCAGTGCAGTGTCAGAGATGCTGTCTTTTGGATGAAACTTTAAACCGAGGCCCCGTCTGCTCTCTCAGGTGGACGTAAAAGATCCCATGGCACTATTTCGAAGAAGAGCAGGGGAGTTATCCCCGGTGTCCTGGCTAATATTTTTCCCTCAATCAACATAACAAACCGATTACAGTAGCTGGTCACTATCACATTGCTGTTTGTGGGAGCTTGTGCGCAAATTAGCTGCCGCGTTTCCTACATTACAACAGTGACTACACTCCAAAAAGTACTTCATTGGCTGTAAAGCACTTTGGTTGGTCGTGAAAGGCGCTATAAAATTGCAAGCCTTTAAGTCTTTTTTTTACTGCATGCACAACCATTTCGAGACTGCATTAAGTCTAGACTTGGAGCTCATTTAATTAATACTACATTTTCAATGTAAAACTCAACTCATGCTACAGATGTGGCACTGCTTGAAACTAACATGACAGAGCCAGAAACACACACAAAAGTAAATCTTACTTTACAAGTGCCCAGTGATGGTCAGCTTATCCAGGAAGTGGAGATACAAGTTGTCCTGTGGCCTGGCTACTTCTGGTCACTAAGTTGGTTGTAGTAAGCCCAATTGGTTACTATTATTGGAGATATTCAGATACTGCTTCACTGAATATGTTCCTGAAGTAAATCCTGATAAGCCATCAGGACCAAATAATACACGTTTCATACCACTTAATTATCTGACAACACAGCGCACAAATTACTAAGTTATGTTCTGAAAATCTAGAAACTGCTTTGATAATCTGGAAAACCAACTTCTGCTTGATGAAATTCGAAAAGAAATCTAATTTTTTTCATTCCAGTTTTCTTTTCTATTTTCTCCTCCAACTTGGAAGGTGCTGACTCATACTGGGCCTTTTTCCACAGGTGACATCAGAAATCTGGTACCTCACCAAAGTGGCTGTTTTTCATGTCTCACCTGAGACATTAAGTGCCAGAAGACAATTTGATGATGTGGGGCATCGCAGCTGTGTCTGATCCAACACTAACTTTAACTTTATATCTACTTTCCAGCAGTGATTGGGAATCGGAATCCTGACCAATTTTCCCTTTCCCACCACTTCCTTCCTCTCCCCCATGTGCAGAAACCAAGACTACCACCATTACTGCCCCATTTGAGATCATGTTACTCACCACATTTTCTATAAAAAAGGGTTGCTGGATTAACATGAATGAAATAAAGTCATGTGTGATATGAAGTGACTTGTTCCTTATTTAATTTTTTTTTCTTGTTATGAATCGGTTTGAAACGAGCATGAATTTGCCACCTTGTTTTTGCAGATGAGCACCGTAAAGTTGTTAAGACCACGACTGAACAATATTCTCTTCAAACTTCAGTTTGAAGAGTATTTGAACAACATCAAACCAGACATAATGAATGTAACAATCGCTTGTGAGGAGGTGAAGAAGAGTGAAAACTTCAGTAAAATTTTGGAGTTGGTCCTTCTTGTGGGAAACTACATGAATGCAGGATCCAGAAATGCACAAACGTTTGGCTTCAACATCAGCTATCTCTGCAAGGTAAGGATCTGTTGTCTTATTGCTTGAAAAGTAGATGCACTGTTCCCATTTCAGGGTAAATGACTATGTATTTTCACACTCCTCCTTGCTGTCACATACAGTTCCTGAGTAGACAGGTGGGCAGACTATTGCCAATGCTGCTTTTGAACTGACCACCAAGAGATGCTTGAGCAGTCTGTGACAATCCGGTCTATGATTCTTCCCTCTTTTCCTAGAAGTGGCCAGCCTCCCCTCCAAACCACCCGGAATCGAGTGAAATCCTAAATTGTGAAAAATTATAGTTGAAAAACTGCTCTGTGTCTCATTGCATTGGCACTGCTTAATAATGCCATTTTAATGATGAAATATTATGGGTTTACTTTGTTATTTATGATTAATTATGATGGAAAGGTACACTACTATGGGTATAAAATCAATTATTCAATGTCAGAAGCTATGACTTTGGGTCTGATCATGCATGTTTGTCAAACTTTTTTCCTTTCACTGGAACAGCATGGATTTTGGAATTTGAGTTCAGATCACTGCTGGACAGTGTCATCTTTCCCAAGCCTATTATCTCCTGTCCTCTGTTCCCGGAAGTCTCCCTCTTCGTGTGGCCTTGTGCACTCAAAGTGCTTTTCAAATGCTCCTGTTCCGTTTAGGTGCCTTCCGTTCAACTGCCTCTGCCACTTCCCTTTCTTCCCCTAGCCTTCTGGGCCAAACTTCCTCTAAGGTTCCCCGCTGCCCTAGCCCTGAATTCACATCTTTCACCAGTTTCTCTCTGATCGCCCCTCATAACCTCACTGCGCTCATCTTGTCCAGGAGACCCACCTCCTGCTCCCTCGACCCTATTCCCATCAAACTGCTGGCCAGCCAACTTCCTTTTCTGGCCCCCATGTTAGCTGACATTGTTAACGGTTCTCTCTCCTTGAGTACTGTCCTCCTCTGCCTCAAATCTGCTGTCATCGCCCCTCTCAAAAAACCAACCCTTGACCCCTCCGTCCTTGCAAACTACCGCCCAATCTCCAACCTCCCTTACCTCTCAAGTCTGTGAACGGGTTGTCGCCTCCCAAATCCGTGCCCAGCTTTCCTGCAAATCCATGTTTGAATCCCTCCAAACAGGTTTCCGCCCATGCCACACTACCGAAACGACTCACATCAAAGTCACAAATGACATCCTTTCTGAATGACAAAGGTAAACTGTTCCACCTTGTCCTTCTTGACTTGTCTGCAGCCTTTGACACGGTTGACCACTCCATCCTTCTCCAACGCCTCTCCACCGTCATCCAGCTGGGTGGGACTACACTCGCCTGGTTCCATTCTTATCCATCTAATCGTACCCAGAGAATCAACTGCAACGGCTTTTCTTCCCGCTCCCGCATCGTCACCTCTGGTGTCCCCCAAGGATCTATCCTTGGCCCCCCTCCTATTTCTCATCTACACGTTGCCCCTTGGCGACATCATCTGAAAACACAGCATCAGTTTCCACATGTACGCTGACGACACCCAGCTCTGCCTCACTACCTCTTCTTGCGACCCCTCCACGGTCTCTAAATTGTCAAACTGCTTGTCGGAGACACAGTTCTGGATGACCAAAAATGTTCTCCAATTAAATATTAGGAAGACCGAAGCCATTGTTTTTGGTCCCCGCCACGAACTCCGTTCCCTAGCCACTGACTCCATCCCTCTCCCGAACATCTGTCTGAGGCTGATCCACACTGTTTGCAACCTTGGTATCATATTTGACCCTGAAAGAAGCTTCCGACCACACATCCGCAGCATAACAAAGACCGCCTATTTGCACCTCTGTAACATTGCCCATCTCCGCCTTTGCCTCAACTCATCCGCTGCTGAAACCCTCATCCATGCCTTTGTTACCTCTAGACTTGACTATTCCAACGCACTCCTGGCTGGCCTCCCACATGCTACCCTAGGTAAACTTGAGGTCATCCAAAACTCGGCTGCCTGTGTCCTAACTCGCACCAAGTCCCGTTCGCCCATCACTCCTGTGCTCGCTGACCTACATTGGCTCCCGGTTAAGCAGCGCCTTGATTTCAAAATTCTCATCCTTGTTTTCGAATCCCTCCATGGCTTCGCCCCTTCCTATCTCTGTAATCTCCTTCAGCCCCACAACCCCCTGAGATATCTGCGCTCCTCTAATTCTGCCCTCTTGAGCATCCCTGATTATAATCGCTGAACCATTGGTGGCCATTCCTTCTGTATCCTAGGCCCTAAGCTCTGGAATTCCCTGCCTAAACCTCTCCGCGCCTCTACCTCTCTTTCCCCCTTTAAGACGTTCCTTAAAACCTACCTCTTTGACCAATCTGCCCTAACATCTTATATGGCTTGGTGTTGTAGGAATTGACGAATTCCTAACTAATAACTGAGGTCGACTCAGGAGATCAATCAAACAGGTCTTTAATGTAAGACTAAATGAGTTCAAACAGTTTGATGAGATCGATACAGGAGAGCCACAAAAACAGGTCTTGACAAGATGGAGATTCCACGAGGACTGCCTGGGCAGTCACGTGGTTTGCGACGTGACGTCATCGCGTTTGCCCGCGTTTTCCTGCGCTCTTAAAGGGGCCACGCCCCATGCATACAAACACTATATACAAAACAAAGTAATGTCTAACACAATGGTACAGGCTTAGGCTGGTGTTAGAACATCGTTAAAGGGAATTATGTACAGTTGCCCAGAATCATTCAGTGGCTCCGCCACATGCGTCCCCCCAGAATTCGCTTTAACGGACAAAGTCAAACGGCGAGGGGGTCTGATGAGCCTGTCTGAACGACTCCTGTACTCCTGAGGTGGAGGCGTCTGGCGGGCGGTTGCGCTTGGTCTGCCGTAATGGCGATGGGTGGCCGACCTCGTCTCAGCGGTTGTGCTGTCTCGACGGGGCGGTCGAGGTCCAGATGTGCCGGCTTTAATCAATCGACTGAAATGTGGTCCGGTTTACCACCGACATCTACCTTGAAGGTTTTGTCCCCTGCCTCCAACACGCGGAAGGGACCAATATATGGGGCCTTATATGGGGCCTTGAGTGGATCCCTATGAGCATCGTGGCGAATAAAGACGTATTCTGCCTTGTGAAGCTCCGTTGGAACGTGCGAACTCTGCAGCCCGTGGTGCGAAGTGGGCACCGGTGCGAAACATCTGGCCGCTTCTTGGTGACTAGTAAGCTGGTCAGACGCGGACCACGGCTTCGTCGATTCTGGTAGGAAATCCCCTGGGACTCGCAGTGGTTGACCGTACACCAGCTCCGCGGATGAAGAGTGAAGGTCTTTGGGGGCCATGCGAAGGCCCAACAGGACCCACGGTAGCTTGTCTGCCCATCCAGCGTCCTTGAGGCTGGCCCTCAGGGTGGCATTCAGTGACCGGTGGAAACGTTCACAGAGACCATTCGCCTGTGGGTGGTAGGCTGTGGTGCGGTGTAATTTGACACCGAGTCCTTGGGCCACTGCATTCCAGAGTTCAGAGGAAAACTGTGGTCCCCTGTCTGAAGAAATATCAGCGGGCACTCCGAAACGGGCGACCCAGGTGGAAATGAATACCCTGGCCACATCCGCCGAAGTAGTGGACGATAGGGGAACCGCCTCTGGCCATCTGGTGGTGCGGTCAACCATGGTCAGGATGTGTGAAAAACCATGGGAGGGTGGGAGTGGACCCACCAGGTCCATATTGACATGGTCAAACCATCGCTCCGGAACTCTGAAGGTGGCCAACGGAGCTTTGATGTGACGCTGTACTTTGGCTTTTTGGCAGACCACGCAGGTGTTGGTCCAGTCGCGGACATCCTTGTGCATGCCGTGCCATACGAATTTCGCTGACATCAGCTTCTGAGAGGCCTTCATTCCTGGGTGTGACAACCCATGTATGGCGTCGAACACGTTGCAGCGCCAGACGGCCGGTACGACAGGGCGAGGGTCCCGTACGGAGACGTCACACAAGAGCGTGGTACCTGCCGCATGGAACTTGACGTCGGCCAACTGGAGGCCAGTGACGGGTGTTCTGTAGGCCTGGACTTCTGGGTCCGAGGCTTGATCAGCTGCCATGAGGGCGTAATCGATGCCTAAATGAACCGTATTGACGGTCGCGCGGGAGAGGCAGTCGGCCACCAGGTTGTCCTTACCGGCCACATGCTGTATATCCGTGGTGAACTCTGATATTGTAGGTCAGTTGACGTTGCTGTCGGGTGACCACGGTTCGGCGGTCTTGACCATGGCGAAGGTGAGCGGCTTATGGTCCACGAAGGCGGTGAAGGGACGTCCTTCCAGGAGGAAGCGAAAATGGCAGATGGCCAGAAAAAGAGTGAGCAACTCCCGGTCGAACGTGCTATACGCTCTCTCGTTCCGCCGTAGTTGACGGCTGAAGAATGCCAACTGCTGCCACGTCCCGGTCACCCACTGCTCTTGCACGGCGCCGATTGCGTAGTCTGACGCGTCAGTGGTGAGGGCGATGGTGGCTCCTGGCAGCGGGTGCGCCAGCACAGTCACATTGGCCAAGGCGCTCTTGGTGTCGGCGAACGCCCAGGCCATGTCGACCGTCCAGTCTACCGTATCTTTGCCAGTCTTGCCCTTGAGGGCCTCGTACAGGGGCTGCATGAGTAGTGCTGCCTTAGGCACGAAACGGTGGTAAAAATTTACCATGCCTAGGAATTCCTGCAGGGCCTTAATGGTTTGCGGGCGTGGAAAGGACGTCCCCGCCTCTACCTTCGCTTGTAAAGGAACCGCTCCCTCTGAAGTGATGCGATGCCCCAGGAAATCAATTTGTTGCAGGCCAAACGGACACTTGGCCGGGTTGATAATCAGGCCGTGTTGGCTGAGACGTCGAAAAAGGGTGCATAGGTGACAGGTATGTTCTTCCTTAGTAGGACTGGCAATGAGAATATCGTCCAGGTAGACGAAGAGGAACTTGAGGTCCCGCAGCACGGAGTCCATCAGGCGTTGGAAAGCCTGGGCGGCGTTGTTTAACCCAAACGGCATTCTTAAAAACTCAAAGGCCGAATGGGGTGATGACTGCAGTCTTCTGGACGCCTTGGGGATGAACGGGGACCTGGTGGTAGCCCCGGACGAGGTCGACTTTTGAGAAGACAGTGTTTTCTGCCAAATGGGCGGAGAAATCCTGGATGTGGGGGATCGGGTACCGATCAGGAGTGGTGGCGTCGATAATCGCCACATGGCCGCCATCCGCCACCAGGCTTCGGTATGATGTGGAGGGGTGAAGACCAGGGACTATTCGACTGGCGAATAATCCCATACCGTTCCATGGTCGCGAACTCTGCTTTTGCGACCGCCAGGTTCCAGGCGCCGGGCCCCCGCGTAGACCGGGGGGCCGTTGGTGGTGATGTGGTGTTCCACACCATGTTTCGTGGCTGTGGAGGAGAACGTGAGCCTTGTCAGGTCGGGGAATTATCCGAGCAGGCGAGCGAACTCATCCGGAGCCGGAAAAGCACAGGCGACGGTGCGCGACGTAGTGTTACTGCAGTAGCAAGGGATAGAATGAAAAGTTGCCGCATTGATCAACCACCGGTTCCTCACGTCAACCAGGAGGCTGTTGGCGCACAGGAAATCTGCGCCGAGAATGGGTTGCAAAACCTTGGCCGTCACAAACTCCCAGTAAAAATGTTGGCCCCCGAAACACAACTGCACGCGCCGTCTGCCGAAGGTCCGAATTACTCCACCATTGGCCACTTCAAGGGCGAGGCCGTGAATCCCGGTCTGAACATCGAGGGCGGACACGGGTAATATGCTGCACTGCGCCCCGGTGTCGCACAGAAAACGACGACCGGAGAGAGTATCGGTGATAAACAGCAACTTGCCCGCATTGCTGATTGCCGCCGCGGGGCGCCCGTTAGACCCGTTCCTCGGTGGTCGTAGTTTTTTGGGGGGGGAAGCTGCAGGGAGGGTGGCAACGTCTCGCTTTCGCGCCAAACTGCGCGTGGTAGAAACACAGCCCAGCAGGCTGACGAGCTGGGGCGGCGTCTGTGGGGGATGGGCGCCTCGTGGCGGCGCAGTCCTGCTGAGTAACCGCAAAAATTTTGTCTGCTGCGAGTGCTGCGCAGTCCTCAACTTCGTATCTGGCCAGGGCGGCTTGCACCTGTTCCGGTAGCTGGCTGAGGAATATTTCACGGAATAGGAAGCATTCCGGTTCAGAGCCAAGGAGTGTGAGCATTTGGCTCATTAACTCCGAAGGCTTGGAGTCCCCGAGCCCGGGCATAGCGAGCAATCGACGGGCGCACTCCACTTTAGTGAGCCCGAAAACTTGCAGCAACCGCGCCTTGAGGGTTTCATACTTGCGCTCTGTTGGAGGGTTCTCGAGGCTGACGATCCGCGAGGCGGTAGAGCTGTCGAGTGCGGAGACCACAGAGATATTTGGTCTGATCCGCAGCGATGTCCCTCAGGACGAATTGGGCCTCGACCTGAATGAACCACGAGGTCGCTTGCTGCTCCCAGAACTGCGGTAGCTTCAGCGAAACGGCGTTGGCCTCCATGCTGTGTCCTTTTTGTGAAAAACGTTCACAAAAAACCGGGTCACCAATGTAGGAATTGACGAATTCCTAACTAATAACTAAGGTCAACTCAGGAGATCAATCAAACAGGTCTTTAATGTAAGACTAAACGAGTTCAAACAGTTTGAGATCGATACAGGAGAACCACGAAAACAGGTCTTAACAAGATGGAGATTCCACGAGGACTGCCTGGGCAGTCACGTGGTTTGCGACGTGACGTCATCGCGTTTTCCCGCGCTCTTAAAGGGGCCACGCCCTGTGCATACAAACACTATATACAAAACAAAATAATATCTAACACAATGGTACAGGTTTAGGCTGGTGTTAGAACATCGTTAAAGGGAATTATGTACAGTTGCCCAGAGTCATTCAGTGGCTCCGCCACAGTGTTAAAAAAATTTTTTTAGTTTTAACACTCCTGTGAAGCGCCTTCGGATATTTTATTACATTAAAGTCGCTATATAAATACAAGTTGTTGTTTATTTGGGAATTACATCATAAATTGCAGTTTCTCTTGTGTCATTAGCAGTTTTTTTTTAATATTTTGTTTACATCTGTTTTGGCCATTATTTGTTCATTTAAGGTACTATTACTTCTACAACAACATATTTTGGGTCCCTTGTACTCGGAATGTTTTGTCAATGGGTAAATATCTGTTACTCTGATGATTTAACTTTGTTTTGTAGTTAAATCTTGCATTTGGCTGCTTTTCATCCTTGTTATTGGCTCCTGCTTTGACTCGTTCAAAGCCATTAGCATCAAAGTCAAATCATGTTGTTGCAAGTGTAAATATTTGTTTTCTAGTGTAAATGTACTTTTACATCTGTTATAGATGGCAAGAGCGTAATACTCCTGTCACTGACAGCAAAGCAAGAGATCCCAAATCTAGTGTCCCTTGCTATTAGCTACTCAAATAAGAGACTAGAGGTGCACAGAGGCAGCAGAGAGCTGCAATTGGGGATCTCAGTTCTCCGCTTGTGTGCTGATCTGATGCCTCAACAGCAGAGTAAAAATGCCGAAAGAGATGCAGGTATTCAGAAATGGATTTATTCCCTAGTTTGTGTTCAGATACCTGATTTAAGCTGGGCTGAAGTTGGCTTCAGAAGCAAAACTATTAGCTCAAAAGCCAATACAATTACCCATTGAAGAGATTGACCACGGATGTCAATACCCTGGGCCAGGGAAAGGAAATATCAACCAAGTTTCTTGCTCCTGTTCCTATGTTAATCTGTTTACCCTCCTTGAAAGTATGCATGTATGGGAACTGGGAAAATAGGATCAGGCTTGATTTTGACATCCGCTCACACTCCTTGTCTAGACTCAGGCATGCAGCATGGCATCTTTATTAAGTTACGCGATGTCTGTCTGCACCCATGGAATTGTATTGCAGTAGCATTGGCTTCTTCAGGAGAAATGGGGAGAAAAATAAACTTAAAAAGAAGTAATCAATAAATATACAGATCAAATATGTGGGGGAAATAGAAGACTTTATCAATTAATTTTAATCTAGTGTTGATTTTTGAATTAGTCATTGGTTGTGTGCATGTATTTTTGTTGCGAATTTGATAATTCAGAATTCGTTGAAAGGTAAGCATCTTAGTGAAAAAAGTGTTTTACTCTCTTATATTTGCACAGGTAGAATAGCTGTATGTTATGTTAGCATGTGCAAACCATGTGATCATATTCAGTCCCACAAAACTAGCCTCATAATGCATTTCAAGAACATTACAAAACTATGCAATGTCAACTAGTTGAAATGTACCTGCCTCATCGATATTCGACAAAAGGTGCTGTGGGAAGGTGAGGCTGTGTTGGAGGTGATTGAAGAGTGGATCAGGGTGTCGCGAAGGGAACGGTCCCTTCGGAATGCTGAAGGGGGAGGGGAAGATGTGTTTGGTAATGGCGGAGAATGATCCTTTGAGTGTGGAGTGGGAGATGAGGACAAGGGGAACCATATCGTGGTTCTGGGAGTGAGGGGAAGGGGTGAGAGCGGAAGTGCGGGAAATGAGAAGGACACGGTCGAGGGCCCTGTCAACGATAGTAGAGGGGAATCCTCGGTTGAGGAAAAAGGAAGACATGTCGGAAGCCCTGGTATGGCATGTGGCATCATCGAAACAGATGTGACTGAGAAACTGGGAGAATGGAACAGAGTACTTGCAGGAAGTGGGGTGGGAGGAAGTGTAGTCAAGGTAGCGGAGAGTCGGTGAGCTTATAGTAGATATTGGTTGACAGCCTATTCCCCGATAGAGAAATCGAGGAAGGGAAGAGTTGGACATGGACCATGTGGAGGCGAGGGAAGGGTAGAAGTGGGAAGCAAATTTGATGAAATTTTCCAGTTCGGGGCAGGATCAGGAATCGGTACCGATACAATCATCAATGTATCGGAAAAAGAGGTGAGGGAGGGAACCTGGGTAGGACTCAGAGGGTGGTGAATCTTTGGAATTCTACACCCCAGAGGGCTGTGGAGACTCGGTTGTTGAGTATATTCAAGACAGAGATCGATAGATTTTTGGCTATTAAGGGATATGGGGATGGTGCAGGACAGTGGAGTTGAGGTAGAAGATTAGCCATGGTTTTATTGAATGGCAGAGCAGCTCGAGGGGCCGAATGGCCTCCTATTTATGTTCTTAAAAGGTATCCTCGTATGGTCCACAATACCATTGCTCCAGTGTCACTGCCATGTAGGTGCCCAAAATGGTGCATGGAAACATGGCACTGTGTCCAGTGATGTCATCTTCTTGACAATTTCACAGTCTAATTTCACAATAAAACTAGAGGAATTGGTACTGTACATTTTTAACAAATTGTAATATCTTCTGGAATTAGTGATCCCTATATGATTGGACTATGTAGTGTGTTTAGCAACTCTTAAAAATTGTACATGGATAGCATTTTAATATCCAGAGATACCCATTATCACGGTTCCTGTGCGCACAGGAAAATTCTGCTTAAAATTTGCTCAGTGGGTAGCACGCTCGCCTCTGAGTCCGAAAGTTGTGGGTTCAAGTCCCACTCCAGGGACTTTAGCACACTCGGCTGACGCTTCAACAACAACAACTTGTATTAATATATAGCGCCTTTAATGTAGTAAAACAGGTTTAGGCAGGGAATTCCAGAGCTTAGCCTCGGCACCAATGTTTCAGCGATTATAATCAGGGATGCGCAAGAGGGCAGAATTAGAGGAGCGCAGATATCTCGGGGGGGCGGGCGGGGGCTGAATGAGGTTACAGAGATAGGAAGAGGCGAAGCCATGGAGGGATTTGAAAACAAGGATGAGAATTTTGAAATCATGGCGCTGCTTAACCGGGAGCCAATGTAGGTCAGCGAGCACAGGGGAGATGGGCGAATGGGACTTGGTGCGAGTTAGGACACAGGCAGCCGAGCTTTGGATGACCTCAAGTTTACGTAGGGTGGAATGTGGGAGGCCAGCTAGGAGTGCGTTGGAACAGTTAAGTCTAGAGGTAACCAAGGAATGGATGAGTGTTTCAGCAGCGGATGAGTTGAGGCAAGGGCGGAGATGGGTCATGTTACGGAGGTGGAAATAGGCGGCCTTTGTTATGCTGCGGATATGTATCGGAAGCTCATTTCAGGGTCAAATATGACACCAAGGTTGCGAACAGTGTGGTTCAGCCTCAGACAGATGTTAGGGAGAGGGATGGAGTCAGTGGCTAGGGATCGGAGTTTGTGGCGGGGACCGAAAACAATGGCTTCGGTCTTCCCAATATTTAATTGGAGAAAATTTTTGCTCATCCAGAACTGTATGTCGGACAAGCAGTCTGACAATTTGGAGACCGTGGAGGGGTCGAGAGAAGTGGTAGTGAGGTAGAGCTGGGTGTCGTCAGCGTACATGTGGAAACTGACGGTGTTTTCGGATGATGTCGCCAAGGGGCAACGTGTAGATGAGAAATAGGAGGGGGCCAAGTATAGATCTTTGGGGAACACCAGAGGTCGTGATGCGAGAGTGGGAAGAGAAGCCGTTGCAGGTAATTCTCTGGCTACGATTAGATAGATAAGAATGGAACCAGGTGAGTGCAGTCCCACCCAGCTGGACGATGGTGGAGAGGTGTTGGAAAAGGATGGAGTGGTCAACTGTGTCAAAGGCTGCAGACAAGTCAAGAAGGACAAGGAGGGATAGTTTACCTTTGTCACAGTCAGAAAGGATGTCATTTGTGACTTTGATGAAAGCCGTTTCGGTACTGTGTCAAGGGCGGAAACTTGATTGGAGGGATTCAAACATTGAATTGCGGGAAAGATGGGCATGGATTTGGGAGGCGACAACACGTTCAAGGACTTTGGAGAGGAAAGGGAGGTTGGAGATGGGGCAGTAGTTTGCTAGGACGGAGGGATCAAGGGTTGGTTTTTTGAGAGGGGGACAGTACCTGAGGATAGAGAACCGTTAATAATATCAGCTAACATGGGAGCCAGGAAAGGAAGTTGGGTGGTCAGCAGTTTTGTGGGAATAGGGTCGAGGGAGCAGGAAGTGGGTCTCATGGACAAGATGAGTGCAGAGAGGTCATGAGGGGAGATTGGAGAGAAACTGGAGAAAGATGTGAGTTCAGGGCTAGGGCAGGAAGGAACCTTAGAGGAAGTTTGGCCAAGTGGGCTAGGGGAAGGAAGGGAAGTGGCAGAAACAGCTAAACGCATGGTATCAATCTTAGAGACAAAAAAGTCCATGAGCTCCTTACACTTGTTATCGGAGGTGAGGGTGGAGGAGACAGGAGAGTGCTGCACTGTCAGAGGTGCCATCTTTCGGATGAGACGTTAAACTGAGGCCCCGTCTGCTCTCTCAGGTGGACTTAAAAGATCCCATGGCATTATTTCGAAGAAGAGCATCGAAGTTATCCCTGGTGTCCTGGCCAATATTTATCCATCAATCAACATCACTAAAACAGATTATCTGGTCATTATCACATTGCTGTTTGTGGGAGCTTGCTGTGTGCAAATTGGCTGCTGTGTTTCCCACATTACAACAATGACTACACTTCAAAAGTACTTCATTGGCTGTAAAGCGCTTTGAGATGTCCGGTGGTTGTGAAAGGCGCTATATAAATGTAAGTCGTCTTTGTCTGCGCAGGGACAGCTCGTCCTAACACTCAGTCTGGGTCTGTCCTGTCTCTAAGCAGAGCACACTAGCTTGGGAGCAGTAGACGACAACAACAACAATATACAATTATATGGTGTCTTTAGGTAGCAAAACGTTCAAAGAAGCTTCACAGGAAATAAAATTTGACACTAAGCCACATAAGGCGATATTAGTGACCAAAAGCTTGGTCAAAGAGATCAGTTTTAAGGAGCATCTTAAAGGAGGAGTGAGAGGCAGAGAGGTTTCATGAGGGAATTGCAGAGCTTGGGGTCCAGACAGCTGAAGGAAAGGCTGCCAATGGTGTGGCGAAGGAAATCGGGGATGCACAAGAGGCCAGAATTGGAGGAGCGCAGATATCTCGGAGGGTTGTAGGGCTGGAGGAGGTAACAGAGCTTGGGAAGGGCAAGGCCATGGAGGGATTTGAACACAAGAATGAGAACCTTAAATTTGAGATGTTGCTGGACCGGAAGCCAATGTTGGCCAACGAGTATAGGGGTGATGGGAGAACAGGACCATGCGAGTTAGGATACCGGCTTCAGCGTTTTGAATGAGCTCAAGTTCATGGAGGGTGGCAGGTGGGAGCCCAGCCAGGAGAGCATTGGACTACTGCACAGATCCAGAAGTGGCACTTTTAGTTTAAATTAGCTTTCAATAATAAATGGGAAGATAGAACTTACATTTATATCATGTCTTTCACATCCGCAGGTAGTCCCAAAGCATTCTACCAATCAATTAGTATTGTCATTGTTTTTTTATGCGAATGCAGCAGCTAATTTGTGCACAGCAAGCTCCCACCAAAGCAGTGAGATTAATGACCAATTAATTTGTTTTTGAAGTGGTTGATTGGGAATAAACAGCACCAGGAAATCTTTTAGGCGCAGCTGAGAGGGCAGACGGGTCCTCGGCTTAAACTCTCATCCAAAAGCGAGCACCTCTGACAGTGCAGCACTCCCTCACTGTGAAGAGCCAGTCTAGAGTCTGTACTCAAGTCCTGCAGTGGAGCTTAATCTCACAACCTTCTGACTCCGGTGAGAATGCAGCCACTGAGCCAAAGCTGACAAAGTAATTATAAAGCAGATTTATTTTTTTTGCAAATAACCAGCACAATTGCAGTGTTTCTATACTTCAATAGGTTGCGCTTGGTCTTCACACTTATGCACAGTGCCAGATAACCTTGTCTTCAATTTCCCCTGAATGAACTCCAGACAGAATTGCAATTTGAATAGTGGGTGTTTAATAATAGTATTTGTGCTTCAAGTCAGAACACAACAGTACTTTGCCATTCTTGTCATTTCCCTCGGAGCCTTTCGAGTCTTGCCTTATTTACACAACTTTCCCCATCCCTTTCGCAGGAGTGAAGGAGAGCTACAATTCAATTTCCCCACAGCTCAATCCCCTTCATGATGGTTACATCACCCCCCCCCCCCCACCCCGCCCCTTCAATTTCAGATGTGCTGTCGATATACAACACAGCAAATCCTCATGTAATCCTGTCAAAAAATGATCAGGATGTATATAATTATGCTTACAGTGCTCAGCATAGTCCTACAATTATAAACAATTCCCAGGCGCTTATGTTAGTTATTTTTGGATCTTCAGCCTTTTAATAGGGAATGTATTTTTCTACCACCTGGCTCTCCTCTTGAGTAACCCTAAAGATTAACAATAATCACAATTGATATAGGAACTGAGCTACATGGATGGATGTGAGGACAAAGTAGCCAAATCATCAGTGTAATCAATCAATTGCGTTTGATCCAAAGCCAGAAATACTCTTGATTCATGACCCCAATTCTGTGATATGCCACGCAGTGCTCAGTGTAAACTCTGAATCGGTTCATTCTGCTTCTTCAGATTCATCTGCAAAAGATTCTGTCACTCACACTCACTGGTGGTACTGTGAACTGTGCATTAGAAGGTGAGACACAAGGTTATGACTTTGGTGAAGCAAATTGGCCATCTTCTGTTGTCATATTTTGAGCGGCATGTGCCAAACTCAAATTGTCTTTTGCGAGCTGCTGCTTATCTTCCAACACTGTTATAAGGTGTGCCTTGTAGAAGCCACTGACCCTCTATTGGATAATCCAATGATCATAATCGGGCCATGAGTCCCTACCAAACTTCTCCAAAGAGGAGAAATGTAGGTTTATCAGCTCTTTTCTTCATATCATGCCAGGGAATCTTGTACGTGCAGCTCAGAAAGCAGGTGAGGCCTTGGTTTAACATCCAAAGGACAGCACCTCTGACAATGTAGCACTCCCTCACTACTTCACTTGGAAGAGTCAGCCTAGATTACATGCTCAGGTCTTTGTAGTTCTGACATCAAAAGCCATTTGTCCAATTCCTTATAGTTTTGGCCTACATAGGCCCATATAGTAATTTTGAATAATTCAACTGGAGTTGAAGATGAGGAGTGAACATGCTAAGTGACTACTTCTTGGAAGTTTTTAAACAAAATAAAGTAAAGAAAGGAAAAAGAGAAGATTAGAAAAGAATGTGGTATCATTTTTGTAATACTCATAGAATGATTCATAACTTTTCATGCGCAAATGGAAATGCTATCATGGACCTGCTCTCTGGCAGTTCCAGCAGCCAGGTGCAGTGTTCAGATATATTTGGCTTTTAATACAGAGTCTCAACTTGAAGCATCAGATCTTTGTCTTTAACAGTCACGTAATTTAATCTTCTGTAATCAATAAGAAAAATCAAACGTCACAAATGGCTTTGGAATTATGACACATGCCCACTGGGTAGAGGCTGGCTCAATCTGCTAGCATCTTCTCAAAATGTTGGTCTATAAACACTGGTGACCTCCGATAAGATGTTAAAGAAATGGGACAAGCCTCACCTGTTTCAGCCTGTGTAATCATTTAATCTGTCCAGGTTTGTCAGAAAATGAAGTGGAGAATTAATGTAGGAGTTTCAGCAATAATTTTTCTGTGAAACATTACCAGAAACTTGTTCTAGAATCAATTCAAACTGTTCTTCAACATCTTGGAGTAAAGTCAACTTTGTAAATAATTGCATGGTTACCTCACAAAGCAGTGTAATTATCTATGGATGGATCTATCTGCAGGTTTCTGGCTCACTTGACTTGTCTCTTTCAAGGGGGGGCACCCAACATTTGCTATTCAATTCCACCTGGTCTTTCTGGCCGGTCTGATAAAAATGTTTGTGGGAGCTTTCTGTGTGCCGTGTGAAATTTGCCTGCTGCATTTCCTACATTACAACAATGTTAAGGACTCTTTTTATTAGTAATTATCCTAATGTCAGAAATGCCTACACTTGTGGGTAGAAAGATTGTGGGCAGCTTCCTTTCATTTTCTTTCTTTCTTTTCATTCCATCTTTTCTGATCCTTTCTTCCTTTTTATTTATTTATTTTATTTAAAAACTTCCAAGAAGTAGTCACTTAGCATGTTAACTCCTCATCTTCAACTCCAGTTGAATTATTCAGGATTTGAACTTCTTTTCTGACAATCCTCTTCCAATTATACTATTAGAAAGAATTGGTTGACATGTTGTAGCAGGAGCTTGCATTCTCTCAAAAGGCTCAGAGTAAATACTCCTCATATGTGGCAGATCGGGAGAGCTGTAGATTCAATTCTGGCTTGTGTTAATTTAGCTGGTTTCAGTCGGAGCAGCAATGGGGGCACTAAAGTTGACCTTGCCATTCCTAAACTAGGAAGGAGAAAAAAAAATCAGCCTGGTTTTCCACTCCTCATCATGTGTGAAACTTAACATTTGCAGAAATTAGTTGAGGACATAATTGGGCTCAGCTGTGATGCTGTCCAACAATTGAATAGCCTGTCAGCACTTGTGTCTAAGCACACATGAAAAATGGGTATTTGAGTGAGATAAAAGAGGATATGTCAGCATGTATGAAACCATACTCCAGCATAAAGTACTGCCATCAGGAGAGGAGGAGGGGGGGCGGAAATGAGTTGTAATTAAATTAATTATTGAATAATAAGCCATTGTGATTGAGAAAAAGTTACTTGGTTCCTATGATAGATTGATAAACACTTATTTATAGATCACTGACAAATCCTTCTGCTCTTCGTAATGTTGCAGGTGATCTTATATCAATAATAGAATTCATGTTGTGGACTTTTTTGCCATTTATCTCAATGACAGACCTTCTTATACTAGTGGGTGGAAAGATTGTGGGCAGCTTGATTGAAAACAGAAATTACTATGGATTACAGCCAATAAATTGTAAGTGATCATAGATCTAGGTGTTGAGTGATTGAAAAACCTCTTGATGTACAGGACTATTTATCAGGAAAAACCGCCATTACAGATGTAAATATTGATTTTTTTTGTATGTTAAGCTGTAATTGCTTACTAGCTAAATAGCGATTAAACTTAGAATAAGATTGTGTTTTATGGTAGCTTTTTATGATTGAGTGAGTCAGTTTAATAAAATCAAACAAAAGGAACCAAGGATCCTTTGAGGGTTCTTAAAAAAAAATACCTTTGGTAACCTCAGGGCTTTGAAATGAAATAATCATCTCCAAAACAAAAACCCACCATTTAAAAAAAAAAGTCATGGATTTTTCCAGTTTTTGACGCATCTTCTAGTTTATTAATTTGTTCTGTTTTGGAATTTATTTTGTAATTATTGTTGGTGTTTCTTTAAATGTTATCTTAATTTTTTTCCCTCTTTCCAATCCTGGAAGAGAAATGCCGCATTTGTTTTGTAACAGAATATGAGTGTATTTTACATGTTCTGCTTTTTTATTGTGCTTCCCACCATCATTTGGATGGGAGGAAATCACCTGAACCTCGAGCAGAGTAAATCCAAATTGGAACAGTTGCATCTCCTTGCAGGTTTACTTCAGTGACCAAGAAAAAATCTGAAGCGGAATTTTGTGTTTCTTATCAAGACCTGTCTTTGCATTTTTCAGTTGCACTAATGCTGAAGGAATGCAAAGAAAAGGTCACTACACTGGCCTACATTTAAGAGACATTCGGATAGTGTGATGATGGATTGTTTCAGGGAAACATAAGCTAGTTAAACCAATCGGCCTCTCTCATTTGTACTGATCTATGTGGCTTATGAGAGAGGTAGTTTAGAGATATTCATGTGTAGGGAGTCTTCGTGGACATGGAATGGACTGGTCTATTTTGTTCTCTAGCTTCAAGTGACATTTTTAAACTTCTACACACAGGCTAGCGAACTGGGATAGTCAAGTTACCCTTCATCATGCCTGCTTCTCACAGATGACACCTGTTGTATCCGTGTGTTAATAGAGACACTGAAGGCAGGAGTTAGTTTCACAGGTGTTTACTGAACAAAGTCTGGAGGTGAACTAACTGATACAACACAATATACAAGCTTATATAGCCCGAGTGGCCATTACCGGCATTACAGTACACAGGGGCTCTTAAAGGCACATACACTACAATTCCTCCCCTTTTTAGCCAACCAGTACATCACATTTTAAGTAATCATTAATTACATGTTACAAGAACAATAATCTACACATTGCTGCAGTTAATCAATTATAAGTCAGTCTCTCTGGAGGCTTCCTGACTCGGTCCGGATAACGCCTCGGTGGTGTAGTAGTTTCTGGTGGTGTAGTAGGTTCTTTTGGCAAGGCTGATTCGGCTTGAATGCCAGTGTCGGGTTCATCTGGTTCCAGTATCACCGGATCGGAGGTAGATACTATGGGTATCTCTACTTCATCAGGCGTATAGAGTTGTGGTGTAGGTTGTCCCTTTTCGGATGACTCTATGATTTGGTCAGCATGGCGCCTTATTATGCTTTCTCCAATGTCCACGGTGTACATCAGCGGTCCTAGTCGTGTGCAAATAGTTCCAGGCTGCCATTTCTCGGTACGGTAATCCCGGGCCAAAACTTGTTGACCTATCTGGAAGGTTCTAGTTGGCCTTTCATTCATGCCTTGAAATTGCCGGTTCTCCACGTCCCTTCTGATGTTTGGCTTGATCAAATCCAGCCGGCATCTTAGGCTTCTATTGAAGAACATCATGGCGGGAGTTTGGTTTGTAACCATATGTGTTGCATTCCTGTATGCAAACAAGAAGTTATCTACCGTATGCTGAAGTTTTATGTCTTCATTGCCCATGGCCTTTATGGCCGCCTTGAAGGTCTGGACAAACCTTTCAGCCAATCCATTGGTGGCGGGATGGTATGGGGCGGACGTGCAGTGCTTAACCCCATTGTTTTTTAAGAACTTCCTGAATTATTCGGACACAAATTGCGGTCCATTATCAGAACAGATCTATTCAGGCAGCCCATTCCTGGCAAATATGGTCCTTAATACTGTGATGGTTTTTTCCGTGCTGGTGGAGGACATCTTTATTACTTCCGGCCACTTGGAGTGTGCATCAACCGCGATTAAGAACATTGAGTCCATAAATGGACCAGCAAAGTCGATGTGTACCCTTTGCCATGGAGATGAGGGCCACTCCCATGGATGTAGAGGGGCTTGTGGTGGAGCATTTTGGACCTTCTGGCATCCTAGACAGCTCTTGGTCATTTCTTCGATGTCTCCATCGATACCTGGCCACCATACAAACGCCCTGGCTAGGTTCTTCATTTTCACTCCACCCAGATGCCCCTCGTGAAGCTCCTTTAGCACTTTATCCTGGAGTTTGGGTGGAATCACCACTCTGGATCCACAAATCAAGGTTCCTCAGCGCACTGACGGCTGTTCTCTTCTTTGCGAGAATGCTGGCAACAGTGGTTCGCCATGTGCTGGCTGTGGTGTATGTGCCTTTAAGAGCAATTGTGGTGTATGTGCCTTTAAGAGCCCCAGGTGTGCGTAATGCCGGTAATTGCCACTTGGGCTATATAAGCCTGTGTATTGTGTATATCCTTTAAAACCCCCCCCCCCCCCAGACTTGCTTAGTAAATACCTATGAACCAACTCCTGTCTTCAGTGTCTTTATCTACACACGGACACTACAGTAGCGACGAAGTGGAAACGGACTTACCTGCAATTTGGCAGCACCTCAAGGACATCGATTCCTCCAGCGTCCAGAAGACTCAAGGAAGTAAGAGAAACTGTGGTTTCACCAGCTGGCCAAGCTGGTGACAGGTACTGCGCTAATCCTTCCTGGGCGTCAGGCTGGAGCTCCAGCGGCGGGCTCTACAGCTGAGACAGGCAGCGAAATCGGAGGCAAGCAATAACGGACTGGGAGGGTGCACTCGAGAGACGGCCGGCGCGGCAAGCAGGTCAGCGTTTAGACCTCCGTCGGGAACGAGTCTCCAACAGTGAATAAACGGAAAACACAGTAAAACAGCGTTGCTATCGGTAGCAGCGGCGGGAAAGCGCGGGAAGCACCATATCGTTGCTACAGAGAAGAAAAAAAGCGCGGGAAGCGCCATATCTTTTCTGAAATGCCTAAATCTGGTAATATTGAGGCTTTTGATGGTGAAATAGAAGATTGGACCACATACGTGGAAAGAGTAGAGGTTTATTGCACTGCAAATGGAATAACAGATGAAAAAAAAGCTTCAGTACTTCTGAACTTAATGGGCGCGAAGACATACGGGCTGTTACGTAATTTAATCACTCCAGCCAAACCAAAGGACAAGACTTTTAAAGAAATTATTGATACCCTGCAGGAGCATTTAAACCCAACACCGCTGCTGATAGCGGAACGATTCAAGTTCTTCAAGAGAAATCAACACAAGAATGAAAGTAACGCTGATTACCTAACCGAATTAAGAAAGCTATCAAAGTACTGCCAATTCGGAGCAGGACTATCGGATTATCTTCGAGACAAATTTGTTTGCGGTCTCTTAAGTGAAGGAACGCAAAAAAGACTGCTTTCTGAAAAAGATTTAACATTGGACAAAGCTTTCAGTATGGCTGTATCATACGAAGCAGCAGCAAAAGGAGCTGCAGAGATACAACAAGAGACACAGGACTTCGGCACCCATAAAATGACACAGGAGTTCGGAAGATGTAATCGCTGCGGCAGATCCACCCATAACCAGAGGGACTGCTGGTTCAAGGGCAAAGCATGCAGGCAATGTGGTAAGATTGGACACATTGCACGGGTATGCCAATCTGGACAAAATAAATCCACTGACCGAAAACAAAAAGTCAATAAAGAAAAGTACAGGAAGGTACAAATGATGACGGACAATAGCTCCGAAGACCAGAATAGCGATAGCGACTCCGGAAACAAGAGACTAAGCTGTCTCAAATTACATAATGTACTTGCCAAAGAGGATTACCAAACCATTTGGGTTACCCTCACAATAGCAGGGTCCCCAGTTAAAATGGAGCTAGATACAGGATCAGCTCTAACCGTAATAAATCGACGAGATTACGAGAGGCTATTTTCGCATATACCTCTAAAAGACACATCCATTATCTTAAAAACATATACGGGGCAGAAAGTCTACCCCAAAGGAAAAATAAGGGTGCCTGTGGTATACAACGGCAAAGAAATACAAAAGTTGTATTTATACATTCTACAAGATGGTGGTCCACCGTTGTTGGGACGTGAATGGATAAGGAAGATACATTTAGACTGGCACTCCATTCAGGCACTGACGGTGACCAGTAAGGCAAAAAACAATGATGACATCATACCTGAACGATTAAAAGACATCTTGGCCAACGCCAAAGAAGTGTTTCAAGAGAAACTAGGAACCTTGAAAGGCATCACCGCCTCAATAAAAGTGGAAGATACAGCAATTCCAAAAATTTTTAAGGCAAGACCGGTGCCATACGCAATACGTCCGGCAGTCGAGGCAGAGCTGAAGAATTTGGAAAAGGCAGGCGTATTATCCAAAACAGATTGGAGCGAATGGGCAACACCCATCGTTCCAGTCATGAAAAAAACATTGAAAAATAACTCTGAGGAACAGAAAAAAATTCGCATCTGTGGGGACTTTAAGGTGACTGTAAACCCGGTCCTTCACACGGTACAGAGGATAGAAGATATTTTCGCCTCCCTATCCGGAGGGAAACGTTTCACAAAAATTGACTTGGCACAGGCATATCTACAGATGGAGGTTGAGGAGACCTCTAAAAAGTATCTCACAATAAACACACACAAAGGCCTGTACCAGTACAATCGACTGGTTTTTGGAATAGCATCAGCTCCAGCTATCTGGCAAAGAGCTATGGAGCAAGTCCTGCAAGGGATTCCGGGGACTCAATGCTACCTAGACGACATCCTTATAACAGGAGAAAACGACAACGAGCACCTTGCCAATTTGGAGCAGGTGCTCACGAGGCTGAAAGAACGAGGCCTACGAGCGAATCGCCCCAAGTGTGAATTTTTCCAAAATCAGATATCATATTGTGGCCACATAATTAATAAGGAAGGGTTGCATAAGTCACCTCAAAAAATTGAAGCAGTTATAAAAGCCCCAGCACCTGAAAATGTTTCACAATTAAGGTCATTCCTGGGATTAATAAATTACTATCATAAATTTTTACCGAACTTATCAACTATTCTACACCCTCTTAATGATCTTCTACAGACAGGAGTGATTTGGAAATGGAACGAAGACTGTAAACGTGCCTTCCATAAATGTAAAGACTTAATCACATCCGAGAAAATTTTGGCTCATTACAACCCATCACTACCAATCAGACTGGCGTGCGATGCATCCCCCTACGGCATAGGAGCGGTATTGTCCCATAGATTCCCTGATGGCTCGGAACGGCCGATAGCTTTTGCGTCACGCTCATTAACTCAGCTGAGCGTAACTATGCCCAGATAGACAGGGAAGCACTCAGCCTGGTATGGGGAGTGAAGAAATTCAACCATTGCCTACACGGACAAAAATTTACCTTGCTGACTGACCATCAACCCCTCATCTCCATATTCAACCCTAAAAAAGGTGTCCCCATTATGACGGCACAAAGACTACAGAGGTGGTCCCTTTTTCTAGGGGCACACCAATACAACATTGAATACAAAGGGTCAAAACAGCATGGGAATGCTGACGGTTTATCACGCCTACCGTTGCCAACGATAGAAGAGGCACCTACAGTAGACCCAGTAGAGATATTCCACTCTACCATAGTGGAATGTCTACCAGTGACAAATTCTGCCATTGAAAGGGAGACTAGAAATGACCCTACTCTCTCACGGGTCTACGGTTTAACAGTGAAGGGATGGCCGGCACATGGCGAACCACTGTTGCCAGCATTCTCGCAAAGAAGAGAACAGCTGTCAGTGTGCCGAGGAACCTTGATGTGTGGATCCAGAGTGGTGATTCCACCCAAACTCCAGGATAAAGTGCTAAAGGAGCTTCACGAGGGGCATCTGGGTGGAGTGAAAATTAAGAACCTAGCTAGGGCGTTTGTATGGTGGCCAGGTATCGATGGAGACATCGAAGACATGACCAAGAGCTGCCTAGGATGCCAGAAGGTCCAAAATGCTCCGCCACAGGCCCCTCTACATCCATGGGAGTGGCCCTCATCTCCCTGGCAAAGGGTGCACATCGACTTTGCTGGTCCATTTATGGATTCCATGTTCTTAATCGCAGTTGATGCACACTCCAAGTGGCCGGAGGTAATAAAGATGTCCTCCACCACCACGGAAAAAACCATCACAGTATTAAGGACTATATTTGCCAGGAATGGGCTGCCGGAGCAGATATGTTCTGATAATGGACCGCAATTTGTGTCCGAAGAATTCAGAAAGTTCTTAAAGAACAATGGGGTAAAGCACTACACGTCCGCCCCATACCATTCCGCCACCAATGGATTGGCTGAAAGGTTTGTCCAGACCTTCAAGAAGGCCATGGGTAATGAAGACATAAAACTTCAGCACAAGGTGGATAACTTCTTATTTGCATATAGGAATGCAACGCATATGGTTACTAACCAAACTCCCGCCATGATGTTCTACAATAGAAACCTAAGATGCCGGCTGGATTTGGTCAAGCCCAACATCCGAAGGGACGTGGAGAACCGGCAGTTTCAGGACATGAATGAAAGGCCAACTAGGGCCTTCCAGATAGGCCAACCGGTTTTGGCCCCGGACTACCGTACCGAGAAATGGCAGCCTGGAACTATCTGCACACGATTAGGACCACTGATGTATACCGTGGACATCGGAGACAGCATAATAAGGCGCCATGCTGTCAAATCATCAAGTCATCCGAAAAGGGACAACCTACACCACCACTCTATACATCTAACGATGAAGTAGAGATACCCATATCTACCTCCGATCCGGTGATACTGGAGCCCGATGAACCCGACACTGGCCTTCAAGCCGAATCAGCCTTGCCAGAAGAACCTACTACACCACCAGAAACTACTACACCCCCGAGGCGTTCTCCGGACCGAGTCAGGAAGCCTCCTGAGAGACTAACTTATAATTAATTAATACAGCAATGTATATTATTTTGCATATAACATGTAATTAATAATTACTTAAAATATGATGTACTAGTTAGCTAGAAGGGGAGGAATTGCTGCATCTTCCACTTTTATTGAGGCGGTGATGCCTTTCAAGGTTCCTAGTTTCTCTTGGCCAAGATGTCTTTTAATCGTTCAGGTATGATGTCATCATCATTTTTTTCCTTACTGGTCACCGTCAGTGCCTGAATGGAGTGCCAGTCTAAACGTATTTTCCTGATCCATTCACGTCCCAACAGCAGTGGACCACCATCTTGTAGAACGTATAAATACAACTTCTGTATTTCCTTGCCGTTGTATACAACAGGCACCCTTATTTTTCCTTTTGGGGTATACTTTCTGCCCCGTATATGTTTTCAAGATAATGGATGTGTCTTTTAAAGGTATATGCGGAAATAGCCGCTCGTAATCCCGTCGATTTATGACGGTCAGAGCTGATCCTGTATCTAGCTCCATTTTAACTGGGGACCCTGCTATCGTGAGGGTAACCCAAATAGTCTGGTAATCTTCTTTGGCAATTACATTATGTAATTTGAGACAGCTTAGTCTCTTGTTTCCGGAGTCGCTATCGCTCTTCTGGTCTTTGGAGCTACTGTCCGTCATCATTTGTACCTTTCTGTACTTTTCCTTATTGATTTTTTTTCATGTCCGTGGATTTTTTTTTGTCCAGATCGGCATACCCGCGCAATGTGTCCAATCTTTGCGCAATGTGTCCAATCTTTCCACATTGCCTGCATGCTTTGTCCTTGAACCAGCGGTCCCTCTGGTCATGGGTGGATCTGCCGCAGCGATAACATCTCTCGAAACCCTGTGTCATTTCATGGGTGCCAAAGTCCTGTGTCTTTTGCTGTATCTCTGCAGCTCCTCTTGCGGCTGCTTCGTATGATACAGCCATACTGAAAGCCTTGTCCAGTGTCAAATCTTTCTCAGAAAGCAGCCTTTTCTGTGTTCCTTCACTTAGGAGACCGCAGACGAATTTGTCTCGAAGAGAATCTGCCAGTCCTGCCCCGAATTGGCAGTGCTTTGATAGCTTTCTTAATTCGGTGAGGTAATCAGCATTACTTTCATTCTTGTGCTGATTCCTCTTGAAGAATTTGAATCGTTCCGCTATCAGCAGCGGTGTTGGGTTTAAGTGCTCCTGTAGGGTATCAACAATCTCCTTAAAATTCTTGTCCTTTGGTTTGGCTGGAGTGATTAAGTTTCGTAACAGACCGTATGTCTTTGCGCCCATTAGATTTAGAAGTACTGATGCCTTTTTATCATTTTCTATGCCATTTGCTGTGCAATATACCTCCACTCTTTCCACATATGTGGTCCAATCCTCTATATCTTTATCAAAAGCATCAATATTGCCAGCCTTAGGCATCCTGGAAAAAAAATGGCGCTTCCCGCGCTTTCCTTTCTTTCCTGCAGAAAAAATATGGCGCTTTCCCGCCGCTGCTGCTGCTGACAACGCTGTTTTCCGTGTTTTTAAAAAAAAAATTATTTACAGTTGGAGACTCGTTCCCGCCGGACTCTCTGGGACTTTTCCCCCCCTCTGCTAGGTCCGAACGCCGACCTGCTTTGCAGCCCCGGTTGTCTCCCGAGTGCTCCCCCCCACCCCCCCCCCGTCTGTTTCTGCTTGCCTCCGCCTTCGCTGCTTGGCCTCGCTGCAGAGCCAGCCGATGGAGCCCCAGCCCGCCGCCCAGGAAGGATTATTGCAGTACCTGTCACCAGCTCGGCTAGCTGGTGAAACCACAGTTTTTTTTTCTTGCTTTTCTTCGACTTTGGACGTCTGAGGAATCGATGTCCTTGAGGTGCAGCCGAATTGCAGGTAAGTCCGTTTCCAACTCGTCGCCACTGTTGTATCCGTGTGTTAATAGAGACACTGAAGGCAGGAGTTAGTTTCACAGGTGTTTACTGAACAAAGTTTGGAGGTGAACTAACTGATACAATACAATATACAGGCTTATATAGCCCGAATGGCCATTACCGGCATTACAGTACACAGGGGCTCTTAAAGGCACATACACTACAATGCCATTCAGTCCACAGAAGTTGTAATTAATGGCTGAAACATAGAAAACAGAAACATAGAAGATAGGAGCAGAAGTAGGCCATTCGGCCCCTCGAGCCTGCTCCGCCATTCAATGCGATCATGGCTGATCATCCAAATTCAGTACCCTGTCCCTGCTTTCTCCCCATATCCCTTCATCCCCTTAGCCTTAAGAAATATATCTAACTCCTTCTTGAATATATTTAATGAATTGGCCTCAACTGTCTTCTGTGGTAGAGAATTCCACAGGTTCACCTCTCTCTGGGTGAAGAAATTCCTCCTCATCTCAGTCCTAAATAGCTTACCCCTTATTTTTAGACTATGACCCCTGGTTCTGGACTCCCCCGCCATCGGGAACATCCTTCCTGCATCTAGTCTGTCTGGTCCTGTTAGAATGTTATAAGTTTCAATGAGATCCCCTCTCATTCTTTTAAACTCTAGTGAATATAAGCCGAATCGATCCAATCTCTCCATGTATCATTCCTGCCATCCCAGGTATCAGCCTGGTGAATCTTTGCTCCACTCCCTCCATGGCAAGAACATCCTTCCTCAGGTAAGGCAACCAAAACTGAACACAATACTCAAGGTGTGGTCTCACCAAGGCCCTGTACAACTGCAGCAAGACATCCCTGCTCCTGTACTCGAAACCTCTCGCTATGAAGGCCAGCATACCATTTGCCGCCTTAATCGTCTGCTGCACCTGCATGCTTACCTTCAGCGACTGGTGCACAAGGACACTGAGGTCTCGTTGCACTTCCCCTTTTCCCAATCTATTACCATTTATTACCATTCAGATAATCTGCCTTCCTGTTTTTGCCACCAAAGTGGATAACCTCGCATTTATCCACATTGGGCAAATGCATGACAGATGCAGTATAATCACCCAACCTGTCCAAATCGTACTGGGGTTTCTCTGCATCCTCCTCACAGCACACACGCCCACCCAGCTTTGTGTCGTCTGCAAACTTGGAGATATTACATCTAGTTCCCTCGTCTAGATCATTTTTATATATATATGTGAATAGCTGGGGACCTAGCACCGATTCCTGCGGTACCCCAATAGGCACTGCCATCCACTCGGAAAAAGACCCGTTTATTCCAACTCTTTGCTTCCTGTCTGCCAACCAGTTTTCTATCCATGTCAGTACCTTACCGCCAATCCCATGTGCTTTAACTTTGCACGCTAGTCTCTTATGCAGGACCTTATCGAAAGCCTTCTGAAAGTCCAAATACACCACATCCACTGGTTCTCCCTTATCTATTCTACCAGTTACATCCTCAAAAAATTCCAGTAGATTCGTCAAGCATGATTTACCTTTTGTCAATCCATGTTGACTTTGTCCAATCCTGTCACTGTTTTCCAAGTGCTCTGCTATTACATCTTTGATAACGGACTCTGGCATTTTCCCCACTACCAATGTCAGGCTTACCGGTCTATAATTCCCCATTTTTTCTCTACCACCTTTTTTAAATAGTGGGGTTACATTAGCTACCCTCCAATCCATGAGAACTGTTCCAGAGTCTATAGAATTTTGGAAGATAACCAGCAATGCATCTACTATTTCTAGGGCCACTTCCTTACGTACCCTTGGATGCAGATTATCAGGCCCTGGGGATTTATCGGCCTTCAATCCCGTCAATTTCCCTACAAATACTGCTTTCATTCAGTTCCTCCCTCTCATAAGACCCTATATTCCCCGACATCTCTGGGAGTTTATTGGTGTCCTCCTTTGTGAAGACAGAACCAAAGTATATATTTAATTGGTCTGCCATGTCTTTGTTCCCCATTATAAATTCCCCTGATTCTGACTGCAAGGGACCTACGCTTGACTTTGCCAATCTTTTTTCTCTTCACATATCTATAAAAGCTTTTACAGTCAGTTTTTATGTTCCCTGCAAGTTTACTCTCATACTCTATTTTCCCCCTCTTAATTAATCCCTTTGTCCTCCTTTGCTGAATCCTAAACTGCTCCCAATCCTCAGGTTTGCTGCTTTTTTGGCCAATTTATATGTCCTCCTTGGATCTTATGCTATCCCTAATTTCCCTTGTTAGCCACGGTTGAGTCACCTTTTTTGTTTCATTTTTATGCCAAACAGGGATGAACAAATTCTGTCGTTCATCCATGCGATCTTTAAATGTTTGCCATTGCCTATTCACCGTCAACCCTTTAAGTAACATTCTCCAATCCATCCTAGCCAACTTGCGCCTCATACCATCGCAGTTTCCTTTATTTAAATTCAGTACCCAAGTCTCTGAATCAACTACTTCACTCTCCATCTTAATGAAGAATTCTGTCATATTATGATCACTCCTCCCCAACGGGCCTAGCACAAGAAGATTGCTAATTAATCCTTTTTCATTACATACCCAGTCTAAGATGGCCTGATCTGTAGTTGGTTCCTCGACATATTGGTCCAGGAAACCATCCCGTATACTCTAGGAATTCCTCTTCCACAGTATTGTTACTAATTTGTTTAGACCCGTCTATATGTAGATTAAAGTCACCCATGATAACTGCTGTGCCCTTATTGCACGCATCTCTCTAATTTCCCGTTTAATGCCATCCCCAACCTCAGCATTACTGTTTGGGGATCTGTATACAACTCCCACTAACGTTTTCTGCCCCTTGGTATTTCTCAGCTCTACCCATACAGATTCCACATCATCAGAGCTAATATCCTTCCTTACTATTGTGTTAATCTCCTCTTTAACCAGCAATGCTATCCCTCCGCCTTTTCCTTTTTGCCTATCTTTCCTGAATATTGAATACCCCTGGATGTTGAGTTCCCAGCCTTGGTCACCCTGGAGCCATGTCTCCGTAATCCCAATCATATATATCCGTTTACATCTATTTGCGCAGCTAATTCATCCACCTTATTACAAATGCTCCTCGCATTAAGACACACAGCCTTCAGGCTTGTTTTTTTTTAACACTTAGACCTTTTAGAATTATTGTTTACTGCGGCCATGTTTGATTTACACCCTTGATTTCTCTGACTTCCACTTTTGCTTTTCTCCTTCCGGTCTTTTGCTTCTATCCTTGCTTCCCTTTCCTCTGTCTCCCTGCGCAGGTTCCCAACCCCCTGCCATTTTAGTTTAAACCCTCCCCAACAGCACTAGCAAACACTCCCCCTAGGACATCGGTCCCGCCCAGGTGCAAACCATCCAGTTTGTACTGGTCCCACCTCCCCCAGAACCGGTTCCAATGTCCCAGGAATTTGAATCCTTCCCCCTTGCACCATTATTCTAGCCACGTATTCATCTGAAATATCCTTCTATTTCTACTCTGACTAGCACGTGGCACTGGTAGCAATCCTGAGATTACTACCTTTGAGGTCCTATTTTTTAAAATTTATCTCCTAACTCCCTATATTCAGCTTTTAGGACCTCATCCCATTTTTTACCTATATTGTTGGTACCTATATGCACCACAACAAAAGGCTGTTCACCCTCCCCCTCCAGAACACTTATAGTTCTTATACAACACCACCTTGTTATTGAGGGTGAACATAAGAAATAGGAGCAGGAGTAGGCCATTCAGCTCTTCGAGCCTGCCCCGCCATTCAATAAGATTCTGACTGATCTTCTACCTCAACTCCATTTTCCTGCACAATCCCCATAGCCCTTGATTCCCTTAGTATCCAAAAATCTATTGCTCCTTGTCTTGCATCTGCTCAATGATTGTGAATCCACAGCTCTCTGGGTGGAGAATTCCAAAGATTCACAACCCTTTGAGTGAAGAAATTTCTCCTCATCTCGGTCCTAAATGGCTGACCTATTATTCTGAGACTGTGACCCCAGCCAGGGGAAATATCCTCCCAGCATCTACCCTGTCAAGCTCTTTAAGAATTTTATCTGTTTCAATGAGATCACGTCTCATTCTTCTAAACTCTAGGGTATAGGCCCCGTCTACTCAATCTCTCCTCATAGGACAATCCCGCCCCACCCCCCATCCCAGGAATCAGTCTGGTGAACCTTTGTTGCACTCCCTCTAAGGCAAGTATATCCTTCCTTTGGTGAGGAGACCAAAACTGTACACAGTACTCCAGGTGTGGCCTTACCAAGGCCCTATATAGTTGCAGTAAGACTTATTTACCCTTATACTCCAATCCTTTTGTAATAAAGGCTAAGATACTATTTGCTTTCCTAATTGCTTGCTGTACCTGCATGTTAACTTTCTGTGATTCATGTACTAGGACACCCAAGGTCCCCACATTTCCTAGTCTCTCACCATTTAAAAAATATTCTGCTTTTCTAATTTTCCTACCAAAATGATAACTTCACATTTCTTAAGGGTCCCTTAAACCTCATCTCAATTTTGGCTGCAGTTTATTTTTCAGGGTGTGGTGTGGGGGAGGAGTGCTTTGTACTCTTTATTAATGCCCCTGAACATAAGTCAGGCAGGAGAAATTTGTCAGCCGGCCCCAATAATCAAAAGCGGTCTTCTGTATGGACTAACAACATGCATACTCTTAAGAATATACACCACTAAGTGAAGAAAAAGCAACTATAATAGTGGTAAACTGTTATTAGCAAATAATACTTGTTTCTTGACTTGCTTATCTCAATAAACCTTTTGAGCCGAGAAATGATTTGACTATATTAACAGATGATCGAATAATACATTTATGTGATAGTCTTCTATTTGGCTATTTTACTGCAGCCGTCAACCTGTTTATAATCCCACCATTCAAATAGCAGGTAAATAAATGTCATAATGCATTAAGCTACTCAATTATCCATATTTTAGTGTGATGGGGATTTCTTACCCGTCCTTTAATAACTGATGTGAAGATATGAAATACATACGAATGAGGATGCAGTATGTAATGGTAATGGAAACTATTTATGAATGTGGACTATACAAAGTGTATTACGATCATAGGATAAAGTCTAAATGAGGTTTAAACATAGTGTGAAAGATATATTAATGACAACTAAATATAACACACCATGTTGAACCTCTTAACCTTCAAAAACCAAAAACTGGGTGTACTCCGTATACTTGAGAATATGTTCCACTACGCTGTCAGCCACAATAGCAATGTATGGGAGTAGAAAGCAGAGCCTAGAGGCCGAGCGAAGGATCTCTGGAAGGGAGGGGACTGTTTCAGTGGGTCTGGGATGAAGGGATTACTTCCTGAAAATGGGAAGCTTGAGTGGGTGTGCAGGCCTGGCAAAATGCCTAGGGTGGAGAAAATATATCCCAGTGAGAAAATAAACTCAGCTGAATTGCTCACTATTCCAGAATCATTCTGGATTGTAAGCTACTGTTCTCCACTGCTAACCGTCTTAAACCCCTCTCCCCTGTCACCTCCACCCTCACCTCTGACAACAAGTGTGAGGAGCTCATGGACTTCTTTGTCTCTAAGATTGATACCATCAGTTCAGCTGCCTCTGCTTCTGCCACTTCCCTTCCTTTCCCTAGCCCACCGGGCCAAACTTCCTCTAAGGGTCCCCCCTGCCCTAGCCCTAAGCTTACATCTTTCTCCAGTTTCTATCCAATCTCCCCTCATTGGGACCAACGACATAGGTAGGAAGAGGGATGAGGTCCTGCAGCAAGAATTTAGGGAGCTAGGTAGCAGATTAAAGAGTAGGACCTCAAAGGTTGTAATCTCTGGATTACTCCCGGTGCCACGTGCTAGTGAGTATAGGAATAGGAGGATAGAGCAGATGAATGCGTGGCTAAAGAGTTGGTGCAGGAGGGAGGGCTTTAGTTTCCTGGATCACTGGGCCTGCTTCTGGGGAAGGTGGGACTTGTACAAGTCGGACGGGTTGCACCTGAACCAGAGCGGGACAAATATCCTTGCGGGGAGGTTTGCTAGCATTGTTCGGGGGGGTTTAAACTAAAATGGCAGGGGGTTGGGAGCCTGAGCAGGGAGACAGAGGAAAGGGAAACCAGGATAAAAGCAAAAGATAGGAAGGAGATAAACAAAAGTGGCGGTCAGAGAAATCAACGGTTTAAATCAAACGTGGCCACAGTAAATAATAATTCTAATAGGTCTAAGAGTGTTAAAAAAACAAGCCTGAAGGCTTTGTGTCTTAATGCGAGGAGCATTTGTAATAAGGTGGACGAATTGGCTGCGCAAATAGAGGTAAACGAATATGATTTGGTTGGGATTACGGAAACGTGGCTCAAGGATGGCCAAGACTGGGAACTCAACATCCAGTGGTATTCGATATTCAGGAAAGATAGGCAAAAAGGAAAGGGAGGTGGGGTAGCATTACTGGTTAAAGAAGGGATTAATACAATTGTAATGAAGGATATTAGCTCTGATGATGTGGAATCTGTATGGGTAGAATTGAGAAATACTAAGGGGGAAAAAAACATTAGTGGGAGTGGTTTATAGACCTCCAAACAGTAAGACGGAGGTTGGGGATGGCATTAAAAGGGAAATTAAAGAAGCGTGCAATAAGGGCACAGCAGATATCATGGGTGACTTTAATCTACAATTTGATTGGGCCAACCAAATTAGTAACAATACTGTGGAGGAGGAATTCCTGGAGTGTTTACGGGATGGCTTCCTGGACCAATATGTCGAGGAACCAACCAGAGATCAGGCCATCTTAGACTGGGTATTATGTAACGAGAAAGGATTAATTAGCAATCTTGTTGTACGAGGACCCCTTGGGTCGGAGCGATCATAATATGATCAAATTCTTCATTAAGATGGAGAATGAAGTAGTTGACTCGGAGACAAGGGTCCTCAAGTTAAATAAAGGAAACTAAGATGGTCTGAGGAGTGAGTTGGGTAGGATTGATTGGGGAATGGCACTCAAAGGGTTGACGGTGGATAGGCAATGGCAAACATTCAAAGACCGAATGGATGAGTTACAGAATTTGCTCATTCCAGTTTGGCATAAAAATAAAACAAAAAAGGTGACTCGACCGTGGCTTACAAGGGAAATTAGGGATAGTATAAGATCCAAGGAGAGGACATATAAATTGGCTAGAAAAAGCAATAATCCTGAGGATTGGGAGCAGTTTAGGAGTCAACAAAGGAGGACAAAGGGATTCATTAGAAAGGGAAAATAGAATGAGAGTAAGCTAGCAGGGAACATAAAAACTGACTGTAAAAGCTTTTATAGATATGTGAAGAGAAAAAGATTGGTGAAGTCAAGCGTAGGTCCCTTACAGTCAGAATCAGGGGAATTTATAATGGGAAACAAGGAAATGGCAGACCAACTAAATACATACTTTGGTTCTGTCTTCACAAAGGAGGACACAAATAACCTCCCAGAGATGCCAGGGAACATAGGGTCTGATGAAAGGGAGGAACTGAAAGAAATCAGTATTTGTAGGGAAATGGTGTTAGGAAAATTGATGGGACTGAAGGCCGATAAATCCCCAGGGCCTGATGGTCTACATCCCAGGGTACTTAAGGAAGTGGCCCTAGAGATAGTAGATGCATTGCTGGTCATCTTCCAGAACTCGATAGACTCTGGAACGGTACCCATGGATTGGAGGGTAGCTAATGTTACCCCACTATTCAAAAAAGGTGGTAGAGAAAAAGCAGGGAATTATAGACCGGTAAGCCTGACATCGGTAGTGGGGAAAATGCTAGAGTCCATTATAAAAGATGTAATAGCAGAGCACTTGGAAAGCAGTGACAGGATCGGACAAAGTCAACATGGATTTACAAAAGGTAAATCATGCTTGACTAATCTACTGGAATTTGTTGAGGATGTAACTGGTAAAATAGATAAGGGAGAACCAGTGGATGTGGTGTATTTGGACTTTCAGAAGGCTTTCGATAAGGTCCCACATAAGAGATTAGCGTGCAAAATTAAGGCACATGGGATTGGGGGCAAGGTATTGACTTGGATAGAGAACTGGTTGGCGGACAGAAAGCAAAAGAGTTGGAATAAACGGGTCGTTTTCCGAGTGGCAGGCAGTGACTAGTGGGGTACCGCAAGAATCGGTCCTAGGACCCCAGCTGTTCACAATATATATTAATGATCTGGACAAGGGAATTGGATGTAAAATCTCCAAATTTGCAGATGACACAAAGCTGGGTGGGAGGGTAAGCTGTGAGGAGGATGTCGTGAAACTTCAGTACGATTTGGACAGGTTGGGTGATTGGGCAGAAACATGGCAAATGCACTATAATGTGGATAAATGTGAGGTTATCCACTTTGGTGGCAAAAACAGGAACGCAGATTATTATTTGAATGGCAATAGATTGGGAGAAGGGGAAGTCCAAAGAGACCTGGGTGTTATTGTGCACCAGTCGCTGAAGGTAAGCATGCAGGTGCAGCAGGTGGTTAAGAAGGCAAATGGTATGTTGGCCTTCGTAGCAAGAGGGTTCGAGTACAGGAACAAGGATGTCTTGCTACAGTTGTACAGGGCCTTGGTGAGACCGCACCTTGAGTATTGTGTGCAGTTTTGGTCACCTTACCTGAGGAAGGACGTTCTTGCCATGGAGGGAGTGCAGCGAAGATTCACCAGGCTGATACCTGGGATGGCAGGAATGATGTATGAGGAGAGATTGTGTCGATTGGGCTTATACTCACTGGAGTTTAGAAGATTGAGAGGGGATCTCATTGAAACCTATAAAATTCTGTCAGGTCTGGACAGACTAGATGCAGGAAGGATGTTTCTGATGGCCGGGGAGTCCAGAACCAGGGGTCATAGTCTAAGGATAAGGGGTAAGCCATTTAGGACTGAAATGAGGAGGAATTTCTTCACCCAGAGAGTGGTGAACCTGTGGAATTCTCTGCCACAGAGGGCGGTGGAGGCCAGTTCATTAAATATAATCAAGAAAGAGTTGGATATATTTCTTGAGGCTAAAGGGATCAAGGGATATGGGGAGAAGGCAGGGATAGGGTACTGAATTTGGATGATCAGCCATGAACTCATTGAATGGCGGAGCAGGCTCGAAGAGCCGAATGGCCTACTCCTGCTCCTATCTTCTATGTTTCTATGACCTCTTCGCGCTCATCTTGTCCATGAGACCCACTTACTGCTCCTTCGACCCTATTCCCACCAAACTGCTGACCACCCAATTTCATTTTCTGGTTCCAGTGTTAGCTGACATTGTTACCAGTTCTCTCTCCTTAGGTACTGTCCCCCTCTCCTTCAGATCTGCCATCATCACCCCTCTCAAAAAAAAAAAAAAACAGCCCTTGACCTCTCCGTCCTTGCAAACTACTGCCCCATCTCCAACCTCCCTTTCCTCTCAAGTCCTTGAACGTGTTGTCACCTCCCAAATCCGTGCCCATCTTTCTCGCAACTCCATGTTTGAGTCCCTGCAATCAGGTTTCTGCCCCGTCACAGTAACGAAACGGCTCTCATCAAAGTCACAAATGGCATCCTTTGTGACTGTGACAAAGGTAAAAGTATCCCCCCTCGTCCACCTTGACTTGTCTGCAGCCTTTGACATGGTTGACCACTCCATCCTTCTCCAATGCCTCCATTCTTATCCATCTAATCGTCACCAGAGAATCACCTGCAACGGCTTCTCTTCTCGCTCCCTCATCGTTACCTCTGGTGTCCCCCAAAGATCTATCCTTGGGGGGGCCCCCCCTCCTATTTCTCATCTACATGCTGCCCCTTGGTGACATCATCCGAAAACTTTAGTTTCCACATGTACGCTGACGACACCCAGCTCTACCTCACCACCACTTCCCTCAACCCCTCCACGGTCTCTAAATTGTCAGACTGCTTGTCTGACATCCAGTTCTGGATGAGCAGAAATTTTCTCCAATTGAATATTGGACAGTCCGAAGCCATTGTTTTCGGTCCCCGCCACAAACTCTGTTCCCTAGCTACTGACTCCATCCATCTGTCTGAGGCTGAACCAGACTGTTCACAACCTTGGTGTTATATTTGACCCTGAAATGAGCTTCTGACCACACATCCGTGGCATAACTAAGACTGCCTATTTCCACCTCCGTAACATTGCCCGTCTCTGCCTTTGCCTCAGCTCATCCGCTGCTGAAACCCTCATCCATGCCTTTGTTACCTCTAGACTAGACTATTCCAACGCAGTCATGGCTGGCCTCCCACATTCTACCCTACGGAAACTTGAGGTCATGCAAAACTCGGCTGCCCCTGTCCTAACTCGCACCAAGTCCCGTTCACCCATCAACCCTATGTTCGCTGACCTACATTGGCTCTTGGTTAAGCTTCGATTTCAAAATTCTCATCCTTATTTTCAAATCACTCCATGGCCTCACCCCACCCTATCTCTGTATTCTCCTCCAGCCCCACACCCCCCTCCCCCAAGATATATGCGCTCCTCTAATTCTGCCCTCTTGAGCATCCCTGATTATAATCACTCAACCATTGGTGGCTGTGCCTTCTGTTGCCTAGGCCTTAATCTCTGAAATTCCCTGCCTTAAACCTCTCTGTCTCGCTTACCTCTCTTTCCTCCTTTAAGAGTGCTTCTTAAAACCTAGCTCTTTGATCAAGCTTTTGGTCACCTGCCCTAATTTCTCCTTATGTGGCTCAGTGTCAATTTTTTTGTCTCTTAATACTCCTGTTAAGCATCTTGGGACATTTTACTACGTTAAAGGTGCTATATAAATACAGGTTGTGGTGGTGTTGTTGAATAAGGGTGCTTAAAAATAACCAAAAGACTAAACCGTATGATTTAAAATATATTTATATATAATATATATTTTAATAATACGGTTTCGTCTTTTGGTTATTTTTAAGCACCCTTACTCAACAACACCACCACAACCTGTATTTATATAGCACCTTTAACGTAGTAAAATGTCCCAAGACATATAGAGAGAGAGGGGGATGTACTGAGGACTGGGATTCATAATGAAAATTAGTCAAGGATGCTCTGAATGTTCACTCAAAGACAACAGAAATCTTGAGGAATAATCAGTATGGTTATAGAAGCAGAGATCACTTGAAAAGACAATAAAAGTAGTTGAAGAGAATTATCCTGTGCATATAGGGATAGATTTTACAAATTCCCCACTCCTAGCACTGATCTTCACGCAGCAGAATTGCTTTTGGGACACTGGGTGTGATGATTAGTGGGCCACGATGGATTTTTCATCCGTTCATTTTAGTGAATGACAAACCCTGTGGAACTTGCTGACCTCTGCAACCCAATTCCTGAGAGACACTCCCAGCTCGCAAAGCTCTGCAGCAGGAGCATAAATTCATAAAATCTACCAAGAAGTTTATTTAGATTTTCAGAAGGCATTGGATAAGGTTACATAACGGAGCTAATAGCTAGATCTATAGCTGGATTGAAATTCTGTTGCTCACGGAAAGCAGAAGATAACAGGAACTAGAAAAAGTGACTAGAGTTCTGAAAAGATCTGCTCTGGATTACTTGCTGTTTGCATTATTGTTTGGTGATACAAAGGTGGGTGTTTGGGTATATAATAATGTTGTAAAATGTTCATGTGATTCCAAGTTGGGTGGTCAGATGGCAAATTTAAGGGAGATGTTGGCTTTCACAATAGATGGGCAACAAGTGACAAAACAGTTTCAATGTGGATAAATACAAGGTAATGTAAGCTAGAACTGAAATGTGAGTCAAACATGAAGACCTCATTCAATACAAAGTTTGGGCTTTTGTTGCAGTTGCTGGTATTTAGTGATGCCAATTTCAATGCTCAATTGACAGTTGAATTTTTATGGTGTTGGAAACTACATTGTCATGGGCAGAATCTTGGCAGAAGTAAAGTTACTAAAAGAATGCTGTATTTTGAATTTTCCTGAGTTCTTTGAATTCAGACTTGGCATTTATTTTTCCTTGGAACAATCCAGTACATTTTGTAAGTCGACGGATATAATACAGCTTATTGTTGTAAGCAGTTACAGACAGAAGCTTAATAACCGAGCTTGGTAGTTAACCAAATAATCGGATATTAGGATGCACAGCTAATTAACTGCAAGTGATCATTGAGCTGTTTAGTTGATGTATTGTATTGCATAACTGTTTATTGCAAATGTAACCGTTCCAGTCAGTCTGTTTAGTCATTCTTAATTGATAATTCTTTCATTAATTCGGACGTAATTTGTAGTGTAAAGATAGGTCACAAAATATGATGCCAAAGCAATGCTGATGCCAGATTTCAATGTGGGTTGGATTCTGATAATGTTTTGCTTCTCAGAGAGAAAGTGGGACCAAGAAACTCAGTAGGGGAATAAAAGTAGGTCAGAAACCGAATTCGAGGCTGAAGGAGAGCTTCGATTGGAAGAAGTAGTAGTCAGTGGGATCCAAAAGGGAATGAAAGAGAATTTGGCAATGAAACTACAGCTTTACAAAATAAGAAATCCATTGAAAGGGGCAAGTGTGGTATAAAAGGGAGGAGAGAGAAAAGTTCATAGAATCATAGAAATTTACGGCACAGAAGGAGGTAATTCAGTCCATTGTGTCTGTGCCGGTCAAAAAAGAGCTATCCAGCCTAATCCCACTTTCCAGCTCTTGGTGCATAGCCTTGCAGTTTACGGCACTTCAAGTACATATCCAAGTACTACTTAAATGTGATGAGGGTTTCTGTTTCTACCACCCTTTCAGGCAGTACGTTCCAGACCCACCCCTCACCCCCCCCCCCCTCCCCCTTGGAGAGGGTGCAGAGAGATTTACTGGAATGGTACCAGGGATAAGGGACTTCAGTTATCTGGAGAAGCTGGGGTTGTTCTCCCTAGAGCAGAGAAGGTTAAAAGGAAATTTAATAGAGGTGTTCAAACTCATGAACCGTTTTGATAGAGTAAATAAGGAGAAACTGTTTCCAGTGGCAGAAAGGTCACAGATTTAAGGTGATTTGCAAAAGAACCAGAGGCGACATGAGGAAATATTTTTTACACAGCGAGTTGCTGTGATCTGGAATGCACTGCCTGAAAGGGTGGCAGAAGCAGATTCAATAGTAACATTCAAAAGAGAATTGGATAATTCCTTCAAAAGAAAAAAATTACAGGGCTATGGGGAAAGAGCGGGGGAGTGGGACTAATTAGATAGATCTTTCAAAGAGGCACGATGGGCCGAATGGCCTCCTGTGCTGTATCATTCTGTGATTCTTTGCTTTCCTACATTCCTTTTAAATTTCACCCCTGCACTTTCTATGTTCCTCTGGGCTTTCTGTAGTATTGAACTCTTGGTATCTGACAAAAGCTTCCCTTTTTTTCCTTATCCTACTCTGTATGCTCCTTGACATCCAGCAGGCTCTAGATTTGGGAGTCCCACCCTTTTTCTTTGTGGGAACCTATTTGCTCTTTGGTCCTCTCTATCTCCTCCTTGAATGCCACCCACTGTTCTGACACTGCTTTACCTTCAAGTAGCTGTGTCCAGTCCACTTTTGCTAAATCACATCTCGCCTTAGTAAAATTGGCCTTTCCCCAATCAAGAACTTTAACACCTGGTCTATATTTGTTCTTTTCCATAACTACGCTAAATCTAATTGAATTATGATCACTACCACCAAAATGCTCTCCCACTGATGCCCCTTCCACCTACCCAGCTTCATTCCCTAAAACAAAGTCCACAACTGCCCCCTCTCTTGTTGGGCTTGTTGCGTACTGGCTAAAAAGTTCTCCTGAATGCATTTTAAGAATTCTGAACCTTCTATTCCTTTTACACTAATTCTATCCCAGTTAATATTAGTGCAGTTGAAATCCTCTACTATTACTGCCCTGTTGTTTTTGCACTTCTCACAAATGTGCCTATATATTTGCTCTTCTATCTCCCTCTGACTGCTTGGGGGATCTGTAGTGCACTCCCAGCAGTGTGATTGCCCCTTTTGTGTTCAGTTCAACTCATATGGCCTCATTTGATGATCCTTCTAACATATCCCTCCTCACAACTGTAATTGTTTCCTTAACCACTATCGCAACCACCACTCAGTGACATCCTTGACCCTGGCACCAGAAAGGCAACATAACATCCCGGAGTCACATCTGCGGCCGCAGAAATGCCTATCTCTTCCCCTAACTATTGAATCCCCTATCACTATTGCATTATTGACCTCAAAGCATCTCGATCAGGGTGAGAGGACTAATGACAATAGTGACTAGGATGCATTTTGGAAACCGCTGAGGATACGGTAAGCGAAAACGAGTGAGATATCATCAATCAAAATAGTTCCAATGGAGAAATAAACCATTGTTACTCAAACACACATGTAGTTAACATGTACACACTAATTAATAAACACAAGATATTACAAACAAGTAGACATGGGATTTAATGACTGCTACTTTGCAACATTATTTTGTTGAACATGCACTGTAAATTAGACCCACTAAAATGAATGTTGCTGACAGAGCTCCCTTAATAGATAACTGAATTTATCTATCTATCTATCTATCTCTATATCTATCTATATATAAAATTGCTCTTCTGTCTGTCCTTCCGTCTGTCTGAAGTTATAGAGCGTACCTACACATGTGTTACATCAAAAGAAAGCTTACGATTCCGGAATGGTCATAAGTGTATTTACTTTTTGGTGAGACAAAAATTGTGCCGACAGTATCCAAAAAACGTTCAAAATTCCGCTCATTATCCGCTCATTAGCATTGAGTGACGTGAAGGTTGACCAATCGTACAGTCGAGCGACCTGACGGTTGACCAATCGCTGCGTCACGGGGGCGGGTTCATTGCGTGTGCGGGCGGGCTATCCTAGAGTTGAGTGACGTGATGATTCACCAATCCGACAGTTTAGTGACCTGATGGTTGACCAATAGGTGCGTGTGTGGGTGGGCCTAATCCTTCTGAGCTGAGGTGAGTGGCCGCCATCTTGATTCCAAACTCTTCATTTCTTTTCCCCACTTTCTGCGTGTTTCTTTTCAAATCTAGATTTCCAGCAAAAAAAAAAAGTTGCTTTTAAAACACATTGTTTTAAAAAAAAAAGTGAATTAATTTGTAAATCTTTTCTCTAACCTCTATAATTTTCCTGCCTTTCACCGTTTTTGCAGGCCTTGAAGCCTGGGCTTCTGTTGCCCAGCCATGCCCGAGCTAGGCACCTCCCGTCCCACTCAACAAGCGGCCCGCGATCGCCGCCATCTTTCTAAAGGCTGGCGGCGCGGGACTGAGGCGAGCGTAGCCATCGCCGCCATCTTAGTAAAGGCGGGCGGGGCGGGAGTCAGCGCACCCGTCAACGTCGGCCCGGAGTGCGACCTGAGTCAGGCTGGGCCTCACGCGCTAGGTCGCGCACCGGCCGGCTCTGAGGCGCTGATGAGTGGCGGCGTCTCTCTCTTCCCCGCGCGGCGCGCAGGCCCAGCCGCAATCGGCGGTCTTGTAGCCGGCTCGGGAGGGCAGGGGGCGGGGCTCGGGAGGGGGGGAAGGGTTACCCCGGCAACCGGGCCCGGCCCCCCCTCTCAGCCTCAAGCCGGCTCACGCCCGTTCCCGGGGCTTGGCTCCAGCGCAGACCCAGCTGCAAACGGCGGTCTTGAAGCTGGCTCGGGCGGGGGCCGGGACTCGGGAGGGCGGAGGGTGGGGGCTCGAGTGGGCGGGAAGGGGGGAAGGGTTAGCCCGGCAACCGGGCCCGGCCATCTCTCTCAGCCTCAAGCCGGCTCACGCCCGTTCCCGAGGCTTGGCTCCATTTGCGGCCGCGGGCCACTCGCCCCCTCTCTCCTTCCCTCTGTCTCTCCTCCCCCCCCTCCCCTCTCCCCCCTCCCTCCCTCCCTCCCCCCTCTACCTCCCTCCCTCCCCCCTCTACCCCCTTCCCTCCCCCCTCTACCCCCTTCCCTCCCCCCTCTACCCCCTTCTCCCCTCCCCTCTCCCCCCTCCCCCTCCCCTCCCCACTCCCTCCTCCCCTCCCCTCTGCCACTCTCTCTCCCTCTCCCTCCCCTCTCTCTCCCCCCGCCTCACCCTCTCTCCCCCCTGCCTCACCCTCTCTCTCTCTCTCTCCTGCCTCGCCCTCTCTCTCTCCCCCTCTCTGCCCCCTCCCTCCCCCTCTCTCTCCCCCCCCCTCTCTCCCCCCCCTCTCTCTCCCCCCTCTCTCTCTCCCCCTCTCTCTCTCCCCCTCTCTCTCCCCCCCTCTCTCTCCCCCCCCTCTCTCTCCCCCCCCTCTCTCTCCCCCCCCTCTCTCTGCCCCCCCTCTCTCTGCCCCCCCCTCTCTCCTGCCCCCTCCCGCCCCCTCTCAGCCATCGAAAAAACTACAAATGAAGACCTCAAAGCTGTCATCAAAGCTGACAAGACTCCTGCAGGTGAACATGAGCGACGCTTCAATGCTCCGACCACCAATGAAGTTGCCATTGTCATATTGGGCCAAGAATTTGAACAACGGGACATTGTCTTGCATCTGAGAGGTGGTCCACTCAAAAGAATTTCTGAGCTTCACCGGTCATATGATCCTCTGCAATACCCGCTTTTGTTTTGCCATGGAGAAGATGGATACGATGCCTATAACAAGATCCCACATGTTGATCCCAAAACTGGTGTGCCATCTACAGCCCAAAGACAAAAGATGGTATCTGCCATGGAATTCTATGCATATAGGCTGATCGAACGACAAACTGGTTCAAACCACCTGCTTCAGTGTGGAGGACTTCTTCACCAGTTCCTCACTGACATGTATGCAAAAATGGAAGGAGAGCGGCTTAATTGGTTCCGGCATAACCAAAATCAGTTGAGAGTCACAGACTACATACACTTGCGAGATGCTGTGGCCAATGATGGCAACACTGAGGACATTGGTCAAATGGTCATCCTGCCATCCACCTTTGTTGGAGGTCCTAGGTACATGCATGAGCACATGCAAGATGCCATGACCTATGTCAGAAACTATGGACGACCTGACCTCCTTCACCATGACTTGCAATCCCCAATGGCAGGAGTTCCCACCCAAAGCTGGTACTGAAAGGCATGACCTCATAGCATAGGCCTTCAACCTCCAAAGTTAAAAAATTGATCAAACTCCTGACTGTGGGCAGACTTTTTAGTGCACACCATTGCTACATGTACAGCATTGAGTGGCAGAAGAGAGGACTTCCTCATGTTCATCTTTTACTCTGGCTTCAGGCAAAGATTCACCCCAATCAAGTTGATTCCTTCATCTCTGCAGAGCTACCCGATAAGGACATGGATCCAATCCTCTTTGATGTTGTTGTAAAGAATATGATTCATGGTCCTTGTGGGCGACACAGCCCTTCTTCTCCCTGCATGAAAAAGAATGCCTGTACAAAAGGCTACCCAAAGCCACTCCGCGAAGAAACTCAGCATGGGGATGATGGCTATCCTTTGTACAAGAGAAGGGGCAAAGAGAGTGGAGGTTTCTGCACTGAAATACGAAGGTGGAATCAGCAATCTAGCGACTCTGGTCAACCTGGTCAGTTAAATCAGACAAGACAGCAAAGACAGACATTGGAAGTTGACAACCGTTGGATTGTTCCTTATTGTCCACTCCTATCCAGGCTCTTCAAATGTCACATCAATGTGGAGTACTGCCACTCAGTTAAGTCTATCAAATATGTGTGCAAGTACATCCATAAGGGCAGTGACCAAGCTGTCTTTGATCTTCAACGGGCTGGAGAGCAGAATAAAAATGATGAGATCACCACACATCTGATGGGCCGTTACATCTGCAGCAATGAGGCAGCCTGGCGAACTTTTGAATTTGACATCCACAAGCTTTACCCCACTGTCACTAAATTGGATGTTCACTTGAAAAATGGAGAAAGGGTTTTATTCCGACCAGGACATGCCAGCCAACGTGCCGAGGAACCTCCAAGGACAAAACTTACAGCATTCTTTGAGTTGTGCCAAATGAATGACTTTGCCAAGACACTTCTGTATCATCAGGTGCCCAAGTACTACACCTGGCAGCCAAACAAGACATGGCAGGCTCGGCGCCCTGGACCCGGTCAGAAGGAAGTTCCTGATCATACAGGAGTGTACTCATCAGATGCACTTGGCAGAGTCTACACGGTCCATCCATACAACACTGAGTGCTTTCACCTTCGTCTACTCCTCCATGACGTTGCTGGCCCTACATCTTTTAATGACCTCAAGACTGTCACTGGCCATCTCTGTGACTCCTTTCAAGAAGCTTGCCGCAGGAGAGGACTCATTGAGGATGACATTCATTGGCATGCAACGATGACAAAAGCTGCTCTGTCTTACTCCACCAATAGGCTACGAAATCTCTTTGCCATTATATTGGCCCTCTGCAGCCCTTCCAACCCGATGCAGTTGTGGGAAGATCACAAAGACAGCCTCACAGAAGACATCTTACACCAACTCAGGACAGCCAACCCCACCATGGAGCTGAACTTCACTGATGCAATGTTCAATCAGGTATTGATCCTTTTGGAGGACAAGACTTTGGCATTGGCTGGCAAGTCTGTGACTCAGTTGAACCTTCCATCTCCCAATAGGATTGATTCTCCAGGTCTCAGCAGAGAGGTCCTTAGGGAAACCACCTACAATGTTGAGGAACTGACCACCTTTGTCACCGTCACTGAACCGAAATTGGTTCCAGACCAGAAAGAGACATACAGGTTGGTTGTGGATATGGTGGAAAACAATGCAGGTGGCATTACCTTCCTCGATGCACCTGGTGGAATAGGAAAGACATTCCTGATCATTCTTTTGCTGGCCATGGTTCGCTCTGAGGGATGCATTGCACTGGCTGTTGCCTCCTCAGGAATCGCTGCAACTCTTCTCCAAGGAGGTCGCACTGCCCACTCAACCTTTGCTCTCCCTCTGGTTCTGACAACACAAGAACACCCAGTGTGTAACATTAGCAAAGGAACTGGTGCTGCTGAGTTGCTTCAAAAGTGTAGACTCATTGTGTGGGATGAGTGTACAATGGTCCACAAGAGGGCACTTGAAGCACTCAACAGAACTCTTCAAGATCTGAGAGGCAACAATAGGCTGATGGGTGGCATCACCCTGTTGCTGGCAGGTGATTTCCGCCAAATCCTGCCAGTTGTCCTCAGAGGAACTCCAGCAGATGAACTCAATGCATGTCTCAAGGCATCCCATCTGTGGCCAGATGTGCAAACAGTCCATTTGACCACAAACATGTGTGTTCTTATGCATGGTGACGAGATGACAGAATCCTTTGTGCAACTTTTGCTACAATTGGGAGAAGGAAAGTTGCCAATTGACAGCAGTGGTCAAATCACAATTCCTCCAGGCTTTGCCAGTCAAGTCAGAACAGTTGATGAGTTGATCTCTAAGGTGTATCCAGACCTCCTCTCACTTGAAAGATCCCAACTGGCTGTGTGAACGTTCAATACTTGCACCCAGGAATGATACTGTCAATAACATAAACATGCTGCTTCTTCAAAAACTCCCTGGCCAAGAGCAAATTTATAAAAGTGTTGATACTGTTTGTGACAGTGCTGATGCGGTGCATTACCCCACTGAGTTCCTCAACTCATTGCAGCCTTCAGGAACGCCTCCTCACAAACTGGTACTGAAGGAAGGCACCCCAATCATGCTCCTAAAAAACATATCTCCACCAAAGTTGTGCAATGGAACCAGACTGGCAGTCAAAAAGCTCATGCCAACTCTCATTGAGGCTACCATCATCTCAGGCTGCGCCAGAGGGGAGGATGTTCTCATTCCTCGAATTCCAATGATACCAACTGACTTGCCATTTCAATTCAAAAGGCAACAGTTTCCTGTGACAATTTATTTTGCAATGTCAATCAACAAGGCACAAGGGCAGACTTTGAAGGTTGCTGGCATCAACTTACTCACGCCCTGTTTTTCACATGGCCAGTTGTACGTGGCATGTTCAAGAGTTGGTGCGTCAAGGAATCTGTTTATTTTAACACCCTCAGGAAAAACAGAAAATGTTGTCTATCAACGGGCTCTCCAATAACGCAGAGTGCTTTCACCTTCGTCTACTCCTCCATGAGGTTGCTGGCCCAACATCATTTAATCACCTCAAAACTCTCATTGGCCATCTCTGTGCCTCCTTTATAAAAGCTTGCCGCAGGAGAGGACTCATTCAGGATGACATTCATTGGCATGCAATGATGACAGAAGCTGCTCTGTCTTACTCCCCCAAAAGGCTACGAAATCTCTTTGTGGCCACCCTTCACTCTAAGAGATTCATTGCACTGGCTGTTGCCTCATCAGGAATCGCTGCAGCTCTTCTCCAAGGAGGCCGCACTGTCCACTCAACCTTTTCTCTCCCTCTGGATCTGACAAGACAACAACACCCAGTGTGTCACATTACCAAAGGAACTGCTGCTACTGAGCTGCTTCAAAAGTCTAAACCCATTGTGTGGGATGAGTGTACAAAGGCCCACAAGAGGGCACTTGAAGCACTCAACAGCACTCTTCAAGATCTGAGAGGCTGCATACCTACTACAAGATTACACATATAACAGTGTAATGTTGAATACATTTATTGATTACAAAATCACTCTGTACAATACCAACCCTATTGGGTTTGCAAACCTTTACCAGAGGGAGTATTCACTCAGTCTTTGGTTGTAACTCCAGCATATTGTCAAATGTTCTATTGTTCTACATTATTGGAATAAATGTTCACTGTTGATTTCTAAACTGACCTCTAAATGCCTCAGATAGAATCTTTTATTTCCCTATTCAACTCATACACTGAAACTTTGTGAATAATATAATATCACTCCTGGGTGCTTAGGAAGAGTTCTTCAATCCCAACAGTTCAAAAAAACGTTTTATAAGCATGCCACAGGGTTCTTGAGTTCCCTCAGCACCGCCGGGCACTCCAGCTAGTACTATATATTGTATGCTACTGAGCCACTCACACCAGAAAAAGCCTAAGGTTGATCTCTGGTCAGAGCTAACTTAACTCAACTTGGCTAGAGTTGGGGTGGCACTGCTACAATTGTTTGTTTCCCTTCGTGTACAGGCTCATACATAAAATGTGGCCGCTTGGGCAAGATATTGGAGCTGAGCCTGTGGTTGTGGAGCTGTACCCCAACCACTATGTGGTAAAGGGAGAACATTGGAAGAAAATAATATGAATATTTCTTTATCATCAATTGCAACATTGAACATGCATCTTTGTAAGGGTAAAAGGTTTAGCAGCTATGTTTGATATGAAATGTATCATTACCATTTTCTGTAGAATGAACACAGTTGATTTGATGTTGGATGGAACAACACATGGGTGCTCCAAAGCATTAGGGCATGGAATTGTAAGCTGTCAATGTGTATGTAAGATTCAGTGTGTGGACAGCATCCAAACTCAGTTATACCTTTTGAAGGTGGTGCAGAGCAGTCTCTGGTGCTTTTCCAAAGGAGATGAAATCAGAGGGCGAGTAACCTCATGCTGTGTCTCACACATGCTGAAGAGTTGCATTGGCAGAGCCCAGAAATAGATTGCCTGCCAATACTCTGCCTAGAATGATGTATTGACACACGGGTGGTAAAGGTGGGGGGCGGGGGGGGGGAGCAAAATAAAATCAAATTGGAAATAAGAAAACATTACAAATAAAGGTTAAAAATACTTTATTGTTTTAACAATTATTCTATGTTGCTTTCTAAACATTTTTACATTTACTCATGCAGCTTAAAGACACCAAGTCAGTCGACCAGAAGGCAACACTGATGCACTTTTTAGCAGAGATTACTGAAGAGGAATATCCAGACATCTTGAAATTCACTGATGAAATTAGCCACACAGAAAGCGCAAGCAAAGGTATGTCTATGACCAAAGAGCTAGTTGTGATTATATCATCATCATGAGGGTGGGAGTCGTTTTTTTTCAAAGCATTTTAAAATCCATGTTTATTTTAAAACTTTTATTTCTGCACAATGGGGACCCACTATTTCAGGTCTCCTTCCCTTAAGGCCTGCCCTAGTGCTGGGATTAAAGGTGAGTATCTCCATTTATTTTAATTTGGAGCTAGTCCTGAGCTGCCTGACTTCAAAGAAACTTGCTACCCGCTACGTACTCTGCATACGTTGCTAGAAGCGTATTCTCCTTAGTACAGGCATCCACAGGCCAGCTCTTGACCAGTCAGCCTATGTGGCTTCCATTACAATGAAAGAGTTACTCTGGGGTGTAATTAATTGAGCCGCCTCAGTCATTTCACCAGAGCAGCCATGAAAGGAAGCAGATATGTAATGGTAGATCTTTATTTGGGGCTCAATGTGACAAAAAGGTTGCTTTTAAAGAAAAATCTTTTTTTTACATAGCCTTTGGGGAGCACTGTAATAAAAAGTCTTCACCTTAAACTTTTCTATTACTTTTAAGAACAAAATTTGACAAGCATTTTCTGCTTTAAGAATATAATTAGTTAATGTAACCCACAAGCATTATCCCTCAGTGGTCTTATCAAACAGATCGTGCGGATATTGTATAAGATGTTCCCAATGATGTACACCTTTTAGATTTCTTTAATCATATTTCCAACTGTTACCATTTTATAGAAGTATTTATATTTTGCATTACTGCATACTGCTACTGTTGTGTTGCTTGCTTGACTCAATCATTCAGTACACTCTGCTGTTGAGACATTACTCCTGCAACCCTGATTGATTCCCTGTTTAGTATTGAAAATGTCAGATTCACTTTCAAATGTGACATCCATGCAACTGTTGGCTCTGAACACTTTTTTTTACATGATAAACTGTTTCCGTGTAGATAGTAAGAGAAGGCATGACCATTGACCCTGTATCCTCCCTCTCTCTTTCTCTCTCTCTCTCTTTTTCTCTCTCTCTCTCTCTCTCTCTCCATCCTGTGGAGCACCCCACCTCATGCAAACCAGATTTATCTAACTTGCCTTGGGTGTCATACAGGGTCCAACTGAAGAAAATCTCAGAAGTGCACTTTATTTTTAAAAAAACGTCATTTTCTTCAACTGGTGAACACACGGCCTGATTTTAACCTAACTTGGCTGGCCGGATTCAGGTCAGTTGTGTGTTTTACATGTGCCCGATTTTACACTCCATTAAAATCAATGGAGCAGAAATCGGGCGGCGTTTAAAACAGATGTTCCACTGATTTTCCAAACTGATTTTAAAAGAATCTAGAGAAGAAATAGCAGAGGCACTATTACATATATTTAATTTGTTAGAAAAAGGTATAGTGCCAGAGGACTGGCAGATAGCTAACATTATACTTGTATTTAAGAAGGCAGATAGAACATGTCCAGGGAACTATGGACCAGTCAGCTTAATATCGGTGGTAGGAAAGGTAATGGAATCCCGACTAAAGAAGAAAATAGAAAAACACATAGAAACCAAAAATATAATAATGAATAGTCAGTATGAATTTCAAAAGGGAAAGTCTTGCGTGACCAACCTCCTCTTTGAATTCTTTGAAGAGGTAAGAGAGAATAGACGAGGGTAATGCAGTAGATGTGATTTATCTAGATTTCCAAAAAGCCTTGGGCAAGGTGCTGCATAATAGACTAATAAATAAGGTCTGAGCAAGTGGAGTTAGGGGACAAGTAGCAGAATGGATAGCTAGCTGGCTGCAAGACAGAAAGCAGAGAGTAGGGGTAAAGGGTAGTTATTCAGTGTGGTAGAAGGTGGGAAGTGGGTCTCAAGGTTCAGTGCTGAGACCACCGTTGTTCACAATTTGTATTAGTGATTTAGACTTTGGAAACAAAAACACAATTTCTAAATTTGTGAATGACACCAAATTGAGGGGGGATAGTCAATACTGAGGAGGACTACAAGAATCTAACTGGGGTAGAGGAACAAAGGAATCTGGGAGTACAACTACACAAATCACTAAAAGTAGTGACACAGGTTAATAAGGACATTAAAAAAAAAGAAAACCAAGCACTCTGGTTTATTTCGAGAGGGATAGAATTGAAAAGTAGAGAGGTTATGCTAATCTTGTATCGAACCTTGGTTAGACCACACTTGGAGTACTGTGAACAGTTCTGGTCGCCATATTATTATACAAAGGATATAGAGGCGCTGGAAAGGATGCAAAACAGATTTACAAAGATGATCCAAGAACTGCGAGGTTCTACATATCAAGAAAGGATGAACAGGCTTGGTCTCTTTTCTCTTGAAAAGAGAAGGCTGAGGGGTGACCTAATGGAGGGATTTAAGATTATGAAAGGTTTTGATTGAGTAGACAGAGAGAGGTTTTCCATTTGTGGGGAAGAGCAAAACTAGAGGCCATCAATATAAGATAGTCACCAAGAAATCCAATAGGGAATTCAGAAGAAACTTCTCTACTCAGAGTGGTCAGAATGTGGAACTTGCTACCACAGGGAGTGGTTGAGACGAATAGTAGGGATGCATTTAAGGGGAAGCTTGATAAGTATATGAGGGAGAAGGGAATAGAGGGTTATGCTGATAGATTTAGATGAGGAAGGATGGGAGACAGCTCGAGTGGAGTATAAACACTGGCATAGACTGGTTGTGGTGGACGCAGTGGATGTGGTAGACATGGATTTCAGTAAGGCCTTCGATAAAGTCCCGCACAGGAGACTGGTCAAGAAGGTAAGAGCCCATGGAATCCAGGGTGCCTTGGCACATTGGATACAAAACTGGCTTAGTGGCAGAGGGTGATGGTCGAAGGTTGTTTTTGTGACTGGAAGCCTGTGGCCAGTGGGGTACCACAGGGATCGGTGCTGGGTCCCTTGCTGTTTGTGGTCTACATTAATGACTTGGATATGAATGTAAAGGGTATGATCAGTAAGTTCGCGGATGATACAAAAATTGGTAGGGTGGTAAATAGCGAGGAGGGTAGCCTCAGTCTGCAGGACGATATAGATGGGTTGGTCAGATGGGCGGAACAGTGGCAAATGGAATTTAACCCGGAAAAGTGCGAGGTGATGCACTTTGGGGGGACTAACAAGGCAAAGGAATACACAATGAATGGAAAGACCCTAGGCAAGACGGAGGGTCAGAGGGATCTGGGCGTGCAAGTACACAGATCCCTGAAGGCGGCGGAACAGGTGGATAAGGTGGTAAAAAAGGCATATGGGATACTTGCCTTCATTAGCCGAGGCATTGAATATAAGAGCAAGGAGGTTATGATGGAGCTGCATAAAACACTGGTTAGGCCACAGCTGGAATACTGTGTGCAGTTCTGGTCGCCACACTACAGGAAGGATGTGATCGCGTTAGAGAGGGTGCAGAGGAGGTTCACCAGGATGTTACCAGGGCTGGAGCGCTTCAGCTATGAAGAGAGACTGGGCAGATTGGGTTTGTTTTCCTTGGAGCAGAGGAGGCTGAGGGGGGACATGATTGAGGTGTACAAAATTATGAGGGGCATAGATAGGATGGATGCTGAGGAGCTTTTTCCCTTAGTAGAGGGGTCAATAACTAGGGGGCATAAATTCAAGGTAAAGGGCGGGAGGTTTAGAGGGGATTTGAGAAAGAACTTTTTCACCCAGAGGGTGGTTGGAGTCTGGAACTCACTGCCTGAAAGGGTTGTGGAGGCAGAAACCCTCACAACATTTAAGAAGCATTTGGATGTGCACTTGAAATGCCATAGCATACAAGGCTACGGGCCAAATGCTGGAATATGGGATTAGATTAGGCAGGGCTTGATGGCCGGCGCGGACACGATGGGCCGAAGGGCCTCTATCCGTGCTGTATTACTCTATGACTCTATGGTTTGGCCAAATGGCCTGTTTCTGTGCTATATATTCTGTGTAATTCAGTTAACCCGCCCTGGTCTCACTGGGCGAGTTAGGTTAATATCAGAGCTAGAAACAAAAAATGCTGGAAAAACTCAGCAGGTCAGGCAGCATCTGTGGAGAGAGAAACAAAGTTAACGTTTCATGTTGATGACCTTTTGTCAGAACTGGGAAAAAGTTAGAGATGTAACAGATTTTAAGCAGGTGCAGAGGCAGGGAAAGGTGGGAGGGGAGGAATGAACAAAAGAGAAGATATGATGGGGTGGAAGGCAGGAAAGATTAAATGGCAAAAAGGATGATAGTACAAAGCAAAAGGAGATGGTAATGGGACAAGTAAAGAAACAAAAGATGAGTCAAGAAGAGGTGTAAATGAGACTATCAGAAACATCAACAGCTGACGTGGAAAAAATAGGGGTAAAGGTTATGGTCTGAAATTGTTGAACTCTATGTTGAGTTCAGAAGGCTGTAAAGTGCCTAATCGAAAGATGAGGTGCTGTTCCTCGAGCTTATGTTGAGCTTTGTTGGAACCGTGTAAGAGGCCGAGGACAGAGTGGGAGTGGAGCAGAGAATTAAAGTAACAGGCGACCGGAAGCTCGGGGTCACACTTACGGACTGAACGGAGGTGTTCCGCAAAGCGGTCACCCAATCTGTTTAGTCTCCCCAGTGCAAAAGAAACCACGTAGTGAGCAGCGAATACAGTATACTAAATTGCAAGAAGTACAAGTAAATTGCTGTTTCACCTGGAAGGAGTGTTTGGGGCCCTGGACGGTGCGAAAGGAGGAGATAGAAGGCCAGGTGTTGCATCTCCTGCGCTTGCATGGGAAGGGGAGCGGCTGTTGGGGGTGATTGGTCCCTTTGAAATGCTGAAAGGGGAGGGGAAGATGTGTTTGGTGGTGGGTTCATGCTGGAGGTGGCGGAAATGGCAGAGGATGATCCGTTGAATGTGGAGGCTGGTGGAGTGAAAGTTGAGGACAAGGGGAACCCTATTGTGGTTCTGGGAGGGAGGGGGAAGGGGTGAGAGCAGAAGTGCGGGAAATGGAACGGACATGGTCGAGGGCCATGTCAACCACAGTAGAGGGGAATCCTCGGTTGAGGAAAAAGGAAGACATATGGGAAGCACTAGTATGGAAGGTGGCGTTGTAAGAACAGATGCGACAGAGAAACTGGGAGAATGGAATAGAGTCCTTACAGGAAGCTGGGTGCGGGGAATTGTACTCCAGGTAGCTGTGGGAGTCAGCGGGCTTAGAGTGGATGTTTGTCGATAGCCTATCCCCAAAAACGGTGACCGAGAAGTCGAGGAAGGGAAGAGTTGGATATGGACCATGTGAAGGTGAGGGAAGGGTGGAAATTGGAAGCAAAGTGAATGAAATTTCCTAGTTCAGGATGAGAGCAGGAAATGGCACTGATGCAGTCATCAATGCACCAGTAAAAGAGGTGAGGGAGGGGACCTGAGTAGGATTGGAACAAAGAATGTTCCACGTATCCCACGAAAAGGCAGGCATAGCTAGGACCCATGCGGGTTCCCTTAGCAACACCTTTAATTTGGAGGAAGTGAGTCAAGTTAAAGGAGAAGTTGTTCAATGTGCGAACAAGTTCAGCCAGGCGGAGGAGGGTGGTGGTAGATGGGGACCGGTTGGGCCTCTGTTCAAGGAAGAAGTGGAGCGCCTCAGGCTGTCCTGGTTGGGGGATAGAGGTGTAGGGGGATTGGACATCCATGGTGAAAAGGAGAAGGTTAAGGCCAGGAAACTGTTAAAGTGGCGGAGGATGTCGGAAGAGTCGCAGATGTAGGTGGGAAGAGACTGGACAAGAAGAGAAAAAAGAGTCGAGATAGGAAGAGATCAGTTCCGTGGGGCAAGAACAGGCTGAAACGATGGGTCTACCAGGGCAGTCCTGTTTGTGGATCTTGGGAAGGAGGTCGATTAGACACGTAGCTTTTGTAATATCAGAGCTATGTGTCTAATCTAAATTGAGAAACGAGCCAGCCTATAGGAGAGAGAAAGTGAGATGGGGTGATATTGGATCTTACAACGTAACCAACATCTATGCATTGGTGTTCTGCACTCCTGAAGCAATTCCGTAATTGAAGTTAGTCTTGGGCAACCTGGAGTTCAGGAACACTGGCTGAGTTTAGGACGTTTGATATTCCAAAAGATCAGTTTCAGTGAATTAGCATGCAGATATGCAATCCTTTAGGAATACTCAAGATGGCATAAAATCATTCATTACTTACTGACATTGCCACATCATTTGCTGCAGCCTGGAAACCACTCATTCCCCTCAAAATACCATTAAGCTGTTATATGCTGCAGTCAAACTGGTTCACTACCCACTATGTGATTTGTTGTAGCTCACACTTACTACAACTGCAATAACAGCATTGCCATATGGGGTCTTCGGAGGACCAGGGACCTCAATGAAAATGATGATAAACTGCATCCTTAATCGCACAAGAGCTAGCTTATTTCAGTACTAATTTTCTCATTAAGTAAGTAAGTAAGTAAAGCAACTTTATATTGTGAAACTTGGGCTTATTTTCCAGTATGGAAAAGTGTGTAAGCTTTAATTTTTAGTTAGCAAATTTAAATCTAGTCCTCTGCATTTTTTTATGTTAGGAATTGTAGCACATAATTTAGAAATTTGATGGAGTGTTTTTTTACCTTAAAAAAATTAGCAAAAGTTGCACACAACTATTTACTAAGACAGTAACAAATGAAGTGTTAATTAAATGGTTGCAGAGCAATAATATCTTCTTCAGCTTTTATGGAGACAATTATAATAGTGTGTACTAATTTTCTCAAACAGCCTAATCAAAATTCAGTGAGTTATTCGTTGTTCTCTCTAGTTCACTGAACAACTCATCCCGAAGGAAGTGGAAAATGCAGAACACTTTTGCATAAATGGATACTATACGACATGGAATTTTCATTTACATTACTAATAAGGTCAAATCTATATGATCAATGTAAATTTAGGCTGTGACTCCAGTAGTTCTCTTCCAACCCCCCCCCCCCCCCCCCAACCCCAAAGCTGCGTGCGAAACAGGTACTACTGTAAAATGCATTTTGTTCTATACTCAAAGTGTCAAAGAACCATCATAAATAAGGGGATACAACTGTTTCTTCTCATAACCCCATGTAATTTCTGTCATATTTCAATGGAAAAGCTACAGGTCAATTTGGACTCCAATTTGAAAATCAAGGTGTATGCTTTTTTTCTAATCTATCCGAAGACCGCTGTCACACATCAGGATTCCTTGGCCACATTTTTCCAGAGAGGATTTGAAAAGTTAATTTTAATACTGGGAAGTTTAACAATTAAGGACAATCAGGTGAAGGATGATTAATATGCTAAATGAAAGTTGTTTTACCTTGAGACTGAACAATATTATTTGTTAGCATGTCTAGGTAATTGGAAAACATCTCTCACCTATTGTGTTGGAAAATCCTTTGATCTCTGTCTGTGAAGTGCAGAATAAGATGAGACATAGACACCTAAAAGGCAGCCTAGCTTTTTCACCTGAGATGCTCGTAAGGCAAAAAGCAGGCTCAAAATGTCAGCATGCTGAGGAGTCGATCTGTTTAAGATGATCCACTGAGGGGGTTGTGTAGCGTATTCATTATTTTTATGTTCTTGCATGAAGACAAGTTATATTCATGAAAATAAACAAATCCAGTCATAACTCTACATGGGAATAAAACAGCTTAACATAGTCTGTCAAGTTGCACCTCTGTATTCGCACCAGAGTATTCACTCTCAGCCTTCGGAGAGATTGAAAAAATACATGAGGATCTGAACTGGATCATAAGGGGACGCTATTGTTACATCCCTGGATTATGCCGTCATACAAGTATAAATTGGGAAGTGTGAATCAACTCTCAAAAGTCAGGTGCTCAGAATTCATAAGCAAGTGATTGCTTAAGTTAGTGACTGTAAAGGTTTTTACTTTAAATATGGTCACTATTTCTATTCCAGTAATTTAGTAATCAGACACACATGTTTTGTGTCTGGTCTCATATTAGGATTGTGAATTTTAAATGTGTCGTCTTACATCATCTAAGCTGTTCAACATTTCAAATCAGGTCTATGTTTTCTCCAAAAACGAGCAATTTAGCTCAGTTGGTAGCACCCTCACCTCTAAGTCAAAAGGTTGTGAAGTCCCACTCCAGAGACTAGGTTGACACTCCAATGCATACTGAGGGAGTGCTGCACTGTCAGAGGTGCCGTCTTTTGATGAGACGTGAAACCGAGACCACGTCTGCTCTTTCAGATGGACGTAAAAGATCCTATGGCACTATTTTGAAGAGGAGCAGGGGAGTTATCCCTGGTGTCCTAGCCAATATTTATCCCTCATTCAACATCGCTAAAACAGATTATCTGGTCATTATCACATTGCTTTTTGTGCGATCTTGCTGTGCGCAAATTCGCTGCCGCGTTTCCTGCATTACAATAGTGACTACACTTCAAAAAGTACTTAATTGACTGTAAAGAGCTTTTGGATGTCCAGTGGTCGTGAAAGGTGCTATATAAATGCACGTCTTCCTTTCTGTACAAATTTCTTCATAATTTGAAGCCCTAAATTTGGAATCATTCTCCTCTGAACGTTCTATTCTTTTGAAGTTAAGTATTTACTACTGCGCACAGTGTTTGATCTGTAACCTCAATAATAATCAATACAATATTAGATTTTGCTTAAATTTTTGGTATTGTATACATTGTACCTGGAAGATTTGTAAATGATCAACAATCACACACAACTTATTTTCTGCCTTTCCTAATTGCTGTCCCTATTCCAAAAATACATCACCTTACTTTAATTTCCTTTTTGTCAATTTTCTTCACTTTTCTTTCATAAAGGTGCCAGCTCTTGGACAGTAGGTCCACAGTGTTCTTTATGTGTAAGTTTGGACGGTGAGTGTTGGCAATCTATTTGACTGTGTGAGGGCATCACAGGCAAGCATGCTTCTGTCCTTACCGGCTGTCCACACATGCACACTGTCCAGTGAGGGATAGTAATCAGGAGCAGCACGCATGGCTAATTCTTGCCTCCTCACCTGCATCTCCATCTAGCTCAGAGGCACTGGGGTCAATTGTAGCACATAAACTATTGCCCTGGTTGAGATCAGCTAACTCAGCACAGACCAGGGATTAAACCTGAGACTTTCTCTTCTATATGGCTTAATGCCGCACCACATGGTACGTTTACCCAGTAAACAGTCAAGAGTACAATCCGCACACTTCAAGCGAGCACGTTGGTGTTAACATGATTTACCCGCGATAAGTGGTGGATGGTAAAACCAACCTCCAGTGCTGTGAACTCTGCAGACTCTACTGGTCACTAAAATATGGATTGATGTCAGATCTAGCTTCCATTCCGTTCCGGTACTAACCTAGAAAAACGGCAACAATAAAATGCTAGTCTGCCAGCAAAGAGAAAATCATGAGAGAGACACATGTTGGCATTGATGCTTCCTGGAATTCTCGTCAGGAATCGAAACTGAACATCGCACATCGGTAAGTACTGTACACTGCGTTAACCAGGTGTGAAGTACTGCCCAAAATAGCCAGCATACATAATATGTTTTCGGCGGTGCTTTTGTAATTGACTCTTTGGCAGATCTGGCTCTATTTGCCCGATATAGGCGGCCACCTGTGGTAAGTGTGGGTGGTATTATCAAACATTTATCTGCGTTCAAATCCATTTACTATTCCTTCAGCCTGTTCACTTTTGGAGTGCTTTTCATCTACTTTGAATTTGTCAGCTGGTCACACAGCTTTGTAACATAAGCAAATTCTATAATCAGCAGGTCTAACTCGTAGACTCAGGTTTTATGTTTACCATAAGGATTTTGCCTTGGCGTCTTAACTATTATTTCATGTTTTTTATGGAGTATTTTGCTCTAATGAAAATACAAATGAGCCAATGTGCTGTTCACATATAATTTGATATGTAAATTAAATGAACTGCAGGAGTTGTCTCGGTCAGCACTCAAGAGAACATTGGAATGGATTATTGCTGAACCAGAGTGGAAAATATTTCTAATACAAGACAAAAATTCCATTCTGAATCCATCAAATAAAAATAGTATGGAAGACCTAATTTGAAATTACTCTGAAGGAGTGCTAGCTTACATATCCTGGAAATATTTATAGCCTGTCCTCCACTCATAATTTCTTAATGATTTTCACTGCAAAATTGGACCATGCATTGCCAAATTCATCCTGCAAAAACAGCAGCTATTTTTAAATTTTGCTATAAAAATTAACAAACCGAATAATTGACTTAAATTGTTGTTTCCAAAAAGCCAGAAAAATCTAGTTGAAATTCATATACATGTATTTTTAAATCCTGTACACTGAGTTGGCCTCATAATTTTATCTTTTGTGGGCATACCTTGTAATATAAAACCAGTGTTACGGAACAAAGTACAATTTTGATAGTATTTGCCAAAAACTCATTCATGGAATTACATAGAGCTACCTAAAATCTACAGCACAGAAACAGGCCATTCAGCCCAGTTGGTCTATGTTGGTGTCTATACTCCACACAAGCCTACTCCCACGCCAATGACCCCTTTCCTCTGTCTATGACCAAAGAGCTAGCTGTCCTTATATCATAATCATGAGGGTGGGAGTAGTTTATGTCAAAGCAATTAAAAACCCATGTTTATTTAAAAATTATTATTCTTGCTCAGTGGGGGCTCACAATTTCAGGTCTCCTTGCCTTCAGGCCTCATCCATGGTTGTGCCAACATAACATTTTGTTTCATAAAGTATCTCTGTGTATACTTATGGCCTTCAGTTCTACTCTCAATTAGCCCAGCAATACATGCTTTTGCTGAAAGTCTATTCCACATATCCACTACCCTGTGAGAAAATAAATTCATCTGATCTTCAGCCTCAGTTAAGATTTGCCACTGTTACATTGTCTACCAGTGGATATTTATGTCATGATGTATGATTTTCACATCTTCTGATCAAAAAATGTTGTCATTTTTTGACGTGAACTTACTTGTCTATTTAAAATAATTACCCAGTTAGAGCATTTTCTTTCTCCATCGATTGAACTCTATTTGTAAGGCAGTGCATTTAATAAAACACTTTCTGTGCGCACATTAAAGTAGTGGCTATCATCCCATGGAGGAAATTACCAGGGACAGTGCCCCAGCAGAAAAATTGAGCACGAAGGGTCACATGAACTTCGAAGTACCCCTTCGGCTTTTATATCACCTGTCTCGAGCACTAATTGGTTTTCGGTTAACTATGGCAGAGAAACTTTACTCCATTTATTGGTATTGTTTCCAGCTATTCAGTCTCTTTCTGATATTTAAAAAAAAATTAATTCAGTATAGATGTATTCAATTGCTGACCAGTATCCTATTGAATATACGGTAGCATGGTGGTTATGTTACTGGACTAGCAATCCAGAGGTCTGGACTAATGATCTGGAGAAATGAGTTCAAATCCCACCACAGCAGCTGGGAATTTAAATTCAGTTAATTATATAAATCTGGAATAAAAAGCTAGTATCAGTAATGGTGACCATGAAACTAACGGACTGTCGTAAAAGCCCATCTGGTTCACTCGTGTCCTGGTCCTAGGACCCCAGCTATTCACAATATATATTAATGATCTAGACGAGGGAACTAGATGTAATATCTCCAAGTTTGCAGATGACATAAAGCTGGGTGGGCGTGTGTGCTGTGAGGAGGATGCTGAGAAACTCCAGTGTGATTTGGACAGGTTGGGTGATTGGGCAGATGCATGGCAGATGCAATATAATGTGGATAAATGCGAGGTTATTCACTTTGGTGGCAAAAACAGGAAGACAGATTATTATATGAACGGCAATAGATTGAGAAAAGGGGAAGTGCAACGAGATCTGGGTGTCCTTGTGCACCAGTCGCTGAAGGTAAGCATGCAGGTGCAGCAGGCGGTTAAGACGACAAATGGTATGTTGGCCTTCGTAGCAAGAGGGTTCAAGTACAGGGACAAGGATGTCTTGCTGCAGTTGTACAGGGCCTTGGTGAGACCACACCTGGAGTATTGTGTGCAGTTTTGGTCGCCTTATCTGAGGAAGGATGTTCTTGCCATGGAGGGAGTGCAGCGAAGATTCACCAGACTGATACCTGGGATGGCAGGAATGACGTATGAGGAGCGATTGGGTCGATTGGGCTTATACTCGCTGGAGTTTAGAAGAATGAGAGGGGATCTCATTGAGACTTATAAAATTCTAACCGGACTAGACAGACTAGATGCAGGAAGGATGTTCCCGATTGCGGGGAGTCCGGAACCAGGGGTCACAGTCTAAGGATAAGGGGTAGGCCATTTAGGACAGAGATGAGGAATTTTTTCACCCAGAGAGTGGTGAACCTGTGGAATTCTCTACCACAGAAGGCAGTTGAGGCCAATTCATTAAATATATTCAAGGAGGAGTTAGATATATATCTAAAGGCTAAAGGGATCAAGGGATATGGGGAGAAGGCAGGGACAGGGTACTGAGTTTGGATGATCAGCCATGATCTCATTGAATGGCGGAACAGGCTCAAGGGGCCGAATGGCTTACTCCTGCTCCTACCTTCTATGTCTATGTTTCTATGAATTGAGGTCTCTTCTGACTTTTACTGATGAATCAAACCCTGATCCACAACTGATCGTCAATGCTATTAGCTAGCTTCAATATCTGCAAAGACCACCACTAGTCATTCCCAGCCACAGACATCCATGATTTCATTGCCTACAGTCATTGCATGATTTTGCAACTTGTGAAGCCTGTTCCAGATTCAAGGGATTCACCTTTTTTTTTAATTCATTGATGGGATGTGGGCGTCGCTGGCTAGGCCTGCATTTAGTGCCCATCCCTAATTGCCCTTGAGAAGATGGTGGTGAGCCGCCTTCTTGAACCGCTGCAGTCCATATGGTGTAGGTACACCCACAATGCTGTTAGGAAGGTAGTTCCAGGATTTTGGCCCAGTGATAGTGAAGGATTGGTGATACAGGTCCAAGTCAGGATGGTGTGTGGCTTGGAGGGGCACTTGTAGGTGGTGATGTTCCCATGCATCTGCTGCCCTTGTCCTTCTAAGTGGTAGAGGTCGCGGGTTTGGAAGGTGCTGTTGAAGGAGCTTTGGCGAGTTGCTGCAGTGCATCTTGTAGATGGTACACACTGCAGCCACAGTGCGCCGGTGGTGGAGGGAGTGAATGTTGAAGGTGGTGGCTGGAGTGCCAATCAAGTGGGCTGCTTTATCCTGGATGGTGTCGAGCTTCTTGAGTGTTGTTGGAGCTGCACTCATCCAGGCAAGTGGAGAGTATTCCATCACACTTCTGACTTGTGCCTTGTAGATGGTGGAAAGGCTTTGGGGAGTCAGGAGGTGAGACACTCACTGCAGAATTCCCAGCCTCTGGCCTGCTCTTGTAGCCACAGTATTTATATGGCTGGTCCAGTTCAGTTTCTGATCAATGGTAACCCCCAGGATGTTGATAGTGGGGGATTCAGTGATGGTAATGCCATTGAATGTCAAGGGGAGATGGTTAGAGTCTCGCTTGTTGGAGATGGTCATTGCCTGGCACTTATGTGGTGCGAATGTTACTTGCCACTTGTCAGCCCAAGTCTGAATGTTGTCCAGGTCTTGCTGCATATGGACATGGACTGCGTCAGTATCTGACGAGTCTCGAATGGTGCTGAACAGTGTGCAATCATCAGCGAACATCCCCACTTCTGACCTTATGATGGAGGGAAGGTCATTGATGAAACAGCTGAAGATGGTTGGGCCTAGGACACTGCCCTGAGGAACTCCTGCAGTGATGTCATGTGATTGAGATGAATGACCTCCAACAACCACAGCCAACTTCCTTTGTGCTAGGTATGATTCCAACCAATGGAGAGTTTTTCCCTTGATCAGCTTTGTCCCAGGAAAGGGATCCTGCCCTCGAGAATGCCCAAGCACACACCACTTGACTCTGGAAGACCTCTGGATCCAGAGGAGTGAAGTAACCATCAGTCCTCAGGTCACCGGATAAGCAAGAACCAGTCAGAAAATTCTTGCGTCAAGGATGCACCAGGCGAGCTGTGTTCTACATTGGTTTGTCTACCTCCAGCATTGCTAATAAACTTTGCCTCGCCTTCAATTTCAAATGCCAGGACTCATTTCTGACTGGTATTCAGGGAAGTTTTCTCTTCACCAGAGTGGCCTTTGCCTTTGCCTGAAATAATTGCTTTTCCTCTCGAATGGTCTGATCCACAATAACACCCACACCAGCCATGCTTTAGTCTTGGAATTAGACTACCATTCATCATCAATGTGCAAGTTAACACATCAACCAAGCAACTCCTGGAGGAATCAGATTCAAATAAAAGCCTTCCATTTCAGGACTCCTCTTCCCTTTTTCCCCACGACAGGATTTATTTCTCCAGCAGTCAAACAACTGATAAACATGAAACATGTTACTGGAACCTTTACTTTCTGTACCGTTGAAAGAAAGACCAAGATCATGCTGGTGGGTTCTGCTCCTATTACAATAATCTCCCAAATTACATGAGAAATTCAGTGTGTTATAGACATCGGGGTGCTAAATACCATCATTTTGCAGAAGGAGTTTAAGCTAGTCTTCTCCAAATAATTCATACATTGAGCTGGGAGTGTGGCCAGCCAGAATTCACTTGAAAGATGAATACATCCAATAAGAATCTGAGAAACCCCCACAGGAACTACCTATTGTTTAACATCACTAGGGTCAACTATAAGGCATAAAGTGGCGGTGTCCAACCTGAGCTCAGCAGCCAGATAATTTGGCAAGTGCTTTTCTATAGTGATGACCATATTGTGGCAAAAGGGCTTGCATATCATCGCATATCTGGGTTTGGCTAGTATGACCACATTCAAGAGAGACCCTAGAGGATGGAGTGAAATAGTTTCTGCCTGTTTCAGAGAATTAGGACTTTGTGATGAACTGTAAAATATCTCAGTTTTACCCGACACCAGACCCATCCTTTAAAACCGCTCAGTTCCAAACAGGAGCAAATCTGATCTCTTCTGCTGAATGACTTTACCACAACCAAGGTGGAGTGCTCTGCAATACAGGTGGGAATCAGGAATAGAGCACAGTGCTATCTGCATATCCTGGGCCTGATGGCCATCTTTGTAGCGCTGCATGCTTTTGACAGCCAGTGTAGCTGAAATTTCTTTTAGTTCTTCTGATGGTTTAGTCGGTGAAGTACGGCCCAATACAATACCAACCAATATGGACCAAAAGATCACTGATCTGAGCTTAGCTTTCAAACTTCAGCTGCAGGTGTATACAAATGGCCTAGTGATTACTAAAAGAGAGAGACAGAGTGTGTTGATATTGGATGGAAATAGAATCAGGTGTGGAAAACTGCCCAGGTATGTCCTGTCCACAAAAAGCAGGAAAAATCCAACCTGGCCAATTACCGCCCCATCAGTCTACTCTCAATCATCAGCAAAGTGATGGAAGGTGTCATCCACAGTGCTATCAAGCAGCACTTACTCACCAATAGCCTGCTCACTGATGCCCAGTTTGGGTTCCGCCAGGACCACTTGGCTCCCGACCTCATTACAGCCTTGGTCCAAACATGGACAAAGGAGCTGAATTCCAGAGGTGAGGTGAGCGTGACTGACCTTTACATCAAGGCAGCATTTGACCGAGTGTGGCATCAAGGAGGCCAAGTAAAACTGAAGTCAATGGGAATCGGGGGGAACTGCTTAGGGACTGCTTTATTATCTGAGGAGTTGTGAATGGCACTGAACATAGAAACATAGAAGATAGGAGCAGTAGTAGGCCATTCGGCCCCTCGAGCCTGTTCCGCCATTTAATGAGATCATGGCTGATCATCCAAATTCAGTACCCTGCCCCTGGATCCCTTTAAAAAAATATATCTCTGTCCTTCTTGAATATATCTAATGAATTAGCCGCAACTGCCTTCTGTGGTAGAGAATTCCACAGGTTCACCACTCTTTGGGTGAAGAAATTCCTCCTCATCTCAGTCCTAAGTGGCTTACCCCTTATCCTTAGACTGTGACCCCTGGTTCTGGACTCCCCGACCATCAGGAACATCCTTCCTGCATCTAGTCTGTCTAGTCCTGTTAGAATTTTATACGTTTCAATGAGCCCCTCTCATTCTTCTAAACTCTGGCGAATATAAGCCTAATCGACCCAATCTCTCTTCATACGTCATTCTTGTCATCCCAGGTATCAGTCTGGTGAATCTTCGCTGCACTCCCTCCATGGCAAAAACATCCTTCCTCAGATAAGGCAACCAAAACTGCACACAATACTCAAGGTGTGGTCTCACCAAGGCCCTGTAAACTGCAGCAAGACATCCTTGCTCCTGTACTCGAATCCTCTCGCTATGAAGGCCAACATACCATTTGCCTTCTTAACCGTCTGCTGCACCTGCATGATTACCTTCAGCGACTGGTGCACAAAGACACCCAGATCTCATTGCACTTCCCCTTTTCCCAATCTATTGCCGTTCAGATAATCTGTCTTCCTGTTTTTGCCACCAAAGTGGATAACCTCGCATTTATCCACATTATACTGCATCTGCCCAATCACCCAACCTGTCCAAATCATACTGGTGTTTCTCTGCATCCTCCTCACAGCACACACGCCCACCCAGCTTTCTGTCGTCTGCAAACTTGGAGATATTACATCTAGTTCCCTCGTCTAGATCATGTGCAGTCATCAGCGAGCATCCCCATTTCTGAGCTTATGTTAGAGGGAAGGTAATTGATGAAGCAGCTGAAGATGGTTGGGCCTAGGACACTGCCCTGAGGAACTCCTGCAGTGATGTCCTGGGGCTGTGATGATTAACCTCCAACCACCACAACCATCTTCCTTTGTGTTAGGTATGACTCCAGCCAGTGGAGCATTTTCCCCCTGATTCCCATTGACTTCAATTTTACTTGGGCTCCTTGATGCCACACTTGGTCAAATGCTGCCTTGATTTGAAGGGCAGTCACTCTCGCCTCACCTCTGGAATTCAGCTCCTTTGTCCATGTTTGGACCAAGGCTGTAATGAGGTCGGGAGCCGAGTGGTCTTGGCGGAACCCAAACTGGGCATCAGTGAGCAGGTTATTGGTGAGTAAGTGCCGCTTGATAGGACTGTCGATGACACCTTCCATTACTTTGTTCATGATTGAGAGTAGACTGATTGGGCGGTAATTGGTCGAATTGGATTCATCCTGTTTTTTGTGGACAGGACATACCTGGGCAGTTTTCCACATTGTCTGATAGATGCCAGTGTTGTAGCTGTACTGGAACAGCTTGGCTAGAGGTGTGGCTAGTTCTGGAGTGCAAGTCTTCAGCAAGACAGCCGGGATGTTGTCGGGGCCCATAGCCTTTGCTGTATCCAGTGCGCTCAGGCGTTTCTTGATATCACGTGGAGTGAATCGAATTGGCTGAAGACTGGCTTCTGTGATGGCGGGGACCTCGAGAGTAGGCCAATATGGATCATCCACTCGGCACTTCTGGCTGAAGATGGTTGCAAACGCTTCAGCCTTGTCTTTTGCACTCACGTGCTGGGCTCCACCATCATTGCGGATGGGTATATTCATAAAGTCTCCTCCTCCCGTTAGTTGTTTAATGGTCCACCACCATTCACGACTAGATGTGGCAGGACTGCAGAGCTTTGATTTGATCTGTTGATTGTGGGATCGCTTAGCCCTGCCTATAGCATGCTGCTTCCGGTTTTTAGCATGCATGTAGTCCTGTGTTGCAGCTTCCCCAGGTTGGCACCTCATTTTTAGGTACGATTGGTGCTGCTCCTGGCATGCTCTTTCTACACTCTTTATTGAACCAGGGTTGGTCCCCTGGCTTAGTGGTAATGGTAGAGTGAGGGATATGCCGGGCCATGAGGTTACAGATTGTGGTGGAATACAATTCTGCTGCTGCTGGCCCACAGCGCCTCATGGATGCCCAGTTTTGAGCTAGATCTGTTCTGAATCTATCCCATTTAGCACGATGGTAGTGCCACACAACACAATGGAGGGTGTCCTCAGTGTGAAGACAGGACTTCGTCTTCACAATGACTGTGCGGTGGTCACTGCTACCAATGCATCTGCGACAGGTAGATTGATGAGGACTAGGTCAAGTAGATTTTTTCCCTCGTGTTGGTTCCCTCACCACCTGTCGCAGGCCCAGACTGGCAGTTATGTCCTTGAGGACTTGGCCAGCTTGGTTAGTAGTGGTGCTACCGAGCCACTCTTGGTGATGGACATTGAAGTCCCCCACCCAGAGTACATTCTGTGCCCTTGTTACTCTCAGTGCTTCTTCCAAGTCATGTTCAACATGGAGGAGTACTGATTCATCAGCTGAGGGAGGATGGTAGGTGGTAATCAGCAAGAGGTTTCCTTGCCCATGCTTGACCTGAAGCCATGAGACTTCATGGGGTCCGGATTCAATGTTGAGGACTCCCAGGGCCACTCCTTCCCGACCGTATACCACTGTGCCGCCACCCCTGGTGGGTCTGTCCTGCCGGTGGGACAGGACATATCCAGGGATGGTGATGGAGGAGTTTGGGACATTGGCTGAAGTGTATGATTCTGTGAGTATGACTGTGTCAGGCTGTTGCTTGACTAGTCTGTGGGACAGCTGCCCCAATTTTGGCACAAGTCCCCAGATATTGGTGAGGAGGACTTTGCCGGGTCGACTGGGCTGGGTGTGCCGTTGCCGTGTCCGTAGCCAGTGCTGAGGTCGATGCCTGGTGGTCCGTCTGGTTTCATTCTGATTATGTTTCGTAGCGGTTAGTTACAGCTGAGTGACTTGCTAGGTCATTTTAGAGGGCAATTAAGAGTCAACCTCATTGCTGTGGGTCTGGATCACATATAGGCCAGACCAGGTAATGACGGCAGATTTCCTTCCATAAAGGACATTAGTGAACCATGCAAACTTGTGTTTCCTAGGAATCAAAAGCAAGGAGAGCACTTGATCCTTCTACTACAGTCAATTGCTTATGTAATGTGCTCAGTCACTGGTCTAGATTTTTTTAACTTTATTTTTAATTCATCATAACCGGCTGTTTCACCTGGAAGAGATTTTCCTTGCAACCAGAAGAGTTTAGATTTTCTCCTACTTATAATGAAAACCAATTGCGTAGAAAGCTAGAGAGTCATCTGATGAAAGTGAGCACGCCCCGCATGGGAATTCTTAAATAGTAAACTGACTCCTTCCTATTTGTCAGTGGCGCAACATGTCGGACTTATATTTTCAATAATGTTTATGGAGTAGTTATTTAATTGGAACATTGAATATTAATTTTTCAGTTTAGTGTCTGTTTTTAATCAAGACAATATTTCTGTATTGTAGAAAAGGTGTAGTATCACTACATTGTTCCATACTCTGCTCAACATAAAAATCTGCTGCTCTATAAATGCCTTCATCTGAGGACTCATCATTTATCCAGCATAGGCGACGTTTATTGCCTCTCACATTAGTACATAATGCATTTGTCGCTTAATTAAACTTGCAATGTTTTCATCAATTCAGGGCTGCCCTCGTATGAATTACTTTCTGCATTTCGGGTCAAAATATTTGTATGTTGAATCTCTCGGTTCTGTGGCCAGTGACGCAGGCAGATAATTTATGAAAATGAAGATTGGAGTCGGTCTGACATTTTGCATGGAGAATCTAATACGTTGGCCTCCAGCAATATTTCTCTCTGGCTTATTAATACTGTAATTCTCACTAAATATGATATGGAACTATATGCTGTGCATGGGGAATTATGTCATCATTAGTAAAAGAATTTGAGTAGTGATTTCATCAACATTTCGCACTCAATGTCTAAATTCTGATGTAATTAATTCACACTCAAAAGATATTCTAGAATATATGTCAGAAACATTTAAAGTCCAGGCTAGCTGTGCCATACAATAAAGAAATCTACCAGAAATAGTCAGGTGCACATAAAGAGACTATCATATCTAAATGTAGACCATGACATACTTTGGATCAAAGTTTTATTTTTTCACATAAGAGAAATTAAACACATAGGGGTAGAGTTCCTGTTTTCAGAGCAATCAGCGATCCAGGCACACATTGTGCCCAAAATTGCGCTAGTTTTGAGAGTTTTTTTCTTTTCAAGTTTCCATTCGCTCATTTGCATAATCTCAAGCGTAAAATCTACCATGAACTAGCTCAATCAGGCAGCATTTCAGAACATAATTTAAAAAAAAAATTTGCTTTGAAAAATGTACCTTCATATATTTGAAAGGTAACTTGGTGCAGTTTGATGAATACAGCTGAAAATGGGTTTATCACAAAAAGTAAACATTTTTAAAGTGTGTCTAGTCCACCAACTGTGAGTAACCCAATTTTAAATAACTGAAAATGACTTAAAAAAAATAACCATTTGCGAGTTATATTGGTGTACAGTAGCCAGTTTCTTAGTAAATTAAAAAACAAATATATATTTAATAGCTTTTAAAATGTGCCTATTGGTGTCCTTATGCCCAAAAGATATAGCTTAATTTTAAGAGCCTCCTCGAAAGCCCACAAACGGATGCAATCATTGGAAACTCACAAAGGTGATTAATTCCACCTGGGGCATGGCCAGCTTCCAGCACGATGCTTTGTAACCTAGCGAAATATCACAGAAACTCAATTTGCACTGGATGTAATTTGCGCTTGAAATTCTGCAGTCTTTTGTGCTGGTTTGGCCAATTTCGGGCCACACGCTGAAAAACACAGTGCAACCTAGCGGGAACCCCAGCCTTGATCATTATTTCAACTTGATTAGCCAAAGAAAGAGGAAACTGCCTTGCAAATATTACTTGGTCTTTGGGACTTTCTTCCTAAAAATGGTGATTAAGGAGACCCTGCCCAGGGAATTCTATTTCATTGTTCCTTCACGTGATGCATGAAGGAGTCCACTTAGTTTGGTTCATGAAAAGATTTCAGCACTATAAAAAGAGAATACAATAGGGCACTGGATATATGGAAAGCAAACTATCTATTGATGTAGACACTTAACTCATAAGTGAGCAGGCACAAGGGAGTTATGGTGGCTGTGACATGAATAGCTTGTTTTCCATAAACCTGCAATCTGTTATGTCATTGATTTATAATGCACAGATGATTGGTCACTTTTTAATTTAATTTTTTTTCAGCTGATTCTGATCATAATTGCCAGTATGTCTTCAGTGAGAAGCTATCGACTACACACTTGTAAAGCACCTAAAGTTGGAAAAATATATACCTTAAAAATATATAATTCTTGTTTAATAAATTTATTAAAAAATAAGTCATGGTTAAGTTCCATGCCACTTTTGTTTCAATAATTAGGGTACCAAAATTTGGCAGTATCTCAGAGCTATAAATAACTGACTGTAAACTACTATGTTCTAAACATCTGTTGCAAAGTCAGAAATCTTGCCTGTTATTCATGCCACAGTTCATTCACAGTTGAATTAGCCAGGTGATAACTTCGCAATAAAGAAAACCTGCATTTGTATAAGCAGCTTTCACATCCTCGAGATGTCCCAATGCACTTCATGTCCAATGAATTACTTTTGAAATTAGTCACTTGTTTTGCAGGCAAACACAACAGCTAATTTGTGTAGACAAAATTCGCTTAAATAGCACTGAGATGAATTACCAGTTAATTCGTTTGGGTGGTGGTGTTAGTGGAAGCGTGCATGTTGTCAGGACACTGATGAAGGTTGCACTTCTAACAACGCAGCAGTTATTCAAACCTGTACTGTAAGTGTCGGTCTGGAAGTGGGGCTTGAAGCCACAACTTTCTGATTCAGGTGAGAGTGCTACTACTGAGACAGTAAGGCTTTGCAAGCAGATGAGGCGATCACTGTTCCAAATGCTCATTATTAAATTCAATGAAGTAACAGTAAAATTACGTGAAACTTTGATTATCTCAGAGAATCTTCATGGGAGCCAGGAGGCCAATAAAAGAGAGAAATTTGGTACTAGAATTTGGAACAAATATGCTGGCCACAGTCATCGGTAATCACGACTTGCTCTATCCCTTAATCTTGTGTTGTTACTTTGGTCCTTAGAACTAGGAACTTTAGTGCTTAGTTATAAAAGCATTTATAAAGCATCACTGGTATTTGAACTTTTACTATCTGCAAGTAATAGAATCTAATTTTGACTGCATTTTAGAATTACTTACAATATTTTCTAAACAGTTTTGTAATTGATGAGGCCAGATTCCGTACACCAGTACTATACACCTGGAAATTGAAAATTGGATTCTGTGAACGTCTGCTATTTGAGTAATAATAGACAGCTACCTAAGATTGGTATTCAGTCTTACTTTTCTGTAGCAGAAAGATGCTAAAGGAGTTGGTAGCTTGCTCTTTTGTGGTAATGAATTCAGTACGTTGTGTAGGATGTGGTAGAGTTTGATTTCCAAGGTGCCCCGTGTGTTTGTGATGTGTCACACTTAAGAGCTATAGTGGTATGTGTGTGTGTACAGTACTTGGGATTGAAGGGGGAATGGTGGGGTTTCCTTTTCAGTTACTGAATATTGCATGAGGTGTTTTGTTTACTCGAGTCTTTACGCATGGTAATAAAGATTAGAAGTAGCAGTATTTGTGTAAGAAGGTTTATCTCATAATAACCTTCAATTGTACCTAAATTGTACTTTTGAGTCATCAAATTAAGGTAACCTTTGATAAATTTCAATTATACCAGTTCTGGTCAACTACTGTAGTTTGAATTCTGGCCCTTTCACCAGAAGAGTCATACATTTTCAGGGCAGATCCTAACTGGAATTTTGAATATGGCATGCACAACTGTTTTGATCAAGACAGTTAACAGTTAGTAAGAATGCAAGTATTCTGTCAGTTATTCTCGATTGAAGAACTGCCTCAGCAAATAATAGCTTCTGGACTTGATTTAAATAATTCAAGATGAATTACAGCCAAATTATATTTTTATGTGTATATGTATTCATGTTTTATCTGGAAGAGCCAAGTAGAGGTGCAAGCCACATGCAAGTCTAAGTCACTTAGAAATATAGAAGTAGGAGGAGAATCTGTCCCAGGATCAGGGACAGATTATCTACTTCGTATTGCAGTGGTAGACACATGTGCCACTAGGAGAGCATGTATGGCATCTGCCATGCTAGAGAGACCAGGGGGGCGAAATTGGGCTCAGTAACGCCTGTTTTTTGAGCTCTGAGACCCCAGGGTTCCAAAATGGCGCACGCACATATTTCTGACCCAAAATGTGCTAGGCGCCATCTTGGTAAGGTAGTTAGCAAAACCACATTTAACATCTGCTGGAAGTATGCAGAGCAGGCAGATCATGACGTCATTTGATACTAGTGCTGCCGTTTTGGAGCTCCACGTTCTAGCTGACGCCCTCTCTTAACTTCGCACAGCTGAACACGCATTAAGAAACACGAAGGATCTCTCAGACATGGGTGCCCTAGGAGACCTTCCTCTTGGAATCAGATGTGACTGGGAGAATGAGCAGAGGCCAAGCAAAGCAGGACAAGCTGCTGGAAAAGGGAGGAGCAGGAGGGTGAGAAGATCTCTCAGCAGGGCTCCATATTCACCCAGGGTTTTCAGGGAGCAGTTCTCCTATCTGAACCTCAGCGACGACCAATGTTTGAGAAGTCTGCGCTTCACTAAGAAGGTCGTCACTGAACTCTGCCAACTGCTGCAGCCACAACTCCAACCTCAGAACAGGGCAAGGACCACATTGCCAATGGCTGTGAAGGTGACCAATGCGATGAGCTTTTATGCGACTGGCTCATTCCAGGCTGGTACTGGAGATATTAGCAATATCACCGTTTGCAGTGCACTGTTGCATAAGGGAGGTCACTGAGGCTCTCTACGCAAAGAGAGAGAACTTCATTTTATTCCCTCTTGCCAGAGAGAAGCCGGTGGAGCATGTACAAAGGTTTTCAAGGATTGCAGGCTTTTCCGTGGTGCAGGGTGCTATTGACTGCACGCACATTGCTTTGCGTGCACCTCGTGAACTCTGCCATCTACCGGAACCGAAAGGGATTCCACTCCCTGAACGTCCAGCTGGTGTGTGACCATAGGCAGCACATCATGCAGGTCAGAGCTCAGTATCCTGGCAACAGTCAAGTTACGATCATGCTGTGGCAGTCCGCTGTGCCAGCTGTTTTTCAGCCACCATGGCTAGCCAAAGGGTGGCTACTAGGCAACAAGGGCTATCTGCTGATGTCATGGCTCATGATTCCGGTTCACAACCCATGCACATATGCGCAACATGCATGCAATGAGAGCCATGCTGCCACAAGAAATCCGATAGAGCAGACCATTGGTGGCTGAAGTAGCGATTCTGCTGCCTGGACTGTTCTGGAGAAGCCCTGCAGTACTCGGCAGAGCTGGTCTCAAGATTTGTGATGGTCTTGCTGCATGCTGCACAACCTTGCCATCATGAGGCAACAGCCCTTGCCACCACCTTAGCAGGCGAGAAGCTGAGGAGCAGACAGAAGAGGAAGGGAGGCTGCAAATAGACAGCCCCTTTCTGCCCGGGCTGTACGTGAAGAACTAATTCAAGTGCGATACCAGTAACCTCAACCCCAATTCCCTATTCACCAACAGTCCCACACTCTTTACCTTCCCTTTGTCACTGACCATCACATCGTCCTCTTGGCCACAATGCAAAAATAAAAGTCAACACACAATGCACATTCCAAACCAAATTTATAAATCAAAGCATGACATATCGCATACAAAATTAAACTTATCACCCTTGTGCGTTTCCTTAGTGCCTGTCTTCTGTGTGCCTTTGCCTGTCCTAGTGCTCCTGCAAAGTTCTACCCGAGTGGCTGCAGCGTTGCTGGCGGAAGGCTGGGGAGTTGCAGTGGAGGAGACTGCAGGTGGCCTTGGAGGATGACCTCGAGCAGCTCTGGGCCTAGAAGGCCCGACTTCAGACTGCACCGTCTCGGCATGGGCGGCAGCAGTCTGGGCCGGCTGGCTGACGGGCAACAGCAAGGGCACTGGCGGATTGGCATGGGTGGGAGCACAATTGCTGTCATCTTGAGCGAGGACAGCAGGTTCGTGCTCCATGGAGCCACTGCCACTCCTCCGGGGTGGTGCCAAAGCAATCCTAGTAATCTGTTAGACGACAGAATGCTGGATTGCTGTGACACCCTGCAAGCACCTTTGAACACAGGTATCCACAGCTGTGATGGCAGCAGTCTGAGCTTGCAGGGCAGCAGTCTGAGCTTCCACTGCAGCACTCATACTTTTGGTGGAAGCTGCTTGTGCTGCAATGGAAGTGGAGACATTGGCCATCAGACGCTGCATTGTGGTTAGTTTCACACGGGTGTTGATGGAGTTGGCCACCAGTTCCATGCTGGAAAGGATGTGCTCCCAGCTCTGCAAAACCCTGTGCCAAATTAATGCAGGATGCCTCCATGGTCCTTGCTATTGAGCGCAGGCTTTCTGGCAGGCTTCCCAATGCACAAAGCATTTTCATTGTGCATACCCAGCAGCTTTCTGTAGCCTGGCCCATCAAAGTCCTCTGCAGCAGAACTAGTGTGTGAATTTGCCCTCCGATGAGTTGGCACCTGCGCTATCTTTGCCCCCTACCTGGCTGCAATGCACTCGTGGCCGGTGTGTCTCCACTGCAAATCCCACCTCCATGCCTCTAAGATACAAGCAGTGTCGGGATTTGAGCTGGTGGCTTTGAGTGTGAAATCAAGTGAAGGTGTGTCATCATCATCACTGTCTTCTTGCTCTTCCTCCACTGCCTGGGCAGGTTGCAATTCCTGGGTATCTGAAAGGAAAAAGGGGCATGGGTAAGGTTGTGGTGAGGGGAGAGGAGAAAGCAAGTGCATGCTTACACCATCTGCTGCTTGTAAGTTAGAAGAGATTGGGATGAGGACAAAGTGGGATGTGAGGAGGAGGATTAGGTTTGAGGATACTGTCATCTTCAATGGATTCAGCTCCGCCTCTGGCCACTGCCTCAGCAATAGCCCTTCCCATAATGGCCAGCACCGTCTCCTCCATGGAGGTTAGAACATGCAGTTCCACCTCTCCCCCTCTGGTTAGTTCCTGCTGCCTCCAGTTGTGCACCACCTTCTGCAAGAGAGAGGGAAGTGTGTCAGTGAGTGTCATGCAATCTGTTTGGGTGATGTGGCTGCCATGATTGAATAACTGGGAATGTGCTGAGATGTGGGTGTGAGGCTTGCAACAGTGCCAAGTGTGTGAGGGTGAGGTAAAGCTCATGAATGTTAGGTACGAGTCCTGATTGTTACAGATTGTTGGTAGGTGAGTGATGGGGGTGTGGTGAATTGAGCACTGGCTGAGGCTAGTGGTGCAGTTGGTTGGATATGGCATTTGAAGATGCATTCACTGACCATGACCACTCGTGTGAGGTCATTGAACTTCTTGCGGCACTGCATCCAGGTCCTTGGGGCTAAACCTCCGCAGCTATCTGTTCTCACTACCTTCTCATCGTGTGTCAGGAAGGCTTCCTGCCCCCCCTGCAGATACAGGACATCACCCCTCCTTTCCACCTCCAACACCAAGACCTCCAGTACAGCGTCAGAAAGTCTTGGTGCATGTGCTCTCTCATGGTCAGCCATTGTTGATTGTTGCAAAGCACTGTTTCCAATGATCTCAGCTCCTCCAGCAACCACAATGCACCTCCACTTTAAGAGGTGGAGGTTAGCTTTAAGTAGTGCTAGCAAGTAACAATATTGGGCCCCCTGCTGATGCACGCAGTCAATGAACAGCGTGATTAGCGCTGGCTGCACACAGCAATCATTATAATGAGCAGGCAACACGAAGTTGGCATGCCAGATATCCTGGCGAAGTTTGCCAATTCCCATTTGTAAGAAGGCTGCTTTAATAGTTTTATATTTTTTTCTGGATGGAATGGTACAAGCCATGATTCCACCCACTCTCTTTCCCCCCCCCCCCGGACCCCCAAGTGGACCTCACTTCCACCAGTTTGTGGCGAGGTGCATCTCGTCGGTGAGCTGAGGAAGTGGAAACTCCCAATGTCGGGGGTCCATGCCCCGTCTTACATTTATGGCCTTCTTTGAGTTGGATGGAGAGTTGTTCTATGATGAGAGATTGTGTAGAATGGGCCTATATGCTCTGGAGTTTAGAAGAATGAGAGGTGATCTCATTGAAACATACAAGATTCTGAGGGGGATTGACAGCGTAGATGCTGAGAGATTGTTTCCCCTAGCTGGAGAGTCTAAAACTAAGGGACATAGTCTCGGGAAAAGGGGTTGGCCATTTAAGACTGAGATGAGGAATTTCTTCACTGAGGGTTATGAATCTTTGGAATTCTCTACCTCAAAGGACTGTGGATGTTGAATCATTGAGTATATTCAAGGCTGCGATAGATAGATTTTTGGACTCTAGGGGAATTAAGGGATGAAAGGATTGGGCGGGAAAGTGGAGTTGAGGTCGAAGATCAGCCATGATCTTATTGAATGGCGGAGCAGGCTCAAGGGGCCATATGGCCTACTTCTCCTAATTCTTATGTTCTTATGTTATGCCCCATAAGCCCATTTGGAAAACTGCACTGTAAAACTTGCTATCCAAGTCCCACACTCGATTCTGGCCTGTCCACCAGAAGAGCCATAAATTTTCGGGGCTGATATCTGTACAGTTCTGTGTCAACCCAGCAACATCGCTGATCAATTGATAAATTGTTTAGTCGAAATGAAGACATGCTTAATAGCAATCGGGTAACAAAGGACTTGGAAGAAAGGTATGTAGATGATTTCCAAGCTCAAACAGTGGGAAAACATCTGCGCACACAATCTGTTGGATGACACACAGGAAACCACACAGCAATAGTAAGCAAATTGTTTTGAACATAATGGGATATAGTTTCTGCTTTTGGCGCAGTCGGCAATCCAGACGCAAATTGCACTCGTTTTCCAAAATGAAGTTATGGTTCAAGTTTTCGCTCAAACTCATTTTCATAATCACAACGTAAAATCAGCCATGAACCAGCACAATCAGACAGTGTTTTAGAACATCATTATTTTTTTTTTTCTTGCATTAAAAGATATTCCTTGATATATTTAAGAGTGGTAACCTGGTGCAGTTTTATTAGTACAGCTGAAAATGGGTTTATCACAAAAAATAAGCATTTTTAATCCAAGTGTCTCGTCCACCACCTGTGAGTAACCCGATTTTAAATAATTGAAAAGGACTTTAAAAAAACTGTACAGCATCATTTACTAGTTTCATTGGGTCATCAGTTTCTTTGAAAATTAAATATTTTTTTATATTCAAAAGGTAGCTATTAATGCCTTTTCCCTAAACCAAAAAGATTAATTTTAAGAGCCTCCTCCAAGGCCTGCAAATGGGTGCAATTAGTGGAAACTAGCCACGGTGAATAATTCGATCTGGGGATGTGGCCAATTTTGTGGGCGGGGCCGGCTTTCATCGTGATGTTTTATAAACCAGCGCAAAAGATCACGGAAACTCAGATTTGCGCTGAACGTAACTTGTGCTTGAAATGCCGCACACTTTTGCACTGGTTTGGCCAATTTTGGGCAAATTGTGCTGCCAATCGGAAACTCTACCCCAATGTGTCAAAATACCTACAACACATCAGGTTAATTAACCAGTTTTTTTTTTTTTTTTTTTTAAAGTTGAACGATGTGTTAGTATTTGGTAAGATGGAAGTCAGGACGCAATCCAAAATGATGGTGACCCAAATCCAATATACAGGAAACTTTGTGCTATCCGGCACCGACGGGACCGAGCTGCTGCCGTTCCCTCAAAACTGCCGGACACTCCAGAGTTAATGTTGAAACATACGGAGATTTTCATCTCCGTATGAATCAACAAACCCTGAGCCTCTAAACAGTCGGCAAGCGTCTCTGTAGCGTCTCTAGCTGAAGCTGTTGCTTAGCTACAGACCTTACAGAGCTTAACTGTTCAAAAAAAGCAAAGAAACGAAAAGAATAAAAAACGGCTCCTGATTTTTACCGGTGGCTCAAGCTTGCCGGACGGTTCGCCTCCGGATAACTCAAAGTTTCCTGTAACTATCAGAAAACAACTTCAAAAAGCAACGGATTAGTGTGCCAAAATGGTGACTCCAGTTTTCAGATTTAAACCCAGTACTGCAATCATGTCTGACTGACTGCCTGGAATCCCAATAGCAATGGTAGCAAATGATTCAAGAGGAGTGGAACTGAATCCCACTGCAACAGTGCCATTCCTGGGTTGAATCCATGCCCAGGCTGTTGTCGAGACCAACAGGAACAACTCCAGACATTTGATTGTCCAAATACTTTGGGATTTATTTCTCTTGTTACTGATGGAGCACTTTAGAAAATGCAGAATAACTTAAAGACTTTGTGTACAAAACCCTGTGCAATGTTATACACTCTGCACAGTGATGATTTATTGCATGTGATATAACAGCTTTTTAATAGAGGATCAATGTGTTGCTGTATAATAAACTTATTACAGCACCAAACTGGTGTTTCATTAAGATAGAATAATGAACATTTTAAACTCTTCCCTGTCTGGAGAATGTTTAGAACAGACTGCCTCATGTGCTGCCATTGACTTACAGTAGGAGATTCAGAAGACCAGAAGTACATATTTTGCTCCAGATCGGATGATATTTTGTGTTCATTTTTCCACGAAAAAGCAACTGTAGGTTCAAGCCATATCCATTGCTTAAGGCACATAGGAATCTACATCCCTTGTCCTTTGGATTATTATTTTTTTTTTTTTAACAATCAAAATATTTGCTAATTGTATGAAGTTGCAACTGATGTGGAGCCTCAGTTCCTCAATATATACAGAAGAGCAACAAAAAACCAAGAAAAGTTAATCAAACCTGTTAGTTCCACAGAACACATACACCCATTTAGTTTCCTGAGGGAAAGTTCTGCATAAATGTTTCCTTATTCTCGAAGGTACTTGAGAAAAACACGAGCACAGTTATCCATATTCACAACGTAACCCTGGCCTGCTGCCCTCCACAAACACTCTTTCTCTTTCCCAGCCCCCAGACTCCAGCAACATGTAAAGCATTGTATCCCAAGGAGTGTTTGATCACTGTGTCCTTGTATGCATTATCAGCCTTTAGTCACAAATTTACATCTCTGAATAATTTGTTGAAATTGATCTGTTGATGTTTCTGGGGATAAATCAGATGTATTTCCATACGCAGTCAATTGAAGGTCAGTAGGACCAGGCTGTAGCCTCGTCATATCTACTACTGTGCGCCCTTTTAATTGAGACACATTTGGTGAAGAAAAGTCATTAGAGAAATGGTCCATGGCTGCTTGCTGAGTGAAAATGGACACTTTTTTTAATAGAGGATAAATGTAACCAAAACAGCTCCACAATGTCTTGAATGCTGCTGACACAGTATAAAGTCAAGAACATTATTTTATGTATTCATTACTTACACAATATTGAGTGACTGCCAGATTGACATGTGATGTGTATTTTACTAGATATTACATATTGATAGAAACTTTTACTTAATTCTTCATATTGAAATTGGATGACCAGGATGTTATGAAATAGTAACATTGAAATGTGAAATATTAAATGATAGTTACTCATCTTAAATGGGTATAGGCCAATCCTCCATTAGTGAATATTGCATGTAGTTTCATGGTTACTTTAATCATACTTGTAGCAAAATATTTTGCAACAAAGGGTTACATGCGCAACAACCAACCACAAATACAATTTGTTGCTGACTATTGGAATTTGAAACAAAATTTGCAGGACTGACAAAACCAACAAATGAATGTAATTTTCATCAGAGACTCTAGTAGTAATAAAATGAGAATTAGCAAAATGATGCATAGTTTTGTTCTTTTGGCATGCAATCTCCTTTTATTAAAGGGCACTGCAGAACAAAACATCTATCTGGTTAATGCGAGGGGGAAATTGCCCTCGTGCGAGTACACACGTTTGTGTTGAAAAATGACAAAGCTAAAATGATAGAGTGGTACTAAATGGCAGGTTCAAGCTCCACTCAAGACTTGACTACATAAATAAAAACAGAAAATGCTGGAAATACTCAGCTAGTCAGACAGCATCTGTGAAGAGAGAAACAGAGTTAATGTTGGAAAGGTCATCGACTTGAAATGTTACCTCTGTTTCTCTCTCCACAGATGCTGCCTGACCTGCTGAGAATTTCCAGTGTTTTCTGTTATTATTTCAGATCTCGACCATCCACAGTATTTTGCTTTTGTACTTGACCACATAATCTAGGATGACACTTTAGTGATGTGCTGCATTGTCAGAGGTGCAGTCCTTTGGTTGAGATGTTAAAGATATCTGCCTGCTTAGGTGGATGTAAAAGAACCCATGGCACTATTTGAAGAGCAAGGGAGTTCACCTGGTTTCCTGGCCAACATTTATCCCTCAATCAACAGCTATAGCCCTATAATTAAACCCAATAAGTCGGGGTCTCCTTACGTACATACCGGCCTTGTCTCTGAACAGTATTCAGTTGTTCCCAATCTATCCAAGTGTCTGGTTTTTGCAGCTTGTTTCCAAACAAAACCTGCAAGCTCCGCTCGTACGTCAAGAACCAGCACGTTACGAGGGCATTTTAACTTGCTGGATCTGATGAGAAAATGGCCAACTAGTAATGGTCAGCGTTCGAACAACCTCTTTCTTTCTGACACCACTAATTAACAGATGCATGGCATTAGCAAATGGGCATTGTCAATGCTGAAGTCGTTATTACAATTGAGTTATATAACCCTTTGCCAAAAAAGTGTGGCAACGTGTACGATCTGCGAAATATTTTTGCACTTTTAACAACAGTATTCGAGTCAAGCAGGGTTAAAGGGCAATGGGAAAATTAAACTCACGTGGGGGAGGAGGCAGATTGGAGTGGGAAGGGGAGAACATATGAGGGTGAGGGAAGGAGGATGGAGGGGCAGGAGTGAAGGCTGGGAAGCTATCTCAAGTTGGGAGGCACAGCTCGGATTTTCTTCTGATTAGTGAGGGCTTGTAGCGAACTCCAGTTTTCATTCCATTACTGTACTATTTTTTTCTTGGTGAGTTGGGTGGAGGGAAAGGGGGTTGGTGTGGACATCAGTGATGAAATACAGGCCCAGATTTCTGTCTCAGTGAGGGGAAGGAGCTTGCCTTTCTGTCAGGAGAATTGGTGAGAGATATTCATTCGTACTACTTTCAGTGTCCCAGATGAGAAGTTGGGCTAAGGGGGTTGGGTTTTCTACCATTGTGCATTTACCGTTGCTGGAATGGATTGCCAGGCTTTCTGAGATTGAGGCCAGGAGGGCTGCAGGTTATTTGGACAACCTGAAATAAGCTACAAGTGATGGGCTGCAGCACAGCCGCTAGGCAGGCAGTGGCTGGAATTGCAGGATGGTTCACAAAAATTGGTTTGTAATATTGTCTTTTTTTAATGGAAAGTGGCTATTTACAGCACCACCTACAGCCATAACTGGTGCTGCCAGTACATGGCCTTTTTACAATGTTTTTTTCATGGACAGAGCCTGACAGGCAATTGCAATGCATTCAAAATGGTATGTTTCAACCCATTCAGCAATTTTAATATATAATAAATATGCATGTGAACCTCTAAATGATATTTCAACCTGACTAGCCTGTAGATCATAAGAATCTCTACATCATTTATTTCTTGGGTTATATGGCTTGCCAGTGTTGTAACAACTTTAAACTTTTCTTCTGTGACTGCTGTTAGAAGAGGTGTCTGTGTTTCTCTGAGGTAAAGTATGAAGTATGCATCCTGTCATCTAGGTTAGTACCACAACATCTCCTGATCTGTGAATAATCAAAATAGTGTAACTTTGGGTTTGTTTCTTCTATGGTGTTTCTAATTACATTTGAGGGCATATGCATTAAAATGGAATTAACTGAGAAATAGAAGCTTTCTTATCCTATTTAAAAGATGATGACAAAGACAGGCCGTCTACATCAACAAGGCTAGGTTGTCTGATGTAGTAACTAATCAGAAACGGAATAAACAGCCTGCTATTCACATCTTTCTCTCCAGGATGATATTGTTTAAAAGCTTAATCAAACGCCTGTTAATGTCCTATTCCTGCAGTCTATGATTTTGAGGCTTTGAAATCTCTTGATTGACAGTTTTAATTGTGAAGGTACCTTTTTTATCTTTTTGTATAGTTTGACTTCAAAACAAACAGGGCCATATAGTCAGGTTGGCAGTCTAGGTTCTTTCACTCCCTTCACAATGTACTGCTAAATGGCCAGGAGACTTTCTGGACTTCATGGGGAATCAGCCTTGCATACACTTTCAATTATGGGCACCTTGTCCAGGCTCATAGAAAAGAACTGCCAAGATACGGCGGGGGGGGGGGCCGGGAAATTGGGTTGATTTGGGGGCGCTAACGGGTTGCAAATCCACGGGCGCGGTGCCGCTAATGCCTCCCACGAAATTCAGCAGGAGGTTAGCGGCGGTGGTAGTCGTTAGTGCGGTGCTGCGCTGGCGGCGATGTGCTCGCGCCCCGGCCCAGCCACAAATTGGGTTGCGCCCCCTGACTTAATCGTCGGACAATGGCCCAGAAATTCGGGTCTCCACGGGTGAGTACGCACGGGCTCCTCCCGCGTGGGCCCAATGGAAGTGCCGGTTTCCTGCATGCACTGCGCATGCGCGGGAAACCGGCACTTCCATTCCTCTGAACAAAGGGGTTCAGAGGTCGAACGCGTGCGTGGGGGAGTCTGCGCGTGCGCTTTGAACTTATGTCTTTTTTACAGGTTTCTCCAGGAGGGTACGTCTTTAGAATTTAGAAATGTAAAAAGCAGGCGTAAGGCCTGCTTTTTACAAGGTAAGTGGTCAATTAATTAAAATTAAAACATTTTTTCCATAGTTTTATTATTTTTAAATACTTTAAGGCAAGGTAAGTTTATTTTCAGCCCCGCTAGAATATAAAATTATTTTTTCCAAAAATTTAAATTATTGTTTAAAATAGTTATTTCATGTAATTTATAGTTTATTTAAAAAATGTGATTTAAAAAAAAAAAAAAAAATTATTTAAAGGTTTACTGCTATTTTGGGGCCGTAGTATTTATAAGTCTTGACAGCACTTCCTGTCAAGACTTATGAATGGAGCATTCCCTGCTCCGATTGGCTGCCCGTGGCCCATGTGATCCCAGGGGACGCGTCGAACTAACTGCGCCCCTGGGATACACAAGCATTGCGCGCCGGCAGCTGGGCCAGGCCCCGGATCGGAATTCCATGGGGCCCTATAGCTCAACTGCCGGCGCACAAGGTACGTGCAGGTCGGGGCCTTCCACTCGCGGGAAGCCCCCGACCCGAATTTCTGGGCCAATATGTCCCGACAGGGTCAGGATTGTTAGATCCGTGTATCTGAATGTTGTGTCCTTCAATAATCAGACAAAAGACTGCAGGAACGATTCAACAGGTGTTTACTGAATGAGGGTTACTCTAGAACTAACTCTACAGATCCCGACTCAGGGTTTATATACAGGTGTGGTCACTGCCGGTACTACAGTATACAGGAGCTGTAAAAAGTAATTCTCCCCTTAAAGGTACATACATTACAATTCCTCCCCTTTTAGATTAACAGTACCATAACACTCATTTAAAAATTAAATATCAAACTAATTACAATTAACACTTTTAACATGCAACATTAGCTGAAAATAGTCTATTTATAAATTCAATCTTTGGGGAGGCTTCCTGATCCTTTCTTGATAGCGCTTTTCCCGAGTGTCTTGCTCTTGGTGCGGAAGCGATTCTGGCCCCCTGTCGTCGGTTGGTTCATCAGCTTCCAATGCTACTGTTTCTGGGGTAGATGCTATTGGTACGTCTGGTTCATCACCAGGTACGTATGGGCGAGGCATGGGGTCAACTTGTTCCTGTGACTCTAGGATCTGGTCAGCATGGCGTCTCACGATGCTCTCCCCAACGTCCACTGTGTACATTAGTGGGCCCTGCCGTGTGCATATCGTTCCTGGCTGCCATTTTTCTGTTCGGTAGTCGCGGGCCAAGACTGGTTGCCCTACATTGAAACTCCTTGTTGGCTTCTCATGGATGTGCTGGAATTGCTTACTTTCAACATCTCTTCGCACGTTTGGTCTGAGCAAATCCAGGCGAGATCTTAACCTTTGGTTAAAGAACATCATGGCTGGGGCCTGGTTGGTGACTGCATGTGTTGCATTCCGGTAGGCGAACAGGAAATTGTCCACCTTGTGCTGCAGCGGAATGTTGTCATTGTACATAGCCTTTATTGCCTTCTTAAAGGTTTGTACAAACCTCTCAGCCAATCCATTTGTGGCTGGATGATACGGGGCAGATGTGTAATGCCTTACCCCATTCTTTTTCAAGAACCTCCGGAACTCTTTGGACACAAACTGTGGTCCGTTGTCGGAGCAAATCTGTTCTGGCAAGCCATTCCTGGCAAAAATGGTCCGTAGGACTGCAATAGTTTTCTTCGTGGTGGTGGAGGACATTTTGATGACCTCAGGCCATTTCGAGTGCGCATCCACGGCTATTAAAAACATCGAGTCTATGAATGGACCAGCAAAATCAAGATGCGCCCGTTGCCATGGAGATGAGGGCCACTCCCATGGGTGTAGAGGGGCCTGTGGTGGTGCATTTTGGACTTTCTGGCATCCTGAGCAGCTCTTGGTCAGGTCCTCGATTTGTTTATCGATTCCCGGCCACCACACAAGTCCTGGCTAGGCTTTTCATTTTTACCCCTCCCAGATGACCCTCATGAAGCTCATTGAGCACTCTATCCCTTAACTTGGGTGGAATTACCACTCGGGATCCACACATCAAGGTCCCCCGGCACACTGACAGCTGTTCTCTCCTTGTCGAGAATGCTGGCAACAGTGAGTCGCCATGTGCTGGCCATCCCTTCACCGTCAAATCATATACCCGAGACAGTGTCGGGTCATTTCGGGTTTCCTTTGTCGGAGCAAATCTGTTCTGGCAAGCCGTTCCTGGCAAAAATGGTCCGTAGGACTGCAATAGTTTTCTCCGTGGTGGTGGAGGACATTTTGATCATCTCAGGCCATTTTGAGTGCACATCCACTGCTATTAAGAACATTGAGTCCATGAATGCACCAGCAAAATCAATATGCACCCGTTGCCATGGAGATGAGGGCCACTCCCATGGGTGTAGAGGGGCATGTGGTGGTGCATTTTGGACCTTCTGGCATCCTGAGCAGCTCTTGGTTAGGTCCTTGATTTGCTGATCGATCCCCGGCCAACTCACATAAGCCCTAGCAAGGCTTTTCATTTTCAACCCTCCCAGATGACCTTCGTGAAGCTCATTGAGCACTCTCTCCCTTAACTTGGGTGGAATTACCACTCGGGATCCACACATCAAGGTCCCCTGGCATACTGACAGCTGTTCTCTTCTGGATGAGAATGCTGGCAACAGTGAGTCGCCATGTGCTGGCCATCCCTTCACCGTCAAATCATATACCCGAGACAGTGTCGGGTCATTTCGGGTCTCCTTCTCTACACCAGCGTTAGTTACTGGCAAGCATTCAATTATAGTCGAATGAAATATTTCGACAGGATCCACTGCTGGTGCTTCCTCCGCAGTAGCCAGTGACGGGCGTGATAGCCCATCAGCGTTTCCTTGCTGTTTCGTGCCCTTATACTCGATTTCATATTGGTGCGCCCCTAGAAAAAGGGACCATCTTTGTAGCCGTTGCGCAGTCATCACCGGAACGCCCTTCCTTGGATTAAAGATGGAGACAAGTGGTTGGTGGTCAGTCAGCAAGGTGAACTTCTGCCCGTGCAGATAGTGATTGAACTTTTTCACTCCCCACACTAGGCTGAGGGCCTCCCTGTCAATCGGGGCGTAGTTACGCTCGGCTGAGGTTAGTGACCGAGACGCAAAGGCTACTGGCCTCTCCGAGCCGTCCGGGAATTTGTGTGACAGCACCGCTCCAATGCCATAGGGTGATGCATCACACGCCAACCGAATTGGTAGTGCTGGGTTGAAATGAGCCAACACCTCTTTTGATGTGATCAATGCTTTGCTCTTCTGGAAAGCTCGTTTACATTCGTCACTCCACTTCCATGGTACCCCCGTTTGCAGTAGGGTGTTCAGTGGGTGTAGTACGGTAGACAAATTCAGCAAGAACTTATGGTAGTAGTTCACCAGCCCGAGGAACGACCTCAGTTGTGACACATTTTCCGGTGCTGGAGCCTTGACTACTGCCTCAATCTTTTCAGGGGACTTATGTAACCCCGCTTTATCAATAACGTGGCCACAATACGGATCTGCTTCTGGAAAAACTCGCATTTGTGGCGATTAGCTCGGAGCCCATATTCCTTCAATCTAGTGAGCACCTGCTCCAGGTTGGCGAGGTGATCACTGTCATTTTCGCCCGTGACCAGGATGTCGTCCAAATGACACTGGGTCCCTGGAATCCCTTGCAGGACTTGTTCCATTGCCCTTTGCCAAATAGCCGGAGCTGATGCTACCCCGAACACCAGCCTGTTGTATTGGTAGAGACCTTTATGAGTGTTGATCGTGAGGCACTGTTTCGAGGCTTCTTCTACCTCCATTTGCAGGGACGCCTGGGCCAGATCAATCTTAGTGAAGCGTTTCCCTCCAGATAGCGAGGCGAAAATATCTTCAATCCGCGGAAGCGGATATTGTACAGTGTGAGGGACTGGGCTCACTGTTGCCTTAAAGTCCCCACAGATGCGAACCTTCTTTGGTTCCCCAGGCGTATTACTCAACGACCTCTTCATTACAGGAACGATGGGTGTAGCCCACTCGCTCCAGTCCACTTTGGACAGTACTCCTGAACGTTCCAAACCTTCCAGCTCTGCTTCGACGGCTGGGCGGATCGCATAAGGTACCGGTCTGGCCTGAAAAAACTTTGGGCTTGCATTTTCCTCTATTTTGATCGTCGCTGTTATGCCTTTTAGTCTTCCGAGTCCCTGCTGGAACACTTCTTGTGCGTCAGTTAGCATTTTTGACAGTCGTCCAGGTGTGACGTTGTCATCCTTTTTGGCATCTACAGTCGGTGCTTGTATGGAATGCCAATCTAGCTGTATCTTCCGGATCCATTCACGTCCTAGTAGTGGTGGCCCTCCATCTGGCAATATATATAGGTCCATTTTTGGTGTTTCCTTGCTGTTATATATAACGTTCACCCTTATTTTTCCTTTGGGGTAGACTTTTTGCCCCGTGTGCGTCTTCAAGACAATCTTTGTATCTCTCAAGGGTATATGTGAGAATAGCCGCTTGTAGTCCCTTCGGTTTATGACTGTTGGGGCTGATCCTGTGTCCAATTCCATTTTCACTTGGACTCCTACTATCTTGAGCGTGACCCAGATAGTTTGGTGATCCTCCGTTTTGATCACATTATGTAGTTTCAGCCAACCCAGCTCCTTGCTTCCTGAGCCTGTATCACTTTTCTGTTCGTCTGAACTACTCTCCGTCACCTTATGTACCTTCTTGCACTTCTGTGGAGATTTCTTGCTGCTGGTTTTCTTTCCTGACCTGCAGACTCTTGGTATGTGTCCTACTTTTCCACACTGTCTGCACACTTTTTCCTTGAACCAGCAATCATTATGGTCGTGTGTTGTTTTGCCGCAGCGATAGCACTTCACTGTTCCGTATGACATTTCATTTGTGCCATATTCTTGCGGTCTCCGTTGTATCTCTGCCGCGCCCCGTGCTGCTGCTTCGTGTGATACTGCAATGCTGAAAGCCTTGTCCAGCGTAAAATCCTGTTCTGATAGAAGCCGTTTCTGGGTTCCTTCACTTTGAAGCCCACACACAAACTTGTCCCTTAAAGTATCTGCTAGTCCCGTTCCAAACTGGCAGTGTTTCGATAGCTTGCGCAGTTCCGTTAAATACTCAGCATTACTTTCATCTTTATGCTGGTTCCTTTTGTGAAACTTAAATCTTTCTGCTATCAGCAGCGGTGTGGGGTTTCAGTGGTCCTGTAGGATTGACACTGTTTTCAAAATCCTTTTCTACTGGCTTCTCTGGGGTTACTAGGTTTCGTAGTAAGCCATACGTTTTTGCACCCATTGAATTCAACAATACCAGCGCTTTCTTGTCATCTGGCACTTCATTCGCCTTGCAGTATACTTCTTTGCGTTCGACATATGTCGTCCAATCTTCGACTTCATTGTCGAACGCTGTGATACTGCCACTCTTCGGCATTTTTGGGTGTGGTTAGACTGGCTTAAAATGGCGTCTCCCGCGCTTTCCTTTCTTCCCCGCTGCGGCTTAAAATGGCGTCTCCCGCGCTTTCCTTTCTTCCCCGCTGCGGCTTAAAATGGCGTCTCCCACGCTGCTGCCAACGCCGCTCTCGGCGGTCCTCGTGGCAAATGGCGACGCCCTGTGGGTTTCGTGCGCTGCGGCCAATGCCGCTCTCTGCAGTCCTCGTGGCAATGGCAGCGCCTCGCGTTTTCCTGCGCACCTCTCTCCCCTGTTGACGCTGCTCGGCCCTTGAACACCGGCTGCGCTCTGTGTGCTCTGCTCTCTCTCCCCCGTCGACGCTGCTCAGCCTTTTTCTGTGCCATTCGGTCGGCTCTAGCCGCCGCTGTCCGGGAAGGGTCTGCGCAGTACCTGTTGCCAGCCCGTTTCGCTGGACCACCGTGACTGGAAAGTCAAGCCTGGCTCTCGACAGCCTCCCCTGCGATGCTCAAAACCCCGCTGGATGACTGGGTGGTTGCCCGTGGTCGACGCCCGTGCTTCTGGACTCGACCTCCTTCCACTGTTCTCCAGGAGCGAATCTGCAGAGTTGCAGGTAGGTTCGAATCTGCCACGTCGCCAATGTTAGATCCGTGTATCTGAATGTTGTGTCCTTCAATAATCAGACAAAAGACTGCAGGAACGATTCAACAGGTGTTTACTGAATGAGGGTTACTCTAGAACTAACTATACAGATCACTACTCGGTTTATATACAGGTGTGGTCACTGCCGGTACTACAGTATACAGGAGCTGTAAAAAGTAGTTCTCCCCTTAAAGGTACATACATTACAAGGATGACGTTTTTGCTGCCACCGCGCTACTTAAAGGGCAGGTGTTAGGTGGCCATTTTGAATAAAATGGCTTTAATACCCAAGGGCAGCTGTTAGGCCTTCCCCTTTTTTCTTCGGGGTGCCGGCATTGATGGCTCAGCCTGGCACTCCCCTTGAGTGCCGATCTGTTTACACGGCAGCCCACTCCCTGCTGGTCTAGCAGGGCCCCAGTGTGCGCACTGCTAGGCCCCTCCCCTTTAATCAGGGGAGGGAGGCCTCCAATGCCGCGGCGCGTGGCACTGTTGCACGTAGCGCCGCGATATTCAGTTGTAGCGCCCCAAGAAGGAGGTGGAGCGCTTCCCATAGCGCTCCACTTCTTGCTTAGCACCCCGGCGACATTAACACCCCAAAAAACCGAATTCTTCCCCCAGAATCTTTTATTATTGTGAAACAGATACTCTAGTAAAGTATTGTAATCTAATTTAACTTGGTTTTTGTTCTTGCTTTTGCTCATGTTTAATGTTACTTCATAAACTATACAAATAAACTCTCATCGATGCTTTTGCTAACTCCAGACTCGACAATTCCAACGCTCTCCTGGCTGACCTCCCCGCTCCCACCCTCCATAAACTTTAGCTCAGCCAAAACTCTACTGCTCGAATTCTAACTCGCATCAAGTCCCACTCACCCATCACCTTTGCTCGCTGACACTCCCAGTCCACCAAAGGCCTCAGTTTTAAAATTCTCATCCTTGTGTTCAAATTCCTCCATGGCCACGCCCCTCCCCATCTGTGTCACCTGCTCGAGCCCTGGTTCTGGTTCACAGAAGGTGTGTGTTTGCCTATGGAAGCTGACTCTACCATTGAGCATAAGTTTAAAAAGAAGTTTGTGGAGAAAGCGCAAGAGAAGTCAACAGCACTATGGGCTGTTTCATGCAGGCCCATTTTGTTAGTTTGAACCTTCTACATTTTTGTCAAAAATAAAGTCATGTTACACAAATGCAGAAATAAAATCCATTTGCTGACAAAAGTACTATAGATGTTCACTTTGCATTTGAAGTATAGTTGCTACAGATTAATTTTCAAATCTCTCACTAAACTCTACTCCCACTACAATCTGTTATCCCTGTTTGTCAAAACAAAACTTGCAATCATTGAATCCAGTGATTTATGCTGACAGGTTCATTATTGTTAAAAAAATACTTCTAAGAATCTAACTTCAGTTCGTGACTAGCTGTTCTTAGACCTTCTGTCATTTATGTGCAACCATTCTTTAGAATCATAGAATGGTTACAACACAGAAGGAGGCCATTCGGCCCGTCGAGCCCGTGCCGGCTCTCCAAGAGCAATTGAGCTAGTCCCACTCCCCTGCCCTTTCCCCATAGCCCTGCAATTTTTTTCCTTCAGGTACTTATCTAACTCCCTTTTGAAGGCCACGATTGAGTCTGCCTCCACCTCCTTTTCAGGCAGTGCATTCCAGATCATAACCACTTGCTGTGTAAAAAAAAAAAAGGTTTTCCTCCTGTCGCCTTTGGTTCTTATGCCAATCACCTTAAATCTGTGACCTTTGGTTCTTGATCCTTTCGCCAATGGGAACAGTTTCTCTCTGTCAACTCTGTCTAGACCCCTCATAATTTTGAACACCTCTATCAAATCTCCTCTCAACCTTCTCTGCTCCAAGGAGAACAACCCCAGCTTCTCCAGTCTATCCACGTAACTGAAGTCCCTCATCCCTGGAATCATTCTTGTAAATCTTTACTGCACCTTCTCTCAGGCCTTCACATCCTTCCTAAAGTGCGGTGCCCAGAATTGGACACAATACTCCAGTTGAGGCCGAATCAGTGTTTTATAAAGGTTCAGTATAAAGTGTTTTTAAAGTGTTTTATAAACAGTGTCAGCTTGGCTCAGTGGGTAGCACTCTTGCTTCTGAGTCAGAAGGCTGTTGGTTCAAGTCCCACTCCAGGGACTTGAACACAAAAATCTAGGCTGACATTCTAAAAGTACTTCATTGGCTGTAAAGCGCTTTGAGATGTCCGGTGGTCGTGAAAGGCGCTATATAAATACAAGTCTGTCTGTCTTCATAACTTCCTTGCTTTTGTACTCTATGCCTCTACTTATGAAGCCCAGGATCCCATATGCTTTTTTAACTGCTTTCTCAACCTGCCCTGTCACCTTCAACGATTTGTGCATGTATACCCCAGGTTTCTCGGTTCATGCACCCCCTTTAGGATTGCACCCTTTAGTTTATATTGCCCCTCCACATTCTTCCTACCAAAATGTATCACTTTTCACTTTTCTGCGTTAAATTCCATCTGCCACGTGTCCACCCATTTCACCAGCCTGTCTGTCTGTCTTGGAGTCTATCATTAACCTCCTCACTGTTCACTATACTTCCAAGTTTTGTGTCATCTGCAAATTTTGAAATTGTGCCCTGTATACCCACATCCAAGTCATTAATATATATCGAAGAAAAGCAGTGGTCCGAGTACCGACCCCTTGGGGAACACCACTGTATACATAGGATATATGGCACAGAAACAGGCCATTCGGTCCAACCAGTCCATATCTTCCTCCAGTCTGAAAAACAGCCGTTCACCACTACTCTCTGTTTCCTGTCGCTTAGTCAATTTTGTATCCGTGCTGCCACTATCCCTTTTATTCCATGGGCTTCAACTTTGCTGGCAGGTTTATTATGTGGTACTTTATCAAACGCCTTTTGGAAGTCCATGTACACTACGTCAACCCTCTCTGTTACCTCATCAAAAAACTCGATCAAGTTAGTTGAACATGATTTGCCTTTAACAAGGCAACATTAGCGGTTTTTCTAGAAATTATCTTCCGTGTCGCATGGAGTGAATTTTTAATGTTAATGTTGGACGATTAAATTAAATGAAACTGCAAGGTTAGGCAACTAACATGATGTAAAATGATTATTGATTTAATTCATACATGGCAGATACTTTTTCCTTAAGCTCTTGACCACTGATGCAGGCCCTTGTTTATCTTTCATGTGTTCATTTTGATAAGCAAACCTAAAGGTAAATATTAAAAATCATCATTTACAAACCATGTGTATTCTATCGTATAAATCTTATGCGTGTAAGATCTACTTTCAAAAATTTTGAGGCAAGTGTTCTCATCCTTGTAAAATAATCCTCCCTATGGATTAAGGCCAGGCAGCAAGGAAAAATTACATGAACAGCATCATATCAAATATGTTTGGTGCCTCTGATATCATGTTGCGATACCAGACCTGTGAACTTTCCTCTGTAAGCGCACTCCTCTGAGGGCATACTTAGATGCTCTTCCTCATAAGCAGCCACCATAAGGCTTTTAATCCTTGGCTTTGTTGCAGTTTCAATGGTTTGTTACAAACTTGAACTTTTGTTGACATCATCTGTATTTAAAATCTGCCCCAAATCCTTTGGGCTCTGGGAGCACTGGGAACCATACTTCTTGACTTTATTGAATAAACATGATCAAGCAGGAGCCTTTGTGCACTGGAGTTACTTTGCAGCACATCTTGCCAATCATTGCCAAGCTGTCAGTCTTGGCTCAGTGGTAGCACTCTCGCTTTAGAGTCAGAAGGTTGTGGGTTCAATCCCAGTCCAAAGACTTGAGCACATAATCTTGGCGGACACTGTTCAGTACTAAGGGAGTGCTGCACTGTTGGAGGTGCCACCTTTCACATGAGACATTAAACCTGCCCCCTTATGTCGACATAAAAGATCCCACGGCACTATTTGAAGAAGCCCAGTGTCCTGGCCCTCAACTAACATCACTTTTTTTTTTTAATTATCTGTTGCGTTACCTTGCTGTGCAATTTTAGCAGCTGAATTTCCCAACATTACAACAGTGACTGCGCTTCAAAAAAATACTTTATTGGCTGTAAAGTGCTTCGGGACATCATGAAGTTGTGAAAGGCTCAATATCAATGCAAGTTCTCTCTTATTGTCTAAACCACAAAATAGTGCTTTTGGAAACCCTACGAAGTACTTCACTTTAGAGTTAACATTATCAAGTACAATAAAATACCACAAGGCAAGGTAGTGTTTTAACTGTCCTTCATTGTTGAATGAAATGCTTAGTGAAGTATTACAAAAGTGGGTCGAAGTTTTTTTTCCCCCCCATGTGATGGTCAGACAATACTTGGTATTTGAATTCTTAAGACAGTTTTTATTAGCCGTATATTCATTTTGTTTCATCAGTTATGAAAAATATTAGGGTTCAAGTTAATAGAAAAATAACAGTACGCAGGCAAGTTATTTGCAGCTGGATAGCTTATATTTGACGAAACAAATTTGACAGGTCAGGTTGCCTGAAGTAATGTTTGTTTAATAACAAAGTATTTAATCTTGTGTCAGTGCTTTGAAAGAAGTTAAAAACAAACTGGGGGAATTTGTAATAAGTAATAAGTTAACTAATTAGCAATAATTTAGTGAAAGAGGTACAAAAAATTTGTCAAAGTTAGTGGAAAAATATTAAGAAACAAATTAGAGAAAGAATTCAATGACCACAAAAGAGATGTGTTTGAATAATTAAGACAGAAGCTTGTAAGCAAATCAGAGAAGGGAAGCGTGGGATGATTTACTGAAGATATATTTCTGAGGCTTAAGTTAGCGTGCAGGAGCAAGATATATTCAATTATTACATACCTCAGTTTCTGTCATCTGCTTATGTTTATGTATTATTTTCCAAATTGCAGTCAGTCATCACAAAAAGGCTGGCTATAATTGCTGCAAACCTTTGCCATTGTGTAGTCTCCTAGAACAACAGCTACTACTTGCATTTATAAAGCACCTTTAATGTAGAAAACATCCCAAGCCACTTCACAGAAGTGTAATCAGACAAATATCGAGCCAAGGAAGGAGATATTAGCTAGTGTGACTTAAAATCTTTGTCAAATAGGTAGGTTTTAAGGAAGGTCATAAAGGAGGGGAGAGAGGTGGAGAGGCAGAAGGGTTTAGGGAGGGATTCAGGCGTTTAGGCCCTAGGCAGCTGAAGGCACGCTGCCATGGGAGTGCGCTATGCAAAAGAGGCCAGAATTAGAGGAACGCACTGTTCTCGGAGGATTGTAGGGCTGGAGGAGGTTACAGAGATAGGGAGAGGTGAGGACACGAAGGGATTTGAACACGTTGGTGAGAATTTTAAATTGGAGGTGTTGGGGGACCGAGAGCCAGTGTAGGTCAGCAAGCACAGGAGTGATGGGTGATTGGGACTTGCTTATGGAGTTAGGATACGTGCACCGAGGATGGGAGGCCGGCCAGGAGAGCATTGCAATAATAGAGTCTGGAGGTGACAGAAAATGGACGAGGGTTTCAGAAGCAGATGAGCTGAGGCAGTGATGTCACGCAGGTAAGCAGCCTTTGTGATGGAAAGAATATGGGATCAGAAGCTCAGCTTGGAGTCGCATAGGATGCCGAGGTTGCAAACAGTTGGATCAACCGGAGACCGTGGCCGAGTAAGGGGGTGGAATCGGAGACGGGGGCCAAAGACAATGGCTTTGGTGTTCCCAATGTTTAACTGGAATAAATTGCAACTTATCCAGGACTGGATGTCGGCCAAGCAGGCTGATAAAATGAGGCAGTGAAGGAGTCGAGAGAGGCTGTGGAAAGGTAAATCTCGGTGTGGTCAGTGTATATGTGGAATCTAACTTTGGATGTTGTCGCTGATGCGTAGCAGGTAGATGAGGAAGAGGAGAGAGCCAAGGACAGATACTTGGGGAACTCGAGAGCTAACAATGCGGGAGCAGAAAGAGAAGCCATTGCTGGAGATTGGGACTACAATCTGATGAGTAAGAGTTGAACCAAGCGAGGGCAGTCCTATTCAGCTGGACTACGGAGGAGAGAGGTTGGAGGAGAGTGGTGTGCTATGCCAGCTCCCACAGCTGTCTGCCCACTGTCACTTTTCATTTGGGTGTTTCTGTACAGAATTGCAACATCACAGCTTTGGCCTTCCACATGGCCATTTACTAGCAGCGACCTATATCAATACCTTCTGAAGGCACAGACTTTAAAAGCTTATGAGTGCTATCTTATTGTATGGACTGCAAAAGTTAGCTTTCAACAGCAACTATTCAAAGTTAAAGCAGCATTGTTGCAGTTCTGTTGTCAAAATTGAGAGGTGAAATTCATGCTGTGTTAAATTGTTCATTGCTCAAACTGTACAGTATAACTTCTAAATTGGGTTTACTTTTCTGTTTGTGATGATTTAGTTGATAATTGGATTGACTTCTTGTGGATTAGATTTTAGCTTTTTGTTCAAATTTTGTCCTACATAATTTTTAATTTCTCAGAAGTTTTCCACCTTGATAGTCTTTTTTTAAAGCAAGTAGTATTTGTGACCTTAATTTATTTAACATGATTATACTGCCTTAAAACTGCATCATTATCCATAACAATATCTCTAAATTCCATCTTTCACTCGAGATTACTTTATCCTCTTTATGTTATGCATATTGAATATCACTTTCTTTATCTGGAGCTTAAACTTTTATGTAGCTGGAAATAAAATCTCTTTGCACAGACAGACAGGTAATGGTTTTGTATGCATTTTACACAATCTCCAACAAGAAGTTGCAAATTGGCTACAAGAATATATTTGCCGCTATTGTCATCTGTCAAAGAAACTGCATTTGAGAACTTAAAATCCATTTAACTAGTGCATTGGCTATATTTTGGGCTGATGTTAAATCTGTTATTTTGAGAAGCATCTGTAAGGCTGCTACTTGGAACAGCCAAACACTACCACTTGGATTTATGTACCAAGTAGAATTTGCTGTTTGGAAGATTGTTTCTTGAGTTGAGAGTTAAATATTTTATGCATTTAAAAAAAAAATCATCTTTCTCTTCTAAGGCCAACTTTGATTCTTTGACATTCAGGGCATGAGTCTTGGAATCATAGAATCTTACAGCACAGAAGGAGGCCATTCAGCCTGTGGTGCCAGTGCCAGCTCTTTGAAAGAGCTCTCCAATTTAGTCCCACACCCCAGTGTTTTCCCATTACCTTGCAAATTAGTCCTCTGCAAGTACATGTTGAATTGCCTTTTGAAAGTTCCTATGGAATCTGATTTCACCATCCTTTCGGGTAGTACGTTCCAGATCTTAACCCTCGAAGACATTTTTCCTCCCTTCCCCTCTAATTCTTTTGTCAATTATTTTAAATCTATGACCTCTGGTTACCAATGCACTTGCACTTGCCAGAGTTAACAATTTCTCCCTACTTGCTCTGTCAAAACCACTCATAATTTTGAATACCTCTATTAGGTCCCCCCCCCCCCCCCCCCTTTGCTCCAGGAAGAACAATCTCAGATTCTCCAATCTCTCCTCGTAACTGAAGTCCCTCATCCTTGGTATCACCCTAGTAAACCTCCTCTGTACTCTCTCCAAGGCCTTGACATTCTTCCTAAAAAATGGTGCCCAGAATTGTACACAGTACTCCTCCAGCTGAGGCCTAACCAGTGTTCTGTAAAGGTTTAGCATGACTTCCTTGTTTTTGTATTCAGTGCCCCTGTTTACATAGCCAAGTATCCCATATGCTTTCTTAACCAGCTTATCAACTTGCTCTGCCACCTTCAAAGATTTGTGAATATGCACCCCCAGATCCCTCTGCTCTTGCACCCCCTTCAAGATAGTACCATTTAGATTATACTGTCTGTCTGTTGTTTCTCCCATCACTACACGCTTAACTGTAATACATTGTATCTGGCATGTGTCTTCCCATTTCACCAGTCTGTCTGTGTCCTCCTGAAATCTGCTACTATTCTGCTCACTATTTACTACTGTATGTTGCCAAGTTTTGTATCATCTGCAACTTCGAAATTGTACTCCCTATATCCAAGCCCGGGTCATCTGTATATAACAAGAAATGCAATGATCCTAATACTGACCCCTGTGGGACCCCACTGCATATTCCTCTCCAGACAGAAAAACATCCATTCACCACTCATTTCTGCCTCCTATCCCTTAACCAATTACCTACCCAAGTTACCACTGTCCCTTTAACACCATGTGCTTCTATTTTCTGAATAAGTTAGTTATGTGGTACTTTTGACATTCCACATATACAACATCTACTGCACTACCTTCATCAACCGTCTCTGCTACTTCGGTTATGATCCCATGAAGAAGAAAGATATTTTTGTTTGTTCTTCTAGAGGTCATCTCCTAGATAGTTAGTTCCCACCCGTAAATAGTTGAGTCGGTTTGTGGCAATTCTGTTTAGTTTTCGAAGAAAACCGAGCTAAGGTTATGTGTAAGGAATGCACTAAAATAAGATGCAAATAGAGTGGCACCATCCCACAACAATGGCTGAAAATGTGCAATGCAACCACAGTTTGCCATTTTGGAATATGACCCCTCATTCAACTCCTACTTATGAATATCGTGTGTTTTACCTGCAGAGAATCATTTGCAATGGAATACTTTTGCTCAGTGCACATACTGCAGACTGAGTTTACATGAGTCTGCAGTGACATAAAAAGATTTAGCAACATATGTATAACTATTTATAGTGTGTGTTAATTTTTTTAGTATAAAGGTAGCTAATTCACTCTCATTGACTTGCAGGATGTATAATTAAATAAATTCTTATGAATATTCACACCATTTTCATCATAAATCATTTAAAATTGTAATTTGACAGATTGTTAAGCAGTACTGAAGGAAGGATTTTCGATAGGTAGTCAGAGCCCAGCTGTTTAAGTTTCAGACATCCTTTTACTGTTTGATATGTAGATAACAAAGGAATATTTAGTTTGACCATTTCATTTTGCTCTGGTGCAGCAAGATGTGTGGTTCAATCTTCATTAAACCTGTGAGTTTTTACCAAAGTAGAGATATTTTATTTATTAAACAAAATTAGTTTTATTGAACAATTTGAGGGCAAGCTCTCTTTACACCCGCCTTCCCTCCCCCCAGCACATCAATGCACTGGCTGTTACCGGAGGGTGAGCAACCTAATCTCTGGTCTGCCAATAGTGATCTCAGTTAATGACTTGGATGTGCACATATGTTGCCTAAGGACAGCTTTCCCTCTGAATTATACCTCCTTCCCTGTTGATAAATGCCTGACTTCTGCTTATCATTTCACCACAGTAGCATGGATAAAATCAGGAGCCCAGTGACAGAGAATTGAATTTGAGCCTCAATTATCATGGCATGGCACAATTACACTCCACTTCACCACTATTATATGACAATTTAATGAGAAATATTAAAACAGTAAATTGTTAAATATGGTTGCACACTGATTCCTGGGAAGAAGGTGGGTCTGTAAGCTAGATGATCAATGATTTCATACCTTGACTATAAGGTTCACATTCCGAGTAAGTGCTGGATCCACCAAGTGGCCACTTCCACAGGCTATAATGCTAGACTGTAAAATATATGGAGGCTAAGTACATTTTATTTTTTCCCTGCAGGACATTTTAGAGTGGGTTTATTTTATTCCTTAGACTATTTTTCTTTGAAAATTAACATGCTATCTTAAAGGAAGAGGGAAAACAGTACACCTGATTCATATTTAAGCTTTATTTTTAGTGTATTTTTACTTCTATACATTTCAGTGCTCTCATTGTTACAATAATGCTATTACAAACTTCTGTATCCTTTCAGAAGAGCCTAATAGCTATGCTAAAAGTCTCAAGATTGGAAACATGATTGTAATTACATTGAAATCATGGTTTTGTGAGCTGCTTTTCAGTACAGAGCACACTGTGCCCTAGAAAAACATCTATTAGGCACAGAATACGTCATGGTTTAGAACTAGGATCTTTTATACAGACAAAAAACTGAAATGGAATTTTGACTCTCCGAGGGCACAAACCATTCCACCACCTATTCACACGTCGGATATATTAATACCCTGTAGTGATTTGCTTCATAAGATAGCTTTTGGATCAAAATGCTCAATGTGATAATAGTACTTACCGTACATTCCAGAATAATGAACTTGATGAAAGCACAAGGATGCAGAAACATGAGTAGCGGCAAAAGCACTACAGAATGTGTCAAGAACACACAAGTAAAACTTGGTTAAACAGTGTCCCATTTATCAGCACTGAGATCTTTGCATAAAGTGGCAAACAGTAACAAAAAAACCATACCTACATAACTCAGACAAGGCAATACATTTTCCTTTTTTCCTAGAGGTTTTTGTTACTACATATTTGTATCCTTGTTTACGTTCTTCCTGTGTTGCCCGGAACCTCTTGAGCAGGTTAGGAAAAGTACAAACTCTTTTATCAGCATTGTTACATTATCAGTTTATTATTTGGCTGCAGGAAGGCAGGCTCTGCCAAATATCTGTTTGTCCACAACCAGGATTAACTTGAGACTGCCAAGACTCTGCATTCGTACACTCGGAAGGTTGCTTGATGACTTATAGAAGAACTCCGATTTATGACCATAGTGGGCATGAGACAAGAGTTGTATGTGTTGCCACAAGGCTACTCAACAAACAGTATTTTAATTACTATTAATGACAAACTAACTTTTGGGCCTTGAGGACTGTACATGGGTTTAAAGCACCCAATTCAATATTTTCAAGATCCATGGAAAAATTTCTTCCCGAACAGCAGATATTTCACCCACACTCAATGAACATGAATTTAGACCAAACCTACAGCAAACCATGTGATTAATAACTTTTCAGGTTTTGTTTTGCATACGGTGCTTTGTTGCTCAGTACACATTCTTACAGTATCCACATGTAATTTTATTAATGACTTTAAAAGCAAAACTGACATGAAATAGCTGCAAAATTTTACTCGCTGCAGCAATAAAGATAAGTTTGTCATGATGGCCACAGACTTTCCTTAATTTTCTTTCTCTGGGAAGAGATTGGGAGCTGTCTTTTGTATCATCTCCTGGATATTTCAACATCTTCCAGCTGGGTTTACTGAGTTAGAAAACATTGTATGCAAAATGTAGATACTGAAAGATTATGAACCACTTGTAAGAAATGTTTCAACATACATGAAGTTTTGTCTAAATTGCAATCCGTGGATGTGGGGTGAAATATCTGCTGTTGCTTTTGGGCTGGAATATTTTTCCATGCGCTTCGTTAGCATTAGTTTCAATTCGCAAAGTTAGTGAACTGAAAACCTTTATTGTAGATCAGCCGTATTTGATTTGACAGTCTGACAGGGTAGTCCTTAAGACCCTATTTGGACTTTTTCCTAAAGTGTTTCAGTTTCTTTTGTATCATTAAATTGTTCCATCCTTTTGTCCATTGCTACCTGGTTCGGAATTGATTGCTGTTTACACTATCTAGGATTGTAGTTTTGCATCTTTTACACACAGCAATTTAAGCAGTTTCACGAATCATGCGTTGATGCAAGGACCCAAAGTAGCAGATAGTCAAATGGATAGCTGAGTGCACGCTACACGCTTACTATCTTGTAGGGAAAAATCCTGGGGGCACTCATAGGGTTGTCTTCCATGGCTCACTTAGGCTCCAGCTGATAGCATATGCAAGACTGCCAGATCGAGCAATCCTGACATTTATTAAAAAGTACTATATAAATTTAACTGCAGCACATGACACCACATTAAACTTGTATGCCCTCTAACTTAGTTTCTGTGCATCTGAGACAGTCTACCATGTTTTACAATGTTGTAGCTGGGTAGGAAATTGACTGATGCCAATGAAACCTGCAAATCGGAGACTGATGAGGATAGGGTGGAAGTGGAAAAGCAGTGAAAAGAAGTTTTACTTTTTAAAGAAGGAACTAATCTGCTACTGCTCTTGTAAGTCCAATGCAGTCTTGTTTCTAAATGGAAATATGCATCTGTTCATAATTTTCATGGCTGCACAAACTTAATAGCGTGCAACTGTGCCTAGGGTTGCAAAGGGGTGGAAAATTTCTGGAAATTTTCCACGGGAAGTTTAGCTTGGGAATTTTGCCCAAAAAAGCACATGCTAGCATAATATTGTTTTTTGGGCTTTTTTTATTTTGTTGATTTTTTTTCCACAGGTCCTCTCTTAAAATTACTAACAGAGATGGAATCTTAATTATTAAGGAATTTCTTAATCAATATATGTTTATCTTACTTGGCTTGTTTTAATAATTATAAGTTTTGTGTGTGACTGTGAACAAATGTGTCATTGGTTGGATGAGTGGATGAGCTCCCTCTATTAGCGTGCACAGGTCATGCTTCCATCACATGGAGCATCAGGAAAAATTTACTCACCCTGTTGCAATCGTGCTGATCGACCGCAGTCCGACACAGAGACAAATGTCCTTTATTTCTCTGCATAGAACAATGCCACGTTTACCATCGGATGTGAAGAAGCATTTTACCCCAGGCATTAAAGATGGAAAGACTGTGTACATGTGCAAACACTGTACAAAGCCATATGTAAAGAATGCCACAAAGATGCAGCAGCATTTATCCAAATGCAACAACTTCACTCAAAGCTCACAGCAGTCCGCCCAGAGTTCCTCTGCTTCCATTCAAGAAGATGATGGTTCACATTCAGCATCAGGCTCCTTATCATCAGCAACTCCTGGCCCACTTGGAAGGTTCTTTGATACAATGGATAACCATAGCCAGAAGAATGCAGCTTAGTGCCTTGCTTGAGCTGTATATGCGACAGGCTCGCCCCTCATGCTCACAGCCAATGTGTACTGGAAGAGATTTTTCAATGTTATTTGCCCTGCATATTGTCCTCCCACCAGACATGCTTTGTCTACTTATTTGCTGGAGGCTGAGTATAACAGAGTCCAAGGAAAGCTCAAAGAAACGATAGCGATGGCAGACTGTGTTGCAGTTATCTCAGATGGGTGGTCAAATGTACGAGGGGAGGGCATCATAAACTACATCGTCTCCACTCCTCTCCCAGTGTTCTTCAAGAGCACAGATACGAAGGACAACAGACATGCAGGCACATTCATTGCTGATGAGCTGAAAGCCGTCATCAACGATCTTGGATCACAAAAGGTCTTTGCAGCAGTTACTGACAATGCTGCGAATATGAAGGCTGCTTGGGCTCAAGTGAAGGAGGCCTACCCTCATATTACGTCTATTGGGTGCGCAGCTCATGGGCTCAACCTGCTCCTCAAGGACATCATGGGTTTGAGAACCATGGAAACACTGTACAAGAGAGCCAAGCAAGTTAAGTATGTCAGGGGAGAACAGGTAGTTGCAGCAACCGACAACTCCAAGCAAATGACAAAGAACAAGAACACCACACTGAAGCTGCCCAGCAACACTAGATGGGGTGGCATTGTCATAATGTACAACAGCCTTCTGGAGGGTAAGGAGTCACTGCAGGAAATGGCAATATCCCAGTCTGGGGATATGGAAACCACCATCAAGAAAATACTGCTGGATGATGTGTTTTGGGAGAGTGGTTAGCAGCCTTAAACTACTCTCACCAGTAGCATCTGCAATTGCTCAGATTGAAGGAGCGGACGCTGTCTTATCAGATGTTCTCAGGCTTTTTGCTGATTTAAAAGAACAAATCAGCATTGCCCTACCCACATCCTTGCTGCTCAAAGCAGAGGAGAAGGCAATTGTTCAATTTATACAGACGCATCAAGAATTTTGTGTCAAGCCGATTCATGCTGCAGCATACATGCTGGACCCAAAGCATGTTGGGAGACCAATACTTTCTGGAGAACAGATCAACAGCGCTTACAGTGTGATTTCTACCCTCTCACACCATCTCAATCTGGATGTGGGCAAAGTTCTCTACCAAGCAAGGTCTTTGGAATGGGGACAGGATATGGGAATCATGCAAGCATATCAGTGCACATACCTGGTGGAAGGGACTTTGTGCATCTGAGGCCCTGTCACCCATTGCATCGATGATACTCCAAATCCCACCTTCATCAGTGGCCTCTGAACGAAACTGGTCACTTTTTGGGAATATGCATACAAAGGTGCGCAACAGGCTGACTAACGAAAGTGGAGAAACTGGTGGCTATCCGGGCGAACCTACAACTTATTGAGCCAGATACAGAAGTGTCCACCACACAGCTAGACACTGACACAGAGGAGGAAATGGACACGTCAGAGCCAGAGTCAGAGAATCAGGAGGAGCAATGATGAGTAGAAGACTCAAAGGGACAAAATAAGGACAAATTACAGGCTAAATAAGCTGACGCTCATTTTATTTTATTTTAGATGGGTATTTTTTGTGGGGGTTCAATAAAGTTCAACATTATAACCTAAATAAAGTTTTGCAAGCCTGTTTTTATTTGTATGTAACAGTATGTTTATTTTGATGACAAAGATAATATAAGGGTCAGAGACAAAAACCATCAGTGTGCAAAAAAACTCTAAATTCCTGAAAATTCCCATGGAAAGTTTACTCTTTTAAAAAAATTCCAGGAATTTTGCAACCCTAACTGTGCCTCATGGAGCGTGCAATGGAACTGGCTTTCCACGTTCACAAGGCAAATACAAGGGACAAAAAATCCAATGTGTTAGATCTGTGTATCTTGATGATATGTCCTTCAATAATTAGACAAGAGGCTGCAGGGAACGATCAACAGGTGTTTACTGAATGAGGGTTACTCCAGAACTAACTGTACAAATCACTACTCAGGGTTTATATACAGGTGTGGTCACTGCCGGTACTACAGTATACAGGAGCTGTAAAAAGTAGTTCTCCCCTTATAAAGGTATATACATTACAATTCCTCCCCTTTTAGATTAACAGTACCATAACACTCATTTAACAATTAAATATCAAACTAATTACAATTAACACTTTTAACATGCAACATTAACTGAAAATAGTCTATTTATAAATTCAGTCTTTGGGGAGGCTTCCTGATCCTTTCTGGATAGCGCCTTTCCCGAGTGTCTTGCTCTTGGTGCGGAGGCGATTCTGCCCCCCCCCCCCCCGTCGTCGGTTGGTTCATCCGCTTCCGATGCTACTGTTTCTGGGGTAGATGCTACCTGTACGTCGGGTTCATCACCAGGTACGTATGGGCGAGACATGGGGTTGACTCGTTCCTGTGACTCTAGGATCTGGTCAGCATGGCGTCTCACAATGTTCTCCCCAACATCCACTGTGTACATTAGTGGCCCCTGCCGTGTGCATATCGTTCCTGGTTGCCATTTCTCTGTTCGGTAGTCGCGGGCCAAGACTGGTTGCCCTACATTGAAGCTCCTTGTCGGCTTCTCATTGATGTGCTGGAATTGCTTACTCTCAACATCTCTTCGTACATTTGGTCTGAGCAAATCCAGACGAGATCTCAACCTTCGGCTAAAGAACATTATGCCGGGGCCTGGTTGGTGACTGCATGTGTCGCATTTCTGTAGGCTAACAGGAAATTATCCACCTTATGCTGCAGTGGAATGTCGTCATCGCACATGGTCTTTACTGCTTTTTTAAAGGTTTGTACAAACCTCTCAGCCAATCCATTTGTGGCTGGATGATACGGGGCGGATGTGTAATGCCTTACCCCATTCCTTTTCATAAATCTTCGAAACTCTTCGGACACAAACTATGGTCCGTTATCAGAGCAAATCTGCTCTGGCAAGCCGTTCCTGGCAAAAATGGTCCGTAGGACTGCAATAGTTTTCTCCATGGTGGTGGAGGACATTTTGATCACCTCAGGCCATTTCGAGTGCGCATCCACGGCTATTAAAAACAGAGTCCATGAATGGACCAGCAAAATCAATATGCACCCGTTGCCATGGAGAGGAGGGCCACTCCCATGGGTGTAGAGGGGCATGTGGTGGTGCATTTTGGACTTTCTGGCATCCTGAGCAGCTCTTTGTCAGGTCCTCGATTTGCTGATCGATCCCCGGCCACCACACAAGCCCTAGCAAGGCTTTTCATTTTCACCCCTCCCAGATGACCTTCGTGAAGCTCATTGAGCGCACTCTCCCTTAACTTGGGTGGAATTACCACTCGGGATCCACACATCAAGGTCCCCTGGCATACTGACAGCTGTTCTCTTTTATGGATGAGAATGCTGGCAACAGTGAGTCGCCATGTGCTGGCCATCCCTTCACTGTCAAATCATATACCCGAGACAGTGTCGGGTCATTTCGGGTCTCCTTCTCTATACCAGCGTTAGTTACTGGCAAGCATTCAAATATAGTCGAATGAAATATTTCGACAGGATCCACTGCTGGTGCTTCCTCTGCAGTAGGCAGTGGCAGGCGTGATAGCCCATCAGCGTTTCCTTGCTGTTTCGTGCCCTTATACTCGATTTCATATTGGTTCGCCCCTAGAAAAAGGGACCATCTTTGTAGCCGTTGCGCAGTCATCACCGGAACGCCCTTCCTTGGATCAAAGATGGAGACAAGTGGTTGGTGGTCAGTCAGCAAGGTGAACTTCTGCCCGTGCAGATAGTGATTGAACTTTTTCACTCCCCACACTAGGCTGAGGGCCTCCCTGTCAATCGGGGCGTAGTTACGCTCGGCTGAGGTTAGTGACCGAGACGCAAAGGCTACTGGCCTCTCCGAGCCGTCCGGGAATTTGTGTGACAGCACCGCTCCAATGCCATAGGGTGATGCATCACACGCCAACCGAATTGGTAGTGCTGGGTTGAAATGAGCCAACACCTCTTTTGATGTGATCAATGCTTTGCTCTTCTGGAAAGCTCGTTTACATTCGTCACTCCACTTCCATGGTACCCCCGTTTGCAGTAGGGTGTTCAGTGGGTGTAGTACGGTAGACAAATTCGGCAAGAACTTATGGTAGTAGTTCACCAGCCCGAGGAACGACCTCAGTTGTGACACATTTTCCGGTGCTGGAGCCTTGACTACTGCCTCAATCTTTTCAGGGGACTTATGTAACCCCGCTTTATCAATAACGTGGCCACAATACGGATCTGCTTCTGGAAAAACTCGCATTTGTGGCGATTAGCTCGGAGCCCATATTCCTTCAATCTAGTGAGCACCTGCTCCAGGTTGGCGAGGTGATCACTGTCATTTTCGCCCGTGACCAGGATGTCGTCCAAATGACACTGGGTCCCTGGAATCCCTTGCAGGACTTGTTCCATTGCCCTTTGCCAAATAGCCGGAGCTGATGCTACCCCGAACACCAGCCTGTTGTATTGGTAGAGACCTTTATGAGTGTTGATCGTGAGGCACTGTTTCGAGGCTTCTTCTACCTCCATTTGCAGGGACGCCTGGGCCAGATCAATCTTAGTGAAGCGTTTCCCTCTAGATAGCGAGGCGAAAATATCTTCAATCCGCGGAAGCGGATATTGTACAGTGTGAAGGACTGGGCTCACTGTTGCCTTAAAGTCCCCACAGATGCGAACCTTCTTTGGTTCCCCAGGCGTATTACTCAACGACCTCTTCATTACAGGAACGATGGGTGTAGCCCACTCGCTCCAGTCCACTTTGGACAGTACTCCTGAACGTTCCAAACCTTCCAGCTCTGCTTCGACGGCTGGGCGGATCGCATAAGGTACCGGTCTGGCCTGAAAAAACTTTGGGCTTGCATTTTCCTCTATTTTGATCGTCGCCGTTATGCCTTTTAGTGTTCCGAGTCCCTGCTGGAACACTTCTTGTGCGTCAGTTAGCATTTTTGACAGTCGTCCAGGTGTGACGTCGTCCTCCTTTTTGGCATCTACAGTCAGTGCTTGTATGGAATGCCAATCTAGCTGTATCTTCCGGATCCATTCACATCCTAGTAGTGGTGGTCCTCCATTTGGCAATACATATAGGTCCATTTTTGGTGTTTCCTTGCCGTTATATATAACATTCACCCTTATTTTTCCTTTGGGGTAGACTTTTTGCCCCGTGTACGTCTTCAAGACAATCTTTGTATATCTCAAGGGTATATGTGAGAATAGCCGCTTGTAGTCCCTTCGGTTTATGACTGTTGGGGCTGATCCTGTGTCCAATTCCATTTTCACTTGGACTCCTGCTATCTTGAGCGTGACCCAGATAGTTTGGTGATCCTCTGTTTTGATCACATTATGTAGTTTCAGCCAACCCAGCTCCTTGCTTCCTGAGCCTGTATCACTTTTCTGTTCGTCTGAACTACTCTCCGTCACCTTATGTACCTTCTTGTACTTCTCCTGTGGAGATTTCTTGCTGCTGGTTTTCTTTCCCGACCTGCAGACTCTTGCTATGTGTCCTACTTTTCTACACTGTCTGCACACTTTGTCCTTGAACCAGCAATCATTATGGTCGTGTGTTGTTCTGCCGCAGCGATAGCACTTCACTGTTCCATATGACATTTCATTTGTGCCATATTCTTGCGGTCTCCGTTGTATCTCTGCCACGCCCCGTGCTGCTGCTTCCTGTGATACTGCCATGCTGAAAGCTTTGTCCAGCGTAAGTTCCTTTTCTGATAGAAGCCTTTTCTGGGTTCCTTCACCTTGAAGCCCACACACAAACTTGTCCCTTAAAGTATCTGCTAGTCCCGTTCCAAACTGGCAGTGTTTCGATAGCTTGCGCAGTTCCGTTAAATACTCAGCATTGCTTTCATCTTTATGCTGGTTCCTTTTGTGAAACTTAAATCTTTCTGCTATCGGCAGCAGTGTGGGGTTTAAGTGATCCTGTAGGATTGACACTGTTTTCAAAATCCTTTTCTACTGGCTTCTCTGGGGTTGCTAGGTTTCGTAGTAAGCCATACGTTTTTGCACCCATTGAATTCAGCAATACCAGCGCTTTCTTGTCATCTGGCACTTCATTCGCCTTGCAGTATACTTCTATGCGTTCGACAGATGTCGTCCAATCTTCGACTTCATTGTCGAACGCTGTGATACTGCCAGTCTTCGGCATTTTTGGGTGTGGTTAGACCGGCTTAAAATGGCGTCTCCCGCGCTTTCCTTTCTTCCCCGCTGCGGCTTAAAATGGCGTCTCCCGCGCTTTCCTTTCTTCCCCGCTGACGCTGCTCGGCCCTTGAACACCGGCTGTGCTCTGCTCTCTCTCGCCTCTCTCCCCCGTTGACGCCGCTCGGTCCTGAACACCGGCTGCGCTCTACCCTCTCTCCCCCGTCGATGCTGCTCGGCCTTTTTCTGTGCCGTCGGTCGGCTCTAGCCGCCGCTGTCCGGGAAGGGTCTGCGCAGTACCTGTTGCCAGCCCGTTTCGCTGGACCACCATGACTGGAAAGCCAAGCCTGGCTCTCGAGAGCCTCCCCTGCGATGCTCAAATCTCCACTGGATGACTGGGGGGGTTTCCCGTGGTCGACGCCCGTGCTTCTGGACTCGGCCGCCTTCCACTGTTCTCCAGGAGCGAATCCTTGGGAGGTGATGCAGAGTTGCAGGTAGGTTTGAATCTGCTCGTCGCCAATGTTAGATCCGTGTATCTTGATGTTATGTCCTTCAATAATTAGACAAGAGACTGCAGGGAACGATCAACAGGTGTTTACTGAATGAGGGTTACTCTAGAACTAACTATACAAATCACTACTCAGTTTATATACAGGTGTGGTCACTGCCGGTACTACAGTACACAGGAGCTGTAAAAAGTAGTTCTCCCCTTAAAGGTACATACATTACACAATGGTAGCTCACAAAACCCATGGAAAGGTGGGTCACCGATTCCATTGGGATTGTGGAATGATTCCTTTCATTCAAGAGTGTTGTTGAGTGTTGTGCCTCTGTTGTTCTTTGCACTGTAAATGTAAAAATACCTTCTTTAACGTTACAATCTAAACACTTTTTCAGGGTGGCACCAACCATATTCCCTGGCTAGAGATCATGCAGAGTCGAGAGTTCAGTTGAGTGTACCTGCCTTGCATTTCACTAACTAGATATCGGTCTCAACCTTGGAGCTGTGGAATAATTGCAGCTTTAAAGTACAGTAGTGGGCAAAATTTGAAATAAGCAGAAATTTTTTGAACGACAACATTTACAAATTTTTTGAATTGACAGACATTTTGCCTGGTTAACAGTGATATCAGCAGTAACATAAGAGCCCAGAAATTCAGGTCGGAGGCTTCCCGCGGGTGCAAGCCCCCGACCTACACTTACATGTCGCGCTGACATTTGAAGACTGGGCCTGCGTGGATTTCCGGTCTGTGGCCCGGTTCAGCTCCCGACGCGCTGTGCGTGTGTGATCCAGCGGCGTACTTAGTGCGATGAGCCGGCTGGGATCACGTGAGCACTGGGCAACCAATGGGAGTTTGCAAAAGTCCATTCATGAGTTAGACATGAGACCTGTCAAACTCATGAAAACTCCGGGCGCCCAAAACAGTACTTAAACTTCAAATAAAAGTTTTTAAAAATCCCACTAATTAAATGAACTATTAATAACAACTGTAAAAAACTATTTTAAACAATTATTCAAATTTCTGCAAAAATTTTTTTTTCAAGAAATCGGGTCCAAAAATACGCTTACCTTACTGTAAATTCTTTAAAAAATAATAAACCTGTGGAAAAAAATTTCTAACTTTTAATTATTGGACCACTTACCTTTTTAAAACTAAGTCCTTACGTCTGCTTTTTTCATTCGTAAAAAGTGGAGGCCTTCACGCACGTACAAACCTGTCAAAAAAAAATGAAGTTCAACGCATACGCGCTGCCTGAAACGTCGTACGCAAACCGCCTCTTAACCCCTTGGTTCAGAGGGGAGGAAATGCCGGTTTTCCGCGCATGCGCTGTGCATGCTGAAATCCGGCACTTCCAACGGGCCCACGCGTGAGTACCCCGTCCGTACTCACGCGTTGGGACCCGAATTACTGGGCCAAGGTCTGTAGCTAAAATAGCCATTTTGTGAAGTGAGAAATGGTGTGGCATTGTGCTGTAGTCCAATGGTGATAATTTTCAGGGCAGCATTGACAGCAAGATGGAGTTAGGCGCAACTCCAAAGCAGTAAGTCTGAGTTTTGAAGCAGATTATTTTTTTTATTTAAAAGCTTAGGACTTGTATGTTTTATTATATTTTGCAGAATATGCATAATTCCTGCAGATTTCCACTGAACCTGCTCTAAGGCTACCTATTTAATTATCATCTATTGTGCAGACCCTTTATTCATCAATTCTTTGCATTAAGACACTGTATTTACCATACCCCTTGATCACTCCTCCTGATCACCTTGAGGCATTATCCTTTTTATTAAATCTGATGCATCAAAGTTGTGCCATAGAAACATAGAAGATAGGAGCAGGAGTAGGCCATTCGGCCCCCTCGAGCCTGCTCTGCCATTCAATGAGATCATGGCTGATCATCCAAATTCAGTACCCTGTCCCTGCTTGCTCCCCATATCCCTTGATCCCTTTAGCCTTAAGAAATATATCCAACTCCTTCTTGAATATATTTAATGAATTGGCCTCTACTGCCTTCTGTGGTAGAGAATTCCACAGGTTCACCACTCTCTGGGTGAAGAAATTCCTCCTCATCTCTGTCCTAAATGGCTTACCCCTTATCTTTAGACTGTGACCCCTGGTTCTGGACTCCCCGACCATCGGGAACATCCTTCTTGCATCTAGTCTGTCCAGTCCTGTCAGAATTTTATAAGTTTCAATGAGATCCCCTCTCATTCTTCTAAACTCCAACGAGTATAAGCCCAATCGACCCAATCTCTCCTCATACGTCATTCCTGCCATCCCAGGTATCAGCCTGGTGAATCTTCGCTGCACTCCCTCCATGGCAAGAACATCCTTCCTCAGATAAGGCGACCAAAACTGCACACAATACTCAAGGTGTGGTCTCGCCAAGGCCTTGTACAACTGCAGCAAGACATCCTTGTTCCTGTACTCGAACCCTCGCTACGAAGGCCAACATACCATTTGCCTTCTTAACCACCTGCTGCACCTGCATGTTTACCTTCAGCGACTGGTGCACAAGGACACCCAGATCTCGTTGCACTTCCCCTTCTCCCAATCTATTGCCATTCAGATAATAATCTGCCTTCCTGTTTTTGACACCAAAGTGGATAACCTCGCATTTATCCACGTTATTTTGCATCTGCCATGCTTCTGCCCAATCACCCAACCTGTCCAAATCATACTGGAGTTTCTCGGCATCCTCCTCACAGCACACACGCCCACCCAGCTTTGTGTTGTCTGCAAACCTGGAAATATTACATCTAGTTCCCTCATCTAGATCATTAATATATATTGGGCCAGAAATTCGTGAACGGGGCTTGCCCGACGCGCCTGCCGATCACCTCCAGGGACGCCTGGAATTCCATTTTGAATCTGAAGAATCCCGGGCAGCGTTTGACGTCACGCCGCCCAGGAGTGCAGCCAGCGCGAAGCCTGGAGCGCGCTGTGCAACTGAGACACGCCCCTTGAGGTCTCAGTTTAACAGGACACGCCCCCAATGTTTCTGCCAAGCTGCTAAGCATTTTTACATGCAAAGCAGCAGTTTAAATAGGTTTTTGGAAGTTTTTTGAAGCTTTTCGTAACTTTTATAAACTTTTAAAAACGTTTACATTATTTTGAAGAATCTGAAGTAGTTTTAAACAGAATTAAAGCAATTTAAAGACTTTTAAAAGCCCTAAAAGATTTTTTTTAATTCCATTTATTTATTTAGCAATGTCGTCGTCATACGTGTCTTCACACTGTTCCCTTTGGGGAACTGTATGAAGTGGTGGAAGGATTTATGGCCATGATTAACGCTCATTCTGTGACCGTAACCATCTTTGAACCAGCCATTAGGGCGGTTAGTCCTATGGCGGGAGGGTTTTACGGGCTCCCACAAGCTATACAAGGAGGGGGGGCCACCCACACCCACGGACGCAAATATCCCACTGGATGTCAACCCAGAATTTAGAGCCGGAGCTCCGACTCCACTTGCCGGGACTGTCTGGAGCGGGGTTCGAAACCCTACCCTGATCTGGCCCAGCGGCGGGGATCCTACCGCTATGCCAAAGGCCCAATCCGATTAGCAACGTGAAATGGCTGGAATGAGCACAATTCACGGCATTAAAAGAACTCACAATTGAACTGATGATGACCTCAGCAATCTCCTCAAGGAGGTGGAGGCGCAGCGCCTGCTCATCATTGGTAATGAGAAGTCAAAGGCGCCGCAAAAAGGGCAGATGATAGCTTGGTCTTTCAAGTGGCAGCATAGGGCTCCAGTCACGGGGAGGGAAAAGGCGCAGGAAACGTATGGGTGTCACCTTTTGTGCGGAGTGGGCCTTTTGCGGAGCAGTAAGCATCCCCGCCGCTGGGCCAGAAGGAGTAGGGTTTCGAACCCCACTCCAGACAGTCCCGGCAAGTGGAGTCGAAGCTCCAACTATAAATTCTGGGTGGACATCCAGCGGGATACTTGTGGGTGTGGGTGGCCCCCCCCCCCGTCAGATGGGTTGTGGGAGCCCGTAAAACCCTCACGCCATAGGACTAACCACCCTAATGGCTGGTTCAAAGATGGTTACGGTCACGGAATGAGCGTTAATCACGGCCATAAATCCTTCCACCACTTCATACAGTTCCCAAAAGGGAACAGTGTGAGGATACGTACGACGATGACCTCTTGCGCAATGCACCTCCTTGGACCCTCAGTTGCAGATGCGAGGGGGCAAATCGTGCAATTGTTAAATTTTTCATTTTATTGACGTAAAATGTTGGCCCAGTAATTCCCTTCCAAATGCGCGAGTACGGTCGGGGTACTTGCGCGTCTGGCCGGAGGAAATGCCGGTTTTCAGCATGCACAGTGCATGTGGGGAAAACCGGCATTTCCTGTCCTCTGAACGAAGGGGTTCAGAGGCAGAACGCGTGCGACTGCACAGGCAGCGCGTGCGCAGTAAAATTCGCCGCTTTCATTCATGCTTTCAGTGAGGTCAAGTCCTTACAACTTACACATGAAAAAAGCATGGGTACAGTTGCTCCAGAGGCTGCGGAGGAAGATATTTCTTATCGTGGAGCTTCTGAAAGTATGTATGTCTGTATATATTCCTTTGCGTGTTATGTATATATTCCTTTACTTATGTGTATGAATGTATTATTTAATTATGACTTTCAGAGAAAGTAACTTATTGGAAAATCATAATTAAAAACATACATTCATACACATAAGTAAAGGAATATAAAACCTACATACATATACGTAAAGGAATATATGCGGACATACATACATAATTACTTATTACTGATGAAAAGTTTCTTAAAAGTGCTGGAAATGTTACATTACTCATTTTAGAACACTCATTTTCACATTCAATTCACACAGCCACAATTGCTCCTTCTACCTACCGTTCTGAAAACCCGTTTTTAAAAAAAAAAAAAAAAAAATTTAAACTTTAAAACTTACTTAAAATTTCTTAAAATAACTTCCCTCCCTTTCCCAAACAAAAATATTGCCTTTCAGAAGCTCCACGATAAAATATATCTTCCTCCGCAGCCTTGGAACAACTTTACACATGCTTTTTTCAAGTGTAACTTGTAAGGACTTGCCCTCACTGAATCCATGAATGAAATCGACGAAGTTCACTGCGCAAGCGCTGCCTGTGCAGTCGCACGCGCTGTGCCTATGAACCCCTTCGTTCCGAGGACTGGAAATGCCGGCGTTCCCCGCATGCGCTGTGCATGCTGAACGCCGGCATTTCCAACGGCCAGATACGTGAGTACCCAGACCATACTCACGCATTTGGTCACGAATTTCTGGCCCATTGAGAATAGCTGGGGTCCAAGGACCGATCCCTGCGGTACCCCACTAGTCACTGCCTGCCACTTGGAAAAAGACCCGTTTATTCCAATTGTTTGCTTTCTGTCTGCCAACCAGTTCTCTATCCAAGTCAATACCTTGCCGCCAATCCCATGTGCCTTAACTTTACACGCTAATCTCTTATGCGGACCTTATCGAAAGCCTTTTGAAAGTCCAAATATACCACATCTATTTTACCAGTTACATCCTCAAAAAATGCCTTATCATGCTTATAAAAAGGACCTCAGGGAAAGCTTATCACTATCAAATCATTCATCTAGATATATTATAAGCAGTGCTTGCATCTTCCGGTGTAGGCTGCTGAATATCTTTCACTGAAGGAAAAGAACAACAGACCACACTGCAGCTACTAATGACCTCTGCCACTGATAGGATCTTGAACAATTTACAGAGCAATCTCTCACTGAGCATCTGTTAATTCCTTGCAGCAGTCTGTTCTGTGTAGATGTCATCTCTAACTGTTGAACGTGACAAACCAATTAATGTGTATTATGCATCTGGGATTTCAACATTCTGGAAATTGATGTGTTTCTTCCCAATGTACCAGATTTTCATCTGCACATATTCTGAATTGATGAGTTCAGTATACCATTTTCTGCTGCAGTAGTTACTGATATTCCCAAGTTTAGTCCATGGTTGTGGTTGGCTAATCATCACAGCCCAAGTGTATCGCTGCACAAGTTCCTTCTGGATGTACCCTTGACCCAACCAACTTAACTGCTCCCTCAATGATTTTTCCTCCACCATAAAGTAAGGAGTAGGTTGTTGGCTGATGATTCCATAGCGTTTAGCTCCATTCACAACTCCTCCAATAATCAAACAGCCCATATCAACTTGCAGTGGGATGGGTAACATTCTGGCTTGAGCTGACAAGTGGCAGGTAACTTTTGCACCACGTAAGTGCCAGATAATGACCACCTTGAAGAGAAAGCCCAGTTATCTCGCCCTAGCCTTCAACAGCACCACCATCGCTAAATACAGCACCATCAATATCTTGGGAGTCACTGTTGACCAGCAGCTGACCTGGACTAGCCACATCAATATCATGACCACAAGAGCAGAGGCTGGATACTCTGCAATGGCTGACTCATATGAGCTCTCAAAGCCTCTCTACCATCTACAAGGCTCAAGTCAGGAGTGCGATGGAATGCTCACCATTCACCTGGATGAACATCTAGGACACAGCATTTTACTTGATCTATGTTCCTACCTGTGGACTTAATGGCCTAGAAATTCATTGCCGCCACTTTTGGGGCGCTAAAGTGGGGCATCCGCTAAAGTTTGCGGCCGCCGCCAAATCTAGGCCACTTCTCCGATATTCATTAGCTTCGCCCTACTAGTTCGGGCGAGCGCTAAAACTGCTGTTGGAAGCCTCTCTTTGGGCGCTAAGCCGGAGGTGGTGATCGATAGCGCCGAGGCCGGGCGCAGCGCAGGTGCGGCCATCTCGTGACTGACAGCAGACACCCTGGCGCCGGCCAGCTCTTAAGGGGGAAGGGTCGACTGTGTCTGCTGCCACGCCCTGGATAGTGGAGCCCTCCAGCTAGGCCTGAACACTGCTGCTGGACCCAAATAGCGCCTGAAGACATGGAGAAGGCCCGTGAACGTGCGCAGCGCTTCTCAGAGCGTGATCTGAGTGTGCTGCTTGCTGCTGTGGAGAAGAGGCGCCATGTTTTGTACCCGGACAATGGCAAGAAGGCAACGGTCCGCGTCTACAGGAGAGCCTGGAGGCATGTCGCCAGCAAGCTGTCAGCCAACAGCGACGTCCCCAGGACCGGTGCCCAATGCCGCAAAAAGTTAAATGACCTCACACGCATTGTCAGGGTGAGTACCCTTCCCAATGACCTCCTCATCCTTGCATGTGCACCTCACATTATGGGCAAAGGGACCTGAACGCTCTAATGGCCAGCCTTCATCCAGCAGCTATGGCACAGGCATGAGCATCAATTGCACATTCTGCACTGAACACACTGGCCAAGCTATTCCACCATGGGAGGCAGTGCACACCAGATCATGGCGACACACTGGCCAGGCTATTCCACCATGGGAGGCAGTGCACACAAGATCACGGCGACACACTGTACTTAAGAGGCCGTCCTTTCTCTTGCAGGCCAAGCTGGCGAATAATCGCAAGAGCCGGACTGCGACTGGGGGAGGACGACCCCATATCCAGCCACTCACCGACCTGCAACATCGCGTGGAGCGCCTCATGGGTGGCCGGGTGATTGGGCCCGTTGCATGTGGAGATGCCGACCCTGTTCTGGGAAGCAATGGTAAGGACATCACCTTTTGCACCTCTCTCGTCCCACTTGCGCATCAGATCTACATCCTTTGCCACTGTCCGACCAATGCGCTGAATGCCACCACTCATGCATCCCGCACTGACTCCCTCTCCTCACTCTAAAGCTACTCTTGTGCCTTCCTGCTTTCAGATGGTCAAGAGGAGGTCCCTCAACTTGCCAGTGACAGACCCTCCGAGGAGGAGCAGAAGGAGGAGCAAGAGGAAGGCGGCCCATCAGGGGAACCCTCAGCCGCGGCCACCCAGGCCAATGTAGGGGACACGTCTTCCCTGGAGGGCAGCGTGGCGGAAGTGTCGAAGGGGAGGGGAGCTCCTGGGACCTGCGTGCTGCAGAAAGGCGGGAGGGGGGTGGAAGCTCGGCGGCCTTCTCCCCAGAGGGGGGATGCGTCGGAGGGGAGCCCAATTGCTGGGCCCAGCGGCCTCCAGCAACGCAAGAAGGGTCGGCCAGCTCGGCGGCCTTCTCCCCAGAGGGAGAGTCCGGCCTCCAGTCAGGAGATGCTCTTCGCCGAGGAGATGGAACACCTCGAAGACTTGTCCGCGGACTCGGAGCGCCGGCACACGGAGCTCATGGCGGCAGTGGCATGGTTGCCTGAGTCCATCGATTCCCTCTCTCGGAGTGTGGCCGAGTTCGGGCCCTTAGAGGCCACCAGTCGGGCGGAATACCGGGCAGATCTTTCAGCGACTGGCCAGGTGATTAGTGGTGCCGTCCAGTCACTGGCTGCTCTGCTGCGGGCAGTGAACAGGTCAACACGGGCACTCACTGCTGCCACACTCGCTGTGTCAGCCAGGCATCGCCAGGGCACCCGGCGCGCTGCAGCAGCACATCGGTCTGTCTCTCGGCAGATTGGTGCGCATGCTGCAGTGCTGGCCCAGGCGAGTGCCAGTGTCTCAGGCGACCAGCGAGCACCTGCCATCCGCCAGCTTGCCGCCATTCCTCCAGCCGCCACTGCCACTCCCCCAGTGGAGCTGCCAGGAGCTGCTGCAGCGACTGATGCTGGCCAGCCACAGCTGCAGCAATCAACAGCCGGCCGCTCGACGCCCAGACCTCGACTAGGCCGACCCCCAAGGGCATCTGCCGTCACGACATGTGCCCCTCAGGAGCCTGCCCCCAGCCTTGCAGCAGCCAATGGCCTTACTTTGAGGCGGAGCAGCAGGGCGGGCAGGGGCCACCCAAAGATGGCCAAGGCATCGCCCTAGCGGGCCAAGTAGTCGAATGTGTGGCCATTTGTGTTTGTTTCTTGAGGCCGAGAATTGGATGTTTGTTTTTTGAAGGCCGATGATGTGATGTTTGTTTTGGACGAAGGCCGAGAATGACGGCCATTTTAGTTGCCCTATTTTGTTAATCCTCCCCAGGTTGTGGGAGCGAGTAATGTGTTTGAGTGTTTTTTGGGGGTTTCCTCTGTTTTTGGTTTTCATGTGGGAAGGGCCCAGAGTTTGTACAATAAAGCATTTTATTTATTCACATTGTTCATGTTTGATCTTTGAAGTGTTTGTTGCCTTAACCAGCTGAGGGCTTGCGGAGCGGCTGCAATCATGTTCTATCATTGGCACAAGCCATTCCCTGACGGGGCCTAGAAGTGACGTTCAATAAGCCGACGACGGGCGGCCCTTGGACCTTGTGCGTCCCTCCTGGGCTGGTACTCCTCGTCCTCGTCGTCCTCATGCTCCTCCTCCTGAGGTGGTGGTCCAACGTCAGGTGGCAGTGCCTGAGTCCTGCAGATAGCCAGGTTGTGCAGCATGCAGCAAACGACGACGAATTGGGAGACTCGATCCTGCGAATACTGGAGGGCTCCCCCGGAGCGGTCGAGACAGCGGAACCGTTGCTTGAGCACGCCGATTGTTTGTTATATGAGGTTCCTCGTCGCTTGATGGCTCTCGTTGTATGCCTCTTCAGCAGGGGTCGTGGGCGCGCGGAGCGGGGTCATGAGCCAGGTACACAAAGGATAGCCTTTGTCCCCGATAAGCCATCCTCTTGGGGGAGGCTGTGCCTGGAACATGTCAGCCACAGTTGTCTGTCGCAGGATAAAGGCATCGTGGTTGCTGCCTGGAAAGCGGGCATTGACAGCTAGGATGCGCTGCCCGTGGTCACACACCAGCTGTACATTGAGGGAATGGTAGCCCTTCCGGTTGCGGTAATCCTCGGCATGCTCAAGAGGTGCCCGCAAAGCCACATGCGTGCAGTCAATGGCGCCCTGCACCATGGGGAAGCCCGCTATTCTTGCAAACCCCACTGCACGCTGCTGCTGCTTGTCCAGGGTCATGGGGAAGGAGATGAATTGATGTCTCCTTCTGAAAAGGGCTTCGGTCACCTGGCGGATGCAGCAATGCACAGCGAACTGGGAGATGTTAGCGATGTCCCCAGTAGCGGATTGGAAGGAGCCGGAGGCATAGAAGTTGAGAGCCACCGTCACCTTCACTGCCACCGACAGAGACGTCCTGCGCATCAGCTGTGGCTGCAGATCTCTCTGAAGCAGCCGGCAGATGTCTGTAACCACCTCCCTTCGGAATCGCAGCCTCCTAACACACATCGCGGCAGACATGGTCAGATAGGAGGTCTGCTGGCGGTATACCCTGCGTGGGTAAGGCCTCAGTTGGTGACGCCTGTTGCCCCCTCTGCGTCTAGCCAGGGCTGCCACTCTCTCACGGCGTCTGTAAGCCCTTCTGGCATAAGGCTAAAATTCTGCGTTGCCACCCAATGCAGCCCCCATTATATGCTGGCAAACACTGAGCTCTGAATGAAGGCTAAGATAATTGGTAAGCTCTGGCCTGAGCCAAAAATACCTGTCCAAGTGTTGGTCCAAACCAGTAAACTCTCCTCCTTGGCCTCTGTCCAAAAAACCGTTGCACAAGAGTGAATGCTGCAAAATGGCTGGCCTTTATACTGCTGGGTAAGTGCCCTTTAATTAGTGCTCCCCCCGGCCCGGCTGGCCTGTGTACCGTTCCACTTCACAGTCGCTCGGGACGCCCGGCGCACAATGGGCCGGCGCGAGTGAAGTTCCGGTTTGGGGTGCACAAAGGACGTTGCACTATTAAATGACGTCATGATCTGCGCGCGCAGCAGGGCGCGCGCTAAGACTTTGCGCCGGCGCTAAATGTGTCCTGAAGTTGGGGAGAGGCGCAGATCGCGCTGCGCCCGGGCGATAAGCGCCTAGCGCTCGAGATCTACTCCCCCTAAGGCGCTAACGGCTGGCGCGCCCAACTGAATTTCTAGGCCAATATCTATCTCCTGCATCAATAGTGCAATGTGGCTGTACAATATAGAGGATGCACTGCAGCAACTTGCCATGGTTACTTCAACAGCATCTACCTCTACTGCAACCTCGAGCACAGATAAAGACGAGCAGGAAGGTCATCAACCCATCCCCTCCAAGTTTTCCTCCAAGTCGCATACCACCCTGACTTGGACATAAAGTGCCGTTCCTTCATCGTCGCTCGGTCAGATGTCTAGAATTCCCTACCAAAACCGGTATGGAAGCACCATCAGTACAAGAATTGCAACGGATCAAGTAGAAGTCCCCAGTGCAACTAGTAATGGGCAATAAATGCCCGGGACAGGCAGTCATTGATTTAGTCTATGACCAAGCAGTGCGCACTCTAATGTTCTGAAGTGTCGGTCTAGATTATGGGCTTAGCTTCTGGAATGGGGCTTGAACTCACAGAAGTAAGAATGTTACCACAGAGCACTGGCATAGAGGCTAAAGCTCAGCAGAGGTGAGCTATTTGAAATGCTGTAACTAAAAGTAAACTGTGGCTGAAAGGTATTGTTTTAATGCTGCTATTGGACTAAAACAGGAGATGCTTACTTTGTCAACGTTAATTCTATGTGTGGGAGCCACCAAAAATACTGACATACTCCTTGAGGATCTTCTCTCTTACCTTCCCAATGGCAGTGACAGTCACACAAAATAAAACCATACTTCTATTTGCAGAATGTTTTTATTATTACTATACAGCAACAAGGAACACATGCTGATAATTCAACAAGTACAGAAAAATGCAAAAATCTGATGAGCTGTGTACACCCTGGGGTCCAAGGATCCTAGTTTGGAAACCTATGATTTGAACAGTTTATCCCTCTATTAATGTCCTGTTTATATTACCTTGGGTTTTGAGGGAGTGGGGTCATTGTGGGCACATAGTTAGATTTGAGCTAGAGGAGCCTGTTGTGGGCACCCTGTAGGTTTTGAGCGGGGGCGGCAGTTGTGAGCAGCCTGGATTTTGAGCGGCGGGGGTGGGGGGGGAAGTTGCTGTTGTGGACAGACTGGGTTTTCGGGTTTATTTCCGTACGTGTGTCTTCGGAGGTGTATGTTTTGAAAGTGGGATGGAACTAGTGAATGGAGCGCTATGTTCCTTTTTTTTGTACTGTGTTGTGCTGTTACTTCATTCCAAGACCCATAAAAATATCAGGACATACCCCAACCAGAAACCCTGGATGAACGGGGAGGTCCGCTCGCTGTTGAAAGCACGCGACGCAGCATTTAAATCTGGTGACGCGGCGGCTTACAGTACAGCTAGGACCAACCTAAAAAAGGGCATCAGGACTGCCAAAAGGAAACAGACACTGCGGATAGAGGATCATTTCCACAACAACTCGGACCCCCGGCGCATGTGGCAAGGCATCCAGTCCATCACTGACTACAAGAGTTAAAAACACCAGCCCCCCGTTTAGCGATGCCTCCCTTCCGGAGGAGCTGAACAACTTCTACGCTCGCTTTGACGGGGACAACAGGGAGCCGGCTACCAAAGCCTTGCCACCCCCGGAAGAGCAGGTGCTCACTCTGTCGACCTCCGACGTAAGGGGTGTTCTACGCGGAGTGAACACACGTAAGGCTGCTGGACCTGATAGCATCCCTGGACGGGTACTCAAGGAATGTGCTGATCAGCTGGCTGATGTCTTCACCACCATCTTCAATCTGTCATTGGCCCAGGCAGTAGTCCCTAATGCTTCAAGACCGCTACCATTATTCCTGTGCCAAAGCAAACAGCTGTGACGTGTCTGAACGACTATCGACCTGTCACACTCACACCCATCATAATGAAGTGTTTCGAGAGACTGGTCCTGGCTCACATAAAAGCCAGTGTTCCCGCCTCTCTTGACCAACACCAGTTTGCCTATCGTGCAAACAGATCAACGGAGGATGCAATCACAACTGCTCTACACTCTGCACTGAATCACTTAGATGGTAAAGAGACCTATATCAGAATGCTGTTCATAGGCTACAGCTCAGCATTCAACACTATCGTCCCCAACAAGCTGGCCACCAAACTCCACACTCTTGGCCTGAACACTTCCCTCTGCAACTGGATCCTGGACTTCCTAACAAACAGACCCCAGTCTGTCAAATTAGGTAACCACACCTCCTCTCCCTCTTCACCCACGACTGTGTGGCTGTTCATGGTTCCAACACCAAGTTTGCGGATGGTAGGCCAGATCACCAACAACGATGAGTCAGCCTACAGGGAGGAGGTCCAGCATCTCGTGAAGTGGTACGCCAATAACAACCTGGCCCTTAACATCAAGAAAACCAAAGAAATCATTGTGGACTTCAGGAAGTCTAAAAGCGGAAGTCACACCCCTCATCCACATCCATGGGGCTGTGGTGGAAAGGGTGGACAGCTTTAAGTTCCTCGGAGTCCACATCACGGAAGACCTCTCCTGGTCCCTCAATACCTCCTCTCTGGTGAAGAAGGCCCAGCAGCGCCTATATTTCCTAAGGAGGCTGAAGGGATGTAACCTGTCAACCCTGATCCTCTCTAACTTTTACCGCTGCACAATAGAGAGCATCCTGACAAACACTATCACAGTATGGTATGGCAGCTGTAGCTACTATGACCGGAAAGCCCTGCAGCGGGTAGTCAAAACCGCCCAACGCATTACCGGCACCCGGCTACCGACCATAGAGCACATATACTAGAAACGCCGTTTACGGAGGTCACGGACCATCATCAAAGACCCTACCCACCCCAGCCACAGTCTGTTCACCCTCCTGCCATCTGGGAGACGCTACAGATGCATTCGCACCCGAACGACCAGATTTAGGAACAGCTTCTTTCCCAGGGCTGTCATCCTACTGAACTCCACAAATAAACTCTAAAGACTGCACATCTGCCAATGCACTTTATTATGTTTATGTTAATGTATTACAAGCCAAATGAATGTTGAATGTTTAAATGTCTTAATCTAAATGTACACTCTCGGGAGCCGCAAGCCTACATTTCGTTGTACTGCACTTGTGCACTAACAATAAAGTTGATTATGATTATTATGATTATGACTTTGCTGCAAATGGGAATTCCTAGCACAAGTCACTTCATAAATCATAAATATAACTCATTTGTTGCCCAAAAAATGAAAAGTGTACGTATTTCTGTACACCACATGCCTGTCTATGTCATTGCAAGAAGATAGAAAGCCTTTTACGAATTGGAGAAGACGAGTACCTCTGTAAACTGCAGGATGGGGAATTACAATGTAACTGTCTGTCTACATCAGAGGGGAATGCGCCTATTATCCTCAGTGATTCATTTCCTAAGGCATCATTTCTTGGGTGAAGCTGAAACCTTATTCCTTCTTGGGCAGCTTCTCGTAGGAAGTGCTGTCTCTTATTGAGCAGTCTTGGGAAAGTGCCTCTGAATGGGAGTGGGGAGTGCTTCTGTGAAGGGGAGAGTGACTGATGAGGTGGCTTTTGGTAAATTGGTGTTCTGGATGCTGAATATGGATAAACCCAAATGCCGCTTATGTTGCCTTACTTAGATTAAAAATCTATTAATTGCAAAGTAAAAAAGTGTGTTGAAAATTAACCAGAATGCACTAAAAATAGTAGTAGAAAATACAAGTGTTTCCAGGGCGCATCATGTCCCCACCCAGAGTCTCCTACAACCGTACTGCCACTGGGTGAGGTAGTATTTGGAAGGAGTGTACGCAGTTCTAAATGTTCTGCCTTCGGCCTAAGACGAAACGAGTTGTATTCCCTACCTGATGTGTTTAATGAAGAATAAATCATGTCTGCAATTGCTTGTTACTCCTTCACCTTTTCTTCAACCACATTGCAGTATTGTTGAAATTGAGCAAGACCTGCAGCTGTATTTGAAGGTCTGCTTCCTGCTCCTTTTTGTGATGAATGAGATTTTTTTTGCAATGATTGTGCCTAATAGTTATCTCAAGGAATAGCCCTAGATTTATGTTCATTTGTGTAAATTTTATGCAGTCCACACATTGTAACATTATGAATTATTCCTGACCTTGTTTATATTACTTTGTCTGGTGGTCAGGATGCTTTTGCTGCACTGTCCACCTCAGTACTTTCTGGTTTATATTCCTCCTTATTGTTATAGTTGTCCTTGGAATACACCACATAGTCATTAGCTATGATAACTGGCAGCTGAATTGTCTGCCTTGTTTAGCTGAGTTTTTCTTTGCTTGTATTTGTAGAAACGTATATCATCAAACCCATTCTTAGTGGCAGTGGGAAACCATCTTTCAGGAATCCTCTTCTGTATTTGTATATACACTAGCATTCTGCCCTTGCATGTGGAGGACCAGACTTTCCCTCCCTGTCCTTGGATTTTAGATTTGCACAGTTTAAGTTGATTAGAGCTACGAGCAATGTACTTGCCGTAGTTTCCCCTCACCACATTGTGCACCTCTATGGTGCTTTTACACTAGCCTCGGGAGAATCCTTGCACCACCCAGTCTCTGATGCACTGGTCTCTGGCACCTAGCAGGATCGCCAGTGTAAACTTGCCAATTCGCTAAGACCGTCTGCCGGAAAGATCTGACATAAAAACAAATTGGTTTTCTTGCCAATACAAAAAGAAAATACTGTAGATGCTGGAAATCTGAAATAAAAACAGAAAATGTTGGAGATACTCAGCAGGTCAGGCAGCATCTGTGAAGAGAGAAACAGAGTTAACGTTTCAGGTCGATGACCTTTCGTCAGAACTCTTGCCAGCTGGTCTGAGCAAATATGGAAACTTTACATTGGTGTTGCTGCCAGGTGCATGAGTCCTATGTAAATGAGTGGCACTGTTAGCACCCCTCTAAGACCAGTGTAACAGCAGCTGACTACTTCCAAAACTGCAGTTGTATAGTTCACTAGGTTGGTGCAATTCAGTGTTATTTCATTTTTCAATATTAGTATGCATTGTGTAAGGTACATCATCTGCTTCTCTGTTACATTTATCCTCAGTGATTCATTTCCTAAGGCATCATTTCTTGGGTGGAAACTTATTCCTTCCTGGGCAGCTTCTCGTAGGAAGTGCTGTCTCTTATTGAGCAGTCTTGGGTTTATTCCCTCTGCAGCTTTCCTCCTGTCGTGACCGGTTTGTTCCTAGACCCTAGCTATCTCTCAGGTCTGTAGCTAAGCATGCTAACGCACATTGTCAGCCCATTCATCTTCCTCCCCCCTTCTGCTACCAGTATGTTTAGTAATTATATTGCTTCCAGAAACCTTCAATTTAAAAAAAAAATTACTTCCAATCCTGACCATCAATAAATTATTATTGGAATCCCATTTTGTTCTGGGCAGTAACCTTTCAATCGGTTGTGTTGTTCAATAGTGAAGCAAGTAAAGACACCAGCATTTTGTGTTCTTTCTAATTGCCTTGTTCTGTTTTGTTTCCTCCCCTCCGCCCCCTTCCCCCCTCTCCCCATGTGCCAAGCGGGAAAGGACAGATTGTGGAGGTTTCTGTTGTCCTTTGATGAGGCTGGTTCTTTGCCAGGTGCTTTAGTAACTCCACAAAGTTGATTCTCAGTGGAGTGACCATGGCACCCAGAAGGATCCAGATAAGACTACAGGCCCCTCTGTATAAAAAAAAAAGTTATAGATAAGCTTGCCACATACAACGTTTTGGTACATGCTGCCAGCATCTGTGATAAGCCATTCTGCTTTGATCGTGAGATCAAATTAGTCTTTGTCTATGGGGAGATATACCTTATGTGAAATAAGGCAGTGAGAGAAAGGTGTTCAAAATGAAGAAGTAAAACAGAATGCCTGGAAGGCTTCTTAAATTAGTAGTGAGCAGTGAAAAGTAACACTTTTCCCAGAGATCAAAGAAAAAAGCTAACAGACTAGAGTTGTATGTGTTTAAATATTTTACGCCTAAAGTCTGCTTGGCAAAAAAAACTGATTCATTTCCTCTGAAGCACTTTAAATCCAAGCTCTCTCTCTAAATAAGTTGAAGTAAAATATGGCATGCATAAATTTTGCCATTCAAATGATGAGATATTTTGCTCATGATAACATTCTTTGTAAAATCCCACGAGCATTGAGCATGACTGACTTTAATCAGTCAGCTTCTTGTGTTTTGTATGATTAGAATTGCTGAAACTTAATTACCTTCGCATTCTTTTGCATTTAATTTTTTTTGAAGACACCAAGGTCTTAGCTGTTATCAAGTTAATAAATAGAACTCAAAGTTGCTAAAATTTTAATGAAGCTGAATTTTATCAACAACAACTTGAATTTATATAGCACCTTTAACACAGTAAAATGTCCCAAGGACAGGAGCATTATCAGACAAAATTTGACACCAAGCCAAGGAAGGAGATAGTAGGGCAAGTGACCAAAAGCTTGGTCAAAGCGATAGGTTTTAAGGAGGAGAGAGAGTTAGAGAGGTTTAAGGGAGGGAATTCTCAAGCATGGGGCTTAGGCAGCTGAAGGCATGGCTGCCAGTGGAAGGGCGAAGGAAATCGGGGATGCACATGAGGCCAGAATTTGAGGAGCGCTGGGATCTCGGAGGGTTGTAGGGCGGGAGGAGGTAACAGAGATGCGAGGGGCAATTTGAACACCAGGATGAGAATTTTAAATTTGATGCATTGCTGGATCAGGAGCCAATATAGGTCAGTGAACACAGGGGTTGATGGGTGAATGGAACTTGGTGCAGGTAAGGATGCGGGCAAAAGAGTTTTGGATGAACTGAAATTTCCGGAGGGTGGGAGGCCAGCCAGGAGAGTGTTGGAATAGTCGAATTTGGAGTTAACAAAACCATGGATGAGGGTTTCAGTAACAGATGAGCTGAGGCAAGGGCGAAGGTGAGCAATTAATACGGAGGTGGAAGTCGGCGGTCTTGGTGAGGAGTAGGATATGAGGTCGGGAGATTAACTCTGGGTCACACCGGACGCCAAAGTTGTGAACAGTGGTTCAGCCTCAGAAAGTGGCCAGGAAGGGAGATGGAGGCAATGGCACTTGAATGGAGCTTGTGTTGGGGACCAAAGACCATGGCTTCGGTCTTCCCAATATTTAATTGGAGAATTAAATCCTAGCAACATTGTCCATCATCTTCCTGAAGAGGGATATTGAATTATGATGTTCTATATGTCCCCTACAGACGCTGTACACATGCAAACTAGGTTGCTTTCAGGTTTCCTATATATAAAAAAAGCTAAAGTTACAGAGTTGATGGCTTAATCTTTATACTTTTTCAACAGTTAATCACATTAGGTTTAAGTTAAATTTTCCTATATTTAAAATTAATTTTCAGTATAGTGTTCGGGGATCATTTGTTGCTGGCATGTTGTATAGGTTCTTTAAACATAGTTTCCATTACATGAAAATCTATAGAATATGCCTGCAACTGTTATGCCTACTGCTGAATCCATCGAGGCACGTCAGTATAGAGCTTGAATTACTTCATAAGCTTTAGCTTTTGCCTATCTGGAAAGGTCAATTATTGCTCCCTTCTAGAAGGGCAAGACGTATTGTGCTAATGTTGCTGCCCTCTAAAATGTAACGTTCCACTACCATTTAGCACTCTCCTTGATGTTTGCATGAACGTTTGGGGATATCGCAGATTGAGAGGACTCGAGCTTGAATGATGAAAAAGTAAAGGATTTAAACTCAGCCGGTGTGGCTTTTGCCAAGAATTCAATCTTCTCACTAGCAAGTTGGAATTGCATATCAGAATGTTATAAACACAGGAATGCTCAGACCAAGCCTGGTAATTTATGTACAAAATCTCTCTTGTGACTGGGGCGCTAACATTGGGAATGAGGCAGTGAATCACCCCTCAAGTAAAACCCAGAAAGTAAAAAAAAGCAGAAATGAAATGTAAAAGCTGCAACACATCATTATTATACATGTTCTTTAAAATGGCCATTGTTTATGCAAGAAACTAGCATTCTTTGTTAAGAGTTCAGTAACAGTCTATTGAGCATAGGCAGAGTAACAGCTGGATGGGAAAGAACTGTTTACCTGTAAACACTACAGTCCTGTATTTTGCCATCTGTTCCAGGGACATTCTTGGTAGACAATTCACGCTCACTGAATGCTGCTTGTGAATTTCAGCTTGCCACTTAACATTTTTCAACAATATTTATTTCACTATATAATGAATTGTTGAATTATGAATGATATGCTCCCATTTAAGTTGCACTTAGATTCCCAGTATGTTAAAGTGAGCATAACATTTGTGAAGGTCATTTGCAGTAACAATGTAATGCAACCTTGGAGTACTGAATGTTCTTTGCAACTTTCTGAATAGAGACGTTTCCTCTTCACAGCTATATAAAAAATAAATGTACAAAGAAAGGTCGGCTACACTTTTAATGGGTATTTAATTTTATATTTTATGGATGTTTTTCAAATTAAAAAGAGATCAAATTTGACTTACATTAGTTTCACCAATTAATTATGTACAGTTTGGAAGTACATGAAATTGAAATCCAATTAAAATATATTCTTAAAAGTACAAAATTTTGATGCTGTGGATTAAAAGACTGTGTCCTGTTGGTGTGTGTTGGTATTTTTGTATTCACTATTTATAAATAAATGAAAAGCTTAATTTTTTAATCCCCTAAACCCCCCCCCCCCCCTTATATTATCAACCTTATATTTCCCTCCGACTTCTGGTTTTACTGAAAGAGCTTACCTTCTGTGTCTGAGAGTAACAGCCTTCCTCAGAATAATCTTCACCTATAGGCGGCCACTAGAAAGGATCATTGACTCCAATCTATTACTTTCTGTAGCAAGCGACTGGGCTGTGCCTTGCCCAGCAACACAGCAGAGATTGAGATTTCACTTGCCCAGTTTTATAACATTGAAAAATAGAAAGTTTTTTTTTAAGAAACTGAAGAACAGTATTATTTCAAATTGTTACCGCCTTGCCAATGGAAAATAATGTTGGAATTTGTTTGGATAAATGTTGACATTGTACTTTAGTACTCACTGTGATAACTATGCCTGTTCCAACACAAAGCTCAAGCATCTGTTATTCAGTAATCTGACGTTAGTAGCAAAACACAAAAACCATAATGGCATAAGAAATAAAAGTTTGAGAGAGATTGGCTGATGTATTTGGGAAGGCCCTACTCATTAGAGAATTGAGAGGTGTCACCAAGCAGCTCTGTATAGTCAAAAGGAGTCGAGAAACTACGCTGTTAAACCTAAAGTGAATTGCCTGTAAGTGATGTAATAAACATCATAAATCTCAGTTAAAAAAAATCACCCTGAGGCCATATGCTTTCCTGTGGTGTGCCGATTTTTAATCCTCCACGGGAGGGAAAATCCATTTTGTTGCTTTAGACTGAGATGGTGAGTTGCCAAACAATAGAATGCGTACTTCCCCAGAGGCTGTGCATTCAGTTTGATGAAAACATTTGATTCTGAGGGAGGCTTTTGGTGTTTGAAATCAGCATCTCACACCAGTAAGTGACATGCTTGATTGTCCACAACCATAAGGACATAGAAATTCAGTCAATCACTTCTCATTGTGAATTATTTTTAACCAGTAACAGGTGCAGCTGAGCATACGAGTGCATCCTTTCGCAAAGCTACATTGTGATGCTTTGAAAGCAGTTCTGTCTCACAGTTGTAAACTGTCTAATGAAAACAGTACTGTGGCATCTGAGATTATTATTTAATGGGGCAGTGATGTTAAAAAAAGAACCTTTATTGTACCTGATTTATTGCTTGGGATTTCACCTTCCTACTGGTAATGCTACCTCACTTTTAGTGCAGGGTTGTTAGTCTCAGCAGTAAGAGGGCAGAAATGGTTGCCAAAAAAGTGTGACTGCTGGTATATTTCCTGCTCCACCAAAAAGTTGTGGTTCATAAAAGTAATACTTGGTGGAATTTCTGGAGTTGCATAATTTTGTCGCGCCAAACTGGAGTTGAATAGTGTGTTCCCATCACTCCTTTTATTGTTACAAGTAGCGTGCAAAATATTTTACTGTTGCTTTTGCTAAAAATAAAAACATTAGGTGACAAGTATTATTTTTGTTGTTCTTTACTGACATTCTTTGTTACAGGCATTAGCCACATAGTTGTACTGGCCTTGCTAGACGTGCTCCTATCTAGTTATCCAGCAAGTTAAACACTTATTCAAAATAATTCCTCGTGAAGCCGTTTGCTGTTTTGAAGCTTTACTTGAACAAATTTGTGAAACTGTAAACAAAGACAAAGTATGTTTTGTACATAAACTGAGTACTATACATTCGATATTACATAAGATATAAACATATTTACAACAGTAGAATAGACTAATTATATAACTAACATTTGGACTCACTTCTGTAACTATCAAATATTAACCTTTTATAAACATAGTGTTATCAAAATACTACTCTGACAACGTTGCTATTATGCTAACAAACAAAGATACTCAGATATTGCGCTTGGCCTAACATAGAAGATCAGATTACATTGGATTACAAATCCCTCATGGAATTCTCCATTACTCAAGTCAGGTTCTTCCTGGAATTCCACTTCCTGGGATTCTACTTCCTGGGTCACACAGGAAGAAAGGTCAAATGACCCCTCCTCCCACACAAACACTGCTAACACATAACCACCACCAGAGGGTGCTATCTGCATATAAAATGGTCCATAAGGCCAGAACAATAGTATTTTTCAACCCTATATAGTGGGTGATAATATTTCGACAATGGAATATATATATATATTTCCCTTTTTCAAACCGTATATAGAACATGACAAATCACCCTGACATCCAATAGAACAGTGTATAGACCAAAACAATCACTAATTATTAGACAAAACAAGCAGTCCAAGGTTTTTTCTTCAATTAAAAATAGAAAATGCTGGAAATACTCAGCAGGTCAGGCAGCATCCATGGAGAGAGAAACAAAGGTAACATTTCAGGTCGATGATCTTTCATCCGAACTGGAAAAAATTAGAGATGTAACGACATCAACAACAACTTGTATTTATATAGCGCCTTTAACGTAGTAAAACATCCCAAGGCGCTGCACAGGAGTATTTTAAGACAAAAAAATTGATACCGATCCACATAAGGATAAATTAAGGCAGGTGACCAAAAGCTTGCTCAAAGAGGTAGGTTTTAAGGAGCGTCTTAAAGGAGGAAAGAGAGGTAGCGAGGCAGACCGGTTTAGGCAGGGAATTCCAGAGCTTAGGGCCTAGGCAACAGAAAGCACGGCCACCAAAGGTTGAGTGATTACAATCGGGGATGTTCAAGACGGCAGAATTAAAGGAGCGCAGATATCTCCGGGGGGGGGGGGGGGTGGGTGGTGGGGCTGAAGGAGATTATAGAGATAGGAAGGGGCGAGGCCATGGCGGGATTTGAAAACCAGGATGAGAATTTTGAAATCGAGACGCTGCTTAACCGTGATCCAATATAGGTCAGCGAGCACAGGGGTGATGGGCGAACGGGATTGGTGCGAGTTAGGACATGGGCAGCCGAATTTTGGATGGCCTCAAGTTTACGTAGGGTGGAATGTGGGAAGCCAGCCAGGAGTGCATTGGAATAGTCAAGTCTAGAGGTAACAAAGGCATGGATGAGGGTTTCAGCGGCGGATGAGCTGAGGCAAGGGCGGAGACGGGCGATGTTACGGAGGTGGAAATAGGCGGTCTTTGTTATGCTACGGATATGTGGTCGGAAACTAATTTCAGGGTCAAATATGACACCAAGGTTGCGAACAGTGTGGTTAACAGGTTTTAAACAAGTACAGAAGCAGGGAAAGGGGAGGAAAGAACAAAAGGAAAGGTCTGTGATAAGGTGAAGACAGGAGAGATTAAATGACTAAAGGAGATGCGAATGGAACAAGTAAAGAAACACAAGATGGGTGTCGAGGAGGTGCAGATGGGAACACAGATCCATTACCAACAGCTGGTGTCTGGGAAAATGGGGGCAGTGGTTATGATCTGAAATTGTTGAACTCCGTGTTGACCCATCTTTTGTTTCCAATAACCACAGTATTTTGCTTTTGTATTAGTTATTTCTTTAAGATCGGATAGGAGCAACGCAGCCCCTTCAGTTGATAGATGGAGGCAGAAAGTTACTCTGTGCCGATGTGCTTATTCCAGTGGACTTCAAATCGTGTGGCATTATAGCTTGATTGGTATATAACTCTTTCTATGAGATGTTAAGAAAGGTTGTGAAATGAAGGCGGATATTTTAGCGCTTTTTTTTAATTTACTCACTTTTGAGTAATTTCTGCAATAACATATTGAGGAATGGCAGCATCTCAGTCCCCAAGCTTCAGAAGTACGTGCTGCCATTCTTTAATACCCCACTGCAGTAAACACACAACAAAATCAAGAAATGTTAGTATTTCAAAAAATAATCACGCCATAAGAAGGCGGCATCGTGGAAGTGTGATATGGGATTTAACTATCGCTTGGGGAATAGTTAATAACTAATTCACTACATCACTCGTGAGTTCTAACATAATCCCCAACATTAGATAAATCACGTATGGCACTCCAGAAGGTGCAGGATTCTCTATTTACTGAAACAGGCCGACACCTCAGTTAAATTCTTCGTCATTCTTTGCATTCACAGTAGTACTGTGAATGACTATCGTACAGACGTTCATTTATAAAGGATGCTTTCTCGGGCACTAATTGATTCACAGTATACATTAGTAATGAAGGTCAGGTGTAACTGTTTGAGTTCTAATACCATCCTTATGTTGGAGGTAAGGGCTGAGAGAAATCAGTATTCAAGCGAAGATCTGTGATCTATGAGCATCACTTTCCCTGAATTTGTTTAAAGTGTGCTGCAGGTCCCCTAATGAGCTCATTGGAAGTCGAATAAAGAATAGATGTCTGCATTTTGCATTGTCTCTAATAACAGGTCTATTAAACCATGAAATTTTAAGTTTTGGCTGCATGGAATTCTCCTCCTTTAACATTGTCAGGCACTGTCAATTTCAGGAATATGGACCTTATCCTCCCCCCACCCCGCTACACAAAACTTCAGTGCATGTCACTTTGTTTACCAGATGACATTTTTAATAAAGCTAATAATTAATTATTGACATAAATCCTGTTCAGGCCATAGAAGGGACAATAATGGCAAATCATTTTAATTAGAAGTCCTCCCAGCTACTGCACAAATCTTAATTGTACTGTACTTGTCACTCAGAATAGTGATAAAGATTTCTGATGCAGATTACTCTACCAGAGATACGGAAGCAAATAAACATTACCATGGCCCGGAATTTGCGGTCAGCGGTGAAGCAAAAGCATTCGCTGCTGGCCCGATAGGTTTTGCATAAAGATCTTGCGATCTCTGTGTCGATAACTTTGGGTTTTCTGACGTTCACTTCAAATCAACGGAGTATAGTGGGGATCCCCTTGTGCGAGCTGCTGTGACGTCAATAATCTGTGTAAGCAGCCAATCAAAATGCAGAATACTCAGACAGCAAACAAGGAAGTGAGTAAGCTCTTAAAATTTTAACTTTTTAAAATTGTTAACAAGAGCAAAACAAAGATGGGGCACTCTCAAAAGGCAAACCTTAAATGAAGATGGACAAACTAAAAAAAAATAATTTTTTAAATTTAATTTTTATTAAAATCTTCACTGCACAAAATTAAAATTAGTTTTTCAGGTCCATAACCTTTGTTTAGCAGTCAATACGCTGTTAAAACCCCAGTTATACCTAATCCCTTTGGGTCTAACCTTTAGTGGGGAATTTAACAGTGTAATTACTGTGGAAGAGCTGAAATTTTTGTCAGTTTCCCTGATTTGAGTAATTAAACTGATTGCCGGCTCTGTGGCGGTGGGGGTTGGGGGGCACAGTGCAGCCTGTGTCGGAACTGTGAATAACTCTGCGCCAAATCCCGACGTTACGGTCAATTTCAAAAGCGGAATGACAGTAACGCTGCCAGTTCACTGTCATCCAGACCAAAACTCCAGGCCATTATTAAGTTATTCTCAAATGTTGAATATCATCAGATAAGGACAGAAAAATGGGTTGACTTCTTTACCCGGCAGAATCTATCTTATTGAACCTTTTCCCCGCTCCCACCATCCTCAACCCATTAGACCTGGCAGGAGAGTTACATAGAAACACACAAGATAGGAGCAGGAGTAGGCTATTCGGCCCCTCGAGCCTGCTCTGCCATTCAATGAGATCATGGCTGATCATCCAAATTCAGTACCCTGTTCCTGCCTTCTCTCCATAGCCCTTGATCCCTTTAGCCTTAAAAAATATATCTAACTCCTCCTTGAATATATTTAATGAATTGGCCTCTACTGCCTTCTTTGGTAGAGAATTCCACAGGTTCACCACTCTCTGGGTGAAGAAATTCCTCCTCATCTCTGTCCTAAATGGCTTACCCCTTCTCCTTAGACTGTGACCCCTGGTTCTGGACTCCCCGACCAGCAGGAACATCCTTCCTGCATCTAGTCTGTCTAGTCCTGTCAGAATTTTATACGTTTCAATGAGCTCCCTTCTCATTCTTCTAAACTCCAGCGAGTACAAGCCCAATCGACCCAATCTCTCCTCATACGTCATTCCTGCCATCCCAGGTATCAGCCTGGTGAATCTTCACTGCACTCCTTCCATGGCAAAAACATCCCTCCTCAGATAAGGCGACCAAAACTGCACACAATACTCAAGATGTGGTCTCACCAAGGCCCTGTACAACTGCAGCAAGACATCCTTGTTCCTGTACTCAAACCCTCTCGCTACGAAGGCCAACATACCATTTGCCTTCTTAACCGCCTGTTGCAGCTGCTTGCTTACTTTCAGCGACTGGTGCACAAGGACGCCCAGGTCTCGTTGCACTTCCCCTTCTCCCAATCTATTACCATTCAGATAATAATCTGCCGCCTTGTTTTTGACACCAAAGTGGATAACCTCGTATTTATCCACGTTATATTGCATCTGCCATGCTTCTGCCCAATCACCCAACCTGTCCAAATCATACTGGAGTTTCTCAGCATCCTCCTCACAGCACACATGCCCACCCAGCTTTGTGTCATCTGCAAACTTGGAGATATTACATCTAGTTCCCTCGTCCTTGTGAATAGCTGGGGTCCAAGGACCGATCCCTGCAGTACCCCACTAGTCACTGCCTGCCCCTCAGCAAAAGAGCTGTTTATTCCAACTCTTTGCTTTCTGTCTGCCAACCAGTTCTTTATCCAAGTCAATACCTTGCCCCCAATGCCATGTGCCTTAACTTTACACGCTAATCTCTTATGCGGGACCTTATCGAAAGCCTTTTGAAAGCCCAAATACACCACATCCACTGGTTCTCCCTTATCTATTTTACCAGTTACATTCTCAAAAAATTCCAGTAGATTAGTCAAGCACGATTTACCTTTTGTAAATCCATGTTAACTTGGTCCAATCCGGTCACTTTTCTAAGTGCTCTGCTATTACATCTTTTATAATGGACTCTAGCATTTTCCCCACGACCGATGTCAGGCTTACCGGTCTGTAATTCCCCGTTTTCTCTCTACCACCCTTTTTGAACAGTGGTGTAACATTAGCTACCCGCCAATCCATGGGTACTGTTCGAGTCTATAGAATTTTGGAAGATGACCAGCAATGCATCTACTATTTCTAGGGCCACTTCCTTAAGTACCCTAGGATGTAGATTATCAGGCCCTGGGGATTTATCGGCCCTCAAGCCCATCAATTTCCCTAACGCCATTTCCCTACAAATTCTGATTTCTATCAGTTCCTCCCTTTCATTAGACCCTATGTTCCCCGACATCTCTGGGAGGTTATTTGTGTCCTCCTTTGTGAAGACAGAACCAAAATATGCATTTAATTGGTCCACCATTTCTTTGTTCCCCATTATAAATTCCCCTGATTCTGACTGCAAGGGACCTACGCTTGACTTCACCAATCTTTTTCTCTTCACATCTCTATAAAAGCTTTTACAGTCAGTTTTTATGTTCCATGCAAGCTTACTCTCATACTCTATTTTCCCCCTCTTAATTAATCCCTTTGTCCTCCTTTGTTGAATCCTAAACTGCTCCCAATCCTCAGGTTTACTGCTTTTTCTGGCCAATTTATATGTCCTCTCCTTGGATCTTATGCTATCCCTAATTTCCCTTGTTAGCCACGGTCGAGTCACCTTTTTTGTTTTATTTTTATGCCAAACTGGGATGAACAAATTCTGTAGTTCATCCATGCGATCTTTGAATGTTTGCCATTGCCTATCCACCGTCAACCCTTTGAGTGACATTCCCCAATCAATCCTACACAACTCGCGCCTCATACCATCGTAGTTTCCTTTATTTAAATTCAGGACCCTAGTCTCTGAGTCAACTACTTCACTCTCCATCTTAATGAAGAATTCTATCATATTATCGCTCTGACCAAAGGGGCCTCGCACAACAAGATTGCTAATTAATCCTTTCTCATTAAATAATACCCAGTCTAAGATGGCCTGGGAATATTGGTCCAAGAAACATATTGGTCCAAGAAACCATCCCGTATACACTCCAGGAATTCCTCCTCCACAGTATTGTTACTAATTTGGTTAGCCCAGTCTATATGTAGATTAAAGTCACCCATGATAACTGCTGTGCCCTTATTGCACGCTTCTCTAATTTCCCTTTTAATGCCGTCCCAACCTCCGCATTACTGTTTGGAGGTCTTTATACCACTCCCACTAGCGTTTTCTGCCCCTTGGTATTTCTCAGTTCTACCCATACAGATTCCTCATCATCAGAGAAACATAGAAGATAGGAGTAGGAGTAGGCCATTCGGCCCTTCAAGCCTGCTCTGCCCTTCAATGAGATCATGGCTGATCATCCAAATTCAGTACCCTGTCCCTGCCTTCTCCCCATATCCTTTTAGTCTTAAAAAATATATCCAACTCTTTCTTGAATATATTTAATGAACTGGCCTCCACTGCCCTCTGTGGCAGAGAATTCCACAGGTTCACCACTCTCTGGGTGAAGAAATTCCTCCTCATTTCAGTCCTAAATGGCTTACCCCTTACCCTTAGACTATGACCCCTGGTTCTGGACTCCCCGGCCATCAGAAACATCCTTCCTGCATCTAGTCTGTCCAGGCCTGACAGAATTTTATCGGTTTCGATGAGATCCCCTCTCAATCTTCTAAACTCCAGTGAGTATAAGCCCAATCGACACAATCTCTCCTCTTACGTCATTCCTGCCATCCCAGGTATCAGCCTGGTGAATCTTCGCTGCACTCCTTCCATGGCAAGAACGTCCTTCCTTAGGTAAGGCGACCAAAACTGCACACAATACTCAAGGTGCGGTCTCACCAAGGCCCTGTACAACTGTAGCAAGACATCCTTGTTCCTGTACTCGAACCCTCTTGCTACGAAGGCCAACATACCATTTGCCGCCTTAACCGCCTGCTGTACCTGCATGCTTACCTTCAGCGACTGGTGCACAAGAACACCCAGGTCTCTTTGCACTTCCCCTTCTCCCAATCTATTGCCATTCAAATAATAATCTGCCTTCCTGTTTTTGCCACCAAAGTGGATAACCTCACATTTATCCACATTATAGTGCATTTGCCATGTTTCTGCCCAATCACCCAACCTGTCCAAATCGTACTGGAGTTTCACGACATCCTCCTCACAGCTTACCCTCCCACCCAGCTTTGTGTTGTCTGCAAATTTGGAGATATTACATCCAATTCCCTCGTCCAGATCATTAATATATATTGTGAACAGCTGGGGTCCTAGGACCGATCCTTGCGTTACCCCACTAGTCACTGCCTGCCACTCGGAAAACGACCCATTTATTCCAACTTTTTGCTTTCTGTCCGCCAACCAGTTCTCTATCCAAGTCAATACCTTGCCCCCAATCCCATGTGCCTTAATTTTGCACGCTAATCTCTCATGTGGGACCTTATCGAAAGCCTTCTGAAAGTCCAAATACACCACATCCACTGGTTCTCCCTTATCTATTTTACCAGTTACATCCTCAAAAAATTCCAGTAGATTAGTCAAGCATAAGCTAATATCCTTCCTTACAATTGTGTTAATCCCCTCTTTAACCAGCAATGCTACCCCACCTCCTTTTCCTTTTTGCCTATCTTTCCTGAATATTGAATACCCCTGGATGTTGAGTTCCCAGCCTTGGCCACCCTGGAGCCATGTTTCCGTAATCCCAATCATATATTTACCTCTATTTGCGCAGCTAATTCATCCACCTTATTACGAATGCTCCTCGCATTAAGACACAAAGCCTTCAGGCTTGTTTTTTTAACGCTTAGATCTTTTAGAATTATTATTTCATGTGGCCATGATTGATTTAAACCCTTGATTTCTCTGTCTGCCACTTTTGTTTTTCTCCTTCCTGTCTTTTGTTTTTATCCTTGTTTCCCTTTCCTGTGTCTCCCCGCTCAGGTTCCCAACCCCCTGCCATTTTAGTTTAAGTACTTGATCAGCATTTCATACAGAACATATACCTATAGCCATTTATAGTGCATTAAATATCCTCGTACGGCCAACATTTCAGACTTTTGATTTTGTCTGCACCCAATCTGGTGGTGCAGTCCAGCAACGTGCTCCATTGACTTCACTGAGAGCTTCCGCTTCAGAGCAGCCTGTGGGCTAATCTATGGCCATCAGAAAATAATCACTTATCAGTTCAGTGTGCTTGCATGCCCATCTAATTTTTTTCTTCGAACAAGGCAACCTCAGATTGGCCCCAGGATGACACGGTGCACCAGCTTTCATTAAAGTCAATGCACCCACTCCATGATACATGCAGTCGCTCTTTCTAACCTCTATCACCAGAACAACACTGAAGAAAAACAGAGACTCGAAATGTCAACCTCTGAGGATGCAATTAACCAAGGATGTTTCATGTAAGGTTTAATATATTTTTGTATTCATGTTTAAGAGCAAGCAAGGAGAAATATTTTGATTAGAAATACTTCGCAGACTTGCCTTCCATTTTAGGAAAAAATCTTTTCTGATTTTTCCTCCCTTGACAGTTTTCTCCTCTTCTCTCCTTAAGACATTGACTCCTTGCTGGGATGCAGTTTCCTGCATACCAGTCATCCTTGAACCCATTACTCAAATGCTCATTATTCAGGTGTGAACTTTAACTGTGTTGTCTGTTTCAAAAATAAATGATTATACATGAAGCATTTTGGGGCATCCTGAGAATGTGATACGGCACTATATAATACATTCTGGGTGGTGATACCAGCAGGCTAATCAACCATGAGGCATCGTAGTCAAGCATGATTCTGCCCTCACCTGCTGCCCACACGTACATATTTCCAGCAGGGGTCATTGGATAACAATCAGCAGCAGAAACTCTTCAATTTCCACCCTAACCCAAATGCCGAGACAGATTCAGCACCCTTACCCCTGCCCAACTGAAAATTAGTTTACGAAGAAACAGACAAACCATCAGAGTTCAGACCTTCCTAGTCATTCCATCTGCTCACTATTCGCTGAGCCATCAGGACAGCATTGGGTAAAACCTTCCTAATGTGCCAAGAAAGTCCTAGAAGCAAATTCTGCTTAGTTGCCAATTTCAGGCATGACCTTGTGGAGATTTTCAAGGGTGGTGGTCATGCACCTCCCCACAGAGTAGTACGTTTGGTCTGTAGAAATGTTAAAGCACCACTTGACAGCTGGTTTAAAGCAGCCGTATCAGAAGTCAGCCATGGATAATTCAGACCACCAGAGAAAAGAAAAATTGGATAAATGACCTGAGGAAATTGATAAATTGAATTTTGGCCTGAGGGGACAAATTGTAACTTTGGTCTTTGTGAAAACGATAATGCAGGTACAGTATATTCCAAGTTTTGTGCAATCGCAGCCTTTTAAAATACATTCATTATGGGCATAGCAGCTTGAGTCAATCTATTGTTCCAAATAAAAAAATTTTCACTAAATGTCAGGTGGTGAGAAATTTCCCAGAGTTTCTTTGAGATTGGCTATAGTGTTTATCCTCTGCTGTCTTGGTTCTCCAGGATAGCATTGGCTGAGGGTGAGTGAACAGGCTAGCTAAGGGGGAACCAGTGGATGTGGTGTATTTGGATTTTCAGAAGGCATTTGATAACGGGCCGCACAAGAGGTTATTGCACAAAATTAGGGCTCACGGGATTGGGGGTAATATATTCGCATGGATTGAGGATTGGTTAACGGGTCATTTTCAGGTTGGCAGGCTGTAACTAGTGGGGTACCACAAGGTTCAGTGCTTGGACCTCAACTATTTACAATCTATATCAATGCCTTAGATGAGGGGATGGAGTGTAATGCATCCAAGTTTGCTGACAATACAAAGCTAGATGGGAAAGTAAGTTGTGAGGAGGAAGCAAAGAGGCTACAAAAGGTTATAGACAGGTTAAGTGAGGGGGCAAGAACATGGCAGATGGAATATAATGTGGAAACGTGAAGTTATCCACTTTGGTAGGAATAGAAATGTTGGTTTTCAGAGGGACCGAGGTGTCCTTGTACACAAATCACTGAAAGTTAACATGCAGGCAATCGGAATGCAAATGATATGTTAGCCTTTATTGCAAGGGGTTTGAAATATAAGAGTAAAGAAGTATTACTGCATTTATATGGGGCCTTGGAGACCACACCTGGAGTACTGTGTACAGTTTTGGTCTCCTTACCTAAGGAATATACTTGCCTTAGAGAGAGTGCAACAAAGGGTCACCAGTATGATAGCAAAATACTGCAGATGTTGGAAATCCGAAATAACAACAGAAAATGCTGGAAAAACTCAGCAGGTCAGGCAACATCCGTGGAGAGAAATTTGAGTTGACGTTTCGGGTTGGACCCTTCTTCAAAACTGGAAAGAAAAGAAACTAGATTGATTCCTGGGATGGGGATGGGGATTGTCCTATGAGGAGAATTGAGGAGACTAGGAAGTATTTCCCTAGAATTTAGAAGAATGAGAGGTGATCTCATTGAAATTCTTAAGGGGCTTGACCGGGTAGATGCTGAGAGAATGTTTCCACTGGCTGGGAAGTCTAGAACTAAGGGGTTACAGTCTCAGAATAAGGGGTCAGCCATTTAGGACTGAGATGAGACATTTCTTCACTCAGGGTTGTGAATCTTTGGAATTCTCTACCCCAGAGTGATGTGGATGCTCTGTCATTGAGTATATTCAAGACAGAGATCGAAATAATTTTGGATATTCAAGGAATCAAGGGATATGGGGAAAGTGCAGGAAGGTGGAGTTGAGGTAGAAGATCAGCCATGATCTTCAGTTGCGCAGCAGGCTAGAAGGGCTGAATGGCTTACTCCTGCTCCTATTTCTTATGTTGTACTGTTTACTGGATAGGGTGGGCTTGATGGGCTGATGATCTTTTCTCACACTTGTTTTCAGAATGTTGTATGTTCTTAGGCACTGTTAAACATTTGATACAGCCTTGTAATAATGCATTCATCAGTTAATTTTTATCTAGCTCCTTCTTGTTCTCTCTTGGCTCCCACCCTACAAAAAGTCATGAGATTTTTCCCTGATCAAGAGGTTAAGCAGATGTGTTGCTCGTAGGTTATTTTTGAATGGTCAGCTAGGAGGAGATGGATTGATTTGGGTTTCTTTCAATGCCTGTACTCCTTATTTTTTCCTCTCTTTTGGGAAGTGCTTCATTCCTATATCAGTAGATCTTTGTTGGGTAAGGGTATCCAGAGATATGGAGCAAAACCAGGTAAATGGAGTTGAGGTACAGATCAGCCATGATCTAACTGAATAGCAGAACAGGTTCCAAGGACTGAATGGCCTACTTCTGTTCCTATCTCCAGTTAGCACTTCCCCTAGACAACATGACCATGATCAGGAACTAACTTGTGTGCAGAATCACAAGCATGCACCTGCATCTTTTACATTGCACAGCAGGCTAAGACACAGCAAGCTGTGGCTCATGATTTCAAACAAAACAATGAAAAGTGTTGTGACTAGAATTTATACATCTACAAGGGGTGGAATCCTCCAGAGGCATCTGTCATTTTGAATTAAATTATTGATCCAGAAGCTAGCACTGTTCTACTATCAACCTCGTTCATCAATCTATGTATGTGAAAAATATACACGAAACACAATGCTGTACTAAATTGGTGACCAACTTCTGGGTTTTTAGAACAGCCACCCAGCTTTGAGAAACAGCACTTTATCTTTTATATTAGGCACTTTGCAGCCCTCTGACTTTAATAATTGACTTTAGCAACTTCAGACCTTAACTATAGCTCTTTTTTTACTCAAGCTGGAAGTGGTGGCAATGTGGAATGAGTATACCAGCATTTCTGGTTAGGTTGGGGATCCTCTGTTGAAACATCACGCTGGTGGTGTGATCTGCACCCTTGGTGTCAACCTGCTTTTTTCTTTCTACCAGGCTCCTGGGCCACTGGAGCCTGCTCTGCTGTGTTTGACTTCTCTCATTATGCCTCCTGTTGTCTTATCGTTTCTGCCATTTAACCATCTCCTGTTTTCCACTGAATCATGTACAGGTCATACTGTTTTTTTTTCCTGTATGTGTACCTCCCCCCTCTTGTCCTGTTCCAATTTAAATTTTGTTCAACCTGTAATGTCTTCCAGTTCTGACGAAGTGTCCAAACACTTCAAATGTTAACACTGTTTGTCTCTCCAGAGATACTGCTTGACCTGCTGAGTGTTTCCAGCACTTTCTGTTTTTCAAATTTCCAGTATCAGTATTTTGCTTTTTGTTGAAAGTATGAACCAATTCAGTTTGGTCAAAGATCCAATCTGATGTTTATGCAAAAGAAAAAAGCAATTCAAACTTTGCTGCAGATAGCACGAGTACATTTCATGTCTTTCTAATGTCTTGTGTCTCTGCCTGTCCTGTGCTTTCTACATTTATGACTCTAATGTAGAACCTAACTCTTTGTTATTGACTTCAGATCAAGGGCCACCGCTGTTAGTAACAGTCACTACACTGCAAAGTAATTCATTGCATGTGATGCACATGAGACCTTTCAAAGATATCATGCTATACAAGTACAATTTTTTTCATATTGTGGTTTCTACCTTATTTTGTTCCATGCCCAAGTGGAAACTTAAACTGGTTACTTGTATAAAAGCCAAAGATTGTGGAAAAATAGAAAACAATGGAAGGAATTATTGCAGTGCTACTGCATGTTCCTAGCTTTGTCTTTATTGGTGTACTAGCTGATCACCTATGGCATAGCTCGCGTTGTCTGGGTTCTGGAACATATTTATGTTTACCTGCTACCCTCGTCTGTCCCTTTTAAGGCCATGTTAATTCAAGATTAATTGATCTTGATTAATTTCTCTAGCTTGGCAGCTGCTTGGTTTCTCCCCTTGGGAAGATGTGACATCATCTGAAGATTATATAAACCATCTGAAATATGATGTATGCACTGGACCCAACTTTAAATATGCACTAGTCAATCGCCCTGGTATTGCACATGGGGAATTGAGGCCAAGCCCATTCTTGAGGTGAAGCGGATTTAGAGACTGGGGGATAATTGGACCAGAACGTGCAAATGTAATTCAGTGCCCATTTTGAAGTTTGTGTCCTCATTTTTGCATAATACTTCGAGCTTCTATATTACTATTTAAAGTTAAATAGCAAACATTATGGCAATTTCGAAAGCAGAGTAGAGTTGGTTGAAGCATACGAGCATATTTATTTGCAATATAGATGAGGCACTGAGATGAAAAACTGAGGTGCTACAATACTACCACTGGCAGGAGGGTGTAATTACAGCTTAACAAGTTTACATGGGCATTTGTCATTATAAGTATGGACATAGAAATTTATAAAGGAAAACATTGACAGGAAGTGCACTTAGATTTTTTAATACATTATAGATATATTGTGCTTTTTCATCGGGATAATTGTGTTTAATTTTTTTTGACTTGGTTATTCATAGACAACAAAAGAACCTCAAATTTCAGGGATCTGAAAGTCTGTTTCCATATTGAGGGAGCACTGTACCAGATTTTGAGGATTTAACTTCAACTGTTATACTGCACTTAAATTCTTTTGCTAAATGGCGTATTAGACTCTTAATTTCATTTAAATGGAAATGAAGAAGTGCCAACAGCTGATTGAATGGAATTATGACATCTCCCTAATATGTGATGTCAGCTTTTTAATATTTTTACGTACTCTTTAAATGTCAACGATTTTATAACTAGTGATTGGAAAGATGACCGAGTACATTATAGAACCACTCTGTTCCGTTCAAAACTGCCTGTAATAGATGAAGGCATTGTCATAAATTTTAGAAATGTTCTCAACTGCAGTCGTTTTCTCATTAGAATCTGTTGCTGTCTTCAGTTTCAGATCAAAACCTGAAGAGCAGTTTGGATGCTATGGAGCGGCAAATTCAGCGACTTGAAAGTGACATCAAGAAGTTTCCTGAAACACAAGATGAGCATGATAAGTTCGTGGAGAAAATGTCCATATCCTTTTTGAGGCATTACATGTCTCTGGGTTATAATTTGAAAAGTCTAATATTTATACACAGCGGAATCTTGTCATACTGATCACCATTGGTAGAGATCAGTCATTTAGAACAATCGAAATCTACTTTACAAAACTACAACCCATCTGACAGTGCAGCTACATTTGTATTGTGCTAGGACCATATCAGCACCATCCCTTGCGCAGGTCTCCCGCAGCTGGCTGTAAACCAAAGGTAAATCATCAGGGCTCAGCAAGGCTGGCAACCAGAAAAACCTTTTATTGTTCAACCAGAATATTCCTGGTTGGGCAGTATTAGCACCTCCAGCAAGTTTACTCTGGGGTTGTCGTGAGCTGCACGACACGTGTGTTGGGATCCTGTGCCTCAACCACCAACTAATCACAATGTAAAAGCAGCCAAAGGATCCCGTGGATGACTCAGCAGCAGGTTTTAATACAGGCCTGTTTACGCCAGATTCCAGGAAACCAGTGTTCCCATCTGATGACCTTAGCGATTCCAGCAAGTTAACATTGGGATTGCTGCCGGCTGCATGAGACCTGTGCATTAGGAGCCAGCAGCACGAGTGCACAATATGAGTCGTAGACCCGCAACAAACTAACTCTACAATTCTGCTGCAGAGATAAACAAGCTATATTTAGTCATGTAACTACAGGGAGTTGGCTCACAGATGCTGTTCTACCAGAATCTGACCTAAACAAATGACGGTATAAAGGCCTAGAGTGGCAGTTATAAGGCACTTTTACACTATATCAATGCAACTGACAGGAAACCTGCTCTCTCTCTCAGATACACGCCATAATGTGGAAAACCCTGGCTCCCTTACCCTAAATGCATCATGGACTCTCAAAAATTTGTGTCTATGATTCTGCTGTTGGGGTAAGAGAGCCGACTGCAGAAATGTCAAAGCGGATCTCTGGTGACCTGAAGTACAGAAGCACCAAATGTAAAAATGCCTTAAATGTTTACTGCTGGTGTAAGTAATTCAGAACAGTTATTCAGCTCCTGCTAGTTCATCCAGCCCAAAGTTTCAGCTATTAATAAATATGTCCGGATTAGTGTGTCCAATATTGTGAAATGTTACATTTACATTCAAGAGCTTACATCACAAAGATTTACCAGCTAAACCTGACAAGATTAGGATTATTTTTATGTATATGTTATGAAGATCTCATTTAGCAAGATAAAACAATAAAATAAAAGCTGTTTTTACACTTTTAATTTAGGTTCTGGGGAGTGTTGCATAAAAAAAACAGTCCATAAGTTGACTGTCAAGATAAGCAAGCCAGATTTAGCACTAAGTGCCAGGGACCTGCCTTACAAATGCTGCTCACTCAGAATCTAAATTAAATGGTGCTAATATAAAACAGCGAAGGTGAATGCCATTTATTAAAAAAAACAAAGGTGATCAAGGAACTTGACCCTTCTCTCCCCCCTTTCCCCCATGGTTTAGTGGGTAATTACACAATCCAATCTCGTGCTCAGCCATACATGTGAAGAGGTTCCAAGTTTAATTCCTGGTCTGCACTGACTTGGTGGATTTCAGTCGATACAGCAGTTGACGCATACATTTTGCCTGTGCGAGAGATGTGAACATTAATAAAAGAAAGAAAGAGAGAAATTGCATTTATACAGCACCTTTCACAACCTCAGGACATCCAAAAGTGCTTTGCAGCCAATGAAGTACTGTTTGAAGTGTAGTCACTGTTGTAATGTGGGAAACATGGCACCCAATTTGCGCACAGCAGGACCCCACAAACAGCAGTGTGGTAATGACCAGATAACCTGTTTTAGTGATGACGGTTGAAGGATAAATATTGCCAGGACACCGGGGAAACCTCCCCATATCATCTTCAAAATAGTGTTTTTTATGTCCACCTGAACAGGCAGATGCCGCCTTGGCTTAACATCTCTTCCGAAAGACGGCACCTCCGACAGTGCAGCATTCCCTCAGCCCTGGCTTTGGAGTATCCGCCTGGATTATGTGCTCAAGTCTCTGGAGTGGGACTTGAACCCACAGCCTTCTGACTCAGAAGTGAGAGTGCTGCCAACTGAGCCACGGCTCATAGAGGAAAAGTACCCAATTAACAGCCAAACTTTAGGATAATGGGGTTCATGCTGTGCAAAAATGGCACTGACCCTAAACCCACAACTCGACCACTAGAAACATAAAAGATAGGAGCAGGAGTAGGCCATTTGGCCCCTCGAGCCTGCTCCCCCATTTAATGAAATCATGGCTGATCATCCAAATTCAGTACCCTGTCCCTGCTTTCTCCCCATATTCCTTGATCCCTTTAGCCTTAAGAAATATATCTAACTCCTTCTTGAATATATTTAATGAATTGGCCTCAACTGCCCTGTGTGGCAGAGAATTCCACAGGTTCACTACTCTCTGGGTGAAGAAATTCCTCCTCATCTCTGTCCTAAATGGCTTACCCCTTATCCTTAGACTGTAACCCCCCTGGTTCAGGACTCCCCCGCCATCGGGAACATCCTTCCTGCATCTAGTCTGTCTGGTCCTGTTAGAATTTTATAAGTTTCAATGAGATTCCCTCTCGTTCTTCTAAACTCCAGCAAGTATAAGCCCAATCAACCCAATCTCTCCTCATGCGTCATTCCTGTCATCCCAAGTATCAGTCTGGTGAATCTTCGCTGCACTCCCTCCATGGCAAGAACATCCTTCCTCAGATAAGGCGACCAAAACTGCACACAATACTCAAGGTGTGGTCTCACCAAGGCCCTGTACAACTGCAGCAAGACATCCTTGTTCCTGTACTCTAATCCTCTCGCTACGAAAGCCAACATACCATTTGCCTTCTTTAACCGCCTGCTGCACCTGCATGCTTACCTTCAGTGACTGGTGCACAAGGACACCCAGGTCTCGTTGCACTTCCCCTTTTCCCAATCTATTGCCGTTCAGATAATCTGTCTTCCTGTTTTTGCCACCGAAGTGGATAACCTCGCATTTATCCACATTATACTGCATCTACCCAATCACCCAACCTGTCCAAATCATACTGGAGTTTCTGTGCATCCTCCTCACAGCATACACGCCCACCCAGCTTTGCGTCACCTGCAAACTTGGCGATATTACATCTAGTTCCCTCGTCTAGATCATTAATATAGTGAATAGCTGGGGTCCAAGCACCGATCCCTGCGGTACCCCACTAGTCACTGCCTGCCACTGGGAAAAAGAGCCGTTTATTCCAACTCTTTGCTTCCTGTCTGCCAACCAGTTCTCTATCCAAGTCAGTACCTTACCCCCAATCCCATGTGCCTTAACTTTGCACGCCAATCTCTTATGCGGGACCTTATCAGAAGCCTTCTGAATGTCCAAATACACCACATCCACTGGTTCTCCCTTATCTATTCTACCAGTTACATCCTCAAAAAATTCCAGTAGATTAGTCGAGCATGATTTACCTTTTGTAAATCCATGTTGACTTTGTCCGATCCTGTCACTGTTTTCCAAGTGCTCTGCTATTACATCTTTTATAATGGACTCGAGCATTTTCCCCACTACCGGTGTCATGCTTACCGGTCTATAATTCCCCGTTTTCTCTCCCACCTTTTTTAAATAGTGGTGTAACATTAACTATCCTCCAATCCATGGGAACTATTCCAGAGTCTATAGAATTTTGGAAGATGACCAGCAATGCATCTACTATTTCTGGGGCCACTTCCTTAAGTACCCTAGGAGGTAGATTACCAGGCCCTGGGGATTTATCGGCCTTCAATCCCATCAATTTCCCTAACACCATTTCCCTACAAATACTGATTTCATTCAATTCCTCCCTCTTATTAGACCCTATGTTCCCTGAAATCTCTGGGAGGTTATTTGTGTCCTCCTTTGTGAAGACAGAACCAAAGTATGTATTTAATTGGTCAGCCATTTCTTTGTTCCCCATTATAAAGTCCCCTGATTCTGACTGCAAGGGACCTACGCTTGACTTCCTCAATCTTTTTCTCTTCACATATCCACTGTGGAGTAAAGAAGCCTCAGTGTCCCCCACGGCCCACGATTAAACCCAGGGCTGAAGAAGATGCTACCTGGCAAGAGGCACCTCGAAATTATATATTAATAGAAAGAACCTGCTCCTGTTCACTGTCTAATAACCACTGTTCACGTGAATTTCAGAAAATAACAAAATTAGGCTACATGTACAGCTAAGAAGCAATGAAGCTCACCTATGGTGGCAGGCCTGTAGCAATGATGGTGAAGACTGAGGTGATCTTTCAATTAGGAATCTAGCACTCTATCACTGGGGTTATTGGGGATCATTCTGAAAGTTTTTAAGTAGCTGAGGTGAAGTTTATCCCCAAAAAGTCACTTATCTCACCAGTAGCTGCAAAGAAACTGGCGCACTTATCTTGACCAGATTCCTTCGAAGGTGAGAAATTATGTTGATGGGATGAAAGAGCAAGGAAGAGCAAAGATATTTAAGAAATGTGTTCAAGTTGTCCCAATCTAAATATGTATCTGAAGTGAAGTCACAGAGGTAGAGTCTCTGTTGGTGAGCCAGGAAGGGCCCAGGTTCAATGCCCACTCTCTGCTAATTTAGCTGATCTCAGTTGGGTTTGATAGCAGGCGTGCTAAAGTTGGCTTCAGTGCCCCTGGTAAGGGAAAGGAAAATGTCCAGAGTTCCTGTTCCTGATCGTTGTATAGTAGACCCTGCTGGAAATGCAAATATGTGGACAGGATTGGGCCCAGCTGTGATATACTCCACAGTCAGATAGCCAGTCAGTGTCAAGGCTCACAGATGAATACTGGCCACTTGGGCTGAGGAATCGGCGGGGTGGCGGGGCTCACGTGGAGTCAATGCCATCAGTAGGAGAGGGGAGAAAATTGGAGAAGTCAGAGAGGAAATAAAATATGTTGAGTTGAAAAATCAGCTGCCAGATATATGTTTGCTTGTTAGCACAAACAAAAATAGGGAAAAGATGGAACTCTTGAGTAACATGAATTAACAAGTAGGCAGGGAGGATCTTGAGATGCTGTTTGCTTTTTTTTAAGTGTATTCTGAATTGAGAATCTTGGAATCGTGTGATTTCACTTGCAGTAAGAAACATTTCTGAAAACCTGGGGCTCCACAAACATTATCCCTTGCATTCTACCTTTTATCTTAAAATACATTTAATTCCAGTGTAGCTTTTGATGACCTCTAAATGAACTTGAAGGCAGCATTTTAATAAATTGACACAATCTGAGAGTTGAACCGTGACAATAAATGTGAGAACCTGAACTCCACTGCAGCACGTACCCTGTGCTGAAAATCAATTTAAATGATTATGACTGGAGAACCTTTTATCACAATTTTCAAGTGCTTAAATCCCAATAAGTCCTCAGGAAAGCATGTGCATTATTGTGCTGCAGCATTCAGTCTCTCGTATGGACAGCTCAGCTTTGTATTTTAATCATTTCTGGTGGAATTGTTTGGTTTTTGATGGCACAAAAATTACATTGTTATGGAATTGCATGGAGAGTGATCTGAACATGTACTGGAACAGCATCACTATTTCAGAAAATATACAGGAGATGTCAGAGCATAAATCATTCTCAGCAGAGAGCAGCAGGATACATTGCTGTGTGAATTTGATAATTAAAGCTACCATTCCCCTGCATACCCATAAATAGAGGTTATCCAGCATTTTAGACACATATTCCTTTGGTGAGTAAAATATCACTATGACACCCGAAGGCATGTCACAGAATAAAATGGACTGCTCACCTCAAACAAATTGCAGCACAGAAATGGCGGAACTCAGTTACTACAGGCGAGCGACACAATTAATCAGATTATTGATTGGACACCATATTTAACAGAAACCAATTTATTGCCCTCTTTATTGCAGGTTTTTTTTTTAAGGAATTAGATCACTGCAGGATAATTCTGTCTTCACATGAAAGTTATGAAGTTGTCATTTGTCTTAAGATGAGCATGAAAAATACTGAATTTTGTGATACTACATTGCAATGATTTGTTTAAATGGATCTTTTTGTTTATAAAGGTAAGTTTAAATTCAGTTTTATTTTTTACTAGCTAAGAAATCAACCAATTTATGCATACATTTTGGAATTTAAATAATTATTTGCCCCAGAGTTTGTTGCCTTATGCATCTTATTACAATAAATTCTCATTTAATTTTCTTCAGTCAGAAGAGAGGTTGTATTGTGGAGTAAATATCAGAATATAATTGTATGCATCTTTTCATAGAATCATAGAAATTTACAGCACGGAAGGGGGCCATTTCAGCCCATCGTGTCCGCGCAGGCCAACAAAGAGCTATCCAGCCTAATCCCACTTCCCAGCCCTTGGTCCGCAGCCCTTCAGGTTAAGCATCCCAAGTGCACATCCAAGTACTTTTTAAATGTGGTTAGGGTTCCTGCCTCTACCACCCTTTCAGGCAGAGAGTTCCAGACCTCCACAACCCTCTGGGTGAAGAAATTTCCCCTCAAATCCCCTCTAAACCTTCCACCAATTACTTTAAATCTGTGCCCCCTGGTTTTTGACCCCTCTGCTAAGGGAAATGTGTCCTTTCTATCCACTTTATCTATGCCCCTCCTAATTTTATACACTTTAATAAGGTCTCCCCTCAGCCTCCTCTGTTCCAAGAAAAACAGACCCAGCCTATCCAGTCTTTCCTCATAGCTAAGATTCTCTACTCCTGGCAACATCCTTGTAAATCTCCTCTACCCTCTCTATTGCAATCACATCTTTCCTGTAATGTGGTGACCAGAACTGCACGCAGTGCTCTAGCTGAGGCCTAACAAGTGTTCTATACAGTTGAAACATATGCCACGGCTAATAAAGGCAAGCATACCTTATGCCACCTTAACCACCTTATCTACCTGGCCTGCTACCTTCAGGGATCTGTGGACATGCACTCCAAGGTCCCTTTGTTCCTCTACACTACTCAGTGTCCTACCATTTAATGTGTATTCCCTTTCCTTGTTAGCCCTCCAAATGCATTACCTCACACTTCTCCGGATTGAATTCCATTTGCCACTGTTCTGCCCACCTGACCAATTTATTGATATCTTCCTGCAATCTACAGCTTTCTTCTTCAGTATCAACCACACAGCCGATTTTAGTATCATCTGCAAACTTCTTAATCATAGCCCCTATATTCAAGTCTAGATCGTTGATATATACCACAAAAAGCAAGGGACCAAGTACTGAGCCCTTCGGAACCCCACTGGAAACAGCCTTCCAGTCACAAAAACACCCATCAACTATTACGCTCTGCTTCCTGTCTCCGAGCCAGTTTTGAATCCAACTTAATACTTTGCCCTGGATCCCATGGGCTTTTAACTTCGTGACCAGTCTGCCATGTGGAACCTTATCAAAAGCCTTGCTAAAGTCCACGTACACTACATCAAATGCACTACCCTCCTTGTTATCTCCTCAAAAAATTCAATCTCTGGAACAGTTCCCATGGATTGGAGGATAGCTAATGTAACCCCACTATTTAAAAAGGGTTGTAGAGAAAAAATGGGGAATTATAGACTGGTAAGCCTGACATCGATAGTGGGGAAAATGCTAGACTCCATTATAAAAGATGTAATAGCAGAGCACTTGGAAAGCAGTGACAGGATCGGACAAAGTCAACATGGATTTACAAAAGGTACGTCATGCTTGACTAATCTACTGGAATTTTTTGAGGATGTAAGTGGTAGAATAGATAAGGGAGAACCAGTGGATGTGGTGTATTTGGACTTTCAGAAGGCTTTCGATAAGGTCCCGCATAAGAGATTAGCGTGTAAAGTAATGAAGGATATTAGCTCTGATGATGTGGAATCTGTATGGGTAGAATTGAGAAATACTAAGGGGGGAAAAAACATTAGTGGGAGTGGTATATAGACCTCCCAACAGTAAGGCGGAGGTTGGGGATGGCATTAAAAGGGAAATTAAAGAAGCGTGCAATAAGGGCACAGCAGTCATCATGGGTGACTTTAATCTACATATAGATTGGGCCAACCAAATTAGTAACAATACTGTGCAGGAGGAATTCCTGGAGTGTTTACGGGATGGTTTCCTGGACCAATATGTCGAGGAACCAACCAGAGATCAGGCCATCTTAGACTGGGTATTATGTAACGAGAAAGGATTAATTAGCAATCTTGTTGTACGAGGCCCCTTGGGTCTGAGCGATCATAATATGATCGAATTCTTCATTAAGATGGAGAATGAAGTAGTTGACTCAGAGACTAGGGTCCTCAATTTAAATAAAGGAAACTACGATGGTCTGAGGAGCGAGTTGGGTAGGATTGATTGGGGAATGGCACTCAAAGGGTTGACAGTGGATAGGCAATGGCAAACATGCAAAGACCGAATGGATGAGCTACAGAATTTGTTCATCCCAGTTTGGCATAAAAAATAAAACAAAAAAGGTGACTCAACCGTGGCTAACAAGGGAAATTAAGGGATAGCATAAGATCCAAGGAGACGACATATAAATTGGCCAGAAAAAGCAATAATCCTGAGGATTGGGAGCAGTTTAGGATTCAACAAAGGAGGACAAAGGGATTAATTAAGAAAGGGAAAATAGAATATGAGAGTAAGCTTGCAGGGAACATAAAAACTGACTGTAAAAGCTTTTATAGATATGTGAAGAGAAAAAGATTGGTGAAGTCAAGCGTAGGTCCCTTACAGTCAGAATCAGGGGAATTTATAATGGGAAACAAGGAAATGGCAGACCAACTAAATACATACTTTGGTTCTGTCTTCACAAGGGAGCAAAGGAGGACACAAATAACCTCCCAGAGATGCCGGGGAACATAGGGCCTGATGAAAGGGTGGAACTGAAAGAAATCAGTATTTGTAGGGAAATGGTGTTAGGAAAATTGATGGGACTGAAGGCCGATAAATCCCCAGGGCCTGATAATCTACATCCTAGGGTACTTAAGGAAGTGGCCCTACAAATAGTAGATGCATTGCTGGTCATCTTCCAGAACTCGATAGACTCTGGAACAGTACCCATGGATTGGAGGGTAGCTAATGTTACCCCACTATTCAAAAAAGGTGGTCGAGAAAAAGCGGGGAATTATAGACCGGTAAGCCTGACATCAGTAGTGGGGAAAATGCTAGAATCTATTATAAAAGATGTAATAGCAGAGCACTTGGTAAGCAGTGACAGGATCGGACAAAGTCAACATGGATTTACAAAAGGTAAATCATGCTTGACTAATCTACTGGAATTTTTTGAGGATGTAACTGGTAAAATAGATAAGGGAGAACCAGTGGATGTGGTGTATTTGGACTTTCAGAAGGCTTTCGATAAGGTCCCACATAAGAGATTAGCGTGCAAAATTAAGGCACATGGGATTGGGGGCAAGGTATTGACTTGGATAGAGAACTGGTTGGCGGACAGAAAGCTAAGAGTTGGAATAAACGGGTCGTTTTCCGAGTGGCAGGCAGTGACTAGTGGGGTACCGCAAGGATCGGTCCTAGGACACCAGCTGTTCACAATATATATTAATGATCTGGACGAGGGAATTGGATGTATTATTTCCAAATTTGCAGACGACACAAAGCTGGGTGGGAGGGTAAGCTGTGAGGAGGATGTCATGAAACTCCAGTACGATTTGGACAGATTGGGTGATTGGGCAGAAACATGGCAAATGCACTATAATGTGGATAAATGTGAGGTTAACCACTTTGGTGGCAAAAACAGGAAGGCAGATTATTATTTGAATGGCAATAGATTGGGAGAAGGGGAAGTGCAAAGAGACCTGGGTGTTCTTGTGCACCAGTCGCTGAAGGTAAGCATGCAGGTGCAGCAGGCGGTTAAGAAGGCAAATGGTATGTTGGCCTTCGTAGCAAGAGGGTTCGAGTACAAGAACAAGGATGTCTTGCTACAGTTGTACAGGGCCTTGGTGAGACCGCACCTTGAGAATTGTGTGCAGTTTTGGTCGCCTTACCTGAGGAAGGACGTTCTTGCCATGGAAGGAGTACAGCGAAGATTCACCAGGCTGATACCTGGGATGGCAGGAATGACGTATGAGGAGAGATTGTGTCGATTGGGCTTATACTCACTGGAGTTTAGAAGATTGAGAGGGGATCTCATCGAAACCTATAAAATTCTGTCAGGCCTGGACAGACTAGATGCAGGAAGGATGTTTCTGATGGCCGGGGAGTCCAGAACCAGGGGTCATAGTCTAAGGATAAGGGGTAAGCCATTTAGGACTGAAATGAGGAGGAATTTCTTCACCCAGAGAGTGGTGAACCTGTGGAATTCTCTGCCACAGAGGGAGGTGGAGGCCAGTTCATTAAATATATTCAAAAAAGAGTTGGATATATTTCTTAAGGCTAAAGGGATCAAGGGATATGGGGAGAAGGCAGGGACAGGGGTACTGAATTTGGATGATCAGCCATGATCTCATTGAATGGTGGAGCAGGCTCGAAGGGCCGAATGGCCTACTCCTCCTATTTTCTATGTTAAAGCATATGGGATTGGGGGTAAGGTATTGTCTTGGATAGAGAACTAGTTGGCAGACAGGAAGCAAAGAGTTTTTTTCCGAGTGGCAGGCAGTGACTAGTGAGGTACTAGCTAGGACCCCAGCTATTCACAATATATATTAATGATCTAGACGCGGGAACTAGATGTAATATTTCCAAGTTTGCAGACGACACAAAGCTGGGTGGGCGTGTGTACTGTGAGGAGGATGCAGAGAAACTCCAGTATGATTTGGACAGGTTGGGTGATTGGGCAGATGCATGGCAAATGCAGTATAATGTGGATAAATGCGAGGTTATCCACTTTGGTGGCAAAAACAGGAAGACATTATTATCTGAACGGCAATAGATTGGGAAAAGGGGAAGTGCAACGAGACCTGGGTGTCCTTGTGCACCAGTCGCTGAAGGTAAGCATGCAGTTGCAAGAAAAACAGACCCAGCCTATCCAGTCTTTCCTCATAGCTAAGATTCCTTACTCCTGGCAACATCCTTGTAAATCTCCTCTACCCTCTCTAGTGCATGCAGTTGCAGCAGGCGGTTAAGAAGGCAAATGGGGGTATGTTGGCCTTCATAGCGAGAGGATTCGAGTACATGAGCAAGGATCTCTTGCTGCAGTTGTACAGGGCCTTGGTGAGACTGCACCTGGAGTATTGTGTGCAGTTTTGGTCGCCTTATCTGAGGAAGGATATTCTTGCCATGGAGGGAGTGCGGCGAAGGTTCACCAGGCTGATACCTGGGATGGCAGGAATGACGTATGAGGAGAGATTGGGTCGATTAGGCTTATATTTGCTAGAGTTTAGAAGAATGAGGGGGGATCTCATGGAAACTTATAAAATTCTAACAGGACTAGACAGACTAGATGCAGGAAGGATGTTCCCGATGGCAGGGGAGTCCAGAACCAGGGGTCACAGTCTAAGGATAAGGGGTAAGCCATTTAGGACTGAGATGAGGAGGAATTTCTTCACCCAGAGAGTGCTGAACCTGTGGAATTCTCTGCCACACAGGGCAGTTGAGGCCAATTCATTAAATATATTCAAGAAGGAGTTGGATATATTTCTTGAGGCTAAAGGAGTCGAGGAATATGGGGAGAAAGCAGGGACAGAGTACTGAATTTAGATGATCAGCCATGATCTCATTAAATGGCGGAGTGGGCTCGAGGGGCCGAATGGCCTACTCCTGCTCCTATCTTCGATGTTTCTATAATCAAGTTTGTCAGACACGACTTTCCCTTAACAAATCCATGCTGACTATCCTTGATTAATCCGTTTCTTCCTAAATGAAGATTTATCCTGTCCTTCAAAATTCTTTCCAATAATTTTCCCACCACCGAGGTTAGGCATACTGGCCTGTAATTGCTCGGTCTATCCTTTTCTCCCTTTTTAAACAAGGGTACCACATTAGCAGTCCTCCGGCACCACACCTGAAGCCAGAGAGGATTGAAAAATGATGGTCAGGGCCTCTGCTATTTCCTCTTTTGCTGCGCTTAACAGCCTGAGATGCATTTCATCCGGGCCTGGGGATCGATCCACTTTTAAAACTGTTAAACCCCTTAATACTTCCCCTCTCTCTTTATTTCATCTAATATTTCACACACCTCCCCCCCCCCCCCCGATAGCAATGTCTGCTTCGCCCCTCTCTGTGAAAACAGACGCAAAGTATTCATTAAGAACCCTACCGACGTCTCCCACCTCCACACACACACACACACACACACACACACATTACCCTCATGATGTCTAATAGGCCCTACCCTTTCTTTAGTTATCTTCTTACTCTTAATATATTTATAAAACATCTTTGGATTTTACTTGCCAAGAATTTTTCATGCTCTCTCTTTGCTTTCCTAATATCCTTTTTAATTGCACCCCTGCACTTTCTGTACTCCTCTATAAAGATTCTGGAGTATTTAGCCCTCGGTATCTGTCATACGCCTCCCTTTTTTTCTTTATGCTACCCTGTGTGTCTCTAGACATCCAGGGGGCTCTAGATTTGTTAGTCCCACTTTTTTTCTTTAAGGGTACATGTTTGGTCTGAACCCTCTGGATCTCCTCCTTGAATGCCTCCCACTGCTCTGACACTGATTTACATTCAAGTAGCTGTTTCCAGTCCACAATGGCTAAACCCCCTGAGATTAGCAAAATTGGCTTTTCCCCAATTTAGAATTTTAATTCCTGGTCTATCCTTGTCCTTATCCATAACTACCTTAAATCTAACAGAATTATGGTCACTAGCACCAAAATGCTCCCCCACTGATACGCCTTCCAACTGCCCAGCTTCATTCCCAAAAACTAAGTCCAGAACCGCCCCCTCCCTTGTTGAGCTTGCTACATACTGGCTAATAAAGTTCTCCTGGATGCATTTTAGGAATTCCGAACCTTCTATACCCTTCACACTAATGTTATCCCAGTTAATATTGGGGTGGTTGAAATCCCCTACTATTACTGCCCTATAGTTTTTGCACTTCTCCGAAATTTGTCTGCATATTTGTTCTTCTACCTCCCTCTCACTGTTTGGGGGTCTGTAGTACACTCCCAGCAGTGTGATTTCCCCCCCCCCCCCTTTTGTTTTTCAATTCGACCCATATGGCCTCGTTTGATGATCCCTCCAACATATCATCCCTCCTCACAGCTGTAATAGTTTCTTTAATCAATACCGCGAACCCTCCCCCTTCTTGCCTCCTTCTCTATCCCGTCTGAAAATCCTGTAACCAGGAATGTTGAGCTGCCATACCTGCCCCTCTTTCAGCCACGTCTCTAATAGTTATAATATCATAGTCCCTTGTATCTACCTGTGCCCTCAGCTCATCTGCCTTCGCTATACTCCTTGCATTGAAGTATATACCATTTATTATTACAGGCAAACCTCCTTGTTGACTACTATCTAGCCCTTGATTCCTCTGTCCTTCCAATTTACTTTCTACGTTTTTGTTTTCCAATTCCAGTTTTTCTTCCCTCCCTAGTGACTCTATACTTAGGTTCCCATCCCCCTGTTTTACATTCTCATTCAGTAAGCATTGTTCACAGTTCTAGAACCAAGGTTCCAAAACTACAAGAATGTATTTTCGACCATTGTCAAAGATCAGGAACCAGATAACTGTTGATTGGGAAAGCTTTATTTTTTTAATGAATTTTTAAAAAATCTTGTTTTTGACTATTGGTAAAGCTTTACATCACAGTTTAACTGTAATATAGACAGTGATTTCTTGAGCTTCAAATTGGAGCTACCAGGAGTAAGGAATTCCTCCGTGTCATAGAGCCTTCATAAGGAGAGAAATTGATAGCTTATTCAAATGAACTTTTTTTTAAATTGGTTTCGAATGAAGGACACAACAACCAATTTCTCCGATTCAACTACGGATTCCTGGACTAGTAACTGCTTTAGGCATTTATGTTAGATTGTACTTTATCGCTATTGTTGAGGAAATTCAGGAAGCACTCCACTCAAATACAGCAAAGTAGGTCAGCTTCAAATTAATTGGGTTGTTTTAACATTGTACCAGCTAGTGAGGATAAATTTAACAATCAGATTTTGTCTCTCTTTTAGCAGCTTTGCACAAATGTGTTCACGATGTGTGAGCCTGACACTAACTAATATTTTGACACAAAACTCAATTTTAGTTTTACCTGGCATTGTTAACTGGCTCTGGAGTATGATTTAGTAGCTTGCACATACTATATGTCTTAAGTTTTTTTTTCTGCGCCTGAATAGGTTTTCAGACAACAAACTCAGTTGTGTATTTATGCCAACAGTTTATAGTGTCCTTTCTGTATGTTATACATGAAACAATTGAGATACTGTTTCTCACCTGATGCACACCACAGGAACGATGTTTCATGCTGAACATTTGTCAGATGAGATTGTCATTCAACCCGACTTGAGTTTTCATATTTTCAAAGTTAAGCATAGTGGATATAAAATGTGCATCTTTGCTAGTACATGTCTGGAATAGAGCCTAAATCTCAGTTGGTTTACTACTGCGCATCACGCATGATTGATGTTGCAAATTATTTGGTTATTTCAGTCCATTGAAAGACTTGAAATAAAAAGGAAATCTGAAATAAAAACAGTAAACACTGGGATACACAGCAGGTCAGTTAGTATCTGTCGAGATAAGACAAGTTCTGATGTTTTGAGCATGTACCCTTCAACAGAACTGATGAACAGAACACATGTAAAACATCATAACCTGTCTTTTCTCATTACAGATGCCGACCTGCTGTGTCGCATTTTCACATTTCGTTTCATTAAAAGAGAAAAATTGTTTGTGATGTGCACTGATAAGCTAATTAAGGTTTACTCGAATGCAACTTGTTATTAGGCTTGGTTGAAAAGTTATTATTTAAAAAAATTATCTTTTACTTCCACTCATTAAGGTTAGGCATAATGACAGAGGGTTTAACATATTCTAATTGACACATAGTGTGACACTATTTGAGCACTCCAAATTATGTTAGAAATGCATGGTTGTCTGGATCTTTATAGTTTCGAGCTGGATCCAACAAGAGTGTTACCAGGGCTCTAAGGGTTAGATTATAAAGAGAGATTGCATAAACTAGGCTTGTATTCCCTGGAATATAGACGGTTAAGGGGTGATTTGATGAGGCTTTTAGGATTTTGAAACGGATAGATAGGGAGAAACTTTTTCTGCTGTTTGGGGATTCTAGGACAAGGGGACATAACCTTAAAATCAGAGCCAGGACATTAGGGATAGAAGTTAGGAAACACTTCTTCACGCAAAGGATGATACAAGTGTGGAATTCTCTCCCATAAAAAGCAATAGATGCTAGCTCAATTAATCATTTTAAATCTGAGAGCGATAGATTTTTGCTAGACAAGGGTATAAAAGGATATGGAGCCAAGGCAGTGGATGGAGGTAAGGTACAGATCAGCCATGATCTCATTGAATGGTGGAACAGGCTTGAGGGGCTGAATGGCCTATGCCTGTTCCTATGTTCTAGGCAGATGTTTCAGATGGTATTTAAGGAATTGAAAATTTATAACAATTTTTAGGAAGCTTTTTTTTTGCATAACAATGTTAATGCAGTAAATTTTGTTCCCATGCCATTTAAAATGCACTTTTCACAAATAGCAATTTATATATTAAGTTTATAATGTGCATTTTTGAAGCTCCCCTGGTTACTAACTTTTTAAAAGCATACTTTTACCAAAATAAGTGACGTAATAAAGACTCACTACGCACTTGGTTGTACATAAAGCAAGGCTTTAATAGACTTGTAACAAAACATGGAGGTCTAGTTAGTGGTCACTAGCTTCCTGTTTCCAGACTGTCTCTGGCCAAGTTGAGCCCACGCCCGAGTATTTATACTCCCTGGGTGGCGCCCTCAGCTGGCCGTTCAGTAGTACTTCCTGAGTTACTTCTTGTAGAAGTTGCGATTTATGACAATAGGCTTTCCATATCTTGCCCAACCACTGGCCTCTCATTTTCCACATTCCTAATCTTGCCTCTAAGTCTCCACCTCATTGCTTTTGCTGCTGGTTTCTCTTCTCCTTCCAGCCCATTGTATCACTGCCTCTGTTCTCCCCAACTTCCAACATGAGAATGAGGTCTGATGTTGATTACAGTGCTTACTTTGATGCTTCGATTGACAAAGAAACTCTTTTCTGTTATTTGCTCCTGCTTTCTTTGGATGTAATGCTGTTCTCTTCTCCCCCCCCCCCCCCCCACCCCCAAAATAAAAGCACACCTCCATGCTGAAAACATGCAAGCTATTGGGTCCCAGGACTGTGGTAATACAGCTAGTAAGTTGTCGACTGAAGGTGCTTTTATATAGGTGATGTGCTATTGGCAACAGGAGTGCTGTACTGCTGCAGAAAACACGTGATAATGCAGGCCCTGTTTCACCGATTTTCATGACCCAAATTTTCATGATAGAATTGAATTTATATAATGCTTTATTACATCTCCGAAGCACTCCCAAAGCATTTCACTTGCAATGGATCCCAAGAGCGGCCATTTTATTTGTTGGAAAACATGAGTCCCAAAGGCACTGGCAGTACATTAGTAAATTTCAAAAAAACAAAGAGTGGCGCTCAGAGTTTGGATGTCTTCAATTCAGCTCTGCTCTCCGAGCTCCATTAGCATCAATACAAAAATGCTTTCAGTGGTGTGTAAAAGTAGCCTTGGGTGACTCACTTTCAGGTTACTTTTTTCCTTCGCATTTTATGTTTTTTTTCTGAAATTTCTCTTCCTCCGGGATAGCACTAGACAATAATTCCCCCAAACCCCCTTGGTAAAATGGCTGCACAGTCCAGATTTGAAACCATCCATGTGAATACTGGTAAGCACAAACCTGTGCCACTCTACTTTGTAACACAGCTGAATTGGGGCACTACCTGCATCATAGCCTGAATATTTCAATCATTATTTGTTTAATGGTTGCACTTACTGCCAATCTTTATCCTGAATTTTGTTTTTTGGGGTTTTTTTTTGTTTTTTTTTTACAAGTGTTGCCTGTGCAATGAAATCATTAATATCAGATGTAAAGTGAAACCTAAGATTTGGTTAATTATTTTTGGAACATCTGCCCCATATTTCCCAATGTGTTTTCTCAGAAGTACAGTATATAATTGACAGTGCTATCAAGCAGCACTTACTCACCAATAACCTGCTCACTGATGCCCAGTTTGGGTTCCGCCACGACCACTCTGCTCCTGACCTCATTACAGCCTTGGTCCAAACATGGACAAAGGAGCTGAATTCCAGAGGTGAGGTGAGAGTAACTGCCCTTGACATCAAGGCAGCATTTGACCGAGTTTGGCATCAAGGAGCCCTAGTAAAACTGAAGTCAATGGGAATCGGGGTGGGGGGGGGGGAAACTCTCCACTGGCTGGAGTCATACCTAGCACAAAGGAAGATGGTTGTGGTGGTTGAAGGTCAATCATCACAGCCCCAGGACATCGCTGCAGGAGTTCCTCAGGGCAGTGTCCTAGGCCCAACCATCTTCAGCTGCTTCATCAATGACCTTCCCTCCAACATAAGGTCAGAAATGGGGATGTTCGCTGATGACTGCAGTGTTCCGCGCCATTCACAACTCCTCAGATAATGAAGCAGTCCATGCCCATGTGCAACAAGACCTGGACAACGTTCAGGCTTGGGCTGATAAGTGGCAGGTAACATTCGCGCCACACAAGTGCCAGGCAATGACTATCTCCAACAAGCGAGAGTCTAACCACCGCCCCTTGACATTCAACGGCATTACCATCGCCGAATCCCCAAACATCAATATCCTGGGGGGTCACCATTGACCAGACACTTAACTGTACCAGACACACAAATACTGTGGCAACAAGAGCAGGTCAGAGGCTAAGTGTTCTGCGGTGAGTGTCTCACTTCCTGACTCCCCTTCCACCATCTACAAGGCACAAGTAAGGAGTGTGATGGTATACTCTCCACTTGCCTGGATGAGTGCAGCTTCAACAACACTCAAAAAGCTTGACACCATCCAGGACAATGCAGTCCACTTGATTGGCAACCCATCCACCACCTTAAACATTCACTTCCTCCACCACCGGTGCACCGTGGCTGCAGTGTGTACCTTCTACAAGATGGATGCACTGCAGCAGCTTGCCAAGGCTTCTTCGGCAGCACCTCCCAAACCCGCGACCTCTTTCACCTAGAAGGACAAGAGCAGCAGGCGCATGGGAACACCACCACCTCCAAATTCCCCTCCAAATCACACACCATCCTGACTTAGAAGTATATCGCCGATCCTTCATCGTCGCTGGGTCAAAATCCTGGAACTCCCTACCTAACAGCACTGTGGGAGTACCATCACCACACGGACTGCAACGGCTCAAGAAGGCGGCTCACCACCACCTTCTCAAGGGCAATTAGGGATGGGCAATAAATGCTGGCCTTGCCAGCGATGCCCACATCCCATGAACAAATAAAACAAAAAATTCTGGTTTAATCTGTATGTCAAACAACTTACATTTTCTTTATCTGAATTTAAAAGCTGCTTAAAATAATCTGTAGATTCAGTCCACTACCTTTGCTCTTTCAAGAATCCAACTCCCTCTTTTCTCCTCAATAACCCCTGCTGTGGTTGCTGTTGACTTCACAGCATCCTAAGTAGCCTGGAAAGAATTATTATCCTGAAAACATATCTTAAGTTATTTACAAAATCATCCTCCTGCTTCTTTTTTCTTCACACTTTTTCTGTGCTTGCTGCTGCATTTTGACGACTGTGCGATTTACCCCAAATATTTTCTTTGATTTTGATACCTGTTCCATTTTGTTCTTTGTTCCTTGTACAACTATACTGTGTTTTCTAAATGTAAAATTCTCTCTCTACATCATTTCCTGCTCATTCAGGTTCTTTCGTAGTTTTGCCAGTCCATAATTTCTTTTATTTTTATTTAATAATGCTTTAAATCACCACTATTCTTGGACAATTAAAAAACCCAACCTATGTTTTCATGGTGTAAAGGTTAACTCCATTCCTATTTTGAGCCCATTGGTAAGATGATTTTTGCATTCTTTACAGCGCCTGGTTCTAATGATTTAGTCTATAACTTACACAAGGTCATTGTTTCTCTCTTCCTGTTAAATTTGTGAATATGTTTATTTCTTTTTTCATTCTGATGAACGTCTCTCATTAATTTCAACCTTAAATGTTGAATCAATTTTTACCGTTGTCATTGATTGATGCCTTTACCACATTCCTTGATTATCAAGCCACAAACATAGCTTTCATTCTCTATTCTGGCATTGATATCTTGTAATATTCTAGTCACTTTCCTAGCCCTTCTAAGAATCTCATTAAATTGCTCAGAGAACAGATTCTTTTTCTTCATTCCTAATGAGGTATATTGGGACCTAATACAACAATAATGAGCCACTATCTTTTCCTAACTTGAACTTTATGGCCATTGTAGGGAATAAACTCTTTCTTGCAGCTACTTTACTATCTCAGGGCATCCCCACAATTGACCTTAACTGCTTTTTGTTGCCCCAGAGTAGACTATTTCAAAATGGTCATGCAGTTATGCTTTACTTGGGGATTTATTTTAGGTTTCATGAATTTCTAATCAGTTGACTTGAAACATTCTACGATCCTGCTACAGCCCAGTTTCTCCAAAATGGACTGCTTATAATCTGTATATTTATCTATCTATAATGCATTGCAATATTTATTTATTACAATATATTAAGTCTTGAGTATAGCATGCACTGCTTGGAAATGTAACACTTTTAATTCCTGTAATGCTTTCCTGTCATGCCCATTTCCATCACAACTGCTTTTCACATTTTTCTGTCACAATTAAACTTAACTACATTTATTTTACTCACTTATAATTGAATCCTCCAAGCTTGATCTCTGTGGTCGGTGACCCTGTTGTATATTCACCCCTCAGACCTTCCAGCTCCATTTTCAAAACTGTAAGATTGGGGCCAGTATCAGTGGGAAGGGACATTTAGTATCCTGGCTGCTACCAGGAACCAGCTTGAAGTTCTTTAAGAACTGGGCTTTTAAATTCCTTACTGCAATTTTAAAAGCACCTCAAAAACTTGAAGCCAGTTCCTGGTGGGGTCAAGATTACCCAAGAGAGATTCATAATAGTGAGCAGCAGAGCTTTTTAATCATTCAATGACTGTGTTTTAATTAAAAGAGGTGTACCTAGCTCATTGGTAGGGGAACCTGTATTATTTAAAATGCATACTCAGCAGTACCTATTTTAACTCGTATAGCTTTCTGTAAGCCATTGCTGGGGAAATCCTTTTCATACTTCTGGGAGTGACTGGAATTAATTCTCCTTCACCCCTTCTCTCCCGTACTCTTGCTCATGCTCTCATCCCCACGACCAACACTCTCGCCTATCACAAGCACTCCTATATTTTTCCAATCCCTTCTATGGCTTCTCAACACTCCCTCCTGTCTCCTCTCACTACTCCCGCAACAACCCTCAGCAAACACCCGCGCATTTTCCCTACCCCCTACTTTCTATTGCCAAATTGCCCAAGGTAACCTCCCTTGCCATACTTTTATCAGTGGTGTCCCACAACCCCTCACCCACTGTTAATACCCTGGTATTTTCCTTCTAGTAATCCCCCACCCAGCAAAGCCTCCCACAGTGGATGTCCACCCTGCCACCATTGACTTACAGTTTCTTTGCAAATATGTGCATAATCATATGTTAAACCAGCAAATAAGAACTTAAGAAATAGGAACAAGAGTAGGCCATATGGCCCACAGATCATAGCTGAACTTTTACATAGAAACATAGAAGATAGGAGCAGAAGTAGGCCATTCGGCCCCTCGAGCCTGCTCCACCATTCAATAAGATCATGGCTGATCATCCAAATTCAGTACCCTGTTCCTGTCTTCTCTCCATATCCCTTGATCCCTTTAGCCTTAAGAAATATATCCAACTCCTTCTTGAATATATTTAATGAATTGGCCTCTACTGCCTTCTTTGGCAGAGAATTCCACAGGTTCACCACTCTCTGGCTGAAGAAATTCCTCCTCATCTCTGTCCTAAATGGCTTACCCCTTATCCTTAGACTGTGACCCCTGGTTCTGGACTCCCCGACCATCGGGAACATCCTTCCAGCATCTAGTCTGTCTAGTCCTGTTAGAATTTTATAAGTTTCGATGAGATCCACTCTCATTCTTCTAAACTCCAGTGAGTACAAGCCCAATCGACCCAATCTCTCCTCATACGTCATTCCTGCCATCCCAGGCATCAGCCTGGTGAATCTTCGCTGAACTCCTTCTATGGCAAGAACATCCTTCCTCAGATAAGGTGACCAAAACTGCACACAATACTCAAGATGTGGTCTCACCAAGGCCCTGTACAACTGCAGCAAGACATCCTTCTTCCTGTACTCAAACCCTCTCGCTATGAAGGCCAACATACCATTTGCCGCCTTAACCGCCTGCTGCACCTGCTTGCTTACTTTCAGTGACTGGTGCACAAGGACGCCCAGGTCTCGTTGCACTTCCCCTTCTCCCAATCTATTGCCATTCAGATAATCTGCCTTCCTGTTTTTGACACCAAAGTGGATAACCTCACATTTATCCACGTTATATTGCATCTGCCATGCTTCTGCCCAATCACCCAACCTGTCCCAATCATACTGGAGTTTCTCTGCATCCTCCTCACAGCACACACGCCCACCCAGCTTTGTGTCGTCTGCAAACTTGGAGATATTACATCTAGTTCCCTTGTCCAGATCATTAATATATATTGTGAATAGCTGGGGTCCAAGGACCGATCCCTGCGGTACCCCACTAGTCACTGCCTGTCACTCGGAAAAAGACCCGTTTATTCCAACTCTTTGTTTTCTGTCTGCCAACCAGTTGTCTATCCAAGTCAATACCTTGCCCCCAATCCCATGTGCCTTAACTTTACACGCTAATCTCTTATGCGGTACCTTATCGAAGGCCTTCTGAAAGTCCAGATACACCACATCCGCTGGTTCTCCCTTATCTATTTTACCAGTTACATCCTCAAAAAATTCCAGTAGATTAGTCAAGCACGATTTACCTTTTGTGAATCCATGTTGACTTTGTCCGATCCTGTCACTGTTTTCCAAGTGCTCTGCTATTACATCTTTAATAATGGACTCTAGCATTTTCCCCACTACCGATGTCAGGCTTACCGGTCTGTAATTCCCCATTTTCTCTCTACCACCTTTTTTGAATAGTGGGGTAACATTAGCTACCCTCCAATCCATGGGTACTGTTCCAGATTCCATCGAATGTTGGAAGATGATCAGCAATGCATCTACAATTTTGACGGCCACTTCCTTAAGTACCCTAGGATGTAGATTATCAGGCCCTGGGGATTTATCGGCCTTCAATCCCATCAATTTCCCGAACACCATTTCCCTACAAATACTGACTTTTTTCAGTTCCTCCCTTTCATCAGACCCTATGTTCCCCGGCATCTCTGGGAGGTTATTTGTGTCCTCCTTTGTGAAGATGGAACCAAAATATATGTTTAGTTGGTCTGCCATTTCTTTGTTCCCCATTATAAAGTCCCCTGATTCTGTCTGCAAGGGACCTACGCTTGACTTCACCAATCTTTTTCTCTTCACATATCTATAAAAGATTTTACAGTCAGTTTTTATGTTCCCTGCAAGCTTACTCACATATTCTATTTTCCCCTTAATTAATCCCTTTGTCCTCCTTTGTTGAATCCTAAACTGCTTTCAATCCTCAGGATTATTGCTTTTTCTGGCCAATTTATATGTCCTCTCCTTGGATCTTATGCTATCCCTAATTTCCCTTGTTAGCCACGGTTGAGTCACCTTTTTTGTTTTATTTTTATGCCAAACTGGGATGAACAAATTCTGTAGTTCATCCATGCGGTCTTTGAATGTTTGCCATTGCCTAGCCACCGTCAACCCTTTGAGTAACATTCCCCAATCAATCCTACCCAACTTGCGCCTCAGACCATCGTAGTTTCCTTTATTTAAATTGAGGACCCTAGTCTCTGAGTCAACTACTTCATTCTCCATCTTAATGAAGAATTCGATCATATTATGATCGCTCCAACCCAAGGGGCCTCGTACAACAAGATTGCTAATTAATCCTTTCTCGTTGCATAATACCCTGTCTAAGATGGCCTGATCTATGGTTGGTTCCTCGACATATTGGTCCAGGAAACCATCCCGTAAACACTCCAGGAATTCCTCTTCCACAGTATTGTTACTAATTTGGTTAGCCCAATCTATATGTAGATTAAAGTCACCCATGATGACTGCTGTGCCCTTATTGCACGCTTTCATTTCCCTTTTAAAGCTATCCCCGACCTCCGCCTTACTGTTTGGAGGTCTATATACCACTCCCACTAACGTTTTCTGCCCCTTGGTATTTCTCAATTCTACCCATTCAGATTCCACATCATCAGAGCTAATATCCTTCCTTACAATTGTGTTAATCCCTTCTTTAACCAGTAATGCTACCCCACCTCCCTTTCCTTTGTGCCTATCTTTGCTGAATATCGAATACCCCTGGATGTTGAGTTCCCAGCCTTGGCCATCCTTGAGCCATGTTTCCGTAATCCCAACCAAATCATATTCGCTTACCTCCATTTGCGCAGCCAATTCATCCACCTTATTACAAATGCTCCTTGTATTAAGACACAAAGCCTTCAGGTTTGTTTTTTTAACGCTCTTAGACCTATTAGAATTATTATTTACTGTGGCCACGTTTGATTTAAACCGTTGATTTCTCTGACTGCCACTTTTGTTTTTCTCCCTCCTATCTTTTGCTTTTTATCCTTGTTTCCTTTCCTCTGTTTCCCTGCTCAGGTTCCCAACCCCCTGCCATTTTAGTTTAAACCCTCCCCCAGAGCATTAGCAAACACTCCCCCTAGGACATCGGTCCCGGCCCTGCCCAGGTGCAAACCGTCCGTTTTGTACTGGTCCCACCTCCCCCAGAACCGATCCCACCTCCCCCAGAACCGGTTCCAATGTGCCAGGAATTTGAATCCTTCCCCCTCACCCATTCCTCTAGCCACGTATTCATCTGAAAAAACCTTCTATTTCTACTCTGACTAGCACGTGGCACTGGTAGCAATCCTGAGATTACTACCTTTGAGGTCCTATTTTTAAATTTACCTCCTAACTCCCTATATTCAGCTTTTAGGACCTCATCCCGGTTTTTACCTATATCATTGGTACCTATATGCACCACGACAACTGGCTGTACACCCTCCCCCTCCAGAATGCCCTGCAGCCGCTCCGAGACATCCTTGACCCTTGCACCAGGGAGGCAACACACCATCCTGGAGTCTCGTTTGCGGCCGCAGAAACGCCTATCTATTCCCCTTACAATAGAATCCCCTATTACTTTAGCTCTCCCCCTCTTTTTCCTCCCGTCCTGTGCAGCAGAGCCACCCCTGGTACCAGGAAGTTGGCTGCTGCTGCCTTCCCCTGGTAAGCCATCCTCCCCATCAGTATCCAAAGCGGTATATCTGTTTGAGGGGGATGGCCACAGGGGACCCCTGCACTACCTGCCTGCGCATACTACTCTGCCTGTTGGTCACCCGTTCCCTTTCTGCCTGTGCCACCTTTATCTGCGGTGTGACCAACTGATTAAACGTGCTATTCACGACGTCCTCAGCATCACGAATGGTCCAGTATGTATCCAATCGCTGCTCCAGCACCGCAATGCGGTCTGCCAGTAGCTGCAGCTGGACACACTTCCTGCACACATGGTTGTCAGGGACAGAGGAAGTGTCCCTGAGTTCCCACATAGCGCAGGGGGAGCATACCACGGCACTGGGCTGTCCTGCCATGACTTACCCTTTAATTAATTGAAATTAAATTAAACAAATCAATCCCACCAATTACACTACAGATAAATGATATATATTTACAACTCCACTTTCCCGCCCTATCCCCATATCCCGTGATTCCCTTAGTGCCCAAAACTCTCTTGATCTCAGTCTTAAAGATACTCAACGACTGAGCATCCACAGCCCTCTGGGGTAGAGAATTCCAAAGATTCACAACCCTCTGAATGAAGAAATTTCTCCTCATCTCAATCATACATGGCTGACCTCTTATCCTGAGACTATGACCTCTAGTTCTAGACTCTCCAGCCAGGGGAAAACAACCTCTCAGTATCTACCCTGTCGAGCCCTGTAGGAATCTTATGTTTCAATGAGATCACCGCTCATTCTTCTAAACGCCAGAGAATATAGGCCCATTCTATTTAATCTATCCTCATAGGACAGCCCTCTCATTCCCAGGAATCAATCCAGTGAACCTTTGTTGTACCCCCTCTAAGGCAAGTACTGTTTATCCTTCCTTGGAGTACTGTGTACAGTTTTGGTCTCCTAAGTGTGGTCTCACCAAAGCCCTATATAATTGCAGCAAGACTTCTTTACTCTTATACTCCAACCCCCTTGCAATAAAGGCTAAAATACTATTTTCCTTCCTAATTGCTTGCTGTTACCTGCATGTTAACGTTCTGTAATTCGTGTACAAGGACTCCCAAATCACTCTGAATACCAACATTTGCTAGTCTCACCTTTTTTAAAAAAAATTAAAAAAAATAAAAATTCTGCTTTTCCATTCTTCCTACCAAAGTGGATAACTTCACACTTCTCCACATTATACTCCATCTGCCACTTTCTTGCCCAATCACTTAACCGGTCTATATCCCTCTGCAACCTCTCTGCCTCCTCCTCACCATTTACTTTCCAACCTAGCTTTGTAGCATCTGCAAACTTGGATGCATTACACTCCATCCCCTCATCTGAGTCATTGATTCAGATTGTGAATAGCTGAGGCCCAAGCACTGATCCTTGTGGCACCCCACTAGTTACACCGTGCCATCCCAAAAATGACCTGTTCATTCCAAATCTGTTTTCTGTCCGTTAACCAATGCTCAATCCATTCTAATATATTACCCCAATTCTTTGAGCCCTAATTTTGTGTAACAACCTCTTGTGTGGCACCTTATCAAATGCCTTCTGAAAATCCAAATATAGTACATCCACTGGTTTCCCCCCTTATCTACCCTGCCAGTTACACCCTCAAAAAACTCTTAATAGATTTGTCAAACAAAATTTCCTTTTCATAAAACCATGTTGACTCTGCCTAATCATATTGTGATTTTCCAAGTGCCCTGTTACCACGTCCTTAATAATAGATTCTAGCATTTTCCCTCCTCCTGATGTCAGGCTAACTAGCCTATAGTTTCTGTTTTGTCTCTCCCTCATTTCTTGAACAGCGGTGTTACATTTTCTATCTTGCAATTTACGGGGACCATTCTAGAATCTAGAAAATTCTGGAAGATCAAAACCAATGTGTCCACTATCTCTGTAGCTACCTCTTTTAAAACCCTAAGATGTCGGCCATCGGGTCCAGGGGATCTATTGTCTTTTAGTCCCATTCATTTCTCCAGTACTTTTTCTTTACTAATATTAATTACTTTAAGTTCCTCACTCTCATTAGACCCTTGGTTCCTGACAATTGTCAGTATGTTCTTTGTGTCTTCTACTGTACAGACTGCCTTTATCCCATCCTTTATTATCAGGGCTACCCTATCTCCTTTTCCATTTTAACTATCTTTTCTAAAAGTCAAGTACCCTAGAATATTTAGTTCCCAACCTTGGTCACCCTGCAACCACGTCTCAATAATGGCTACTAGATCAAATCCATTTATCTCTATTTGTGCCATTAATTCATTTATCTTGTTACAAATGCTTTGTGCATTTAGATATAACGTCTTTAATTTTAACTTTTTACCATTTTTCCTTAATGTGGCCTTAGTTGCTAATGCCCTATTACCGTTGTTAAACTCTGTCCCCTCCTGACACAATCTGCTTGATTTTACTCAAATTGCTACTCTGCTCTACAGCTTTGATTTTTCTTTTCAGACTTATAAATTTACCTTTATCTGAACTCTCTCTCCCTTCTTATTAGTTTAAAGCCTTATCTACTGCCCTAGTTATTCGATTCGCCAGGACACTGTTCCCAGCCCGATTTAAGTGGAGTCCATCCAATGGAATAACTCCCACTTTCCCTAGTAAAATGTCACTAACATTCTTCTAATACTCTTAATAAAAATATAATCTTAATAAAAATGCAATCTTACTTATTCAGTCAGTCTAAATCAGTGACCCTGCTAATATATTGTATGTTATATTTAATAAAATAGCATATCTGCCGATTCACTATGAGCAATGTTACGGAATACCCACCACTAATATTATAAAACATTTACATATGCATGCACCTCCTGCTCAGCACATTTCAGATCTCTGGCACACATTGTTTAATAGAAACTTCTGTGTCACACTTGAGGATGGAAGAAGGAGGAAATAAAGGTAGAATTTGACCGCTAAAGAGAAACTCTTAAGCTATACTTTAGCAGAAGAATATGATATTTCCCATGGTGTAACATCCCTGTCCTTACATCCTCTGACTTATCATGAGCAACATGCAGAGGATTCAGCAGCAAACTACCTTTTTTTAAAAACAAACTGCAAGAGCCAGTCATTGACCTGGGGCCTGAAATTCACAAGCACTTTTTAATTTTCCTCCCAAGTATCCGTAAGGAAGGACATGAGACAGATGCCCTATCTAAATTCTAGAATTAATTACATAATGAAGCTTGAACTTTCCAGTCTTGAAAGGAGAAGCCGTAGAGTGAGGTATATATGATAATATAAGATAAAATGTCAGCCTTAGCTTAGTCGTAGCATTCTTGCTTCTGAGTTAGAAGTTTATCGGTTCAATCCTCATTCCAGAGACTTGAGCATGTAATCTAGGTTAATATTTCAGTGCAGTACTGAGGGACTACTGCACTGGTAAAGGTATCGTATTTTGGATGCGATATTAAACCGAGGCCCCGTCTGCCCGTTCAAGTGAATCCAAAAGATCCCATGATACTTTTCAAAGAGGAGCAGGGGAGTTCTCCAAGTGTCCTGGCCAACATTTCTCCCTCGACCAACATTACGGAACCAGATTATCTAGTCATTTGTCTCATTTCTGTTTGTGGGACCTTGCCATGCTCAGATTGGCTGATGTATTTGCCTACATTACAACAGTGACTATGCTGCAAAAGTTCTTTTTTTATTGGCTGTTCAGTGCATTGGGATGTCCTGGGACCATACAAGGGGTGCAATCTCATGTCAAGTTCCTAATAAGCTGTATGAAAAACATAAATCTACAAAATACTACAAAGTATATTGCAAGCAGGGAAAAAAGATCCAAACTAATGGTGAATAATGATCAAGCATAGTTAAATGAGCACTGACAGCCATCCAGTTCCACAGTCAAGGAGTCAATCATCTTCTGTGAGCCAAGTTAGTGAGAATTTTGACCGGCTATTCTACCACGTTGAGGGGGGATGGACCATGACAATATCAGTGTTAACATACATATGCTTTCCAGTGGGGCCACTGTATAGTGATAAGTGGCAATGACCTATTTCAAGTCCTTTTAGATCATTTGTTATGCCAGAAATGCAATACACAAAACAGCATGGAACCTGAGAGTTTATGGCTCAGTACCACACAATAGATGACTTTTACCCACTGAGCCATTGGGGAACCCAGGTAACAATTTTTATTGTCTATAGCATTTTTTTTTACCATTTAAGATGCATTCATTGCACACAAATCTGCTACAAATGATTTCCAGTCCAAATAAAAATGCTATTTAGGGATTCTAATTGGACAAAACACTTGGATTTCCACTAAATCACTGCAATAAATGTTGCATAGGATTGCCATCTGTTTGATGCTTTTCACCTTTTAATCCTTTAGGGAGACATCAACCCTTGCCATTACTTTTCAGAGCACAGCATCCAAATCAACACTTTTTGATATATTTAGAACGTTTTGCTGCTTTAAAAATATAAATAACAGACATTGTAGGAATAATATAATTAAACCACAGATTTCAAATCCTGCAACTATCCAAAAATCATCACTGAGAGATTAACTAATTGACAGTACTCTTATGTGCAGTGCTCTTATATTTAATGTTCAATGAAGAAATATAGTTTCTTAGCTATTATGTTACACTTCAAAGATGTTAGATCTTTGGCAAAAAAATTTATGTACATATCAGGAAAATTGAGGGCCATGCAATCTTATAATCATAAAAATTTATGGCACAGAAGGAGGCCATTCGGCCCATGTCTATATTGGCTGAAAAAAAGCTATCCAGCCTAATCCCACTTTTCAGCTCTCGGTCCGTAGCCCTGTAGGCCATGATATTTCAAGTGCATATCCAAGTACTACTTAAATATGATTAGGGTGTCTGCCTCTACCACCCTTTCAGGCAGTGAGTTCCAGACCCCACCATCCTCTGGGTGAAAAGATTTCTCCTCAACGCCCCTCTAATCCTTCCACAAACTACTTTAAATCTATGCCCTAGGTTATTGATCTCTCTGCTAAGGGAAATAGATCCTTCCTATCCACTCTATCTAGGCCCCTCATAATTTTATACACCTCAATTAAATCTCCCCTCAGCCTCCTCTGATCCAAAGAAAACAACCCCAGTTGATCCAATCTTTCCTCATAGCCAAAATTCTCCAGACATGGCAGCATCCTTATAAATCTCTTCTGTGCCCTCTCTAGTGCAATCACATCTTTCCTGGAATGTGGTGACCAGAAACTGTACGCAGTACTCTAGCTGTGGCCTAACTAGTGTTTTATACAGTTCTAGCATAACCTCCCTGCTGTTATATTCTATGCCTCAGCTAATAAAGGAAAGTATCTCGTATGCCTTCTTAACCACCTTATCTACCTGTCCTGCTACCTTCAGGGATCTGTGGACATGCACTCCAAGGTCCCTCTGTTTCTCTACACTTCTCAGTGTCCTACCATTTATTGTGTATTCCCTTGCCTTGTTAGCCCTCCCAAAATGCATTACCTCACACTTCTCCGGATTGAATTCCATTTGCCACTTTTCTGCCTACCTGACCAGTCCATTGATATCTTCCTGCAGTCTACAGTTTCTTCCTCACTATCAATCACACGGCCAATTTTTGTATCATCTGAAAACTTTAACAAATTCATGCTAACTTTCATTTATTAGCCCATACTTTTCCAAGAGCCTATTAATTTTGTCCCAGATTATTGTCTCAAAGTTTCCCCACCACAGACGTTAAGTTGGCTATTTTTATCCTCTCCAATATCGCTACAACCTCCTACTTTACTGCTACATTGGCAGCATCCTCTTCTCTAGTGAAGCCAGATCATTTAGTACCTCAACCATGCACTCTACCTCCACAAGAATATTTCCTTTTTGGTCTCTAATAGGCTCCACCCTTCCCTTGACTACCCTTTGACAAGTTATGTTTATAAAGGTTTTTGGGTTCCCTTTTATGTTAGCTGCTAATCTATTTTCATATACTTTTCTTTGCCCCTCTTACTCCCTTTTTTAGATCTGCTCTGTACTTTCTGTATTCCGCTTGGTTCTCTACTGTATTATGAACCATACATAATCTTTTTTCTGTTTCATTTTAATCTCTCTATCTTTAGTCATCCAGGGAGTTCAAGCTTTGGATGCCCTTCCTTTCCCCCTCATGGGAAATGTGTGTCTGTACCCGAACCATCTCAACTTTAATTGTTCAATTATAGTTTTGCCTACCAATTTTTGATTCCAGTCTACCTAAGGACCAAAGGATCAAGAGGAGAAGAATGGTTATACTTGTAATGATCTACCACCTCATTATATTAAAAGTTTGATTTTCTGTCCATTAATAGTCCATGAGCAGAAAATAATAGACATATGTTTGTAAAAGTTTTGCATATGATGCACACTTCCTGTGCACATACCTTATTTCTTATGTCCTAATTTTGAGTCACATTTGTAATGGAAAACCATTTAGGAACAATTTTTTATATTCATTCACGGGATGTGGGCGTCACTGGCAATTTATTTATTGCCCGCCTCTTGAAAAGGTGGTGGTGAGATGCTTTCTTGAACCCCTGCAGTCCGTGTGGTGAAGGTACTCCCACAGTGCTGTTAGGGAGGGAGTTCCAGGATTTTGACCCAGCAATGATGAAGGGACAGCGATATATTTCCAAGTCAGGATGGTGTGCAACTTGGAGGGGATCTTGAAGGTGCTGGTGTCCCCCATGCGCCTGCTGCCTTTGTCTTTCTAGGTGGTAGAAGTTGCGGGTTTGGGAGGTGCTGTCAAAGAAGCATTGGCGAGTTGCTGTAGTGCATCTTGTAGATGGTACACACTGCAACCACGGTGCGCTGGTGGTGGAGGAAGTGAATGCTTAAAGTGGTGGATGGAGTGTCAATCAAGCGAGCTGCCTTGTCCTGGATGGTGTCGAACTTCTTGAGTGTTGTTGGAGCTGCACTCATCCAGGCGAGTGGAGAGTATTTCATCACACTCCTTACTTGTGCCTTTGTAGATGATGGAAAGGCTTTGGGGAGTCGGGAGGTGAGACACTCGCCGCAGGATACCTAGCCTCTGACCTGCTCTTGTTGCCACAGTATTTATGTGGCTGGTCCAGTTAAGTTTCTGGTCAATGGTGACCCCAGGATGTTGATGGTGGGGGATTTGGTGATAGTAATGCCGTTGAATGGCGGCACCATCGGTGGCTAGACTCTCGCTTGTTGGAGATAGTCATTGCCCGGCACTTGTGTGGTGCGAATGTTACCTGTCACTTATCAGCCCAAGCCTGAATGTTGTCCACGCCTTGCTGCTTGTGGGCACAGACTTTTTCATTATCTGAATAATTGCAAATGGAACTGAACACTGCGATCATCAGTGAATATCTCCACTTCTGACCTTATGATGTCGGGAAGGTCATTGATGAAGCAGCTGAAGATGGTTGGGCCAAGGATTATAATAGATGATAAATGCCAACATTTATCATGTTAAAACCGCATAGGCATGCATCAACATTTCATTTTAAATGAAAGCTTGTCTGGTTTTGAATGAATGTTTCAAACCCTCAACAGTTAGGGAAAGCTTCCAATCATATCTAAGCATGTGCAGTTTGCAGAATTTCTCGACATCCAACTCCTGCTGATGTACAGATTGCAAGAGTAAAAAGATGTGTGCCCTTATCCTTTGAGAAGTAGAGTTTTTTTGCTTTTTCCAAAAAACTTCGAAAGAAACTGGAGATTGAGTTCTTGAGCTTTAATTCAAGCAAGTGATAATTTATCAACAAAAGCCATTTTCTATCCTCAACAGCTTACACAACGCCTGTAATGAGCAGAATGTTTGTCTTTGATGGGCTAGAAAAGAACAGAGAATGTTTATCAAGTGCATTCAATTTTTAAGTAATTTGCTTCCTTATTTAGGTTTTATATTCAGTTTTTAAAATATCTTTGCTCAACCACTTTTGAGGCTAGAAGATTTTTTTCACAATCTGTAAGCTTCATAAACTGAATCTTTAATGTTTTGTGAGGTGATTCTTGTTTGGTTATGGAAATGCATGTGTATTAAGGACTGTTTAGTTCAGCAAACATATTACTAATGGTGCATTAAGGATATATTTTCTGCTGCTGTACCCCTTGCGCAGGTAGGGAACAGATAGTGGAAAATTGCACATTCCCAGCCCATGACTGTCTGTCCATTAATTTCGAGAAGCAGAAAAATAATCATGAAATGGTTTAAGGCAGGAACAAAAACACATGAATCAGCTGAGAGTACTGGGAGGTAACTAAGGATATGAAAGGGGATTCAGGCTAGTTAGGAAAGATGACTGACATGCAGGAATATAGCGGGGTGGAGGGGGGGGGGGCGATGTTGGGACCTAATTGTTTGAAAGCTGTATCAAGCAGTTTGCATCCCAGTTTCCTGGCCCCCACTTGAGGGTTACGCTATATGGATAGTATGTGTGCATTTTCACCATCCAGCAGCCTACAGTTTTGTCCACTGATAATATCTGTGATATCCACTGATATAACAGATATCAGTGGACAAAATCTGACAATATCCTCTAATATAACAGAGTCAGCTGCAGCTCAGTTGGTAGCACACTCGCCTCTGAGTCAGAGGTTGTGGGTTCAAGTCCCACTCCAGGGACTTGAGCATATAAAGCCAGGCTGACATTCCAGTGCAGTGCGGAGGGAGTGCTGTTACTGTTGGAGGTGCCATCTTTCAGATGAGACGTAAAACCGAGGCCCTGTCTGCTTTCTCATGTGGACGTAAAAGATCCCATGGCAGTATTTCGAAGAAGAGATGGGGAGTTATTCCTGGTGCCCTGGCCAATATTTCTCCCTCCGCCAACAAAGCAAAAACAGGTTATCTGGTCATTTTCACATTGCTGTTTGTGGGAGCTTGCTGTGCACAAATTGGCTGCCGTGTTTCCCACGTTACAACAGTGACTACACTCCAAAAGTACTTCATTGGCTGTAAAGCGCTTTGAGACGTCCAGTGGTTGTGAAAGGCACTATATAAATGCAAGTCTTTTTTTTTTATCTGAGAAAAATTATATTGTTGGAACAAAGTTCACTTTCTAAATCTTCTGGACCCCATACTCTCCAAAAATAGTAGGTTTCTTATCCGGATCTTGTTTGCCAGAAAAAGCGGTCAGCCTGAGGATTGGGATCTTTTTACAAATCAGCAAAGGGGGACCAAGAAATTGATAAAGAAAGGGAACATGGAATATGAGCACAAACTGGCGAAAAATATGAAAACAGATTGTAAAAGCTTCTATAGGTATGTGAAAAGGAAAAGACTGGCAAAGGTAAATGTAGGTCCTTTACAGTCAGACACGGGAGAATTTATAATGGGGAATGAGGAAATGGCAGAGAAATTAAATAAATACTATGGCCTAGAAATTGGGTTGGGGTGCAAAAGTCGCCTGAGCGCAGGATTTAGCGCAGCGATCTGAGTAATACCGATCGCCAGAAATTCAGTTTCAGTGCCCCTCGAGGGACACGGGGCGAGGCTCGAGGCACTCCGCGTCCCTCTTAGGGCGCTGAAACTGATTATCGCAGCGCAACGTGCCGCAGCGCCGCACGGCACGCTGCAGGCCTTCCTCCCACTGTTGAGGGGGAGGTGCCTGCAACAGCGCGATCCCCGCTCGTGAGTGCCGGCAAATGAGCCCAGCACCAAGGAGAAGTGCCGGGCTCTCGGGGAAACAGCCGGCAATGCCGCGGGGGGCGGTGGTTAGGAGGCCGGGGACGGAGGTGCTGGCAGGCGGCCGCCGAAAAAGTGGCCGCCCCGCACCTCCACCTTAACTTGCGCCGCTGCCGGCACAGTAAGGCCCCGTGAACCAGGCGCGGGTAGCGAACGGCGCAACTGCGGCGTTCGCTACCAAATATCGCGAATGGGGCACTGCGCACACCGATGACATCATCGGTGGCGGCGCAGCGCAACAGGCTAACGCCACCATTAGCGCCCCTCCTGACTATCGCGGGAGGCGCAGCCAGTGGCGCTACAGCCACTGCCTGCCTCTTTAGGCGCTAACAGGTGGCGCTACTCACCCAATTTCTCCCCCTTTGTTTCTATCTTCCCGGAGGAAGACATAAAAAACCTCGCAGAAATACAAGAAAACCAAGGATGTGACGAGAATGAGGAACTTAAACAAATTATTAGTAAAAAAAACAGTACTAGCAAAATTAATGGGATTAAAAGTCGACAAATCCCAAAGACCGGATGACCTACATCCTAAGGTTTTGAAAGAGGTGGCCATTGGAATAGTGGACGCATTGGTTGTCATCTTCCAAAATTCTATAGATTCTGGAACGGTTTCTGCAGATTGGAGGATAGCAAAAGTAACCCCGCTATTTAAGAAAGGAGGGAAGAGAGAAAACGGGGAACTACAAACCTATTAGCCTCACATCAGTAGCTGGGAAAATGCTGGAATCTATTATAAAGGATGCAATAACTGGGCACTTAGAAAGTAATAGTAAGATTGGGCAGAGTCAGCATGGATTTATGAAAGGGAAATCCTGTTTGACAAACCTATTGGAGTTCTTTGAGGATGTAACTAGTGGAGTAGACAAAGGGGAGCCAGTAGATGTGTATCTGGATTTTCAGAAGGCCTTCGATAAGGTCTCACACACGAGGTTGGTGAACAAAATTAGGGCACATGGAATTGGTGGTAATATACTAGCATAGATTGAGAATTGGTTAACAGACAGAAAACAAAGAGTAGGGATAAACGGGTCTTTTTCAGGATGGCAGGCTGTGACTAGTGGGGTACCGTAAGAATCGGTGCTTGGGCCCCAGCTATTCACAATCTGTATCAATGATTTGGATGAGGGGACTAAATGTAACGTCCAAATTTGCTAATGATACAAAGCTAGGTGGCAGTGTCGGCTGCGAAGAGAATGTGAAGAGGCTTCAAGGGGATCTCGACAGGCTCAGTGAGTGGGCGAGAACATGGCAGATGGAATATAATGTGAATAAATGTGAAGTTATCCACTTTGGTAGAAAAAACAGAAAGGCAGAGTATTTCCTAAATGGTGAAAGATTGGGGAATGCAGATGCTCAAAGGGACCTGGGCGTCCTTGTACATGAGTCACAAAGTGAATGTGCAGGTGCAGCAAGCCATTAGGAAGTCAAATAGTATGCTGGCCTTCATTACAAGAGGATTTGAGTACAGGAGTAAAGAAGTCTTACTCCAATTATATAGGGCCTTGGTGAGACCACACCTGGAGTACTGTGTACAATTTTGGTCTCCTTACCTAAGGAATGATATACTTGCCATAGAGGGAGTGCAACGAAGGTTCATGAAATCGATTCCTGGGATGGTGGGACTGCCGTATGAGAAGAGATTGAGTAAACTAGGCCTATATTCTCTTGAATTCAGAAGAATGAGAGGGGAATCTCATTGAAGCATACAAAATTATTACAGGGCTTGATGGGATGGATGCTGGGAGAATGTTTCCCTTAGCTGGGGAGTCTAGAACCAGGGGCCACAGCCTCAAGATAAAGTGTAGGCCATTCAGGACTGAGATGAAGAGAAATTTCTTTACACAGAGGGTGGTGAATCTTTGGAATTCTGTACCCCAGAGGGCTGTGGAGGCTTGGTCATTGGGTATATTCAAAACAGAAGCCGATAGATTTCTGACTGGTAAGGGCATCAAGGGATATGGCGATAGGGCCGGTGAATGGAGTTGAGGCAGAAGATCAGCCATGATCTCATTGAATGGCAGAGCAGGCTCGAAGGGCCTACTCCTGCTCCTATTTCTTATGTTCTTATGTGCTGTTTTGCACATGAGATTCAATCACCAGGATAACTTATAGGAACAGGAGTAGGCCATTCAACCCCTCGCACCGGTTCTGCCATTAAATTAAATTGTGGCTGCTCTGTACCTCAACTCCATTTTCCTACCTTTGCTCCGTAATCCCTTGATCGCCTTAGCTAACAAAATCTATTGAAAAGCCAAATACTGCGGATGCTGCAAATCTGAAATGAAAACAGAAAATGCTGGAAATACTCAGCCGGTCAGGCAGCATCTTTGGAGAGGGAAACCGAGTTAACATTTCAGGTCAGAACTCAAAGTTTAGAGATGTAATGGGTTTTAAGCAAGTACAGAGGCAGGAAAAGGGGAGGGAACGAAAGAACAAAAGGGAAGGTCTGCGATAGTGTGGAAGGTAGAAGAGATTAAATGACAAAAGGGATGATGGTGCAAGGCGAAAAGAGATGGTAATGGGACAAGTCTAGAGCAGGTGTAAATGGGAATATCAGTAACAACTGCCATCCGAAAAAATTGGGGCAGCGGTTATGATCTGAAATTGTTGAACTCCATGTTGAGTCTGGACAGCTGTAAAGTACCTAATAGAAAAATCTGTTAATCTCAGACTTGAAAATATCAATTGACCCAGCATCTACAGCCTTTTTGGGGGGGGTGGGGGGGAAGTGTTCCAGATTTCTATTACTCTTCGTATGAAAAAGTGATTCCTGATTTCACTCCTAAATGGTCTAGTTCAAATTGTAAGATGTCGTCTCGGTCACATGTTCCTCCAGTCAGTATGACTGACAGTGGATCTCTGCTTACAAACTGGCCTGCAATGAGTTTAGAATTTGAATAGCAGATTTTTTTTCAATTGAATTATAATGTATTGGAAGTTGACTGGCTCCATTAAAATCACTTTCAGCTCTTTCCTGCATAATTTAGAAGAAAAAAAACTGTATGCAATGAGCAGTGATAAGTTCCCAGCCTATAAATATTTGATTTACCTAGACGCCATTGTTTTTTGATGTTTGTTTTTTCATCTAACTAGAATCTTGCTTAATTACCCTCAAAGGATCATAACTTCCAATCTCATTATTCTTGGGATCTTTTAGTTGACATATACAAAGTTAATCATGATATGCACATTGCATATTAATCTATAATTAAGTAATAATTACAATTGTTTGTGGGCCTTCCAATGTTATTCTAATTAGGACTTTAAATGTTAATTAGTAAAATTGGGGGAGAGAAAAGATGAAAACATAATTATTGGTCCTTTCAACCTTTTACATACCTAATGCCATTAACAATCCAATTTAAACTGAAAGAAGTTAGCATCTACTGAGTCGGTTGCAGTTTTAAGTAATACTGCATAATCTCTTACCAGAAACTGCTCGTTAGTCCATGTCCCATCCCCTTCCTGGATACCCCTCAAGCTAAAATTGTTCTGCCACATCACTATCTTCGACCCTGAACTGAGCTTTAATCTGCATGTCCCTGATATATTACCTGTTTTTGCTACTACATCATCCCTTCCCCCCCCCTCCCTTCATTGCTGAATGCTCATCCATTCCTTTGTCATGTCCAGATTCAATTTGTTCCATGTATCCTCCATCCCAGCCTCCTGAACAGCACTATATGTAAATTTCAATTTATCCAAACCTCTGCTGCCTACTTCCTGTTCCACTTACCTGCCACCCACATCCTTGTTGACCTCTATTAGCTTTGTCTACCTCTGTGAATAAATGTCAACATTCTTGTCTATAATTTCCTGCACTGACTTTCCCCATCCTACCTCTGCCCTGCAGTTTTACATTTCTAACTCTTGTCTACTGTGCATCTCTCTTTCTCTTCTTCTCCTCCTCCTCCTCCCCCCCCCCCCCCCCCCCCCCGCCAGCCTGCTATACTGTCATTGGAAGAGCCTTCAGGCATCTACTACCTTGAGACTTCTCATCCCACCTTCAAAAGCCTCCTTAAAAATTACCTTCTCAAAAGCACTTTTAGCCGCCGCCTTGAATATTCACATTTGCTCAGGTCTGACCCCTAGCAACGAAATGTAGTTGTTAGATTGCTATACAATTCTAAATTGTTTTATTGTTTAGAATTGATCATGTGCCCATTAGAATTGAGGCAAAATTATTTTGAAAAAAACTTGACTTGCTGACAGACAGTCTGGGCTGTTGATGGATTCAAATACTTATAGGAGAACAGTACAGTATATAGTATGATGCACAACTGGGAGAGACAAGTGTTAAAAAAAAATTCCGGTCTGCTCTAGATATTCAGTCGGATTCAGTGTAAAGGATCTCCCCCATAAGTGGATCCCATGTCCCTTACGATCAGGAGTTCATCTTTGCTGCCCAAGATCTAATCGTACCATGTGACCCAGGATGCTTATAATAATGAAATCCCTTGTACAAGCTGGATACCATTATCTCGCATGTGCCTCCACGTGCACGTCTCCAATCTTTCGAAAGATGGACTGATTAACACTTTATTGAGGAAAAGTCAAATGTGAATCAACCAACTTGTTTATTTTACAATTGTGTGAACAAATGGATTAACAATTACAGCAACTCTTTGACTTAATTTCAGTATCACTTATTGTGCCAATACATACTTTGTCTAACCAAGGCTTCCTCTGGGTTAAGGCAGCTCTATTTCAAGATGTGAAAGCGCTCCCTTGCCAGGTCCCCATACCATATTGTTACCCTGTTCTTTTTTTCTATTTGGACAAGAACCATGACCTCTGCCCCTCTCCCTGTTGAGGGGTTGGCCAGTCGGGATGCCAGTTAAACCATATACTACTAGGTATCTAGTAGCTGACCTAATAGAGGTCTTTAAAATTATGAGAAATTTTGATAGGGTGGATACAGAGAGAATGTTTCCACTTGTGGGGAAGAGCATAACTAGAGGCCATCAATATAAGATAGTCACCAAGAAACCCAGTGGGGAATTCAGAATAAACTTCTTTACCCAAAGAGTGGTGAGAATGTGGAACTCGCTACCACAGGGAGTGGTTGAAGCGAATAGTATGGATGCATTTAAGGGGAGGCTAGACAAGCATATGAGAGAAAAGGGAATAGAGCATTATGATAGATGTAGATGGGGAAAGACAGGAGGAGGCTCGTGTGGAGCATAAATGCCGGCATGGACTGGTTGGGCCGAATGGCCTGTTTCTGTGCCGTATATCCTTTGTAGGTGGGGCTCTAAAAACTATTTTCTGCTGTTAGCAAATTAATAGGACATTACATCCCTAATGTGTGAACGTTTACTGGGATTTTTTTTAATGACCCTGAATTGTTTCAAGCATTCTGAAAAGATGTTTCATCTGAATTCTAATCTGCATTCCTATCATGTGACTCTCCTTTGAACATTACCTCTTGAGAGCAAAGTTTAACTTGAGAGTTACACGTTAATTTAGATCATACCAAGATCGCTTAACAGTGAAGTAGTCAGAATCTTGAAATGTGACACCAGTTTTGTGGCCAGATATACATTACTCTGCATTGCAATCTCTCCAGCCAGGAGAGTGCTTTATATATGAATATTAACAAGTCATTTTTAATATTATGCTCGGAGTGTCAACTTTCTCCTCACAGTAAAAAGATTCTAAAGCATATTTTAAAAGCCTTCAGGAGGTATGAAATTGAGTTATACAGGTAGACTATCCTTTATCCGAAAACCTCGGGACCAGCCGTGTTTCGGTTTTAGGAAAATTTCGGATTTCGGAAGGTGCGCGAAAACACTTCGGTTTTCAGAGGTAATTCGGTTTTCGGGAGTGCGGATAAAGGATACACTATCCCTTATCCGGCAGCGTCGGGTCATGCTTTGCGCCACTTTCGGCTTTCAGAGGTTTTCTGGTTTCGGATGTGCGGATAAAGGCTGGTACACTTACGCTGAGCGATTTCGGTTTTCAGAAGTGCGGAAAAATGCTACACTATCCCTTATCCAGCTAGGCCTGTAAGTCGTGCGCCACTCTGGTCATGTCGTGCGCACGACTTACGCTGACCGAAAAAACCTTCGGTTTTTAGAGGGTTTCGGTTTTCGGAAGTCCGGATAAAGGGTAGTCTACCTGTACAAAGCCTAAGTAATATGGGATTCACCACTAGGGGGACTTCAGTTTTAGTATGTTTGAGTCACACTGTCATCCTGACTCCCAAGTTGTACAACTACTTTTACATTGATGTGCATTTAAAAACCACTTTTCATGATGCAAAATTAATAATTTAACAGTAGCCTAGGGGACGGAGTTTGAATTAAGTACATTCCTCGTACCAAACTTACTGTCCAAGGAAATGCCAAGACACTTGGATACAAACTATGTGCCAACTGTTTTTGCAGAATTTCTTTCTAAGTTTACATCAAATTTGAAATCCATTACTGTGTCTCCCTTTTGGTCACAATTATTTAATATATACAGTGTTTTTGAATAATTACCACAGCTGGATAGAACACTACACTTTGACATGAGAGTGGAATTGAAATAGAGACAATTAAAAGTTTTTGTTTGCTATTTGTAATGTGTAAGTGTCGGTTTGCCTCTGACTCAGAACATAACATAAGAAATAGGAGCAGGAGTAGGCCAATCGGCCCCTCGAGCCTGCTCCACCATTCAATAAGATCATGGCTGATCTGATCCTAACCTCAAATCTTCTATCAGTCTCCATCCCACCCAAACCCATGTGATCTCCCAGGACAGGCAAAAAACCCAATGGCCAATTTTGGGAGAGAAAATCTGGGAAATTCCTCTCCGACCCATCTAGGCGATTGAAACTCTTCCAGGAGATCACTCTGTCCCTATATTTTCTACAGTACTTACCTTCTGTAAAGGCGATCTCCACCCCAGCCAGGAACAGGAATAAAACCATCTCCTGAAATCTAACACAGAATTAGAACACAGTAGGAGCAGAGCAAGGCTACACGGCCCCTGGGCCCACTCCACTACCCACAGGGCCATGACCATTCGAACCTAGACTCATGTCCAATTTCCTGCCCGCTCCCCGTAACCCTTAATTCCCTTTACTTCTAGGAAACTATCTATTTCGGTTTTAAATTTATTTAATGATGTAGTTTCCACAGCTTTCTGGGGCAGCAAATTCCACAAACCTACCACCCTCTGAGTGAAGAAGTTTCTCCTCATCTCAGTTTTGAAAGAGCAGCCCCTTATTTTAAGATTATGCCCCCTAGTTCTAGTTTCACCCATCATTGGGAACATCCTCACCGCATCCACCCGATCAAGCCCCTTCACAATCTTTTATGTTTCAATAAGATCGCCTCTCATTCTTCTGAACGCCAATGAGTAGAGTCCCAATCTACTCAACCTCGCCTCATATGACCACCCCCTCATCCCCGGGATTAACCGAGTGAACCTTCTTTGTACTGACTCGAGAGCAAGTATGTCTTTTCTTAAGTATGGACACCAAAACTGTATGCAGTATTCCAGGTGCGGTCTCACCAATACCTTGTATAACTGCAGCAATACCTCCCTGTTTTTATATTCTATCCCCCTAGCAATAAAAGCCAACATTCCATTGGCCTTCTTGGGGTTTAAGTCCTGTTCCAAGTCTTGATCACATAATCTAGGCTGACACTTCAGTGCACTGTTGAGGGACTACTGCATTGTCAGAGATGCCATCTTTTGAATGAGATATTAAACCGAGTTCCCGTCTGTGTGTTAAGACAGAAATAAAAAGTCCCATTGCAGCTATTTGAAGAATAGATGGGAAATTCTCCCGGTGTCTTGGCCAACATTTGTCCCTCAATTAATACACCAGAAACAGATTTACATAGGATATACAGCACAGAAACAGGCTATTCGGCCCAACCAGTCTATGCCAACATTTATGCTCCACTTGAGCCTTCTCCCGTCTTTCCTCATCTAAATCTATCAGCATAACCCTCTATTTCCTTCTCCCTCATATGCTTATCTAGCCTCCAATCGCCTACAATTTAAAAGAAACTTGCATTCATGTGGGGGAGAAATTCGGTTGGTTAACGCCTCCGGGGGGGGGGCGATAACGAGGCGCTAACAACTTACAACCTGAGCGTGGCAATGTTGCTGCCGCCCGCGAAATTCACCTGGTGGTTTGCGGCAGCGGTAACCCCTAGCACCACGCTTTCCTGCGCCCGGAGATCGTGACGTCATCCGGCTGCATAGTGCCCCGGACCCGAAATTCGGTTCCGCCCCCTGCAGCATCGCCGGGCAATAACACTGACAGTTGCAGGAGGCGTTGTTCGGGAGGCCAGGCGCTTCGGGAGCACTAATTAAAGGTAAGGCCGCTGGTCTTCAGTAGAAACGTGTTTGCTTTAGGGTGCATTTTGAAAATTTTTAAATGGTGCATTTGATCAGCCCTGCACTCTGTTAGAGTACTTGGGGCTGATCATCGAGGATTCCAGCTGCTGTCAGCGACGAGGGCGATCGTTCAGATGCAGAGCCTGCAACAATGGCCCTTCCCTTTAAAGGAGGGAAGGAGCCCTCGGATCCCGGCAGCGCAGCAGTGGTCATTGTGCAGCGCTACACCTCTACCGGCCCCCCCTGCTTCGTTTTGCGCTCCACTTCCTTCCTGGAGCGCTAACACTGAATTTACTGAAAGCTGAAAATGATTAGCACCTGGCGCTAATTTTTCCAGCTTTCAAAATTTCGCACCCCAAACGATCGATACCAAATTTCTTGCCCATAGTGCCTTATCACATGTTCTGGACATCCCAAGCTGACTATTGGATTGGATCCTCCCGATTGTATTGGATTGGGATGTCCAGAACACGTGATAAGGCACTATATGAATGCAAGTTTCTTCTAAATTGTAAGCGATTAGACTGTGTTGACAAGAAGCTAGAATTCAGTTATTTTTAAATTGAAGTGCTGATAATATATTTTACAAATACAGATCTGTATGTAGACTTTCTGTTGCTCAAACAAGTCTTCAGCATTACACAATACAACCTTAAAATATTTTAATTACACTGTAATTGGAGCAATTTTCCATTTTATGTCAAAATAATGTTTATATAATAAGTACTGTAGTCTCAAATGACACTCTAATTTTACTTCCCAATAGCAAAGTAACTCTCTTATAATCTGTATAAAGCTTTTAATTCCCACGTAATTTTGCTTTAGATCTGTAAAATAATTCCCTGATTATACCCTCTTATGAACCTTGTGACAGTAATATTCTGTAGTGACAAACGTCAGAGTAGTTTTTCACAGTCTTTGGTGTAATTTCAGCTCATTGTTAGCTGTCAATGTTTTCATTTAATTATGATGATCTCACATCAAGTGTTAGAAAGTGAGCAAGATGATGTAACTTAATTTTGTAGTTCAGGTGAGTTTGAGAAACCAACTGAACTTGGCTCTCCTGATTTGTGAATTTATTTGAACTGGGTCAAGTTGACTTCCAGAAGGCATTTTGATAACATTCTGCACAAGAGAGTAGCAAAAATGAGAGTGCATGGAATTGGAGGTAGCCTTGTGACATGTGTCAGTAATTGGTTGGGAGGCAGGAGACAGAGTATCATTCTCTGATTGGTAGGAAGTGACAAATGCTGTTCCCCAGAAATCTACTTGGATGAAGGAATGTAGAGTTGTATATCCAAGTTTTCAGATTACGCTAAATTAGGAGGCACCGTAAGTTGTATGGATGGGAGCAGGAAGTTACAAAGGGACATGCGCAAATTACACGAGTAGGCAAAGCTATGACAGTTGGAGTTCAGTGTGGAGAAGTGTGAGGTCATCCACTTCTGATTTGTCTTACTCAGATCCAAATATTTCCTTAATGGTGACAGACGAGGAGTACTGGAGGTGCAAATGGGAATTAGGTATCTATGTACGCATCACTAAAAGCAAGTGCACAGGTACAAAAAGTAATCAAAAAGGTTAATGGTGTGTTGGCCATTACCTCAAGGAGGTTTTAATTCAAAAGTGAGCAAGTGATACTTCCATTGTGCGGAGACTTGGTCAGACCCCATCTGGTGTATTGTGTTCAGTTTTGGGCAGCAAACCTCGGGAAAGATATATTGGCCTTGGAAGGGATGCAGCACAGATTGACCAGAACGATACCAGGGCTTAAAGGGATAAATTATGAAGACAGATTGTTTTAACTTAGTTTGTATATCCTTGAGTTAAGAATGTTGAGGGGTGATATGATTGAGGTATTGAAAATAATTAAGGATTCGATAGGTTAGATTCAGAAAAACGATTTCCTCTGGTGGGGAAATTCAGAACAAGGGGGCATAAAATTTAAAAAGCTTAAGCTATTTAGGAGTAAAATCAAGAAGCACCTTTTCCACACAAAGCATAATGGAAATCTGAAATACACTCCCCCAATAGGTTCTGGATGCTGGGTCAGTTGACATTTTATAGACTGAGATCGATAGATTTTGTTAGGTAAGGCTATCACTCGAGACGGGACAAAGGTGGGTAAATAGAGTTGATATAAATTAGTCATGGTCTAATTGAATGGAACAACAGGTTCAAGAGGATGAATGGCCTATTCCTGTTCTTATCTTCCTATGTTCCAAAATGTCCTGTTTGGTGATGGAAGATTTGAACTGAGTGAATCCTCTGTGGCAAACTCAGTAGTTGATAGCTGGGCTAGTCAACTGTAAACCAAGGTACAGTTGATTGTTGACCACCCAGCCTGGTTCATTGATGGAACCTGAAAGGGTATGTCTGTCACTGGGGGATGAGATTCTACCTATTCAGCCCCAGGTTAGGGTGCAAGCTGATGTCCAAGATGGACAAACCGCAAGAAGTCTATACAGATCGTATGCGCGGTTTGAACAAGTAGTACTACCTAATAGTATCCCTACATGTTGGTGGGGATCCTTACCCCTTGGCTGTTGACAACCTGCACTTTGTTCTTTGGGTTATATAAGTGGGATGTGTCAGTAAAGGAGAGTGTGCACACACCATACTGAACAAATGGAAACTTAAGTTTTCAGATTGACATTTCAACACAATTCGTAGGGAGTGCCGTCTTTCAGATGAGATATTAAACTGCGACCCTATCTGCCCTCTTGGTGAATGCAAAAGATCCCATGACACTACTCCAAGAAGAGCATGGGAGTTTTACCAGTGACCTGACCTACATCTGCCCCTCAACCAACATCACAAACAGATTATCTGGTTATTTATCTCATTGTTTGTGGGACTTCTTGCTGTGCGCAAATTGGCTGCCGCATTACCCTACATTACAACAGCACTTCAGAAGTACTTCATCGGCTATGAAGTGCTTAGGGACATCATGAGATCATGAAAGGTGCAATATAAGTGCAAATTCTTTCTTTGCATGTATTGCGCAATCATTCGGTTTAGATACTCTTAAGCTGGGTGTTGAGTTTCCATGCGTGTCAGACACCCAGTTTAACCAAAGAAAAGACATTGTTCAGATTGGGTTCAATGAAAGGTTTAAATATTCAGAATTCTGTATGATCTAATACAATCATGAGAAACCAGTTCAAGCTTTTGCTTATGCGTAGCCTTCTCCCCTTATAGCATCGAATATCATTCCTTGGCAGTGATATTTGAACTCTAATCACAAATAAGCTAGAAGTTGCACTGATTCTGATACTTATAAAATTCACACAGAGTGTTGGTTTAAAACAAAACACAAATGTTGGGAACGTTAAGTAAAAATGCAAAGTGCTGGAAATGCACAGCAAATCAATCAGCATCTGAAAGGGAAAATAGGTTAACAATTCGGGCATAACTTCTTCAACTCTTTCAGGACAGCAGATTCATACAAGATCTTGGCACACAAGTATTTTGCTCCATTATGTGGCAAGGCCCAGGTTTGATTGTGTGGTTTCCTTTTAGGGCACGTTATGGTCTTGGAGCTTGCAATCTAAATGGATACTAAGTTAATCAAAATGTTTCCTTACTGGAAGTAAAATTAGCTAGCATGTGGCTCCGACCCATGCTGATGCATCATCTTGCAGCCAGTTGCAGCATTAGCAGAGGCTTTTGAACAGGTCTGCAGCTCCCTAGTGGTGGTGATGGTGCAAGGCAAAAGGAGATAGTAATGGGACAAGTTAAGAAACAAAAGATGGCTCCTTTTGCCTTGCACCATCACCCCTTTTGTCTCTTAATCTCTCCTGCCTTCCATCCTATCACAGGCCTTCCCTTTTGTTCTTTCCTCCCTTTCCCTGCCCCTGCACTTGCTTAAAATCCTGTTCCATCTCCAGCTTTTTCCAGTTCTGACGAAGGGTCAGCGACCTGAAACGTTAACTCTGTTTCTCTCTCCACAGATGCTGCCTGACCTGCTGAGTATTCCCAGCATTTTCTGTTTTTATTTCAGATTTCCAGCATCCGCAGTATTTTGCTTTTGTGGAAGAAAAGGAGAGTTCTGCATGCTCCGATTACTTACTTCACTTGATTAGCTGAAATAATTTTTATAATTAAATGGAACGAACAGGGGTGAATAGGGTAAAGAAGTACTAACCAATGTAATTAGCAATTAAAAGATTTTGTAATGAACATTTTAACAAACTTTGTTCAATCTTTGTTCCTTCTTATCAGGGCCATGTCCTTCTATGCATACATTATTGCTTATCCGGAAAGGTGAACCACTGGGGCATCAGTTTTGCAAAGATTGCAAATTCCATTAAACACGCTTGAGGGACAAATTTTTCTAGGTTGGTTTTGGGCCCCAGACATTGCTGCGCAGTCAGCGCACGCCCCAACCGAGGGGCCCGTGGCCGGCCCGAAATTGAGCCTCTGGCCTCGTTAACATTTTATGCGCGAGCGGCCGGCGCCTGTCGCACCTCCACTGGCGATTTGCGATTCAAAGATGCCAAATGTTGGGCCGCTTGCCTCACTGACAGTGGCCTGAAGATAAGTCTTGGGAGGGGTTTAGACTGGGCAATGGGAGGGGGGGCGATCGCAAACACTGAAGTCGAGGATGGCTCCACAGGAAAGTTACTTTTAAAATTTAAAATAAAAAGACACTTGCCTTTCATTGGCAGCCGCAGAGGCCGCTGAAGAATTCTGACTGGGGCAGGCCACGGTATTTGCTCGGCTCATCATAAACACTACTCTGGCCCCAGCTGGAGTATTGTGTCCAATTCTGGGCACCACACTTTAGGAAGAACGTGATGGCTTTGGAGAGGGTACAGAAGACATTTACTAGAATGGTTCCAGGAATGAGGGATTACAGTTACGTGGATAGACTAGAGAAGCTGAGGTTGTTCTCCTTGGAGCAGAGAAGATGAAGAGATTTGATAGAGGTATTTAAAATCATGAAGGATTTAGATAGAGTAAATAAAGAGAAACTGTTTTCAATGACTGAAGGGATAATAACGAGAGAGCACAGATTTAAGGTAATTGGCAAAAGAACCAGAGGCGGCATGAGGAAAAACTTTTTTACACGAGTGGTTAGGATTTGGAATGCACTGCCTGATAGGGTACTGGATACAGATTCAGTAGTAGCCTTCAAAAGAGAATTGGATTAATACTTGGAGAAAAAATTGCAAGTTGCAAGAATATGGTGAAAGAGCAGGCGAGTGGGACTAACTGAATTGCTCTTCAAAAGAGCCGGCACAGTCAGTGGGCCGAATGGCCGCCTTCTGTGCTGTGCTGTTCTATGATAAATACATTTTCCAGAGTGGTTCCTCAAAGGCATTAGGCCCCTAATTAATATACGCATGGGGCCTAATACCTGTTTTAGGTGGCTGCCTATAAATCGGGTCTGACAAATTTAGCAGTGACCCAAATGCACATAATTTTGAGGTGGGCTGTCCAACTGCTAAATTTGTCAATGTTGCAACCATTTTACACCCGAAAAATGGGTCCAACGCATACCAATTTCCAGCCCTCTATATCCACTCCAGTAAAACTAGCAGCCCATTTATATTTATCTATTTTTAAATGAATGACCAGTTGATGGCACTCTCATCTGTGTCAAAAGGTTATGGGTTCAAGCCTAACACCGGACTAGAGCATGTATTTGCTGAGTGTGTGCTGGTAAGGGAGGTGCCTGCCTTCAGAAGAGCTATTATGCTGAGACCAAATCTCTCTGTTCTGATGGTGCAGGTGGACATTGAAAATCCCATGGCACTATTCAGTGATGTTCTCTTAGTGTTCGGGCTAATAGTTCTACCTCAGCCAACGCCACCAAAAAAAAAGAAAGAAGTACTTGCATTTAAAGAACACATTTCACAACCTCGGGACATCTCAAAGCGCTTTACAGCCAATAAAGTACTTTGAAGTGTATTGTAATGTAGGAAACGTGGCAACCAATTTGCTCACAGCATGGTCCCACAAACAGCAATGTGATAATGACCAGATACTCTGTTTTAGTGATGTTGGTTGAGGGATAAATATTAGCCAGGACACTGGAGAGAACTCCCCTGCACTTCATCAGAATAGTGTTGTGGGATCTTCCTCAGTACTGCACTGGAGTGTCAGCCTGGATTATGTGCTCAATTCCCTGTAGTAAGTATGCTGCCACTGGTGATTCATCTTATTGCTGTTTGTTGAATCTTGCTGTTTAACCTAATAGTTACTACATTTCAAAATAATTCATTGTATTTGCAGCACTTTGAGATTTCCTGAGAGATGTGATGAGGTGCTATATAAATACAAGACTCGCTTTCTTGCAGTTTGCAACTTCTAAAGCAGGTGGCAAGCTGCAAATATAAACAACGTAGTACTTCTGATAGCAGCATAAACATTAAGTCATGTGCCACCTAAGACAGCCAAAAAAACATGGCTAAAATGCTCCCAGCCACTTGGGAAAAGTCAGTAAAGCGGTTTTGCTATTGCTGAGCCTGTTTGGACCATCCTCAGCCATTAAGGGATATAGTGGCACCTGTAATTGTTTTGAATTCAGTTGACTACTGGAGAAACTTGCCTGACACTATATAAATGTCACTAATATCTACATTTACATAATTTGTGCTGCTGAATACAACAGACCAATTTTATTGGCAGCATTGCTGCCTCTAGAAGCTCCAGTATCTGTAGAGGTGCAAGCCACCATCTTTTGTCAGATGATGAAGCACTTAGTTGGCCCACGGAAGCCATTAATGTATTTCTTCCAATTGCTAGCCTGTATAGATTTTACCCAACTATCGGGGAAAGTCAGCTGCCAAAATAGAAAGCCACTTGCTGTCTGAAGCCTCCTCGTGCCTGTTGCTCCAGTGTTATAGAAGGCGCCCCACAATATAAACAGGGTGGATACCACTGAAACAGCAGCCTTGGGAATTACAGAAATGCTTGAAGTGGTTCTATAATTTAATCAGTCTTAAAATCCTTCACTTTTTTTGTAAAAAAAAACAAAACAATTTTGTACCTAAACAAGTTTGTATATCATTTGGTTACATTAGCACAATTGATATATTTTATGCGTGGTTTGCAGCCCACAGAATATGTGATACTTGGTTGTTTGAAAAATAATTTACAAATGTCAGCTGTGGCTCAGTGGGTAGCACTCTTGCCTCTGAGTTAGCAGGTTGTGGGTTATAGTCCCACTCCAGGGACTTGCACACATAAAGCTAGGCTGACACTCCAGTGTAGTGCTGAGGGAGTGCTGCACTGTTGGAGGTGCCGTCCTTCAGATGAGATGTTAAACCGAGGCCCCATCTGCTCTCGCAGGTGGATGTGAAAGATCCCATGGCACTATTTCGAAGACGAGCAGAGGAGTTATTCCCGGTGTCCTGGCCAATATTTATCCCTCAATCAACATAACAAAAACAGATTATCTGGTCATTATCACATTGCTGTTTGTGGGAGCTTGCTGTGTGCAAATTGGCTGCCGTGTTTCCTACATTACAACAGTGCCTACACTTCAAAATGTACTTCATTAGCTGTAAAGCGCTTTGAGACGTCCGGTGGTCGTGAAAGGCGCTACGTATATAAATGCAAGTCTTTTTTCTACACGTGGGAACAACCTGACCAACACTACTTTCCTTCAATCTGCTGTCAATTAAAACATGGAAAAAAAATGCCTACGGGCTGTAACTATAGTAACTGCCTTTGGACAATTGCCACTAAATGTTCTCAACTGTCAGCAGCACATATAACAAAAAAAATTGTTCAAACTGCACAGCTGGTTCATAAAACAAAGCGCGGACACCCACACGCGCTCTCTCTGCAACCAAGAATGTGAGCCACTGATTACCATGCCTATTGGGATCTAATCACCAGCTAAAATAAAATCCAGCTAAACAGACCTTGGCACCAAGGCCACAGTCCATCAGTGCATTGTCTCCTACAACTAATATCCAACTGATGACTTCATGTGCATTGTGATGACTATTGATCCACAGCATTCTAGAGCACAATAAAATGCCACTGCAAGTACTCACCGCCGAACATGAACAACGACCATATCGGACTGAATTCCACTGTTTGCACACTAGCTTTTCTTATATTTTAATAGCCCAACTTTCAAAAGTTCTGCATATATATGTTATACCCTTCAACTTTTGATAGTTGTGTCCCTTCCCTCCCCTGTTAAACACCTGTTCTATTATGATGGCAATCCCAATTACTGTAAATGCAAACTATGTGGCACAGCTATTGCTGCTGGAAGAGTAGCAGATCATCTTTAAAAGTGTGCTCCCCAGGGACACCAGTGTCATTGGTTGAAAACGTAAAAGGTTGCACGAGGTAGTGCATGCCACCATTGTTTCTGCCCAGATGAGGTCTGAGCGTTCAACTGCCCATGCAGGCCCACTGCAGTCTCTGAATGCAACTTTCCAGCAATTACAAATGCATAGAGTTATTTCTGTGTTGGTGATGGTGCTGGTGTTGTGGAGTCCCACCTAACAATGTACATGTATCAAAGTCCAGATCCCTAGAAACCCCACCATATTACAAACCAGCTTCTATCTGAAGCAGTTCTCTAAAGGGATCATTATGCAAACAATGAAAAAAACAAGCCAACAACAATATGATAAATCTCACTTTTATGTTTTCTATACTGTATTGTACCTCTTGTAGAAGTTAATTTAAACTCTGCAAATTCTATTATTTGATGGAAGACAATCATAACCTTTTACTGTTTTTAAAAAATAAAAAAAAAAAACAGATTTTGTCACGTTTCTATGTTTTGTATCCATTTTATTATACTCATGAAAAAATGTAGAGACAATGCACACAGAGATAAATGAGGTAACAAAGTGGTATTTGCTTCTGTGGAACCTTGTTTGTAATTATGCATTCAGAATGACTATATATTTCAAGTTATATATTGTCCTGGGTGCCAATGTCAACCAAACACTTGCATGCTTGTGTAAATACTCTAGCTTAAAACAGCCACTTTACATGGATTGGATGATCGATGTGAGGTGTATGTCTTCAATTTAAAAGAAATTAATTATCAAATCCTCTCTAACCCATCCCCATCCCTGTTTATGTCCAAGGGAACTAGGTGGGAGAAGTTATTGTTCATGCAGGTGTGAGGGATGTAGATAGTGATGAATTGACATAGGAATTATTAATAGCACTTCCAAACCTGTGACCTCCACTGCCTAGAAGGACAGACAGCAGGTGCATTGGAACATCATCACCTTTAGGTTCCCCTCCAAGTCTCTCACCATCCTGACTTGGATATACTGTATATCGCTGTTCTTTCATTGTTGTGTAAAAATTCTGGAACTCCCTACTTAACAGCATTGTGGGAGTACCTTTGCCGTTTGGACTGCAGAGTTCAAGAAGAAAGCTCACCATCACCACCTCCTGAGCAATTGGGATGGACAATAAATGCTGGCCTTTCCAGCAACACCTGCATTTAGAGAATGAATTTTAAAAAACGTTTAGGGACCTGCACCAACCTCTGCTTTACCACCTTGTAAGCTCACTGATGTGTCAGTTTGACTCAGTTGGTATCACTCATCTCTGAGTCAGAAAGTGGTGAGTTCAAGACTCCAGGACTTGTGTAATTTAGCCTGACACCCTAGTGCAGTAGTGGTGGAGAGTTGGAATGTCAGAGGCACCATCTTTCAGATAAGACATTAAACTACAGCTTTGTCAGCCTGTTTCAATAGGTTCAGGTGTTCATGTGTTGAAGATCAAGAATTTCTCCTGCTGTCCTAGCCAACATTCCTTCCTCAACCAGCATCGCCAAAATAAAAAGATGAACTGTTCATCCATCTCTTCGTTGTTTGCAGGACTTTGCTGTGCACAAAATGCCTGCAAAACAACAGTACCAGCATTTCCAAATAATTTATTGTATGTGAAGTGCTTTGAGACATTTTTGAGATGTAATGTTGCTAAGCCGGAATTGGGCCTGTTGCAAAAGAACACCACATAGTTGAGTAGATGTTATGTTAGAAACAATTTGGGGTAGTGCAGTACAAACTGTTGATTTATTGTTAGCCAAAATCTGTGTCTCAAGTGACTTGCCTTCCATTACCCCTCTCCCAAAATAAACATTCACGATACCTTCTCACGAGGATATCATTACGCAGTGGTCACACTGCACGTGAATTGGTGATGGCAACATGAAGGCTATAAGGTAGTTAACCTCATAATCAGGAAATCTCCACAAAAGGTGAACTTGAAAACACTATTTTGGGGATCATATTAAGTGTCAGAATATTTGCAAGCCAACTTGTTATTGCAACTGGTTCATTCAAGAAACTCTATAATAATCAGAGACTTCTCTAAACCACCACTTGTTACTTATACAGAAATAGAGAGAAAAAACAAGAATTTGGAAGCTGGTCACTTTTTATACAATTTAGATGTAGAATCTGCCCTGAGGGTGAAACCTCTGCTTTCTAACTATCTTTACATTTGAGTATCCTCTTTAGGGTCATCTCTCTGAATAAAACCTCCACCATTTATTTTATACCCACCACTGGTGCTTCTACAATTGCAATATCCACTTCCTCTGTGAAAGTTGAGGCAGTGTGCTTATTTAATGTTTCTGTCAATGCCTCACTGTTGTTTTTTCATCTTAGTGGCCCGACACGTATCTGATTATGCTTTTACTACTAATATGCTTATAGAAAATCTTTTTATTGCCTTTTGTGGTTTTTTTTGCCAGTTTTCTTTCATACTCCCTCTTCTAATCAAGGGAATATAAGCCATGTTAATTTAATCTTTTCACCCTGATATAATTCTGGTGAATCTGCGCTGCACCCCCTTTCTAATCATCCTTTCTGTAACTTCATGTTCGTTTCCTAACATTGTTTGAATAAAATAAATAAAATATTATTTGAAAAATGAGATGAGCACAGATAACCCAGAATTCACAGCAACCAGAAGAAACATGGCTGGTAAAAAGTTGCAGTGTCACTGTGCTGCTATGAATGAAATAACAGAGCAAATGGCGATTTGTTTTAATAGGAAATCATTTTCTGCTGATCGAAAAGATCAAATTGGGAGGATATTTTTGTTCCTCTGGGAATTGTCAAAATAGCATGATTCATGAGAAGGTGATAATCAACTAAAGTTGTCTTTTTAGTTTAGAATGGACAGTTATATGTATTTAAGTAATAAATTCCTTAACCAGACTTCACAGCTTTGCCAAGCACGCGAGAGAACAGTATGAAAAACTTTCCAACATGCACGGAAATATGATGAAGTTGTACAAAGGACTGGGGGAATATTTTGTCTTTGATCCCAAAGCTGTCAGCATAGATGACTTCTTCACTGATCTCAAAAATTTCAGGTCCATGTTCCTGGTGAGTACTACAATCCAAGAGAGCATCTTGCACCACTTCAAAGATGGAATTTATTTCACACCTTTTTAATATATGTATGAAACTGAATATATAGGACTATAAAACGTTAACTTTTATTATCCTGAATGGAGGCTTTGTCTTTTTTAACTTATCTCAAAGGGTTTTTGAAAAGACCTAAAGAGGATTGGCACAGGCAAACTGGAAAAAAAATGTAGTTCTGCTCTGCAAAGATTCAAAGCCCACCTTAAAGTCAGTTTTACATTTAGGGCCTACTTTTTCTTTTTTATACAGTCGTTCCACTTCAAAAGTAATTTATTGTGCAAAGTACTTTATGTTTACATGTAATAAGATGCTATTTAAACGTAAGTATTATTAATCACCTTGGTCCTCATTTACATGATAGATAAGAAAATCAGGCGAAGTATAAAACTGGCTGCGGATTCACTATCGCTTGTTTTTCGCCCAGCGATTAAAAGATAACATTATCCCACGGTCTCCATGAGGAACAGAGATTAATTTGAACCTCTGACTAATTTAATTGTGCACTTTATTTTCATAATTGTTTAAATTATTCACAGTTAAAATCTTACAAATACTTTTAGATGTGACAAAACATGTTCATGTTCAGCAAAATGCAAAGGTGATTCAAAATGTGAAAGTAACACTACGCGAGACTTTAACATTCTGTATTGACATGGTCTTGAGAAAGCAATATTTCCATGCTTGTTGGTCCTATTGATTACTGATAACATTCCACTGCAGTGACAATGAAAGATTATTCAATACAATTAGAGTCATAGAGTCATAGTGTTTTACAGCACAGAAAGAGGCCCTTCGGCCCATCGTGTCTGCGCCGCCCATCCATCCCTGTCCAGTCTAATCCCATTTTCCAGCATTTGGTCCATAGCCTTGTATGCAATGGCATTTCAAGTGCTCATCCAAATGCTTCTTGAATGTTGTGAGGGTTCCTGCCTCTACTACCCTTTTAGGCATTGAGTTCCACATTCCAACCACCCTCTGGGTGAAAAAGTTCCTCCTCAAATCCCCTCTAAATCTCCTGCCCCTTACCCTGAATCTATGCCCCCTTGTTATTGACCCCCCTACTAAGGGGAAAAGTTCCTCTTTGTCTACCCTATCTATGCCCCTCATCATTTTGTACACCTCAATCAGGTCCCCCCTCAGCCTTCTTTGCTCCAAGGAAAACAACCCCAGCCTGTTTAGTCTTCATAGCTGAGGCGCTCCATCCCAGGTAACATCCTGGTGAATCTTCTCTGCACCCTCTCCAAAGCAATCACATCCTTCCTATAGTGAGGTGACCAGAACTGCACACAGTACTCCAGCTGTGGCCTCACCAGCGTTTTGTACAGCTCCATCATAACCTCCCTGCTCTTATATTCTATGCCTCGGCTAATGAAGGCAAGTATCCCATATGCCTTTTTAACCACCTTATCTACCTGTTCCGCTGCCTTCAGGGATCTATGTACATGTACACCAAGGTCCCTCTGACCCTCTGTACTTCCTAGGGTCCTACCACTCATTGTGTATTCCCTTGCCTTATTTGTCCGTCCAAAATGCATCACCTCGCACTTTTCAGGGTTAAATTCCATTTGCCACTTTTCCGCCCATCTGACCAACCCGTTTATATCGTCCTGTAGCCTGAGGCTTTCCTCCTCGCAATTTACCACCCCACCAATTTTCGTGTCATCTGCATTTGTTGTAATGAAGTACTTAATGAGCTGGGTTGAAAACAATACATAGTATAATGTCTTCAAAAAGTTACATTTTAATTAAATTCTACTGTACATAATTAAAAGAGAAAAGGCCAATAAGCAGTATGGTTAAGTCCTTGAAAAACATAAATCTATTTATTCCTGAGAGAGAATTACTGCTGTTATAGACTGTCCTAGGCAGCTCTGTTGTAGATGATCCTGGTATAACCATGTGCTCGATGGTGGGCTGCAGAATTTGATTACCATGCATCAGATTGATTAACATGCATCAGAACCCTAACTTGTGGGGATTGGGGAATTCTCCACACTCGCCAAATGTGCTGAAAGTTCTTAAGCACACTATCCAGTGTATCCAGCAATCTTGCATGCTGACAAACCAACCTTGTTTTAAAAGTTGAGCGACCTGCCCAACCTCTGCACTATTTGTGCCTGCAATTTGCCCACATTGATCGACTAAACCCAGAAATCCGACCGGGTACACTCTACTTCAAGTGGGCAGCCACTAATTCTGCTACGCCCCCTGGTTATACACCGACAAACAAAAATTGGCCTCAATTGATCCAGGTTTATAGGAATTCCAGATATTCATATTGGATGTACTTCCATGGCTTCTATATTACTTACAGTTGCATTGTTCAATTTGGGAAATAAGAAGAAAAAATACCATGAAGCCATCACATTTTAATTGAGTATTATGTTTTATGTTGAAGTGATTGTGTGGATTGTCTGTTTGGTGGTTATTTTGAAGAAACCCAGTTTACTCTGGATGAGTGCACCACATAGTGTGGTACTGAGCCACACAGTCTAGGACAGCCCAACACAGCTATAGGGGTGCTACAAATGTACTCGGTGTCTCCTGCTCATATTACATTAACTTGATTTCCCCACCCCCCACCCACCCTTTTCCCATCCTGGCTTGAAAGATCACATCTCTAAGTGTTAGTTGTGATTCCTCACCCACAACTTCAGGTAGTCCACATCACTCATTATCTAGGTGGCAGATGAAGAATGGCTACTTGGGAAGATACCAGTGAGCTGCTAGTGCCTATGAAGCCATGTCCTACATTATTCACTCTCTTCTGGAGAAAATGGGAAGAGAGAGGGGAGGAGCAAGTTTAGTTTCCATGTACTAGATTGCTACAGACCCCAGCTGTAAACCAAAAACCAAGAAGTTTAACGAAAATGATCAGTAAATTTAAATTTGTTAGCATTATGAATTGGAGGTTGCTGCCTCCTTTACTCTTGAAGTGGAGGGAAGTCATTGATTTGACTGAAGGGAGTCATTATTATACACTCTTAATATACAATTTCACTATAGTTTTGTGATGGTGCCACGCTGAGACTTTTGTTGCACTGTTGACCTAGTATAATGCTGCTAGTGCCAACCCACATTAATGTAAGCAGGACTACGTCCAAGCAATGATCTTGCATTGTTGATTTGCACCCTGCAGCTGGTGTGCAGCCAACTTTTTATTGACTTTTTGTAAAATTCCTTTTTTTAATTTGCTCTTCATCTTGCACTGCTGGTCAGTTTGCTAGGGATTGAAAAGAGGTCATAGTATTGAGCTCTTCTCAGTCAATAGAAAACTGATGCAGATTGAAGGGTTTTGAGTGCACATGTGCAAAACTCTGCCAATCTTCTTTCCCTTACTCTTTCTGGAAGTATAATTATGCTGTTCTTACACTACTACACAAATGCCGGAGGTGTTGCACTGACAAGTGCCGTTCAAAGGCACAGCATAAAAGGTATTAATATCCCAAAAGCTTTCCTTGTGGAATATTCTGGCTCATGGTATGTGGGGCCTCTGAACAGCTGGATTGTAGTTGCTTTTTTAATTTTGTTTAGCTCGCCCATTTTGGCAGCGTTATCTCTGGTAATATTGGTTGGAGTCGTTACCAACATGTTAGATACATTTGTTCATACTGAATAATACTGTTAATGGACAGAAATTACTCTTCACAGAAGCTCATGAGCAATGAAAAAAGAACCCATCTAAGTTGATGGAAATTTATTAAGCAGAAATAATTTCTGATGTCAAAGGTTTTTATTGCAGAATACATTGTGATCAGGTGTTACAATCATCTTGTACTTTCAATGACTTTAAAATACAAAATAGTATCACTAGTTTGTGTACATAATCAATTAGCTGCAAAGGAACATAGGAACAGGAGTAGGCCATTTAGCCCCTCGAGCCTATTCCGCCATTCAATGAGATCATGCCTGATCTGCGACCTAACTCCATATACCCTACTTTGCCCCATATCCCTTAATACCTTTGGTTAACAGAAATCTATCAATCTCTGATTGAAAATTAACAATTGACCCAGCATCAACTGCTGTTTGCGGAAGAGAGTTCCAAACTTCTACCACCCTTTGCATGTAGAAGCGTTTCCTAACTTCACTCCTAAAAGGCCTGGCTCTAATTTTTAGGCTATGTCCCCTAGTCCGAGATTCCCCAACCAGTGGAAATAGTTTCTCTCTATCTACCCTATCCGTTCCTCTTAATATCTTGAAAACCTCAATCAAACCGCCCCTAAATCTTCTAAATTACAGGGAATACAACTCTAGTTTGTGTAATTTAACCCTTGAAGTCCAGGTATCATTCTAGTAAATCTGCGCTGCACTCCCTCCAAAGCCAGTACTGTATATCCTTCCTACAGTGTGATGCCCAGAACTGAACACAGTACTCCAGGTGTGGTCTAACCAGGGCTTTGTATATCTGTAGCATGACTTCTACCCCTTGTATTCTAGTCCTCTAGATATAAAGGCCGGCATTCCATTGGCCTTTTTGATTATTTTTTGTACCTGTCCATGTCATTTTAATGATCTATATACATGGACCCCTGAGACTCTTTGCACCTTTACTGCTTCTAGCTTTTCACCATTTAGAAAGTATTCTGAGCTATCCTTTTTAGCTTCAAAGTGGACGACCTTACACTTGCCTATATTTAAATCCATTTGCCACAGTTATGCCTATTCACTTAATCTATTACATAAGAACATAAGAAATAGGAGCAGGATTAGGCCAATCGGCCCCTCGAGCCTGCTCCGCCATTCAATAAGATCATGGCTGATCTGATCCTAACCGCCAATCCACTATCACAGAACCATCTCCTGAATCTAACAGAATTAGACACACAAAATAGGAGCAGGATCAGGCTACACAGCCCCTGGGCCCGCTCCGCTACCCACAGGGCCATGACCGATCCGAACCCAGACTCATGTCCAAATTCCTGCCCGCTCCCCGTAACCCTTAATTCCCTTTACTTCTAGGAAACTGTCTATTTCTGTTTTAAATTTATGTAATGATGTAGCTTCTACAGCTTTTTGGGGCAGCATATTCCATGGACCTACCACCCTCTGAGTGAAGTAGTTCCTCCTCATCTCAGTTTTGAAAGAGCAGCCCCTTATTCTAAGACTATGCCCCCTAGTTCTAGTTTCACCCATCATCGGGAACATCTTCCCCGCATCCACCCGATCCAACCCCTTCACAATCTTATATGTTTCAATAAGATCGCCTCTCATTCTTCTGAACTCCAATGAGTAGAGTCCCAATCTACTCAACCTCTCCTCATATGTCCATCCCCTCATCCCCGGGATTAACCGAGTGAACCTTCTTTGTACTGACTCGAGAGCAAGTATGTCCTTTCTTAAGTATGGACACCAAAACTGTACGCAGTATTCCAGGTGCGGTCTCACCAATACCTTGTACAACTGAAGCAATACCTCCCTATTTTTATATTCTATCCCCCTAGCAATGAAAGCCAACATTCCATTGGCCTTCTTAATCACTTGCTGCACCTGCATACTAACCTTTTGAGTTTCGTGCACCAGGACCCCCAGATCCCTTTGTACTTCAGTACTTTCCAGTTTCTTGCCATTAAGATAATAACTTGCTCTACGATTTTTCCTGCCAAAGTGCATAACTTCACACTTTCCAGTATTGTATTCCATCTGCCAAATCTCTGCCCACTTACTTAGCCTGTCGATGTCCCCTTGCAGGTTTTTTATGTCCTCCTCACTCACTACTTTCCCTCCCATTTAGTATCATCTGCAAACTTTGATATGTTATACTCGGTCCCCTCCTCCAAATCGTTAATATAGATTGTAAAGAGTTGGGGACCCAGCACTGACCCCTGCGGAACACCACTAGTTACTGATTGCCAGTCTGAGAATGAACCATTTATCCCAACTCTCTGCCTTCTGTTAGATAGCCAATCCTCTATCCATGCCAGAATATTACCCCCAATCCCGTGATTTTTTATCTTGAGCAATAATCTTTTGTGTGGCACCTTGTCAAATGCCTTTTGGAAGTCTAAATACACTACGTCCACTGGTTCCCCTTTATCCACCCTATACGTTACTTCCTCAAAGAACTCCAGCAAATTTGTCAAACATGACTTCCCCTTCATAAAACCACGCTGACTTTGTCCTATTAAATTATGATTATCCAAATGTCCTGTTACTGTCTCCTTAATAATGGACTCCAAAATTTTACCTACCACAGATGTTAGGCTAACCGGTCTATAGTTTCCAGCCTTCTGTCTACTGCCCTTTTTAAATAAGGGCAATACATTAGCAGTTTTCCAGTCTGCCGGGACCTTTGCTGAGTCCAGGGAGTTTTGGAAAATTATTACCAATGCATCCACTATCCCTACCGCCACTTCCCTCAAGACCCTAGGATGTAAGCCATCAGGTCCAGGTGATTTATCCGCCTTGAGTCCCATTATTTTACCGAGTACCACTTCCTTAGTGATTTTGATCGTGTTTAGCTCCTCCCCCCCCTTTGTAATTTTATGCTTCCATCTACACTGCTTACAATGCCGCCTATCATTGTGTCACCGGCAAACTTGTATATGTGGCTCTCTATCCCATCATCTAAGTCATTAATAAATGCAGTGAATAGTTGTGGCCCCAACACAGATCCCTGTGCGATGCCGCTAGTCATATCCTGCCAATTAGAGTACCTGCCCATTATCCCTACTCTCTGTCTCCTGCCACGGAGCCAATTTTCTAACCAGGTCAATAATTTGCCCTCAATTCCATGAGCTTCAACTTTAGCTAAGTTTCTTCTGAGGGACTTTATTGAATGCCTTCTGCAAGTCCATATAAATAACATCTATAGACATTCCCCTGTCCACTACTTTAAACTCATTGTACGTACTAGGGTAGAGTTTCCACTTTGGATGCCATCGGTGATTACGGCACAAATTGCGCCCGTTTTGAACATCATTTTTTTCCTGATTTTCTGTATTTGCATATTGGCAAACGCAAAGTCTGCCATGAACCAGCGCAATTGGGCAGCTTTTGAAAATGTATTTTTTAAATTTTGCTTTAAAAATATTACTTGATGTATTTGAGCGGTAACTTGGTAAAGTTTCATTAATACAGCTGACAGTGGGTTTTTCACAAAAAATAAACATTTTAAGTCAGTGTCAATCCGCCACCTCAGTAATCCAATTTTAAATTACTGAAAATGACTTTGTAAAAGAATATACAAAACTATTTTCTAGTTAGATTGGGGTACAGTAATCAGTTCCCTAGTAAAAAAATTTTGAAAATTTCATTCAAATCCTTTCAAAACGTACCTATTAGTGTCCTTGCGTCCAAAAGATCCAGCTTAATTATTGGAGCCTCCTTGAAGGCCTGCAAATGAGCGCAATTAGCAGAAACTCCCAATGGTAATTAATTCACCCTGGGGCCGTGGCCAGTTTTGTGGGCGGGGCTGGCTTCCAGCGCAATTTTTTTTTTAAACTAGCGCAAAAGATCACATACTTGAGTTGCACTGAACGCAATTTGCACTCAAAATTCCACGATCTTTTGCGCCAGTTACGCCGATATCGGGGCAATTGTGACGATAAAATCAGCACAATCGAGCAGAAACTCAGGCCTCTGCTTCTGCGCTACCAGTTGACATCTATCCACTCAAAGCATTGGCTGCAAAGCTCAGTTGTGGAGGATCAGCCTTTCAGTTGCATTTGACATTTCTTTCTTCTTGCAATAATTTATTTATATGGACTACTGTAAAGGTGCATTTTGTGTTAAAATCATTTATGATTGATAACACGAAACCAATAGGGACTAATGCTATTTCAGAAATTCTCCAAAAACTTTTGATTTTCGCATAACAAAAGTTTGTCTTGCTTATGACATTGATTATTTTTTGTAAAAAGTTGAAGTCCTTGTCATTCAACCTAATGGATTCTGAATGCATTGTATTTCATATGCAAGTCCCCTCAGGACAAAAATGTTTTCTTTATAATACATTTCTTTAGTGTAGCCAGTAAAATGTATTTATAAGAAGAAAAAGAATCACTGCAAACAACAAAGCTTTTTAAACAGCATTTGAAATTTGCTTCAACGCTGAAGAAATCTGCATTAAAAAATTGCCAGCAGTTTTTTTTTTCTTCTGGCAGTTAACTAACAGGAAAAATGAAATAACCAGGAAAGGAGCCATGCTGACACGGCATTTTTAAAAAACTTTTTTTTATTCTTTACGCTGCAGTCAAGTGCACAAATAACAGAACTAGTGGAACAGTTTAGCTTTGATGCTTTAAAACTCTAAGCTGTACTGTGTTGCAATTATAGCCCTTTGTATGCCCCATTACAACTGAGTTAAAAGAAATAGCGTATAATGCTAGTAAAAGCCCATTATGGATCAGTGTTGAGGACCTATAATTCATGAATGTTGCAGACATGAGTGAGTTATGAGAGCCTAAGGGAGAGGTCAACTAAATCTAACCCTTTACATGACTGTTAAATCATTTCTTATTTAATATTCTAACTTGAAATATTAAAGGTTTGTCAAAAGCTTATTAACCTTTTCCTACTTCTCAAAGGTGCATCCTCTTTCATGCTAGTATCAAGCTTTCTCTCAGCTAATCTGGCCCAAAAACTCAATAAAACAGTTGAAATTGTGAAACAAATGCCAGCAATTAGCACCGAGACTTACAGATTTGTGGAATATATTGTAAATATATATGGATTCACTATAGTGAACATTAATAGCCACTTTGGGAGCAGAGTCACAGGAAAGGCAGACACAAGCTTGGACTGTGAAAATTTACACTTGTCTTTATCCCTTCAAGAAAATCCATTACTGTGCCCACTTAAATGGTCCCTAAAGGCACTAAATACATAAAGGGGAAGAAAATTCTAGTTGTATCACTTCTCGTTTAAAGCACTCAACTCGTTCCATAGAATAAAATAACATGTATAACACAAATGTGTTTGACATTTGATTAAAACACCAGTTTTATTGCTGAATTCAATACTCCAGTGTCATAACCAGAGCAGCCTATCAGGGAGGGGAAAACCTTGCTCTAGGGTCTCCATGCTGCTCAGGATTTAATGTTTCTACTGAAACTTCTGGGAAAAAAAGTATTATTTATTTATATATAGGGGTGATACTTTGATCAAGAAGTATTCCCCTCAGCTTTCCTTACCCTTTAATTATTTGTGTGGCTTCAACATTCACTGGCCTAAATTCTGAGAAAACATTGTTTCATCTTCTCTTCATATTTTATTAGTATGGAAGTTAAGTGTAATTAAAATGAACATTCTGCCACCTCCCATACCTCTTCGAAATGATTTGATGTATCTATCCAGGAGATTTTGATGAGGCCAATATAATTTATGTGGAACAAAAAAACTTTGCATAAGATTGTGGAAACTGCAATTCAGCAAGCATATTTGATTTCTGTTTTTATTACTAGGATGCCTAGTTACAGTATGTAACACTTGGGCCCCTTGATCTTGATATTTCTGCCTCTTGGCTTCAGATTAAATCCCAATAATGTCACCGTCTGCTGTTGTTCCAGTTTCCAGTTCTAAACCGTCCAGGGTTTGGAACCAAGCCTGTATAATTTGGCAAGATATCTGTTACTATTTCAACATCCAAAGAAACTCTTCTATATGTCCCCAATCCAAACCCAAAGTTTTGTTTGTCCTTGTGAAACTGCAGATTTCAAACTACTCTGGGTAGTAGAACCGGGAAGAAACACGACTACTAGCCTACTTGTGTATCCTATACTAAAAGTAGAGGAATAGAATGCAAATGATTCCATTGATTTTATTGCTCCCCATGTGCCATGAATAAAACTCATCTATGTGCTTGAATATGAGAGATTCAGAGCACCCTTTTCACTCACATTTTGGATATATCTTGGATCTCCAGATTTGGATTTGAGTATCACAGCATAAGCTCTCAAATCATAAATATAAAAATTTCCCAAATCCCTCTACTGTCTCTTTTGGGACCTAAACTTGAGATGGAAACTATCTGTGATGTTTAGAGATTGCTTGAAATGCTGCTGTTTATAGCTTTGAAGTGCAACTTTTAAATTGAAAATATACCTCTGCCCCTGATTGGTGGAATGGTTTCAGATTCTGTTTGATCAACGACTACTACTCAAAGTGCATTTAGCAAAATGACTCCTATTATCCGATTTGATCTCCCCTATTTAACTTATTAAAAGCAGTCACTGGGGCACAAATCCCAGTTGTGATGAGTTTACTGAGTGGACTTGTCCTGCATCTACAATCCTAGTACTTAGTCGTATACACATAAATCACAACCTTTCTATATCTTTGGGTTTGCTTTTCTCCATGAAATAGGCCTTCTCTAGGGAAGGCTGCACCTTTTCAAATACTGAAGCTGAAAATTGATGTGTGTTGGTGTGAGCAAAGCTACAGAAGATCTTTTTTAATATCTCTGTATTTTAGCACATTCCCTCCTGGTATTGGTCACGGTGAGTTAGATGATGCACTGCTCTATAATAATAGGGGTGTTTATGCCATAATAAAATCAGTGCCACTGTTTTACAGTGACCAAATGAGCATTCCATTTTTATTAAATTATATTCTGGGATTTTCTTTTGGTGCATTTTGAATTCCAACATTCTGTGAAAATAGTAAAATGAGTGTCCTTTAATGTGTATATTTATATTAAAAATCTTATATCTGCACTTCCTGTTTACAAAATCTTACATCTGGTTGTCAGCTTTTCTGACATCCATATTTATAATGGAAACTGCCTATGTAAACATGTCACACTGTCTTTACACCCGCCTACCAATGCTGTATCAGTCCCATCACACAGCCCCCACTCACTTTGCCCCACCCTTGGTGCCCGTGCCTTCAGCTGCCTGGGCCTTAAGTAGTGAAAACTGAAAACCACTATCTGAAGGTTACGTTAAGCTTGGTCACTGTTCAGACCATAGGATTTCGAAGTGCCCAGGGATAAGGCAGAACAAAAATGATGGATGGAAAGTGAAAAGTAGGAAAAAAAACAAGATACAGGAAACTCTTTTTTATCCAGCACCGACGGGACCGGCGTGGTGCCGGTTTATCAAAAAGTCCGGATTAGAGAGAGGTATTGTAAAAGGTACGAGAGCCACAGATCCAGGCGTCCCTGTTGCTATGCAACAGGTGCAGGAACCCCGGCCACAAGATCCAGGCGTCCCTATTGCTATGCAACAGGTGCAGGAATCCCGGTTACAGGGCCACAGATCCAGAATTTACTCCTGAATTTTGCAGGTTAACAGATTTCTGGTTATTTAGGTGCCGGTAAATCGAGAGTTTCCTGTACTCTAGCACAGGGATGAAGGTAATGGGTTGAATGACTTGCATGCTACGTAAAAGAGAAGCAAGAGATTGTCAGATGAGGTAAAATATCGTCTCCAGTTAGGCAACAGAAAGAAGCACGGAAGAAGTTAGTCATTGAAGAATCAAATAAATGTTCAATTTAAGGAAGTGAGACCTCCACAGGAAAAGGTGAGAATTTGGGGGAAATTGAAACAAAGTCTGAAATTAAAGCAGAATTTTTTTTTCCATTTATTCAAGACCAGCATTTATTGCCCATCCCTAATTGCCCTCGAGAAGGTGATGGTAAACCACCTCATACAACTGAGTGGCTTGCCAGGCCATTTCAGAGGGCAGTTAAGAGTCAACCACTTTGCTGTGGGTCTGGAGTCACATATAGGCCAGACCAGGTAAGGATGGCAGATTTCCTTCCCTGAAGGATATTAGTGAACCAGATGGGTTTTTACGACAATCCGGTAGTTTTGTGGTCGCCATTACTGATGTTGCAGGTTTATTTAATTGAATTTAAATTCCCCAGCTGCCGTGGTGGGATTTGAACTTATGTCTCCGGATCATTAGTGCAGGCCTCTGGATTACCAGCCTAGTAACATAACCACTATGCTACTGGTACCCCCTGATGGCACAACACAGTAAGCCATTAATTCTGAAGGTTAGTGAAAAGGCCAACAGCAAAGATATAGACTTCCCCCACCTGCACTATTTTTTAATCAGCTGTCTCCACCCCAAACCTCAACCTACTTCCCCTTCTCCCATACACCAACAGACCTACACCACATCACCAGCATCTCCTCATGTAAAGAAAATGGAAGCTATAGCTAAGGTCTGATGTTGTGGGATAGAACTTTATTCACTCTTCCTGCCACCCTAACTTAAGCTGCCCTTTCCCTAGCACCTTCTGAGCCGGGTCCCAAACATTCTTTCCATGTGAGGTAGTGATTTATATATGCATCCTCTAATCTAGTTTGCTGTTCATGGTGTGCTTTCCTCTACAAAAATGCAGATTAGTCTTTTGCTTTGCCAAGCGCCTCCAATTCTGTCTCGAGTTCCCTGTGGTTCACCACTTCAATTCCTCGTCTCTTTCTCACTCTGACACCTCTAGAACACCCAAGACACTGTTACGCTAATACCTTTATTATATCCTCTGTTTTCTTTACAGGAGGAGCTGATGATGTGAGATGCATCTGTTTATGTCCAGGGGGAGGAGGTGGGTTGATATTTGCACTTCGTCAGAACACAATGGTGGCAGAGAAGTCTGCGCCCTTGATTTTTGGCCTGCATTTTGTCTTTTCAGGACTGGCAGAACCACTGATTTGCCAGCATTTTCTGTTTTAATTTCAGACTCGTAGCTACAGACCTATTCAATTCCCTCATTTTCTTGTCTTTTTTCTGTCGGTAAGCCTCATTCTCTCTTGCACATTTTTTATACCTTTAATTTCTTGAAAGACTCTTTCTCTTTTGTGATTGAGCTGATATTTTATATTCTCTAACAATCCCCCGCTTTTCGTTTAAGCCGGCTGGGGGTCGTTCAATCCATTAGCTTCCTCCCTGTGCTTGAAGTATCTGGTGTTTTTCTCTTTCTCCCCCTCTGTTTGTCTAGTTCTGTCTTTCTCGTGGTCACTCTGCAACCTTCTGGTCTGAACATTGACCAAGCTCAATGCAAGCACTGGGAAGAGGCTTTCGGTTTTCAGTTCTGAAGAAGGGCCCTGCCTGAAATGTTAAACTGTCTTTTTTTTTCTCCACAGTTGCTCACCTGACTTGTGTATTTCCAGCATTTGCTGCTTTTGTCCCTGAACCTTGTGCTTCAAGATATGCGATAAGATGTTATTCCCTAGAATGCATCACTGCTGAATGTTATTTTGACTGCTCCTAACATTTCACTTAATGGGTTAGGACGAGTGATGCGTTAGGACTAGTGATGGAATAACATTAATGTTTGTGCAGTTCAGAATTAAAGATATATGTTAGATTTACTTTCACAGTTACCACATCCAAATATTTCATTTTGGTGCAAGCAATTACGCCATTAACCAATCCCAGTTGTTGCTGCTGCGTTTACTATTTTTTGCCTGCAAAAACTTACTGGTTGTAATTTAATAGCATGTGTACCAGTAATTTGTATGCAGGAAGTGTTGAAATAAAACTTTCTGCTTGCATACTTTATTTACTGGTTCCAAGATTGCCAATACAAGAATACTGTGCATTTTTCAAATGCCAGAATTTTCTGATTCAACATAAAGAAGCCCTGAATGTTTTTTCAAATGCTCAATTAACATCCTGTTTCTGGGGGGCGGCGGGTGGAGACTAATTGGGTGGGGTAAGAGAGTAATGCTTTGCAGTCACAGTCTGTGAATGTAACTAAATCATTTAGTCAAGACAAGAACAGAGGGGAGTTGAAAAGAGCAAATATTTTTGAGAGTGGTCCAAGTCAGTACAGTGGAAGAGGTGTGATTCAGAACTGAAGAATCAATCTAAAGAGATTGGCTGAGAATTGTTAGTTCTGCTTTGCTTTTCATCACGATTCAGAGACAATTTTGCATTTGGAGTGGATGTTTCAATTTAATTAAACAGGTGTGCTTTTAAAAACAAAACCAATTATACATGATACATAAAACTGAGGACAAAAAAGAAACAATGTGAATCTTCTGATTAGTTATCCACAGATACACTCCCTAGAATGCATCACTACTAAATACCTTATTTTGACTGTTACTAACATTTCAGTTATGGGTTAGGACTAGTGATGGAATAATATTAATGTAAAGGTTTGTGCAGTTTGGAATTAAAGATATGTTCGATTTACTTTCAGTCACCATGTCCAAATATTTCATTTTGGTGCATGCAATTATGCCATTAACCAATCCTATTTGTTGCTTTTACTTTTACGCTTGATGGGCCAACTGGCCTTGTTCATGAAAACAAGGCCTCCTTATGAAAACTGAATAAGCTCAGGGTCACACCTGCAAACACAATGAAGGTGCTGAGCAAAACAGCCAACAAATCTGCGTTCAGTCTCCAGTGTAGAGGCGGCAGCAACAACAGCTTGTATTTATATAGCGCCTTTAAGGTAGTAAAACATCCCAAGGCGCTTCACAGGAGCATTATCAAACAAAAGTTGACACTGAGCCACATAAGGAGATATTAGGGCAGGTGACCAAAAGCTTGGTCAAAGAGGTAGATTTTAAGAAGCATCTTAAAGGAGGAAAGAGAGGTAGAGTGGCAGAAAGGTTTAGGGAGGGAATTCCAGAGCTTAGGGCCTTGGCAGCTGAAGGCACAGCCACCAATGGTGGAGCAATTAAAAGCGAGGATGTGCAAGAGATCAGAATTGGAGGAACCCAGATAGCTCGGAGGAGATTACAGAGATAGGGAGGGGCAAGGCCATGGAGCAATCTGAAAACAAGGATGAGAATTTTAAAATAGAGGTGTTGCTTAACCGTGAGCCAGTGTAGCCTTTTCTATGAGCAAAGATATACCAAGCAGCAAACAGTATTCTAAAGTAGAGGAAGTACATGTAAATCACTACCTCACATGAAAAGAGAGTTTGCGATCCTGTGAGGGTAGGTGTTAGGGAAAGGACAGCTGGAAGTGGTGGTGGAAGAGCGAACATTGCTCATTGAAAAGGCTACCTCGTGAAATAGAGCAAGGTAACCAAAGATGAATATCAGACTGAGTACAACCAAAGTGCATTCCTAACAACTGTGCTACAAATGAATGCAGTCCCCTTTTTTCTCTCTCTCTCTCTTCCCCAAACCCTGCGGGGTTAATATTAATTGTGGGTAAATTTATTTTTCAAACTGCTTTGGTATTTAAGCTTTGTTTTTGTTCATCCCAAAATAACTCCTAAAGTACTGAAAGATTTTAAACTTTACAAATACACACATTTTCATTTAATTTAAGCACCCTCTGCAGGAAGTGTACTCATTTTCCTTTATTTTAATCTTGCGGGACTTCAGATTTTCTAATTTTGTTTTTCATTTATTTCAAAATACGGAATTTGCTTTTATTCATTCTCTTTTGCTTCTATGCATTATTGGGTCCTACTCTTGTCTTCCAAAATTTCTCACTATTCCAGAATCATTCTGGAATGCAAAGATAAACCCCAGCTTCTATTCTCCACTGCTAACCGTCTTCTTAAACCCCTCTCCCCTGTCTCCTACATCCTCACCTCCGACACAAAGTGTGAGGAGCTCATGGACTTCTTTGTCTCTAAGATTGAGATGATCCGTTCAGCTGCCTCTGCCACTTCCCTTCCTTCCCCTTGCCCTTCCTCTAAGGTTCCACCTTGCCCTGAACTCACATCTTTCTCCAGTTTCTCTCCAGTCTCCCCTCATAACCTCTCCGCGCTCATCTTGTACATGAGACCCACTTCCTGCTCCCTCGAACCTATTCCCACCAAACTGCTGACAACCCAACATCCTTTTCTGGCCCCCATGTTAGCTGACACTGTTAACAGTTCTCTCTCCTCAGGTACTCTCCCCTCTCCCTCAAATCTGTCGCCATCATCCCTCTCCTCAAAAAAAAAAAAAAAAAAAAAAAAAAAAAAAAAAAAAACCCATAGAAACATAGAAGATAGGAGCAGCAGTAGGCCATTCGACCTCTCGAGCCTGCTCCGCCATTCAATGAGATCATGGCTGATCATCCAAATTCAGTACCCTGTCCCTGCTTTCTCCCCATATCCCTTGATCCCTTTAGCCTTAAGAAATATATCCAACTCCTTCTTGAATATATTTAATGAATTGGCCTCTACTGCCTTCTGTGGTAGAGAATTCCACAGGTTCACCACTCTGTGGGTGAAGAAATAACTCATCTCTGTCCTAAATGGCTTACCCCTTATCCTTAGACTGTGCCCCCTGGTTTTGAACTCCCCGACCATCGGGAACATCCTTCCTGCATCTAGTCTGTCCAGTCCTGTCAGAATTTTATAAGTTTCAATAAGATCCCCTCTCATTCTTCTAAACTCCAGCGAGTATAAGCCCAATCGACACAATCTCTCCTCATACGTCATTCCTGCCATCCCAGGTATCAGCCTGGTGAATCTTCGCTGCACTCCCTCCATGGCAAGAACATCCATCCTAAGATAAGGCGATGAAAACTGCACACAATACTCAAGGTGTGGTCTCACCAAGGCCTTGTACAACTGCAGCAAGACATCCTTGTTCCTGTACTCAAACCCTCTCACTACGAAGGCCAACATACCATTTGCCTTCTTAACCGCCTGCTGCACCTGCATGCTTACCTTCAGCGATTGGTGCACAAGGACACCCAGGTCTCGTTGCACTTCCCCTTCTCTCAATCTATTGCCATTCAGATAATAATCTGCCTTCCTGTTTTTGACGCCAAAGTGGATAACCTCGCATTTATCCACGTTATTTTGCATCTGCCATGCTTCTGCCCAATCACCCAACCTGTCCAAATCATACTGGAGTTTCTCGGCATCCTCCTCACAGCACACACGCCCACCCAGCTTTGTGTCGTCTGCAAACTTGGAGATACAACATCTAGTTCCCTCGTCTAGATCATCATTAATATATATTGTGAATAGCTGGGCTCCAAGTCACTGCCTGCCACTCGGAAAAAGACCTGTTTATTCCAACTCTTTGCGTTCTGTCTGCCAACCAGTTCTCTATCCAAGTCAATACCTTGCCCCCAATCCCATGTGCCTTAACTTTACACGCTAATCTCTTATGCGGGACTTTATCGAAAGCCTTTTGAAAGTCCAAATACACCACATTCACTGGTTCTCCCTTATCTATTTTACCAGTTACATCCTCAAAAAATTCCAGTAGATTAGTCAAGCACGATTTACCTTTTGTAAATCCATGTTGACTTTGTCCGATCCTGTCACTGTTTTCCAAGTGCTCTACTATTACATCTTTTATAATGGACTCTAGGATTTTCCCCACTACCGATGTCAGGCTTACCGGTCTGTAATTCCCCGTTTTCTCTCTACCACCTTTTTTGAATATTGGGGTAACATTAGCTACCCTCCAATCCATGGGTAAAGTTCCAGATTCTATTGAATGTTGGAAGATGATCAGCAATGCATCTACTATTTCTAGGGCCACTTCCTTAAGTACCCTAGGATGTAGATTATCAGGCCCTGGGGATTTATCGGCCTTCAAGCCCGTCAATTTCCCTAACGCCATTTCGCTACAAATACTGATTTCTTTCAGTTCCTCCCTTTCATCAGACCCTATGTTCCCGACAACTCCAGGAGGTTATTTGTGTCCTCCTTTGTGAAGACAGAACCAAAATATGTATTTAATTGGTTGCCATTTCTTTGTTCCCCATTATTATTTCCCCTGATTCTGACTGCAAGGGACCTATGCTTGACTTCGCCAATCCTTTTTCTGTTCACACATCTATAAAAGCTTTTACAGTCAGTTTTTATGTTCCCTGCAAGCTTACTCTCATACTCTATTTTCCCCTTCTTAATTAATCCCTTTGTCCTTTTTGAATCCTAAACTGCTCCCAATCGTCAGGTTTACTGCTGTTTCAGGCCAATTTATATGCCCTCTCCTTTGATCTTATGCTATATCTAATTTCCCTTGTTAGTCACGGTTGAGTCACCTTTTTTGTTTTATTCTTATGCCAAACTGGGATGAACAAATTCTGTAGTTCATCCATGCGGTCTTTGAATGTTTGCCATTGTCTATCCACCGTCAACCCTTTGAGTGACATTCCCCAATCAATCCTACCCAACTCGCGCCTCATACCATCGTAGTTTCCTTTATTTAAATTCAGTACCCTAGTCTCTGAGTCAATTACTTCACTCTCCATCTTAATGAACAATTCGATCATATTATGATCGCTCCGACCCAAGGGGCCTCGTACAACAAGATTGCTAATTAATCCTTTCTCATTACATAATACCCAGTCTAAGATAGCCTGATCTCTAGTTGGTTCCTCGACATATTGGTCCAGGAAACCATCCCGTATACACTCCAGGAATTCCTCCTCCACAGTATTGTTACTAATTTGGTTAGCCCAATGTATATGTAGATTAAAGTCACCCATGATGACTGCTGTGCCCTTATTGCACGCTTCTCTAATTTCCCTTTTAATGCCATCCCCAACCTCCGCATTACTGTTTGGCGGTCTATATACCACTCCCACTAACGTTTTCTGCCCCTTGGTATTTCTCAGTTCTACCCATACAGATTCCACATCATCAGAGCTAATATCCTTCCTTACAATTGTGTTAATCCCCTCTTTAACCAGTAATGCTACCCCACCGCCTTTTCCTTTTTGCGTATCTTTCCTGAATATTGAATACCCCTGGATGTTGAGTTCCCAGCCTTGGCCACCCTAGAGCCATGTTTCCATAATCCCAGTCAAATCATATTCGTTTACCTCTTTGCGCAGCTAATTCATCCACCTTATTACGAATGCTCCTCGCATTAAGACACAAAGCCTTCAGGCTTGTTTTTTTAAACTCTCTTGGACCTTTTAGAATTATTATTTACTGTGGCCATGTTTGATTTAAACCGTTGATTTCTCTGACTGCCACTTTTGTTTTTCTCCTTCCTATCTTTTGCTTTTATCCTGGTTTCCCTTTCCTCTGTCTCCCTGCTCAGGTTCCCAACCCCCTGCCATTTTAGTTTAAACCCTCCCCCAGAGCACTAGCAAACACTCCCCCTAAGACATCGGTCCCGGCCCTGCCCAGGTGCAAACCGTCCGGTTTGTACTGGTCCCACCTCCCCCAGAACCGGTTCCAATGTCCCAGGAATTTGAATCCCTCTCCCTTGTACCATTCCTCTAGCCACGTATTCATCTGAAATATCCTTCTATTTCTACTCTGACTAGCACGTGGCACTGGTAGCAATCCTGAGATTACTACCTTTTGAGGTCCTATTTTTTAATTTACCTCCTAACTCCCTATATTCAGCTTTTGGGACCTCATCCTGTTTTTTACCTATATCGTTGGACCTATATGCACCACGACAACTGGCTGTTCACCCTCCCCTTCCAAAATGTTCTGCAGCCGCTCTGAGACATCCTTGACCCTTGCACCAGGGAGGCAACACACCATCCTGGAGTCTTGTTTGCGGCCGCAGAAACGCCTATCTATTCCCCTTACAATAGAATCCCCTATTACTATAGCTCTACCCATCTTTTTCCTCCTGTCCTGTGCAGCAGAACCTCCCCTGGTGCCAGGAAGTTGGCTGCTGCTGCTTTCCCCTGATGAGCCACCCCCCTCAACAGTATTCAAAGTGGTATATCTGTTTGAGAGGGGGATGTCCACAGGGGACTCCTGCACTACCTGCCTGCGCCTACTACTCTGCCTGTTGGTCACCCATTCCCTTTCTGCCTGTGCAACCTTTACCTGCGGTGTGACCAACTGATTAAACGTGATATCCACGACGTCCTCAGCATCGCGAATGGTCCTGTATGTATCCAATCGCAGCTCCAGCGCCGCTATGCGGTCTGCCAGTAGCTGCAGCTGGATATACTTCCTGCACACATGGTCGTCCGGGACACAAGAGGTGTCCCTGAGTTCCCACATAGTGCTGGAGGAGCATACCACGGGGCCGAGCTCTCCTGCCCTGACTTACCCTTTAATTAATTCAAATTAAATTAAATCAAATCAATCCCACCAATTACACTACAGTTAAATGATATACTTAAGGGCCCTGGTTTACCAACAGTCCCCGCTACACCACAGAGAGCTTAGAAACTATAAACCACAGAGTTTAAGTTTAAAAAAGAGACACATACTCACCAACCAATCACTTACCTGCTTTCTGGTGACATCACACTCTGATTACTTTTTACTTCTCTCCCTCGGAGCTCTGAGATTGGTAAGCCTACCTGTGCCTCGCCGCCGCTTTTAACCTCACTCCGCCGCCTCGCTCCTCACAGGTCAGCCGCCGCTCTGAGGACTACCTGATCCTTGACCCCCTCCGTCCTTGCAAACTACCGCCCCATCTCCAACTTCCCTTCCCTCTTCAGAGTCCTTGAACGTGTTGTTGCCTCCCAAATCCATGCCCATCTTTCCCGCAACTCCATGTTTGAATCCCTCCAATCAGGTTTCCACCCCTGCTACAGTACCGAAATGGCTCTCATCAAAGTCGCAAATGACATCCTTTGTGACCGTGACAAAGGTAAACTATCCTTCCTTGACGTCCTTGACTTGTCTACAGCCTTTGACACGGTTGACCCAACCATCCTTCGCCAACACCTCTCCACTGTCGTCCAGCTGGGTGGGACTGCACTCGCCGAGTTCCATTCTATCTAATCGTAGCCAGAGAATCACCTGCAATGGCTTCTCTTCTCGCTCCCGCATCGTTACCTCTGGTGCGCCCAAAGATCTATCCTTGGCCCCCCTGCTATTTCTCGGGCGACATCATCCAAAAACACAGCATCAGTTTCCACATGTAAGCTGACGACACCCAGTTCTACCTCACCACCACTTCTCGCGACCCCTCCATGGTCTCTAAATTGTCAGGCTGCTAGTCTGACATCCAATTCTGGATGAGCAGAATTTTCTCCAATTAAATATTGAGATGACCAAAGCCATTGTTTTTGGTCCACGCCACAAACTCCATTCCCAAGCCACTAACTCCAACTCTCTCCCCAACACCTGTCTGAGGCTGAACCACACTGTTCGCAACGCAGATTGGGTGACCGCTTTGTGGAACACCTCCGTTCAGTCCGTAAGGGTGACCCCGAGCTTCCGGTTGCCTGTCATTTTAATTCACCGCTCCATTCCCACTCGGACCTCACCGTCCTTGGCCTCTTGTATTGTTCCACGGAAGCTCAACGTAAACTCGAGGGACAGCAACTCATCTTCCGACTAGGCACTTTGCAGCCTTCCGGACTCAATGTCGAGTTCAACAATTTCAGATCATAACCTCGGCCCCTATTACTATTTTACTTATTTTTTCCACCCCTTTGTTTTGGGTCCTCCTTTTCCACCACCCCCCCCTCCTTTCCTTTTGTTTCTCTCTCTCACCTGGCAGCTGTCTCTTACCTGCCAGTACACTTCACACCTAATCTCAGCTGCCTTTTGTCTCCACGGGCCTATTACCATCTCATCTGGCTTCGAATACCTTTTATTGTCTCTTGTTCGATCGCAGCCTTGCCTTCGATCTATTTTCTTTTCTTTCCAGTTTTGAAGAAGGGTTTTGACCCGAAACGTCAACTCAAATTTCTCTCCACGGATGTTGCCTGACCTGAGTTTTTCCAGCATTTTCTGTTGTTATTTCTGTTCGCAACCTTGGTGTGATAGTTGAGCTTCCAACCACATATCCGCCTATTTCCACCTCCGTAACATTGCCCGTCTCCTCCCTTGCCTCAGCTCATCCACTGCTGAAACCCTCATCCATGCCTTTGTTACCTGTAGACTTGACGATTCCAATGCACTCCTGGCTGGCCTTCCACATTCTACTCTACGGAAACTTGAGGTCATCCAAAACTCGGCTGCCCTTGTCCTACTCGCACCAAGTCCCGTTCACCCATCACCCCTGTGCTCGCTGACCTACATTGGCTCCCGGTTAAGCAATGCCTTGATTTCAAAATTCTCATCCTTGTTTTCAAATCCCTCCATGGCCTCGCCCCTCCCTTTCTCTGTAATCTCCTCCAGCCCCACAACCCCCCCATCCCGAGATAACTGCGCTCCTCTAATTCTGCCCTCTTGAGCATCCATGATTATAATCGCTCAACCATTTGCCTAGGCCCTAAACTTTGGAATTCCCTGCCTAAACCCCTCCGCCTCTCTACCTCGCTTTCCTCCTTTAAGACGTGATATGCTTATCAATTACTCCATAAAAGGCGATGAATTAGGAAGCTAATGAAAAGGCTTTTATTAACTAAAGAACAGAGCATGCCTCTCGTGGACGACTGGTTCCAAGAAGGAAGTGGGTAACCGAAACACCCACCTTTATACCTGGTCATGTGGGCGGAGCCAGCTGAGGCATGCATTGGTACACAGCGCCAACCAGAGGTAACAATATGCAATAACAGTGGTTTACCAAATTCACCCCTTGTTTAAAATTGAGTCCGGCGGGGTGAAGTGTACTACAAGTTCGTGTAGGTAAGTCTATCAGGAGGCCTTGTCTGACGTCCTGATTGTCGTGGTGGCGGCGGCGGTGGTGCAGTATCCAACGTCGAATCTGGTGTCTGGGTGGTCAACGAAGGGTCCTGGGGCTCCGGCATGCCGTCTACAGGGGTTGGGTTGGGAGGGGTGGTGGGGGATAACGGTGGTAGTTCAGGGGCACCCGAGGGTGCGAGGTCTCGTATGGAGACCGTGTCCTCCCGCCCGTCTGGGTATGCCACGTAGGCATACTGGGGGTTGGCGTGTAGGAGGTTCACCCTCTCGACCAGGGGGTCCGTTTTATGGGTCCTCACGTGCCTCCGCAGTAGGACGGGCCCAGGAGAAGTCAGCCATGTCGGTAGCGAGGTTCCCGATGTGGACTTCCTGGGGAAAACGAACATTTGCTCATGAGGGGTGGCATTAGTGGCAGTACAAAGCAGTGACCGGATGGAGTGGAGCGCCGCAGGGAGGACCTCCTGCCAGCGAGAGGTCGGAAGGCCCTTAGATTTTAAGGCTAAGAGGACGGCCTTCCAAACCGTCGCGTTCTCTCTCTCCACCTGGCCGTTCCCCCGGGGGTTGTAGCTGGTGGTCCTACTCGTAGCAATGCCTCTCGCGAGCAGGTACTGCCGGAGTTCGTCGCTCATGAAAGATGAGCCCCTGTCGCTATGTATATAGCTAGGGAACCCGAACAAGGCGAAGAGGTCATTCAGACATTTGATGACCGTGGTACTGGTCATGTCTGGGCAAGGGATGGCAAACGGGAAACGGGAGTACTCCTCAATTATGTTGAGGAAGTACACGTTGCGGTCAGAGGAGAGGAGGGGCCCTTTAAAATCGACTCGAAGGGGCGAGTGGCCTTGATCAGGCTTGCTCTGTCTGGCCTATAAAAATGCGGTTTGCACTCGGCACAGATTTGGCAGTTCCTGGTCATGGTCCTGACCTCCTCGATGGAGTAGGGCAGGTTACGGGATTTGATAAAATGGAAGAACCTGGTGACCCCCGGGTGGCAGAGGTCATTGTGGAGGGACTGCAGTCTATCAACCTGCGCGTTGGCGCATGTACCACATGATAGGGCATCTGGGGGCTCATTGAGTTTCCCGGGCCGGTACAAGATATCGTAATTGTAGGTGGAGTGTTCGATTCTCCACCTCAAGATCTTGTCGTTCTTGATTTTGCCCCTCTGCTTATTATTAAACATAAAAGCAACTGAACGCTGGTCAGTGAGAAGGGTAAACCGTTTTCCGGCCAGGTAATGCCTCCAGTGACGCACCGCTTCCACAATAGCTTGGGCCTCCTTTTCGACAGAGGAGTGTCGAGTCTCGGGGCCCTGGAGGGTCCTTGAGAAAAAGGCCACGGGTCTCCCCGCCTGGTTAAGGGTTGCAGCTAGGGCGAAGTCGGATGCATCGCTCTCCACTTGGAAGGGGATGGACTCATCCACTGCGTGCATTGTGGCCTTCGCAATATCGCTCTTGATAAGAGTGAAGGCTGCACACGCCTCTGGTGTCAGGGGGAAGGAGGTGGATTTGATGAGGGGTCTGGCTTTGTCCGCATAGTGGGGCACCCACTGGGCATAGTAAGAGAAAAACCCCAGGCATCTCTTCAGTGCTTTTTGGCAGTGGGGGAGGGGGAGCTCCATAAGGGGGCGCATTCTGTCGGGGTCGGGCCCGATGACTCCGTTCTCCACTACGTAGCCGAGAATGGCAAGGCGCTTGGTGCGAAACATACATTTCTCCTTATTGTACGTTAGGTTCAGCCGTTGGGCCGTACGGAGGAATTTTTCTAGATTAACGTCATGGTCCTGCTGGTCGTGGCCACAGGTGGTGACGTTATCCAGGTAGGGAAAGGTGGCCTGCAGCGCGTTCTGGTCAACCATCCGGTCCATCTCCCTTTGGAAGACCGAAACCCCGTTGGTGACGCCGAAGGGAACCCTAAGGAAGTGGTAGAGGCGGCCGTTCGCCTCGAAGGCAGTATACTGGCGGTCCTCATGGCGGATGGGGAGTTGGTGGTATGCTGACTTAAGGTCAATGGTGGAGAATACTTTGTATTGCGCAATCTGATTGACCATATCAGATATGCGAGGAAGGGGGTATGCGTCCAGCTGAGTGTACCGGTTTATGGTTTGGCTGTAGTCAATGACCAGGCGGCGTTTATCGGTGGTTTTAACGACTACAACCTGGGCTCGCCAGGGGCTGGTGCTCCCTTCGATAATGCCCTCCTTCAAGAGCCGCTCCACCTCAGAGCTAATAAAAGCTCTGTCCCCGGCGCTGTACCGCCTGCTCTTGGTAGCGATGGGTTTACAGTCGTGGGTGAGGTTAGCGAACAAGGGGGGGGGGGGGGGGACTTTGAGTGTGGAAAGGCTGCAAGTGGTGTGCGGTGGGCGATTTAAAAGGTGTTGGTTGCAGACACTGAGTGGGGGGAGGGGTCCACCGTATGCTAATGTGACACTTTTAAGGTGGCACTGAAAATCCAACCCTAGCAGCACGGCAGCGCAAAGACGGGGCAGGACTAGAAGTTTAAAATTTTTATATTCTGTGCCCCTAACCGAAAGGGTCACCACACAGTAGCCGCCGACGTCCATTGAATGGGACTTAGACGCCATAGAAATCCGATGGCGCGTTGGCAGGACCGTGAGGGAGTGGCTACGTACCGTGTCGGGGTGAATAAAACTCTCTGTGCTCCCGCTGTCAAATAGGCAAGTGGTGGCGCGGCCGTTTACCGTGATGTCCATCATGGACCTGGGCAGATGATGAGGCAGGGCTTGATCCAGCGTAACGGAGGCCAGTGTATGGCTTAGTGAGTCGATATGGTCGTCCGACGAGACGGTGGTCGAGTCCGGAGACGAAATGGCGGTTGACTGCGGCGGACAAAATGGCGGCGGCCATGCGGCCGGAGGTGCACAAAATGGTGGATAAGATGGCTGCCCCCACGGTTCACACGCGGCGCTGCTGGCGTTCGCGGGTTTCCCCCTGCAGGCATTGGCGTAATGGCCTTTCTTCCCGCAGCCCGAGCAGGTAGCGGTCTTAGCCGGGCAGTGCGCTCTAGGGTGTTTTAACTGGCCACAGAAATAGCATTTTTGGGCCTGGTTACGGGGCATCGCTGCAGTTGGTACCGGGGGCGGCGGTCCCAGTTGATTTCGGGACATCGCTGCAGCAGTTGGTACCGGGGGCGGCGGTCCCATGTCCCAAGGTCGCGATGGCCATGGCGCGGCGATGGCCATGGCGCGGCGCCGTTACGTGAGTATGCTTCGAGGTTTCGGTGGGCCGCATCTAACGAGAGCGCAAGGGCTACGGCCGTCTTCAGGTCGAGCTCCTTGCTTTCGAGCAGTCTCTGCCGGGAGTAGTCGGACTGGAGGCCCCTAACGAAGGCATCACAGGTAAGTCCCTCCGCGTGCCTCGCAGCCGTTACCTCCTTACAGTCGCAGTCCCTGCAGAGTGTCTGTAACGCCCGTAAAAATGCCTCTACCGATTCCCCCGGTTGCTGCCTGCGGGATCCCAAGAGGTGTCTGGCGTAAATCGTGTTCACTGGGCGCGTGTATTGCCCTTTTAGTAGTTCGAGGGCCGCCGTGTACGTAGCAGCGTCCCGGATGAGTGTATATACTTGAGGGCTCACCTGGGCGGTCAAAACTTTTAGTTTGTTCTCCTCCGATGTCACAGCGGAGGCTTCTAGGAAGGATTCAAAACAGCTCAGCCAGTGTTCGAAATTGGTCAATGAACCCGCTGCTTGAGGGTCGAGGTCCAGGCATGCTGGTCTGAGGGCTCGCAGCAACGCCTGCTGTTGTTGTTGTTGCTGCTCCGGTGTCGCCATTTTACTTTTAGTTAATAAAATTGATACGCTTATCAATTACTCCATAAAAGGCGATGAATTAGGAAGGTAATGAAAAGGCTTTTATTAACTAAAGAACAGAGCATGCCTCTCGTGGACGACTGGTTCCAAGAAGGAAGTGGGTAACCGAAACACCCACCTTTATACCTGGTCATGTGGGCGGAGCCAGCTGAGGCATGCATTGGTACACAGCGCCAACCAGAGGTAACAATATGCAATAACAGTGGTTTACCACAAGACGCTCCTTAAAATCTACCTCTTTTACCAAGCTTTTTGTCGCCTGCCCTAATTTCTCCTTGTGGCTCAGCGTCAATTTTTTGTCATATGATACTCCTGTGAAGCGCCTTGGGACGTTTTACTACTTTTCCCACATTACAACAGTGACTCCACTTCAAAAAGTACTTCATTGGCTGTAAAGCGCTTTGAGACGTCCGGTGCTCGTGAAAGGTGCTATATAGATGCAAGTCTGTCTGTCTTCTAAAGGCGATATATAAATACAAGTTGTTGTTGTCATTCCAGTTGATTGCATCACACCTCCTTCCTTCCTCCTCCTTCTGAACACAGAAGTCACTGCTGTTCTTAATGCCAGCCAGCCCTATCCTAAGTGTATCTTCCTGTAATCATTTTAAAAAAATGCTTTACCTCTTCATAGGAGGGCTAATACTTTTTTGTACCTTTAACTAACATTAAAAAACACTGTGCAGATGATTTATTCATGATCTATCCCCTTATCCCTTCCTTGATGCTTGGAGGCTGAATAAAACAACTGTCCATAGTTCCAGACATGGTTGAACATACATAGAAATTAAAGAGAAGTTCCATTCATGTAGTACCTCTCATTACCTCAGGATGCCCCAAAGTGTTTTGCAGCCAATCAAATGCTTTTAAAGTGAAGTGTAGTCACTGTTGCAGGGTCCGACAGCATAGTGGTTATGTTACTGATCCGGAGATGTGAGTTCAAATGCCACCACAGTCAGCTGGGGAATTTAAATTCAATTAATTAAATTAATCTGGAATTAAAAACTAGTATCAGTAATGGTGACCATGAAAGTACCGGATTGTCGTAAAAACCCATCTGGTTCACTAATGTCCTTCAGGGAAGGAAATCTGCCATCCTTACCCAGTCTGGCCTATATGTGACTCCAGACCCAAAGCAATGTGGTTGACTCTTAACTGCCCTCTGCAGTTCAAGAAGGTGGTTCACCATCACCTTCTCGAGGGCAATTCAGGGATGGGCAATAAATGCCAGCCTTGCCAGCGATGCTCACATCCCATGAATGAATTTAAATTTTTTTTTAAAAACCTACATGAACTGGAGATTAGGAAAAGGGGTGGTGTAGACAGACATGTGAAGAACACCTTAGGAGGTAAATGAAGCTGTAGAAAGCTCCACAATGAATTAGATATCTCTAATGTGAAACAATCCAAGCTAACACTTGGAAGACATAAGAACATAAGAAATAGGAGCAGGAGTAGGCCATTCGGCCCCTCGAGCCTGCTCTGCCGTTCAATAAGATCATGGCTGATCTGATCTTGGCCTCCACTTTCCTGCCCGCTCCCCATACCCCTTGAATCCCCTGTTTTTCAAAAATCTGTCTATCTCTGCCTTGAATATATTCAATGACTCCGCCTCCACAGCTCTCTGGGGTAGAGAATTCCAAAGATTCATGACCCTCTTGAGAGAAGAAATTCCTCCTCATCTCCGTTTTAAATGGGCGACCCCTTATTCTGAAACTATGCGCCCTAGTTCTAGATTCCCCCACGAGGGGAAACATCCTCCCTGCATCTACCCTGTCAAGCCCTCTCAGAATCCTATGTTTCAATAAGATCACCTCTCATTCTTCTAAACTCCATTGAGTATTTGCTCAACCTTTCCTCATAAGACAATCCCTTCAACTCACGAATCAACCCAGTTCTCTGAACTGCCTCCAATGCAAGTATATCCTTCCTTAAATAAGAAGACCAGTTGCAGCAAGACTTACCTACTTCATCCTCCTTGCAATAAAGGTCAAAATTCCATTTGCCTTCCTAATTAGTTGCTGTATCAGCATGCTAACTTTTTGTGTTTCATGTACGTGGACACCCAGATCCCTTTGTACCACAGCATTCTGTAGTGTCTCTCCATTTAAATAATATTTTGTTTTTTTTATTCTTCCTACCAAAGTAGATAACATCACATTGTCCCACATTATACTCCATCTGCCAAATTTTTGCCCACTCACTTAACCTCTATCCCTTTGCAGACTCTTTGTGTACTCCTCACAACTTGCTTTCCCACCTATCTTTGTATCATCAGCAAATTTGGCTACAGTACACTCGGTCCCTTCATCCAAGTCATTAATATAAATTATAAATAGTTCAGGCCCCAGCACTGATCCCTGTGGCACCCCACTAGTTACAGTTTGCCAACCTGAAAATGACCCATTTATCCCGACTCTCTGTTTTCTGTCAGTTAGCCAATCCTCTATCCATGCTAATATATTACCCCCAACCCCATGAGCTCTTATCTTGTGCAGTAACCTTTTATGTGGCACCTTATCGAATGCCTTCTGGAAATCCAAATACACCACATCTCCTCCTTCTTAGGCAATCCCTTGGAACCGAGGATGACTTACTTCCACACTAAAAATGAGTTCTCAGGTGACTGATGAGTCCAATGTGGGACCTACAGTCTCTGTCACAGGTGGGGCAGACGGTGGTTGATGGGGCGGGTGGGTGGCGTGCTTGGGTTGACGTGCACTCCTTCCGCTGTTTGCACTTGGCTTCCGCTTGCTCCCACTTGAGGTGTTCGACACCTTCCTGGACGCCGCTTCTCCACTTTGTGCGGTCTTGGGCCAGGGATTCCCAGGTGTCGGTGGGGGATGTTGCCCTTTTTCAAGGAGGCTTTGAGGGTGTCCTTGATGCGTTTCCTCTGCCCACCCGGGGCTCCCTTGCCATGTCGGAGCTCCGAGTAGAGCACTTGTTTTGGGAGTCTCTTATCGGACATGCGGGCGATGTGGGTCATCCATCAGAGCTGATCGAGCGTGGTCAAAGCTTCGATGCTGGGGATGTTGGCCTGAGCAAGAACACTGACTTTGGATTTGCAGGATCTTGCGGAGGCAGCGTTGGTGGTACCTCTCCAGTGCTTTGAGGTGCCTGCTGTACATGGCCCATGTCTCTGAAGCTTACAGGAGGGCAGGTATCACTGCTGCTCTGTAGACCATGAGCTTCGTGCTGGGTTTGAGGTCCTGGTCTTCAAACACTCTCTTCCTCAGACGATCAAAGGCTGCACTGGCACACTGAAGGCGGTGTTGGACTTTGTCATCGACGTCTGCCCTTGTTGACATTAGGCTCCCGAGGTATGGAAAGTGGTCCACGTTGTCCAAGGCCTCGCCATGAATTTTGATAATCGGGGAGCAGTACTATGTGGCAGGGGCAGGTTGGTAGAGGACCTTTGTCTTACGGATGTTTAGTGTAAGGCCCATGCTCTCGTACGCTTCGGTGAAGGTGTTGATGATGATTTGGAGTTCAACCTCAGAGTGTGTGCAGACGCAAGCGTCGTCTGCATACTGTAATTCAATGACAGAGGATGGAATGACCTTGGATCTGGACTGGAGGCGACGGAGGTTGAACAGTTTACCGTTTGTTCTGTAGATTAGCTCCATTCCAGCGGAGAGCTTACTGAGGGTGAGATGGAGCATTGCAGCCAGGAAGATCGAGAAGAGCGTTGGTGCGATGACGCAGCCTTGCTTGACCCCAGTCCGTATGTGAATTGGGTCTGGGGTGGATCCGTTGGTCAGGATCACGGCTTGCATGTCATCGTGAAGCAGGCGGTGGATGGTGACAAACTTTTGAGGCAGCTGAATTTGAGGAGGTTACTCCATAATCCCTCATGGTTGACAGTGTCAAAGGCCTTTGTGAGGTCAAAGAAGGCCATGTGCTGTTCCTTGCATTTCTCTTGTAGTTGACGCGCAGTGAAGATCATGTCCATTGTGCCCCTTAGTGGGTGGAATCCGCATTGTGACTCTGGGAGGAGCTCTTCAGCCACTGGGAGAAGGCGACTGAGGAGGATTCTTGCGATGACTTTCCCTGTGGCAGACAGCAGGGAGATTCCTCTGTAATTACCGCAATCGGACTTGTCACCTTTCTTGAAGATGGTCACGATTACGGCGTCTCTGAGATCCTCTGGAATGCTCTCCTCCTTCCAAATAAGAGAAATGAGTTCAAGTATTCGTGTTAATAGTGCTTCTCTGCCATGTTTTAGCGTCTCGGCGGGGATTCCATCTGCTCCTGAGGCCTTGTTCTTCAGTTGTCGGATGGCCTTTTCGACCTCCTGCCGGGCTGGGGTTGTGCTGAGGTGGTGGCGGGATAGCATGCTGCGTGATGGCGTTGAGGACACACGCATCAAAGACAGAGTCTCGGTTAAGGAGATCTTCGAAGTGCTCCTTCCAGCAGGTACTGACTGCCTCTCTGTCCTTGATGAGTACCTCTCTGTTCTTGGCCCGCAGTGGGGTAGGACCTTGGGTGCTTGGGCCGTAGGTGGTCTTGACCGCATTAAAGAATCCACACACGTCGTGGTTGTCAGCTAGCTGCTGGATCTCCTGCGCTTTCTCCACCCACCATCTGTTCTTTAGGTCACAAGTTTTTTGTTGGACCTCGGCCTTCAGGTGTCTGTAGAGCTGCTTTCTTGCTCTCGCATTCTGTTGCTGTTTCCAGTTCAGGAATGCCTTGCGCTTGCGGCTTATTAGCTCCTGGATCTCCTGGTCGTTCTCGTCAAACAAGTCTTGGTGTTTCCTGGTCGAGTGACCGAGTGTCTCTTCGCAGGTGCTGACTATGGAGGCCTTGAGTGCAGACCAGGCGCTGTGGACACTCTGTGTCTCTGAATCACTGGGAGTCGTCAGGTTGGTTGAGGCACAGGCTGAATAGGGCTTTCTTAGCAGGGTCTTTCATTGCTCCAGCGTTGATTTTCCTACATCTGCTGGTTCCATTTTAACCACCCTGCTTGTTACATCCTCAAAGAGCTCTAGTAAATTTGTCAAACACGATTTCCCTTTCATACAATCAAGCAGAGTCAACATGGTTTTATTATGATTTTCTAAATGTCCTGCTATTACTTCCTTAATATTGGATTCCAGCATTATCCCAATGACAGTTTGCTCTATGAAGAGATAGGGTTTGTGTAAACTAGAACGCTTTCTTAATGGATGACTTCAATCACTCTAATACACATTGGGAAAACCCAAGTGGTTTAGAACTAGAGTTGGTAAATGTAATGTAGGACCGTGAATCGGAAGAAGCCATGAAAGGTAATGCTCATTTTAGCCTGGTATTTGTAAATGACGCAGACAATGGAATTTGTGACACTGTTGAGGGACAGTAACCACATAATGATTAAGTTCAACATGACCTGGGACTCAAAAATACCAAAAACTAGGATCCATGTGTACATCTTTAAAAGGGCTCATTTTAAGCAATTTGATTGGGAAAGACTTTCAACAACACATCAGTAGAGAACAAGAAGGACATCTTTAATAGCATAATGTTGAGCATGCATGATGCACACCTAATACCAGCAAGCTCAAACAAAACAGGCTTGACCCCAAATTTAAAATGAAGAATAAAATTACCTCACAAAATCCTACAGCGGAAAGGGGTACATTGGGATGAATATAAGAACATGCAAAATCATGTTGCAGGATATTAAGAGCAGCAAACTGAGACTGAGAGAAAGCATAGCTGTAGATACAAAGCATAACAGGAAGTTTTTTCAGTACTTCAGCAGTAAAAGTGCAAGGGAAGAGGTGAGACCATAAAACAACAACTTGCACTTATATAGCACCTATAACGTAGTAAAACTTCCCAAAGCGCTTCACAGGAGTGTTATCAAACAAAATTTGACACCGAGCCACAGAGATATTAGGACAGGTGACCAAAAGCTTATTCAAAGAGGTAGGTTTTAAGAAGCATCTTGAAGGAGGAGAGAGAGGTGAAGAAGTTGAGGTATAGAAAGCAAATTTTAAAGCTTAGGGTCGAGGCAGCTGAAGGCATAGCCGCCAATGGAGAGGCGAAGGAAATCAGGGATGCATAAGAGGCCAGAATTGAACGAACGCAGTTTGTAGAGCTGTGGAGGAGGTTACAGCGTTAGGGAGAGGTGAGGCCATGGAGGGATTTGAACACGAGGATAATTTTAAATTTGAGGCATTGCTGGACTGGGAGCCAATGTGGTCAGCAAACACGGGTGGGTGAAACAGGCTTGTAACAGAGGATAAGCACAAGACATTAAGCATTATGAAGGATTACCTCCTCTTCAAGTAGTCATAAGTAAAGAAGTGATCATAATGCCCTCCCAAACAGTTGACCCAGGCAAAATGTAATAAATGAGATGGAAGTCTTCGGCTAAAAGGACTCAAAAACGAGTATTAATGGTATTTCTGAGTGTAAGTGGAGACTAGGAAGGAAATTTGTGATGCATTGGCAATCATTATGAAGAAGTTATTGGACACTGAGGCGATATCAGTAGTTTGTAACCAGACCAACCTGCTCACAATATTCAAAAAGGGTGACAAATCATACATAGGCATCTACAGAACCATCAGTCTAATTTCAAGCCCATGTGGAATTATCAGTTGTAAATTTGAAGAGTATCTGCACATTAATTTAGCAATTAGCAATCAACATGAATTCATTCGGGAAAAATCCCACCTGCCAATCTGTTTTGACTTCTTTGAGGGCATGACATCCTAAGAGAACTATGGTAAACCCTGTAATGTTTTGCATTAGACTTCCAAGGACATTTGCAAAGCTCTAAACTGGAGATTAAGGGTAAAAATATGGATATGGACAACAAATTGGTTGAATGCTAGAAAGCATCAGGTATTTGTTCAAGCAGCTTCTTTGCCCCAGGGTTCAGAATTGGGACCACAACAGTTTCTAACTTACATCAGTGACTTGGACTCAAAACAAATGCAAACTGGTGAAGTGTGCCGATGATACCAAACTAGGAGGATCAGCAGAATCTGTGCAGGCAGCTCAGAAATTACAGAATGACCTGGATAAAATATGTAAGTGGGCAGAACAATCGCAGATGGAAGTTAAAACAGGCAAATGTTATGTACTGCATATGGGAAGGAAAATAGGTAGCGGTTGTACTCCATGAATGGTAGTGAAATAGTTAAGAATGAAGTCGAAAATGAACCAGGGGGAGAAATTGGGTGAGTAGCGCCACCTGTTAGTGCCTAAAGAGGCAGCCAGTGGCTGTAGCGCCACTGGCTGCGCCTCCCGCGATATTCAGCAGGGGCGCTAATGGCGGTGTTAGCCTGTTGTGCTGCGCCGGCAGAGGCGCAAGTTAAGGTGGAGATGTGGGGCGGCCGTTTTTTTTGGCGGCTGCCTGCCAGCACCTCCGTCCCCGGCCTCCAGATCCCCCCCCCCCCCCCCCCCCCCCCGCGGCATTGCCGGCTGTTTCCCAAGAGCCCGGCACTTTTCCACGGCGCCGGGCTCTTTTGCCGGCACTCGTGATCGAGGTTCGCGCTGCTGCAGGCCCTTCCCCCTTAACAATGGGAGGAAGGCCTGCAGTACCGCAGCGTGTGGCGCTGCGGCACGTTGCGCTGCGAAATTCACTTTCAGCGCCCTAAGAGGGACGCGGAGCGCCTCGAGCCGCGCCCCGTCTCCCTCTAGGGGCACTAAGGCTGAATATCTGACGATCGCTACTGCTCCGAACGCTGCGCAAAAATCTGCGCTCAGGCAAAATTGCCGCCAGTTTGGCGCCTCACCCCAATTTCTAGGCCTAGGAGTCTTAATAAATGCTATGCTCAACATTTTCAACCAGTGCAGAGCAGCAATCCACAAAGCCAATTGGATGTTGAACCATATTGCCAAAACAGCAGAATATAAGTCATAGGAAGTTATGATCAACCATATAGTGCAATGATCAGCCAATATGATTTATGGGGAAAGAATGGAGTATTTTGGACTTTTCTGTCTTGAAAGGAGATATTGGAGAGATGATCTTAAAATCAAATGGAAAAGATAAATCTAGAAAATTACTTTAAATTGAACTGCAAGAGTAGGACAGTAAGGCCACAGCTTTCAACTACTGAAAGGGTATGGTAGTCTAATGGTTCTGGTATTGGACTGGCAAGTGGCAACCCAGAGGTCATAAATTCAAATTCCATCATTCGATAAAACTGGTAATTTTTGGACTAACATCAGAAAATAACCTTGAAAGGTGCTTTTAGGGTGACTAGAAATGGACAATAAATGCTGCTTTACCAGTGTTGCCCACATCTCAAGAAAATTTTTTAAAAAGACAAATTTAGAACTGATATTGGTAAATTCTTCTTCATACAAAGAGTGATCAATATATGGAATGGACTCCTGGATAGGGTAGTGGAGTAGAAAACCTTTGAATTATTGAAGAATTAATTGGATACTGCAGTGGTGGGATTTTAAGGTAATTCTGGATGGATGACTAAGATGGGCCAAATAACCTTCCTCATCCATAATTATAGTGTGAACTGATTGGTGGATCTGGCATAGGAACCATGTTACATTTTTAATGCAGAAGTGCCATTGCAACTTTCAGATGGTCAATCCTTGCACCATTTTAATTGTTTGAGTCCATTTGATCAGTGGACTAAAGGTTAGCATGAGGAGTATGGTATTTAAATCTCAGCTGTAGTTTACCACTTAAACCCTAAAGTTGCTTAGCATTTAAATCAATTAATTTGATTATCATTTACAACCAAGATTTTTAGAACAATAACTAGTTTCCTTCATGGGCTAGCAATGATTTTGTTGCTCACCAAGACCGTTTGCCTCAGCTCTTTAAATTAACCGCACAGCTGACCTGCTGCTGATACGTGTCAAGCAGGTTGGTCATGCTTGGGAATAAGCATCTGCTTATTATGAGAGAACAGCAAAGAAACCGTAATTGAAAAAGACTGTCCTTTACGCCTACACGGCTAATTTTAAGAGGTCGTTTTACCTGGGAGCCTTATGTTTATAAAACTAGTATTTTTCAGCTGAACCACCACATACAGCTCTCCTCCTTCTCCCCATTCTACATTAGTAATTGCTCTTCCATATATAAAAGTCTCAGACATTACACTTGCATGGTTTTTGTTCTTAAAATACTTTAAATGCCATTGTTGACAATTGAACTGTCTACAATTGAAACATTTTAGCACATTATGTGGAAATGTGTAGATATTAATTAAAGCATTAGGTTACTAATATTTATGGTATTTGCATTATTGTCTTAATTTAATGAAAGCTGCAGGTCAGCCCTTGTCATAATACTGCTTCATTTTCTTTGCTTAGCTCCCAAACGCTACTTTATAACATATCTAATGTAGCCCCATTTTATTTCCATATGTAGGACAAAGCTCTGATGTGTCCTGAGTTTCCACTTGAATAGCGACAGTATCTCAAAAAAAACCTACTTGATTCTGAACTAGTGATTTGCAGCTTTTACAGAACTGATGGCAACCAGTCGTATTATACCTCTCTATGCTTCCAGTACACCCCAGTGACTGAACCCAGCATCTCAACAATGTCAAACTCACCTGTGTTTTCTACCATTATTTGAACCCTCCGTGTTTGAGAGGCCTACGGGTTTTCAGTTTGTCTGAAGACTCGAATAACTCTTAAACTTTTAAACCTAGATTCAAATTGTTTTCCCCATAATCTGCAAGGAAAGGCGCTTAGGAGGGAATGTGGAGAAATAATGAGAGAGAAAATTTAGTCTTTCCTATATCAATATTGGAGCATACGGAGCAGGTGTCCAGAAATGGAAATATAGGTGTCGAAGGAGTTTGAATAAGAAAACCAAACTGAGGGAATTAAATATTAACTGGAAAATTCCTAGAGTACATTGATCACCAAGGCATTATAGGGTTATAGTAGGCTAACCTCTGAAATAATTAGCCCAGTCCTTTACTGCAGTTAATAAAAGGAATTAAGTTTAATTGGTAGAAAATAGAATAAAAACTAAAATTGAAATAAAAGGATTCATATTTCTATAAAAACAGCCGACAGAGAAATGTCATACGAACACGTCAAGGGTTCATCCATTAATGTCACCAACAGTCATTTCTAGCCTCAACAAAGTTTCTATTACATGATGTACTATTGAGACCCCAGCTGCCGTGCTGTTTGAAGTGCTGGTCACCTGATCAGAGGAAGGTTTGATGGGCTACAAAGGTGAAAAACAAAGATTATTCAGTCATACAAGGAAGGTTAAGGAAAGTATAGCTTGTTTCTTTGGATAAAAGGTTATTTCAATAGAACAGTTTTGAAGTTCTCAAGCTTCTGAAGAGAATTGACAAAATTGGTCGAGGCAACTTGTAAATTGTTCAAATGCCAAGAGAGAGAAGTTTAAAAACTAGGAGTAATGAAGTTGGCAAGAATCTTTCACCCAATAAGATACAAAGAAAGCCCATTGAAGACAACAGGACCAATTGTTTCAGTAGTCAATTAGCTACCTTTCTGCAAGGTGAAAGGAATGATGGATACTGTGAGAAGATGGGATTGATCAAGCAAAAAGAATGAGGCCTGTTGGGCCTAATGGATTCTTTTTGTTCTTTAAAGATCTTTTGTTCCCATGTTACTGTGGTATATGCAAACGATTAATTAGTGTATAAAATCTACTAAATAAAGCTTTACCTGTTCATGGTAAGAGAAAAGACAAAATATTCATAAATTTCAATTATATCCCAAGAAAAGTTGAATATTAATAAAGAAAAAGAAAGACTTGTGTTTATATAGCGCCTTTCGCAATCTTGGGACGTTCCATAGCGTTTTACAGCCAATGAAGTACTTTTGAAGTGTAGTCACTGTTGTAATGTAGGAAACGTCACAGACAATTTGCGCACAGCAAGGTCCCACAAACAGCAATATGATGATGACCAGATAATCTATTTTGTGTTATGTTAATTGAGGGATAAATACTGGCCAGGACACTGGAGAAAACTTCCCTGCCCTCCTTCGAAATAATGCTGTGGGATCTTTTCTGTCCACCTGAGAGGGCAGAAGGGGCCTCGGTTTAATGTCTCATCTGAAAGACAGCACCTCCAACAGCGCAGCACTCCCTCAGTACTGCACTGGAGTGTCGGCCTAGATTTTTGTGCTCAAGTCTCTGGAGTGGGACTTGAACTCTCAACTTTCTGACATACAGGCGAGGGTGCTACCAACTGAGCCATGGCTGACACTACAAACCATGATTGATGCAGTTTATATCCCAGATCAGACACAAGGGCCTAGAAATTAGATCACGCCTGAATTGGGGTGCAATCCTGATGCAGCACTCGATGCAAACACATAATGAGGGCAGCAGCAGGACCAGAGCAGTGGGCCGCCTTGCCCCATTTGGATAGTACTGGCGAGCTGCGGGCACCCCAGAGCCATATGACTCTACATTAATAATAAATCTCTATAAATAATACAATAATCTCCAACAGCATAAACCTCTATTATGCTGGATTTGGTAATCTTGTATCTCCACTCCTACTTCAGTAAATGCACTGGTCAGCTCAGAGTTGAAAACAACTGTAAACTCCATTTTAGAGAGTACAAGTGTGTTCCATCTGTGCACTTTGTTGGGGGGGGGGGGGTGGAAATGAAGGGTAAGTTTGGGCCTTGTATACTGTTTTTCTCAATTTTGTTATATAAGTATTTTCATTGACATGTAGCTAATTGACACTTTGTTCTAATTTCTGTCATGGTACCTACAGCCTTTGCAGTGTCTGTGCGACACATAATTTTTGATACTGTTTGACGCAAAAAAAAGTCCTTACTAGAGCCTCTTGCTCTAACACATCTGATGAATTTGGCCAATTGTACGTTAGAAGGTCCTTATGGATCCCACAGCTTTAACTTTGTTCATTCCTGGCCCTCACTCCCACACCTCCCTCATGGAGAGCAGCAGCAATCTGTAAATAATAAAGGAGGAGAGAGCAGTGTAGGGAGATGGCTTTCTCAATACCAGAAAGAAATCAACCCCTGATGTAAAGTTCGTTGTGGTTCTTGAGCCATATAGAGCAGAAAGGTTCCAGGTATAATCCCTGATCTGTGCTGTGGAGTTTTCCCTGTTTATTATGGGAAAACAGAACCTATCTCAACAGAACAACAACTATGTAGAGATAAGCTTGTGCACATGAAATTTTCAAGTCACAGTTCAGGACTTTACTTCTGGCTACCACACCTGCCCCAGTGGGTAAGATAAAAGGCGCACCACTGGCCTAAACATATTAACTGAGCTAATTGGCCAGAAAAGATGTTGGTCTCTGTCTCCAGTAGTGATGTCAGGGGTCCTGTTTCCACTGGAGGCATTGCCTCTCCAAGTGGGTCTGGAACCTTTGGAGGGAACAGCCTTACTTTGTCTACCTCTCAGTACCAACACTTAAAGGTAAGTGCAGCATTGAGTGAAAGTAACCACTCTCATGCCCATTGCTACTCTACAGTTGTCAAACTATCATGTTGCTATTTTATACCCAAGGTTGTCACCTAACTCATTTTTTTAGAAATTCTACAGTCACTTTGTTTTGGATTTTTTTCTTTAAAAGTCACTTAGATATGTTTTAGCTTTCATATTTTACATTGACTACACTGGAGTTTTGAACAAGGATTGAGTAGTTTCTATATGGAAATTATATAATTATTTAATTGTTAAACATTGCTGAATTACATAAACCTAACTTTAATTACTGGAATATTTTTCAGTCATCTCTTGGTATTCACTGTTCTGCAGTGTGTCTTCTATATTCCAGCACCTTCCAGTTCCACCAGTTGTTTATTAACCCTCCCCCTCTGTTCTGACAACTTTTTGCACTGAATAGCATGGGGAGGTAACACCTCATCTAGATATGATGCATCTTCTCAATACATTTTAAGTAGTTGCCTGTAATTACTTTGGAGTGCAAGATCCATGTTCACAATGCTTTAAAATTTGGGTGGGGGTGTTTGTTACTGTTTTTCTGCAGCTGATTTGAAGACCTATTTATACTATAGGTGCCAGTTTTCATTTGTTGCAAATCTACACATCACACATATGAAGTGTTCAGATATAAAACAGTGATAGTTATTACTTTGATTGCAGTTTGATGTAATACCTCCTACCAATTGACCTTTGAATTGGCTGAAGCAGCAAAGCAGAAGGTTCATACTGAATTCATTTAAATATCTGATGTCTGAAGTATAAATTTCAGGGCAGGGTGAGATGTCATTCAGTTTGGGTAAATGTTGGTGCTTTAGAGCTGTAAGTTTAGATTAGGTAGAAAATGTCCCAGTTAGTCTTCTGCAGCGTGCTTCTCGATGATATCTATAAGTCTTTTATTGGGAAAATCAAGAGCCAGTGTGGTTAAATGGCGCAGTTGTGGTGCAATTGTTCCATCCATAACTAGGAATTCACAACCGCGAGATGGTACAGCCACCTCCCAGGGTATCCCTGACATCTATGCCCCTCCCAGAGACGCTGCATTGTTACCATCACCACTGTCAGCACATGGTTACTACTGGCCATCCATATATCTTAAAATGATGGTGATATGATCGTGCTGTTGTCTGTTTCAAATGTATTAGTGACACAAATTTCTGTTATCTGTTTCTGGAAAAAAAGGAAGCACTGAAGGAAAACATTAAGAAGAGGGAGACAGAAGAAAAGATAAAGAGAGCAAAGCTGGCTAAAGAGAAAGCAGAGCGCGAGAAGTTGGAACGGCAGCAGAAGAAGAAACATTTGATTGATATGAACAAAGGTAAGCCTTTGGCATTAATAATAAAAATTATGATTAGTGCAAGTGATTAGTTGAGGCAGAAACTACCAGAAGTTGCAGGTGTCACTTAGGCCAGATCTCCGTATATCTGATTCACTCTAAATGCTGGAATTTCCCTCCCCTGCTGTTCCTACCAACTCAGCCGCTAACCGTGTGCATTAAGCATGCCAGTGCTGTGCTCATTCTCTCTTCCCAGCCCTGTGGCATTGTTACTGCAACTCGGACTCCTGAGATGTGTGCACTTACTGGCCCTGCGCAAATTTTCTGTTACAATATGGTGCAGAGGTCAGTGGGGAGCAGCAGCAGATGGATTGGGAACCACTCACCAGAAATGGGCATTTTTTTCGGTCTTTTTCCTGAAAAAATTGGACTATTTGGGCATCAAATCACGCTATACATAGTAAATGTAGAAGTTTGTGGGGTTTGTCACAGAATGTCTTGCTGCAACAAATCATTGACAGAAAATTGTGAAAACAGCATACCCAATCATTGTTTCTCATTGTGAAATTCTACTTGACTTATTGTTTTCCTAACACCAGTCGGCAGGAATCACAAACCATGAAGAAATGAGTACCAGACTCCATGTGTCTTCTATCCACTGCACAAAACTGGCAATATTGCTTCAAGCAAAATATTGAGGAGGTTATTTAAATAATGTATAGTTATTAATCAGACATAGTTTGTGCCAAATGCCCCAAAGATATTTCTCTTCTACTCAAATACTCAAATGCATTCTGTACTTGGACATTTTGATCTTTTAAATTCCATCTGTATTTGTAAATAAAAGCAGCATGAACCATGACAAATTCTAATGAAATTGTGCACTGCAACTGGAGTGCAAGTAACTACTAAATACACTGATCAAAGAAATTTCAGCATAACAAAGTCTGAGCGTGCAGAGATTATATTCTACATCATTTTAATAAAGCTAGTGTCATTCTCGCATAATCCCATGCAGTTCACACACAATCCCGTGCAGTTCACACACAATCCCGTGCAGTTCAATTTAATTGATTTGTGGTTTCTCTCGACTTTAGTTGCAACAAATTCCTTTCCTTTTTTACTTGAATTTGTGCTGGTGTTTCTCCTTGACTCACTGCTGCAGGAATTCTACAAATCCTGGTAGCCCTCTGGTACCTTTCCCAATTGGGGATTCTTCATGTGTAAGCCCCAGTGTTGGTTCCGCTATTTTGCCGTATATAGGTAATTATTTAAATCTGCTTGTGTACCACATGCCCACTTTTCACTGGAGAATTATCAGAAGCTAGAACTATGGCTGAATTTGACTTTTCCCCAGGGATGCCGATTCCTATTTGAATACCTTCACCACAGCGTGGGCTGAGATCAGTTAATTTAGTGCGGAATAGGACCTTTTTGCCTTAGGATGACTCAATGTAGTGTGGTGGACGTATCCATAGAACCATTGGGCGAGTACGTTTTGCTGTTTCTTGGTGCACCTTGCCATCATGGCATGTTTCCAGCATAAAAGCATAGTCAGCAACAGATTTGAAACTATGCTTTGTCCAGACCTTGCCGTTTCAGTGCTTTATACTGTTGTTGGTCTTGTTTTAATAACGGCATTTCCTACCGCAAAATGGATCATGGCCAAGCAGTAAATAAGGGAGTGAGGCTGCAGTATTGAGCACGGGATTAATGGCGCAAGGAGAGGAGTTGTGGGATGTTTAATTAAAAACTACTTGCCACATAAAAAACCAGAAATCACTTTAGTCTGGCATAGCAGTTAATACTATCATTCATATATTGTATTGTTAAGCTAATTTTATTTCTCATTTTGCATTCCGATTTCCCTTCACTATTAAGTGTTCTAATTAAAGCTTGCTTTGAGGAAGTAGTTGTCTGTATATGACGGGAGAACTTCAGATCCATACTGGCAGCTCCTCCAGAGAATTTTATTTTTGTTCAATACAATTAAAACACTTGTTCAAGTTTTGTAAGAAATATATTCAAATTTCTGCGGTAGCACATTTGAGAGATGAAAAATATTTCCCCCCAAAAATATCTCTGTGCAATTTCATCAGCGTAATGAGAGCAGAAAAACTTTTTTAAAAACTTGTTTTACTGCAGTCCATCGTAGAATGATCGATACCACAATTTTACCAATTGGAAAAGGTTTACAGGCATAAACACTATGAAAACAATAAAGCAGTAGTCTTCTGTAATCAATGCAGAATAAGATGAAGATGTCAGATAACTAAAATTGAAAACAGTTTGTTAATTCAGGCCTTATAGTTCAAAATACATTGCTAATGGTATAAAAATATACTTTACTGTGGTGCATTGAAATCCAGTAGGATTTTTAAATGAAGCGTGTTATTGAATAAGCACCTAGTGAGAGGTGACCAGTCACTTCATATCCTTGATAGCTATACGATTCCTCCCTCACGAAACTATTAATGTTGGCCAAATTGGTCGTATTATTGCAGCAAGCACATTCGTTTTTCCAGAGGTAGAAAATCTTAAAAGGCTTTCAAGCAAAATTGGAATAAAGGGAGGATCTGGAATAAAACAGCCTTATTTATAAATTAAGGCGTAAAAATACTTATTTTTATAGCTACCTATACCAAATAGCAAGTCTTTAAATGTTATGCGCAGTAACTGTTGCCCTATTCCTTTTTTATTTTCAACAAACGACCTTCTTTTCTGCTTCAGCACTTTCTTTATTGGGTAATCCCATCTGTGATTAATGCCTGTCTCATTGTGAAGAACCCATATCCTATCACCCCACAACAAAGGGTTTCACCAGGTGGAACCAGGGGTCACAGTCTCAGGATAAGGGGTCGGCCATTTAGGACTGAGATGAGGAGAAATTTCTTCACTCAGAGGGTGGTGAATCTTTGGAATTCTCTACCCCAGAGGGCTGTGGAGGCTTGGGCGTTGACTATATTCAAGACAGAGAACGATAGATTTTTGAATATTAAGGGGGGAATCAAGAGATATGGGGATTTGAGGAAAGTGGAGATGAGGTAGAAGATCAGCCATGATTGTATTGAATGGCGGAGCAGGCTCGAAGGGCCAAATGGCCGACTCCTGCTCCTATTTCATACGTTCTTGTGTTCTTATGAAAATGATACGAGAATCCGTTACAAGATTACAAACTAGGACATATATTCTTTGTTTAGTACTATTTAGAGTTAAGTTCTTAGAAAATAAATTCTGCAGTATCTATTGCAACAATTCTGTTGTGTCCCAATAAAAGGTTCAAATGAAGTTTTCATTTTTTGCTGACATAGATCCCTGACCTTGGTACTTACTGTTCTTCAGTAATATCATGTAATTTACACAGTGCTATATAATAATGTGCTGGACATTTGTTACAGTAATGCTGCATTTAAGAAAATGTTGCTGAAAGTCTAGAACCTACCTCATTAAGGCCTGGCTAATTTCCTTGCTTTACCACTATTATTAGTTGGGGTAGAATTGTCATTCAGTCTGATGACAATAATGCATTCTTCACAGGACTGTTTCTGCCCACAGCCTTGCCAACACCCTGGCATGCTCCCTTTATTCATTCTGTGTCCCTCAAAGATAACAACAACTACTTACATTTATAGAGCATCTTTAACATAAAAAATATCCTCAGGCACGCCGCAGAAGTGCAATCAGACAAAAAATTGATGCCAAGCCAAAGGAGATAATACGAGGGGTGACTAATAGATGAAAGAAGTGGGTTTTAAGGGAAATGTTAAAGGGGGTGAGGGAGGTGAAGAGTCAGAGGTTTAAGGAGGGAATTCAGAACTTAAGGCCTGGATGGCTGAAGGCACTGACATCGATGGTGCAGTGCAGTGAAGGGAATGGAGGGGTGCACAAGCTGTCAGGGTTGGAGGAATGTTGGATTCTCAGAGGGTTGCATGGCAGGAGAAGGTTGCAAAGATAGGGAGGGGCGAGGCAGGCAAAGGAATTTACACAAATAACAGAAAATGCTGGAAATACTCAGCAGGTCAGGCAGCATCTGTCGAGAGAGAAACAGAGTTAACGTTTCAGGTCGATGACCCTTCATCAGAACTGGAAAAAGTTGGAGATGTAACCGGTTTTTAAGCAAGTGTCGGGGCAGGGAAAGGGGGGAGGGGAGGAAAGAACAAAAGGGAAGGTCTGTGATGGGATGGAAAGCAGGAGAGATTAAGAGACAAAAGGGATGATGGTGCAAGACAAAAGGAAATGGTAATGGGACAAGTTAAGAAACAAAAGATGACTCCTAGATGAAGTGTAAATTGCAATGGCAGAATCATCAACAGCTGCTATGTGAGAGAGAGAAAAAAATGATAGGGGCAAAGGTTATGGTCTGAAATTGTTGAACTCTATGTTTAGTCCAGAAGGCTGTAAAGTGCCTAATCAAAAGATGAGATTCTGTTCCTCGAGCTTACATTGAGCTTCATTTGAACAGTGTAAGAGGCCGAGGACGGAGAGGTCAGAGTGGGAGCGGAGCGGAGAATTAAAGTGACAGGCGACCGGAAGCTCAGGGTCACCCTTACGGACTGAATTTACAGATGCGGATAATTTTTTATTTTATTTTCAATGATTTCTCAGTCGAAATTATTGTTTGATAGACGCAATAAAACAGGTTATGCACTGGTTGCATATATTATTGATAAAGGGAATAAAAGACAAAATGGTAAAATAAGGATAAAAAGTAAAACTCTGTTAGCCCACCCCCACAGCTTTGGAAGTGATTACGTTTTACTGAGGTAAGCTGTATAATATCAGCAAATGCAAGGCTACTGAAACAGTAATGGGTATAATGTGTTACAAGTTAATAATAAAAACCCTCAAGGTATTGCCTAATTCCAATTAGAGGTAGCCAGACATCAATAATGATAAATCCATCCTTGTTATTAATAACTAAGTTATCTCTGTATTAAATTTCAATGGCTTCTCGTAGTTTCTGCTGCAATTCATATTGAATGCTAATTCTTTATTTAGCTATGATAAAGTTTGGTTTTTGACTGTCCTCCACTACATGGCTGCGAGAGCTGACTAATTTGAAAAATAAAGCGCTCAACGTAATCCGTGAGAGAATCTCAACAGTTTATATCCATTGTTCTATCAGTAAATAGGCCGCCTGGTTAATCTGGTAGCATTTATAGGACACCTGAAAAATAGGACTTTCATTTAAGCTAGTCGGTGAATTTACCATCGACTTGATAATGGTTATGTCTGTAAAAGTATAGATCTGGCACCAAACTGGTAGCGTAACAGCTTGGCATGACAACTCGTATGATAGTTTCCTGATAATGCTTTAACGCTTCAGGTCAAGATCTGATGTGCTGAGTGCAGTGCAACAACTGGATGCAATGCAAGAGGAATTAACTCCAGCCAGTCTACTTACTGGCAAAGTCCAAGCCTGCTTAGGCCAATAGACTCATGGTGCTGAGTAGAATTTCAGTGTGTTACTTGGTGCAATGGAGTGGTCACACTGAACACTTCAGAATCCTTCACAACTGGTAGCCACTCTGCCTCATCACAGATGCCTGCCTGCACATGTGCAGTGGTACTTAAAGTTTCGGAGGAAACTAAGAAACTGCAACCAAGCTGTTGCTGAGGTTATATATATTGTCGCCAACCTGCCTCATCCTAAGCCGATCTGCTGCTGAAATCCTCATCCATGCGCTTGTCACCTCCAGACTCGACTATTCCAATGCTCTCCTGGCCGGCCTCCCATCTTGCATCCTCCTTGAACTTCAGTTCATTCAAAGCTCTGCTACCTGTATCCTAACCCGCACAGGGTTGCCAACTCTGATTAGACATATCTTGGAGGTTTGATCATGTGACATCTGCCCACTGTTTGAAAATGCTAATGAATTTACCGTAGTTGATTGTCTTTCGATTGAGACGTTAAACCGAGGCCCCGTCTGCTCTCAGTTGGATGTAAAAGATCCCATGGCATTATTTCGAAGAAGAGCAGGGGAGTTCTCCCTGGTGTCCTGGCCAATATTTATCCCTCAACCTACATAACAAAAAAAACAGATTATCTGGTCATCATCACATTGCTGTTTGTGGGAGCTTGCTATGTGCAAATTGGCTGCTGCATTTCCCACATTACAACAGTGACTCCACTTCAAAAAGTACTTCATAGGCTGTAAAGCGCTTTGAGACGTCCGGTGGTTGCGAAAGGCGCTATATAAATGCAAGTCTTTCTGTCTGTCTTCCTTTTACCAAGGGCCAAATACAATATTTCAATCTTTTTGCTTTTTAGAATACAGAGATTTCAGTGAAATGAATTGCAGCATAATTTATAAATCAAAGCAAGAACACAAAAGAATAGAAAGATTGAAGGATAATTAATGTATAAATAAAAATTACTCCCGTGATGTTTCTACAGTATCGACCACAATTAGAAACACCAAGTAACTTCCACTGATTCGACAAAAGCTTCCTCAAATATAAGTAACATCTATCCAAAGTTTTTGTGCAATTTTATGACTTTGTTCAATATACAGCAAGTTATAAAAATAATAAATAAAACCAAACCTAATTCAATTCGCTGACTCCCACAGCCCACCGTGGATACCTTTATACGGAAGAATAAGAAAACCTGAAAAATTGTCCATGGTGAATACTTTACGGGGCCTCTTTTCCAGCCAGAAATAAATTGCATGCCTTGCCTTTCTTTCACTAACAGAGTTTGTTTATGACCAAGAAAAATACTCGTCTCTCCCCTTATTGTCCCGATTATTCTGTATTTCCCTTAAGAAATTCCCAGCGCTGTTTTATAGTTAGCTTTAAATCGGGCTTCCTCCATTCTGTCAAACTGTTGTAATGGGTGGGAATAAAGCCCCAGTCACAGCTCTCTATAATGGTACACAGTCCAGTTCTGTGTTCATTGAATTAACTCATTGGGAACTAATCTCTTTTCCAATACACAAAGCTGAAGGAGCACATTCGCCCTGTCTAGCTCACCCTCCCAAAGCCACTTTCCATCCCCCTCACACAATCTAACCACCTCTTAAAATTGTTCCAGGGCTTTAGGCTCTAAGTTGCTGAGAAGGAGCTGATGACTGTCAATATGCACAGAACCTGAACACTGCCGGTTTTCGGTAATTTCCAGTTTGGATCAATCTTCTCTGTTGTTGTTTAGTGCATTTTCACATCAGTAACTAAATAATGAACAGTTAGAGGGGGCACATCGGGAGTGGGATGAAGATTCATCTTACTATAAGGTGAGAATGGAGAGTCTGGGTACACGAGGCACTGAGCAATGGCCCACAACTTTTAAGCCAAAGGTGTACACAGAACCAAAATGGAGAGAAGGGGGAGATTTCATTAAGGGTGTTTATATGGCAGGTGTTCTTGCTGTGTTTACACCAGCGAAGAAGGCATGTGCCACAAAGTCCATTTCTCCCGGGAGAGCAAACATGACTACCTGGAGACTCCCGGACAACCCGGGAGGGTTGGCAACCCCAATCCCGCATCATGTCCCACTCGTCCTTCACCCTTGTCATTGATGACCTACATTGGCTCCCTGTACCCCAGCACCTCAAGCCTTTACTAGCCTTGCCCCTTCCTATCTCTGTAACCCTCTGAGAACTCTGCATTCCTTCAACTCTGGCCTCTTGTGCATCCCCCGTTCCATTTGACCCATCATTGGCAGCCACACCTTCAGGTGCCTAGGTCCTATGCTCTGGACTTCCCTCCCACCTCTCTCCTCCTTTAAGACCTTCTTTAAAACCATTCCACTTCTTCGACCAAACTTTTGATCATCCCTCCTAACACCTCTTCCTTGGATTAACGTTTGTCTTCTGCTTATGCCCCTGTAAAGCACCTTGCTTGTTTTTTCTATATTGAAGGTGCTATTGAAATGTAATTTGTTGTTGCTTGCACTGGAATGTTATTTCAAGTATAACAGCAAGACTGAATATGTAATTAGCATATCACTGTTTGAAACAAGAGTAAGGAGGTGTAGCGCTGCGTGGGTTTACAGTGCAAGAAAAACTCTATCACGTGAAAGGTCTAGAAGCTGTTTTAATGCAGATTGCCTCATGGTAGATCCATATATACAGACAAGGCAGAGCTCAAAGAATAACAACTAATCCTTTTCCTTTCTCCCTCTTTTAAGTTAACTTCATCTCTCTTACACACACAGTTCTGTTGTTACAAAAAATTGGCTATGGTCTTGGAATACTAATCCCTCTCGGTCATGGAACTTGCAATCTGGCACGATTGAGGTCATAGTCATTTGTAAACATTTTTGTGAGATATTAATCTTCTGTTCAAACAGTTTAATCATAATGACCAAGAGTGGTTGAAATTTGAATTTTGAGTTTGTTTCCATTTTGAAGCTTAAAGAATATGAGATTCATCCTTTAATACATTTTAAACTATTGTAACTACAGAAGAACTTTTTTCCTTGTCAGTTTTCTCCAATAGTTTCTCCCCTTTCCCCTCGCCTGAGGATGTTGACTGCGTGCTTGAATAAGGATCTACAGGCAGTAGGCACTGGTTGATATTTTACCCAGGAGGCCATTATTATTCATGTATGAGTATCAATAGTGAGTGTCCTAGCCAGAGTCACAAATTACATCTGTTTGTAAATGTGACTATAGTAATTTATTCCTACTCATCCTGCTGCCCCACATTGAGTCCCCTTGCCCATCATCCCCATTCTCATTGATCTACATTGGATCCCCATCCCCAAAAGCATTCAATTCTCAGCCATAAATCTCCCCATGGCCTTGCAATCACCTCTAGCCTCCAGAACACTTGGTTCTTCTGTCTCTGGCTTTCTGTGCATCCCCTCTCCTTAATCCACCCTTAGTTGCCAAGACTTGAAACGTGGAACATTCTTTACATTAACAGCACTATATAAATATTAGTTGTTGCTGTCATGAGCCTATTTCACTGCAGGGTGTATTCCAACCAAGCCTAGTGTTTGCTTCAACAGGAGAAGCCACAGGATAGAAATCAGGGGCAGAAACAAGTTAGCTTTAACTGAGGGGTGCTTATGCCAGTTTTACTACCGCCCTCAGCCTGCCCTAGATGACATAAAAACAGAAAATGCTGGAAATACTCAGCAGGTCAGGCAGCATCTGTGGAGAGAGAAACAGAGTTAACGTTTCAGGTCTGACCCTTTGTCAGAACTGGAAACAGTTAGAGATGGAACAGGTTTTAAGCAGGTGCAGAGGCAGGGAAAGGGGGAGGGGAGGAAAGAACGAAAGGGACGGTCTGTGATAGGGTGGAAGGCAGGAGTGGTTAAATGTTGCAAATGGGGATGGCAGAATCATCAACAGCTGCCGCCTGAAAAAGTAGGGGCAGAGGTTATAGTCTGAAATTGTTGAACTCTATGTTGGGTCCAGAAGGCTGTAAAGTGCCTAATCGAAAGATGAGGTGCTGTTCTTCGAGCTTACGTTGAGCTTCAGTGGAACAGTGTAAGAGACAGAGGTCAGAGTGGGAGTGGAGTGGAGAATTAAAGTGACAGGCGACCGGAAGCTCGGGGTCACCCGGACTAAATGGAGGTGCTCCCAAAGCGAGCACCCAATCTGTGTTTGGTCTACCCAATGTGGAGGAGACCACATTGTGAGCAGCGAATACAGTATGCTAAATTGCAAGAAGTACAAGTAAATCGCTGTTTCACCTGGAAGAAGTGTTTGGGGCCCTGGACAGTGGGAAAGGAAGAGGTAAAAGGGCAGGTGTTGCATCTCTTGCGCTTGCCCGGGAAGGTGCCGTGGGAAGGGGAGGGACTGTTGGAGGTGATTGAGGAGTGTACCAGGGTGTCGCGGACGGAGTAGCCCCTTCAGAATGCTGAAAGGGGAGGGGAGGGAAAGATGTGCTTGGTGGTGGGATCACGCTGGAGGTGGCGGAAATGGCGGAGGATGATCTGTTGAATGCAGAGGCTGGTGGGGTGAAAGGTGAGGACAAGGGGAACCCTATCATGATTCTGGGAGGATGGGGAAGGGGTGAGAGCAGAATTGTGGGAAATGGAACGGACACGGTCGAGGCCATGTCGACCACGGTAGAGGGGAATCCTCGGTTGAGGAAAAAGGAAGACATAGCGGAAGCACTTGTATGGAAGGTGGCATAGTCAGAACAGATGCGGCAGAGATGGAGAAACTGGGAGAATGGAATAGAGTCCTTACAGGAAGTGGGGTGGGAGGAAGTGTAGTCCAGGCCCTAGATGAGATTGGCTAACTCAGAATCGGCCAAGAATCATACGTCAGCCATTACTGGTATTTGCAGATCAGCAACTTGCTTCGTCAACTAGCCAGAAAAGGATCCTTGGCCTTTACTTTTGAGTTTTAAGTTAGTAAAACAGATATGTTCAAATAAGAATACATCAGCAATGACATGACCGTATATTTGAATAGTAGTATGATAGGAGGAGGAGGAGCTGTACAGTTTAATGATAAAAAGACACTGGTCTGATCTCAGTTATTCTAGTGGGAAGGTGTTAAGTGCCCTGTTGTTGGTGATTCTGAGTAAACGTGCGGGGAGAGGAGGGTTCTAACCTTGTGATGATGGCACCCATTGCTTTAGTAGTATTCTAGTGGAAAGGTGATTTCATGTGGTGATGCATCCATTCAGCACAGAATTCAAAACGGTGGCAACACCCACCTGCTTTAGTCAAGTTGAAGTTATTTTGTAATTTTTGGAATCAATTCTCCTTTGAGCCATTGGTTAAACAGTTACCAATTTTGTTTCAAATGCCACAGCTGTCAAACTTAAGATGCACATATTTGAGGCACTACTAACTTGAAGTTCAAATTAATCCAAACATTTAGTTGTAGCCATGGTGAAACAAAAATATTGTATTTTCTTCCAATTCCAGATTCACTTGGTTGGACTCGTATTAATCAGTGAGCTTCCTTTTCTTTAATACTGGCCGTTTTTACCAGTTTTTATTTTCACAGTAGTAAATCTTAGTAGCAAAACAAGAATTTTGCTGTTAAAGTACTCTGAAAGGTTTACTTAAAAGTCTTTTCAGAGCTGTTTGAGTACTTTTCCCGGTGTGCAATGATGTCTCCATGTCCTTGTGTATGAGTCCTAGTTTCTAAAGCGTAGTCTGTCACGGCGCTCTTCAAAGAGGTATGTTTCTGATCATTACTCATGTTTCTTATTAAAGTTTTGCTCCAGACATTATTGATGTATAAAGCGACTGGAGTCTATGTAGCAAAAACCAAGCTACAAATAACCATTAATGTCATTTAAAACAAGCTCCAGTTCCATTTAAAATGTATAGGAGACAGAGTCTCACTAATTTGTGCTTTCTGCTAGCATGGTGGTGATGATGGCCTGTCAGAACATATAGTCCAGCCTTTTCCTTTCAGAACAAGACCATTTATCTTCTTGCAGATTAAACTAGAATGATGGTGATCTAATGTATAACTGCCCTTTAAACAATGGCCCAGAAATTCGGGTCGGGGGCTTCCCATGGGTGTAAGCCCCCGACCTGCTCTTAGCTTGCACGCCGGCCGTTGAGCTGTGGGCCCCCATGGAATTCCGATCCGGGACCTGGTCCAGCTGCCGGCGCGCAGTGCTTGCGCATCCCAGGGGCGCAGTTAGTTCGATGCGGGGAATGCTCCATTCATAAGTTTGACGGGAAGAGCTGTCAAAACTTATAAATACTACGGCCCCAAAACATCACTAAATCTTCAAATATTTTTTTTTAAATCACATTTTTTAAATAAACTATAAATTACATGAAATAACTATTTTAAACAATTTAAATTTTTGAAATTTTTTAAAAATTTTCTAACTGGGCTAAAAATAAACTTACCTTGCTTTAAAGTATTTAAAAATAATAAACCTGTGGAAGTTTTTTTTAAATTTTAATTAATTCACCACTTACCTTGTAAAAAGCAGGCCTTACGCCTGCTTTTTAAATGTGTAACTTCTGGAGACTTACCCTCCCGGGAAAACCTGCAAAAAAAAATGTAAGTTCGATGCACACGCGCAGCCTCTCCCGCGCACGCGTTCGAACTCTGAACCCCTTCTTTCAGGGGAACGGAAGTGCCGGTTTCCCGCGCATGCGCAGTGCATGCAGGAAACCGGCACTTCCATTGGGCCTACGGGTGAGTACCCCGTGCGTACTCACCCGTGGAGACCCGAATTTCTGGGCCAATGTTTTACTGTTATACTTCCGCAGAAGTGCCTTCTCTTTCATTTAACTTTGCAATTGTGCCTGCTTATTTTCTGGGGGGGAAAAGTAGTACAGTAATAGGTTTGCTTCACAATCAACTTGTTCTTTTGTGTCAGAAAGTAATTATCACTAATCGCATTGCATATAATTAAAAATGAGCATTTAAAGCCACATCTGCTCTGCACAACAATGTGCTGGATAGTATGAGATTACCTGTCTAACTTGTGTCGTTGCACATCCAGTGAAACAGGAGACCAGTGGGGATTTGAATCTTGGCTCTTTTGGTCTGATTCAAAGCCATTTGTTTCATAGTTGAATTCAAACTGGCACCAGAAGATGGAAGTTGTTACTGAACTCCAATATTGCAGTAAATTTATTTGTGTTCTTTAAGTGCCGCATTTTGAATTGAAACGCCTGTGAGGTTGGAGCAAATCACAATTTACAGCAGGAGTGTAAACCTGGTTAAAGATAAGTCTTCAAGTCGCCATGTTATTTATTTCATGGCGTAAAGTTGAGTATCAGAGTTGACAGGGTCGATTATTCAGAGTGCAGTTCCACAGGAAACTGTATTGGACAGCATATTTTAAAAAAAAGACAATTTAGATTATATTTAAACTTTAATTGCTTTTGCATCCTCATTACATTTTGCTAATAGTAGAGGAAATAGTACCAACCGAAGAAAAGCAAATTGATTTCAAACTCCTGGAGTCCTTGTAGTAGTTGGGTTTATTGGTTTTCTTATAACTGGTTTAATGTTGTGCTGTGCAAGCAACCATTTTTGATTACTTTAAAAAAAAAAATGATCCAATTGGGTAGTTGCTATAAGTGCAAAATGACACTGACTATCGACATTATGAAAAATCTGTAGGCTGTTTATTCAGATGCGGTTCCAATGTCTGTTATTACTTGTTAATATTATTCACATCGCAATTATTTTGATCATGTTTCTGTCTCAGCCTGCTTCTCTGGAACAGCTGTGTCAGTTTGGTGCTTGTCGTGTTTTGCCCTGGAATGCATCCACACCTGCAGTTTCCCATACAGCAACTCCCAATCTGATTTGCCATTACGGGGGTATCTAAAGAAATCAGATGATATTTTAAGGGATAAAGAGGAAGGAGAGTCGCTCTTACCTCTATCTCCAGACACTTCCTTGTGTGCAGTTATAAAAGCTATTTTGGCAGAAGATTACATTCTGAGTCGTTGGTGAAAGGAAACATATTTGTAAAAAAATATATATAGGTGGACTAATTGACTATAAATACATAAAATTTAATAATAGAGTAAATTAAGCTGTGATGCACTATTGTGGAAAGTAATACCATCTGTTTCAAACTCCATGGCCTAGAAATTTGCAGTTTTCGTTGGCCGTTAAGGCCCGTTCTGGAGAAAAAAGTGGTGGCCGCCTCACTTCTGCCCGCCTCCAGTGCGGGACACGGATGCCACCATTTTGGTAAGGGCCATAGCGCTGCCATTGGCAGTGCTGGCCCCAAAAATGTAAATGAGCAGAGCGTGATGTCACACACCGACTTGACGCCACATCTGCAAACTTCAGCCTTTTTGCTGTATTTACCACCGGGTCCTAAGCACGCTCAGAAAAGCATGCATGAAGCAGCCCTGCAGAGACACTGTCAGCGCTTCTTAAAGGGACACTTGCCTCTTTCAGGTAAGTTTGGATTAAGCTTTTGGAATTTTTTTTTCTATTGTTGTAGTGGCTTAGTGCAGTAGATGTTAAAAAATTTTAAAGTGTGCATGGAGTGCTGCTGGACACTTGCAAGGCTTCGGATGGCAAAGGAAGGCATCTGAGCAGACAGAAAATGCTTGAAATGCTCAGTAGGTCAGGCAGCATCCGTGGAAAGAGAAACAGAGTTCACGTCTCAGGTCGAGATGCTGCCTGACCTGCTGAGTCTTTCCAGCATTTTCTGCTTTTATTTCAGATTTCCAGCATCTGCTCGCAGAGGGAGGAGGAAGGATGCAACCCAGACAGCCCCTTTCTGGCCGGGATGGAATGATCCGCCTATGATACCAGTGACCATAACCCCAATTTCCCAGTCAACATTTGTCCCACACCTTACCTTCCCTCTGTTACTGACCATCACAGTGTCCTCTTGGCCACAATGCTGAAGTAAAGGTCACCACAAAGCAAACTTTCCAGTCCAACTTTATACATCTATCCCTCCAATATAACATCAAGAAATCAACTCATCACCCTTATGCATTCCCTTAGTGAGTATCTTGTGTGTGCCTTTACCTATCTGACTGATGTCACGCAGTGCTACCCCAGTGGCTGCCGCATGGCTGGTGGAAGGCTGCTGACTTTCAGTGGGGGAGACTGCAGATGGCCTTGCAAGATGACCTCGAGGTTCTGGTGGCTGGAAATGTCAAATCGAGTGACTGTTTCTTCTTCTTCTTCTTCTTTCACTCTCCTCTCCCTCTTCTTGCTCAACCACTGGTTGGGCAGACTGGATTTCTTGGGTGTGTGAAATGAGGAAGGCACAAGGGTAGAGTTGTAATGAGGGGAGGGCAGGTAAGCAAGAGGTGCATGCTTACACCATGCGCACCCTATAAATCAGAAGATACTGTGGGATAAGGGGGAAGTGGGATGTGAGAAGGAGGATAATGTATGAGGATACCAGCATCTAGTATTCTTTCAGCCCCGCCACTGGCCAAGGGCTCAACCATGTCTCTGCCAAGAATGGCCAACACTGTCTCCTCCAAAAGGGTAAGGTGAATCTAGGAATGGGAGGTGTGCCTCGTGTTTGGTCCAGGTTGTTGGTAGGTGAGTGATGGTGGAGGTGGGGAGGGGTGGAAGTTTAGGCTCTGTTGTAATGTAGGAAACGCAGCAGCCAATTTGTGCACAGCAATGCCCCACAAACAGCGAATGTACTTATGACCAGATAATCTGTTTGTGATGTTGGTTGAGGGCTGAACATTGGCCAGGACACCAGGGAGAGCGCCCCTGCTCCTCTTCAAAATAGTGCTATGGGATCTTTTACGTCCACCTGAGAGGGCAGACAGAGCCTCAGTCTCATTCGAGAGATGGCACCTCCAATAGTGCAGCACTCCTTCAGTACTGCACTGAAGTGTCAACCTAGATTTTGTGTTCATCTCTGGAATCGGACTTGAATCAACAACCTTCTGACTCGGGTGTGCGTGCTACCAACTGTTCAGGTTGATTAGAACCAAAATCAAGTTCCCTCAGCTGTGCACCAATGTTCCTTTACCCTAATTTCAAAAGAGCACTTTCCTGGAGCACTTACCATGATTGAATATATGATACTTGAATGCTGAATATACCTGAATCTTCTCCTTACCTCAGTACCTGTTAATATCATACATGGCTACATTTGCTCTGGCATCACCTCGTTTTGAAAACCTCTAAAAGAAGCCCACCCTCCATCGATTCCAACTAAAATCGCATCCCTAACCTTTTTCTCTTCAAGATCCTTGAGTGCATTGTTGTCACTCAGCACATCTCTAGCAATGGCTTTTCTTCCTTGTCCCATACCTTCAGAGTACCCCAAAGTTCCATCCTATTCTGCTGCATGCTGCCTCTGGGGAGATATTATCTGATGCGCTATCAATTACTCATAAAAGACTGAGAGTTAGAAGAGTAACTAAAGGCTTTTATTAACAACAGAATGGAGGTCTGCCTCGCGTGGTCGACCGGTCCATGATACTAAGGGCTGGGGAGCAGTCACCTTTATACTAGGACCTGTGGGAGGAGTCAGCCGAGGCATGTCCAGGCATGTACACAGTGGAATACAAACAGGACAAACAGGAATACAAACAGTGGTTTACCACATTCACCCCTTGTTTAAAATTGAGTCCGGCGGGGTGAAGTGTATTAAAAGTTAGTGTATTGGAGTCTCTCCGGAGGTCTTGTCTGCCGCTGTGATCTGCGTGGCGACGGCAGGGGTAGTGAAGTTTCCGGCGTCGAGTCCAGCGTAGGCTGTGGCACAGGCGTGTCGTCCTCGTAGATGTCGAGCGGGTCGCGGGGCCCAGGCCTGCCGTCTGCTGGGGCTGGATATCGGATCGTGGGGTGGGGTGGTAGTGGGTAGTGGGTTACTGCGGCCCCCGAGGGTGCAAGGTCTCTTATGGAGACTGTGTCCTCCCGCCCGTCCGGGTATGCGATGTAAGCATACTGGGGGTTGGCGTGGAGGAGGTCGACCCTCTCGACCAGGGGGTCCGTTTTATGGGTCCTCACGTGTCTTCTCAGTAGGACCGGCCCTGGGGACGTCAGCCATGGCGGTAGCGATGTCCCCGATGTGGACTTCCTTGGGAAGACAAACATTTTCTCATGAGGGGTGGCGTTAGTGGCAGTGCAGAGCAGTGACCGAATAGAGTGGAGCGCATCGGGGAGCACATCCTGCCAGCGGGAGGTTGGAAGGCCCCTAGACTTTAAGGCTAGCAGGACGGCCTTCCAAACTGTCGCATTTTCTCTTTCCACCTGTCCGTTCCCCCGGGGGTTGTAACTGGTGGTCCTGCTTGTGGCAATACCCCTAGTTAGCAGGTACTGACGGAGTTCGTCACTCATAAACGATGAGCCCCGGTCGCTATGGATATAGCTGGGGAAGCCGAACAGGGTGAAGAGGTTGTTCAGACATTTAATGACCGTGGCACTGGTCATGTCCGGGCAGGGGAAGGCGAACGGGAAACGGGAGTACTCATCAATAATATTGAGGAAGTACACATTGCGGTCGGAGGAGGGGAGAGGCCCTTTAAAATCGACGCTCAGGCGCTCGAAGGGGCGAGTGGCTTTTATCAGGTGGGCCCTGTCTGGTCTATAAAAGTGCGGTTTGCACTCAGCGCAGACTTGGCAGTTCCTGGTCATGGTCCTGACCTCCTCAATAGAGTAAGGCAGGTTGCGGGCCTTGATGAAGTGGAAGAACCTGGTGACCCCCGGGTGGCAGAGGTCATTGTGGAGGGCCCGCAGTCTATCGATCTGCGCGCTGGCGCAGGTGCCACGCGATAGCGCATCCGGGGGTTCATTTAGCTTCCCGGGCCGGTACAAGATCTCGTAGTTGTAGGTGGAAAGTTCGATTCTCCACCTCAAGATCTTGTCATTTTTGATTTTGCCCCTCTGCTTGTTGTTAAACATAAAAGCAACTGAACGCTGGTCAGTGAGCAGGGTAAATCGTTTTCCGGCCAGGTAGTGCCTCCAATGACGCACAGCCTCCACAATCGCCTGGGCCTCCTTCTCAACAGCGGAGTGTCTGGTCTCCGGGCCTTGGAGGGTTCGTGAAAAGAAGGCCACGGGTCTCCCCGCCTGATTGAGGGTAGCGGCCAGGGCAAAGTCAGACGCGTCGCTTTCCACCTGGAAGGGGATGGATTCGTCCACTGCGTGCATGGTGGCTTTGGCAATGTCCTCCTTGATACGGTGGAAGGCTAAGCGGGCCTCTGCCGTCAAGGGAAAAGAGGTGGACTTGATCAGCGGACGGGCCTTGTCCGCATAGTAGGGGACCCACTGGGCGTAATAGGAGAAAAACCCTAGGCACCTCTTCAGGGCCTTGAGGCAGTGGGGCAGTGGAAGTTCCATAAGGGGACGCATCCGGTCGGGGTCGGGGCCGATGACTCCGTGTTCCACAACACAGCCAAGGATGGCGAGGCGGTTTGTGCGGAATATGCACTTCTCCTTGTTATATGTCAGGTTTAGGAGTTGGGCGGTGCGGAGGAATTTTTCGAGGTTTGCGTCATGGTCCTGCAAGTCACGGCCGCAGATGGTCACATTGTCCAGATATGGGAAAGTGGCCTGCAACGCATTTTGATCTACCATCCGGTCCATCTCCCTTTGGAAGACGGAGACCCCGTTGGTGACGCCAAAGGGAACCCTAAGGAAGTGATAGAGGCGGCCGTTTGCCTCAAAGGCAGTGTACTGGCGGTCCTCAGGGCAGATGGGGAGCTGGTGGTACGCTGATTTCAGGTCAATGGTCGAGAAGACGCGGTACTGCGCGATCTGGTTGACCATATCAGCTATACGGGGGAGTGGGTAGGCGTCCAGCAGGGTGTAGCGATTTATTGTCTGGCTGTAGTCGATGACCAGGCGCTGCTTCTCGCCGGTCTTAACGACCACAACCTGGGCTCGCCAGGGGCTGGTGCTGCCCTCAATAATCCCTTCTTTCAGGAGCCGCTCCACTTCGGTTTTAATGAAAACCCTGTCCCCGGCACTGTATCGCCTGCTCTTTGTGGCGATGGGCTTACAGTCGGGGGTGAGGTTAGCAAACAGTTGGGGGGGGGTGACTCTGAGTGTGGAGAGGTTGCACCTGGTGCGCGGCGGGCAATTTGGAAGCTGCTGGCTGCGGACTGTGAGTGGGGGTAGGGGTCCACCGTACGCCATCGTAACACTTTTAAGGTGGCACTGAAAATCTAACCCCAGCAGGACGGCAGCGCAGAGGTCAGGCAGGACCAGAAGTTTAAAATGATCGTACACGGTCCCGTCTACTACGAGTGTCACCACGCAGTAGCCGCCGATGTCCGCCGACTGGGACTCGGAGGCCATAGAAATCCGCTGTTGCGCAGGCAGGACTGGGAGAGAGCAACGCCGCACCGTGTCGGGGTGGATGAAGCTCTCCGTGCTCCCAGAGTCAAAAAGGCAGATTGTATCGTGACCATTTACCTTAATGTCCATTGTGGAACTGGCCAGTTGGTGCGGTCTCGCTTGGTCCAGTGTAACGGATGCCAGCGTAGGGGTCGGTGTGTCGCTGCGGGTATCAGATGAGGCGGTGTCGGGGGCCTGCTGCGTCCCGGCTGTCGTCCAAGATGGCGGCGTCCATGATCCCCATGTGGCTGGAGGCGTCCAAAATGGCTGCTGTACCGGTGATTCGCACATGGCCGGGGAGGTCCAAGATGGCGGCCCGCATGGCCCACACGCGGCGCTGCTGGGGTTCGGGGTGGCTTTGGCCCTGCAGACGCTAGCGTAGTGTCCCTTCTTCCCGCAGCCCGAGCAGATCGCGTTTTTCGCCGGGCAGCGCGCTCTGGGGTGTTTTGCCTGGCCACAGAAGTAGCATTTCTGGCCTTGGGGCACTGCTGTCTGGCCTTGGGACACTGCTGCGGTAGTTGGGCCGTTGTTGGGGTGTGGCTGGGGTGGCACGGCGCTATGAGGCGGTCCTACCGTGTCCCAGGCTGTCATTCCCCGCGGCGTCCACGGTGCAGAGGAGTAGGCATCCATGCCCTGGTAGGCTGCATCCAACGATAGTGCGAGTTCAGAGGCCTTGTTGAGGTCGAGGTTACTCTGCTCCAACAGTCGCTGTCGGGTGTAATTGGATCTGTGGCCCGCTACAAAGGCGTCCCGGATAAGTTCCTCTGTGTACACGGCGGCCTTTACATCCTTACAACCACAGGCCCGGCCAAGCACAGACAGTGCCTGAAGGTATTCCACGGTCGATTCCCCAGGTTGTTGTTTACGACTCCCCAGGAGGTGCCTGGCGTACACTTCGTTCACTGGGCGCGTGTACTGGTCCTTGAGGAGCTTGATAGCGTCCGCGTACGAGGTCGCGTCTTGGATGACCGAGTACACTCGGTGGTTCACTTTGGAGGTCAGGACATCCAGTTTGTCCTCGTCCGATTTGATTGCTTCGGAGGCGGTCAGGAATTTTTCGAAACACTTAAGCCAGTGAGTAAACTTGGTGGATGAGTCCGCCTCCCGATGATCTAAGTCCAGGCATGCTGGTGTGAGGATCTTCTCCATTATAAAAATGTTGTTAATAAAATTGATGCGCTATCAATTACTCATAAAAGACTGAGAGTTAGAAGAGTAACTAAAGGCTTTTATTAACAACAGAATGGAGGTCTGCCTCGCGTGGTCGACCGGTCCATGATACTAAGGGCTGGGGAGCAGTCACCTTTATACTAGGACCTGTGGGAGGAGTCAGCCGAGGCATGTCCAGGCATGTACACAGTGGAATACAAACAGGACAAACAGGAATACAAACAGTGGTTTACCACATTATCCACAAACATGGATAAGTGACTACACTTCAAAAAGTATTTCCTTGGCTGTAAAGCACTTGGGGACATCCGGTGGCCGTGAAAGGCGCTATATAAATGCAAGTCTTTCTTTATGGGCATTTGCATGCTGAAGACATTTAGCTTTACCTTACCAACATCAATCCTAAATGTTTTATGACCAGCTCTGTTATTTCAGATTGCCTATTTGACATAGTCATGGATGAGCCATAACTTTCTCCAGTTAAATATTGGAAAACCAAAGCTATTTTATTAATCTCTGTCTAAAACTTCATACCCGTGCACTCTAAGATTGAATGATTCCACCTCCAAATCATCATCCGCCTCCATCACCTCTATCATCGTTGAAATCCTTACCTACATTTTAGTTATCTAAACACTTGACTTCTCTTACGTTCTCTTCAGCAGTCCCCCAAGCTCCTCTCTGTACAAACACGTGTCCTAAACTGCCGCACTAAATCCCACTCACCCTATCCTCATTGACCTCCATTGGCTCCCTGGCTGTTAACACAATGGCCTAGATTTTCAGTGTGCCGTGAAGTGGGCTTTTAGGCGGGCGGGGGGGCAAAAATCCTGAATTCGGGGGTCCCGACACCATCCTGCCCAAAACCCGCCTCCACGTAAGTTTCAGAGGAGGCGGGTACCCGCCCCGCACTGGAACCCGCCGACCCGAGGCGGGAAGGGATTAGTGCCAATTAACTGCCTGTTAAGAGGTAGTTAACAGGCAGTTTTTAGCCTAATCCCTATTTTGAGGGGTGTCGTGTGGGATTCCTGACGGCTCCAAACCACGCCAGGTTAGAGCAGGCAGGCCATCAGGTTGAAGGACTTGGAGGGGTCGCGATGTTGGTGTTCAGGTGAGTGATGGGTGCATGAGTGCAAAGGTAAGTGTGTTTGGTGTGTTTAAAGTTTGTAAAGAAGTTTAAATTACCTGTACTTACCTTTAACAGCCTTTCTTCCTGTAGGCGTCAGGAGTCCATCACTCAGCCGGCACTGAAAGCTGAATGGCTGCAATCTGTCAAAAGTAACAGCCTTCAGCTTTTAGTGCCGGTGAGAGTTCTAACTGATCTGCATAGAAGGACTCGGGTTAGAAGTCAGACCGTCAGTGTTTGACAGCTTCAAACAGCTGTGAAACACTGATATTTCATCTGTCATAGAAACATAGAAGATAGGAGCAGGAGTAGGCCATTCGGCCCTTCGAGCCTGCTCCGCCATTCAATGAGATCATGGCTGATCATCCAAATTTAGTACCCTGTCCCTGCCTTCTCCCCATATCCCTTGATCCCTTTAGCCTTAAGAAATATATCCAACTCTTTTTTGAATATATTTAATGAACTGGCCTCCACCGCCCTCTGTGGCAGAGAATTCCACAGGTTCACCACTCTCTGGGTGAAGAAATTCCTCCTCATTTCAGTCCTAAATGGCTTACCCCTTATCCTTAGACTATGACCCCTGGTTCTGGACTCCCCGGCCATCAGAAACATCCTTCCTGCATCTAGTCTGTCCAGGCCTGACAGAATTTTATAAGCTCGATGAGATCCCCTCTCAATCTTCTAAACTCCAGTGAGTATAAGCCCAATCGACACAATCTCTCCTCATACGTCATTCCTGCCATCCCAGGTATCAGCCTGGTGAATCTTCGCTGCACTCCTTCCATGGCAAGAACGTCCTTCCTCAGGTAAGGCGACCAAAACTGCACACAATACTCAAGGTGCGATCTCACCAAGGCCCTGTACAACTGTAGCAAGACATCCTTGTTCCTGTACTCGAACCCTCTTGCTACGAAGGCCAACATACCATTTGCCTTCTTAACCGCCTGCTGCACCTGCATGCTTACCTTCAACGACTGGTGCACAAGAACACCCAGGTCTCTCTGCACTTCCCCTTCTCCCAATATATTGCCATTCAAATAATAATCTGCCTTCCTGTTTTTGCCACCAAAGTGGATAACCTCACATTTATCCACATTATAGTGCATTTGCCATGTTTCTGCCCAATCACCCAATCTGTCCAAATCGTACTGGAGTTTCACGACATTCTCCTCACAGCTTACCCTCCCACCCAGCTTTATGTCGTCTGCAAATTTGGAGATAATACATCCAATTCCCTCGTACAGATCATTAATATATATTGTGAACAGCTGGGGTCCTAGGACCGATCCTTGCGGTACCCCACTAGTCACTGCCTGCCACTCGGAAAACGACCCGTTTATTCCAACTCTTTGCTTTCTGTCCGCCAACCAGTTCTCTATCCAAGTCAATACCTTGCCCCCAATCCCATGTGCCTTAATTTTGCACGCTAATCTCTTATGTGGGACCTTATCGAAAGCCTTCTGAAAGTCCAAATACACCACATCCACTGGTTCTCCCTTATCTATTTTACCAGTTACATCCTCAAAAAATTCCAGTAGATTAGTCAAGCATGATTTACCTTTTGTAAATCCATGTTGACTGTCCGATCCTGTCACTGCTTACCAAGTGCTCTGCTATTACATCTTTTATAATAGATTCTAGCATTTTCCCCACTACCGATGTCAGGCTTACCGGTCTATAATTCCCCGCTTTTTCTCGACCACCTTTTTTGAATAGTGGGGTAACATTAGCTACCCTCCAATCCATGGGTACTGTTCCAGAGTCTATCGAGTTCTGGAAGATGACCAGCAATGCATCTACTATTTGTAGGGCCACTTCCTTAAGTACCCTAGGATGTAGATTATCAGGCCCTGGGGATTTATCGGCCTTTAGTCCCATCAATTTTCCTAACACCATTTCCCTACAAATACTGATTTCTTTCAGTTCCACCCTTTCATCAGGCCCTATGTTCCCCGGCATCTCTGGGAGGTTATTTGTGTCCTCCTTTGTGAAGACAGAACCAAAGTATGAATTTAGTTGGTCTGCCATTTCTTTATTTCCCATTATAAATTCCCCTGATTCTGACTGTAATGGACTTACGCTTGACTTCACCAATCTTTTTCTCTTCACATATCTATAAAAGCTTTTACAGTCAGTTTTTATGTTCCCTGATAGCTTACTCTCATATTCTATTTTCCCTTTCTTAATTAATCCCTTTGTCCTCCTTTGTTGAATCCTAAACTGCTCCCAATCCTCAGGATTATTGCTTTTTCTGGCCAATTTATATGTCGTCTCCTTGGATCTTATGCTATTCCTAATTTCCCTTGTTAGCCACGGTCTTGACAGATGAAATTTCAGTCTGTGATGTCACCTGTTGACGGGTGGCCCTTAATTGGCCTGCTGAGTCCGCTGGGTAGGCTCAACAAGGTTAATCAAGGAAAAATCGCGTGTATTGGCCGGACATCAATGTAGGCGGGACTAAAACCTGAAAGTTGTAGTCCCGCCTCCTTCCCGACAGCTGTATGAAAATTGACCCCAATGAATTCACAACCCTTCATGGCCTTGAGTCACCTTACCTCTGCAGCCTCTATCAACTCTGCATGACAGCCCATGACCCTCAATCCTCCAACTCTGACCTACCTTGTGCAACCCCTTTTCCCACTGACGTTTCTCACTTGATGGAAGAACTTTTAGCTGCCTAGGTCCAACTCTATGGAATTTCTCTCTTAAACCTCCTTATCTCGACACTTCTCACCCTGCCTTTAAAAGCCACATTCAGTCAGCTATCCTAATGTTGCTACCACTCTGTTTGTTCTCTCATATGTGAAGTGCCTTGGGATGTAAGAGGCATTGTACAAATGCAAGTTATTGCCAAATTGAGGAGATTTTGCACCTTAGGCTCTTGAGAAATTGGTTTGCGACCAGCAAAACTCATTGAATATATGAGCTTTAGAGCTAGCAGGCATTGGAGATTTCGTCCCATCTGCCTCAGTGAATGTCAAACCTAAAGGCCAGTGGTTTAAGGACTCAACCACCTGCTCTGCCATAATATGCTTGGTGGAAAATGAATTTTAACAGACATTTCTGAAGTAACATTTAGTAAATGTTAGTTCTAGGCTTGAATTCTGGTAGTGTTATTGTTCCATGTGACATACTTAAGTGAATTTTGACTGTAATTGTGCATGGTGGAGGGTTCCCCTCTCTTAGTCTGTCAAGATACTTATGTGATTGTAATTACATTTTGACAGACCCCTTATTGATTGCTAGTTGGTTCAGCTTGGCAGGCTAACTAAGGGTTACTAAAAATTTTAAGACTTGACTGCTGTTACTCTGAACATAATATATATCCTATAATAATGTAACTTTTTTAAAGGCTCTGAAGTGTATGCCAGGCAGTTCTTTTGAGGGCTATATGTTATGATCCTTTCCTACCTAATACTTCACCTGACGAAGGAGCAGCGCTCCGAAAGCTTGTGATTTCAAATAAAGCTGTTGGACTATAACCTGGTGTTGTGTGACTTCTTACATTTGTCCACCCCAGTCCAACTCCGGCATCTCCACACCATACCTAATACTAAGTAATCTATCTATCTATCTATCTATCTATCTCTATAGGATCGATCTCTCTGTCTGTCCTTCCGTCTGTCTGTCTGTCCGGCTATACACTCTAAAATTATAGAGCGTACCTACACGTGCGTTACATCCAAAGAAAGCTTACGATTCCAGAACGGTCATAAGCATATTTACTTTTCGGTCGGACAAAAATTGTTCGCACATTATACAAAAAACCTTCAAAATTCCACTCATTAGCATTGACTGACATCAAGGTCGACCAATCCTGTGCCGTGATGATTCACCAATCCTACAGTTCAGTCACCTGATGGTTGACCAATCGGTGTGTGTGTGGGCGGGACTAATCGTTTTCATCTCAGGGATCTGTGAGCCATTATACAGCAGCCAGGGCAGCTCAAAACTTTCGTAATCCAGGTCAGTTTCTTTTTTTTAAAAAAAAGATTTACCAAAAATGTTTTATAAGTACTTTAACTTTCATCTTTCAAGGTATTAAAAGCTAGAAATGTTTAGCTTAAAAAACAGTGCAAAACGGGCCTAGGCTTCTCCAACTGCCAACAGCCCAAATCCAGTCCCAGGCTTCTGGCCCACACATCCACCAGGCCCAAAAAAGCCCTGGAAACTGCTGGCAACCCAAATCCAGTCCCAGGCTCCCGACCCACACATCGACCAGCCCCAAAAAAAGCCCTCGCAACGCGGGGCTCCCCTGCTAGTATATGTTAATAAAGTTATGATTTTGGTGGTTTGTATTGCAGATAATGCTTTGCATGATTTTTTCACAGTCTAAGATGTCATAATATAGCAACAGATTTGTGCTCATTTCAAATCCAGTGCAAATTAAAAAGAAAATAAAACTGCGCGTGCTGCAAAACTGAAAATCCTGGGAATTCACAGTAGACCCACCAGCATTTGAAACCGAAGTTACATGTTCCGATCAAGGGTCTACACTCAATGTTAATCCATTTTTCTCCCTACAGAAGCTGACTGATATTGTTGTGCACTTTTTCTTCCTTCAAATCAGCATTTTACTTTCTTGGTCAAATAGCAGCAGTTGCCAGTGTGCGAAGCATGTCTGAGAGCCAAAACAAAGGGAACACGCAGCTTGATTGTCATTGGTTGCACATTTTACGTTAATAATCAACTTACAGATGATGTCACATCAACTATAGGTTCAAAATGGTTGTCTTTTTTTTGCATTTCACTGGGTTAGGTTACAGATGGAGTTGGTGGTAAGGATAATTTATACATTCTTAAATTGCTGTGCTTTGAAGGAAAGGATTTTTTTTGTAAATGAGCCAATTTATAAAAATGTTAACATTTGTTCAGGGAGTTGTCAACTCTTTCGTACACAAAGGGCTGCTCAACTAATGCCTTGCAGTTGAACAGCATCTGATGGAGTCTCAGCTATATGGACTCGAAAATTAAGAACTCCCTCAACAAATATTATAAAGTTATATAGAATTTACATTGGAAACGTGGCCTATTCGGCACAGGGCTATTCTAATATGGCTTCCATGGTTTAAAAAAAAAATTGGTATGAGCTAAACATAATTGCTGAGGGATCATAAATGAAAGCTCAGAAAACGTTCATTTTTAATTATTGCGTATCGCTGTTACGCTTTTCAAGTCAGGTGTGGCTAGTTTCCATAGTCTTATGTACTGTTTTATAAAAAGAAGCAGTTTTGGAAGAGTTCCAGTTAACAAACAACAACTTTGTTTTCAACCATTCTGAGTTGGAGACTTTGGAGTGTATGTACTTTGTCCAAACTAGTTCTTACTGTGATCATCACCAGTTATGCGCATCTTCTCATTCATTATTAGTTAATTAAACAATCTCAGATGTATTATACAGTAAAACAAAAAGAAAGCAGACTCTCAGGAGCATTAATTCTGAATATCAATTGTATGTTATAGTTGCAAATCTCATTAAAAAAAATTATACTGACAATCTCCTTTTTAAAAAAAAAAAAAAACTCTTTTAAAAATGGAATGAAACACAACAGCATTTTATGTTGGATTACGTTAATGGTGTCTTTTGAGTATACGTTTCTAATTTAAAGTATTTTTTAAATACTTTTCAATAGCAGGGAGTTACATGGTACAATTTCTATTCAGTAATCTTATCTAACTTGCTACTGCAAGTTAATTTGTATTTTCTATTTTGCAATCCACTTTAATTTTGTCCTGTCACCTCAATTATCTAACATATACAATCCTGCCTTATCAGTCAGTCAGAACTGTAAAACAATTTATTTCTATCCATTCTGCTGCTCACAGTAGCAGAAATAAATTTTTGATAAATAGTTGTGCTTCCTCTGTTTAGCCATATGTGGATTTTAATGACATATTTATCAATTGTCAGCAGCATTGAAAAACAAGATAAAGGTGCAAAAGGTGCCCGTAATTTGCGGTCGGTGGCAATGCAAAAGTGTTGCCGCTGCCCACTGAGATTTTGCGATCTTTGTGGCGAAAAGTTTGCTTTTTTCGACGTTCAATTGACTGCAGCATTCTGTCATGGGGATTCCTATGGCGATGCTGCAGTGACATCAACCAGCTGAAATATCATGAACAAATTTTTTTTAAATGTTTTTAAGTTTAAAAAAAATTGTAGCTTTTATCATAAAGGAGATATTTGACGTTGCACAAATATAAAATTAGTTTTTCAGGGCCAGATGTTTGTTTACCCATCAATATGCTGTTAAGACCCCAGTTACACCTATTCCAACAAGACTTAACTTTTAATGGTACGATAGCAAAATACTGCAGATACTGGAAATCCGAAATAACAACAGAAAATGCTGGAAAAACTCAGCAGGCCAGGCAACATCCGTGGAGAGAAAATAGAGACTAACTTTTGATGGGATATTTAACAGTGATATTACTATGGAAAAGTCTAAATTTTCGTCCATTTCACTGATTGCCTGCTATGTTGGGGGTGGGTGGGGGGAGGGGGTGTGCTACCACAGCGCAGCCTTTATTGGAGCAGTGAATGACTGGCCGCAACTTCAGGATTTCTGCGTTTAAATGCACATGTGTTAAATCCTCAAGATGTGATCAGTTTCAGAGGTGTAACGACGGCGAACGCTGCCAAATTCCGGGCCATTTAGGAAAACAATACTTTGATATGATTTTGTACCCTTCCCCCCACCACAAACATTTTGAACATGCAGACGGGCGGAATGGAAAAGGTGGGTTGGGGTGGCGGGGTTTAGCCCTGATAAAGGATGACATAAGGACAGTAGTGAGAGAGGCTCAGAAGATCAGGATGTAGAATCACTATGGGTGGAGATAAGAAATAACAAGGGGCAGTAGAAATACCAAGGTGGGAGTAGTTTATAGGCCCCCTAACAGTAGCTATACCATTTGACAGAGTATTAATCAAGAAATAATAGGAGCTTGTAACAAAGGTAATGCAATAATTGTGGGGGACTTTAATCTTCATATAGACTGGGCAAATCAAATTGGCAAAGGTAGTCTGGAGGATGAGTTCACAGAATGCATTCGAGACAGTTTCCTAGAACAATACGTCATGGAACCAACCAGAAACAGGCTATTTTAGATCTGGTATTGTGTAACGAGGCAGGGTTAATTAGTAATCTTATAGTAAAGGATCCTCTGGGAAAGAGTGATCATAATATGACAGCATTTTATATTAAGTTTGAGAGTGATGTGGTTAAGTCCAAAACTATTATCTTAAATTTAAACAAAGCCAATTGCGGAGATATGAGGGGCAAGTTGGTTGGGGTAGATTGGGAAATTAAATTAAAAGATATGGCAGTAGATAGGCAATGGCAAACATTTAAAAAAATCATAATTCTCAGCGAATATACATTCCCTTGAGGCATAAAAACTCCATGGAAAAGTGATCCATCCGTGGCTGACTAAAGAAGTTAAGGATAATATTAGGTGAAAAGAAGAGGCTTATAATGTTGCGAAGTATACTCGTAAGCCTGAGGATTAGGAGAGCTTTAGAAACCAGCAAAGGATGACCAAAAAATGATAAAAAGGGAAAAAATAGAATGTGAGAGTAAACTAGCAAGAAATATAAAAACAGATTGTAAGAGCTTCTACAAGTATGTAAAAAGGAAGAGAGTAGAAAAAGTAAGCATTGGTCCCTTCGAGGCTGAGACAGGAGACATTATAATGGCAAATAAGAAAATGGCAGAGACTTTAAACAAATATTTTGTATCTGTCTTCACAGTAGAAGATACAAAAAGCATACCAAAAATAGTGGGGAACCAAGAGGCTAATGAGAGTGAGGAACTTAAAGTAATTAATATCAGTGGAGAAAAAGTACTTGAGAAACTAATAGGACTAAAAGCAGACACATCCCCTGGACCTGATGGCCTACATCCTCGAGTTCTAAAAGAGGTGGCTGCAGACTTAGTGGATGCATTGGTTGTGATCTTCCAAAATTCCCTAGATTCTAGAATGGTCCCAGCGGATTGGAAGGTAGCAAATGTAACCCCGCTATTCAAGAAAGGAGGGAGAGAGAAAACAGGGAAATACAGACCAGTTAGCCTGACATCAGTCGTCAGGAAAATGCTGCAATCTATTATTAAGGAAATGGTAACAGGGCACTTAGAAAATCCTAATATGATTAGGCAGAGTCAGCATGGTTTTATGAAAGGGAAATCATCTTTAACAAATTTATTGAAGTTTTTTGAGGATGTAACTAGCAGGGTAGTTAAAGGGGAACCAGTGGATGTAGTATATTTGGATTTCCAATAGGCATTCGTTAAGGTGCCACATAAAAGGTTGTTACGCAAGATAAGGACTCACGGGGTTGGGGATGATCTATTTGCATGGATAGAGGATTGGCTAACAGATAGAAAACAGAGAGTAGGAATGAACGGGTCATTTTCAGGTTGACAGGCTGTGTAACTAGTGGTGTGCTGCAAGGATCAGTGCTTGCGCCTCAGCTATTTACAATCTACATTATTGGCCCAGAACTTGGTGTCGGGGGCTTGCCGCGCGTGCAAGCCCCCGATGTGCACTTACCCGGCGCGCCGACATCTGAAACCTGGCCCGTAGTGGATTTCCTGTCAGTGGCCCGGTTCTGATGTCGGCGCGCTGTGCTAACCTGACCCAGCGGCGTAGTTAGTGCGATGTGCCGGCTGGGATCAGGTGAGCACTGTTCAGCCAATCAGGGGAGGGGAAACTTCATTCATAAGTTTGATAGTAAAGACTGTCAAACTCATGAAAAGTACGGCACCCCAAAACACTACTTAAACTTTAAATAAAATTTTAAAAAGCATCCCAATAATTAAATTAACTATGAATAACTTTAAAAAACTATTTTAAACAATCAAATTTTTGAAAAAAATAATTTTTTTAAAAATAGGGTCTAAAACTAAACTTACCTTACAGTAGATTCTTTAAAAATAATAAACCTGTGGAAAAAAATAATTCTAAATTGTACTATAAGACCACTTACCTGTAAAACTAAGTACTTACGTGTGGTTTTTCAATGCGTAAAAACCGGAGGCCTTTACACATGCGCAAATCTGTAAAAATACAGGAAATCCAAGTCGCACGCGCTGCCCAATACCGCGCATGCGTTCAGCCTCTTAACCCCTTGGGTCAGAGGACAGGAAATGCCGGTTTTCGGCGCATGCGCTGTGCATGCTGAAAACCGGCAATTCCTCCTGGCACACGCGTGAGTACCCTGTCCGTACTCACGCGTTGTGACAGGAATTACTGGGCCAATGACTTAGATGAAGGGACCGAGTGTAATGTATCCAAGTTTGCTGACGATACAAAGCTAGGTCGGAAAGTAAACTGCGAGAAGGACACAAAGAGCCTGCAAAGACATATAGATAGGGTAAGTGAGTGGGCAGTAAGGTGGCAGATGGAATATAATGTGAGGAACTGTGAGGTTATTCACTTTGGTAGGAAAAATAGAAAAACAGAATATTTTTTAAATGATGAGAAAATATTAAATGTTGTTCAGAGATTTAGGTGTCCTCGTACAGGAAACACAACAACAACTTGTATTTATATAGCACTTTAACATAGTAAAACGTCCCAAGGCGTATTATAAGATACAAAATTTGACACCGAGCCACATAATAAGGAGAAAGTAGGGCAGATGACCAAAAGCTTGATCAAAGAGAGGTTTTAAGGAGTGTCTTAAAGGAGGGAGAGAGGCAGAGAGGTTTAGGCAGGGTATTCCAGAGCTTAGGGCCTAGGCAACATAAGGCACGGCCACCAATGGTTGAGCGATTATAATCAGGGATGCTCAAGAGGGCAGAATTAGAGGCGCGCAGATATCTCGGGCGGGGGGGGGGGGGGGGGTGGTGGGCGGGGTGCATGGGGGATGGTTGTGGGGCTGGAGGAGATTACAGAGATAGGGTGGGGCGAGGCCATGCAGGGATTTGAAAACAAGGATGAGAATTTTGAAATCGAGACGTTGCTTAACCAGGAGCCAATGTGGGTTAGCGAGCGCAGGGGTGATAGATGAGCGGGACTTGGTGCGAGTTAGGACACGGGTAACCGAGTTTTGGATGACCTCAAGTTTCCGTAGGGTAGAATGTGGGAGGCCAGCCAGGTGTGCGTTGGAATAGTCAAGTCTAGAGGTAACAAAGGCATGGATGAGGGTTTCAGCTGAGGCAAGGGCGGAGACGAGTGACATTACGGAGATGGAAATAGGTGATCTTAGTTATGCCACGGATAGGTGGCCGGAATCCCCTTTCGGGGTCAAATATGACACCAAGATTGCGAACAGTGTTAGGGAGAGAGATGGAGTCAGTGGCTAGGGAACGGCGTTTGTGGCGGGGACCGAAAACAATAGCTTCGGGCTTCCCAATATTTAAATGGAGAAAATTTCTGCTCATCCAGAACTGGATGTCGGGACAAGCAGTCTGACAATTTAGAGATAATGGAGGGGTCAAGAGAAGTGGTGGTGAGGAAGAGCTGGGTGTCGTCAGCGTACATATGGAAACTGACGTGTTTTGGATGGTGTCGCCAAGTGGCAGCATGTAGATAAGAAATAGGAGGGGGTCAAGGATCGATCCTTGGGGGACGCCAGAGGTAACGATGCGGGAGCGGAAAGAGAAGCCATTGCAAGTGATTCTCTGGCTTAGATTAGATAGATAAGAATGGAACCAGGTAAGTGCAGTCCCACCCAGCTGGACGACGGTGGAGAGGCGTTGGGGAAGGATGGAGTGGGTCAACCATGTCAAAGGCTGTAGACAAGTCAAGAAGGACAAGGAGGGATAGTTTACCTTTGTCACAGTCACAAAGGATATCATTTGTGACTTTGATGAGAGCCATTTCAGTACTGGCGCGGAAACCTGATTGGAGGGATTCAAACATGGAGTTGCAGGAAAGATGGTCACAGATTTGGGAGGCGACAGCATGTTCAAGAACTTTGGCGAGGAAAGGGAAGTTGGAGATGGGACGGTAGTTTGCAAGGACGGATGGGTCAAGGGTTGTTTTTTTGAGGAGAGATGTGAGGACGGCAGATTTGAGGGAAAGGGGGGCAGTACCAGAGGAGAGAGAACCGTTAACAGTGTCAGCTAACATTGGAGCCAGAAAAGGGAGCTGGGTGGCCAGCAGTTTGGTGGGAATAGGGTCGAGGGAGCAGAAAGTGGGTCTCATGGACAAGATGAGCACGGAGAGGTCATGAGGGGAGATCAGAGAGAAACTGGAGAAAAATGTGAGTTCAGGGCTAGGGCAGGGGGGAACTTTAGAGGAAGTTTGGCCTGGTGGACATAGGGAAGGAAGGGAAGTGGCAGAGGCAACAGAACGGATGATTTCAATCTTAGAAATAAAGTTGTCCATGAGCTCCTCACATTTGTTGTTGGAGGTGAGGGTGGAGGAGACAGGGGAGAGGGATTTAAGAAGATGGTTAGCAGTGAAGAATAGAAGCCAGAGTTTATCTTTGCATTCCAGAATTATTCTGGAATAGTGAGCAATTTTGGCAGATGAGAACAGGACCCGATAATGCATTAAATGTTGGTGTTCAGAGCGATATAGGTGTCCTCTTACAGGAAACCCAGAGAATTAGCATCCACGTACATCAAACAATTAAGAAGGCAAATGGCATGTTGGCCTTTATTGCAAGGGGGTTGGAGTACAAGAGCAAGGAAGTCTTATTACAATTGTACAGGGTCTTGGTGAGACCACACCTGGAGTACTGCGCACAGTTTTGGTCTCCTTATTTAAGGAAGGATATACTTGCCCTAGAGGCGGTGCAATGAAGATTCTCTAGATTGATCCCTGGGATGAGATGTTTGTCCCGTGGGGAGAGATTGGGCCTATATGCTCTGGAGTTTAGAAGAATGAGAGATGATCTCATTGAAACATACAAGATTCTGAAGGGGATTGACAGGGTAGATGCTGAGAGGTTGTTTCCCCTGACTGGAGAGCCTAGAACTAGGGGACATAGTCTCAGGATAAGGGGTCAGCCATTTAAGACTGAGATGAGGAGGAATTTCTTCACTCAGGGTTGCGGGTGCTGTGTCGTTGAGTGTATTCATGGCTGAGATAGATAGAGTTTCGGACTCTAGGGGAATCAAGGGATTATGGGGATCGGCGGGAAAGTGGAGTTGAGGTTTAAGATCAACAATGATTGTATTGAATGGCGGAGCAGGCTCGAGGGGCTGAATTGCCTACTGCTGTTCCTAATTCTTGTGTTCTTATAGCAGACATGTGCTTCTTACATTTGTACCTGACAGTTGATTTCAACTTGGTCACAATCCTCATTGCAGTACAAAAAGAAAAACTACGAAATAATGGCCCAGATTTTGCTGGAGCGGGGTATTTCGTGGTATGCCGTTAGTTAGACTTTTTCTCTCGCCCTTCAGCTCAATGTTTTTGCCCTGCAAGCTCCTGGAAATACGAGCCGATAATGGCGCAGAAGTGCAAGGTTAACAGGGCATCTGGAACCTTATTGAACGACGGGGCCAACAGTCTATCTCCTTATCCTATGAGATTTAAGGGTTGAGAAAGAAACAGGAATGACGGAGAAGGAAATAGGGTGAACTAGAGTCAAATCAGGTACAGAAATGGGAATAAAGAAAGGGGAATAAAGATTGAATTAAGAGAGAAAAGACTGAAATGAAAAATAAGAAAAAATAAATTAAAAAATGTAAATTTTCAAAATCTAACAATTTACTATCTGTAGGAATGAGACTCCACAGTTTCAGTTCCCTTTCTGGGCCGGAGAGGTTGAGTGGCAGGCTCAAGGGGCCGTATGCCCTACTACTCCTCCTAATTCTTATGTTCTTAAAGCTAGCTACTAAATTGCTCATTGCCAATAACTTTACTGCATAATGTATCGAACATTTGCATTGTTTAGGTATAAAATATTAAATGTTGGAAATATACAGCAGGTTAGTCATCATCGGAAATAGAAAAAGTAAGTGAGCATTTCAGGTGGAACCCTTGATCAGAACTGACAGCAAAACAGAGAGAGGGCAGAATAACAATTAGAGGTGAAGATTCACATATTTTCTTTATCTTTTTGCAACTGTATTCAATAGTATGTTTTTAAATTAGTAAAATTTCAAATAAAAAAATGCAGTTTACAAGCAACGGTCTCAAGTCTGCTTATCTACTGTCTGCATTGAGTAGACAAAATTGCCTTATCTTTTTAATGTTTTCATCCATGATAATTTAGCAGTATAAAATGAATCGTTTGAACATCATTTGCAGTTCTTAGGTTAATAACAGTGGATTGTATTTGATAAGTACTGACGCACAGTGCTATTTTGTGGGTTGAAATTGGGCACAAAAAGGTTTTGTAAATTTAAACTGAAAAAGTATCAGCTACTGGGAAGCAAATTATTGTATTTTATAATAGCTATTGCGAAAAGCTTTCAAACTAAGGTGCACAACTTTTTAATAGAAAAATTGTTCAAACTTGTTGAAGTTTACATGACTGAATTAGCAGCTAACAACCGGTGACAGCACACATTGAAAATCACTGTGAAGTTCCTTGTATTTGTGAAAACCACATTTACAATTCAGTGAGGGATTCCTCTTTGAAACTCCTAGCTATTAGAAATTTCACCTTGACGTTCCTGGTGCCATTAATAGCCAGGTGGTTGCTCTGACTCCATGTTTACACACCAATTTTAGCATTAAATTTGCTGTGTCAACGCACCTGAACTAACAGGTTATTTTTTTTTTTTTTGCAGATTTTGCATCTTGCCATTTGTCATGAATAGAAAGCCCACTCTCAATATTTGTCCTAATAATTTTGCTGGTATGCATAACCTAGACACACAATTGTCCCTGGCTTCCTTCCATTAAAAAATCATCCTGCGTACATCTTCCCATTTGCAGAATATATGCTGTCATCTTTTTAAAGGATTTCTCTCCGTGCTCTCTGCTCTTCCCCGAGGAGGGAGAAAATGAAGTGCAGCAGCTTTAACCCTTGGCAAGCCAAGGACAAGTCTCCTCATCTCCGTATGCTCCTCACTAGCCAGCTGATGAGTATCTTTCGATTAGGCACTTTACAGCCTTCCGGACTCAACATTGAGTTCAACAATTTCAGACCATAACCTCTGCCCCTATCTTTTTTCATTTTTTTTTCTCTCTCGCATGGCAACTGTCTGTTTTTCTGCCATCGCCGTTTACACTTCATCTAGAGCCACCTTTTTTAAAACTTGTCCCATTAGCATCTCCTTTTGCCTTGCACCATCATCCCTTTTGTCTTTTTTTTTATTCATTGATGGGATGTGGGCGTCACTGGCTAGGCCTGCATTTAGTGCCCATCCCTAATTGCCCTTGAGAAGATGGTGGTGAGCCGCCTTCTTGAACCGCTGCAGTCCATATGGTGTAGGTACACCCACAATGCTGTTAGGAAGGGAGTTCCAGGATTTTGGCCCAGCAACAGTGAAGGAACGGCGATACAGGTCCAAGTCAGGATGGTGTGTGGCTTGGAGGGGAACTTGTAGGTGGTGATGTTCCCATGCGTCTGCTGCCCTTGTCCTTCTAAGTGGTAGAGGTCGCGGGTTTGGAAGGTGCTGTTGAAGGAGCTTTGGCAAGTTGCTGCAGTGCATCTTGTAGATGGTACACACTGCAGCCACAGTGCGCCGGTGGTGGAGGGAGTGAATGTTGAAGGTGGTGGATGGAGTGCCAATCAAGCGGGCTGCTTTATCCTGAATGGTGTCGAGCTTCTTGAGTGTTGTTGGAGCTGCACTCATCCAGGCAAGTGGAGAGTATTCCATCACACTCCTGACTTGTGCCTTGTAGATGGTGGAAAGGCTTTGGGGAGTCGGGAGGTGAGACACTCGCCACAGAATTCCCAGCCTCTGGCCTGCTCTTGTAGCCACAGTATTTATATGGCTGGTCCAGTTCAGTTTCTGATCAATGGTAACCCCCAGGATGTTGATAGTGGGGGATTCAGCGATGGTAATGCCATTGAATGTCAAGGGGAGATGGTTAGAGTCTCGCTTGTTGGAGATAGTCATTGCCTGGCACTTGTGTGGTGCGAATGTTACTTGCCACTTGTCAGCCCAAGTCTGAATGTTGTCCAGGTCTTGCTGTATATGGACACGGACTGCGTCAGTATCTGACGAGTCTCGAATGGTGCTGAACAGTGTGCAATCATCAGCGAACATCCCCACTTCTGACCTTATGATGGAGGGAAGGTCATTGATGAAACAGCTGAAGATGGTTGGGCCTAGGACACTGCCCTGAGGAACTCCTGCAGTGATGTCATGTGATTGAGATGAATGACCTCCAACAACCACAGCCAACTTCCTTTGTGCTAGGTATGATTCCAACCAATGGAGAGTTTTCCCTTTGATTCCCATTGACTTCAGTTTTGCTAGGGCTCCTTGATGCCACACTCGATCAAATGCTGCCTTGATGTCAAGGGCAGCCACTCTCACCTCACTTCTTGAGTTCAACTCTTTTGTCCATGTTTGGACCAAGGCTGTAATGAGGTCAGGAGCTGAGTGGCCCTGGCGGAACCCAAACTGGGCGTCAGTTAGCAGGTTATTGCTGAGTAAGTGCTGCTTGATAGCACTGTCGACGACACCTTCCATCACTTTGCTGATGATTGAGAGTAGACTGATGGGACGGTAATTGGCCGGGTTGGATTTGTCCTGCTTTTTGTAGACAGGACATACTTGGGCAATTTTCCACATTGCCGGGTAGATGCCAGTGTTGTAGCTGTACTGGAACAGCTTGGCTAGGGGCGCAGCTAGTTCTGGAGCACAAGTCTTCAGTACTGTTGCCGGAATGTTGTCAGGGCCCATAGCCTTTGCAGTATCCAGTGTCTTCAGCCGTTTCTTGACATCACGTGGAGTGAATTGAATGGGCTGAAGACTGGCATCTGTGATGCTGGGGACCTCGGGAGGAGGCCGAGATGGATCATCCACTCGGCACTTCTGGCTGAAGATAGTTGCAAATGCTTCAGCCTTGTCTTTTGCACTCACGTGCTGGGCTCCACTATCATTGAGGATGGGGATATTTTTGGAGCCTCCTCCTCCTGTTAACTGTTTAATTGTCCACCACCACTCACGACTGGATGTGGCAGGACTGCAGAGCTTTGATTTGATCCGATGGTTGTGAGATCGCTTAGCTCTGTCTATCGCATGTTGCTTCCGTTGTTTGGCATGCAAGTAGTCCTGTGTTGTAGCCTCACCAGGTTGACACCTCATTTTTCGGTATGCCTGGTGCTGTTCCCGGCATGCTCCCCTGCACTCTTCGTTAAACCAGGGTTGATCTCCCAGCTTGATGGTAATGGTAGAGTGAGGGATATGCCGGGCCATGAGGTTACAGATTGTGGTTGAATACAATTCTGCTGCTGCTGATGGCCCACAGCGCCTCATGGATGCCCAGTTTTGAGTTGCCAGATCTTTTCGAAATCTGTCCCATTTAGCACGGTGGTAGTGCCACACAACACGGTGGAGGGTATCCTCAACATGAAGACGGGACTTCGTCTCCACAAGGACTGTGCGGTGGTCACTTCCACCAATGCTGTCATGGACAGATGCATCTGCAACAGGTAGATTGGTGAGGACAAGATCAAGTAGGTTTTTTCCTCTTGTTGGTTCCCTCACCACCTGTCGCAGACCCAGCCTGGCAGCTATGTCCTTTAGGACTCGGCCAGCTCAGTCAGTTGTGGTGCTACCGAGCCACTCTTGGTGATGGACATTGAAGTCCCCCACCCAGAGGACATTTTGTGCCCTTGCTACTCTCAGTGCTTCTTCCAAGTGGTGTTCAACATGAAGGAGTACTGATTCATCAGCTGAGGGAGGGCGGTAGGTGGTAATTAGCAGGAGGTTTCCTTGACCATGTTTGACTTGATGCCATGAGACCTCATGGGGTCCTGAGTCAATGTTGAGGACTCCCAGGGCTACTCCCTCCTGACTGTATACCACGGTACCACCACCTCTGGTGGGTCTGTCCTGCCGGTGGGACAGGACATACCCAGGGATGGTGATGGTGGTGTCTGGGACATTGGTTGTAAGGTATGATTCGGGTATGATTCGGTAATTATGACTATGTCAGGCTGTTGCTTGACTAGTCTGTGGGACAGCTCTCCCAATTTTGGCACAAGCCCCCAGATGTTGGTAAGGAGGACTTTGCAGGGTCGACAGGGCTGGGTTTGTCGTTGTCGTTTCCGGTGCCGAGGTCGATGCCGGGTGGTCCGTCCGGTTTTATTCTTATTGTTTTTCGTAGCGGTTGTTTACAACTGAGTGGCTTGCTAGGCCATTTCAGAGGGCATTAAGAGTCAACCACATTTTGCTGTGGGTCTGGAGTCACATGTAGGCCAGACCAGGTAAGGATGGCAGATTTCCTTCCCTAAAGGACATTAGTGAGCCAGATGGGTTTTTGCAACAATCGACAATGGTCGCCATTACTAAGACTAACATTTAATTCCAAAATTAAATTGAATTGAATTTAAATTCCACCTTCTGCCTTCCATTCTATCACAGGCCTTCCCTTTTGTACTTTCCTCCCCTCCCCCCTTTCCCTACCCCGACACTTGCTGTTCCATTTCCAGCTTTTTCTAGTTCTGACGAAGGGTCATCGACCTGAAACGTTAACTCTGTTTCTCTCTCCACAGATGCTGCCTGACCTGCTGAGTATTCCCAGCATTTTCTGTTTTAATTTTTGATGAGTACATTCATTTGTCAACAAACCCTTCTAGTTTTGATGCAGAAAAATGCATCAGAGATTGACAGATGCAGCCATCTTAATCTGCATTCTTCTGGCTTTCAGGTTGCTTAAAAAAAACATGTACAGTCAATTTTTGGACTGTCAGAATGTTTTGGAAAAAGTTCCTCTCATCTTTAAATTGTAAGGTAGGAGCCAGATGAAAAGAAAAAGAAAAGGGTAACTAAAGGGTTTGGCAGTTAGTGTTTTAGAGAAATAAAATATGGAAATGATCAAGTAAAATTCAATTAAAAAATTAACGATGGGAAACGAGAATATGGGAGGGAAAGGGATAACACGGTGAACAGAATTAAGGTGTTCACAATGGTTTATTTTAAATGATGGATTCTAAGTCTTTATTTTGGTAGCTTAGAGTTGGTAAACTAATAAAGCTACTTTTGACATTGATACTGCAACACTAGTGTTTGTTTCACTGTCACAGAATGTGAGTGAAAACTTGTAGATAACAAGTGGCAGTTTAAGGTTCCATTGTGAACACCCATATGATCATTGAGACTTTGTTGTTTTTTACAATGGATACCTGTTCACACTACATGCATTTCACTTATACAATAGCAAAATACTGCAGATACTGGAAATCTGAAATAACAACAGAAAATGCTGGAAATACTCAGCAGGCCAGGCAGCATCCGTGAAGAGAGAAACAGAGTTAATGTTTCAAGGGTCCCAGACCTGAAACGTTAACTCTGTTTCTCTCTCCACGGATGCTGCCTGGCCTGCTGAGTATTGCCAGCATTTTCTGTTATGCATTTCACTTATCCCACTTTGCAGTTCAACCATTTCTTGCAATTATTTTCAGTCAAGGTTGATTCATTCTTATTATCTTTTTGAATAACTTCTTTGCATAATTGGTTTCTGCTTCATTTCTACATAGATTAAGCTCAAAACAAGAATCTTTTTTGTCCGTTGATCATTCATTGTTTTTTTAACAATGGGTCAAATGTAATAGGTTGTTTGTGTCAAATGCTTTAAGGTGTGCGAACATGCCTACTGACCTGATGAGCTTCTGAGATTATTGGCCTGTTCAGCATTGATCTCATGCCAAAGCAAGTCAAACATCGTCATTTAGCTTCCATCTTAATAGCACTTGGTGCTTCTGTTTTTAGCACCTTTTGCCGCACAATCCCACCAAACTGATGGGTACCAGGTATGTTGCATCATACCTCTGGAGTTGCGAGGTTTCCTCGACTAGTGTCACCTTCATTGCTTCCCTGTTATTCGAGGCAGCATACCTATATGCAAGTTAGATGGTGCAACAAACAACCTAATTTCATAAACGCTTCCTGGAACTGGTTCTTAATTCAAGTTATGTTAGTCCTGATAACATCACTACTGATTCATCATTTTTATGTGGATGGAGATAGATGGTCTTTTGCTATGCAGTGGGAGATCACTTTCCTTTGGGTGTTCAAGTGGAGGATAAGCAAACACACATACCACAGAGTGAGAATACAAAATGTGAATATAGATGAACAGTCATCAAATTCAAAGGAGACAGAACTGTCTGTTGACTGGTAATTTAAATGCAACTGCTCAGATAGTCCAATTCCCAAGAAACAATTGTGTTCGAACATGTGGCATTTTCTTTGGTACAGTCAATTGAAAAATATACTTTCAGAGCCATACTTCCATTTGTATTGAAAGATACAAAGGAGATTATACTGTAATCCATACCCCTCCATAGTTTTCTTAACCATGTCCATTGGTCCTGCCGTTTTTTTCTTAGAAGGTAATCTCTGAACTTAATGGAAGATCTCTTGTTGCTTTGCATCAAAGAAATCCTCTATTGGGATCCCTTGAACTATTGTGTATAAGATCAGAAATTTACATCAATTTTTAAGGGTTCAAACTAAGACTGCTATTCTATATTGGACTCATGTAAGTGGTAAGTGATAAGTAGTAACAGCTTTAATTGGGGAGGGTAAGCGCATAAGGTGTTCTTTATACAATCTTGAATTTAAACTAAGTTGTGGAATATGCAGAGAAAAACAACAGCTTGGCAGCTGGGCTTGTATTTTGCATTACAATAAAGGGGCACAAGTTACGGAAGATGAAAGAGATGCCAAGGATGCATCATACACACCAGAATGTTCACTTATTTCCCATATTGGAGGCTGTTCTGCATGAGTGAATGCCCGAATACAGGCAAAGCAGCTGTATATTTTTCAAGATCAAAAGCAGCGCTTTGATCATTTCTGCACCTGCTTTATGGACTGACACCTTTCTGTCCGAAGGTAGCCCAGAAGCTGCTGGTAGATTTGGCAACAAATGTGGACAATTTTTGCTAGTTGATAAAGCAGCGCGAGGAGCATGAATACGAACCATCATTGATTGGGATTATCCATTAGAAATACGGTATCGTAGTAATGTTGGCCACCTCTATTAGCAGGTCATTGAGTTTATTTAGGAATTTTGGGGAGTTGGGGAATCTTGTTCTGCAGATTGTCTTATCCAGAAGGATATATGAAAGCCGTTCAAAGCATAATTACTTAATGAAAATTTATGGGAATCAAGACTTTGATCATAAAGTAATCAAAGTCCTCCTAGCACTTCTTCCTCAAACTTTGATAACTGGACCTGCTGCTGTCCTAGAAGCTAATTACTAGGTTTTCCAATGCCAGATCTCTTTAATTGAATCAATCAGATCCTTACCAGTTGAAAGCATGAGTATTTTATGAAAGTGCCTGGGTATCAAGATTTAGATTCAGGAGTAAATGAAGTTGTCTTCATTTCTGTAGTGTACTTCAATCTTCTATCTATAATAAAAGTGGTATTCATGTAGCAATTGGTACAAAGAAATGGATTTTCCTCAAATGGCACTGGGATCTATCACTTTTGGCCACATTTTCAGTCTGAAGACAATCAGGCATTCAATTCCCTTTCATGCTTTAGTAGAATCATAGAATGGTTACAGCACAGAAGAAGGCCATTCGGCCTGTCGAGCCCATGCGGCTCTCTGAAAGAGCACTGCAGCTAGTCTCACTCCCCCACCCTTTCCCCATAGCCCTTCAATTTTTTTTTCCACCACCCTTTCAGGCAGTGTGTTCCAGATCCTAACCACTCGCTGCATAAAAAAGTTTTTTCTTTTGTCGCCTTTGGTTCTTTTGCCAATCACCTTAAATTTATGTCCTCTGATTCTCGACTCCTGCCAATGGGAACAGTTTCTCTCTATCTACTCTGTTTAGACCCCTCATGATTTTGAATACCTCTATCAAATCTCCTCTCAACCTTCTCTGCTCTAAGGAGAACAACCCCAGCTTCTCTAGCCTATCCACGTAACTGAAGTAAAATAGTAGTATTGTAATGTCACAAAGGTATTGAGCACCTTCAATTCTGCTATGTCTGGTTCTCAATCAGACATGAGAATGCTTTTTAGTTTAGAAGATGGTCATCCTGGCTGCTTTTGAGTTGTCCCCATTAAGAACATGTTGATACTTAAAGCATTTCCACAACAACCCCAGCCCCGCCACGTATTGCATAAATCAGATGATGAGACATTTTTTATTTGTGTTTTCATCATTATTTATTTATTCTGATCAGACCAAGTAACACCATGCTTCAGGCAAGCTGCTTTTATATTGCAAAGTTGTACTGGATCAGCAACGTTCCAAGAAGTGTATTTTCACTTGGATGAAATGGCCCAGAAGTTCGGGTCTCCACGGGTGAGTACGCGCTGGGTACTTACCCGTAGGCCCAACGAAAGTGCCGGTTTCGTGCATGCACTGTGTATGCGCAGGAAACCGGAACTTCCGTTCCCTTAAAGGAAGGGGTTCAGAGGTCGAATGCGTACGCCGGAGAGGCAGCGCGTGTGCCTGGAACTTACGGTTTTTTTCCAGGTTTCTCCGGGAGGGTAAGTCTCCAGCAGTTACACTTTTAAAAAGCAGGCGCAAGGCCTGCTTTTAACAAGGTAAGTGGTGAATTAATTAAAATTAAAACAATTTTTCCACAGGTTTATTATTTTTAAATACTTTAAAGAAAGGTAAGTTTATTTTTAGCCCCGTTAGTAAATGTAATTAATTTTAAAAAAAATTTAAATTGTTGTTTAAAAAAGTTATTAGGTAATTTATAGTTATTTAAAAAATGTGATTTTTCTTATATTTATTTGAAGTTTTAGTTATGTTTTGGGGCTTATAGTATTTATAGTTTTGACAGCTCTTCCTGTCAATTTTATGAATGGGCATTTCCCTGCTACCATTGGCTCTCCATGGCCCACGTGATCCCAGGGGACGCTTCGAACTAACTGCGCCCCTGGGATACGCAAGTACTGCGCGCCGGCAGTTGGAGGAGGCCCAGGATCGGAATCCCACGCGGGCCCACAGCTCAACGGCCGGCACGCTAGGTAAGTGCAGGTCGGAGGCTTGCACCCGCGGGAAGCCTCCGACCCAAATTTCTGGGCCATGGATCCTTTGGAAGGAAAAGTGCTTAAATTGGCACCTTCAGTATGGCCAAATCTGGAGTGAATATTTTCTCTCTCATTACAATCAAGCCATAAAACTGCTACCTGAAGTCATTTTTTGGCCAAACATTATTGTTTAGGTTTATTCAGGTGATGTGGATTTGCTTTTGGAACTGGAGTGTTCTTCAAGTGGCCACCTCCTCTGATGCAGAGAGATGAAATATTGGAAGACATTTTACCTAAAGGAAACCTACTTCCAAAATCAATCAGGGAATGGACTGTGAGGGGAATAAAATCATCTTTCCAATCTCATTCTAAGTGCTACTTCAGAAATAAGAAAAGATCCACACTTCTGTAGAAGAGATTGAAGTAAGATTATTTACCATCACAGCCTAGTTCTTTATAAATGAGAAGGAACCCTTTTACACACAATAATTACAGATGAAGATGGCCATTCAGCCCATCTTAATTCATCCATCCAGGAAGACCCTACAAATCTGCCCATTTTAGCATCAAAATAGTTTCTTAAATGATTCTAGGGTTTTTGCCTCCACTACTTTTTCTCACAAATGTTGATTACTCTTTGTTTGAAGAAGTACTTCCTGACATCAGTCTTAAATTTACCTTTTACTGGTTTAAACCTGTTTCCTCATGACCTGCTTAAATGTCTCCTTTATTTCTAGGTGACCAGAATATCATGTGTCCTGTTAGCTTTTTTCTTTATATTTTAAATGAACATGTACAGTATTACTTTACATATCAAGTAAAGTTGATATTTTTGTAGATAAGTGGCAGTCTATTTTTATGGTGGCTTGGGAAGGTAAAATCTTTTCGTTTTTTTATAATGTAAAACTGTTTGGAAGAAGGGTTCGACCCGAAACATCAACTCAAATTTCTCTCCACGGATGTTGCCTGACCTGCTGAGTTTTTCCAGCATTTTCTGTTGTTGTTTCGGATTTCCAACATCTGCAGTATTTTGCTATCGGAATAACATTTCAAGCCTTCCTATGACATTTAAGTCTGTTCACAATTTGTCTATTTTACAAACTGAACAATATTTGTGCATGGATTTCTATTATGATAGGAAGAGAGTCAAAGTAAATGGAAGAACAGAGTATAAATGGAATGTTTCATACACTTTATATGAAAAAAGTGTACACATCTGAGCATTTGGTACCAGTAACATTTGATTTTTCTGATTGATAATGTTTTTCTTCATTGAGTTTGTTGAAGTGCTGATTTGTTGACATCTAAAATTGTGGTTTGATTTTTTTTCATAGCCATACACATTGAAGTGAATCTTGGATTTATGTTAAACTTAGGGGGGATAATTCTGTATCGACCATTTTGGGGAGCTAATTCTAGCGCCCCAAGAGGGAAGTGAAGCGCTAAATCAAGTGCTCCACTTCCTTCTTAGGGCGCTAACATCGGAGAGCGGTGCGGCGACTTCAGCCGCGCTGCCCACTGGGCCGTGCAGTGCTGCCAGGTTCAAAGGCTCCTTCACTCCTTTAAAGGGAAGGGCCATCGCTGCAGGTTCTGCAATATAAAAAGTACCTACCTGGGCCATCAAGGCAGCCACGATCCCACGCGATCAGCCTGGCACTCGAGCAGAGTGCCGGGCTGATCGATCGCAGGCAGGAACCTGCGGAAAAAACTAGAACAGGAAAGCTACGTTTTTTTTTCCATTTACCTCAGCCACCTTGCCTTTAGTCATCGCCCCCGAAGCGGCCGGCTGCCCGATGCACGCCTCTTGCAGCTGTCGGTGTTTTCAACCAGCGCTTCTGCAGGGGGCGGAAGTCAATTTTGGATCCAGGGCGATGCGCATGGCGATGACGTCACAATTTCCCGGAGAAAGAGATCGAGGTGCCATGTCTTAGCGCCACCGCAAAACTCCCACCATTTGCGCCCTGGGGGCACTAACGAGAGGCGCAAAGGCACCCAATTTCACCCCTTAGTGTTATAGCAGCTGTCATGGAATAATATTTTTGACTCTTGCTTTATGTTTCAAATTTGCACATCCCATCTTGCGATCTGACGTATGATGTAACAGTCTTGGTCTTAAACTACCATTATTAACTCTTTGATTTTGGGAGTATATAGACTGAAATATTCTTGACAAATAATGTAATTTTATAATGCAAAACTGAAGTAATTTTCTTGTTTCACTTCTGTAGAGGGTAATGAAACAGGAGTGATGGATAGCCTGCTGGAGGCCTTGCAGTCAGGTGCTGCATTCAGGGATCGCAGGAAGCGCACACCAAGAAATCTTGGTAAGTCACAAACTCTAAGTGATGTGCAGCTACAGAAAGTAAGGCAAAGCGTGCATTGCTCATTTCCCCAGGTGTGTTCTCACTAGCCTAAGGGACACATTTCAGGATTACTTAAAAGAATTATATGCATTTGCCAGTAAAGGAAAAATATAGACGGCCTGTGCCAGTAGTCATTTAAGTGGCAGACCCTAAGAATGGTCAAAGAAGAAAAATTAAAGTGGCTTTTCCTCATGACAAACATACATCAGGTGAACCACTTTGATTCTAACACAGACTTAATGAAAGTCACTGGAAGGTCAATGTATAAAATCAACAGCATCGCACCCTTCTTTAATAATTGAATTCGACAAAGAAAAATTTGACAAAAAAAGCCAAGTTTTAAATTCTACAAAAATATTCCTGATAACATTCTTTAATTGCATTATTAATGTTATTACTTCTGCATATAATCTTTAAAACTTGTGGGTACATAAGTCTAGACTTATTTAAAAATGTATGCAGATATTCTACATAGATATTAATGATCTATTAGCATTTCAAGTATTATTTGGATAATCCAATGCAATTACATCTATCCTGCAAATGAAAATGTATTTGTTGACAAAACCTCAATTAAATGTAATGCAAGTTTTTAATAGTTTAAGCAATAATGAGTACAGACTTCTTTTTTACATATGTTTTATAAATAACACATAAATGTTTGTTATTAATCACCTTTCAATATACTTGGGAGTACAAAAAGCATTTAAAATTATGCCATTGAGAATGCTAGGAAAGTAAATGTGTTTTTTTACTGGTTAGATAATGCTGATCTAACCTATTCAGATGCGCTTGCCTATGTTTATCTTTTTAAAAAGTTCAATCATTTAAATTGGGTATTATTGAGTCAACCTAGATATTCCCAGTTGCTGAACAGATCATTATGACTCATCTGTTAATTTATGCACTGGCAGTTTTCACACTACAAAGGGTTCCTTCAATGTAAATTCATCTGTCATTCAATTAAAGTCGGTTTTTGATAGCTTGCTTCCTGATTGTTGCAGGTGAACAAGGTCCAGCTAGTCAAACATCCCGATGGCCTGTTGACAAGGGTAAAGGAAAAAAAATTCAAGTGCTTCTACTTTCCTTCCCTCTTTTATCTCACTTTTTAGTCCAGTTTAAAGCTCCTTAAGATGCTCTAGACAGATAATTGGCTATAACTTTTATTTTGGGCCTGAGGCAGAAGGCTAGTGGAGGACAATTTGATGGTGGCAATTTTCCTTTAATGCTAGTTCTTAGGAAATCTCTTTTAGGTCTCTCCGCGCTGCTGTATTAATTTCACACCCAGCTGCTACCTCTACCAGTGCCTTGGCATTAAGCTCAAAATGTCAAGCATTGTACCTAGTCCAAACTTTCCTAATGGAGTCTGGGCTTTTCCTTTCCTTCGTGCTTCAGAAATACATCTTTGGTATTATGTCTTATCTGCTTTTTTTGCCGTAGGGGCACAGCAGCTTTGAGGATGTGTATGTTATTATTGCTTTTAATAGGTTCATCTCTGGAATGCTGTAACGGAATATTAACTCCGCTTTCAATTTCATTTTTTGGACTAATTTCCCAGGTATCAGGATGTGTGTAGCATCAAGTTGCACCATAGTGCCCTGAGACCCCAGGCATAATTTTCATGAACCAATTAAATTCATTTGTGTTTCTTGATTAAGTTGCTAGAGCTAGTTACAATATCATTAACAGTGTGCCACCCTTGCAGATATTTTGTAAGAAAAAAACCCTAGTATTGTAAAACAAGCTTCAGCTTTTTTGAAAGTTCCACTTTCTTAATTTGAATTCTTTGTGCAGCTGTCTTGAAATCTGCCACAATTCATTTGACTTCATGAGTGTAAAATGTATTGGTGGGTATTGGACATAGTCCTAATTCACAGCGATTGATATCCCTTGTGGCTGGAAAAACTGGGCATTGTAAAACCAATTTTGCTGGCAGTAAGCAAAGTGTGACTGACCAGAGCTCCAGTATTATGACATTGCCTTGCAATATATCAAGATTCTGCAAAGTGCATGGACCAAAAAAACACCATTCTCTGTATCTCAATTTACTGAAGGTGAGGTGGTTGAAGTTATCATGGAGATAGGAACACTAATGAGTTACTAGTACTATATGTTTGCTTTATTTTCTGTGTCCAATTCACAACGCTACTGAACCCATGCATAAAATATTTTCTGCTTCTATTTATGGGTTAAAAAAATGCATGTATGCAGGGTAGATAATGAGAACATCATTAATGGGTGCTTCAGCTGTAGCTGATGGGCTATTCCAATGCAGTAACATGAGACAACATAGGGAATTCTGAATAATATATTCTACTTTTCTGTCTACAAAGACATGCTTTAAAGGATGTTCTACTTTTTATATTAACAAAAGCATTTTGGGAGAAACAAGCTTGGGCTAATTATGTTTATACACATGTAATGCATTAGAGTAGAAGAGCATTCTAAGTGGATCTCCGTGGGAATTTTTTTAAAGCAAGATTTAAAAACTAAGATATATATATATAGAATATATCAGATTTGTTGATGTTTAAATTATGACTCAAAGAATATTCCAAACATACCTGTTGCACTTGTAGTTGGGAAGAAAAGCCAGTACTTGTTCTGTAATAAGTATATATTGACTGCACAGTGTTCAGCGCCATTCACAACTCCACAGATAATGAAGCAGTCCATGCCCGCATGAAAGATGTTTAATATATATATATATGTTTTTTATTTGTTTATGGAATCAAGGCGTCGCTGGCAATGCCAGCATTTATTGTCCACCCCTAGTTGCCCTTGAGAAGGTGGTGGTGAGCCGTCTGCTTGAATCGCTGCAGTCCGTGTGGTGGTGGTACTCCAACAGTGCTGTTAGGTAGGGAGTTCCAGGATTTTGACCCAGCGACGATGAAGGATCAGCGATATACTTCTAAGTAAGGATGACCTTTAGGCTTGGGCTGATAAGTGGCAGGTAACATTCGCACCACAGAAGTGCCAGGCAATGACTATCTCCAACAAGCGAGAGTCTAACCACCTCCCCTTGACATTCAATGACATTACCATCGCCGAATCCCCCACTATCAACATCCTGGGGGTCACCATTAACCAGAAACTGAACTGGACCAGCCACATAAATACTGTGGCAACAAGAGCAGGTCAGAGGCTAGGTATTCTGCGGCGAGTGCCTCACCTCCTGACTCCCCAAAGCCTTTCCACCATCTACAAGGCACAAGTAAGGAGTGTGATGGAATACTCTCCACTTGCCTGGATGAGTGCAGCTCCAACAACACTCAAGAAGCTCGACACCATCCAGGACAAAGCAGCCCGCTTGTTTGGCACCCCATCCACCACCTTAAACATTCACTCCCTCCACCACCGGCGTACCGTGGCTGCAGTGTGTACCATCTACAAGCTGCACTGCAGCAACTCGCCAAGGCTTCTTCGGCAGCACCTCCCAAACCCATGACCTCTTCCACCTAGAAGGGCAGCAGGCGCATGGGAACACCACCGCCTCCAAGTTCCCCTCCAAGTCACACACCATCCTGACTTAGAAGTATATCGCCGATCCTTCATCGTCGCTGGGTCAAAATCCTGGAACTCCCTACCTAACAGCACTGTTGGAGTACCACCACCACACGGACTGCAGCGGTTCAAGCAGACGGCTCACCACCACCTTCTCAAGGGCAACTAGGGGTGGGCAATAAATGTTGGCATTGCCAGCGACGCCTTGATCCCATAAACAAATAAAAAAAAAATATATATATATATTTATTAAACATCTTGCACCTAGAGGGAAGAGAGAGGTAGAGAAGGGAAGGGGAGATGAGAGGGGTGTGAGGAGCGGATAGTCAAAGGGAGGCAGGTGGAGCTGGATGTAAATGGGGGAGACAGAGAAAGGAATGGAGGATGTGAGGGGAAAAATTCTCTTGAGGGGATGATGGGGTCATTGGGACCCTGAGAGTGTCTCAGTGGGGGTGTTGCAAGGCCTTGAAAATCTCTTGGTGGGGGAGGGGGAAAATAGGAGACCCTGAAAATCTCACATGTAGAGGGATTGTTTGTGAGGAACTGAACATAGGAGTTGGCAGTGGTGTGTGAAGCCCTGGAAGTCCCTCAGTAAAGGGGTGGAGGTTGCTTGAATGTAAGCAGTGTTGAAACTAATGTTACTCATATTATGCAGAGGTGATGGTGGTGATCTAGGTTGGTCCTCTATAGGGTTGCAAAATTCTGGGAATTTTTAAAAGAGGAAACTTTCCATGGGAATTTTGAGTTTTTTTGCACACTGATGGTTTTTGTCTCTGACCCTTATATTATCTTTGTCGTCAAAATAGACATACTGTTCCATACAAATAAAAACAGGCTTTCAATACTTTATTTAGGTTATAATTTTGAACTTTATTGAACCCCCACAAAAAAGACCCATCTAAAATAAAATAAAAAGAGCGTCAGCTTATTTAGCCTGTAATTTGTCCTTATTTTGTCCCTTTGAGTCTTCTACTCATCATTGCTCCTCCTGATTCTCTGGCTCTGATGTGTCCATTTCCTCCTTTGAGTCACTGTCTAGCTGTGTGGTGAACGCTTCTGTATCTGGCTCAATAAGTTGTAGGTTCGCCTGGATAGCCACCAGTTTCTCCACTCTCTTGTTAGTCAGCCTGTTGCGCACCTTTGCATGCGCATTCCCAAAAAGTGACCAGTTTCGTTCAGAGGCCGCTGATGAAGGTGGGATTTGGAGTATCACCGATGCAATGGGTGACAGGGCCTCAGATGCACAAAGTCCCTTCCACAAGGTATGTGCACTGATATGCTTGCATGATTCCCATATCCCGTCCCCATTCCAAAGACCTTGCTTGGTAGAGAACTTTGCCAGACTTCCCAGAACTTTGCCCATGTCCAGATTGAGGTGGCATGAGAGGGTAGAAATCACACTGTAAGCACTGTTGATCTGTTCTCCGGAAAGTATTGGTCTCCCAACATGCTTTGGATCCAGCATGTATGCTGTAGCATGAATCGACTTGACACAAAATTCTTGATGCGTCTGTATGAATTGAACAATTGCCTTCTCCTCTGCTTTGAGCAGCAGGGATATGGGTAGGGCAATGCTGATTTGTTCTTTTAAATCAGCAAAAAGCCTGAGAACATCTGACAAGACAGCGTCATCTTCAATCTGAGCAATTGCAGATGCTACTGGTGAGAGTAGACACGGTGGCATAGTGGTTAGCACTGTTGCCTCACAGCGCCAGGGACCCGGGTTCAAATCTGGCCTCGGGTGACTGTCTGTGTGGAGTTTGCACATTCTCCCCGTGTTTGCGTGGGTTTCCTCCGGGTGCTCCGGTTTCCTCCCACAGTCCAAAGATGTGCGGGTTAGGTTGATTGGCCATGATAAAAAAAAATTTTTTTTTTAATTGGCCCTTAGTGTTCGGGGGGGATTAAATACATGGGGTTACGGGGATAGGGCTTGGGTGGGATGGCTGTCGGTGTAGGGACCGGGTGCTAGGGTTTGGATGATCAGCCATGATCTCGTTGAATGGCGGAGCAGGCTCGAAGGGCCGAATGGCCTACTCCTGCTCCTATCTTCTATGTTTCTATGTTAAGGCTGCTAACCACTCTCCCCCAAAACACATCATCCAGCAGTATTTTCTTGATGGTGGTTTCCATATCCCCAGACTGGGATATTGCCATTTCTTGCAGCGACTCCTTATCCTCCAGAAGGCTGTTGTACATTATGACAACACCACCCCATCTAGTGTTGCTGGGCAGCTTCAGTGTGGTGTTCTTGTTCTTTGTCGTTTGCTTGGAGTTGTAGGTTGCTGCAACTACCTGTTTTCCCCTGACATACTTAACAACTTGCTTGGCTCTCTTGTACAGTGTTTCCATGGCTCTCAAACCCATGATGTCCTTGAGGAGCAGGTTGAGCCCATGAGCTGCGCACCCAATAGACGTAATATGAGGGTAAGCCTCCTCCACTTGAGCCCAAGCAGCCTTCATATTCGCAGCATTGTTAGTAACTACTGCAAAGACCTTTTGTGATCCAAGATCGTTGATGACCGCTTTCAGCTCATCAGCAATGTATGTGCCTGCATGTCTGTTGTCCTTCGTATCTGTGCTCTTGAAGAACACTGGGAGAGGAGTGGATACGATGTAGTTTATGATGCCCTCCCCTCGTACATTTGACCACCCATCTGAGATCACTGCAACACAGTCTGCCATCGTTATCGTTTCTTTGAGCTTTCCTTGGACTCTGTTATACTCAGCCTCCAGCAAATAAGTAGACAAAGCATATCTGGTGGGAGGACAGTATGCAGGGCGAATAACATTGAAAAATCTCTTCCAGTACACATTGGCTGTGAGCATGAGGGGCGAGCCTGTTGCATATACAGCTTGAGCAAAACATTCATCTGCATTCTTCTGGCTATGGTTATCCATTGTATCAAAGAACCTTCCAAGTGGGCCAGGAGTTGCTGATGATAAGGAGCCTGATGCTGAATGTGAACCATCATCTTCTTGAATGGAAGCAGAGGAACTCTGGGCGGACTGCTGTGAGCTTTGAGTGAAGTTGTTGCATTTGGATAAATGCTGCTGCATCTTTGTGGCATTCTTTACATATGGCTTTGTACAGTCTTTCCATCTTTAATGCCTGGGGTAAAATGCTTCCACACATCCGATGGTAAACGTGGCATTGTTCTATGCAGAGAAATAAAGGACATTTGTCTCTGTGTCGAACTGCGGTCGATCAGCACGATTGCAACAGAGTGAGTAAATTTTTCCTGCTGCTCCATGTGATGGAAGCATGACCTGTGCACGCACGATGCTACATCACTAATAGAGGGAGCTAATCTCTCATCCAACCAATTAGGACACATTTGTTCACAGTCACACACAAAACTTGTAATTATTAAAACAAGCCAAGTAAGAAGATAAACATATATTGATTAAGAAATTCCTTAATAATTAAGATTCCATCTCTGTTAGTAATTTTAAGAAAGGACCTGTGGGGGGAAAAAAATGAAAGAAATATAAAAAAAAAAAACAATATTGTGCTAGCATGTGCTTTTTTGGGCAAAATTCCCTTGCTAAACTTCCCGTGGAAAATTTCCGGAAACTAACCGGAAACTTTCCACCCCTTCGCAACCCTAGTCCTTCTAAGGAGGAAATTTGCAGCGGCGGAGAATGATAGTGGGTTCAATGGATAGCCGGAAGGGGAAATGGGTAGTATATGATTTTCTGTGTGGGTGGAGGGGACCAGGGGTCAGTACAGGTTAGGATGAGACACAAGCAGTGAAATAGCTGTGGCACTAATGAGTGCAGCAAGGAAACTTGCCACTTTGACATAGTGCTCTACTGTTGCCGTGGAAGAGGTGAGGGAAAAAAATTTTTTGCAGGTGTTGGGAGGGGGAGGAAACCATAGAATGGGTGAGTGTGGGAGCTGGAGGGAGGGTTTGCCGTGAGGCCGGAATGTGTGAGGACTCCAATAGGCTGAAGAGTAGCTTTAACATTAATGCTACAGTTAAGAAAATAATTTAAATACGATAAATCAAATTGCAATTAGATCATTTCAAAGAGTCAATACATTTCACTTACCTGAATACTCTTTTCTAAGGGCAAATGCATTCCTGCACAGTTCCAGTGCTGGGTTGGGAGCTTACGTTGTGTGATGGGTATTTTAACATTATATATGTTCATCACAGCAACCCCTGCAGGTATAACAGGTAGTGCAGGCAAATGTTGACACGACCACTGGTGGCACTGGAGAGTCTGCACTGGGAGGAGCATGTAATTACAGCCCAACAAGTTTACATAGGCAGTTTCCATTATATTGTTGACATAGGAATTTATAATATCAGAAGTTAGGGAATAAGGAAGTGCGTGCAGATGTAATATGTATGTTTGTGTGCGTGTGCACAAATGGAATAAAAAAGCGTTTTATTCTTCCTAAAACAGCATTGCATGAATTTTTTAAAAAGTCTTATTTTCATTAATAACTTCAACATAACCGCAAAGTAAACAAAACATTGTTGATGGATGGAAAACAAGAGTTTAAGTAGATAGCCAAATTCATGTTCTAAGCAACATTTATCTATTGGCCCAGAAATTCGGGACTCCACGGGTGAGTACGCACGGGGTACTCACCCGTAAGCCCAATGGAAGTGCTGGTTTCCTGCATGCACTGCGCATGCGCGGGAAACCGGCACTTCCATTCCCCTGAAAGCAGGGGTTCAGAGGTCGAACGCGTGCGCGGGGGTGGCAGCGCGTGCACATCAAGCTTCGTTTTTTTTTGCAGGTTTTCCCGGGAAGGTAAGTCTGCAGAATTTAGACATTTAAAAAGCAGGCGTAAGGCCTGCTTTTTACAAGGTATGTGGTGAATTAATTAAAATTAAAACATTTTTTCCACAGGTTTATTATTTTTAAATACTTTAAAGCAAGGTAAGTTTATTTTTAGCCCTGTTAGAAAATAAAATTATTTTTTCAAAATTTAAATTATTGTTTAAAATAGTTATTTCATGTAATTTATAGTTTAGAAAAAATGTGATTTAAAAAAAATTTATTTGAAGATTTAGTGGTGTTTTGTAAGAAGAAGGGGCCCGTAGTATTTCTAAGTTTGACAGCACTTCCTGTCAGACTTATGAATGGAGCATTCCCTGCTCCGATTGGCTCTCCATGGCCCACGTGATCCATGGGGACGCATCGAACTAACTGCGCCCCTGTGATACGCAAGCACTGCGCGCCGGCAGCTGGACCAGGCCCCGGATCGGAAGTCCCCGCGGGCCCACAGCTCAATGGCCGGCGAGCTAGGTAAGTGCAGGTCGGGGGCTTGCACCCACGGGAAGCCCCCAACCCGAATTTCTGGGCCAATATATCAGGAGATTGAAATCCAGAGATATTAACAATTAACAGTTTCAAGAAATAGACTCCCTTGTAAACTAAAGTAATACTGCTGCTTATACTGCTTATTTGAATTTTAAAAGGGAAAAAATTGTTTATTTGTTGTAATGCTTTGGGCTGGATTTTGGAAGACTTTTAAAAGACCGGCTTTTCAAATCTGGACTCTGCATGCCTCCATCCCAATGTCACCCAGTGCCAAAGGGAATACCTTACTCCTAATTTATGAGTCATTTTAAGAGCTAATGCTACAGCTTTTGAGCCTGCTGTCACCACTACAGTCTGTTAGTGAATCACAAATTTGTATATGTTGAAATAAGTGATTAGCAGAAGATGACTGTGATGGGCTGTAGTGAGGTGTCCATAGATAATGAAAATAAGTATGTTGTTCTGGGAAGATTTTAAAAATCTTCAAAGTGTACATATCTGAGATGATTTGCAATCTGTCATTTTTATATTAAGTTGACTTCCAAGAAGACATAGCCTGATGTCTTTGTAATGCTGTTGGAAAGTAAAAGTGCTAGCACGGTCACCTTTGGTGTGTCTCAAAGTGCCGTTGTTGGCATTTTCCAATTCCTCATCTATATACAGTACTTACTCCCTCCCCCCAGAAACATTATCTGCAAGTATGGGGTCAGCTTTCATATGTACACAAATCGAACCTGGCTCTCACCCCAACTGTTGATTCCACAATTGTATTTGCCAATTGCCTATTACGAATGAACCGGAACTTTACACAGCTCAGCATTGGCAAGACAGAAGTCACCCTGTTTGATCACCAAAAACATTGCACCCTAGACCCGATTCCATTTCCTTGCATGTATGGCTGCTGAAATGAAACCCAAGGGTGCACAAACTCAATGTCATGCTAGATCCCAGGCTGAGCTTCAATTGCCACATCTGGTGCATAACTAAAACTGCCTACCAAACCTCCCAAATTATTATCTGTTTCTGCCTTTACCGTATCCCCAATACCACTGAAACTATCGGCTGGATTTTGCTGAGGGTTAGCGGGCACAATCGGTGACTGGTCAGGTGGGCAAGTGTTTTTTCCCCCCCCGGTGAGTAGGGACCCTGCTGTGAACCCGCCACCACGCAGCTTTACCAAATGTCGGGTCTGTCAGCACTGGGCAGACCCGACAGGCAGCGGCGGGTTCACAGTGGGGGACCCAATTCAGGTAATTAGTGGCTTGTTTAGAGCCACTTCAGAATGATTTTCAGCTTACCTTCTGCATTTGAGTTGACCACTTCAAATGTACAGTAAAAGCTCCCACCTTACAAAGATATCTTCCCTCAGCCACAAACTCTTCCTCACTGCATTTCTGCAACAGATTCACAATGCTGCAAGTCTTTACTCAAGTCTCCATCCAGTCTGACCTCATTACCTCTCCCACCATTGACAGATCACTTCTGTCATCTCTACTTCACCTGCCATCTATTCCATCAGCATGGGTGCCCTTTATACTCTTTCACCTTGGTCCTCAGAATCCCACCACGATCAGCCCCAACACCAGCAGCACCAGGCACACCGGCAGCACCACCAACTTTCTCCGCAATCATCTGATGCTGCACAAGACAGAGGGCATCAGCACCTGACCACATTGCTGCCAGGGATGTCCTTACCATGGCCAGATTTACTTCACTTGATGCTGTACACCCTGGCTGCCACATGATGCGCCAGGTTGGCACCACCCCTCACCAACATCATAAAGCATCTCTACCATGTCCAAGCCATTCCTTTCACACTCACCATATTGTGGGGAGTACCGTTATGTCTCACCATTCACTGCAACTCACTAAGCCACTTCCAAAGGTGCACACAAATCTGTCCAAGAACACAAAGTGTTGAAAATAAAGGTTTCAGTGTTTGACAGCACATAAACAGAAACTTTACATGAACATTGCATAAAAAACCCAAGTGCCTTCCCTTGTGTGTTGTTAGTTGGTAGGATGAGGGTGAGGGATGGCTAGTGAGATGGAGATGTGGTAATGTAGATAGAGAGGGATGGGTGGAGGTGCAAGGTAAGTTGGTGTGAGTAAGGATGTGCAGGAGTAGCATAAGGAAAGCAGAGTGATTTAAATTCCTGAGGCATTGGGACCGATTCTGGGGAAGGTGGGACTTGTACAAGCTGGACGGGTTACACCTCGGCAGACACGGGACCAACATCCTCACGGGGGTTTGCTAGTGCTGTTGGGAAGGATTTAAATTAGTTTGTCAGGGGGCTGGGAACCTAAGTGTGGGCCCAGAACGGAGAGAAACAAAGCTGGAAGTGCAAGTTAGAAAAGTAGTCAGGAAAACTAGTAGGGAGCAGAAACCAAGGCCAACAGTAAAGAGCGTCAAAGTGCAGAAAAATATTAAACAGGCAAAGTTGAAGGCACTTTATCTAAATGCACGTAGCATTCGCAACAAGGTGGATGAATTAATGGCACTAATAGAAGTAAATGGGTATGATGTAATTGCCATTACAGAGACATGGTTGCTGGGTAACCAAAGCTGGGAACTGAATGTTCCAGGGTACTCAACATTTTGGAAGGACAGACAAAAAGGAAAAGGAGGTGGCGTAGCGCTGTTAATAAGGGATGAGATCGGTACGGTAGAGATAAAAGATCTTGGCAGATCGTGATGTAGAACTGGAATCAGTTTGGGTGGAGCTAAGAAACAGCAAAGGGTGGAAAACATTGGTGGGAGTTGTGTATAGGCCACCAAACAGTAATGGTAATGTAGGGCACAGTATTAATCAAGAGATTAGAAGTGCATGTAACAAGGGCAAAATGGTAATCATAGGGGACTTTAATCTACATATTGACTGGGCAAATCAAATTACCACTAATGGTGTGGAGGACGAATTCTTGGAATACATGCAAGATGGTTTCCTGGATCAGTATGTGGAGGAACCAACCAGGGAACAGGCTATTCTGGATCTGGTACTGTGTAATGAGAAAGGGCTAATCAATAATCTTGTGGTAAAGGGGCCTTTAGGGACAAGTGACCATAATATGATTGAACTTTACATTAAGTTTGAGAGTGATGTAGTCCAATCTGAAACTAAGGTCTTCAATCTAAACCGAGGAAACTACAAGGGTATGAGGGACAAGTTGGCCATGGTAGATTGGGAGACTACAATAAAAGGTAAAAGGTGGACATACAATGGCTAACATTCAAGGAAATAATGCATAATTTGCAACAAACATATATTCCTCTAGGGTATAAAAACCCAAAAGGAAAAGTGATCCAACCATGGATAACAAAAGAAATTAAAGCTAGTATTAAGTCAAAGGAGGAAGCTTATAAAGTTGCCAGAAAAAGCAGTCAGCCTGAGGATTGGGATCTTTTTAGAAATCAGCAAAGCGGGACCAAGAAATTGATAAAGAAAGGGAAAATGGAATATGAGCACAAACTAGCGAAAAATATAAAAACGGATTGTAAAAGCTTCTATAGGTATGTGAAAAGGACAAGACTGGTGAAGGTAAATGTAGGACCTTTACAGTCAGAGATGGGAGAATTTATAATGGGGAATGAGGAAATGGCAGAGGAATTAAATAAATACTTGTTTCTGCCTTCACGGAGGAAGACCCAAAAAGCCTTCCAGAAATAGGAGAAAACCAAGGGTGTGACGAGAATGAGGAACTTAAAGAAATTATTATTAGTAAAAAAAACAGTACCAGCAACATTAATGGGACTAAAAGTCGATAAATCCCAAGGACCGGATGACCTACACCCTAAGGTTTTGAAAGAGGTGGCCATTGGAATAGTGGACGCATTGGTTGTCATTTTCCAAAACTCTATAGATTCTGGAATAGTTCCTGCAGATTGGAGGATAGCAAATGTAACCCTGCTATTTAAGAAAGGAGGGAGAGAGAAAACGGGGAACTACAGTAACCTGTTAGCCTCACATCAGTAGTTGGGAAAATGCTGGAATCTATTATAAAGGATGCAATAACTGGGTACTTAGAAACTAATAGTAAGATTGAGCAGAGTCAACATGGATTTATGAAAGGGAAATCCTGTTTGACAAACCTTTTGGAGTTCTTTGAGGGTGTAACTAGTGGAGTAGACAAAGGGAACCGGTAGATGTGGTGTATCTGGATTTTCAGAAGGCCTTCAATAAGGTCCCACACAAGAGGTTGGTGAACAAAATTAGGGCACATGGAATTGAGGGTAATATACTAGCATGGATTGAGAATTGGTTAACAGACAGAAAACAAAGAGTAGGGATAAACAGGTCTTTTTCAGGATGGCAGGCTGTGACTAGAGGGGTACCGCAAGGATCGGTGCTTGGGCCCCAACTATTCACAATCTATATCAATGATTTGGATGAGGGGACTAAATGCAACATTTCTAAATTTGCTGATGATACAAAGCTAGGTGGCAGTGTCAGCTGCGAAGAGGATGTGAAGAGGCTTCAAGGGGATCTCGGCACGCTCAGTGAGTGGGCGAGAACATGGAAATGGAATATAATGTAGATAATTGTGAAGTTATCCACTTTGGTAGAAAAAACAGAAAGGCAGAGTATTTCCTAAATGGTGAAAGATTGGGGAATGCAGATGCTCAAAGTGACCTGGGTGTCCTTCTACATGAGTCACTGAAAGTGAATGTGCAGGTGCAGCAAGCCATTAGGAAGGCAAATGGTATGCTGGCCTTCATTACAAGAGGATTTGAGTACAGGAGTAAAGATGTCTTACTCCAATTTAATAGGGCCTTGGTGAGGCCACACCTGGAGTACTGTGTGCAGTTTTAGTCTCCTTACCTAAGGAAGGATATAGTTGCCATAGAGGGAGTGCAACAAAGGTTCACGAGATTGATTCCTAGGATGCCGGGACTGTCGTATGAGGAGAGATTGAGTAAATTAGGCCTGTATTCTCTTGAATTCAGAAGAATGAGAGGGTATCTCATTGAAGCATACAAAATTATTACAGGGCTTGATGGGATGAATGCTGGGAGAATGTTTCCCTCAGCTAGGGAGTCTGGAACCAGGGGCCACAGCCTCCAGATAAAGGGTAGGCCATTCAGGACTGAGATGAGAAGAAATTTCTTCACACAGAAGGTGGTGAATCTTTGGAATTCTGTACCTCAGAGGGCTGTGGAGCCTTGGTCATTGGGTATATTCAAAACAGGAGTCGATAGATTTCTGACTAGTAAGGGCATCAAGGGATATGGCGATAGGGCTGGTGAATGGAGTTGAGGCAGAAGATCAGCCATGATCTCATTGAATGGCGAAGCAGGCTCGAATGGCCTACTCCTGCTCCTATTTCTTATATTCTTATGTGATGTGATGAGAGGCACAGCAGGATGAGGTTGAGTGTGGCTTTGTACTAACATTTTGTGGTCTACTGAGATCATTGAAAGGTTTGCGGTACTGCACCCAGGTCGTCCTAACCACATTCCTGCTTGTGCCCTCCTCCGCAACGTGCTACCAGGCTGTGCTGATCTCCTGGGGAGGTCTCTCCCGCCCATGGGAAGGGAAGAGGACCTCCCTGCGTGCTGTGACTCCCTCCATAAGCATGTGGAGTGTGTAATGTATATACCTTTAAGGGGGGAACTACTTTTTACAGCTCATGTATACTGTAGTACCGGCAGTGACCACACCTGTATATAGCACTGAGTAGTAATCTATACAGGCAGTTCCACTGTGAGCCACGTTGAGTAAACACCTGTTGTACCGTTTCTCCTGCAGTCTGTGTCTTATTATACACAGACACAACATTGGCGACAAGGCAAGTTCGAACCTACCTGCAACTCTGCATCACCTCCCGGGGATTCGTTCCTGGAGATCAGTGGATTGGAGGTCAAGGCCAGAGACTCGGGCGTCGACCACGGGCAACCGCCCAGTCATCCAGCAGAGACTCGAGAATTGCGGGGGAGGCTGTCGAGAGCCAGGCTTGGCTTTCCAGTCGAGGCGGTCCAGTGAAACGGGCTGGCAACAGGTAGTGCGCAGACCCTTCCCGGACAGCGGCGGGCTAGAGCCCGACCGAGCGGCACAGCAAAGGGCCGAGCAGCGTCGACGGGGGGGGGGGGGGGGGGTGGGTGGGTGGAGAGAGAGCGGAGAGCAGAGAGCAGCCGGTGTTCAGGGGCCGAGCAGCGTCGAAGAGAGGGAGAGAGAGACGCGCAGAAACCCGCGAGGCGCCACCATTGCCGCCGAGAGCGGCGTTGGCAGCAGCGGGGGAGGAAGGAAAGCGCGGGAGACGCCATTTTAAGCCATTGGGAGACACCATTTTAAACCACACCCAAAATGCCGAAGAGTGGCAGTATCACCGCATTTGACAATGAAGTCGAAGATTGGACTACATATGTCGAACGAATAGAGGTGTACTGCAAGGCAAATGAGGTGTCAGATGACAAGAAAGCGTCGGTATTGTTAAATTTAATGGGTGCAAAAGACGTATGGTTTATTACAAAATCTAGTAACCCCAATGAAGCCAATGGAAAAGAGTTTTGAAGACATAGTAACGATACTACAGGAACATTTAAATCCCACACCGCTGCTGATAGCAGAAAGATTCAAGTTTCACAAACGGAACCAGCATAAGGATGACAGCAATGCTGATTATTTAACAGAACTGCGCAAACTATCGAAACACTGCCAGTTTGGAGCGGGACTGGCAGATACCTTAAGGGACAAGTTTGTGTGTGGGCTTCAAAGTGAAGGAACCCAGAAACTGCTTTTATCTGAAAAGGACCTTACGCTGGAAAAGGCTTTCAGCATTGCGGTATCATATGAAGCAGCAGCACGGGGCGCTGCAGAGATACAACAGAGACCGCAAGAATATGGCACAAACGAAATGTCATATGGAACAGAGAAGTGCTATCGCTGCGGCAGAACAACACACGACCAGAATGATTCCTGGTTCAAAGACAAAGTGTGCAGACAGTGTGGAAAAGTAGGACACACAGCACGAGTCTGCAGGTCGGGAAAGAAAACCAGCAATAAGAAACCTACCAAAGAAAAGTACAAGAAGGTACATAAGATGACGGAGAATAGTTCAGACGAACAAAAGAGTGATAACGACTCCGAAAGCAGGGAACTGAGTTTTCTGAAACTACATAATGTGATCACAACGGAGGATCACCGAACCATTTGGGTCACTCTCAAGATAGCAGGAGTCCAGGTAAAGATGGATTTGGACACAGGATCAGCCCTAACAGTCATAAACCGACTGGACTACGAGCGGCTATTCTCTCACATACCCTTGAGAGAGACAAAAATTATTTTGAAGACGTACACGGGGCAAAAAGTCTACCCCAAAGGAAAAATAAGGGTGACCGTTATATATAACGGTAAGGAAACACCAAAACTAGACCTGTATGTATTGCAAGATGGAGGACCACCATTACTGGGACGTGAATGGATCCGGAAAATACAACTGGATTGGCATTCCATACAGGCACTGACTGTGGCTGACAAAAAGGATGACGACATCACACCTGGGCGACTGTCAAAGATCCTAACTGATGCGAAAGAAGTGTTCCAGCAAGGACTCGGAACACTAAAAGGCATGACAGCGATGATTAAAATTGAAGAAAACGCAAGCCCAAAATTTTTTAAGGCCAGACCGGTACCTTATGCGATCCGCCCAGCCATCGAAGCAGAGCTGAAGAGTCTGGAACGTTCAGGTGTACTGTCCAAGGTAGACTGGAGCGAGTGGGCTACACCCATCGTCCCTGTGATGAAAAAGTCATTGAGCAGCACGCCTGGGGAACCAAGGAAGGTTCGCATCTGTGGGGACTTTAAGGTAACAGTGAACCCGGTCCTTCACACCGTACAATATCCACTTCCGTGGATTGAAGATATTTCTGCCTCGCTATCTGGAGGGAAACGCTTAACTAACATTGATCTGGCCCAGGCGTATCTGCAAATGGAGGTAGAAGAAGCATCAAAAAAATAACTCACAATCAACACCCATAAAGGTCTCTACCAATACAACCGGATGGTATTCGGGGCAGCATCAGCTCCGTCTATTTGGCAGAGGGCAATGGAACAAGTCCTGCAAGGGATCCCAGGGACCCAGTGTTATTTGGACGACATCCTGGTCACGGGCGAAAATGACAATGATCACCTTGCCAACCTGGAGCAGGTGCTCACTAGATTGCAGGAATATGGGCTCCGAGCTAACCGCCCCAAATGCGAGTTTTTTAGAAAACAGATCTCGTATTGTGGCCACGTTATCGATAAAGAGGGGTTACATAAGTCCCCAGAGAAGATTGAGGCAGTAGTCAAGGCTCCAGCACCGGAAAATGTGTCACAACTGAGGTCGTTCTTCGGGCTGGTAAACTACTACCATAAGTTCTTGCCAAATTTGTCTACAATACTACACCCACTGAACACCCTACTGCAAACTGGGGTGCCATGGAAGTGGAGTGACGAATGTAGACGAGCTTTCCAGAAGAGCAAAACACTAATCACATCGAAAGAGGTATTGGCCCATTACAAACCGGCATTACCAATTCGGTTGGCATGTGATGCATCACCCTACGGCATTGGAGCGGTGCTGTCGCACAAATTCTCGGACGGCTCAGAGAGGCCAATAGCCTTTGCGTCACGATCACTAACCTCAGCCGAGCGTAACTGCGCCCAGATTGACAGGGAGGCCCTCAGCCTAGTGTGGGGAGTGAAAAAGTTCAATCACTATCTGCACGGGCAGAAATTCACCTTGCTGACTGATCACCAGCCTCTTGTCTCCATTTTTAATCCGAAGAAGGGTGTTCCGGTGATGACTGCGCAACGACTACAAAGATGGTCACTTTTTCTAGGGGCGCACCACTATGAGATTGAATATAAGGGCACGAAACAGCATGGAAATGCTGATGGGCTATCACACCTGCCACTGCCTACTGCGGAGGAAGCACCAGCAGTGGATCCTGTCGAAATATTCCATTCGACTATAGTTGAATACCTACCGGTAACTAACGCTTGTATCGAAAAGGAAACCCGAAATGACCCGACACTGTCTCGGGTATATGATTTGACGGTGAAGGGATGGCCAGCACATGGCGACTCACTGTTGCCAGCATTCTCATCCAGAAGAGAACAGCTGTCAGTATGCCAGGGGACAGTGATGTGTGGACCCCGAGTGGTGATTCCACCCAAGTTAAGGGATAGAGTGCTCAATGAGCTTCATGAGGGTCATCTGGGAGGGGTAAAAATGAAAAGCCTAGCCAGGGCTTATGTGTGGTGGCCGGGAATCGATAAACAAATCGAGGACCTGACCAAGAGCTGCTCAGGATGCCAGAGAGTCCAAAATGCACCACCACAGGCCCCTCTACACCCATGGGAGTGGCCCTCATCTCCATGGCAACGGGTGCATATTGATTTTGCTGGTCCATTCATGGACTCAATGTTCTTAATAGCCGTGGATGCGCACTCGAAATGGCCTGAGGTCATCAAAATGTCCTCCACCACCACGGAGAAAACTATTGCAGTCCTACGGACCATTTTTGCCAGGAATGGCTTGCCAGAACAGATTTGCTCCGACAACGGACCACAGTTTGTGTCCGAAAAGTTCCGGAGGTTCTTGAAAAAGAATGGGGTAAGGCATTACACATCCGCCCCGTATCATCCAGCCACAAATGGATTGGCTGAGAGGTTCGTACAAACCTTTAAGAAGGCAATAAAGGCTATGTACAATGACAACATTCCACTGCAGCACAAGGTGGACAATTTCCTGTTCGCCTACCGGAATGCGACACATGCAGTCACCAACCAGGCCCCGGCCATGATGTTCTTTAACTGAAGGTTAACATCTCGCCTGGATTTGCTCAGACCAAACGCACGAAGAGATGTTGAGAGTAAGCAATTCCAGCACATCCATGAGAAGCCAACAAGGAGCTTCAATGTAGGGCAACCAGCCTTGGCCCGCGACTACCGAACAGAAAAATGGCAGCCAGGAACGATATGCACACGGCAGGGCCCACTAATGTACACAGTGGATGTTGGGGAGAGCATCGTGAGACGCCATGCTGACCAGATCCTAGAGTCACAGGAACAAGTCAACCCCATGCCTCGCCCATATGTACCTGGTGATGAACCCGACGTACAGGTCGCATCTACCCCAGAAACAGTAGCATCGGAAGCTGATGAACCAACCGACGACAGGGGGCCAGAATCGCCTCCGCACCAAGAGCAAGACACTCGGGAAAGACGCTATCCAGAAAGGATCAGGAAGCCTCCCCAAAGACCGAATATATAAATAGACTATTTTCAGCTAATGTTGCATGTTTAAAGTGTTAATTGTAATTAGTTTGATATTTAATTGTTAAATGAGTGTTATGGTACTGTTAATCTAAAAGGGGAGGAATTGTAATGTATATACCTTTAAGGGGGGAACTACTTTTTACAGCTCATGTATACTGTAGTACCGGCAGTGACCACAAATGTATATAGCACCGAGTAGTAATCTGTACAGGCAGTTCCACTGTGAGCCACGTTGAGTAAACACCTGTTGTACCGTTTCTCCTGCAGTCTGTGTCTTATTATACACAGACACAACAGAGTGAGTCATGGGAGAGCCTGGGCGCTGTCCTCTGCCTCTGTGCAGTGCTGGTCAGTGTTTGCAGCACCTCACTGCTGTAGAACACTGACAGCACCAATGTCAAAAGAAAGTTGGTCTTGGTAACTTTAAGGAAACTGGCTAATGACATAACATCAAATTACGTCACTTCCTCTTATTGGCCAGGAAAAACACTGGGCGGGCTTAACAAGCCCAATCAAAGGAAATTAATTTCCGAAGCCGGGCTGGAGCCAGCAGCGGGGTCGGCACCTGCCACCGTCATCACGCACCACAGACCCACCGGGGTTCGTAAAATCGTGGCCGTAGTCTTAGTCACCTCCAGACTCATTTTCCATGCCCTTCTTCCCGTCTCCTGATCTCTACCTCATCCAGAATTCTGCCATATGCATCCCATCCTGCACAAAATGTCTCTCCAATCATCCCTGCCCTTATCAACCTTCAATGCTTGTTTAGCACATTGATTTCAAAACCTTCATCAGGCCTGAGGGGTGGGGGAGGGGGATCGGAGGTGTGGGTGGGGGTGGTGTCGGCGGCCTGGATGGGGGTTGGGGGGAGGGGTGGAATCTGAGGCCTGGAAGGGGGTGGGAGGGGGGTGGAATCTGAGGCCTGGAAGGGGGTGGGGGGTGGGGTGGAATCTGAGGCCTGGAAGGGGGTGGGGGGTGGGGTGGAATCTGAGGCCTGGAAGGGGGTGGGGGGTGGGGTGGAATCTGAGGCCTGGAAGGGGGTGGGGGGTGGGGTGGAATCTGAGGCCTGGAAGGGGGTGGGGGGTGGGGTGGAATCTGAGGCCTGGAAGGGGGTGGGGGGGGTGGAATCTGAGTCCTGGAAGGTGGTGGGGGGAGTGGAATCTGAGTCCTGGAAGGTGGTGGGGGGAGTGGAATCTGAGGCCTGGAAGGGGGTGGGGTGATCGGAGGCCTGGGGGGAGGGGGGGGCGATAGGAAGCCTGGGGGGTCGCTTTGTGTGGGTGGGTGTCCGATCGCGGGGGTGGGGGGGGGCGGCGGTAGGTGAGGCAGGGATGCTGGATCCAGGAGGTATGTGGAAAGGCACTTACCTCCTGGATCCAGCAGTCCTCGCTTCCCTTTAACTGGCAGATTCCGAGTCTCGGGGAAACCCGACCAGCCAGAGTTCAATGTGTAATGATGGATGTCCATGAGGCATGCCAGCCTCATCATAATATTTAAATGGATGGTCCGCCTCCTGGTAGTGGGTTGGCTGCTTGCCTCTCTCCCACCACCGCCCAATCCTGTCGGGGAAAATGCTGGAATCCATTGTTAAGGAAGTGGTTTCAGGGCACTTAGAAAATCATGATATGATTAGGCCGAATCAACATGGTTTTATGAAAGGGAAATCATGTTTGACAAATTTATTAGAGTCTTTTGAGGATGAAATTAGCAGGGTAGATAAAGGGGAACCAATGGATTTCCAAAAGGCATTCGATAAGGTGCCACATAAAAGTTTGTCACGCAAGATTAGGGCTCATGGGGTTGGGGGTAATATAGTAGCTTGGATAGAGGATTGGTTAACGGACAGAAAACGGAGAGTAGGTATAAACGGATCTTTTTCAGGTTGGCAGGCTGTAACTAGTGGGGTGCCGCAAGGATCAGTGTTGGGGCCTCAGCAATTTACAATCTATATTAATGACCTAGATGAAGGGACCAAGTGTAATGTATTCAAGTTTGCTGACGATACAAAGCCAGGTGGGACAATAAGCTGTGAGGAGAACACAAAGGCTGCGATTTTATGCTTCGAGGCAGCTTGGGAGCAGGTCAGCTGCCTTCCAGGTTCCAGTCCCGCCCCCAAGTACATCCAGCCCACTGACGTGATTTTACGTGAATTGGCCTTGTTAAGCCCGCCCTGCGGGCTTGCCGGCCAATTAAGAGGAAGCCAGTGTCAGATGATGTCATTTGATGACGCGTCATCTGCCGGTTTTCTTAAAGGGACCATGCACAATTTTTTTTGACAGTTTTTTCAGTGTTTGACAGCATTGAGATGCTTCAAACACTGACAATCACTGTTCACAGGTGAGCCCTTACACCCAGGCTCTCCAGTGACTCCCTCCTTAGGCTAGAACAGATGGCAGCTGCAGGTGAGGTTACAGAAGTGATCTGTCACTGGTGAGAGAGGTTCTCCCAATGAGGTGGGCCTACACATACAATTCAAAACTTGTTACCTACAGAAAAGTCTAAATGCATTAAAAATAAATTTCCCAACATTGTCTTCCTCTGAAACTCACCAGTGCACCATTGGCTCCTTCACACCACTTCTGCAGCTGTCATCAATGCACAAACATTACAGTAGACCCACAGCACGCCACACTCACCTGGCGTGGTGTCCGGATGTCGGGGAACCCGCAGTAGAAGTGTCCAAATTGGAAAAAACCTGTTAACAAGCAGTTAAGTAGCTATAATCCTCTTTCCACCGCTAGGTGTCGGGTCCATGTGCAAATCGGGGACCCGACACTTGGGAAGATTGATTGGAGGCGGGTTGACAGCGGGTTTCCGACCCACTGTCAATCTTTGCAATTTTGCTGGATGTCCCGCCCCCTAAGCGCCGGCAAAATTCTGGCCAAAGAGTCTGCAAAAGGATATAGATAGACTAAGTGAGTGGTCAGTAAGGTGGCAGATGGAATATAATGTCGGGAAATGTGAGGTTATTCACTTTGGTAGGAAGAATAGAAAAACAGAATATTTTTTAAATGCTGAGAAACTTTCAAATGTTGGTGTTCAGAGAGATTTGGGTGTCCTCGTGCAAGAAACACAGAAAGCTAGCAAGCAATGGCCTTTATTGCAAGGGGATTGGAGTATAAGAGTAAGGAAGTCTTGCTACAATTGTACAAGGCCTTGGTGAGACCATACCTGGAGTACTGCGCACAGTTTTGGTCTCCTTAACTAAGGAAGGATATACTTGCCTTGGAGGCGGTGTAACGAAGGTTCACTAGATTGATTCCTTGGATGAGAGGGCTGTCCTATGATGAGAGATTGTGTTGAATGGGCCTGTACTCTCGAGTTTCGAAGAATGAGAGGTGATCTCATTCAAACATACAAGATTCTGAAGGGGATTGACAGGGTAGATGCTGAGTGGTTCTTTCCCCTGGCTGAAGTGTCCAGAACTAGGGGGCATAGTCTCAGGATAAGGGGTCAGCCATTTAAGACCGAGATGAGGAATTTCTTCACTCAGAGTTGTGGATGCTGTGTCATTGAGTGTATTCACGGCTGATATAGATAGAGTCAAGGATCACGTTGATAAATTCAAGATGATCCATTTGATTTCATCATAAAGGTCATTAAAATTAAGGGTATTCATGTCTGAGGTTACATAGAAATATAGAAGATAGGAGCAGGAGTAGGCCATTCGGCCCTTCGAGCCTGCTCCGCCATTCAATGAGATCATGGCTGATCATCCAAATTCAGTACCCTGTCCCTGCCTTCTCCCCATATCCCTGGATCCCTTTAGCCTTAAGAAATATATCCAACTCTTTTTTGAATATATTTAATGAACTGGCCTCCACCACCCTCTGTGGCAGAGAATTCCACAGGTTCACCACTCTCTGGGTGAAGAAATTCCTCCTCATTTCAGTCCTAAATGGCTTACCCCTTATCCTTAGACTATGACCCCTGGTTCTGGACTCCCCGGCCATCATAAACATCCTTCCTGCATCTAGTCTGTCCAGGCCTGACAGAATTTTATAGGTTTCAATGAGATCCCCTCTCAATCTTCTAAACTCCAGTGAGTATAAGCCCAATCGACACAATCTCTCCTCATACGTCATTCCTGCCATCCCAGGTATCAGCCTGGTGAATCTTCGCTGCACTCCTTCCATGGCAAGAACGTCCTTCCTCAGGTAAGGCTACCAAAACTGCACACAATACTCAAGGAGCAGTCTCACCAAGGCCCTGTACAACTGTAGCAAGACACCCTTGTTCTTGTACTCGAACCCTCTTGCTACGAAGGCCAACATACCATTTGCCTTCTTAACCGCCTGCTGCACCTGCATGCTTACCTTCAGCGACTGGTGCACAAGAACACCTAGGTCTCTTTGCACTTCCCCTTCTCCCAATCTATTGCCATTCAAATAATCTGCCTTCCTGTTTTTGCCACCAAAGTGGATAACCTCAGATTTATCCACATTATAGTGCATTTGCCATGTTTCTGCCCAATCACCCAATCTGTCCAAATCGTACTGGAGTTTCACGACATCCTCCTCACAGCTTACCCTCCCTCCCACCCAGCTTTGCGTTGTCTGCAAATTTGGAGATAATACATCCAATTCCCTCGTCCAGATCATTTAATATATTGTGAACAGCTGGGGTCCTAGGACCGATCCTTGCGGTACCCCACTAGTCACTGCCTGCCACTCGGAAAACGACCCGTTTATTCCAACTCTTTGCTTTCTGTCTGCCAACCAGTTCTCTATCCAAGTCAATACCTTGCCCCCAATCCCATGTGCCTTAATTTTGCACGCTAATCTCTTATGCAGGACCTTATCGAAAGCCTTCTGAAAGTCCAAATACACCACATCCACTGGTTCTCCCTTATCTATTTTACCAGTTACATCCTCAAAAAATTCCAGTAGATTAGTCAAGCATGATTTACCTTTTGTAAATCCATGTTGACTTTGTCCGATCCTGTCACTGCTTACCAAGTGCTCTGCTATTACATCTTTTATACATGTTTCAAATCTGATCAGAAAAAGCTTGCAGACTATTTGTCAAATTTAATCAATGGAAAACACTCACAATTCAAATGACTTCCCTTTAGTTTGTCAGTAACTCTAGTGGGAGGAGATGCTCTTATTTATATGTCTTCTAAGAATTTCATCACCAGATTTCTTTGTTTTCCATTAGATGTTTGGTTTTCTCATCTAATTTACTGAAACTCCATCTATTCCTGACTTGAGGACTTGGTTTTGTTTTAGCCCATTTTCAACAGTTTTGAAGATCATCGCCCGAAGGTGATCACTGCTGCAGACTTGTTTTCAGATATATATCATCCTTTGCAACGTTAGCTTACCAGCAATTTTTTGTGATCAGAAATACTCATGTTCTTATGAAGCCCCTCTGGTTGCACTAATCTTCATTCTTGTTTCACAAGTGGGTATTGAATGAGATTCCAGCAGTACCTGGATGAGATGCTAAACCATCTGCCTGTTTTGTTGATTCAGAGGTGCATTAAAGATCATGTTCAAAGATGGTTCCTCTGGTATCCTTCAATCAATGCTACAAAGTAACATCTTAACTTGTCATAGACCCATGGCTGTTTGTGGGATGTTGCTGTGTTTAAATAAAAAACGGCTGCTGTACTTGTTCATACAATAGATGCTGCAGTTAAAAAGTAACTAATTGTGTATGAAGCATTTTTTAATTGTTTGAGTGCAATAAGGTGCTATATGAAGTGCTGTTATTTCTATTATTTGCTTAGAACCTTAGACAAGCCATACCTATGTTTCATCAGGATCTTCCTTCATCATTAGGTTTTACACTTAAAATTGGTCAGATTCACGTCTCGAAGTACACTGAAAGTATCTGAATCGCCAAGTCGCTCAACACCATTTGATCCTGACAGAAATGGGAGTATTATATCAACTTCTTGAAGTTGCTTACTGTTCAGAAAGATCGGTTTTAGTTTTTTTCTTCCAATTTTCTCTCCTCATTTCTTGAAAGCGCTGACTCTTAGCAAGTGACTTGAATCTTGCCATTCATGTAGAAATGACTTATGGAATAATACTGAGCGGCCTGCTGGTGGCGCTGTCCAGGGAGAGTACAAATACTCGGGCACGGGCCCAGCTTGCTCAGGACATTTTGTAAACAGGAATTAGTGAAGGACAACTAGACCTCCATGTTGTGAAACAGTTGATTAAAGCCTTGTTTAATACTCAGACCAAGTGCCCAGTAGTTTTCTTACGTCACCAAGTCCTCAAAATCTTTAGCTCAGTTGTTCATCTCCTATAAACAAGTTGAAGTAGGGCTGTTGTGTACCCTTACAATATTCTCTAGCTAGTACATGTTATCCATCAAGCATCAGGGATCATTCTACCATAGTCATAGCATTCTCATTTGCAGTGACAGCAACTGTTCCATTGAAAAAGAAAACATAATTGTTTTACCCCATTGGGTTAAAAGACAAGGAATTCTTAAAAGACTGAACTGAAGGAGGACATTTTATTTCAAAATGAATCAAACTGCAAAGCAGACCAGTTTGCTGTGGAAATTAAGAATTGCCAAAGTTGGTACAGGCCTTGGTGTAGTTGCACTCTGTGAGGAGTTTCTCTAAGTGGCACATCAATAAGAAGGGTTCTGTACATGCAGTTTATTGGTAATAATTGGTGATTCTCAGTTATTTAAACATTTATAATTTAAGCACCATGAGGAAATTCCTCTTGCCTTCAAATGACATCAGCAATAATTTTGTGTATAATATATAACAATTATTGAAAAGAAAGACTCACATTTATATAGCACCTTCCACGACCTCGGGACATCCTAAAGCGCGTTGCAGCCAATCAAGTATTTTTAAGTGTAGTCACTGTTGTAATGTAGGAAATGCAGCAGCCAATTTGCGCACAGCAAGCTCCCACAAACAGCAATGTGATAATGACTAGATAATCTGTTTTTAAGTGGTGTTGGTTGAAGGATAAATATTGGAGCAGGACACTGGGAGAACTCCCCTGCTCATCTTCAAAATAATACCGTGGGACCTGTTACATCCACCTGAGGGGGCATTCGGGGCTTCGGTTTAACGTCTCGTCCAAAAGACGGCACCTCCGGCAGTGCAGCACTCCCTCAGTACTGCACAGAAGTGTCCCCCTAAATTTTGTCCTCAAATCTCTGGAGTGGAACTTGAACCCGCAACCTTCTGACTCAGAGTTGAGAGTGCTACCCACTGAGCCACAGCTGACTACTAGAATGTATGTGTAGTGATCTGACATTATAGACCATTGCCCTGTATATACGTCTACAATACAATATGACTGAATAATATAGTCATGTATAATTTGAGGAAGAAAACATTTTTTTTAAATAGGCAGGTTGGTTGAGAGGAGAGTAGAACTTTTTGTTCAAGGTACTTCCCCAATGTGCTTATGAAAAGTACTAGAAATATATATATTTTTTAAAAACAACAATTTTCTCGCAAGAAAAAGATCTACCATGTTGACTCTTCTTCCCTCGAGGCGAATGTGATGATGTCATTGGTGTGGAGGTGCTGCCTACATTCTGAAGTGGCTCAATTTATTTTAAAACATGCCATGTCTTTGGACTGGGAACCAATACAGAGCCACATGACTGGAAAAATCATGCTTCCAGCAAAGTACACCTTATATTTATTTGTAGGTTAAAAATTATAAACTGCTGATCCCAAAAATTGCTACATCAAAATAGTTTTCAAAGAAATTTTAAAGAGGAACAATGGGTGACTTATAAGTTCTTAATGCATATCATACACTTTTACACACGGCAAGTGGCAAAGACATCTACTTTATAATTATTTTTAAAAGTTACTCAAAAACACAATAGAAATTATTATGTGTTTCTGACAACTGCCTTCATAGTCACGAAAATGGTTTAGACAAAATTTCATCATTCTTAAATTGGTGATCTACCAATAAGAGAAGGAAAAGACCAACCAGTCATGTTGCACACACTATTTTATGGAAATCTTTTGGTTGCCACCTTGCACTTTCACCAGCTCCAATGTGTTGTACTGGAAATCAGGTTTGTAGCATAATTAAAACACAAATTATGACATTTACAAGAAAACTATTAAACTTATCTACATGTATTTTCTCTGTCAAATACGTCGAAGAATATTTTCCATCGGAGCCTTCAGGATTGTAACTGAGCGGGAAAAAAAGCCGCTCGATTTTTAACACCCGTTCTGCCTGGTTTTCCGCCAGGTGAAGAGAGTTAAAATCCCCCCTTTAGATTAGGGCATGAATCCATGGTCTTCTGACTCACATGAGTGTGCTAACCAACTGAGCCAAGTTGGCACTGAAGCATTAGATAGAATATTTCATATTACAGCATTGGTATAAATTATTGTAATCGTATAAGAACACCAATTGCATTTAAGTTCAACACGGACATATCGTAATTGCAGAAAATATTAATTGAGCCTATTTGTTTTCATATACATGCATGGTTTTGTGTGACAATTCATGTGCACACAGGGGAATGATGTTCGTGCTGGTAGCTGTCTAGATTTTGAAACATGTTAATAACACTCCTATACATAGGGAAAGCTTTCAGGTGTCAGTTTACAGTGTTTTGAAATGCTATGATATGATTTGCCAATTTCATGTCGCTTTAAAATGGAGGTGCAAATACCCACATTCTAATATAAGGACAGAAGTTTTATAACAACAGTTACATATCTAAGTGATAAATAAGCAGAAACTTACTTTCCTAATCCTGTTGTTGGCTGTACACCCGCCAAAGTGGCTTTAAAATTGCTTATATTCAGACTTCTATATTAAATTATGTCCCTATGGTGATCCTTAATGCAGTCAAATTATTCTTTCATCTACTGTTTATTTAAATGCCACAGGGTTTAGACAATATTGGATACATTTTTATTTGTATGTTTTAAATATGATATTAAAAACTCTTGCTTCAATAGACTTAAATTATTCAGTTTAAGAAACATAGAGTGTAAAATAACATTAAAAAGGTTTTTCATATGTATGAATTATAGTCAGAACCAGATAAGATCTCATCTATTACTATCACAAATCATTTTAGATTCCAAATCTAAAAATTCAGTTTTATTCTCGCCCAACTCAGTTCAATGGTGAAACAAATCTAATATGATAACTTAATGCTTTGTAATACAATTTCATCCTGTCCCAGCGAGAGAATCCTGGAATGTTTTCAATGTATTTTGTACTGTTGTATACTATTTGAGTGATAAGTAAGCTTGTTTTTGTTGGCGAAGAAGACCTGACTACCAAACGGGAATGAAATGGCTTGGGCCTGTGGGTCTGGTACATTGTTTTGGTCTGACATTCAAAGTGAAAGCTTCCATTTAAGGCATGGCGCAGTCTGCCAAAAATTCAGTTTAATCCAAGTCCACAATCCCAGGATGGCATTCCAGGTGTAACTAAGATTCTAGAGCCCAGGACGTGTGTGTAGCTTCTCTTTTTTTTGTATGTTCCAGTCCCTGAAAAATATTAGCAGATTCCCAGGTATTGGCTCCAGGGCATAAATTTTGCAATCTTTTAGGCAGTACTGATCATTTCCCCTCAATGAGCATTCAAGATGCCACTGCCTTCTAATAGATACTTAGGCCTGAAGTAATCCTGGTCATTTTGTGTGGTGGTTATTTCTGGTTGATTCCTTCTGTGGATATTGAGAACCAATAATTGATGCTTCAGAGCCTGAGGTCTCTGTCCTTTTTGGCTGTTAGATCATTTGGAATCCAGACAACGCTGGCTGCTTCTTTCAGATGATGCCGACCACTAATGGATGCTTCAGGCCCCCGCTGGTTCTGACAGTTTCAGTGGCTGAACGATACAGTGGCTGCTTCAGCACATTTGCCAGCACAAGTCATCTCCTGCTTTCATGTTAAGATACAAATCTTGCCAGAAATCTGTAACATTCAAAATGTGTTTTCAAAGCAGTGGCTTTTGCATGACATATGAGGAAAATATCTGAAATTGAGCTTCATTTCCTACATTGCAAATAATGTTTCAGTGATTATTCCCCTTCTCTCCCCTCCCCCAACAAAGATGCTCATTCCTAGCCCCAAGTTAATGGGAGAGGACAAAAGAAATTAGAAAAACTGAGAGAAGATACTCTAATCATGAAAAGACCTCTGCAATTCATTTTTTCCTATATTTTGCTAAATTAAGTTTTACCATAGAAGTCATTTTTTATGGGATTACACTGCACCTTTGTTCATATCCAAAAACAAACCAATTAAAGTTGAGACATCTTCATCGACTCTCTGAAAGGCTTCCCCTTCCCCACATAAGAACAGACTCGATGTGCAGCCAAATCTAGCCTTTTATTTCTCCTGTAACAGCACTGACTTTTGTGCTTCAAATTGTTCAAACTGTAAAGCTACCTCTGGAGGATGGGGTAGGGATATCCATGCTGGGTGTTAAAGATTCCACATCTGCCTTAGGATATTCTCTCAGGTTGAGCGGGCAGCGCCAGTCACTCCTGTATGCAGTCCCTGCATCATTTGTTCAGGCATGTGAGAGTGTCTAATCATGCAATAGTGTAATCCCCTTGTGATCTGAACTGGATGGCCCGTAATTTCTGATAGGAGGCTTCCTGCGTGCAGATGCCTCCTATCGGGAAAGAAATCTACGCCCTTACCTGAGGGCTCCCGAGGTCTGGACTCTTCCGCTCCTGGGCGCCTCCTGGTGCACATGCGCGCAGAGGCCCAGGTATCCCAGGGGCGCAGGCGGTTCACAAGCGTCCCTGGGATCACGTGGGCCAGGTGAGCCAATGGGAGAAGGGAACCCCCCTTCATTCTTTTGACAGGTAGACCTGTCGAAAGTATGAATGGGGATCACTGAAAAAAGACACTACAGCATTAAATAACTTTTTAAAAACATCTCGTTTTTAAAATGAGTTAAAATTACATTAAATTAAATATTTTAAACAATTTAATTTTTTGAAAAAATAACGTTTTTTTTACAGGGCTAAAAATAAACTTACCTTTTTTTTTTAGAAGTGTTTTAAAATTATAAATGAGCGGGGAAATTTTTTTAAAAACTTTTTTTTGAACTCTTATATGCTGGTAAAAGCAGGCCTTACGTTTGCTTTTACCAGGCGTAAGATTTTTAAGGGTTTTCAGCGGGTGGAGTTTCTGCAGAAAGCGGAACTCTCCACCCGCAGAGGCTCTTCTCCAGGGCAGGCATCCGATCTGTCGAGCATTCTTAACCGATCGGAAATGCCGGTTTTCAGCACACCCGTAGGCATTGGAAATTACGGGCAGATATTGTGGCGTCCTCACATGTGCATCTCCATCCTTTTCAATAGGTGGACTGACGATATTTTAATGAGAATAGGCCAGGTGCTATTCATCAAAACTACTTTATCTTACAAACCACAAGTTGAACGTACAGAGTAGCTGTTCTAATCAAAACTCATTTACTTCACTTAACCTCAAATCCCACCTTGTGAAGAAGAAAAGAAAGAAACCACGTAGCCCTGTTCCAATTAATGGGCTAAATATTGCTTTTAGTTTATCTTGGCTTTGAAACAAACCAAGACTATCAGGAGGTCAGTCAGTGCTAACCTAACAATAAACTGCTGAGGCCTTTCTTACTTTTCTCTAAGCAGACCATCCCAATTGATTGACCCAGTTGGTCTTTGTTCTGTCCTTCGTCCTGGATAGTAAATTAACAGCTGACCTCTGACCCTCTCCCTGTCCAGAGATTGACCAGAATGGCTGCCAAATTCAACTCACTACCACTCTCTCTTTTCCCTCCCCACCCCAGGTAATGGGCTCCCTATTCTCAAAATAAATGAGACCATCTTGATATAATGGGGTAGATTTTAGTCTTCATCGCCAGGATGCCAACCATTGCCTCAGCAGGAAAATCTGGCAGGGAGAAACCCACCCAATTTTCCATCCATTGAAACACAAGGAAGGAGTCAGGCAGATACTGTAAAGAGTGTGCGATCCTCCCATCCAGATTTTTCTTTCTGCATTCTGCTTCGGTGCCTGAGTGCTAAAGACGAAAATCTTCCCCAGCGAGTCTGGGATGAATCGATTGACTCTTTCTTGGGGTAGATTTCAATTATCAGGCAACCCACCGACAGGGGCATCAGCCAGCTTATCCTACCGGCGCGAGGCCCAGTGCATTTTGAAGTCAAGGCCCCATTGCTATGCTGAAGCTCAATGGTACCAGCCTGACACAATTTTGAGTGGCCCAGAGGCTAACCCAGCTATAGCAGCAAGGTAGGTCCGAGGGGTGGGATGCGAGGTGTCAGCGGCCCGCATTATTCCTGTGGAGACCACCACCACCACCTGGCCCCACAAAAATAATTTGAAATTTGACTTTTTGGTACCTCTGCTACTCTACGGCTTCGTAAAACTGCTCCACCCAGTTGTCTGTCAAAGTTGCAGTTGAGAACCTGTGTGCGTCACATAGGACATTGAGTTACACGTTGAAAGGGCCTACCGCCTGAGATTGGCGGGAGCTCTGGCTGTCCAGTGGAATGTTTCTTTGATGATGGCAGAGGCCAGCGCACTGGTGTAAACATAAGAACATAAGAAGTAGGAGTAGGCCAATCGACCCCTCGAGCCTGCTCCACCATTCAATAAGATCATGGCTGATCTGATCCTAACCTCAAATCTTCTATCACTCTCCATCCACCCGAACCCATGTGATCTCCCGGGAGAGGCGAAAAACCAGATAAAAAACCCAATGGCCAATTTGGGAGAAAAAAATCTGGGAAATTCCTCTCCGACCCATCTAGGCGATCGAAACTCATCCAGGAGATCACTCTGTCCCTATATTTTCTACAGTACTTACCTTCTGTAAAGGCGATCTCCACCCCAGCCAGGAACAGGAATAAAACCATCTCCTGAAATCTAACACAGAATTAGAACACAGTAGGAGCAGAACCAGGCTACACGGCCCCTGGGCCCACTCCACTACCCACAGGGCCATGACCATTCCGAACCTAGACTCATGTCCAATTTCCTGCCCGCTCCCCGTAACCCTTAATTCCCTTTACTTCTAGGAAACTATCTATTTCTGTTTTAAATTTATTTAATGATGTAGCTTCCACAGCTTTCTGGGGCAGCAAATTCCACAAACCTACCACCCTCTGAGTGAAGAAGTTTCTCCTCATCTCAGTTTTGAAAGAGCAGCCCCTTATTCTAAGATTATGCCCCCTAGTTCTAGTTTCACTCATCGTTGGGAACATCCTCACCGCATCCACCCGATCAAGCCCCTTCACAATCTTATATGTTTCAATAAGATCGCCTCTCATTCTTCTGAACTCCAATAGAGTCCAATCTACTCAACCTCTCCTCATATGACCACCCCCTCATCCCCGGGATTAACCGAGTGAACCTTCTTTGTACTGACTCAAGAGCAAGTATGTCTTTTAAGTATGGACGCCAAAACTGTATGCAGTATTCCAGGTGCGGTCTCACCAATACCTTGTACAACTGCAGCAATACCTCCCTGTTTTTATATTCTATCCCCCTAGCAATAAAAGCCAACATTCCATTGGCCTTCTTGATCACTTGCTGCACCTGCATACTAACTTTTTGAGTTTTGTGCACCAGGACCCCCAGATCCCTTTGTACTACAGTACTTTCCAGTTTCTTGCCATTAAGATAATAACTTGCTCTATGATTTTTCCTGCCAAAGTGCATAACCTCACACTTTCCAGTATTGTATTCCATCTGCCAAATCTCTGCCCACTTACTTAGCCTGTCTATGTCCCTTTGCAGGTTTTTTATGCCCTCCTCACTCACTACTTTCCATCCCATCTTTGTATCATCTGCAAACTTTGATATGTTACACTCGGTCCCCTCCTCCAAATCGTTAATATAGATTGTAAAGAGTTGGGGACCCAGCACTGACCCCTGCGGAACACCACTAGTTACTGGTTGCTAGTCTGAGAATGAACCATTTATCCCAACTCTCTGCTTTCTGTTAGAGAGCCAATCCTCCACCCACGCCAGAATATTACCCCCAATCCCGTGATTTTTTATCTTGAGCAATAATCTTTTGTGTGGCACCTTGTCAAATGCCTTTTGGAAGTCTAAATACACTATGTCCACTGGTTCCCCTTTATCCACCCTGTATGTTATTTCCTCAAAGAACTCAAGCAAATTTGTCAAACATGACTTCCCCTTCATGAAACCATGCTGAGTTTGTCCTATTAAATTATGTTTATCCAAATGTCCCGTTACTGTCTCCTTAACAATGGACTCTAACATTTTACCAACCACAGATGTTAGGCTAACAGGTCTATAGTTTCCAGCCTTCTGCCTACTACACTTTTTAAATAAGGGTGTTACATTAGCAGTTTTCCAATCTGCCGGGACCTTTGCCGAGTCCAGGGAGTTTTGGAAAATTATTACCAATGCATCCACAATCCCTACTGCCACTTCCCTCAAGACCCTAGGATGCAAGCCATCAGGTCCAGGGGATTTATCCGCCTTGAGTCCCATTATTTTACCAAGTACCACTTCCTTAGTGATTTTAATCGTATTTAGCTCCTTCCCCCCCCCCCCCAGAGCCCCCTGTTTGTCCAGTGTTGGGATATTCTTAGTGTCCTCTACCGTAAAGACTGATACAAAATAATTGTTCAGCGTTTTTGCCATCTCCATGTTTCCCACCATTAATTTCCCGGTCTCATCCTCTAAGGGACCAACATTTACTTTAGCCACCCTTTTTCTTTTTATATAACTATAGAAACTTTTGCTATCTGTTTTTATATTTTTTGCTAATTTACTTTCATAATCTATCTTCCCTTTCTTAATCAATCTTTTAGTTATTTTTTGCGTTCTTTTAAAGACTTCCCAATCTTCTATCCTCCCATTAGATTTGGCTACCTTATATGCCCTTGTTTTTAGTCGGATACTATCCTTAATTACTTTACTTAGCCACGGATGGCTATCTTTTCTTTTACACCCTTTTTTCCTCAGTGGAATATATATTTTTTGGAAGTTGTAAAACAACTCATTAAATGTACACCACTGATCATGTACCGTCTTACCCTTTAATCTATTTTCCCAGTCCACTCTAATCAATTCCGCTCTCATACCTTCATAGTCTCCTTTATTCAAGCTCAGCACGCTTGTTTGAGATCCAACCTTCTCACCCTCTAATTGAATATGGAATTCAACCATGTTATGGTCACTCATTCCAAGGGGATCCTTTACTGGGACATTTTTAATTAAACTGAGTGCTGAGCCATTTTTGTCCACTACCGGGTGACCCAAGTTAAAATCTACTGCATTGTCTTAGTTTGAAGTGGTGCGTGAGTAGCAGCATTCCACAAGCTGGTCCATCTAGCTTTAATGCCGTCACCCCTCCCTCACCCACCAATCCTCTGGTTGCTGTGGTAATTTCAGCCCGAGAGCTGGATTTAACTTGAATGTAACAGTTTTACTATAAATCAGACCAAGTTCCTTCCTTCCCGGAATGTGACACTGGGCCAACTGAAGCAATGCAGTATAAACAGTCACCACATCTATGACTTTTTCTGCTTTGTTCAGCCATCGCTGCTTTGTTCCATCTACCACATAGAATAAAAATATTTTGTTTGCACATACTCAGATGAATGTAAACATGCACAAACAGAAACAATAAAAACAAATCCCATGAAGGGGGCCTCCACTGAGAAGCAGCTGTGTAAACGGCACAGTTCCACTCAGTCTTTAAGCACAGATTCCCATACTGAGCCTGTTGCTGCTTGAAACCTACCCAAATGTTCCAAGCAGAGCCTTCAAGCAGCCTCAGATGTTTTTCCCCATTAAAACAAATGCTGTGCAAATGTTCAGAGAACACACAATGCAGAGGAGGAGAAAACTATGGAGCTAATGTACAGAGCTTTGTGACAGCGATGAACCCACCTTGAAAATAGATTTACTGATTAATTCTGCAAGAAAATGGAGCAAACACCACGTACAACATGTGCACATAGAGGCAAAGATTGTGCATTTTCACCTTCTCCTCCAATCTTTCTGTTATCCAAGTAAATTTTGCATAATGTTGAAGAGGAAAATACTTGCCATTTCCAAAAGCAATCTTGTGAATTTGCTTAGAAGATGTAAGCAATGGGGAAATGTTAAGGATTATCCAATTTAAGTTTTACTCTTTCATTGTAAGAATTAAACAGATTAGTTTTCTAAACATTTTCCTCCTCCTGTTTTGTTTGAAAGTTTTATCCTTTAATCCTTATGTCAGTTGATAGGAAATTATGGGATAAAATGAAATGTGTTATATTAATAAATGTGAAAATTGTTCCACTTCCTGTCAGATTGCCAGCAGTGAATGTAGCTGTGCTGCTGAATGGGAAATGAAGCTCCGTTTAGAAAATATCTTTCATAGGACCTCCAGCAATTCATTTTTCTTTCCTTTTGTGTGTGCGTGAGAGAAAATACATCTTTATAATGTTCAATTAGAATTTTTAAAAAACAAACCGGTTTTAATTTGGAAAATCTCATGCACAGGTACAAAACGCAATATTTCTTCATTGCTAATAGAAGTCTAGAAGGAACAGTCGTGATGGGTCAAATGGTCTTTACTCATTGCTGTTGTCTTATCGTCATAAGAACATAAGTAGGAGGAGCAGGAGTAGGCCATACGGCCCCTCGGGCCTGCTCCGCCATTCAATAGGATCATGGCTGATCCGAATCTAGACTCGCGTCCACTTCCCTGCCCTCTCCCCGTAACCCCTAATTCCCTTATCTGCTAGGAAACTGTCTATCTCCGTTTTAAATTTATTTAATGTTGCAGCTTCCACAGCTCTCTGGGGTAGCAAATTCCATAGATTTACTACCCTCTGAGTGAAGAAGTTTCTCCTCATCTCAGTTTTGAAAGGGCAGCCCCTTATTCTAAGATTATGCCCCCTAGTTCTATTCTCACCCATCAGTGGAAACATCCTCACCGCATCCACCCGATCAAGCCCCCTCACAATCTTATGTTTCGATAAGATCGCCTCTCATTCTTCTGAACTCCAATGAGTAGAGGCCCAACCTACTCAACCTTTCCTCATACGTCAATCCCCTCATCTCCGGAATCAACCGAGTGAACCTTCTCTGAACCGCCTCGAGAGCAAGTATATCTTTTCTTAAATATGGAAACCAAAACTGCACACAGTATTCCAGGTGTGGCCTCACCAATACCCTGTATAACTGCAGCAAGACTTCCCTGTTTTTATACTCCATCCCCCTTGCAATAAAAGCCAAGATTCCATTGGCCTTCCTGATCACCTGCGTACTAACTTTTTGTGTTTCATGCACCAGGACCCCCAGATCCCTTTGTACTGTAGCACTTTGCAGTTTCTCTCCATTTAGATAATAACTTGCTCTTTGATTTTTCTGCCAAAGTGCATAACCTCACACTTTCCAATATTATATTCCATCTGCCAAATCTCTGCCCACCCACTTAGCCTGTCTATGTCCTTTTGCAGGTTTTTTATGTCCTCCTCACTCACTACTTTCCCTCCCATCTTTGTATCGTCGGCAAACTTGGATATGTTGCACTCGGTCCCTTCCTCCAAACCGTTAATATAGATTGTAAAGAGTTGGGGTCCCAGCACTGACCCCTGCGGAACACCACTAGTTACTGATTGCCAGCCCGAGAACGAACCATTTATCCCAACTCTTTGTTTTCTGTTAGATAGCCAATTTTCCACCCATGCCAGTATATTACCCCCAATCCCGTGATTTCTTATCTTGATCAGTAATCTTTTGTGTGGATTGCCTGTATTGCGATTGCACCACCCCTGACGTGCTAATTTAAATTCAGTAATTTAAAAATAGTATATATTGCTGTGGTTATTATTTGAATTGTTTTCAAACAGTAACAGAGCTGCTCTCCTGTCCGGGTTACTGTTTTAATTGAAAGTGAACTGAACAGACATCAGCTGCATGGTGCTGCCTGCCTGTGAGTCTGACCTGTTTCACAGGCTGTCATGGGACAATGATAGAAGCAATAAACTCTCTGTCATGTCTGTCATTCCCCTTCATCTAGACGGAGGTGGGGCCAGTCGGGTTAGATGTGCAGTTGAGGATGTGGTATACCATCATTTAAAATAAAATGCAGCAAGGCATATCACTCTTTGTAAAGCATTTTATGGTAACCAGCAAACAGACACAGTATTCCACTGAAATTCAGTTTGGGTTACTGCTGGAGTGATTCAATCGGAATTGGCTTCTAAATGTGTCATAGACGTGACAAAGTATTACACGTGATAGAAATGAAAAATAGATGGGGAAAAGATTGAAACTGTTCCACAGATTGTTCTCTGCAGGATGGGGAAAATTCTTGGTTGCAAAGCTAGTTCAGTTATGAAACAGTTAAATGTACTTGAAAGGCATTGAGTCATTTTATTGATTGTCAGGAACTTAAATAAAAAGATTTTGAGAAACCATTCAAGTTTAGCAATGTGAAATCAAACCGGGATATAAAATGAAGCAGGTTAGTCAGGTGGCACATGTATTATTATCAAACGGGAAGATGTGATTTCCCATGTGACAAATTCTTGATCTTGGCCACAGTGTGGTAGGTAAGTGCTTCCTAAAAAGTGGTGAATTGTTCAGAAGGCAAATCAGTCTATGGGGAAGATTTTGAGGCCTCCTGCATGGTGGACAACAGTGCACCACAAAATGGTGGGGAATGACTTACCACCCTGTTCCCACCATCGCCGTGGCCGCCACAATCTTCCCCAGGCCTACCATTGGGTAGCCAGAGCGCCCGCCTCAGTTAAGCGGGAGACCCTTTTAATATGCAAATCAGGGTCCTTTGCAATGCACAGAACTTTGTTTCCCATTTTGGAGCAGTACTGCAAAGGTAAGTTGTACTGTATCTTTATGGAGTCAGGAGAAGCTTCCCGTTAGGACCCCCCTGCCCACGGACCCACCGGACCAGGGTCCGGCTATGCCCGCCTGATATTGCGGTGGACCGGAGCCGTACATAGAAAAGAGAAAATATTGGGGAGGGGGGAAGAAAAGTAAGAATAGAATCCTATCTTCTATGTTTCTATGCCCCACCTACCTACTAAAGTTCGTATCTGTGGTTGGAACAGGAAAAAAATTCTATGTGAACTTCTTTAAAGGAAGCAAATTGATGGAAAAGAAATCAATTTGACAACATTTCTGCAGAGACAGTTCTTCATAAAATGTTTACAGTGGTTTCTCAGACCTTGGCATAGTAGTCAGCACACAAGGGATCCGAGAGAGGGTACAGAGGGTTAGACTTCAGCTCATCGCTTATCTGGGGAGGTGCATCAGCTCTAAGCTTGAAAGGTTCATTAGGTCAGCATCTGTGCACTGTCAGTCGGAGGAAACAGTGAGGGACTCCATTCACTAAAAAAGGTGGAGGAAAATGGTCCCACACTGGGACCCGACTGCATTAACCTTTCACTAACACTACTTGGTTCCCCAGCAATGCTGCATTAGAGCAACAGAAGGAGGATTGAGGTACAATCAGTGCAAGCCTTGAATTTATATGTTGCATATTGTTGAATGCTGGGAAATCATGTTTGTTGTGTTATCACTGTAGAGATATGAGAGAGCTTTGCATTGCTCTGAAAAAGTAATGTTACACAGTGTGTAGTACACTTCCTGATCTGTTTTGAAAATAGAACTGGTGCTGCTGTCATAGCAGTCATTCAGTTGTGTAGTGCCATTTACCTTCAGGTCCTATATTACTCTTGTCTAATATCTTTTCAGCTTTGTTATGCCTCATTTGCTGTGCTCAGTGAATAATTGTAAGAAAAGTACAAAAGAATATATAGTATACAATATCAAGAATAACATATCTAAGGGAGTAAATCAGCTTCACAGCTTTGCTGACATTTCTAAGTTTGTCTACATAACAGCAGTCACTGCATTTCAAAAAGTAATTCATTGCATGAAGTACTTGAAACATATTTACCCAATATAATTGCAGGTAGTATTTTTCATTGTAACACTTTGAGCATCTCTCATGCTTTATGACTTAAGAACTATTCTACTGAATTACTGTCTAGTTGATTTCTACCATATATGCCGTATATATGCATATTTTATTTAAAACACTTCATAGTCTCCTCCCCTTCTCTAGCCTTGCCTCTAAATTGTTCATCTGAACTGTTTAGATGGTCTAGCTGAGAACTCCTTCTTGAGCACTATTAGTGCCACTCCATGTTGGCTATTATGAGACATGCTTTGTGTGTGTGAGGAAATTGTTTCCCATCTTCAAGGAGGGTGTTTCACAGTTGAAAAACACTCCAGCCAGCGACATTGGCAGGAACCAGTCAAACTGTTTTATGGGGTGGTGTGGAGATGCCGGAGTTGGACTGGGGTGGACAAATGTAAGAAGTCACACAACACCAGGTTATAGTCCAACAGCTTTATTTGAAGTCACAAGCTTTCGGAGCGCTGCTCCTTCGTCAGGTGAAGTGGAGAGATGCATAAAGACACAGCTTATATAGTCAGAGAATAATGTCAGATCTTTACAGGTAATCTTTCTAACTGCCATTTATCACACCTCGGCAGAGAGATAATCACAGCAATCAAAGGTGTGAATGGTGTCCAAACAGGTCAGTCAGGAAAACATTACATCAAAGAACAATGAGGTGGGGTCACAAGGGGTCAAATGTTGCAGATGCTGGGGTCTGTGTGAAGAACAAAAAAACAGACAAAAAACATTTTTTTTGCTGGAAATCACAGCAGGTCCGGCCGCATCTGTGTAGAGAGAACAAGCCAACAACGACTCGAGTCTGGATGACCCTACGTCAGGTGGGGTTACATGTAGCGTGACATGAACCCAAGATCCCGGTTCAGGCCGTCCTCATGGGTGCGGAACTTGGCTATCAGTTTCTGCTCGATGATTTTGCGTTGTCGTGTGTCTCGAAGGCCGCCTTGGAGAATGCTTACCCGAAGATCGGAGGCTGAATGTCCTTGGCTGTGATTTCCAGCAAAAAAAATGTTTTTTGTCTGTTTTTTGTTCTTCACACAGACCCCAGCATCTGCAACATTTGACCCCTTGTGACCCCACCTCATTGTTCTTTGATGTAATGTTTTCCTGACTGACCTGTTTGGACACCATTCACACCTTTGATTGCTGTGATTATCTCTCTGCTGAGGTGTGATAAATGGCAGCTAGAAAGATTACCTGTAAAGATCTGACATTATTCTCTGACTATATAAGCTGTGTCTTTATGCATCTCTCCACTTCACCTGACGAAGGAGCAGCGCTCCGAAAGCTTGTGACGTCAAATAAAGCTGTTGGACTATAACCTGGTGTTGTGTGACTTCTTACATTTGTTTTATGGGGTGTCATCAAATAAAATCAAATACCGGTGGCAGACATAAAATTCCAGCCCTGAACACGGTGCTCTACTTCTAGAGCTCTGAGATTTAAGAGTTTATATTATGCAACTGACCAGGATCCGACAACATTGGTCTTTAACCTGAAGTGAAGTATTTTAGAAAGAATCGTTTCATCAGAAAGCAGCATGCTGTTAAGTCATTAGAAACATTTCTTCTGTTTTTCTAGCACAAACTAAATACAGATTCATTTCCCAGTTTACATCTGCATTACAGAAACAATTAAATTTTATGTGCAGTGGGTGAACATCTGTTTGCTGAACATCATTGGAAATCATTTTCATTACGAGTGATTACGTCAAAGCTATTAATGCTGCAGTACAGTTATCATCATGCATCAGCAGTACAGAATTCACTGGCTGTTGTAACCTCCACTGAAAGCTACTGTAACAAAGAAAACCTAACTAAAAACAAAATAAAACCAACCAATAATATTGCTGGGCATGTATTGAAAAAAGATATCCTGAAACTATATCAATACTGTTATCTCACCTCAGGGTTCAGATGCCAATTATAAATGACTCCATTGTTGTGCTTGCAGTTCCCAATGTCATCTGAACCCTTTGGCCTTGTAAGCATTCCCAAATATTATTTTCTCTGCAATGCATCCAAGATGTTATAGTAGTGAATCTCAAACTGCTTTTAATCTAAGATTGTGCTATAAACATGTAATATACAACTGAAGCAAGCAGTTGTTTCTTGCATATATTCCTGGAAGTAACTGAGTACTTGGTGCATTCTTAAGACATTTCTCTGACCATTATTTTAATGTTTCCATTAAAATAGAGACACGGTAATGCTGCAAGAATTTGTTCAGTAGTTGTACACTAATATCGGCAACAATATCTGAATTATACTATTTTCTTTTTTAAACATACTGAGTTCCTTGTTCTTTACTCTCCTGTAATCTCACTTGTTTGTCTTATTCACAGGGATCATAGAATCATACAGCACAGAAGGAGCTTGTTTGGCCCATCGTGCCTGTGCTGGCTCTTTGGTAGAGCTATCCAATTAGTTCCACTCCCCTGCTCGTTCCCTATAGCCCTGCAGAATTTTCCCCTTCAAGTTTTTATCCAATTCCCTTTTGAAAGTTATTAATGAATCTGCTTCCTTCACCCTTTCAGGCAGTGCATTCCAGATCATCATAACTCGTTGCATAAAAATATGTTTCCACATGTCGCCTCTGGTTCTTTTGTCAATTACCTTAAATCTGTGTCCTCTGGTTACCATCTCTTCTGCCACTGGAAACAGTTTCTCTTTATTTACTCTATCAAAGCCCTTTGTGATTTTGAACATCCCTATCAGATCTCCCCTTAACCTTCTCTGCTCTAAGGAGAACAAGCCCAGCTTCTCTAGTCTCTCCACATAACTGAAGTCTCGCATCTCTGGTACTATTCTAGTAAATCTCTTCTGCACCCTCTCCAAGGCCTTAACGTCCTTGCTAACCGTGTGGTGCCAAGAATTGGTCACAATACTTCAGCGGGAGCCAAACCAGTGTTTTATAAATGTTTAGCATAACTTCCTTGCTTTTGTACTCTATGCCTTTATTTATAAAGCCAAGGCCCCATATGCCTTTTTAACAGCCTTCTCAACTCGTCCTGCCACCTTCAAAGATTTGTGTACTTGCACCCCCTTTCAAATTGTACCATTTAGTTTGTATTGCCTCTTCTCATTCTTCCTATCAAAATGAATCCCTTCACACTTCTCTGCATTAAATGTCATCTTCCATGTGTCTGCCCATTTCACCAGTCTGTCTATGTCCTGCTGAAGTTTGTTACTATCTTCCTCATTGTTTACTACATTTCCAAGTTTCGTGTCATCTGCAAACTTTGAAATTATACTGTGCATACACAAGTCCAGGTCATTAATATATATCAAAAGGTGCAGTGGTTCCAATACCGACCTCTGGGGGACACCACTGTATACTTCCCTCCAGTCTGAAGAACAACCATCCACCAATACTCTCTGCTTTCTGTCCCGTAGCCAATTTCACATCCACGCAACCACTGCCTCTTTAATCCCATGGGCTTCAATTTTGCCAACAAGTTTATTTAATCAAATGCCTTTTGAAAGTCCATATATACAATATCAACCGCACTACCCTCATCAATCCTCTCCGTTACTTCCTCAAAGAACTGAATCAATTTCCACCCTTAATTCCCTCAGCAATCTAGGATGTATCCCACCCGAACCGAGAGACTTTTTGACTTGAGTGCTGCCAACCTTTTAAGTGCCTCCTCTTTATTTTTATCCTATCTAATTTCTCTACTACCACCTCCTTTACTGTGACATTGGCAGCATCCTCTTTTTTTTTTTAATGAAGACAGATGCAAAGTTACTCATTTAGTACCTCAACCATGCCCAGTGCATACCTCCACAGGAATATCCTTGTGAATCCCACCCTTCGATTACGATTTAAGTTTAAGTTTGGGTGGGATTTGAGCTCATGACCATTGGGTTGTTGGTCCAGTACCATAATCATCAAGTGATCGTACCCATGCACCAGAGTGTAGTTGAAACATCTGGCAAACCTACTATCCTTATGACTATACTTCCAGGGGTGTTTCCTTAAGGAGCCTTTTCTGTAGAGCTAACAATAAACTAATTTAGCATATATGACATTGGTGCGATGGCACGTCGTGGCACAAATCTGGGATTGCTTCAGCAAAAGACCACTTATCCATTAATGCTGTATCAGATAGGTTTGGAAATGCACTTGTGGATGTTTGATTCATATAGTGTGGTCTTGCTCTCTTGTGGAACATTGTTGATAGGAAATGGTAACTGATTCAGAATATTACAGGGCAGAATGAGGCTATGTAGCACATTATGCCTTTGTTGGCTTTCTGAAAAAGCTGTACACTTAGTTCCATTCTCCTCCCCATTCAAATATATATGGCTATCAGATTGCTCCCGATTGAGATGTGGTTCTAGGGGAGGTTAGTCACGTAACCGTACCAAATAGAGTGCATGAATTTGTGGAGTTAGCTGTCAAGGTGAGGGAATCAATTGCTATAAAGCAAGTGGAAATCTAATGAGGCTCTCACATAATGGAGTTTGGAGAACATTTCAATGATCAGTGATTTCTAGGGGCAGGTTGCTGAACAATAGTTGCAAAGTGTAATGGCTGTGCTTGGTGTAGTATAAGTATTATCGTGCAAAGGCTGATCACCTCAGGCAGGGGACTGTTTTTGGATTGTTACCGAAATCGTCAGTCATCTTGCTGCTTAGGATTCTGTCTTGTCCTTTTACTTTTTTCTGTTTGGTGTATGAAGAGGGAAAAGATGATCAAGTATTTTTATTACCCGAGGTGTATCTTAAGTGTTTTACGTTATCTTTTCAAGCTCAAAGTTGGAATAATAAGATTTAATTGAGCAGAATGCTCTTTTCGCCCAGTTGGTTATGCTGCTTCTATTGATAAATTCAGTGGGGTTTTTTTTGTTTGTATCATACACTTTCGAAGCCATTTATTCTTAAAAATAACTCGCTTTACTCTCACTTAACATTTGTATGGTTTGAGATGTGCGAATAGTCATCGTGGTTGCAACCTTTTTTCCTAGTGAGACAGAACTGATGTGGATGAATGGGTGAGACACTCTATCCGGCAGCAAAGAGAAAGAAGCTTCACTTTGTAAATTACATGGCAAATAACACCAGCACTGTAGCTGCTGTTGAAGCAAGTTTCAAAATGGCACCCTACTAGAGTTCTTTTTCCACAAACTGCATTTGTAGTTAGTGAGCTACCATCCCCTCTCCGCTGCATCAACAAAGGCAAACTATATTAGCTTAACCCCTTCCTTCCCCCAAATATATTTCCTTCATACTGCCTCAGCATCAACTTCCCGATTCTTCCAAGTCTAACTTCCTTCTGAAGCGACGGCTCCATTGCCATTGCGCTCATCTGTGCCTCCCAGGCTAAGACACTGCTCAGTTTCTGCAATTATTCTTTGTTCCGCCAACTGTTGACTCCACCCAAAAGCATGCTCCTACCCCCACACCTGGTTGTATGGGTGCTGAACACAATTCAGCTCTTCGAGAAACAGCCTGGCCAAAAGTGCTAATGGAATGTTGGCCTTTATCTCAAGGGGGTTGGAATTCGAAAGTGAGGAAGTGATGCTTCAGTTGTATAGAGCCTTGGTCAGACCACATCTGGAGTACTGCATTCAGTTTTAGACACCAAGCCTTGGGAAAGCTATATTGGCTTTGCAAGGGGTACGACATAGAAGTTTGAGGGATGATCTATTCAAGGTGTTTAAAATAATATAATTTGATAGGGTAGATGCAGAGAAATTATGTCTTCCATCCTCACCCCTGAAATCAAATGTGAAGAGCTTGTACTTTTCTTAAGCTCTAAAAGTGAGGCTACTGCATTGACGACTGTTTTGACTCAACACCTGATCATTCAACTATGCTTCCTTGGTCCAATGCTCACTCTAATTTTCAACTGCTTTATCTCCTCTGGCATTGTTTTACCCCCTCTGTCAAAACTATTGTCACCATTCCTTTCCTTAACAGCCCTTTTTAAAACTATCTGTACCTTCTAAGTCTCCAACCTCTCTATTCTCTCTAGATACTCAAATATGTTATCGTCACCCTACTCCTGCCACCCATGTTTGAATCCCTGCTGACCAGTTTCCATCCTACCCACAGCACGGAGACTTCCTTGGCCAAAGCCACCAATGCCATTCAGTGCAACTTGAACCATGGCATGTTATCTCTTCTGAACCTCTCTTTGATATGGTCAGATACTCCATCTCCCTCTATTGGGTCTCTTCTATGGGTTTATTTTGGCCCAACTGCATGACATCGCTCTTTCATTCCTACCCTCCATAATATTGTCAGTGCATCTCCTACAATGACTTGTCTTTTCACGCCCCCACAGTCATCCCTTCTATGTGTACCAAGGTTCCATGCTGGGCCTCTCCTATTTGTTACCTCAATGTTGTCACTTGGCAACATTATCCATAAGCATGGGGTCAGCTTTCATATGTGGGCAACAACACCAAGCTTTGCCCATCAACCATCATCCTTTACGATAGCAAAACCATCATCCTTTACTCCTGAACTGTTGCAGTGTTCTATAATTGCCTGTCTGAAATCGTAGCTGAGACATAACATTCTCCAGCTCAACATTACAAAGATTAAAGCCATGCTGTTCACACTCTACCAGAAATGTTGCACCTTAGCTCCCAAGTTCATCCCTCTTCTTGGCTGCTTATTCAAGCTGACCCTGATGATGCACACCTTCAAACACTACATCCAGCACATCATTAAGTACATCTATTTGCACCTCCATAATGTGGCCTGCCTGTATCCTTAGCCCCTGCTCTGCTGGAACTGTCATAGTGCTCACCTCCCAAGTTTCTTCCTACATCATAGTACATTAGTGTCAGCTGTGGCTCAGTGGGTAACACTCTTGCCTCTGAGTCAGAAGATTGAGCACAAAAATCTAGGCCGACAGTCCAGTGCTGCACTGTCGAAGATGCCGTCTTTCAGATGAGACGTTAAACCGAGGCCCCGTCTGCTCCCTCAGGTGGACGTAAAAGATCCCATGGCACTATTTCGAAGAAGAGGAGGGGAGTTATCCCCGGTGCCCTGGCCAATATTTATCCCTCAATGAACATAACAAAAACAGATTCTCTGGTCATTATCACATTGCTGATTGTGGGAGCTTGCTGTGTGCAAATTAGCTGCCGTGTTTCCTGCATTACAACAGTGACTACACGTCAAAAAAAAGCGCTTTGAAACATCCGGTGGTCGTGAAAGGCACTATATAAATGCAAGTCTTTTTTTCTTATTGTGTCAGTTTGACTCAATTAGCAACATTGTTGCCCCTGAGTCCGAAGGTTGTGGATTCAAAGCCCACTCCAGCACTTGAGTATATAATCGAGGGTGACACTTGAATGCAGTACTTTCAAATGAGATGTTAAACCGAAGCTCTATCTAAACGTTGAGGTGGAGATAAAAGTCCCATGGCACTATTTGAGAAGAGCAGGGAGTCCTCCTAGACCTCTGGCTAACATTCATCCCTCAATCAACACCCTCAAAAAAAAAAAAAAAAAAAAAAAAACAACAACCACAAATTGACTGGTCATTCATTTGCTGTTTGCATGACCTTTCTGTGGCCTAATTGGCCAAAATTGCAGAAACACAGTGTGTGTACGTCAAGCAATTCATTCATTCTGAGGCACTATATAAATGCAAGTCCTTTGCACAAAATCCACCTCATTTGGAATTGTGCCCCCAACTAAGATCCACTCACCTATCACCCCTGATCTTGCCATCGTCGACTGACACCCTGTCACTCAATGCATTAATTTTGAAATTCTTATCCTTTTACATGGCTTTACTCCATCCTACCGATGCAACCTTTCAATGCTATGTTCCAGCTCATATGCTCTGCTCTTCTAACTCTGATGAATGTCTGTCTCTCTGCTCCACAGTCACTATACCCCTACTCTATGGAATTCATTTTTTCCATTCGTCTGTGCCCTATCACATGTCTCTCAATTTCAAAAGCCTCATCAAAATCTACCTATTCGGCGCCTTCAGTTACCTCCTCCTAACTTCTGTTTCTGATACCCCTTTTGTAAAGTGCCTTGAGACATTTTTGTACTGTAAAGGCAGTATTTTACTGCAAGTTTTTGTTTTGATGAAGCAGCTGTCTTAGTAACTAATGAGTCCTTTAATTAGAAATGAAAAATCTACCATAGCCTGTGTCTCATCAGTCTCCATAGTCATTTGTTTGTGCCAGCAGTCAAGAATTTCTCTCTCATTTTTCTTGCCCGTCTTTCTCCCTCCTTTCCCTTTATCCTCTCTTGCCCCCTTCTTTCTCTCTTCCTGCCTCTAGTCTCTTCCCCTTCCTTCTCTCTTTGACCCCCCCCCCCCCACCCAATCACACCAAGAGAAGATAAGGGAACATTATTATAAATCTGATTCCTGAAAGTGTGCAGACCACGATCCCGGCAGTAACACCAGAGAGATGCACCCATTGGTGCTCGCCAGTATCAGCCCACCAGAGTTCAGTCAGTGGGAAGCCACTTCATTTGCATAGGGCTGGCAGGTTCCCACACCACACATACTATAGCTGCATCTCGGGTGCCCACCTGCCCCACACTGCTGAAAACTCCAGCACCAGGCTACCATCTGGCATTTTCCACCATCCTTTGTCCCCTGGGGGCTGATCGAAAAAATTAAAATGAAGTCTCCCCATTTTCAATGTCCAGGCTGCTTCCCTAGCCTATGTGCACCCCACCCTCCCTTCACCCCACCATTGGTACCAGAGCTTTAAGCCACCTCCGTCCTTTTCTTTGAAACTTCTCCTATTATTTATGTGTTTTGGGGATGTGGGTGACACTGGCAAAGCTGCATTTAGTCTCCATCCTATTTGTATGTGAAGCTTGAGATTCTTTCTAGAAATGAGACAAACCATGCCTACAATTGATAATTTAACATCTTAGCTCATTGAGTTGTGCTGCGATATTCATTACAGGATCATAAAAAGAGAATTGGGGGGTTACAAGATTATGATCAACCATGATTGTAATCTTACCAAATGACCGTGAGAGGTTTTGCTGAAAAGTAATGTACTGTTTTATCAGGTTATAAAACTCCCTGTATGTATTATTTTGGATAATAGACTTGCTGTAATTCATGTAGTTCTGATAGACCTTGAGTCATTTTATGATGTACAGAGACTAAGTGATGGCTGAGACAGGATGGTACAGAGCTATGACATGTTGTTAAACACAATCTAACACACATTTCAATATGTATAGTATAGTATTGACATTTTCTTCCCACTGGAATTCATATTTTACATTTGTGACTGTTATGCTATGGCTACAAGATTTGTCCCATCTAGTTTCATTCGTGTAACAGGAAGGACTATTACAGAAGTGTAATGGGTGTCCATTGACGGGAAGAAAATGTTTTACTCCGATAATAGACTGTGCATTTCAGAGGTAAAGTGGCTGCGTGTGTATTCTAATCTAATTGTTGTCTAGTATGGCAGCCATTTTCCACACGTGTCATCTCCTTGTCTTCTATTTCGCAGGGGGAATCACTTAGTTCTATGAAATTAAATGAAACAAGATTGGGCGACCCAAAGACGTAGACCCTTCTTGCAGGCCTCGGTAGCAGAATATATCTGTCAAATACAGATGGAGACAAAATTTACTTGATAAACTGACTACCCTGTTTTGTTAGCTTTGCAGATGAGTTTCATTTCCATGCGGAATGTGTTTTTCCTTTTTATTAGTGTGGCTGAATGTCATCTGATCTTCCTTTTAATGGTGCAAGTGTTTTCCTTTGCATTTCTTTAAGAGATGACAGTTGCATTTTAAAATTATGCCAGAAGTCTCTTGTCTCGCATCTTGACATTTTTATTATATATATAAATGTGCTAACCACATACAGGGCGTATTATAATGAGATATGTTTGTTAGTACTGATTTGATGGTTCTAAAAGTCAGCCTAGTTAGGCAACCAAGAAAAAATGCTACAGCTTTAAAATGCTGTCGCAATTGGTGAATTTAGTATAAATACCAATAATAAATAGGGAATTGATGACTGACACCTTTCATTGATCACTATGCTACTATGTAGAAGCTTCAGTGTGCAGCTCTGATCCTGAGTATGTTAGCAGTTTTCTTATTAAGTCAAAGGGTATTATTTTCAGAGTCATCTTTTGTCCTTTTCTATGTTATTGTTCTTTTAAATTATCCCTGATAATAGCTACTCAAAGCTCGGTTAAAGACATGGTTAATAAATATGCTTTGCCAGAAGCTTTCAAAAATCAGTAGCCTAAAAGCTTTTATAGCACTAATGCTTTTTTGTGCATTCATATCGACTTAGCAAGGTAAAGCTCTCTTTTAAACTATTTTACTTGGGGTTCTAACACAGCAGATGCAGCAGGGAGTGCGAGTTTCAGATGAATTGCTGGGCTCCGACAAACTCCGATGAAACAAAAGATGCCCGACTGCTGATAAATCTAAGCTGAAAGTTACCCTAGCCTTTGTCATTCATTGCTATTCATATTTGGAAAGCAGACTGCTGTGATAATTGATTTGATGGTCCAGTCTGACTGAAGCACTTCTGGGCATAGAAAGCCTCCGAGATGCCAAAAAAGAAGAAAAGGTGGGAATGAAATAATGCAAGCCTTCTCCTCCGAGGCATGTGGCCCAGTTTCTTCCAGAAAACATGCTTTTTAGTTGCCGGATGAACTACAAGACTGACCATAAAGCGGCAGCCAGAGAAAAATGGGTATTCACAGGGACATAATGCAGGGTACATTTTGAACTGGCAGGTGTATAAAAGAAGTATGCTGTGGAATTAATCTGATTCTTAACGGACTCTATCCAGTGGAGTACCTTTTGCAAGTTCTTTGTTAGTGAACAAAAGTGCCTGCTTTTAAAGAGGCTTTGAATTTTTTTTAGCCTTTGAAAGTTGAATTGATGTTTCAAAAAACAATAAATTATAGTGAAAGGCAATATATTGTCTGACAGACTAGAGCTTCCTTGTAAGATGTGTGTCAGATACCACAGTACAATAAAGAACCTTCTCTATAACACCCCACCCCCTATTCTGACTGCATGCTCATATTCACCTCAATGTTTCCTGCTTATATGAATAACTCAACGGGTCTAGTGTAGGTTCATTGAAGAGATAAAGAGGAAGTTCAGAAACATGTGACCTCTTCATCGCAGCTGTCACGTTTGCTGATCTTGTCTTGTAAATTGTTATTGTACTGATGTCCTGTGTTTTGACAGAAAACCTAAAATATTCAGTTATGTCCTCTGTGGACCATCTTCTGTCACTGGATAATGTTTGAATTGTAAACATATCAACGTATAATTTATACAGGTATACTCACCTTTTGGTCAACCACCGTACTCTTAAGTACACAACATTTGTCTCTGTTTAATTGCTTACTCTCTTTTACAGAAATCTAAATGAGCTAGTGGCCAAGTTGAAGCAAACTGTCACCTCAGATGATAACTTGGGCACACCATCTTTATATCTTTTCAGAATTTTTTTCATTATGTGAGCTTTCTAGAGGTTGATCTTTGGGTGTATGATCGATGATACAGATAGATTGTGGGCGGGGTGAGGGTGCGGGGGGACAAGTGGAATCAGGTATAACTGATCTATGAATGTTCTTAGTCCTCACCAGGACTTTGAAAACTAAATTGAAGGTTTGTGCCATTAATAAAATTGCGTCATTATCTTGCTTGTCCCCATGGTGCGGTCCTTATACAGCCAAGGAAAGAGTATGATTTGAGGAACCATGTTGCGTACACAAAAGATAGGTTTACCTGCCTCAGCTGGAGTATTGTAAAACGAGTGATACTTTTTTATTTATCTTGTTTTTAAAAGGTTTCAAAACACCAAGTACTTTTCTGTAGCATTTTAGAGCCTGAGATTTTTTTCTTGGTAAATATGAGCCTACATTTTAAAATCTTAAGCTCAAGGTGGTATGTTTTTCATGGTCAGTAATTATGTGTAAAATTAAGTATATTAGGCTTGTTAAACAAAAAAAGCACCTTAGAAACAAATAAGGTTGCAAAGGGACATTGGGCCAGTTCTGTACAATACTGGAGTGTATTGATAAACCCTGGGAGAACTAATTATGTTTTTAAGCTGCATCATAACTGCAGTTGTTCAGATTGTGATTTTCAAAACTGTCCTTTATAATTAATCATCATGAATATTATTAACAGCAATTATCATAGAACAATGTGGGGGTTGGGGGGATTTATAAATAGTCCTCTCATAGTAAACTAGAAAATGCAAACCACTTCATAGTTCTTAATATAATCCCAAGTTGTGTTGTATACCTAAGAGGATTTAAAAGATATGCTTTGTATTACGGTATTTCAATTGCACAAGTAAGTATTGGGGGGGGGGGTGGGGGTAGGCAGTGAGAATCCGCATTCTTCCTTGCCCATGTTGAAGAGTTTAATCTTGTAAAGTTTTATGGGATTTATTACAGCCACTTGGCTTTTATAGTAGGGAAAGTGCATCTGCATCACTTAATAAAAAAGGTCAGAGCAACCATTCTGATCATTGAAGCATAATGCGGCAAATTAGGTAGCTTTTTTATAACTTATCTGTCTGCAGGAATACTGAAAGATATTTTAAAGAAGTTTTTGAATATTTTAAAGTACAAAGAACATCAAATGAATTATGGCCCTCCAGCTCATGTCATGAAAATATGAACATTTTCTATATAGTCAAAATAATAATTGTGGAAAAGAAAACAGATTTTTTTTCTTTCATGTCCATGTAGTTTGGAATATTTTGCTATTTGATTAAACCTGGACTATGATGTGTAAATCTGTTTGTACATTATCGAACACTAACGCAATTTAGTTTCAGCGGTGGCTCAGTGGGTTGCACACTCGCCTCTGAGTCAGAAGGTTGTGGGTTCAAGTTCCACTCCAGAGACCTGAGCACAAAAATCTAGGCTGACACTCCAGTGCAGTGCTGAGGGAGTGCTGCACAGTCGGAGGTGCCGTCTTTCGGATGAGATGTTAAACCGTTCTCTTAGGTGGACGTAAAAGATCCTGTGGCTGCTACTATTTTGAAGAAGAACAGGTGAGTTATATTTATCCCACAATCAACATCACTAAAACAGATTACCTGGTCATTATCACATTGATGTTTGTGGGAGCTTGCTGTGCACAAATTGGCTGCCGCGTTTCCTACATTACAACAGTGATTACACTTCAAAAAGTACTTCATTGGCTGTAAAGTGCTTTGGGACGTCTGGTGGTCATGGAAGGCGCTATATAAAGGCAAGTCTTTTTTTCTTTTATGGTTGCTTCTCTAGAAAATACCTACAGAAAAGTTTGTGAAGTACTGAGAGCCAGACTCTTACATTATTAGTTATAACTGCACTACTCTTTGGTATGGAACACACACCCAAATTAGCAGCTCTTTGCTGCGCACTTAGCACGCATTCACACTCCACTTGTAGCGTAGCTTCTGCAGTTGCTGCCCAAATGCAGCCTGAATCTGTAACCAGGACCCAACCTGAGGACAGAGAGAAGCTGAGTAGTGAGAGGAAGAGGAATCTGAATGCACTCAGTCACGCATTCACATACGTGCAGACATTTTCTTAACCACCCAGCAGCCATTGCTGTTTTCACGACTTTTGAACATTAACGTGCCAAAATTATAATTTGAAGCTTTTAGGGTGCAAGTAACATATAACTAACCCACCAGATTAACGACGCCATATCCGGAATGAAGTTTTGCAATATGCACAGTAAATAAAACTAATAGATAAGAGCATTTTACTGCACCAAAATTTGTTTTACCGGGAATTTTCTCCGGAGTTCTCCCAAGCTGCCACTAACATTGGTGAAAGATTAGCAGAAAGCCTGTTTGTATGTACAGGAAACTCTCATTTAAACAGCACCTAAATATCTGGAATTCTCTATTAACCGGCAAAATTCTCACTCCGAAAACAACACCTCAATAACCAGCAATGTTGCCGAGTCTGAGTCTCCCGCGGTGGCCGAGTTAGTCCAAACTGCCACTTCTCGGCTTCTTGGTGCTGTCTGAAGTTGGAACACCTCAATACCCCTGTAACAGGAGTCTGACTCTCCTGCGCTGCCGGTAGTCTCTTCTGATCCACGACTTTACAGGGGTACTGTGTGTCTCCCATGCTGCTAGTAGTCATTGCATTGCATTACCCTCAACTGACAGTACTGTACTTAATCAAGCATCTTCCACTATCCATTTAACACAACATTCTGTAGGTGAGTACCCAGTTACTGTATACTGCACGTTTATTGATTTTTTAAAATTTTTCTTTGTTAAAAATAGCCTCAGTAGATAACTCTCTCTGTCATCCGGAATTTTTGATCAACTGGCAACACGTCGGTGCCGGATACCAAAGAGTTTCCTGTATATCCAAAGTTTCTGCCAAACGGCCACCAAAGTTACGTTAACAGCATGGGAGAAACCCCAAGGAAACTCCTGGCATTTGTTTGTATCTTACATTTGAAATCTTACAGGAGCAAAAAGATCTAGTACTGTCCTCCCAGTACTGATCAAAGAAAAGTTCATCAGCTAGTTAATGAAGTACTTTTTAAAGAAGATACTTACAACAAGATCTTTTTATCGTGATTTTGACTCTGGCTATTGATTGCCTTTTTGAGTTGTCAAAGCACCAGTCAACAAAGGTTTGTAACTTTGTTGTTGCTCAAAAGGGTACATTACTGTATTTAAATTGGGCTCGAGGACATGCAAGAAAAAAAATGACTTTTTATGAAGACTTATAAGAACATTTGATGGGAATTGATTCAGATTGAAGCATAAGGCTCCATTCTTTGAGTGGCTGTATACATCTGAACCTATGCCTACATACATAGAATGATACAGCACAGGAGGCCATTCGGCCCATCATGCCTATGCCAGCTCTTTGAAGGAGCTATCCAATTAGTCCCTCTCTCCTGCTGTTTCCCCATAGCCCTGCAAATTTTTCCACTTCAAGCATTTATCGACCCTTCTGCCACTGGAAACGTTTACTCTGTCAAATCCCTTTGTGATTTTGAACACCTCTATCAAATCTCCCCTTAACCGTCTCTGCTCCAAGGAGAACAAACCCAGCTTCGCCAGCCTCTCCACATAACTAAAGTCCCGCATCTTTGATACCATTTTAGTAAATCTCCTCTGCACCCTCTCTAAGGCCTTGACATCCTTCCTAAATTGTGGTGACCAGAATTGGCCACAGTACTCCAGCTGGGACCTAACCAGTGTTTTATTAAGGTTAGCATAACTTCCTTGTTTTTGTACTCTATGCCTCTATTTATAAAGCCATGGATCCCTTTTTAACAGTCTTCTCAAATTGTCCTGCCACCTTCAAAGATTTTCTCTGTTCCTGCACCCCTTTTAAAATTGTACCATTTAGTTTATATTACCTCTCCTCATTATTCCTACTAAAATGAATCACTTACACTTCCCTGCATTAAATTTCATCTGCCAGGCAACTTCCCATTTTACCAATCTGTCTGTGTCGTCCTGACGTCTGTTACTCTCCTCCTCACTGTTTACTACATTTCTGAGTTTCATAACATCTTCAAACTTTGAAATTATGCCCTGTATACCAAAGTCCAGGTCACCAATGTGTATAAAAAAGAGCAGGGGGTCATAATACCGACCCCTAAGGGACACCACTGTGTACTTCCCTCCAGTCTGAAAAACTTTTCTGCTTTCTGTCCCTTAGCCAGTTTTGTATCCTTGCAGCCGCTGCCCCTTTAACAAGTACTTTATCAAACGCCTTTTGAAAGTCCATATACATATCAACTGCACTACCTTCATCAATCCTCTCTGTTACTTCATCAAAGAACTCAATCAAGTTAGTCAAACACAATTTGCCTTTAACAAATCTGTGCTGGCTTTCATTTATCCGCCCATATTTTGTCAAGTGATAATTAGTTTTGTCCTGGATTATTGTATAAAAGTTTCCCACGTCCGCTATCGAGCTGACTGGTCTGTAGTTGCCGGGTTTATCGCTTTCTGAACAGGGGTGTAACATTTGTAATTTTCCAGTCCACTGGCACCACACTCATATATCTAAGGAGGATTGGCAGATTGTGGCCAGAGCCTCTGCATTTTTCACCCTTACTTCCCTCAGCAACCTAGGATGCATCCCATCTGGACCAGCTGACTTTTCTACTTTGATGGCTGCCAACCTTGTAACTACCTGCACTTTATCTATTTTTATCCTGTCCAATTTCTCCACAACTACCTCCTTTGTTATTACATTGGTCGCACCCTTTTCTTTTGTGAAGACAGATGCAAAGTACTCATTTAGTACCTCAGCCATGCCCTCTGCCTACCCAAGAAGATCTCCTTTTTGCCCCCTAATCAGCCCCACCCTTCCTTTGACTACCCTTTTATTCTTTATATGTTTATACAAGGCAGCAGTCACATTTTCTGTTGCATGATATTTTTGGTAATAAACAGAAAAACGCTCATTTCTTTCTGCACTGAAATACTACTTCGGTCCTCAAAATGTTCATTGAAAACCTGACTCTCTCTTACTCATCTAATCATTTTCACATGTCTGTTGTCAGTAATGAAATATGTGTCTCAAGAAAAACTATTTTAAAACCTTTTTCTGCAGTAATAATATTTGGAGCTGTTGTAGCACATTTTGCTAAAATGCATAACAAATGTATAATTGATTTTTAACTTTTGTTTGACGATATGGCTCTTCGGTGCATTCTCTTCTGAAGAGAAACAGTTTGTGTGATAAGTTTGATGACACTTCAAACTGAATTAGTAGCAGATGTTTCTGAAAACAAATATTTACAAAACAAATATGTGCCTGATTGTTTTGCTTTGTAATTCCGTACTATATTTTCAGTGCCTACTTTAGCATGCAGCAATGGTCGAGCACTATAACCATGTGATATGGAGGATGCAGTGCCATAGCTACTTTATTTGACACACAAGAAAGATGGGCATCTTCTTCAGGAGTAGAATGAATTATGTGTTCATGACTAATACTCCACATTTTAAAAGTACTGTATATGTATCTACAGCGAATGTATTACTGCCGTGTGATATAACTTCACAATTTAGAGTGGCTAGATAAGTTATAAATAGAATAATGGTCTAACTATGAGTGTTGACAAGCTTTTTGAGCAAGGAAAGTATCACAACTGTGTCCAAAACCACCCTCCTACAATGTCCACACACTGTACTACCAGCAAGAGTTGCTGGATAATGATCAGAAGTGAGAATCGTGACTGATTGATTGCCCACTCTCTAACACTAAGGCAAGTTATAGTGCCACTGCCATTACCCATACTGAAATTAGCAAACTCGGTACAGACCTGGGAGCAAATGTGGAACTTGTAGATTTGTATAACTCAGCTACTGCTCAAGAAACTTGCTGATCTATTGTAAAGCCTTATAAAGGAGCTTTCCATATCGCAATCCAGGAAAAATAGTGTAACTTCTCATGTACCAGTAGAAAAAACTATTTTTACTGCGATTGGTGTTTTTCCACCCAAATTTTATGAGTAGAGGTTATCCATTGATGAAATGTTACATGACCCAGTTTATTCCATAAATACCTTTGTTCCTACTTGTATATTCTGATTCCACAGTAGTTATGGGGGCAGTTCTGTTCAAAATAAAAATATTCCTTTCAAACATTAGGAGAATTCAAGCACAGGGATTGCTCTAATTATTCCCTTTGCATAATGTGTCTCACCTTTCCCCAGGTAGCATCTTGAAATATCCCTTAGCAAGGGTAATGTGTTAGTTCCGAGGGGCTGTTTCAAGGACAAGTCATCCATCTAGTGAGCATATTTAGTCCAATGGCTTCATGCAAGACAAAGGAATTTGAATATGTTTTCAAATTTGTTGTGTCTATACAGAAAAAAATTGTATTCTTGTCCCTTCAATTCCATTAAGTTTATCATAAATGTGGCCATATGCTAACCACACCCCGCCCCACCAAAAAGTGAACTTGTGACAGTTGTAATTGAGGGAAGTGGTTCTAGTTGTGGTATAAATACTCTATGATAAATTTTCTACCCTACTGGAGCAAATAATCAGTTTATCTCATTCTATCTCTAGACCAATGATATTAATGGAGGATAGTGCATGGAAAGGTGAGATCAATGATGATTCATGGTAAGCAACCTTGATAACTCATGATAGGAAGATAAAAATAACGCATGGCGTTGAAGTGATCAGAATTTTTTTTAACTTTGAACTAATGAGTTAGACGTAGAAATTTAAACTAGTTGCTTAGCAAATAAATAACTTTTTTTGCTGGGATCAGTGAAAGAGAGATGAGTAGTCTTTCTCGCTCTTCCTGATGACGCATTCATAAAAATATGGAAAGTATTTGCATGGTATTCCCCATACCAGTGATTACATCATGGAGTTATTATTGTCCAGCTGCATAACTCCATACAAACAAAAAATGACCAAATTTGGATCATGTATTATCACCTACTGGTTCAGGTTTGTCTGTAGCTAACAAAATGGTTCCTTTTAATAGTAAATACTGTACACAACTAAATGTGTATTTCCCCAAGTGGCAAATGTTTTTAAAAACAAAAGAAAAAATGGTAATGATGTTACTTTCATGGAGGAGAGCAGAGAAAACCACAAGAATATAAGGGCAAGTCTTCCAGTTAGGTGTGGAGGTACCATAGGAGTTGACCGGACAAGCAGCGTCGGTGAATACGGGTGAGAGCACCTTACCTTGTTCCACCTCTCGCCTCGCTTTTAAAATGCTCATTCTGTACCACTCTCCCAAGCCGTGGCCCAAGTTTCTCCAGCCATACAACCTCCCCCAAACTCCGTTTCTTCAACTGGCCTTTTTTGCACCTGACCCTTCGGCCCACCATTGGCAGACGTGATTTTAATCATCTAGGTGCCATGCTGTGGAATTCTCTCCTTAAATCCCTCTGCCTCGCCACTTCCCTTCCCTCCCCTCTTTCAAGACCTTCCTTAAAATCCACCTCTTTTACTAAGTTTTTGAGCACCCCATCTAATATCTCCTTGGCCCAGTGTCCATTCTTGTCTGATCACACCTCTGTGAAGCATTTTGAAATGTTTTTTCTGTGTTAAAGACACAATTTAAATGACAGTTGTTGTTGTTGTTGCTGTTGTTGGACTTAAGCTGGTGCCTATGTCAGGTGAAGTGAGTGATGGGCTGTTGTGAGATGCTGGCTTGTTTGCTGTCAGCTTCGGAGATCTCTAGAAACCAAAGGGGAAAGTATGTTAGAATGGTAACAGCAAAGAATCCCTTCAAGCAGAGATGACATGCCAATATATTGTGTGCTGTGCTGCTACTGTTCACTGTGTGCTTGTATATTACTGATTGAGTGAGTAGACGAAGGAAGATAAATAAGAAAAGAATATTAGTCCTGAGCTTTGGGAAAGCCTTTGAGCTCCATGTCCCACTCCAATTGCCTTCAGCCTTTTGATTTGAAGGCCAATATTCTCTAATCAAGACAGGAGCTGGTAGTTTAGAGGCCTCTCTCCGATATGCCTTCACACGTGTCTTATTATATGTAGCCTTTTCCTGTAAGCAGATATAAAACTGCACATATTTGAAATTGGAAGAGCAGAGACTGTATCCACCAAATCAAAGTGCCATCTTGTGTGGGTCCAACAAAATGTAGCACATAAACAGCTTGTATTGGCAGCATGTTTATGGGGCACAAATTGTAAGATTTATGTGCAGCATTAGAACCATATTTCTGCACCGCAATGCCTGCCCTGTGGCAATATTGGCATGCATGTGCACATATAAAAGAGCTGAATGGTAGCCTAAGTGCACTGCACGCTGTGTTAGTAAGGCTGCACTGGGTTGAGAATAAACTTATTGTACCATGCATCCAATAGCCATATAGTTTGAGTAGGCACATTCTGGGTAACTTTATCTTGACATTTACCCTGAGGCCTGAGAACTTCTTCCTCTTTGCTCTGCAACTTATGGACATGGGAGACTCGTGACTCGTTTAGTTACCTCTACTCGGTGGTTTCAGACATTGCCCCTGATAGGATGTTACCTCTCAGCTCGACCTCTGTCTCTATATCCTTATAATCTATCTCTTTTCTCCTTGCTGTGCATCTTGCAGCAGGAGCCTCACATGAAGCTCCTCTGTCTTCTGCCCTCTAATGTTCACTAGGCAAAGTTCTATGGCCTTGCTACCCCCAATGCTTCCTCCAACTGGTGTTCAACATGGAGGTGTACTGATACATCAGCTCAGGAAGGGCAGTAGGTAGTAATCAGCAGGTGGTTTCCTTGCACTTATTTGACCTGAAGCCATTTATCTTCCTAGGTCCTGATGCAATGTTGAGAACTCCCAGGGCCATTTTCACCCTACACTCCCTCCCGCCTGCCAATTCAACTGTCTGCCACTGTTCTCCCACCTCTGGTGAGTCTGTCTTGCCAGTGGGACAGGATATATCCAGGGATGGTGATGGAGGACTCTGGAATATTGGCTGATATGTACGATTCTGAGAGTATAACTGTGTTAGGCTGTTGCTTGTCTGGTTTGTGGGACAGCTCTCTCAAATTTGGTACCAATCCCTAGATGTTAGTGAAGAGGACCTTGCCAGTCGACTATGATGGGTGTACCTTCGTCATGTCCTGATTTGATGCCTAGGTCGCAGACGAGTGGTTCGTCGAGTTTGATTCTTTTTCTTTTTAGATGCCTGCTAGGCCACTTCAGAGGGCAGTTAAGAGTTGACCACATTCGTAGTGGGACAGGAGTCACATATAGTTCAGACCGGGTAAGAATGGGAGGTTTCCTTCACTAAAGGACATCAGTGAACTGATTGGTTTTTACTGGTACCAGCTTTATTTTTAATTTCCAGATTTAAATAAAAAACTGAACTCAAATGCTATGATGGGATTTGAACTCTCATTCTCTGGTATAGGCTCAAGTTACTAGTCCCGTAACCTAACCATTATGCTACCGTACCCCCTAATGACTATTGTTTTAGCATTAAGTGCTCCTAATTTGGCTGTTACCTTCAGATACAGAGCATTTCAGCATGTTTTTTTTATGCAATTTACCTCAGTGTCTGCCTAGAGTATGAGATGGTTGGGGATGATCAATAAGAATGTGCTTTGCTGCAGGAGTTCATTTGATCTCGTAGCCCACGAGAACGAAGTCTGAGTGGTTTATGGATATTACCTGTACTCCAAAATTAACTTACAGCTTTCTGCAATATTTTTGTACCAGCAAGATTATTTTTAATGGAATGGCGGACTTCTGGGGCACTCTTGGCGAAAATATGCTGTTAATTTTTTTTTCTATAATGTTCAGTATTTTATCATTTTCAACAACGTATACACTGATGTCAGAATTTTGCATTTAGTGGGGTTTTATCAGTTAATCCAAAAGCCAAAAACCCTAAATAACTTGCAATATTCTAGTAGATGGTGTATGGATGGATGTGAGCCCATGGTGTTGCTCACATTAAGTTGGAAGATATGCTATTTTGTAAGGACAGGAACATTATATGTGTAGCGGGTAATATTACCCTGTTGCCAGGTTTAGTTGTACGTCACCTGGTGTGCACCATTAAGATCAAAAAATCAAATATTGGTGACGTCCTAAGGTCAGTTAGAGGCTGATTGTTTTTGGAAAATTCCTAAGTCGATTAGAGGTCAGACATGCTTATTTTTTTAATGCTTAATTTTTAACTGTGAGTTAACTGAGTCCTGGATTTTGGCAGCAGCGTGGTGGGGTGCTGTGTTGTGGAAATCTGATGAACAGGAAACATGCGTCTATGTGTGATTTATATATATCAATAAAATGAAAATTGTAATTTGCATTTCTGACAGACATATCTGAAAACTTCTATTTTTATAGTAGCAGATGTCCTATGGTCTCGCTCACGGAGAGTCAGAAGAAGTACTGTTTTATAATTATACTAGCTGGGGGGAGCCCGGCTTTGCCAGGGCTGTTTTGGGGCGGGTGGTTTAAATCGAGTGCCAGGCTTTGGGGCCCTGTCTGTGTCCCTTTGTGAATCTGCTGCCGGGCAAGATTTCTACCTTTTAATACCTTGAAAGATGAAAGTGAAAGTACTTATAAAACGTTTTTGGGAAATCTTATGTTATTTTTAAAAGAGAAACTAACTTTTTCAAAGCTGGATAAGGAGAGTAGTTTGAGCTGCAAGCAGTGAAAGAATGGCTGGCAGATCCCTGAGATGAAAACGACTAGTCCCGCCCACACACACACACTTAATACCTTGAAAGATGAAAGTGAAAGTACTTATAAAACGTTTTTGGTAAATCTTATGTTATTTTTAAAAAGAGATACTAACTTTCAAAGTAGTTTGAGCTGGAAGCTGAAGTCATCATGGCACTGAAACAATGGCTGCCAGATCCCCGAGATGAAAACGATTAGTCCCGCCCACACACACACACACACACAGATTGGCCAACCATCAGGGGACCGTACTGTAGGATTGGTCAATCGTGACGGCACAGGATTGGTGGAACCTTGACATCAATCAATGCTAGCAGATAATGAGTTTAATTTTGAAGGTTTTTTGCATAAGGCGCGAACAATTTTCGTCCGACCGAAAAGTAAATACGCTTACGACCGTCCCGGAACCATAAGCTTTCTTTGGAGGTAACGCGCGCGTAGGTACGCGGTATAACTTTCGAGCGCATAGCCGGACAGACGCACACCCGAGGACAGACAGAAGGACAGACAGACAGAAGTATCCGTTTATATATATATATATATATATATATATATATATATATATATATATATTTTTATATATATATATAGATATATATAGATAGAGATAGATATATATATATAGATATATATAGAGGTGTTTTGCCATATAACACAACCACTGATTTACGTTGACTGGCAGACAAATTCTGTTTTTATTACGTGGTCATCTGAGATTTTTATTGGTGATTTGAAGATTGAATTCCTCAACTCTTCATTTTTCTGTGAAACCTATAAATTAGCAGCCTTTGGTTTTCTGGTATTCATAAATGAGTGGTACTTATTTTATATATTCATTTATCTATATGCAGTAATGAATTTTTATCTCGTACCTTTTTTGGAGCTGAAGACACAATGTATGATAGAAAAACAGAAGATGCTAGAAATACTCAGCAGATCAGGCAGCATCTGTGGAGAGAGAAACAGCGTTAATGTTTCAGGTCAATGCCCTTTGGACGAAAGGTCATTGACCTGAAACGTTAACTCTGTTTCTCTCTCTACAGATGCTGCCTGACCTGCTGAGTATTGCCATCATTTTCTGTTTTTATTTCAGATTTCCAGCATCTGCAGTATTTTGCTATTGTATACAATGTATGATGGTCTGCAAGATGTACAGGATTGATGGTAGTGTGTCATGAGGTTTATGGTAGTGGGAACATTATCCTAGGATTTGACAACACCAGGTTGGGGTCCTGAAGTTTGGCAGGGGTGCTGTGTTTTGACAGCAAAAAGGGGAGGTGGGGAATGCTCCATGGCTTGGTATCAATCTGGAAGGGGAACCAGCGGTTTGGCAGAACATGGAGGCAGAATATGTGATTGGCTCACAATGGACACTTGGAGTCAGTCATTTGCGTGAGAGGGCAAAAGCAAGGATCTGATTGTGTTAGGAGGGTCTTGGGGTCTGCCAGTTTGCAAATAGATTATATTGGCTCTGGGAAAAATGCTGCTTTTCTTAAATAAATAAATATCACGGCTCTGTAAATAACTATGCGGATTCCATTCTATAGGGGGAATTTTAACTCCAGGGTGGGAAGCTGGCGGGATGCGTGGGTTGCTTGCCCGAGAGCTGTAGTGGCCAGCCCTCACTGACGTTTCACTGGCCAGCTGCCCACCCGAAATAGGCTCATGAGGCAGCTCACGGGCTTTGGACCTATGAAGACCAGGTGGCTCAAAAACCACCAGGCGGGCAGTCTGAACATTCTCTATGGGGCCTGAAGGAGCAATCCTGTGGCGGATGCTCTGATAAGCAGTTAAAATTGCGTAATTTTGAAAGGAGTCCAATTTGGATATATTTATGAGGCTCCCGCCTGAGTCAGGGAGGTGCCTCAACCGCTCAAGGAAACAGCAGCGTAAAAATAGCCACAGAGTGGGGAATGAGCGGTTAGTGTACCACTTGGATTTTAACTCATGTTCTGCCCAGTTTTATGGCTTCTTCAATAAGATTTATTTTTATTTGCAATCAGCAAAAGCGGTTACAGGGAATAATTCTTTCATTTCAGCTGATAAAATGCAACTGATGCCTGCAGGGAAATTGTGCACAAGTTCAGATCACAGCAGGAACTACCTTCAGCTACAGAGTCGGTGCTCTCAGCAAAAATATCAAGTCAAGTCTGGGTTTCAATTAAAAACATTAATGTCGGGAAACATAGACGATAGGAGCAGGAGTAGGCCATTCGGCCCCTTGAGCCTGTTCCGCCATTTAATGAGATCATGGCTGATCATCCAAATTCAGTACCCTATCCTTGCTTTCTCCCCATATCCCTTGATCCCTTTAACCTTAAGAAATATATCTAACTCCTTCTTGGTAGAGAATTCCACAGGTTCACCACTCTCTGGGTGAAGAAATTCCTCCTCATCTCTGTCCTAAATGGCTTATCCTTAGACTGTGACCCCTGGTTCTGGACTCCCCCGCCATTGGGAACATCTTTTCTGCATCTAGTCTGTCTAGTCCTGTTAGAATTTTATAAGTTTCAATGAGATCCCCCCTCATTCTTCTAAACTCTAGCGAATATAAGCCTAATCGACTCAATCTCTCTTCATACGTCATTCCTGCCATCCCAGGTATCAGTCTGGTGAATCTTCGCTGCACTCCCTCCATGGCAAGAACATCCTTCCTCAGATAAGGCGACCAAAACTGCACACAATACTCCAGGTGTGGTCTCACTAAGGCCCTGTACAACTGCAGCAAGACATCCTTACTCCTGTACTCGAATCTTCTCGCTATGAAGGCCAACATACCATTTGCCTTCTTAACCGCCTGCTGCACCTGCATGCGGTTTTACCTTCAGCGACTGGTGCACAAGGACACCCAGGTCTCGTCGCACTTCCGCTTTTCCCAACCTATTGCCATTCAGATAATAATCTGCCTTCCTGTTTTTGCCACCAAACCTCGCATTTATCCACATTATACTGTATCTGCCCAATCACCCAACCTGTCCAAATCATACTGGAGTTTCTCAGCATCCTCCTCACAGCACACACGCCCACCCAGGTTTGTGTCATCTGCAAACTTGGAGATATTACATCTAGTTCCCTCGTCTATATCATTTATATATATTGTGAATAGCTGGGGTCCTAGCACCGATCCCTGCGGTACCCCACTAGTCACTGCCTGCCACTCGGAAAAAGACCTGTTTATTCCAACTCTTTGCTTCCTGTCTGCCAACCAGTTCTCTATCCAAGTCAGTACCTCACCCCCAATCCCATGTGCTTTAACTTTGCACGCCAATCTCTTATGCGGGACCTTATCGAAAGACTTATGAAAGTCCAAATATGCCACATCCACTGGTTCTCCCTTATCTATTCTACCAGTTACATCCTCAAAAAATTCCAGTAGATTAGTCAAGCATGATTTACCTTTTGTAAATCCATGTTGACTTTGTCCGATCCTGTCACTGTTTTCCAAGTGCTCTGCTATTACATCTTTTATAATGGACTCTAGCATTTTCCCCACTACCGATGTCAGGCTTACCAGTCTATAATTCCCCGTTTTCTCTCTACCACCTTTTTTAAATAGTGGGGTTACATTAGCTACCCTCCAATCCATGGGAACTATTCCAGAGTCTATAGAATTTTGGATTGGAAGATGACCAGCAATGCATCTACTATTTCTAGGGCCACTTCCTTTAGTACCCTAGGATGTAGATTATCAGGCCCTGGGGATTTATCGGCCTTCAATCCCGTCAATTTCCCTAACACCATTTCCCTACAAATACTGATTTCTTTTAGTTCCTCCCTCTCATTAGACCCTATGTTCCCCGAAATCTCTGGGAGTTTATTTGTGTCCTCCTTTATGAAGACAGAACCAAAGTATGTATTTAATTGGTCAGCCATTTCTTTGTTCCCCATTATAAATTCCCCTGATTCTGACTGCAAGGGACCTACGCTTGACTTCACCAATCTTTTTCTCTTCACATATCTATAGAAGCTTTTACAGTCAGTTTTTGTTCCCTGAAAGCTTACTCTCATATTCTATTTTCCCCCTCTTAATTAATCCCTTTGTCCTCCTTTGCTGAATCCTAAACTGCTCCCAGTCCTCAGTTTTGCTGCTTTTTCTGGCCAATTTATATGTCCTCTCCTTGGATCTTATGCTATCCCTAATTTCCCTGTTAGCCACAGTTGAGTCACCTTTTTTGTTTTATTTTTATGCCAAATAGGGATGAACAACTTCTGTAGTTCATCCATGCGATCTTTAAATGTTTGCCATTGCCTATCCACCATCAACCCTTGAAGTCACGTTCCCCAATCCATCCTAGCCAACTTGCGCCTCATACCATCGTAGTTTCCTTTATTTAAATTCAGGACCCTAGTCTCTGAGTTAAGTACTTCACTCTCCATCTCAATGAAGAATTCGATCATATTATGATCGCTCCTCCCCAAGGGACCTCGCACAACAACATTGCTAATTTATCCTTTTTCATTACATAATACCCAGTCTAAGATGGCCTGATCTCTAGTTGGTTCCTCGACATATTGGTCCGGGAAACCATCCCGTATACACTCTAGGAATTCCTCCTCCACAGCATTGTTACTAATTTGGTTAGCCCAATCTATATGTAGATTAAAGTCGCCCATGATAACTGCTGTGTCCTTATTGCACGCGTCTCTAATTTCCTGTTTAATGCCATCCCAACCTCAGCATTACTGTTTGGGGGTCTGTATACAACTCCCACTAACGTTTTCTGCCCCTTGGTATTTTTCAGCTCTACCCATACAGATTCCACATCATCAGAGCTAATATCCTTCCTTACTATTGTGTTAATCTCCTCTTTAACCAGCAATGCTACCAGACCGTCTTTTCCCTTTTGCCTGTCCTTCCTGAATATTGAATACCCCTGGATGTTGAATTCCCAGCCTTGGTCACCCTGGAGCCATGTCTCCGTAATTCCAATTACATCATATCCGTTTACATCTATTTGTGCAGCTAATTCATCCACCTTATTACGAATGCTCCTCGCATTAAGACACAAAGCCTTCAGGCTTGTATTTTTAACACTCATAGTCCTTTTAGAATTATTATTTGCTGTAGCCCTCTAGCCATGTATTCATCTGAAATATCCTTCTATTTCTACTCTGACTAGCACATGGCACTGGTAGCAATCCTGAGATTACCACCTTTTGAGGTCCTATTTTTTAATTTACCTCCTAACTCCCTATATTCAGCTTTTAGAACCTCATCCCATTTTTTACCTATATCGTTGGTACCTATATGCACCACGACAACTGGTTGTTCACCCTCCCCCTCCAGAATGCCCTGCAACCGCCCCAAGACATCCTTGACCCTTGCACCAGGGAGGCAACATACCATCCTGGAGTCTCGTCTGCGACCGCAGAAACGCCTATCTATTCCCCTTACAATAGAATCCCTTAAAGCTATAGCTCTCCCAGACTTTTTCCTCCTGTCCTGTGGAGCAGAACCACCCATGGTGCCAGGAAGTTGGTTGCTGCTGCCTTCCCCCGATAAGCCATCCTCCCCAACAATATCCAAAGCGGTATATATCTGTTTGAGAGGGGGATGGCCACAGGGGACCCCTGCACTACCTGCCTGCGCCTACTACTCTGCCTGGTGGTCACCCAGTCCCTTCCTGCCTTTGCAGCCTTTACCTGCGGTGTGACCAACTCCCTAAACGTGCTATCCACGATGTCCTCAGCATTGCAAGTACTCCAGTATGTATCCATTCGCACATCCAGCGCCACAATGCGGTCTGTCAGTAGCTGCAGCTGGTTACACTTCCCGCACACATGGTCATCAGGGACACAGGAAGGGGTTGACTTTTCTGGCGCCGTCAGGCGGGGTTTCAGATGTGTGTGTGTGGGGGGAAATCCCAAATTTGGGGGTCCCGACACCATCCCACCCAAAAGCCCGCTCCACGCAAGTTTCATAGGCGGCGGGTTCCCGCCCCACACTGGGACCTGCCGACCCTAGGCAGGAAGGGATTAGTGCCAATTAACTGCCTGTTAACAGGTAGTTAACGGGCAGTTTTTCACCTAATCCCTATTTTGAGGGGTGTCGTGTGGGATTCCCGACGGCTCCAAACCACGCCAGGTTAGAGCAGGCGGGCCATCGGGTTGATGGAATTGGAGGGGTCGCGATGTTGGTGTTCAGGTGAGTGATGGGTGCTTGAGTGCAAAGTTAAGTGTGTTTGGTGTGTCTAAAGTGTGTAAAGAACTTTTACTTACCTGTACTTACCTTAACAGCCTTTCTTCCTGTAGGCATCGGGAGCGCATCACTCAGCCGGCACTTAAAGCTGAATGGCTGCGATCTGTGAAAAGTGACAGCCTTCAGCTTTGAGTGCTGCTGTGAGTTCTAACTGAGTCTGTGCAGAAGGACTCATGTTAGAACTCAGACTGTCAGTGTTTGGCAGCTTCAAACAGCTGTGAAACACTGATATTTCATCTGTCAAGAACTCTTGACGGATGAAATTGCAGTCTGTGACGTCACCTGTTGCCGGGTGGCCCTTAATTGGCCTGCTGAGCCCGCTGGGTGGGCTCAACAAGGTCAATCAAGGGAAAATCGCGCGGATTGGCCGGACGTTGATGTAGGCGGGTCTAAAACCCGAAAGTTGTAGTCCCGCCTTCTTCCCGACAGCTTCGGGAAAATCGACCCCGAAGTGTCCCTGATTTTCCACATTGCGCAGGAGGAGCATGCCACGGGGCCGAGCTGTCCTGCCATGACTTACCCTTTAATTAATTTAAATCAAATCAATACCACTAATTACACTACAATTAAATGATATACTCAAGGGCCCTTGGTTACTAGCACTCCCAGATACACAACACAGACCTTGGAAACTATAACCACAAAAATTAAGACCTTCTAAATTTTATAAACTATTAATCTTAACTGTCAAACTATAGAGTAGCATAAATACTCACCCGGCCGTACTCACCCAATCAGCTGCTTCCTCTTGCCCGCGTCACTTTTTGCATCGTGATGTGGCTCCAGAACGCCGCCGCTGGAATGTGAGATTGGTAAGTCTTGTACCGCCGCTCGTTCCACTCCCGACACTGGCCTCAGTCAGCTCCCTCCCCTTGTGCCGACGTCACTTTTGACTTCTGACGTCACTCTTTGAAAATTCTGACGGTGCTGAGTTGGTACTGCTGCTGCTGCTGTGGGGCCTACCTGCGCCTCGGGCTCACTTTATACCAACGCCACCTCGCCTCCTCCCTGGTCCGCACTGCTGACGCTGCTGCTGGTGCTGTGTGGCCTACCTGCGCCACGGGCTCACTTTATACCGCCGCCGCCTTGCCGCGGCTCCCAGGTCCACATTGCCGCTGCTGCAGGCGGCTAAATTGTCCAATTGGCATTACTTTACAGCCGATGATAACCCATTTATTTTGTATCAGAAAAGCGAGACTAGGAAATGTGATGGACAGGAAATGTGCATATTTGTGTCACTCATATGGACAAATATCTTACTATATCAATAAAATAAAAACAGTGCTAGTGAAAGTTGAAGTAGAGCTGAAATGATATTGAAGACTGAGTGAAACTGCTCTATTTCAGATTGATAGAGTCTATATGCATTCTGCATTGGTGTGAAATTATTTTGGCTTTGCACGAATGCTAAACTTGTGTACTGTAAGTCTGGCATTAAGGCATTACCTGTCTTTGGCAAGACACCCTCTTCAGTGGAGTCTCACTCTGATTCACTCTGATGTCAAGTCAGACTCTGACTCTAGATTCTTAACTGTAGCCACCATAGAAACATAGAAGATAGGAGCAGGAGTAGGCCATTCGGCCCCTCGAGCCTGCTCCGCCATTCAATGAGATCATGGCTGATCATCCAAATTCAGTACCCTGTCCCTGCCTTCTCCCCATATCCCTTTAGCCTTAAGAAATATATCCAGCTCCTTCTTGAATATATTTAATGAATTAGCCTCCACTGCCTTCTGTGGCAGAGAATGCCACAGGTTCACCATTCTCTGGGTGAAGAAATTCCTCCTCATCTCAGTCCTAAATGGCTTACCCCTTATCCTTAGACGATGACCCCTAGTTCTGGACTCCCCGGCCATCGGGAACATCCTTCCTGCATCTAGTCTGTCCAGGCCTGACAGAATGTTATAGGTTTCGATGAGATCCCCTCTCAATCTTCTAAACTCCAGTGAGTACAAGCCCAATCGACCCAATCTCTCCTCATACGTCATTCCTGCCATCCCAGGTATCAGTCTGGTGAATCTTCTCTGCACTCCTTCCATGGCAAGAACATCCTTCCTCAGATAAGGCGACCAAAACTGCACACAATACTCAAGGTGCAGCCCCACCAAGGCCCTGTACAACTGCAGCAAGACATCCTTGTTCCTGTACTCGAACCCTCTTGCTATGAAGGCCAACATACCATTTGCCTGCTTAGCCGCCTGCTGCACCTGCATGCTTACCTTCAGCGACTGGTGCACAAGAACACCCAGGTCTCTTTGCACTTCCCCTTCTCCCAATCTATTGCCATTCAAATAATAATCTGCCTTCCTGTTTTTGCCACCAAAGTGGATAACCTCACATTTATCCACATTATCGTGCATTTGCCATGTTTCTGCCCAATCACTCAAACTGTCCAAATCGTACTGGAGTTTCACGACATCCTCCTCACAGCACACACGCCCACCCAGCTTTGTGTCGTCTGCAAATTTGGAGATACTACATCCAATTCCCTCGTCCAGATCATTAATATATATTGTGAACAGCTGGGGTCCTAGGACCGGTCCTTGCGGTACCCCACTAGTCACTGCCTGCCACTTGGAAAACGACCCATTTATTCCAACTCTTTGCTTTCTGTCTGCCAACCAGTTCTCTATCCAAGTCAATACCAATGCAAAATGCAAGTGCTTTGCACCAGTGCACCCTTAGAGAGCTTAAATTGACAATTTTATTGAGATATGTTACATGGACGAAGAAGTGATTGGTGATGTGTTCAGTGATCAGATCAGGTGACCTCCCCCTGTGGTCCCTTTTTTAGAATACTATCCATTTTCGGTATCTGTAATCCTTCAATGATAAAAATAACCTAATGGATCAACTAGAAAAAGTAATTGTCATGTTAGATAAACACCTAATTGGTAAAGGGGAGTCAAAGGAAAGGTGAGGCCAAAAAGGAGAGGATCTTGTTGAGGCATAGGACATGGCTGAATTTCTAAATGAGTACTTTGCAGCTGTCTTCATTAAAGAGGAGGTTGCTACCAATGTCACAGTAAAGGAGGGGGTAGTAGAGAAATTGGATAGGATAAAAATAGATAAAGAGGAGGTACTTTAAAGGTTAGCAGTGCTCAAAGTAGAAAAGCCACCCAGTCCGGTTGGGATGCCACCTAGGTTACTGAGGGAAGTAAGGGTGGAAATTATGGAAGCTCTGGCCACAATCTTCCAATCCTCCTTGGATATGGGAATAGTGCCAGAGGACTGGAGGATTACAAATGTTACACCCCTGTTTAAAAAAAAAGGGAGAGGGATAAACCCGGCAACTACAGGCCACATTGGTGGTGGGGTAATCAGAGGACACAGATTAAAGGTAACTGGCAAAATAACCAGAGGCAACATGAAGGGGAAAAAAATCACGCAGCAAGTTATGATCTGGAATGCACTGCCTGAAAGGGTGGAGGATGCAGATTCAATAATTTTCAAAAGGGAATTGGATAAATACAAGTGGAAAAAATTGCAGGGCCATGGGGATACAGCAGGGGAGTGGGACTACAGGAAACTTTTTTTTATCCGGCACCGACTGGACCGACATGGTGCCGGTTCATCAAAAATTCCGGATAACCGAAAGCTATAGTAAAAGATACGGAGAGCTGACAGCTCCGTATAAAGCAACAAACCCTGTTGCTTAGCAACAAGTGCAGAACAATAGCCACAAGTTCCAAGCGTCTCTGTAGCTTAGCAACAGCTGCAGCCGCACCCTTGCACAGCAACAGATCTAGGAAGGCAAGTACAATATGAAGTAAAACTTACCTGAACCTACTCCTGAATTTTGCCGGTTAACTGAGATTTCCGGTTATTTAGGTGCCGGTAAATCGAAAGTTTCCTATAATTGGATTGCTTTTTCAAAGAGCCAGCACAGACACGATACGCAGAATGGCCTCTTTGTGTTGTATCATTGTATGGTTCTATATATGTAAATATGTGGACTTATAACTGAATAATTCCCTCAAAACACAACATTTTATGAGTTTGATGATTGCTCAAGCTTTTAAAGAATATATAAAACTCAGGAAATATTAGTGTTGGCAGATATTTTTATGGCACAATGAGTATTTTCCATATTCACTTATTTTTCTGACCTTGTTCAAAGTGCTTTTAAAACTAAGTTCTTGCACTTGTTTAATTTTTTAATTCACTCATATCTTTGGTTTGCACACAAGCAGCTCTGTTTCACTTTGTCTATTGTTTTGCTCATATTCAATTGCTGAGAGCATTGACTTGATATCTCAGTTATGAATCCATGTTTGGGGCCTGACTTGACATCAGAGTGAAGCGGGATGAGCCTCCCTGGTGGAGGGCTTCGTACTTCGCTTTGTTCCAGAGGCAGGTCAGGCCTTAATGCCAGATTTACACTGCACAAGTTTAGAGTCCATACAAAGCCAAAATCACTTCACACCAATGCTGAAGTTGCAGAATAACTGCACCCTCAATGCATACAGATTGTTAAGGCCTTTTATAAATGTTGAAAATGATTCATGATAGGCCAATTTATATGTGACAGTAATGACGAGGTGTATTTTCAGTTTTGATTTGACCGCCAAATGGCATTACACTGTAACAGATGGAAGCACCAATATCATATGTATTTTATCATATTTTAATCTGTATTTAGGGAAGCTTACAAACTATTTGTTTTGCATTTTGTGAAATGTGGTACCATTGGTGGGTAGTGTTGATGTCTCCTGTAATCTTCCAGGAGTTGTCTGGACAGGAGCTTTTAGAATTTCAGGGAAATGATACTATATATAACTAGTTATTCCTCAAGGGTGGCAGTTGTTCATTAAATGTTGATTTTCTGTCAAAAGGAATTATTAATCTACCATTCTAAATGGATTTAAGTTGCAGAAGGACATTGCAATAAACTATTATGTATACCTTTTTAAATTGGTTGCCAAAAAATGTATGTACTTCATATGAAGGAGAAGGGCAAATTGAATTTTTAATCTTTTGTATTACATTCAAATTATTTTCCCTCTAATAATCGAATCAGTGTCATTCCCTGAAGCTTTTTGATACTTAACGTAATAAATTGAAATGCAACTTTTTCTATCCTTAAAAAGGAAAAATATAGCAGTTTAGGAATATGTCGCTCAGATTAAAAGGTCTAATGTTTGGAATCTGCATTGAGTTCTTTGATGTATGTGTTGCTGGACTTTTTCTCAGCCTTTCCTGCAACAAGGATCTTACAGGAGAAAAGTACACCACTCATGCAAGTGTGACTATTTTTGCGTGGCAATCAATCAGAATCTCTCTCTCATTTTGGAGCTGTGATTCTAGAGACTGTACATGTATAAGGCTATTGGTGTTTTGGAGCAGAGGCCATTGGCAACTCGTGATGCAGCAGTTATTTGAAGAAATGAATAGTGTTAGAGTACAGCATTCATTCTATGCAGTATTCATTCTATATAAGTGTAGGTTAGCTCAATGAGATACAGCTCAAAACTAGCACAGGCACGTTGTTTTCTGTGGCGTATTTGATCATCTCCATCTTCTCTGCATGAAATAATTTATGACTGTAGGCATAACCTAGTGCTTTATTTTCTGTTCTGGTCTCCTAATCGGATGAACTACCTGGATTTTTGTAGCTCAAGATTCATTAAATCGAAGTTCTGTTCCCTTTCTCTTCCTGTAAGACACCTCCGATGTCCTATCTCTCTTGCATGTATTGACCTATTTAAGATAGCTGTATCTATAACTAAACTTCCACTATCTCTGTAGCTTAAAGCTCGACTGTATTGTGTGTAATATCAGCCGTTTTTGTCAGTTTTGCCATGAGAACCAGTAACATTGGGATAAATTGAGATGGTTAGTGTCTAATGTGCTGTGCCTTGGAAACCATTGTTATGGCAGTTCACACATGTTGAAATAGCAATTTGTGTCCAAAATGTCAACAAGAGGGAGGTTCTTCTAAGCTCGAAAGAAATTTGGAAGTCAAGATTAGCCCTGAGCACTTTTACACGCCTTGTGGCCATTTAAAGAGTAGCAAAGGGTAGATAGCAGCTACCTGTTCCTGAGTCAAAGAATGAAGCCTGCTGGGGTTAATGAGTGAGAAAAGTAAAATTAACACCAAAAAGAAAAATAAAGTACTTTTCTCCAGTCCATTGTCTAGAATTCATCTGCTCATATTCCACATTTTCCCTCTGCCAGATGGTGCCACAAGAGACTGCTGATTGTGCTGCAGAGTAATTGAGATTGGAAACATCTTTAACTCTTTTTAAAGTTTCCTTCCTCCCTCAAAATAACGATTATTGCTTAAGTGCAGTGCTACAGGTATCAGTAGCCATCCAGTACCTCTTCACATATGAGCCCAGATAGTATGTTTTGGCAAACTATTCTACTGTGGAGGAGTCACAGCTGAATGCAATCTCCTGTCCTTACCAGCACACTCTCGTATGCATTTTTCAACTGGGATCACTGGATAGTGATCTAGAGTGAGAACAGTAATTGAATTTTATATTTTGTTTACTCTCTCACTCCGCCCCCTCCCTCACCCCCTCAACTGACACTGAAGCCAATACCTCTCCTGCTGCCCTACTTGAGAGCTAACTCAGAATATACCAAGCATTGAAGCCTTATAACGTCATCAAAAACTAAAGACAAGGTGGAGAGTCAAATATGAGAGGCAGAAAAATGCTGTGGGGGAAGCCAGGAAGGCATCTATAATGACACTAAATGAGCTAAAGGCTATGCATTGGGTGTTGCAAAGTTGTTAGAGAAAATGTGCAAAGCATATTATGGGAAAGAATTGACAAAATTGATTATCAAGAGAGATAATTATTATGCATTTTATCATGCATAAATATGATTACATATTCCCCTCTGGGGACAAATGTCCTGTCTATTAAGAGATGCACAAGTCAATGGACTTCTCTTTCCTAACTTTTCAAACTTTGCAAACGTTATCCTGCAGTGTTTTTTTTAAGTTGCATTATATAATATTTAACACTAACATAAGAGGCTGTTGAATGAAAGATGATTTATCAATGTCAGAAAAGAGTTACATAATTTCAGAGACTTTAAGAATGGGAGCAGGAGTAGGCCAAAAGGCCCCTCAAGCCTGCTCTGCCATTCAATAAGATCATGGCTGATCTTTGACCTCAACTTAAATTTTCGCCACCTCCCCCCCCCCCGAACTCCATATCCCTTAATTCCCCTAGAGTCCAAAAATCTATCTCCGCTTTGAATATCCTCAACGGTTCAGCATCCACAGCCCTTTGGAGTAGAGAATTCCAAAGATTCACAACCCTCTGAGTGAAGAAATTCCTCCTCATTTCAGTCTTAAATGCATGACACCTTATCCTGAGACTATGCCTTCTAGTTCTACACACTCCAGCCAGGAGAAACAACCTCTCAGCATCGACCCTGTCGATCCCCTTCAGAATCTTGTATGTTTCAATGAGATCACCTCTCATTCTTCTAAACTCCAGAGTATAGGCCCAATCTACTCAATCTCTCCTCATAGGACAACCCTCTCATCCCAGGAATCAATCTAGTGAACCTTTGTTGTACCACCTCTAAGGCAAGTATATCCTTCCTCAGATAAGGAGACCAAAACTTTGCACAGTATGGTCTCACCACAGCCCTATATAATTGTAGTAAGACTTCCTTACTCTTGTACTCCAATCTCTTTGCAATAAAGACTAACATACCATTTGCCTTCCTAATTGCTTGCTGTACCTGCATGCTTGCTTGCTGTACCTGCATGCTAACTTTCTGTAACTCATGTATAAAGATCCCCAAATCCCTCTGCATAACATTTACTAGTCTTTTCACCTTCTGAAAAATATTTTTTTCTTTTCCATTCTTGCTAACAAAGTGGATAATTTCACATTTCCCCACATTATACTCCATCTGCCACCTTTTTTATTTGTTCATGGGATGTGGGCGTCGCTGGCAAGGCCAGCATTTATTGCCCATCCCTAATTGCCCTTAAGAAGGTGGTGGTGAGCCACCTTCTTGAACCGCTGCAGTGCGTATGGTGAAGGTACTCCCACAGTGCTGTTGGGTAGGGAGTTCAAAGATTTTGACCCAGCGACGATGAAGGATCGTCAATATACTCCTGAGTCAGAATGGTGTGTCACTTAGAGATGGTGTTGTTCCATGTGCCTGCTGCCCTTGTCCTTCTAGGTGGAAGAGGTCGCGGGTTTGAGAGGTGCTGCCGAAGAAGCCTTGGTGAGTTGCTGCAGTGCATCTTGTAAATGGTATACACTGCAGCCACGGTACGCCGGTGGTGGAGGGAGTGAATGTTTAAGGTGGTAGATGGGGTGCCAATCAAGCGGGCTGCTTTGCCCTGTATGGTGCCGAGCTTCTTGACTGTTGTTGGAGCTGCACTCATCCAGGCAAGTGGAGAGTATTCCATCACACTCCTTATTTATGCCTTGTAGATGGTAGAAAGGCTTTGGGGAGTCAGGAGGTGAGACACTCGCCACAGAATACCTAGCCTCTGACCTGCTCTTGTTGCCACAGTATTTATGTGGCTGGTCCAGTTAAGTTTCTGGTCAATGGTGACGCCCCAGGATGTTGATGGTGGGTGATTTGGCAATGGTAATGCCAGTGAATGTCAAGGGGTGGTGGTTAGACTCACGCTTGTTGGAGATAGTCATTGCCTGGCACTTGTGTGGTGCGAATGTTATCTGCCACTTATCAGCCCAGGCCTGAACGTTGTCCAGGTTTTGTTGCATGCGGGCATGGACTGCTTCATTATCTGAGGAGTTGTGAATGGCACTGAACACTGTGCAGTCATCAGCGAACATCCCCATTTCTGACCTTATGTTGGAGGGAAGGTCATTGATGAAGCAGCTGAAGATGGTTGGGCCTAGGACACTGCCCTGAGGAACTTCTGCAGCGATGTCCTGGGGCTGTGATGATTGACCTTCAATCGCCACAACCATCTTCCTTTGTACTAGTTATGACTCCAGCAGTGGACAGTTTGCACCACCGCCCCCCCCGATTCCCATTGACTTCAGTTTTGCTAGGGCTCCTTCATGCCACACTCGGTCAAATGCTGCCTTGATGTCAAGGGCAGTCACTCTTACCTCACCTCTGGATTACTAGCCCAGTGACATTACCACTACGCTATCGTTCCCTTCTTACTCAATCAGTTAACCTGTCTATATCCCTTTGCAACCTCTTTGCATCCACCTTGCCTTACTTTCCCACCTAGCTCTGTATCGTCAGCAAACTTGGATACATTGCACTCTGTCCTGAATTTTGTTGTATATTAAGTTGTGTGGATTGCCTGTCCTCTATTACTATTACTCCACCACCATTACATTGACAATATGCCTGTGCAAAGATGGCATGAGATTTTATCATATTCAAATTTCATAATTACAATCTTATAAGTATGCAAGTGAGGATTTTTTTTTTTTTTTGAAGTACATCACCATTTTATACTGACCTATCACCCAATATATTGATACCATAAAATAGAAATGACCCAGTTCAGGTTCAGTTTCATTTTAGACAAAAAATGTAAAGATCTGCTGATCTGTCCGATGCTTGGCAGTGTACAGATGAGGGTGCATCATGCTCAATTGTACTATCTATGATCAGGGGATTTGTTGAGGAAGTTACATACTGGTGATCACAGTCGGTTATTTGGCTTCAACTTCAACATTGAAATCTAGATTTTTGAGGGCATGAGAACAGAAATCCTTATGTAATTATAAATAATGTAGAGATTTTTCATTTACTCTTCAATCCTTTATGAACAGCAAGTGTCCCCTTGGGTTCTGTGTATTTCTGATGGATGAGGTGGAAGCTACATATTCCATGTTGTGAGTGTTGAGTCTGAGTGTCCCAGATATGCTTATTCTAAATCACTGGACACAGACAACAAGAATAACTTAAACAGGTCTTTACTAATCGAAGGTCAGGGCTGAACTGCTTAGCAAATTACTACACAGAGTTTATATACCGGTGTGGTCACCACCAGTACTACAATTTACAGTAGCCAAGAGAAAGTAGTCCATCTCTTAAGGTAGTCTCTTAAGGTGGTACAGGTTACATACACCACAATTCCTCCCTTTTTAGCTTAACAGTGTACATCCCAATTTAAACATAACATGGATAACATATATACAACTTCATGCAAAACTGTTCAAAGATTCAGTCTCTGAGGAGGCCTCCTGATCCGAGTTGGATAACGCCTTTCAGGGGTCTCTGATTCTCGTTGCTGGGGTGACTCATCTAGTTGATCTCTTATGGATTGGACATCATCAGGTACATTGGCGTCTGAGGTAGATGCTTCAGGTTCACTAACTTCTTCCACTGGTGTCTCTGTCGTAGTCATGGGTTCGACCCTTGTTCTCGATTCTACAAGTTGGTCAGCATGACGTCGTATTACGTTTTCACCAATATCCACCGTGTACATCAGGGGTCCTTGTCTGGCACGAATTGTTCCAGATTGCCATTTCTCATTCTTATAGTCCCGGGCTAACACTGGTTGTCCTATTTCGAAACTCCGAGTGGTCTTGTTATTTATATGCTGGAACTGTTTGTTTTCGACTTCCCTCCGCACATTTGGTTTCAACAAGTCCAACCTGGACCGCAACCTCCTGTTATGGAACATCATGGCAGGGCTTTGATTTGTCACTGCATGAGTGGCGTTTCGATATGCCATTAGGAAATTGTCCACCTTGTGTTGTAGTGGAATCTGGTCTTCGCTCATGGCCTTTATCGCCTTTTTGAACGTTTGTACAAATCTCTCGGCCAACCCATTTGTAGCCGGATGATATGGGGCAGAGGTATAATGTTTCACCCCATTCTTCTTCATGAATTTCTGGAATTCTTCTGACACGAACTGCGGTCCGTTGTCTGAACATATTTGTTCTGGCAATCCATTTCTTGCGAATATCGTTCTTAGAACTGCGATCGTCTTTTCCGAGGTAGTGGTCGCCATCTTAATCACTTCTGGCCATTTAGAATGTGCGTCTACCGCAATTAAAAACATGGAGTCCATGAATGGACCTGCGAAGTCAATATGTACACGTTGCCATGGGGTTGAAGGCCATTCCCATGGATGCAGCGGTGCAATTGGAGGTGCATTTTGAACTTTTTGGCACCCTGAGTAGCTTTTAGTCAGATCCTCTATTTGTTGGTCGATACCTGGCCACCACACATAAGCCCTAGCAAGGCTTTTCATCTGGACTGCCCCCAGATGACCTTCATGCAGTTCCTTTAGAACTCTCTCCCTTAATTTAGGAGGAATAATCACCCTTGTTCCATACATCAATGTTCCTTGACAGACGGACAGCTGTTCTCGTCTGGCTGAGAATGCCGGTAACAGTGGTTCACCATGAGCTGGCCATCCCTTCACTGTCAATTCGTAGACCTGAGACAGTGTCTGGTCGTTCCTGGTTTCTCTCTCAATACTTGCATTGGTGACTGGTAAACATTCGATGATGGTCGAGTGAAATAACTCAACAGGGTCAACTGTCGGTGCCTCTTCCGCTGTCGGTAGTGGCAGGCGCGACAGCCCATCAGCATTACCATGTTGCTTTGTACATTTGAATTCGATCTGATATTGATGTGCCCCTAGGAAAAGGGACCATCTCTGGAGCCTCTGCGCTGTCATCACCGAAACACCCTTCTTAGGGTTAAAAATGGAAACCAACGGCTGGTGATCTGTCAGCAGCGTAAACTTTTGCCCTTGCAGGTAATGATTAAAAATTTTTACTCCCCACACAAGGCTGAGAGCCTCCCTATCTATCTGAGCATAGTTGCGCTCAGCGGAGGTCAATGATCTGGATGCGAACGCGACTGGTCTTTCCAAGCCATTTGGCAACTTATGTGAGAGCACTGCCCCAATACCATATGGAGAAGCATCACAAGCTAAACGAATAGGCAGCGTTGGGTTAAAGTGAGCCAACACTTCCTTAGAGGTGATCAATGCCTTGCTTTTGTGAAAGGCCCGCTTACAGTCCTCGCTCCACTTCCATGGCACTCCCTTCTGCAAAAGAGCGTTCAGCGGGTGTAGCACCGTGGATAAATTTGGCAGAAACTTATGGTAATAGTTAATCAACCCTAGGAACGACCTCAACTGGGATACATTTTCCGGAGCGGGAGCCTTCACAACAGCTTTGATCTTGTCAGGTGACTTGTGAAGCCCCTCCTGGTCAATGACGTGACCACAGTACGAGATTTGCTTCTGAAAGAACTCACATTTCTGGCGATTAACTCGAAGTCCATATTCTTTCAATCTGGTGAGCACCTGTTCCAAATTTGTAAGGTGTTCCTCATCATCATCTCCTGTAATCAGAATGTCGTCCAGGTAGCATTGTGTGCCTGGAATTCCCTGTAATACCTGCTCCATGGCCCTTTGCCAAATCGCTGGAGCCGATGCCACTCCAAAAACCAGTCTATTATACCGATATAAGCCCTTATGCATGTTGATCGTGAGATACTGGCGTGATGCTTCATCAACTTCCATCTGTAAGTACGCCTGCGCCAGGTCTATCTTGGTGAAGTGTTTCCCGCCAGACAACGAAGCGAAGATATCCTCAATCCGTGGAAGCGGATATTGCACCGTGTGAAGTACCAGATTAACAGTGATCTTGAAATCGCCACAGATGCGAACCTTCCCCGGTTCCCCCGGCTTGTTACTCGATGAACGCTTCATGACTGGAACAATGGGCATAGCCCATTCACTGCAGTCCACCTTTGACAGTACTCCGGAACGTTCTAGTCCCTCCAGCTCAGCTTCCACAGCAGGTCGTATCGCATAAGGTACCGGTCTAGCTTTGAAAAATTTCGGGTTTGCATGTTCTTCAACCTTGATGTTTGCCGTAATTCCTTTCAGTGTTCCCAGTCCCTGCTGGAACACCTCTTTAGCATCGTCCAATATTCTGGACAGTCGTTTAGGTTTGACATCGTCCTTTTTACCGGAATCTACAGTTAGTGCTTTTAAGGAATGCCAGTCCATATTTATTCTCCTGATCCATTCCCGTCCCAGTAGTGGTGGACCTCCCTCAGGTAACACATATAAGTCCATTCCTCGGCTTTCTTTACCCTTGTGGACCACCTTTACCTTTATCTTTCCGATGGGGTATACTCTTTGCCCCGTGTATGTTTTCAATACAATCTCCGTATCCCTTAGGGGAATGTGTGGAAATAACCTTTTGTAATCTTGCTTATTCATGACCGTCAATGCCGATCCAGTGTCCAATTCCATCTTCACTTGGACTCCTGCTATCTGAAGTGTGACCCAGAAATTTTGGTGGTCTGCTGTGTTACCCACATTATGTATTCTTAGACAACCCAGTTCCTTACTGCTGGAGTCTGAATCCGTCTTCTGTTCATCCGAACTGTTCTCTGTCACCTTGTGTACCTTTTTGCACTTTTCCTGCGGTGACTTTTTGTTGCTGGTCTTCTTTCCTGACCGGCATACTTTAGCTATGTGACCTAGCCTGCCACATTTTCTGCATTCCTGATTTTTGAACCAGCACTGGTTCTGATCGTGCGTTGTCCTTCCGCAACGATAACACTTTACTGCACCCAATGCCATTCGATTGGTGCTGAGTTCCGATGACCTTAGCTGCATTTCCGCGGTGCCTCTTGCTGCGGCCTCGTGCGATGCTGCAATGGTGACAGCTTTATCAAGCGTAAGGTCCTTTTCCTCTAGCAGTCGCTTTTGAGTTCCTTCTTTTAGTAATCCACACACGAATTTATCTCTCAGAGCGTCTGCTAGTCCTGTACCAAACTGACAGTACTTTGATAGCTTGCGCAGTTCAATTAAGAATTCAGCGTTGCTTTCCTCTTTCAGCTGCGTTCTTCTGTAAAATTTAAATCGTTCCGCTATCAGCAGCGGCGTGGGGTTTAAATGTTCTTGCAGGATAGTAACAATATTCGCGAAAGTCTGATCCGCCGGTTTATCTGGTGTTACAAGGTGCCTCAATAACCCGTACGTCTTCGCACCCATTGAGTTTAATAAGGCTATTGCTTTCTTATCATCTGGTACCTCATTTGCTGTACAACAAACTCCAATGCGTTCTACATACGTGGCCCAATCTTCAACATCGCTATCAAAAGCAGTGATGTTACCGTGTTTAGGCATCCTTGAGAGTTTCTTTAAATATTTTATTTTCCCAAAATGGCGGCTTCCCGCGCTTGGCGGCTTTTCCCGCGCTTGTCTTCTTCCCCCGCCGACTACAATGGCGGCTTCCCGCGCTGGTCTTCTTCCCCCGCTGGCTACAATGGCGATTACCGCGCTGTTGCCGTTCTCGCCTCCCAGCGGTTCTTAATTTCCCCGACGCTGCTTTTGTTCCCCCGCGGTTCTCGTGGGCATTAACGCTTCCCTTGTTGCTGCGCCTCTCAGCCCCGATTGCAGCCCGGCCCTTTACACCGGCTGCAGTCGAGTTCTCCGCGGTTCTCGTGGCATTAACGCTGCCCTTGTCGCTGCGCCTCTCGGCCCCGATTGCAGCCCGGCCCTTTACACCGGCTGCGGTCGAGTTCTCCGCCCTTTTTCCTCCGGCTTCCCTCCCCTTCTCCACTGACAACGCGGCCGACTTTCTGCCCGTGTCGCTAGATCGGCTTACCCACCACCGTGGTAGAAGGATGATCACTGCCTGTCGCTGATGGAGGACTTCGTGGTCAGTAATTTCAACCCGGGTTCTCGATGCCTCCCGTGCGATGCGGTGCTCAGCAGGCTGATGAGGGCGGATGCCTCTTCTCGACGCCCGTTCTGAGGACGAAGCTGCCTTGGATGCAAAACTGCCACAGGGTAAGATCGGACTCGTCGCCACTGTTGAGTCTGAGTGTCCCAGATATGCTTATTCTAAATCACTGGACACAGACAACAAGAATAACTTAAACAGGTCTTTACTAATCGAAGGTCAGGGCTGAACTGCTTAGCAAATTACTACACAGAGTTTATATACCGGTGTGGTCACCACCGGTACTACAATTTACTGTAGCCAAGAGAAAGTAGTCCATCTCTTAAGGTAGTCTCTTAAGGTGGCACAGGTTACATACACCACAGTGAGCAACCAGTGTACTTTAAAGTTTGCAATTCTCTACTAATCATTCACTCCTCAAGGGGCTTTTGGACATTAAGCTAGTGACGCATTATTTGCTATTGTATACGTCTGTTGGCATTGACATGACCTGATTAAAAAGCAAAAAGCTGTTTGAGATCAAGCAATGTCCTTTTATGCAAGAGTCAAGTCAATTTTTGTTTTGTTGACTAGTTTGTACCAATAGGACACGAGGAACAGAGACAGTGGTTCTGTTTTTTTTCTGCGAACAAAGCGTTTTCTTCACTTGTTTCAGTTCAACTTTACCTTTATTTCTTGAAGTAGTATTTTGGATTTAAACTATCCTACCAACAGAAAGCAGGAAACTGAATCTGAATTTTTGATTGAATAAATTAAACACACTTGCACTTAGCAGAAATACATAAAGGAACCAGCACTCTAACAGCAGTGAAGTAAAATGATTCCTTGAAACAATATACTGGTGCCTTTTCTCATTTTGAATTAACTCCTTTGTGTTGTATGCAGGATGAGTCCACCTGGACTGCTTTTAAATCTCTCTTATTTAAAACGGCATGTGCTAACATGGGTTGTACAGAAATATAAATAAATTTCCCTCTGTAGAATGCACTCTCCACGCTGTTTAATAAAATATTTTAAAGAATATCTAAAAAAAACCCATCAGACTTACATTTCAAGTTTTTGATGATTTTGTGGCTGCATCTTAGGATTGGTATTGACTCCTGTCAGGGATTTTTTTTTGAGAGGTGAGCGAAAAGGTTTCTCTTATGACTTGGTGTATGTTGTGTCAAATCCAGTATTTTCATTTTAAGTGTGAAGTGAAGGCTGATGTCAAACAATGCCTTCAAGCCTCAGCAGGTTCTGGTCTCCTGTGACTCTGTTTTTGAGGAACTCAGCCCAGCTTTGCAAAATGATGGGAATCTGACTGGACACATACATGCTTATTGCAGGCTCACGGCCGTTACATATCATTAGTGAAAAGATGCATGGGGCAAGGGGACCTCTGCAATGTCAGCTTCATTCCTTTGAAAAAACGGTCATCTTGCTAACTTTGCTTTCGCACAGGTATTTAGCATTCCCATACTCCTTGTAGAATTTCACAATCACAATTCATTTTATAGCCCTGAGTGGAAACACACTTTCAGGTAATCAGTTAAGAGAAGGAGTGTTGTCAAGGTATTTTAGGGTTTCAAGTTGATGCAAGCTGCCAACAGATATGCATAATTACTTTTGAAACCTGCTGGTCTGCTGTGGAATGGTTTGATAGTGTGAACAAATGTAAGCTAGCTTAAATAAAAAACACAAATGAAGGGCAGAAAAGGTAGCAAAATGAGAAAGAAACTTTTTTAAAATTCTGTATACCTACATTGTTGCCGTAAAACCCATGTTAGCAACCAATTGGATATAAGTATCACTCGCCAGTGGCAACCACCAGGTCCCCATTGAATTGTATTGTAACAGAATCTGTGAACAATAACTACAGATCTAAAATTCCATTTGTGGTTTTACTGTTGTAAGATTGCCCAATGCAAGCAGCATATGGCGTGACATGGCTCCCATAATGATGGCTCCACCACAAAACTAAAAACTTGCAAATTGCAATAACCATTCTGACTGATTTTTTTAAAAATGCGATAAAGAAAAATCCAAAGTAATAATTTCTTGCTATACTTGCTTTAAGATATTGGCAAAAGCAATGATACAAGGATTATTGTTTCAGATGTGACTCTGTTTGAAGTGTAACCTTATCTTATCAGTATCTCATGATACCATTTTCTATTTAAAAATTTCTAAATGGTTGTACTTGTGCAACCCGAAATCAATTGTCCGCTCCAATAACAGACATAGTGAGGTTGCTGTGTCTGTTTCTATACCATATATGAGAACTATAAACCTAGGAATTAGTAGTGTTGCTGTGACATTTTAAATGACATTCCTCTGTCTGCAATATTAAGAGAGGCATTATCCCATTTAAAATAAGTAAGTTGATACCCCTGTTAAAACAGCAGACAGGAATGTTATACAAACTTGTTAAGTGTTGTGCTATTAATATAAAAGTATTTTCTAGGTTAAGTTCACTAAATGGGTCAGGGGCTAGCATGCATCCACAGTACCTCAACCTGTCCAAATTAAAAATGATTTACTTTCAACTATGGTATTTTTTTAAAGATTTTTCATAAATCCTTCTATCTGGCAAATTATTTGCCGTAACTTCACCAAAATTGATGATTCAATTTTAAATAGCACCAAACCGAATCATGCCTCCCCTTTAGAAGGACAACCTGGGAAAACCAGATGTTCCTGGAATTTTGGGTGATCAGTACTGATTGGTATAATCTACCTTAAAAGCAGAAATTAATGGTGACTCCAAGAATATAGCCATTAAGCTACTAGCTTCACAGCCTGATGGTTACTGATTTATGTTCAGTATTGCTTGACATTCAGATCTATCAGCCAGAAATTGAGATCTATCTGCTGTTAAGTTTTGTTGGTTCTTAGTGGGACTGGATCCTTCACATTAAAGCATTAATTCTCCCCAAATTAAATAAACTCGAGCATTCTCGGCCAGTGTTACATACTGACCAAGTAGGAAGCAAAATTCTACTTGAATTAATTAAGAAGTTCCAATGCTCTTCGCACTGAAGAAGTTTTTGAGAAGCTTGGAGCCAAAGGATTAATATTCGGCACGTGACATCTGATTGTAAACCACTGGCTTATTAGATGTTCTGCTGCTCTCACTGTTGCATGTCTGGTAAAAGCACTAAAAGTTTGACTGGTACTTAAGCCACATTGTTTAGCAGACTTAAAAAAAAATTAATAAAGAAGTGACTTGCAATATTCAGTAATAGAATAACATATTAAAAAATGTTGGGGCATTTAATTCACTGCCATAATTAAACCAGTAACACACAAGTTGGTACTTTCAATTTTATCCACCAACCCATGCAGAGTGCATATGCTATGAATTTGAACATCTGTGTATAGGCCCAAAAGGGTTCTGGAATGTATTCTGTTTCTGGTTGTTTTTTTTCTACCTTTCCCCAAAGCATAATTAATTTCTAAAATTTCATATTGCAGGAGCATACATTTGGGGCATTTTCTTTTTCATTTTCCAATTTAACTCTGTAAAAGTAACTCACTCATAAATATAAATTTCCATTGCAACAACAGTGGAAATTTAGATTCAAAAAAGAAGTCATAAAATTAGCATCAGATTCTGAAGTTGACATTATTAGTGAATGCCATTGACCAAGACTCAAACAAGGTGGCAGTCAGTGTACCTAATATGATGGGAAGGGAAGTTTAAAAAAAAATTATGGGATGTGGGCGTCGCTGGCAAGGACAGCATTTATTGCCCATCCCTAATTGCCCTCGAGAAGGTGGTCTTGAACCGTTGCAGTTCGTGTGGTGAAGGTACTCCCACAGTGCTGTTGGGTAGGGAGTTCCAGGATTTTTACCCAGCGACGATGAAGGATCAGCGATATACTTCTAAGTCAGGATGGTGTGTGACTTGGAGGGGAACTTGCAGGTGGTGATGTTCCCATGCGCCTGCTGGCCTTGTCCTTCTAGGTGGAAGAGGTCGCGGGTTTGGGAGGTGCCGCCCGAAGAAGCCTTGGTGAGTTGCTGCACTACATTTTGTAGATGGTACACACTGCAGCCACAGTACGCCGGTGGTGGAGGGAGTGAATGTTTAAGGTGGTGGATGGGTTGCCAATCAAGCGGGCTGCTTTGTCCTGGATGGTGTCGAGCTTCTTGAGTATTGCTGGAGCTGCACTCATCCAGGCAAGTGGAGAGTATTCCATCACACTCCTTAATTGTCCCTTGTAGATGGTGGAAAAGCTTTTGGGAGTCAGGAGGTGAGACACTCGCAGCAGATTACCTAGCCTCTGACCTGCTCTTGTTGCCACAGTATTTATGTGGCTGGTCCAGTTAAGTTTCTGGTCAATGGTGACCCCCCAGGATGTTGATGGTGGGGGATTCGGCGATGGTAATGCCATTGAATGTCAAGGGGTGGTGGTTAGACTCTCACTTGTTGGAGATAGTCATTGCCTGGCACTTGTGTGGCGCGAATGTTACCTGCCACTTATCAGCCCAAGCCTGAACATCGTCCATGTTTTGTTGCATGCGGGCATGGACTGCCTCATTATCTGAGGAGTTGTGAATGGCGCTGAACACTGTCCAGTCACCAGCGAACATCCCCATTTCTGACCTTATGTTGGAGGGAAGGTTCATTAATGAAACAGTTGAAGATGGTTGGGCCGAGGACACTGCCCTGAAGAACTTCTGCAGCGATGTCCTGGGGCTGTGATGATTGACCTTCAACCACCACAACCATCTTCCTTTGTGCTAGGTATGACTCCAGCCAGTGGAGCGTTTTCCCTCCGATTCCCATTGACTTCAGTTTTACTAGGGCTCCTTGATGCCAGACTCGGTCAAATGCTGCCTTGATGTCAAGGGCAGTCACTCTCACTTCACCTCTGGAATTCAGCTCCTTTGTTCATGTTTGGACCAAGGCTGCAATGAGGTTGGGATCCGTGGTCTTGGCACAACCCAAATTGGGCATCAGTGAGCAGGTTATTGGTGAGTAAGTGCCACTTGATAGCACTGATGATGACACCTTCCATCACTTTGCTGATGATTGAGAGTAGACTGATGGGCGGTAATTGGCCAGATTGGATTTGTCCTGCTTTTTGTGGACAGGACATACCTGGGCAGTTTTCCACATTGTCGGATAGATGCCAATGTTGTAGCTGTACTGGAACAGCTTGGCTAGAGGCGCAGCTAGTTCTGGAGCACAAGTCTTCAGCACGACAGCCGGGATGTTGTCGGGGCCCATAGCCTTTGCTGCATCCAGTGCGCTCAGCCGTTTCTTGATATCACGTGGGGTGAATCGAATTGGCTGAAGACTGGCTCCTGTGATGGTGGGGACCTCTGGCTGAAGATGGTTGCAAACACTTCAGCCTTGTCTTTTGCACTCACGTGCTGGGCTCCACCATCATTGAGGATGGGGATATTAATGGAGCCTCCTCCTCCATTTGGGATGTCTTTCTAAAAATAAATCAAATTTGATGATACAATACAAGTTGTTGTTGTTGATCATCAATTTCTGTTTTTAAAATAATTTGAAACCTTGTTTGAACTTGGTAGATGACAGCAAGCCAAAACTTATTGCGAGGTGAATAAGACTCTGTTAAGAACTGAATGACTCTGGGAGATTTTCTCTATTGTGCACAGTGGTATTCAAATATTGACTGTGCCAAGGACTTTAGTAGTAAACTGTTGACTTAAGCAAATGTTACCATGCCTAAAGCTATTAAAATTTTACTCTCATGGTTACTTTCATACCCCAAGGGACAGTAACTTATCACTACAGCCTGAAAATCGGAATCAGTGTTTGTCTTGCTGTACCCTTGGATCGCATTTATTTCAAAAACATAATCGGGTAGAGTTTCCTCCATGAGCACAATGGAACTGTATTTAATGTTTCAGGCCAAGAGAATAGTTATACAGCATAAAAATTCAATTCTGCCTCTGAGCTCAGAGAATGTCTCAATCATAACCTAGTGAGAACAATATGCTTTACTAAAATATTTGTACTCAAAAAATGTAGAGCAGCATGTATATGCAAACATGGCTGCGATTTTGCTGGTGCTCAGAGGGCGGGTTCGGAGGCAGGTCCACTGTCAAAATCGAAATGATTGACAGCGGTTTGGGAGCCCGCGCCAAACCTGCCTCCATGTAAGTTTCCAAAGTGTCGGGGGCGGCATTTAAGATAGTTAACTGCTTGTTAAACGCTTGTTAACTATTTTGCCAGCCTATTTCGATTTTCCCACTTTTTTAACAAGGTTCACATCGTTCAGAGATCACGTCAGGTAAGTGGGTCGGGTTCTCTATGTCTCCCCTTTGCTGTGAATAGGTGACAGCTGCAAAAGTGGTCTGAAAGCTACCATTTCACAGCTGTTCACTTGCCAGCATCAGAAGCTTGAGCCTTCAGGACTTGGAAGACACTTTTGAGCTGTATGCAGTTTGGAAGTGTTTGGAGTAAACTCTCTATCCACTGTCACGTCCTTGGAGCAAGCTCTCTCACCATTGACAGATCGCTTCTGTCATCTCAACCTCACCTGCCATCTATTCCAGCAACATCAGTGCCCTTGAAAAAATCTCACCTGGCCCTCTGAATCCCTCCATGATCAGCCCCAATAGCTACATCACCAGGCACACTAACAGCAATACCAACCTTCTCCACAATCACCTGATGCTGCAGATTCACCATGCTGCAAGTCTTTACACAAGTCTCTGACATCATTACTCTCTCACCATAGAGTCATAGAGTTTTACAGCACAGAAAGAGGCCCTTCGGCCCATCGTGTCCGCGCCACCCATCCATCCCTGTCCTGTCTAATCCCATTTTCCAGCATTTGGTCCATAGCCTTGTATGCAATGGCATTTCAAGTGCTCATCCAAATGCTTCTTGAATGTTGTGAGGGTTCCTGCCTCTACCCCCCTTTCAGGCAGTGAGTTCCAGATTCCAACCACCCTCTGGGTGAAAAAGTTCCTCCTCAAATCCCCTCTAAATCTCCTGCCCCTTACCCTGAATCTATGCCCCCTTGTTATTGACCCCCCTACTAAGGGGAAAAGTTCCTCTTTATCTACCCTATCTATGCCCCTCATCATTTTGTACACCTCAATCAGGTCCCCCCCCAGCCTTCTTTGCTCCAAGGAAAACAACCCCAGCCTGTTAATCTTTCTTCATAGCTGAGGCACTCCATCCCAGGTAACATCCTGGTGAATCTTCTCTGCACCCTCTCCAAAGCAATCACATCCTTCCTATAGTGAGGCGACCAGAACTGCACACAGTACTCCAGCTGTGGCCTCACCAGCGTTTTGTACAGCTCCATCATAACCTCCCTGCTCTTATATTCTATGCCTCGGCTAATGAAGGCAAGTATCCCATATGCCTTTTTAACCACCTTATCTACCTGTTCCGCTGCCTTCAGGGATCTATGTACATGTACACCAAGGTCCCTCTGACCCTCTGTACTTCCTAGGGTCCTACCACTCATTGTGTATTCCCTTGCCTTATTTGTCCGTCCAAAATGCATCACCTCGCACTTTTCAGGGTTAAATTCCATTTGCCACTTTTCCGCCCATCTGACCAACCCGTTTATATCGTCCTGTAGCCTGAGGCTTTCCTCCTCGCAATTTACCACCCCACCAATTTTCGTGTCATCTGCGAACTTACTGATCATACCTTTTACATTCTCATCCAAATCATTTATGTAGATCACAAACAACAAGGGACCCAGCACCGATCCCTGAGGTACCCCACTGGACACAGGCTTCCAGTCACAAAAGCATCCTTCGACCATCACCCTCTGCCTCCTGCCACTCAGCCAGTTTAGGATCCAACGCGCCAAGGCACCCTGGATCCCATGGGCTCTTACCTTCTTGACCAGTCTCCTATGCGGGACTTTGTCAAAAGCTTTACTGAAGTCCATGTAAACCACATCCACAGCATTTCCCTCATCCACCCCCCTAGTCACCCCCTCGAAAAATTCAATCAGATTTGTCAGACATGATTTACCCTTGACAAAGCCATGCTGACTATCCCCGATTAATCCTTGCCTCTCCAAGTGGAGACTAATTTTGTCCCTCAGAATTTTTTCCAATAATTTCCCTACCACAGATGTTGGGCTCACTGGCCTGTAATTCCCTGGTTTATCCCTGCTACCCTTCTTGTATAATGGTACTACATTAGCTGTTCTCCAGTCCTCTGGTACATCCCCTGTGGCCAGAGAGGTTCTGAAAATTTGTGTCAGAGCCCCTGCAATCTCCTCCTTTGCCTCCCACAGCAGCCTGGGATACATCTCGTCCGGGCCTGGGGATTTATCCACTTTTTGGCCTGCTAAAACCGCTAGCACCTCCTCCCTCTCGATGCTAATATGTTCAAGTATGTCACAGTCCCCTTGCCCGATTTCTATGTCTGCATCGTCTCTCTCCATAGTGAACACAGATGCAAAAAATTCATTTAAAACCCAGCCTACATCATCTGGCTCTACACACAGATTGCCACTTTGGTCCCTAATGGGCCCTACCCTTTCCCTGGTTATCCTCTTGCCCTTAATATACTTATAAAACATCTTAGGATTTTCCTTTATTTTGCTCGCCAGTGTTATTTCATGGCCCCTCCTCGCCCTCCTAATTTCTTTTTTAAGTATGCCCCTGCACTTTTTATACTCCTCTAGGGCTTCTTCCGTCTTTAGTCTTTTGTAACTGCCAAAAGCCCCCCTTTTATTTCTAATGCATTTTTGTATATCCCTTGTCATCCAAGGTTCCCTTTGCTTGTTGGTCCCACCCTTGACCTTTACAGGAACATGTTGGCGTTGTACTCTCTCTATTTTCCTTCTGAAAGTCTCCCACTGTCTTGATGTGGATTTTCCTATAAGTAGCTGCTCCCAGTCCACTTTGGCCAGATCCTGCCTTATCATATTAAAATCGGCCTTCCCACAATTTAGAACTCTTATTTCCGGGCCGTCTTTGTCTTTTTCCATGACCACCTTAAATCTCACCGAATTATAGTCACTGTCGCCAAAATGCTCTCCTACTGACACTTCCACCACTTGCCCGGCTACATTCCCCAGAATTAGGTCCAGTATCGCCCCCTCTCTTGTAGAACTTTCTACATGTTGGCTCAAAAAGCTCTCCTGGATGCACTTTAAGAATTCTGCACCCTCTAAGCCTTTCACACTCTAACTATCCCAATTTATATTGGGGAAGTTGAAATCCCCCACTATTATTACCCTATTATTTTCGCACTTTTCTGAGATTTGCCTACATATCTGTTCCTCTATCTCCCCCTGACTGTTTGGGGGCCTATAGTACACTCCCAGCAAAGTGCTTGCCCCCTTTTTGTTTTTAAGTTCTACCCATATGGCCTCATTAGAGGAACCCGCTAATATATCATCCCTCCTTACAGCAGTAGTTGACTCCTTAATTAATATTGCAACACCCCCTCCCCTTTTACACCCCCCTCTGTCTCGCCTGAAGATTCTATACCCCGGAATATTGAGCTGCCAGTCCTGACCCTCCCTCAACCATGTCTCCGTGATAGCAACAATATCGTACTCCCATGTGTTCAACAACAACTTCAGTTCGTCCACCTTATTTGCAAGACTCCTTGCATTAAAATAAATGCCTTTTAGCCCTGCCATATTCCCTTTTGCCTTCGCATATTTGCTCTGCCTTGTTTTTTTCTCTGTATTTGGCTGTAAATCACCCCCTGCTATAGCTCCACTCTGTACCCCATCCCCCTGCCAAGTTAGTTTAAACCCCCCCCAGCAGTGCTAGCAAACCTCCCCGCAAGGATATTGGTTCCCCTCTGGTTCAGGTGTAAACCGTCCGACTTGTACAAGTCCCACCTTTCCCAGAAGCAGACCCAGTGATCCAGGAAACTAAAGCCCTCCCTCCTGCACCATCCCTTTAGCCACGCATTCATCTGTTCTATCTTCCCATTCCTATACTCACTAGCACGTGGCACTGGGAGTAATCCAGAGATTACAACCTTTGAGGTCCTGCTCTTTAATCCTTCACCTAGCTCCCTAAATTCTTGCTGCAGGACCTCATCCCTCTTTTTACCTATGTCGTTGGTACCAATGTGGACCACGACCTCTGGCTGTTCACCCTCCCCCTCCAGAATGCCCTGCAGCTGCTCAGTGATATCCTTGACCCTGGCATCAGGGAGGCAACAAACCATCCTGGATTCACGTCTACGGCCACAGAAACGCCTATCTGTTCCCCTTACTATAGAATCCCCTACCACTATTGCTCTCCCACTCTTTTTCCCCCCTTCCTGGGCAGCAGGAGCACCCCCAGTGCCAGGAAGTTGGCTGCTGTTGCCTTCCCCTGGTGAGTCATCCCCCTCAACAGTATCCAAAGCGGCATTGACAGATCACTTCTCTTATCTCTACTTAACCTGCCATCTATTCCATCAGCATGGGTGCCCTTTATACTCTTTCACCTTGGTCCTTAGAATCCCACCACGATCAGCCCCCACACCAGCAGCACCACCAACAACAACACCACCAACCTTCTCCGCAAGCATCTGATGCTGCACAAGACAGCGGGCATCAGCACCCGACCGCATTGCTGCTAGGGATGACCTCACCATGGCCAGATTTACTTCACTTGACGCTGTACACCCTGGCTGCCACATGATGCGCCAGGTTGACACCACCCCACACCAGCATCATAAAGCATCCCTACAATGTCCAAGCCATTCCTTTCACACTCGTCATGATTTGGGCAGTGATGGGTGGAATTTGTGTCTCAACATTCACTGGAACTCACTAAGACACTTCCAAAGGTGAGCACAGATCTGTCCAATAAGGTAAATTGTTGAAAATATATATTTCAATGCTTGACAGCACATTAACAGAAACTTCACATGAATATTGGCTAAAACACCCAAGTGCCTATCTTTGTGTGTTGTTCATTGGATGAGTGTGAGGGGTGGCTAGTGAAATGGGGAAGTGATAATGTAGATTGAGAGGGATGGGTGGAGGTGCAAGGTAAGTTGGTGTGAGTAAGGATGTGCAGGAGTAGGGTAGGGAAGGCAGTGTGATGTGGATGTTATGAGTGGCACAGCAGGATGAGGTTGAGTGTGGTTAGGCAGTAACGTTTTGTGATCTACTCAAATCATTGAAAGGTTTGCGCCACTGCTACCTGATCCTCCTGACCACATCCCTGCTTGTGCCCTCTTTGCAATGTGCAACCAGGCTGCGTTGATCTCCTGGGGAGGTCTCTTCCACCAATGGGAAGGGAAGAGAATCTCCCTGTGTGCTGTGACTCCCTCCATAATCATATGGAGGGTGTCATGGGAGAGCATGAGTGCAGCCAAGTACCTTTGTGCCATGCTTGTCAGTGTTTGCAGCACCTCAATGCTGTAGAACACTGACAGCAGAACTGTCAAAATCAATTTGGACATTGCCCCTTTAAGGAAACCAGCTGATGACTCATCATCAAATGACGTCATCAGACATGCTTCATTTTAATTGGCCGGGAACCTTGCAGGGCGGGCTTAACAAGCCTTATTAACGTAAAATCACTTGGCGAGTGCGGGCTGCAGTCGGCAGCGGGCTGGGACCGCGACACTGACCCCAGTCAGCGAAATCGCAGCCCGTGTGTTACAGATTACACCTGCACAGTGAGGTATCTAGCAATATTTTTAAGTGGTGCTCCTGTGTAATCAACTTGTGATTTCCTGTAGTTTGGTCTACTCGGGTTTGAAAAGATTTGCCTAAAAAAAAATCTAAATCTGTACGTTCCTGACAAGTGACCAATGGCATCTCCAGCTGTTTCCTGTATAGTCATTGGCCCAGAAATTCATTAAATAACTACTTTAAACAATAATTTAAATTTTTGAAAAAAATAATTTTATATTCTAACGGGGCTAAAAATAAACTTACCTTGCTTTAAAGTATTTAAAAATAATAAACCTGTGGAAAAAATGTTTTAATTTTAATTAATTGACCACTTACCTTGTAAAAAGCAGGCCTTACGCCTGCTTTTTACATTTCTAAATACTGCAGGCTTACGATCCCGGGAAAACCTGCAAAAAAAACTAAGTTCAAAGCGCACGTGTAGCCTCTCCCGTGCACTCGTTCGACCTCTGAACCTCTTCGTTCAGAGGATCGGAAGTGCCGGTTTCCCGCGCATGCGCAGTGCATGCAGAAAACCGGCACTTCCATTCGGCCTACAGGTAAGTACCCCGTGCGTACTCATCCGTGGAGAACCGAATTTCTGGGCCATTATCCAAGAGCCCAGTCTACTATTCTAAATGGCATAGAAATAAAGATTTATCTTTGACATACTGTTGTGCCGATAAACAATTCTGTTCATTGTCCTTCAGCTTTAGTAGAGTATTTGGATTTCTGATGCAGTTCTATTGTCTGTTCTAAGCACCTCATTAATTACTGATTCGAGTATCTGATCAGGATTTTGGGCAGTCTGTGACGTGCATGTCCAATTTTTAATATTCTTTTTTCACTTATTTCGGAATTAAGACTTGATTGTACAAGCACCTGAACACGCTTCTGATTTTGTTAGCTACAAGTATAAATTGAAGAAAGGGACTAAAAGTGTTGCTATACTACATCCCAGGGAAATAAAATTATAATTCTGTGTCTGTTCAGTCTTCTGTGTTTTTTTCCACTCATTAACTAAAAAAAGTAGCAGGAACTAGATAAAGGAACTTTTTCCACTTGCCAGTTAGGGGCAACTTTTGGTTTAGTTAATACCCTGATTTAATGTAATTCAGTTGCCCAGGTTACCCAGGTAATGGGCTGGGTATTACTGTTGGTGATTATTTGAAAAGATCGCCGTGTAGATGGTAGAATAAATCTCATCCGTATGGAATATCTCAGAACATAATTGTTAGATCTGTTAATTTCAGTGGACCACACTAATCTGAGGTCAACGCACTAAAATAAAAGATTTTGAGTCCTGTGGTAGATTTTAAATAGTCGATTTATTGCAGCACTGACTTGCATGTTTGACTTTCCTTTGTTCTACTAACAAGCATGTTCAAAATGGCTGGTTCTTATACAGCATCAGATCACAGCAAATGTACCCGCCCCCTTTATTACCATTGGCTCAGCAGCATGCATGCAGAGCTATGGTTGGTTCAGCTAAATCTGCCGACCTGACATCACACTGATTGGATTTCTGGTACATCACTCATTCCTTTGTTCTAAAGTTAAGCTAAATCAGCTGATGTGACGTTACCACGCTGTGATTGGATCTGATACATCACACCATCCCTTTGTTCTCTCCAGCAAGCAGTCTTACACGTGGTCTTGTTCTCAGTTTAAGCATAATCAGCACTTTCAGTCATTAGTTTAATCATATTAAAATCTATGTTATTAAAATATATATATATATATTCCCTAACACTCCCCCCTTTGATTCTTTCAAAAATTGAATCATAAAAATAAAGTCAGCTTAAAAATATAATCAATCATTGCTGTGTTTTGCCACTGTCCGGATCAGTGGCTCTGCACAAATTTACACCAACCAGGATTTTACTGTGGTCACAGTAAAAGCCTGGTTTCAACAGGTTAGTTGATTTCATGATCTTAAATGAATTAGTGCATCTTAAAAGGGGGAGGAGCTCCCCTCAGAAAAATACATTCAGGTAAAAAAGGTAGAAAAATTATAAAAAGTAGAGAAGGTACAAACCGATCTAGCAGCTAAATATAACATGCCCCTTTAAGATGTACAAATGGTCTGCGGCGACCTGCAAGGCATCTTGCCCGCGGGGCAGCAGCCGCCTGGTGGCAAGCACATTTAATCAACAGAAACACACAATTTGATCCCCATCCTATTGTACAAGGCCTCCCTCTTATCTTTCTGAGGAATGTTTTGTCAAGTTTCTTCAAGGGCATTTTATGGCTTCGTGGCTCCTTGTTATCTTGCAGGTGCTATCCTCCCTGTTTCCTTGCACTTCACCATTCCCTTATCATTTCTGTTTGTCTTTTAATGCTTGATATTCGACCTTGCTGGCATTTATGCTATCTTTTTCTGCTTGCCTGTTGTCAGTCCCTGTTCTAAGAATTAAAACTCATCTTTGAATCTAACAGCTATTTCTTACAATATCTAACTATGTTAAGAGGTATTGTCCCCAACTTTTTCCTTTTTGTTATGTATACAGACTAGATCAGATATGCATCTAGGCTCTACAGATGCATAACATGTTGCTTTTGAACAGCCTTACATTACCCAGTCTGAAGTATATTAACAGTTACACAGACCAGACCAGTTGCTAGAGCCGTCAAAGATGAAGTCAGACACAAGTTCAAGAAGTAATACCGCTGTAATTTATTAATCTATCTCTGATGCAACAGTTAACATCACCACAATAGTGAGCATTAAGAATGATAATAGGGATTTGAGTAGATATCATTATTGACTAACGAGAGTTTAAACCATTACTGTACAATGGACAACCTTGTACTTGTTTGTTAATCCCTCATTTCCACCTGAGGTGAATCATCACCTGTGATCATTGCCTTCTTTCTTTGGTGGTAATTTTCTTCTCATAGTGGAACTGTTACCTAACAGTTTAATACCGTTTAAAAGTTACTTTTGTCAGATTAAACACTTAATCTTAACCTTTCAACTTTCTCTTTTGCCTCTTTTTTGGCTTAGAAGACGTACTTCTTCAACTCTTACAACTTCTGAAGCCACCTGCCCCCTTTCAAAATCTTCTGGTTTGAGTATACCTTTTAATTTAATGAAATAAAATCCATTTTCCACCAATATCATTACTTAACCAACCAAGGTGATCTACTCTTATCGCATAGATTCGCTTTGAGGTGCCATTTGCTTCAAATAAATGCATATAGAAACATAGAAGATAGGAGCAGGAGTAGGCCATTCGGCCCCTCAAGCCTGCTCCGCCATTCAATGCGATCATGGCTGATCATCCAAATTCAGTACCCGGTCCCTGCTTTCTTCCCATACCCCTTGATCCCTTTAGCCTTGAGAAATATATCCAACTCCTTCTTGAATATATTTAATGAATTGGCCTCTACTGCCTTCTGTGGTAGAGAATTCCACAGGTTCACCACTCTCTGGGTGAAGAAATTCCTCCTAATTTCTGTCCTAAATGGCCTACCCCTTATCCTTAGACTGTGACCCCTGGTTCTGGACTCCCCGACCATCGGCAACATCCTTCCAGCATCTAGTCTGTCGAGTCCTGTTAGAATTTTATAAGTTTCGATGAGATCCACTCTCATTCTTCTAAACTCCAGCGAGTACAAGCCCAATCAATCCAATCTCTCCTCATACGCCATTCCTGCCATCAGCCTGGTGAATCTTCGCTGAACTCCTTCCATGGCAAGAACATCCTTCCTCAGATAAGGCGACCAAAACTGCACACAATACTCAAGGTGTGGTCTCACCAAGGCCCTGTACAACTGCAGCAAGACATCCTTGTTCCTGTACTCAAACCCTCTCACTACGAAGGCCAACATACCATTTGCCGCCTTAACCACCTGCTGCACCTGCACGCTTACTTTCAGCGACTGGTGCACAAGGACACCCAGGTCTCGTTGCACTTCCCCTTCTCCCAATCTATTGCCTTTCAGATAATAACCTGCCTTCCTGTTTTTGCTACCAAAGTGGATAACCTCACATTAATCCACGTTATATTGCATCTGCCATGCTTCTGCCCAATCACCCAACCTGTCCAAATCATCCTGGAGTTTCACGGCATCCTCCTCACAGCACACACGCCCACCCAGCTTTGTGTCGTCTGCAACTTTGGAGATATTACATCTAGTTCCCTTGTCTGGATCATCATTAATATATATTGGGAATAGCTGGGGTCCAAGGACCGATCCTTGCGGTACCCCACTAGTCACTGCCTGCCACTCGGAAAAAGACCCGTTTATTCCAACTCTTTGCTTTCTGTCTGCCAACCAGTTCTCTATCCAAGTCAGTACCTTGCCCCCAATCCCATGTGCCTTAATTTTACACGCTAATCTCTTATGCGGGACCTTATCGAAAGCCTTCTGAAAGTCCAAATACACCACATCCACTGGTTCTCCCTTATCTATTTTACCAGTTACATCCTCAAAAATTCCAGTAGATTAGTCAAGCATGATTTACCCTTTGTAAATCCATGTTGACTTTGTCCGATCCGGTCACTGTTTTCCAAGTGCTCTGCTATTACATCTTTTATAATGGACTCTAGGATTTTCCCCACTACCGATGTCAGGCTTACCGGTCTGTAATTCCCCGTTTTCTCTCTACCACCTTTTTTGAATAGTGTGGTAACATTAGCTACCCTCCAATCCATGGGTACTGTTCCAGATTCCATCGAATGTTGGAAGATGATCAGCAATGCATCTACTATTTCTAGGGCCACTTCCTTAAGTACCCTAGGATGTAGATTATCAGGCCCTGGGGATTTATCGGCCTTCAATCCCATCAATTTCCTTAACACCATTTCCCTACAAAAACTGATTTCTTTCAGTTCCTCCCTTTCATCAGACCCTATGTTCCCCGACATCTCTGGGAGGTTATTTGTGTTCTCCTTTGTGAAGACAGAACCAAAATATATATTTAATTGGTCAGCCATTTCTTTGTTCCCCATTATGAATTCCCTTGATTCTGACTGCAAGGGACCTACGCTTGACTTCACCAATCTTTTTCTCCACATATCTATAAAAGCTTTTACAGTCAGTTTTTATGTTCCCTGCAAGCTTACTCTCATATTCTATTTTCCCCTTCTTAATTAATTCCTTTGTCCTCCTTTGTTGAATCCTAAACTGCTCTCAATCCTCAGGATTATTGCTTTTTCTGGCCAATTTATATGTCCTCTCCTTGGATCTTATGCTATCCCTAATTTCCCTTGTTAGCCACGGTTGAGTCACCTTTTTTGTTTTATTTTTATGCCAAACTGGGATGAACAAATTCTGTAGTTCATCCATGCCATCTTTGAATGTTTGCCATTGCCTATCCACCGTCAACCCTTTGAGTGACATTCCCCAATCAATCCTACCCAACGCGCGCCTCAGACCATTGTAGTTTCCTTTATTTAAATTCAGGACCCTAGTCTCTGAGTCAACAACTTCATTCTCCATCTTAATGAAGAATTCTATCATATTATGATCGGTCTGACCCAAGGGGCCTCGTACAACAAGATTGTTAATTAATCCTTTCTCGTTACATAATACCCAGTCTAAGATGGCCTGATCTCTGGTTGGTTCCTCGACATATTGGTCCAGGAAACCATCCCGTAAACACTCCAGGAATTCCTCCTCCACAATATTGTTACTAATTTGGTTAGCCCAATTTATTATGTAGATTAAAGTCACCCATGATGACTGCTGTGCCCTTATTGCACGCTTCTCTAACTTCCCTTTTAATGCCATCCCCAACCTCCGCATTACTGTTTGGAGGTCTACATACCACTCCCACTAATGTTTTCTGCCCCATGGTATTTCCCAGTTCTACCCATACAGATTCCACATCATCAGAGCTAATATCCTTCTTTACAATTGTGTTAATCCCTTCTTTAACCAGTAATGCTACCCCACCTCCCTTTCCTTTTTGCCTATCCTGAATATTGAATACCCCTGGATGTTGAGTTCCCAGCCTTGGCCACCCTGGAGCCATGTTTCCGTAATCCCAATCAAATCATAATCGTTTACCTCTATTTGTGCAGCTAATTCATCCATCTTATTACGAATGCTCCTCGCATTAAGACACAAAGCCTTCAGGCTTGTTTTTTTAACACTCTTAGACCTATTAGAATTATTATTTACTGTGGCCATGTTTGATTTAAACTGTTGATTTCTCTGACTGCCACTTTTGTTTTTCTCCTTCCTATCTTTTTCTTTTATCTTTGTTACCCTTTCCTCTGTCCCTCTGCTCAGGTTCCCAACCCCCTGCCATTTTAGTTTAAACCCTCCCCCAGAGCACTAGCAAACCCTTCCCCTAGGACATCGGCCCTGACCCTGCCCAGGTGCAAACCAACCGTCTGGTTTGAACTGGTCCCACCTCCCCCAGAACCGGTTCCAATGTCCCAGGAATTTGAATCCCTCCCCCTCACCCATTCCTCTAGCCACGTATTCATCTGAAATATCCTTCTATTTCTACTCTGACTAGCACGTGGCACTGGTAGCAATCCTGAGATTACTGCCTTTGAGGTCCTATTTTTTAATTTACCTCCTAACTCCCTGTATTCAGCTTTTAGGACCTCATCCCGTTTTTTACCTATATCGTTGGTACCTATATGCGCCACGACAACTGGTTGTTCACCCTCCCCTTCCAAAATGTTCTGCAGCCGCTCTGAGACATCCTTGACCCTTGCACCAGGGAGGCAACACACCATCCTGGAGTCTCATTTGCGGCCGCAGAAACGCCTATCTATTCCCCTTACAATAGAATCCCCTATTACTATAGCTCTGCCCCTCTTTTTCCTCCCGTCCTGTGCAGCAGAACCACCCCTGGTGCCAGGAAGTTGGCTGCTGCTGCTGATAAGCCATCCTCCCCAACAGTACTCAAAGTTGTGTATCTGTTTGAGAGGGGGATGTCCACAGGGGACCCCTGCACTACCTGCCTGTGCCTAGTACTCTGTCTGTTGGTCACCCATTCCCTTTCTGCCTGTCCAACCTTTGCCTGCGGTGTGACCAACTGATCAAACGTGCTATTCACGACGTCCTCAGCAGTGCGAATGGTCCAGTATGAATCCAATCGCAGCTCCAGCGCCGCAATGCGGTCTGCCAGTAGCTGCAGCTGGACACACTTCCTGCACACATGGTTGTCAGGGACACTTCCTGTGTCCCTGAGTTCCCACAGCGCAGGAGGAGCATATCACGGCACCGGGCTGTCCTGCCATGACTTTCCCTTTAGATAATTGCAATTAAATTAAATCAAATCAATCCCACCAATTTCACAACAGTTAAATGATATATTTAAGGATCCTGGTTTACAAACAGTCCCCGCTACACCACAGATAGCTTATAGAAACTATAAACCACAGAGTTAAAGTTTAAAAAGAGAGAAATACTCACCAACTGTTGTGTCTCAAGGGGTTTTATACCCTTACCTATACAACAATTAAGAAGGACTCTGGGGTGGAGAGTTTAGTTAATGGCCATTTTATTTACAATGTGCTTCTTCACTCGATGCACTACATTTCCCATAGTGCATTGCAAATCACCACGACGGTATCCCATGTGGGACAATTCTAATACACATTCAAAATACACAACATATTTCCTCCCCCTTAAAATAGAATGTCCACAAAACAGAATAACTGAAAATGACTATAACTTTGGAAGAGAGAGTAGACTGCCTCTACATTCCGCTAACCCTGGGGATTATTCTGCCCCATGCACACAGGTTAGCACTAACTGTAACTAAGGCGTTCTGGAGGCTGCCTTTCTCTTTGCGGGTAACGCCTAGTCTCGAGCAGGCCCTGGCTGGCTCTCCCGTGACCCTGCAGGCATGGCTTCCTCCCTTGATGGCACAAGAGTGGATGGTGCCACTGTCTCAGGGTCGGACGACCAGTCCCTGCTGGAGCCCCCAGCAGGTCCTTGATCCTCTGTTTCTTGGGTTACCTGTGGCGACTGTCTTGGCAGTAACTGGTCTACATGCCGTCTCCATGTTTGGTCGTCTCCGGTGCGGACTCGGTATGAAACGGGGCCCGTCTTTTGAATGACCGTAGCCGGGACTCACCGCTCCGGGGTGGTGTAGTTACGTGCGAGGACTTTGCCCCCCGCCACAAAGTGTCGTTTTTTGGACCTCTGAATTTGTCTGCTGACTTGATCCTGCTGATTGGCATGCACCACTGCTTCTGTGGACGTTGGCCTCAGCAGGTCAAGGCATGTCCGTAGCTGCCTTCCCATGAGTAGGTAAGCAGGAGATGCTCCAGTCGTAGCATGAGGCGTGTTTCGGTATTTCGGCAAGAAAGCATTCAGGCGCTGCTTTAGAGGAGCATCACTTCTTGCCGCTTTCAACGCGCGTTTCAGCGTTCTGACAAATCTCTCCGCCAATCCATTTGTGGATGGATGATAAGGTGCGGAGAACGTGTGCTGGATTCCATTGCTCTTGAGGAACTCATCCATCTCCTGGGATGTGAACTGTGTTCCATTGTCGGTAACGATCTGCTCCGGCAGACCAAATCGCCCGAACATCTCTCTGAGTCTCGATGGTTTTCTCAGTAGTGGTAGTGGACATTACTGCAACCTCCGGCCATTTGGAATGGGAGTCCACCGTGACCAGGAACATCGCTCCTTCCACTGGTCCCGCGAAGTCCAGATGGATCCGTTGCCACGGCGTCGCCGGCCATTCCCATGGATGCAGTGGCGCTGCTCTTGGCGTATCCCTGGTTGTCTCGCATGATGGGCATGATTTCACTTCAACTTCAATTTCATGATTCAGACCGGGCCACCAGAAGTAGCTTCGTGCCAGCTCCTTCATCCGGACAATACCACAATGTCCTGAGTGCAGCTCGTTGAGGACATCTTTCCGCAGCTTTGGTGGTATGATCACTCGCATGCTCCAAAGGAGGCATCCTGACGTGACAGACAACTCCTTCCCTCTTGACAGGTAAGGTAGGAGCTCAGTTGGTGCGTCTGACACCCGTGATCCATCTCCTCGCATCACCCAATCCAGCACCTTGGATAGCGTAGGGTCCACTCTGGTCTCTTTCTTGACCTGCCGGGCCATGACAGGAGTATTGCTCACCATGTCAAAGTAGAAAATCTTCTGCTCGCAGCCTTCAGAGGGCACAGGCAGCAGAAGTCTTGACAATCCGTCCGCATTGCCATGTGCTGCTGACCTCCAGTATTTGATGTTGTAATTGTGAGCGCTTAACATCAGCGCCCAGCGCTGCATCCTGCACGCTGCCAGGGAGGGTATTCCTGTGTGTGGACCAAAGATCGATGTCGGAGGACGATGATCCGTCAGCAAGGTGAATTTCCTCCGAACAAGTAGTGATGGAACTTTTTGATTCCAAAGATGATGCCCAAAGCCTCTTTTTCGATCTGTGGGTATTTCACCTCCGCCTTGCTCAGGGACCTTGACGCGAATGCAATCGGCTTCTCTTCGCCTGAGGGAAAGATGTGAGACACGACCGCGCCGACGCCATAAGGCGACGCGTCACAGGCCAGCTGAATCTGCAACGACAGGTCAAAGTGCGTCAACACTCTGGGGTCAGTCAAAGCTGCTTTGGCTTTCTTGAATGCTGCTTCGCACTCCTTCGTCCACGCCCAGGCCTTGCCCTGACACAGCAACTCATGTAATGGCTTCAACAGTGATGCCAGCTGTGGAATAAACTTTCCGTAATAGTTCAGGAGACCTAAGAATGACCGCAGCTGGCCGACATTTGTAGGTGCAGGAGCATCGGCAATGGCTTTCACTTTCGACGGTGCTGTGTGTAGGTCGTCCACGTCGATGACATGGCCTAGGTACTCCACTGATGGCTTGAAAAATTCGCATTTGTCCTTGCGAACGCGTAAGCCATATTCTTCAAGTTTTCCCAGTGTCTTCGTCAGGTTCTGCAGATGCTCGTTGTCGTCCTTTCCTGTGACAAGGATATCGTCGAGATAACATTGTACCCCTGGAATGCCGCTTAAGATCTGGTCCATAGCCCGCTGAAACAATGCTGGTGTTGACGTTATACCAAAGGGTAGGCGGCAGTACCTGTAGAGGCCCTTGTGGGTGGTGATGGTGAGGTACTTCTGTGAGTCCTCTTCTACATGTATCTGCAAGTAGGCTTGGCATAGATCAATCTTGCTAAACTTCTGACCGCCTGCTGGACCCGCGAAAAGATCGTCTGATGGGGAGGGGGTACTGTTCAGCTGAGAGCACAGGATTCACTGTTACTTTGAAATCTCCACATAAGCGAACCGCGCCGTCGCTCTTCATCACTGGTACCACAGGCGTGGCCCACTCACTGTGCGAAACCGGCACCAGGACCCCTATCTTGACCAGACGCTCCAGGTCATCCTCCACCTTTGGTTTGAGGGCGTAGGGAACGTTCCTGGCCTTCAGGCATCGTGGCTGGCTGTCAGGCTTCACCTTGAGTTTGACCGTAATCCCCTTCATGCTCCCCAATCTCCGTCAAAGACAGCCGCATGCTTCGTCAACACTGCCACTAGCCCCGCCTCTTCGACTGACACCGCATTCACTTTTTTCCAATCCAGATGAATTTTCTCCAACCATGGCCTGCCCATCAGGGATGGATAGTCACCCTTGACCACGTAAACTGGCAGCATCACGGTTTGTCCATTAAGCTCCACCTTGACCTCCGTCTTACCCAGCATTGGGACTGTTTCCCCAGTGTAGGTTTTTAAGATGAGCTTGGCCGGCGTCAGTGATAGGTGGTTCAGTTTTTCTTTGAATAGCTTCTCTGAAATCAAGGAGACAGCGGCCCCCGTATCCAGCTCCATTTTGACCGGTATTCCCTCTAGTAGTGGAGTGACTCCATAGCCTGATGAGCCTCCATTCACCGTTAACACATGGAGATTCAGCTCCCCATCAGAGTCTGTGTCACTGTCTTCCTGTTCTTGTTTCACCATGTGTAGGTTTTTCTTTTTAGAATGCCAGTTGGATGTGTTTCCTTGTTTGTTTTTGTGTGTCTCTGTGTAGGATTGTTTGCTTTGTCCTTTACACACACGTTCAATGTGTCCTTTCTTTTCACATTTCCGACAGGTCAGGTCTTTACACCAGCAGTCAGATGGCTGATGACCTGACCTTCCACATCTGTAACACTCTCTGGCACCCCTTGCATGCTTATCCGGTGTAGCTGCTACCCTGTGCACTCTTGTTGCAGCCCCCAACAGCTGTGCATCTTTAGCTGCTAACTCCATAGACACAGCGAGCTCCACTGCTGATTTAAGCGTCAGTTTGTCAGTCGTGAGCAAGTGCTTCTGTGTTGCTTCACATCTTAATCCACACACAAACCTATCAGGGACAGTGTCATTTAGAGTTTCACCAAACTCACAATGCTCAGTTAGCTTCTTTAGCACTGCAACATATTCGGCTATGGACTCGCCCTCCCCTTTGTTTCGTTTGTGAAACCTGAACCTCTCGGCAATCAGCAGCGGCTTGGGTGCGAAATGTGTTTCCAAAACTTCCACAATCTGATCATATGTCTTAGCGCCGGGCTTATCCGGGTGCATCAAACTCCGTAACAAGCCAAATGTTTTTGCTCCGATCACACTGAAGAACGTCGCCACTTTCATGTCATCTTTAATGCCATTTGCAGTCACGAAAAATCCGAAACGCTCTATATAAGCGTTGCTCCGCCGTTTCATCAAATGGTCCAAACGCTCCGGTTAGCATAGCCATTTTGTTATTTTTTTTTTCTTTACTGTCCTTTTCCTCTCTTTATTTTTACAGTCCTTTTCCTCCACTTCGTTTCACTGTATCGTTACTCTCCCCCTTCTTATTTGTGTAACACACGAACCGCCACCTTTATGAGGTGATTGCCTCAGCACTAAACTGCGGGCGCGCCATTAAGAAAAGACAGGAACTTCTTACTTTAAACATCGCCGATTCCAGTGCAAAGTGATGCACAAGTCCGTCGTCCTCGTCGCCAGTTTTGTTGTGTCTCAAGGGGTTTTATACCCTTGCCTATATAACAATTAAGAAGGACTCCGGGCTGGAGAGTTTAGTTAACGGCCATTTTATTTACAATGTGCTTCTTCACGGTATCCCATGTGGAACAATTCTAATACACATTCAAAATACACAACACCAACCAATCACTTACCTGCTTTCTGGTGACGTCACACTTCGATTACTTTTTGCTTCTCTCCCTCTCTGTGAGATTGGAGATTAGTAAACCTACCTGGTCTCTGGAGCCTTTTATAGCCCCGCTGCTGCTGCTGAGTTTCCCGCCGACGCTGTGAGGCCTACCTGGTCTCTTGGAGCCTTTTATAGCCCCACTGCAGCCGCTGAGTTTCCCGCCGACGCTGTGAGGCCTACCTGGTCTCTTGGAGCCTTTTATAGCCCCACTGCAGCCGCTGAGTTTCCCGCTGACGCTGTGAGGCCTACCTGGTCTCTTGGAGCCTTTTATAGCCCCGCTGCAGCCGCTGAAAATTCCCGCCGACGCTGTGAGGCCTACCTGGTCTCTTGGAGCCTTTTATAGCCCCGCTGCTGCCGCTGAAATTCCCGCCGATGCTGTGAGGCCTACCTGGTCTCTTGGAGCCTTTTATCAGAACTATTAATGATCAGATTGTAATTAGCAGTATGAAGAAGATGCTGATTGTTGGATGCTAAAAATGGCCATGTTAGGGACACTTGTAAGTATTTCTTATCTACTCAGACAACATGAGCTGTTCATATTGATAACCCTGATAAGTCTGGATTCACCTGACAACAGCCACTACTTGCCAGGTCAACAAGTCTTTTGTTTTGTCTTTCTAAAAATCTTTGGTCCGTTTTCCCAGAATTATAGTATGAACCCTTTTGGTTTTCCCAGTATTCAGCAGTGTGGTTTACAAAGCACTTTTAGGTCACTTTTCTTGCAACACCATGTCAGGTGTTAATGCATTTAAATTTGATTTTACAAAAGGATCGGTCTTGATTTGTTTATAATGTCTCGATAGTCAAAAAGCTTTTGGACTCTCACAAGAAGGTTGACCACTTTGCTTGAGTCTCGAACTTGAGAGGAACAGAAAGAAAAGGGTGCAAACTGGATGGTTGAGGTGGATTGGACGCTCTTATTCCATTCTATCTACCACATCCCCCTGTGCTGTTTGTAACCCTAATCATTAAAACACTGACTCCGTTTTGCATCTTTCATTGACAACAGCTCCTCCATTTCATTGTACTCCGAGATTAGCTGCAGACATGTTCTTCTATTCAACTAAATCTTCTGAAAGCAGCATCTTGATGTGATGTGCCTCAATTATTCCGAGACTCGAAGTTAGCAGAACAAAAGTAAGGCTTTTATTAACTCAGAACATAACACGTAAAATAGAGAGATGTCTACCTTCAGGAGGCTGATGCCGGACTGAAGTTAGATTACAAAGGAGCCAGGTATGGGCGGAGCCCTGCACACAACCAGTTCCAGCACATTCCAATGCATAATACATGAGGACTGGGGGAAGGGAAAAGACACAGAAAGCAGGCAGTTAGAAGACACAGAAAACAGGCAGTGATGAATGGAATATATTTCATCACATTCACCCCTTCTATAGATTTAGTCTGTTCGGGGGTTTGATAGTCCTCTGCGACCGACGTGGCTGTTGTGGTGCCGCGGGTGTCGGCTGGGTGTCCCCGGTAGCCTCCTGGGTCTCTGCCGGGGGTGCCGCCGGGGTTGTTGAAGGGGTAGTTGGTGGGGGTGCCGTTGGTCGATGTTCTTCCGGGGGTGATGAAAGAATAGTGGGTGGGTAAGGGTTGCTGTGATCGTCGTCGCTGCTATTGCCGTGGTTGTTGTTGATGCCGGCTGGGGCGACGTCTTTTATGGACACGGTGTCCTCCCTTCCGTCGGCGTGCCGGACATATGCGTATTGGGGGTTGGCGTGGAGTAGGTGTACTGGCTCCACGAGAGGGTCCGTCTTGTGGCCCCTCACATGCCTTCGCACGAGTACCGGACCTGGGGTGGAGAGCCATGACGGCATGGATACGCCCGAGGTGGATTTCCGGGGAAAGACAAACATTCGTTCATGAGGCGTGGTATTAGTGGCCGTACACAATAGCGACCGTATCGAATGGAGCACATCCGAGAGGACTTCCTGCCAGCGGGAGATAGGGAGGCCCTTGGTCCTTAGAGCTAGAGTGACTGCTTTCCACACTGTCCCGTTCTCTCGCTCCACCTGGCCGTTACCCCGGGGGTTGTAGCTGGTGGTACGGCTCGTGGCGATCCCCTTGGACAGCATGTACTGGCGTAGCTCTTCACTCATGAAGGACGCCCCCCTATCCGTGTGGATATAGCTCGGCATACCGAACAGGCAGAACAGGCTGTTGAGGCATTTAATGACCGTGGCGCTGGTCATGTCTGGGCAGGGGAAGGCGAATGGGAAACGGGAGTATTCGTCCACAATGTTCAGGAAGTAAACATTGCGGTCGACGGACGGGAGGGGGCCCTTGAAATCTAAGCTGAGCCGCTCGAAGGGCCGTGTAGCTTTGATTAAGTGGGCTCTATCTGGGCGGTAGAACCGAGGCTTGCACTCAGCGCAAGTGCGGCAGTTCCTGGTCAGAGACCGAACTTCCTCAATCGAGTAGGGTAAGTTACGGGACTTTATGAAGTGGAACAGCCGCGTGACCCCTGGGTGGCAGAGGTCGTTGTGGAGGGTCTGTAGCCGATCCTCGGTGGCGCTGGCACACATCCCTCGTGAGAGGGCGTCAGGGGATTCGTTAAGGGCCCCTGGCCGGTAAATGATGTCGTACTCGAAAGTGGAGAGCTCGATCCGCCACCTAAGAATCTTATCATTTTTAATCTTCCCCCTCTGTTTATTGTTGAACATAAACGCTACCGATCGCTGGTCGGTAAGTAGGGTGAAGCGTTTGCCGGCTAGGTAGTGGCGCCAGTGGCGCACTGCCTCCACGATGGCTTGGGCCTCCTTTTCCACGGAGGAGTGTCTGATCTCGGGGCCTTGGAGGGTCCTCGAGAAGAAAGCTACGGGCCGCCCCGCCTGGTTGAGGGTGGCCGCCAAGGCGAAGTCGGACGCATCACTTTCCACTTGAAATGGAGTGTTCTCGTCCACTGCCTGTAGCGTGGCCTGCTCAATATCCTGCTTAATGCTTTTGAAGGCGGCGTGGGCCTCAGCAGAGAGCGGAAAAGAGGATGCTTTCAAGAGGGGGCGGGCTTTGTCGGAGTAGTTGGGGACCCATTGGGAATAGTAAGAAAATAACCCCAGGCACCTTTTCAGGGCTTTGGGAGTGTTGGGCAGGGGCAGCTCCCGTAGGGGGCGCAATCGGTCGGGGTCTGGTCCGATTTCCCCATTCTCCACCACGCTGCCCAGTATGCAGAGGCGCGTGGTGTTGAAAACGCACTTGTCCTCGTTATAGGTGAGGTTGAGTTTTTGTGCGGTTTTCAGGAACCTCTCGAGGTTCGAGTCGTGATCCTGCTGGTTGTGACCGCAGATGGTGACGTTGTCGAGGTAGGGGAAGGTTGCCTGCAAGTGGTGGTCATCGACCATGCGATCCATCTCCCTCTGAAAGACCGAGACCCCGTTCGTCACCCCAAAGGGGACTCTGAGGAATTGGTAGAGGCGTCCGTTCGCCTCGAAGGCGGTGTACGGGCGGTCCTCTGGTCTGATAGGGAGCTGGTGGTACGCTGACTTGAGGTCGATGGTGGAGAACACCCGGTATTGGGCGATTTGGTTCACCATTTCTGATATGCGGGGTAGCGGGTAGGCGTCTAGTAGGGTGTACCTGTTGATCGTTTGACTATAGTCGATCACCATCCGTTTCTTCTCGCTACCCCTTACCACTACCACTTGGGCGCGCCACGGGCTGTTGCTGTGTTCAATAATGCGCTCTTTCAGGAGCCTGTCTACCTCGGTCGCGATAAACCGCCTGTCCTCCCAGCTGTACCTCCTGCTTTTGGTCGCTATTGGTCGGCAGTTAGGGGTAAGGTTCGCGAATAGCGAAGGCGGCTTTACCTTCAGGGTAGCCAGACCGCACACTGTGAGGGGCGGCTGGGACCCACCGTACTTGAGCGTGATGCTTTGGTGGTTGCACTGGAAATCCAAACCCAAGATCACGCTCGCACATAGATTCTTCATGATTAATACTTTAAAATTATCATACACAGTTCCGTTAACGCACAATTGTACCGTGCAGTAACCCAGACTGGTCGATGTCTGGGTTTTATCGGCCATAGAGATGGTACCCTGAGCAGGGACCACCTTTAGGGAGAGTTGTTGTGCCAGTTCAGGGTGGATAAAACTCTCCGTGCTTCCACTGTCAATTAAGCATTTAACCCGGCACCCGTTTACCTCGATGTCCACCATTGATTTGGATAGCGGATGCGGCCTGGTCTGGTCCACTGTGACCGATGCCACTGTAGGGCCCTGATCGAGACAAGATGGCGTCCACGCTGTCTGCTCATAAGATGGCGGACCCCACGAGGTCGGGCAAGATGGCGTCCAAGATGGCCGCTCCCACGGCGCACACGCGGCGGTGGCGGGTTTTCCGGCGGTTGGTTTTCCGGCGGGGTTCCCTCTGCACACCTTCCCGAAGTGCCCCTTCTTACCGCACTTAAAGCAGGTGGTGCCTTTCGCCGGGCACAGGTTTCTGGTGTGCTTTGGCTGCCCGCAGAAGTAGCAGTTGGGTCCTTGACGCGTCGCGGCTGTCGTAGGGCTTCTGGGGGGAGAGCTGGGCCCCGCCGGTGTCGGGCTGCCGGGCGGGGAAGATGCCTTCCAAGATGGCGGCGCCCTCGGCGCACACGTGGCGGCGTGGGCTGAAGAGTAGGCGTCCGAGTTTCTCTGGGCCATCTCCAGGGACCGCGCGGTGTCCGCAGCCTGTTTCAGGTCCAACCCCGTTTTTTCCAGCAGTCTTTGCCGGATGTGAGAGGAGCTGAGGCCTGTGATAAAGGCATCGCGAACAAGCTCGTCGGTGTACACTGCGGCTTTTACATCTCGGCACTTACAGTCCTTGCCAAGCTTTTTCAGGATGCTTAGGAACTCCTCCACCGATTCCCCAGGTCGCTGTGCGCGAGTAGCGAGTAGATGCCTAGCATACACCTCATTCGTAGGCTGCTGGTAATGCGCCTTTAAGGTGTTGCAGGCGGCCAGGTACGTATCGGCGTCTTGGATGAGGGGGTAAACCCGGTGGCTTACCCAATTCCGTAGCATTCCGAGTCTCATCTTCGCAGTGTCCGTAGCGTCTTTGACGGCTGCGGAATTGTCCAGGAAGAATTCCATACAGTCAAACCAGTGTCCGAAGCGTGCTGATGCGTCCGGAGCATGTTGATCCAAATCCAAACGTTCGGGTTTCAGGAGTTGATCCATAGTGTTGAAAATTGAGTTAATAAAATTGATGTGCCTCAATTATTCCGAGACTCGAAGTTAGCAGAACAAAAGTAAGGCTTTTATTAACTCAGAACATAACACGTAAAATAGAGAGATGTCTACCTTCAGGAGGCTGATGCCGGACTGAAGTTAGATTACAAAGGAGCCAGGTATGGGCGGAGCCCTGCACACAACCAGTTCCAGCACATTCCAATGCATAATACATGAGGACTGGGGGAAGGGAAAAGACACAGAAAGCAGGCAGTTAGAAGACACAGAAAACAGGCAGTGATGAATGGAATATATTTCATCACATGATGTTATATAATAATACCAAGGCAGCTCTTCAATGTCGACAGAAAGCTTCTTTGTGGCCATGAGGATGTTGACCCCTATTTTTGAGAGTGCTATTCTTGCAACACCTTTGATTCAACGGTAAAGTTGTCAGCCTGGGAGGAGAGAATTTTGTTTGAAATATAAACTCCCTTTTTATCTGAAAGCAGTGATTTCTTCTCGAGTAAGAAGATCGAAGTAAACTGCTACACAGTGTGCAACCAAGATGCTCGTGCCCTTGCACTTCTTAGGGATGTGGTGATGAATTCAACAAAAGTTTGTTTGAATGACTGGGGGGAAAAAAGCCAGAATCACTGTCACTGCATTTTCACTGGGATCTTTAATTTTGCATCTGTTGCCATTATAAAGAGAGCATCTTTAGGCTTAAATGATCATGTTCATGGAGGAACTTCTCAAATGGACACCAAATTCCATCTGCGCTGTTTAGAGCTTTGACAGGAATTTTTCTGGCTATAAGTCAGTGCCGCTTCTGTGTAGCACTGGTGATCCCTTTTGTCCAGGCAAAATGAGAAGCGATTCTGGCTATCTCGAGCATGCTTCCCTGGCATCTAAATCACTATTTGAGTGGCACTGAGATCTATAATTCTTGCTTTGAGGTGGCCAGCGTTGAAATTTAAAAACATGCTTCTAAAAGGGTTTGAATAATGGTTAGAATAAATATGTAGTCTCAGGAACATATTATGAAACAACACTAAATACATAACTGGTTGAAGTAAGGAGTGAAGGTGAACAACTGTGTGGTATTAGAGGAACTGATTGGCAAATTCTGTTGTTTTTAATTGCTGGAATCAGATTAAGCCCAAGATGCGAAAAGTTGGGCTCAATGTCAATGCGAACTAGCCCATGCCTTTCAGGCTGAGACACAATAAGTTTTACAGCTCTTAATATCTGCCTTGCATGCCAAAATTCATAATCAGAGACATCATTATCTAACTGCATTTTTTCCTATTTACATCTTGGAGTTAAAAATCAGTTTCATTTCACAGCAACATTGGGGTTATGGTATGTACCCTAAGTTGCACAATGACACTGTTTTAGCCTTGAAATTTAATTCAATAGGAACAATAAGAGACAGTAGAATTATCTTGTTACTTTCTTTTCCTGTCCACTTCATGCTACTGTACCTTCTCTTCACTCAGTGATTCTATTTCCAAATCTCCTCTTTACATTTCTATCATGCCCCTGGTGCCTTTCATGCAATCTTATCCATTTCCCAGCGATTGAATATATGGGGTTAATTTTAACCGGTCCCATCCCATCGCTTCCTCACCGGGCGAGTTAGGTTACAATTACTCCCATGTCCATATCATAATTGGGATATTTGGGGAATACTGTCAGTTGATATGACTTACCCTCAACCTTTCTGTCTCTGAAACTGGTCTATTATCTATAGGAATAATGCACCATAACTACGAGACTGCAATAGAGACTAGAATCATACTACTCCCATCAGCAATCCAAAGTTCTCTTGTGCTCACTGGGTTAAAGAAAAGCTGTATTCCAGGCCACCCAATGCATGTCTATCAATCAAGCAAGTGCATCTAAGCATTCCAAGCATCTTGGGTATATGGGCATCCACTAGCGTTGAATCCTACTAAATGAGATGTCTATTAAGAGAATCAGGGTTACAAAAAACAAACTTACACCAGTAATGTGACTTTTTGGTATCTCTGTTATAATGAAAACAGGCCCAAACTGTCAACATTTGTTTTTGGATCTTGTCAAACACTATGACTTCAGGATGCAACAGTAAATAAAAAATAATTTAGCTTGGCAGTCTTTATCATTTCCCAACAAGAAGGTTGCGAGTGAATCTGCCACTCAAGTAGACTTGCCTCAGTTGGGTGAATTTAGCCAGCTGTCACCCAGGCCATTAGGTGGAGGAGTTCACAGGAACGAGGTATTCCATTTCAGTTGGAGATAAAAGTTGGTATTAAGTGTCTTGCCGTGCTTGAGACACACATCATATTTACTTTTTGGAGACTGGCTCTGACAGTGGTTATGGGAACATCTACATCCCGGACAAGCCTGGAATTCTGTTTAAGGAAGGATACGGAGTGGTATAGATGAAAGGAGAAAAAAAACTTTCAAAAACACAAAATAATCCCCATTTAAACACTTGAAAGAAAACAATTACACATTGACGGTCTTTTACAGATAAGACATGGTACTAAACTTGGTGGCTGGTTTGGTTACATAAGTAAAAAAGTTTTGTTTCCCAAGAAAATGATTGGGGAAACAGACATCTATTGAATAACTTTACAATTCCATGCCGCTACGTTAGTGGTAAGAAAAGCATGGAGAGTGGGCACCCAAACTTCCAATGTACACAGCCATGGGCATGGCTTTCCATCTGTGGTGTGGACTCAAAGTTACCCCTATAAAGCAAAGGATTATGATGCTGTCTCAGTATTAAGAGCCGTGATTTTTACACAAAGGCCGCAGGGCCACAGTACTGATAAATTAACAAACAGAAGCATGTGTCAGGAGCTGTTAGATTCTCTGAGAACATCCATACTCGCTGAGAATATAGGTGGTTTGACCTTACAAAGCTGCATCTTGATCTTGTTAAAAGCATATAATCAATTACGGCATATTGGAGCCTTCTGATACAAGGCGGTACAAATTCATTCGGGTATGACTCCCTTTAATACAAAAAGTAGTTGAAGCAGCTTTTTGATGGTCCTTTTAAATATCCCAAGTAGTTCTGTTTTGACGCCCTTGCAAAAAGCAGAGTCAAATCTGAATCATACATGCATCGGCGAAGCTTGCAGGAATTCACTACTAAATGATAGAAAGTCACATCACTGTGAAAGCTGTTGTGAAATGTACTGAAAATCTGGTAAAATCAGATTACAATTTTAAGAAGACAATAAATATTCTCTCCTTCTTGATGCCCAATGTCATGAACATTTCAGTAGTGCCTGACAACCTTCGGGTGTGACAGCCTTTCATAAATCTTTCATATAGCAATAATGTGGGAGCCCTGTAAGTGTGCTATAAAATCCACATTGAGGAACCTAAGTCTTTAAGTAATGGCTCAATTCATTTAAAGCTGGTAGAGCACATTTAAAAGTGAAATCTTTGCATGTGTTAACTATGTTTAACAAAGATGTGACACAGCACTTTAATTCAAACAGCTCCTGAATTTTGCTGTCATCCATGTTAGTGTTCCTGGGCTTCGAGCAAAACTGAGTAATGTGATTATTAACTAGATTGTAGCAGACTTGAAGACTATTGCCCTTTCTCCTGCTTTCCTTTTTCTAATTTTTAGCATTTTAATATGGCTGAGGGCGCTGTATCTAAGACAACAGATACAATGATTATACGTCTGGAACTAGTTGAAGAATTAACCTTGTGCCCAGAGTCACCTGAAGAGAGGTTCTGTTTTCGCCATTTATAGTAGAGGCCCTGGTCAAATATTTGGGCATGCAATGTTAAATGTTTGCCACGTTCACGTTGGCCCGGAATTTGGGGTGGGTAATGACAGCGAACGAACAGCATTTGCTGTTATTACCCCTTTGAAACTGACCGCAACTTCAGGATGTAGCGCATGCACATCCTAGCGCGAAAATCCTGAAGTTGCAGTCAGTCATTCACTGCTGCGACACTGGCTGCAATGTGCCCCCCCCCACCCCCAAGCTGTCAATCAGTGTAATTTGTACAGTCAGGGAATCTGATGAAAACTTGGGTTTTTCTGCAGTAATATCGCTCTTAAATACCCCTTTAAAAATGATAGACCATTTTGGATTAGGTGTAACTGGGGTTTTAACAGCATATTGACTGCTAAACAAACATTATGGCTCTGAAAAACGAATTTTGATTTTGCACAGTGTCAAATTTATCAATTTTAATAAAAATTAAAATTTTTAACAAACTTTTTTAAATGTATTTTTATAAAAAGTTTGTTCATCTTTAGTTTAGGTTTACCTTTTTCTCCATGTGAGAGCCCCAATCTTTGTTTTGCTCTATAACATTTTTTTAAAAGTTAGAATCAAAGGAGCTTACTGACTCTCTCTCACACCTGGCAGCTATCTTTTGCCCTGCCAGTACACTTTACACCTAATCACAGCCTATTACCATCTCGTCTAGCTTCTAATCTCTTTTACTTCTTTTGGTTCTTTTATTCTTTTGTCCGATCGCAGCCCTGCCTTCGATCTAGTTCCTTTTCTCTCCAGTTTTGAAGAAGGGTCAAACCCGAAACGTCAACTCAAATTTCTCTCCACGGATGTTGCCTGACTTGCTGAGTTTTTCCAGCATTTTCTGTTGTTATTTCGGATTTCCAACATCTGCAGTATTTTGCTATCGAGCTTACTGACTTCCTGGTTCTCGGTCTGTGAGAATTCTGCATTGACAGCTTGTTGACATCGCAGCAGGGATTCCCACTAAACTATGCTGATTTCAACTGTACGTCGGAAAAGCCGAACTTCTCGCCATAGACATCGCGAGATCTTTGTGGGAAGCTTACTGTGAGGCCAGCAGCGAACGCCTTTGCTTTGCCGCTGACCACAACTTATGGGCCATTGTGTATTGCTGATGAAAACATTATTTATGGGGGTTTATTTTTACTTGCACAAGATGTTGATGTTTATACAAAAGGGTTTGTGAATGGGCCCTTTGTTTGGTTATGTAAACTAAGCTTAGCATAAGAAATAACCTTTCTATGTTTTGAGTCATTAATTTGTGAAATAGATGGTCAGCCAGTGCAGTGGATGTTGACTGAATTGAAGCATTAAAGAGGGAATTGAATCAATTCCTCATTCTGCAGAAAGTAGAGGAATATGGCTTTGGGGCAGAAAGATTAAGTAAAAAAGGCCTAGATGACAGAGTGAGTTGCATGGGATGACTAGACTTTTTTCCCCTACGTATCTAATGTTGTGCATGTGTATATAAGTATACTGAAGTATTTTTTTCTCTTAAGAATAAAATGCAACAAGTTATAATGCAGACAATTAGTTTGCTTCTCTATGAACTGTTGGCACATAGGCTTTTAGTGTAATCCCACACACACTGAATTCCTGATCTCAGCCATGTTGAGTGTAACGCTCCCTCTAAGCCACATGGCCGCGCAGCTGTCTGCCGGTCTCGCGCAGCCCAGGACCAGCTTTTCAAATGTGAAATTTCACGCACACTTGCAACTTTGAATGAACTGCGCAGCCCAATAACGGGACCATGCACCCCAAAAAAAAATTAGGGGGAACATTGGTCGAGTGGTTTCCAGGTGCTTCCCTGGAAGACGGAAGGATGAACTGCCTGAGCTGCTTTCACTCGCCTAGCCACTGGCCTCAGAACATCTGCGGGAGAAAAGGGAGAGGAAGAACAATAACTTGAAAAGAGTTTTATTTTAAAGTCTTAACCACCAAAAACATGCGAATACATTGAGCACTTGAGAGAGAAAAAATCAATAAATTTACAGTAAAACTAGGTAAAAATTAAATCTTGAAATTAGCCTTAAAATAATTAATATTGCATCAACACAGTAATCTGTTGAACAGTTAAATGAGGTGATCCCTTATTGCTGGTTCCCTGAGGAAAAGTCTATTTTTAAAAAAAATACATTTTGAATACAATTTCTGTAGACTAGCGAGAAAGCTTGCCTCAGTCTGATAGAACCACAGTCTGAAATGGTCCCAGAATCACTAACAGAGTCCCCAGCACTCTGCCACTCCCAGCTTATCAGTACCCAAGACTAATCTGTTTTTCACTCTACAGGTTACATGCAAGTCTCTTGATTCACTGAAAAGCTGGAGTCAATGTCAGATTCCTGGGTAGTTCATCATTTGATGATGCTGTAGTTTTGCTCAGTCTGCCCTTTTACGGATCTTACGCAACACTTCAACCGTGTGTTGAAGTGTCATTATCATATAGAACTGTGGTGTAAGAAAAAATAATTACATGTTCCAGCATACTTCAGTCTTTAAATTTTTGATATTACATATAATATATGTTGTATAAATAGGATACTATACAGTGAAATTACTGAGCGTGGAATCTATTCCACTCCTGAAGAAAGCTCATAACTCTCTCATGTTTTAACACTTGAGTTGTCGGCTCTTACCTGCTCATGAATTCCACAGTTCCCTACTGCTTAACATCCATTTTCTTTGCTTTGTAACCACCTTACTTCAGTATTGTAAGTAAGTTATTTGTAAATTTGACTAAACATCAGTTCTCTAAGTGTGTTTCGATCCTGTGCTAAAAAGGTAATATGGCAAAATCTCTTGTCCACAAATCTACTGCATAAACACTTCTAGTTGTTACTTCTATCCTCTAAAATACTGGTGCAGAACAAATTGTAAACTGTTTAATAACTCCATTTCTAATCATTTTATTAAGTATTTTGTTGCATATATATAATTGCATGTAATCTGTAGTTTTTATGTATACAACATTGTTGCCCATTGTCATGAGGGCTTGTATCCTCTTTCTTCCCCTCCTTGGGACACACACCTGCACCCTAGAATGAGCATGCAGTAAAAGGTTCTGATGCAGTTGCCCATCTTTCATGGGACTGGCTTCTATTTGGTACCTTTTTACAGCTGAGTTTGGAAATTCAGAAGGGCAGGGCAACAAACCTGCATTCTACCACACTATTGCACATATAGTGATCCACGACACCACTCCCTGCATCCTCATGTGCTCTACAGTTTACAAAATGGGGTTGTTTGTGGTCAGTACCAAATAGAAATGTAATTAGGCAAGTTACTATAGATAGCTATATTGTGTACCTTTTTAACATACATTCTGTATTAATCTTCCAAGCTAAGGTCTCGGGCATGAAAATTGTGCTAAGAATTTGTTTATTTTCACAGCGTTGCATTGCATCAATTTTTATTTGGTTAATTTTCCTTGAAGTTGTCAAATCTGGGTGCTATTTTATCCAGAGTTTCTTTTATTAATTTACGATAAATCAGTTGTGTTTTTGGTTGTATGGTTATACAGATTTATAGGATCTTGTTTCAGGGCTATCTGTCAAGCCTGTACTATAATAGTCACATCATTCCTAATGCATAATTGCTGGAAATGGCTGTGGTCCTAAAATTCGTTTCACTATTTCCAACAAGCTTTTTTTTCACTGCACAAACTCACTGAGGAGCAGTGCTATCCGAGTTCCTGAGTGAGAAATATCCAGCGACTGCAGAACAAAAGGCCTTCTGATTTACACATGGTACTTGCTGACCATGCATCAGTCTTCCAGAAAGGATAACAAGGGGCATCTTTTAGAGAGGTTATTTTATGTGCTTCCTTTATTAATGACACCGTCATAAACAATGCACTTTATATCAGTAGTCGTACATCAGATTATTCCAGTGAGGGGCTACTATATCTTGTATTCTTATATAGTTACATGACCATAACTCAATGGAGTCTAATAGAACTACTACAATCTTGGTGAATTAGCTCTAAAATACTTAGCCTTAGGTTACAGAAATGATATGTTTGTTACAATAATGCTTTTACTTCTTGGCTTCAGGCAGGCAAGACAGTATCAATCACTTTTGCAGCCTGGAAGGATGCCCTCAATAGAAACCACTGTATAATATTAAATCCCCAGTAGCGCTGGCAGTGAAAGAGTTCATTTTAATGGGTCACTGATGACATGATGTTGTCTATCACACACATTCTCCATGAAAGAGAGCCAGCAGACCTTGCCTTGCATTTTTACCATTTCAATCTTATTTGCTCAGCTTCTTTTGCTTTTAACAGTCACTGTGCATTTTTACCACTCTGTGATTCAATCCCCAAAGGTATCTGAAGTGCACTTCACGTTCACCTAGATAGATTCTCAATGTGTAGACAATTTTAGTCGGGATTTCTGCTTCATAAACGTCCAAGGGAATGTGTCTGTGCATTCTTCTGCTTTTATCACCTTGCTCATATGATCTGAAAAGCAATTTATTACAGACACTCAAATGCATTTCAGCTTCAATGTGATTTGTATATGCTATTCTTGCTATTTCTATTTACATATTAATTTTATGTTTCATGTTGTTTACTTTTGTATTTTGCCGCTTTCTTTGAAAGACTTGCCAACTAAATCAAAACCTTTTATTTCTCCTGTCACAGAAAACATGCGTGTTACTTTGGAGAGGTCACGTTCCCGTCACAATGGAAATGTGACATTTGCATGATCCCAGGGTGCCAAAGAACTGAAGTTTGAAGATTATTTTTCCACCAGCCCTTGGGTATCGGAGCAGCTCGAAACTGTAGGGCAGACAATGATCTGTAAGGGCTGGGAAGAGGAGATCCAAAGGAATCATGAAAACGTTGTGTCTGAGACTGTACAGAGTTGAACACTCTGCTGACCCTTAAGAAACTCTTAACTTTTATATTCCCACTAACTGACCTAGAATTGCAAGTAGATGGACTTTGTCCACGGTGTTGCGAAATTTATTTCAACAAATTTTGTATTTGTTTTGCAAAAAAAAAGAGAAAGAAAGCTTGGGATCCCAATTTGGCATGTTACTCTTCTGATTCTTTTCTGTTTTCTGTTTGTAAGTTAGTGTGTGTGCTTTACACAAGTAAACTCAAAATAACTCTGCTTTGAGGCCATGGAATGTTACCGAAAAAACCAAAGGCTGAACACACCCAGTATATCAACTGTGGCAAAATAGTCCTTCTTTTCTCTCTCTTTTCTTTTGGGAGGATTTATTTTACTTTTACATTTTGCCCTAAAAGAAGTATTTTTCTTGAGCAAAAATATTTTCTAATTATGCACTTGTATGTACTTTATATGCATATTTTCAGGAAAAAAAATGAATACAGCATTCTTATTTTGTCGCTGCCTATAACAAAAGACTGACATCTGTTAAGTAGTAAGACTGTATTAAATGTGATTTCTTAAGTCACATACAAAATACATTGATTCAGTATGGGTTGTTTTAATATCATGTAGTTATTGCACAGTTAGCTTTCCTGCAGTGGGAGTTTGTTCACATCCACATTGTGCAATAACAAAACGAGAACACCCATACTTGTTTTATAGAAATTAAGATTTTGAAAATTGCATATTAAAATGCATTCTATTTAAACAGTTTTTAAAAAGTATTATAAGCATATCGCAACAGTAGTTGAGATGTGTGTTTAAATGATCAGACCAATTAAATACTCACTTAAAACTTAGTACAGCAACCAGTTTATATGTTAGCAGATATCTTCACTGGAGCATAATAATTACAAATAGTGAATGGCGTCCAAAATCCATTAAAATATATAGTAAAAAAAAAAGGTGTGTTGTAAATGAATTTGCAAATACTTAACAGAGTTACTTATATAAAAGAAAATAGAATGTATATCAGCACAATGCCTTTAAAGTTTAAAATAAAATTGATATTATTGGGATTGTTGTCACTTATAGTATTTCCAGTACATGTACAACACCTGCTTTCTTCTCAATTCAGAGTTCTTTTTAAAATTACAAGTGAATTCTAGTACTGTGAAAACAAGTTGTCTCAGTCTATCAGAACAAATCTTCATCTTGTAGTCATCCTGAACGGTCCCATTGTTTCTGACTGACCCCTTTTCCCCTACATTGCTGCTGCTTTTGTTTTCAGGCCACTAGGCCAGACATGCCCTTTTGTTGATGGAAATATTCAATTCATATTCTAATTATGCCCGAAACTGGTCTACTTCCTACCACAGATGTTGTCTGAGTGATGTTTAACTCTTTCGCTGACAGTACTTATTCCCCAAGGCAAACAACTGTGCTGATGATTCTCAGCCTTATCTGTGCAATTTTTTTTTAGGAACTTTTTTTGGTTGCGGTGTTGCTGTTATATTCCACTCTTTTTTTTCTACTTAAAGGCTGAGTCAGTAATGGGGATGTAATTTTGCCTTGGGCTAGTATTCTCAGAATTGCAAGGGAGAAATATGACTTTTCACCAGCCTGCTGCAGCTCTCTGTCTCCAAGGCCCATTGTCCAATATATTATGCATTATGTGTGTCCTTCTGTTTAAAAGCACCAACAGGAAAGATGTGTACAATTTAGTTCCAAACGCCAGAAGGAAATTATGCCTTTGAGAGATTTCATCTCGGGAGGCAGCTGAACAAATGGCAATGACAGAATGTACAATGGTGAGTAAGCCTCCTCAAATAGGCAGCCCATTACAAAAGTTGAGCTGGAATTACCCTGCAAATCAGCCAAAGAATCGAGCAAAGGCAGAGGTTGGAGGAACTTCATGTTAGAAGATGACACGAGATTCCTCTGCAGCTGTAACAAGTATGGAACACGATCCAGATTTGTGGGGGGAGGGAAGCGCTTGTAGAAAATTGGGCCTGGGATTGACCTGGCCTTGTACAGCTCTGAGTAAATTTGTGGTGGCAAAAGGAAAGTTCAGGATGCTACCTGTAAATTAAATAAAAATTTATTGAGTGAGTTTCATAGCAGTGCACAGAGCCTTTGACCTACGTGACAAAATTACATCCCTAAATTTCATGAGTTCTTGCCTTGTAAGAGCTATTATAAAAAAAAGTTATGGCAGCGGTTTCCTATTTTCATGTTCTGGCAGACCATATGTAATTGCAGATCCTCCTTTGGCCAGAAACATGGAATGGTCGGAGCCACGGATTTCCGTGTGGTACTATCAGTGATGCTCCATGATTGGCCAGCATCGGAAGTATACTCACACGGGGAGACTTGTTTCTGTCTAGTTCTATTGCTAAGAAAACCTGACGCTCACCCAAATGAGTTTAAAATTCAAGTGAAGGCCGAGTCTGGGACTCAAACCCATACACTTTTGCTGAGAAGGCAAATGTTCTGGCTCAGCAGATACTCCTTAAATTTATTGCATGCTAACGCTACTCTTCAACGAGAAGCCTGGTGAAGTAACATCAAAGGTACTGACAGAGAAGTGTTCACCCAGTAAACATGCGCATTTCATTAAACATGATTTCAGACATTTTGAAACTTTTCAACTTTGTCTATTCATTGTATAATGAATTATTTAAAGAAATTCTTGAGGGTGCAAGTATGAAACTCATCTTAACCCTGTGGCCTTGATATCAGTTCAGAGATAACCTGTCAGCCTATAGAAAATATTGTCAAAATTAAAATGGTTTCATTTTTCAACGTTACCCCACCACATAAGCCTTATTTTCTACATGCACGTAACTCCATTTTAGCATGATTGCTTACAGATAAAGCTACTACTGGCTGATTTTTGCAGCACATTGTGTTTGACATTTTTTAATTTAATGAAAGGAGAAAAAAATGGCATCTTAACAACCTCAGGACGTCCCAAAGCGCTTAATAGGGCTTGAGGCATCACTTTGGGATTTTTTTGCAGATGGGCTTGATTTCTGAAACAGCCCGCACCATAAAATCACCACAATTTGCCACGGGAAATGTTTCCATTTCTATCTCCCTTACTATTTAGTTTTGCATCTGTAAGGGTAAACTGGGAGAGCTTCTCCCCGATTCGGACCCTCTGATATAAAGGGTCGATGTCCGCCTTATTCCCAATCAATCACTCGGAGTCCGGAGGTTCGTTCAGTAAAGCAACTTTATTTACAAGCCGACAGGGGAAGACACTCATCCTGGGATGAATGCTCCCCGATCGTTGAACATCTCCTGCCTTATATACAGGTTTTGTTCTGAGTCATGGTTACTGTTTGCAATTAGGTACATTACACATATACATTTCTTTCATCATACAGTTGGCTTCGGGTGCAAATTCTTGTGACCTGTGTGCATTGGTCTTGTGACCCCATACGTTATCTCTCAATACATTCCTCAGTTAGTGATCCACGGTTTGTGCACTTTGGCCACGACTACACCAGACTTTCCTTCTGGACATTGTTCATACCAATTCCTTATATGGTTGGATATATGCTCTGTTCCTTAATCCCCTCATCTTAGCTCTTTTAACCCTTTCAGTCCCCCCTTTTGGTCCTGATTAACCCCTTTTAATCATTGACCAACCCAATTAATTTTTTTTCCTATTATGGTGTCCTGCCGGGGTGGTGATCAAATCCAACCCATTGGGTCACCTAGTTTATATAATCATATTGTCCTGTTTTCTATGCCCCCTACATCCTTTCCATCAACATGTTACCCACCCAAATACATAGGTTATAAGAATTAATGTTATTCGTACTATACATCCGTTAAGCAGGTCTTTCTCCCAAGCCTTCGCTCGTTCGTAGTAATAGTCCGTCTGCTCGATGGGAATCTGCCCAGGAGGTTTCTGTAACAATTACCACCGAACAGCATACATCACTACTTTATCAAGGTCATGTACATTTCTTCCATTTCTTTTTTTGTTTTCTACGTTTTTTACAGGCGGCACCTGCTGCTATTCCCATTCCTATTCCCAAATCCAATTGTACTATAACTAGTATATGAGAAGTGATGCGGATCCATGGATGGATGTTGACATTCATCCCCCAATCCCATAGCTTCTCATACCATGGGACTTCCTGTAGTTCTACTTCTGTGTCCCTTTCTAGTTCCCCAAGGTTCCTTTGCAACATTACGTATTGTTTCACCATTTTACTTAAGCCCTCTTTTATCTCTTGCAGGCGGGGTATCGGCGCCCCCACCGGATCTTCATAATTGACCAATTTGCCCCTTAAACTATCTGGCACATTTAGTTTCATTTCCTCCCTTGAGTGTACATACACCAATCTGGTGTGTCCAATTGTCACAGGGATCTTTGGTGTGAAGCTGAAATTAGGCATTGTGATTACACATACAAGGTTACTATATTGGCACTCGGTCTCTGTGGTGGCTATACAATACTCCCTTCTGCCTCTATATCCCGAGCGGGTGTGATGGTGATCAAGTTGTGATCATTCCAACATGCACCCCTCTGTCTTATTATAGCCGCACTCATCCTTAGGGCCTTCTCCTATCGGATGTGGGCATATCGTAAGCGTACCTTTCCCATGGCATCTGTTTAGGGAGACTCCTCTTATAGTACCATTCTTCCTGATGGCATAGGTATCAATTGGATAGTATCGGAGGTATGTCTCACCCCTCACTATGCCTATGTTTGTTACCTGGTACTGTGGGTATGGAGTCGTGTCTCGTCTCACCACTGGTATCATGAGTACCATGCCTATCATTGCTGTCATTTCTGCTTTGCATTTTTGTATCACTGGATATACTCTGGTCATCCCCTTGAGAGTACAAGCACTCAGAGGGCCTGGATTCTGGCTCAGGTCACAGAGCTGTGTGCTGTTAATCCAGTCTGGTACCTCACCTCATTGTATCTGTGCCAGATTATGTTTTAACTGTCCGGTGGTCCATTGGCCATAGGCATGACACAAGCCTCTCCCTACCCCATCTTTTGCCTGTTCCTCATCTCTATGGTTTAGTTTGTTGATAGTGCTAGCATTGTCTTCTATAACTTTGATTCCCTCGAGTAATTTTCTTGTCGTATGTTCTCCCAACTTTGATTCTTGTTGAACCAAACCAGTTTCTTTCTCTAAAATCTGTTGTATTACCCTTTGTAATTGTTCCACACTACTCTGGACTCCTTGTATATCTAGGGCATTAATGAATGACGTCCCCATATTTATTCCCGTGAGTGCATCATTTCCTAAGCCCCTCTTAATTCTTTGGTGGAATGCAGCACGTCCCCTGAAACTAGTAGCCCCTGTTGCATCAGCAGCTTGGTTAATTACATTCCTTATCATATATGCATACAACTCTCTAGTTTTAGTAAATCTTTCACAATATCCCGGCCATTGTAGTATGGTTAAGTTCATTAGTACCGGTACAATTTTGTGTCTCACATTATCATACAATTGTTCTCCCTCGGTAAATAACACCAGTCCATTTTCAGGCCCAGGCGTCAATTTCGGACACCTTCGTTCTTCAGGTGTTGTTGTGATTGGGGGTGTTGTTGGTTCTAGGGTTACTCCTTGTGGTGTGATCCTTGTTGTTGTTGGCTGAGGTGTTGTAACGGCATGTACAATAGTCCATCTTATGATATCGTCCATGCAGCTCAGGACATATCCTCCCCCTACTTGACCCAACACCTGCCAGTGTCTATTACATCTTACCATATTGCTGGTATCTGTCATTCTACAGGGTCCGCATGGTTGATCCAAGTTCACCCAGATACCGTTACACCTGCAACATCCTTTTCCTTGTTTGTCACACTTGTAACTTTGTGATATAATGAAGTTTCTCGTGGAGTCTCCACTAGGGGATCTTAACTTGCAGTCCATTTCTTTCAGCCCATTATTTAGGCTTATAAGTGTTGTCATCAGAGTAGTTATGATAATCCATCTCACTGGATCCATGTTTATCTGTAATTTAAACAGAGGTTTGGTTGTCTTCCGAGCTCTTTCCCCTAGAGGAGAGGGTAGAATGGGGGTCTTTAGTGTTAAATGGTTTCACCTGGGTCCAGTGCTTCCATCGCATACCCGTCAGTTCCTGTAGACAAACACACATATCACTTGTCATTAATACAGTATATGGCCCCATCCAACGGGGTTCCATTCCCTTTCTTCCGATAACTTGTGTCATTACTTGTTGACATATTCTGGCCAACTCGTCTGGTTTAAGTCCAGCATTCTGCCTTTAAAGATCTTTAATCTGTTGTTGATTCCTTACTTCTTTATTTAGTGCTTGTACCTCCTGATTTAGTTGTACTAAGTATCGCCTTAATCTATCTTGTACTGGTCCTGGTTCTACCACCCCTTCAGCCAAATCCTATGGTAGTCTCATAGCTCGTCCTGTCATTAATTCATAGGGGGTCAGTCCGGTCGTTCGTCCTGGGATGGCTCGCAGCCTCATTAGTATGCTGGGTAATAATTCCGACCATCCCTTCCCTGTTTCTTGGATGGCTTTTGTCAGCGCGTTTTTCAGTGTCCTATTCATTCTTTCTACCATCGCTGAGCTCTGGGGTGATATGGTATGTGGTATTTTTGTGTTACGTGTAACAGCTTACAAGTGTCTCTCATTATTTGAGTCAATTTGCAGAGGCACTCACCAATGGGGTATAACCTCAGTAGCCAATATTAGTGCAACTGTTTTTGCAGAGCAATCTCGGGTGGCAAAGGCTTCCTCCCACCTGGTAAATTGGTCAATTATTACCAGGCAATATTTCTTCCCCCAGTCCTGCGCTAAGTGGCCGGTAAAGTCAATTTGTAGGTTTTCCTTGGGGCCTGGGTTGGTTTGCTACTCTAACTCTACATCTCTGTCCTACATTATTCTTAGCACATATTATACAGCGGTGGCAATATTTCGCTACTTCCCAACCCATCTTTGGCCACCACCAGTACTGTGTCAGTAGGTGCAACATGTTACTTCTGCCAGTATGTTTTAGACCATGGTACAGCGCCATCAGTTGTTGCCTACAACATTCCGGTGCCACCAGCTGGTTTCGTGGTCCCCATTTCCAAATTCCATCTTGCGGTCGGGCGCCAGCTTGTTTCCATCTCTCCTTTTCCTCTTTACTACTTTTTCTTGTACCTCCAGTATATTCCTGTACCCCACTGACTGTCATGACTATATTTATTTTCTTTTGAACGCGTCCTCTGGTTGCATTTCTTCCGCAGCTAGTTTGGCGGCTAGATCTACATACCTATTCCCTATAGGGGCCTGGTCCTGGGGTTCCTGTGAGTCCATATCCTCTATCTTTGTGTGGGCTTTTATTTTAATTACCGCTGCCTCTAAAGGTGCTTGTGCAGCCTTAACTAACCTTGCTATTAGTTTTCCTTGTTTTACTACCTCTCCCGTAGAGGTCATGTACCCCCTTCTGGCCCATAGTGTCATAAAATCATGCACCACTCCGAAGGCATAACGGCTGTCAGTATAAACATTTATCCGTTTGTTTCTTGCTATTTCCAATGCTTTTATTAAAGCCACAAGTTCCGCTATCTGTACTGACTTATCCCCATAAAGGGCTCCTTTTAACAGGGTCTTTCCTTCTTGATTTACTGCTGCCCACCCTGTTCTGGGTTCTCCGTTGATATACTTTCAGGATCCATCTACCTAGATTATCATATCGGGATTTTCTCGTGGGTCTTCCTTTACTCCACTACCTATTTCTTCCTCCATTTTCATCTGACAACTGTGCTCTTCTCCTGTTAATATGCCTGTGGCTGGATTAACCCCAGTATGTTTTTGTATTATCACAGTTCCATCCCTGGGGAGTAATATAGCTTCCCATTTAGCTTTCCTGCTATCCGATTGATATACCTATCAATTCATCCAATGAAAAGCGACGAGTTAAGAAAGTAACTATAGGTTTTTATTGGCTAAATAACAGAGCCCACCCTCGTGGGTGATCGGATCCAACAAGGAGGAATACCAGCCAGTCGACCACCTTTATACCTGGGCAGGTAGGTGGAGCCATGGGCGGAGTCAGCAGTGGTCAGCCCAGGTATAACAGCGTGACAAGAGGCGACCTCATGTAGTGATACAACAGTGTAACAGTGATAACCATAGTGTAACGATATAACAGTGGAAAACATAGTGTAACGATAGTGAACGATAAAAGTGGTTTACCACATTCACCCCTTGTTTAGATTTGAGTCCGGCGGGGTGAAGTGTATTACTAGTTCGGGTATGTCAGTCTGTCCGGAGGCCTCGTAAGCCTTTCCGATCGTTGCAGCAGCGGCGGCGGTGTTGCAGTATTCGGTGTTGTTGCTGGTGTCTGCGTGGTCGGCGAAGGCTCGTGGGGTTCCGGCATGCCGTCTACCTGGGCTGGATTAGGGGGGGTGGTTTGGGGGGGGGTAGCGGTGGTGTCTCAGGAATGCCCGAGGGTGGGAGGTCTCGTAAAGAGACTGTGTCCTCCCGCCCGTCTGGGTACGCCACATAGGCGTACTGGGGGTTGGCGTGCAGGAGGTCCACCCTCTCGACCCGGGGGTCCGTTTTATGGGCCCTCACGTGCTTTCGCAGCAAGACGGGCCCCGGAGAGGTCAGCCAGGTTGATAGCGTGGTTCCCGTAGTCGACTTCCTGCGGAAAACAAACATTCATTCATGGGGGGTGGCGTTAATGGCAGTGCAAAGCAGTGACCGGATGGAGTGCAGCGCTGCCGGGAGGACTTCCTGCCAGCGAGAGGTTGGGAGACCCTTAGACTTTAAGGCTAAGAGGACGGCCTTCCATACAGTCGCGTTCTCTCTTTCCACCTGGCCGTTCCCTCGGGGGTTGTAGCTGGTGGTCCTGCTTGCAGCAATACCTCTCGCTAGTAGGAACTGGCGAAGTTCCTCGCTCATGAAGGAGGAGCCCCGGTCGCTATGTATATAGTTTGGGAACCCGAACAAGGCGAAGAGGTCGTTCAGGCATTTGATGACCGTGGTACTGGTCATGTCTGGGCAGGGGAAGGCAAAGGGGAAACGGGAGTACTCATCAATAATGTTGAGGAAGTACACATTACGGTCAGAGGACGGGAGGGGCCCCTTAAAATCGATGCTCAAGCGCTCGAAGGGGCGGGTGGCCTTGTTCAGGCTTGCTCTGTCCGGCCTAAAGAAATGCGGTTTGCATTCGGCACAGGTTTGGCAGTTCCTGGTCATGGTCCTGACCTCCTCGATGGAGTATGGCAGGTTGCGGGCCTTAATGAAGTGGTAAAGTCTGGTGACCCCGGGGTGGCAGAGGTCGTTGTGGAGGGTCTGCAGTCTATCAATTTGCGTGTTGGCGCATGTACTTCGTGATAGGGCATCTGGGGGTTCATTCAGTTTACCAGGCCGGTACAAGATGTCATAATCATAGGTGGAAAGCTCGATTCTCCACCTCAAGATCTTCTTGTTCTTGATTTTGCCCCTCAGCTTGTTATTAAACATAAAAGCGACCGAACGCTGGTCGGTGAGGAGGGTAAATCGTTTGCCTGCCAGGTAGTGCCTCCAGCGTCGTACAGCCTCCACAATCGCCTGGGCCTCCTTCTCGACCGAAGAGTGTCGGATCTCAGGGCCCTGGAGGGTCCTTGAGAAGAAGGCCACCGGTCTCCCCTCCTGGTTAAGGGTTGCGGCTAGGGCGAAGTCGGATGCATCGCTCTCCACTTGGAACGGGATGGACTCATCCACCGCGTGCATTGTGGCCTTAGCAATGTCTCCCTTAATGAGGGAGAAGGCTGCGCACGCTTCCGCCGTAAGGGGGAAGGAGGTGGACTTCATGAGGGGTCTGGCTTTGTCCGCGTAATTGGGCACCCATTGGGCATAGTAGGCGAAGAGCCCCAGGGTTCTCTTCAGCGCCTTTGGACAGTGGGGGAGGGGTAACTCCATGAGGGGGCGCATTCTTTCGGGGTCGGGGCCGATGACTCCGTTCTCTACTACGCAGCCGAGGATGGCAAGGCGCGAGGTGTTAAACATGCATTTCTCCTTATTGTAGGTGAGGTTCAGCCGTTGGGCCGTACGGAGGAATCTTTCCAGATTGACATCATGGTCCTGCCGGTCGCGGCCGCAGATGGTGACGTTATCTAGATAGGGGAACGTGGCGTGCAGCCCGTTCTGGTCAACCATCCGGTCCATCTCCCTTTGGAAGACCGAAACCCCGTTGGTGACGCCGAAGGGAACCCTAAGGAAGTGGTAGAGGCGGCCATTCGCCTCGAAGGCGGTACACTGGCGGTCCTCGAGGCAGATAGGGAGTTGGTGGTAGGCCGACTTAAGGTCGATGGTAGAGAATACTCGGTAATGTGCAATCTGATTGACCATATCAGATATGCGAGGAAGTGGGTATGCGTCCAGCTGGGTGTACCGGTTTATGGTTTGGCTGTAGTCGATGACCAGGCGGTTTTTATTGCCGGTCTTAACGACTACGACCTGGGCATGCCAGGGGCTGGAGCTCCCCTCAATGATGCCCTCCTTCAGGAGACGCTGTACCTCAGAGCTAATGAAAGCTCTGTCTCCGGCGCTGTACCGCCTGCTCTTGGTAGCGATGGGTTTACAGTCGGGGGTGAGGTTAGCGAACAGGGAAGGGGGCGGGAACTTGAGGGTGGAAAGGCCGCAGGTGTTACGCGGTGGGCAGTTTCAAAGCTGCTGGTTGTCGACTGTGAGTGGGGGGAGGGGTCCACCGTATGCCAAAGTGACACTTTGAAGGTGGGATTGGAAGTCCAGCCCTAGTAGGACAGCAGCGCAGAGCTGGGGCAGGACGAGGAGTTTAAAATGTTTATACTCCGTGCCCCTAACCGACAGGGTCACAACACAGTAGCCGCTGATGTCTGTAGAATGGGACCTCGATGCCATCGAGATCCGGTTGCGCGTTGGCCGGACAGTGAGGGAGTAGTGGCTCACCGTGTCTGGGTGGATGAAACTCTCCGTGCTTCCGCTGTCGAACAGGCAGGTCGTGGCGTGGCCGTTTACTCCGATGTCCATCATGGACTTGGACAGGTGATGCGGGCGAGCTTGGTCCAGTGTGACGGAGGCTAGTATATGGCTGAGCGAGCTGCTGTAGTCTGCGGGCGAAGCGGTGGTCGGGTCTGGAGGCGAGGTGGCGATTGAGTGTGGTGGGCAAAATGACGGCCCCCACGAGGTTGGATAAAATGGCGGAGAAGATGGCTGCCCCCACAACTCACATGAGGCACTGCTGGTGTCGGTGGCCTTGATCAAAGGTGGCCGCCTGCACGATTCACACGAGGGGATGCTGGCATCTGTGGCCGCCTTGATTAAAGATGGCCGCCCCCACAACTCGCATGAGGCACTGCTAGGGTCTGTGGCTCTCCCTCTGCAGGCCTTAGCGAAGTGGCCTTTCTTCTGGCAGCTGGAACAAGTCACGTTTCTTGCCGGGCAGCGCGACCTCGGGTGTTTCGCCTGGCCACAGAAGAAGCAGCCGGCGGCCCGATCGCGGGGCTCCGATGTCGCGGCCGGTACCGGGGGTGGCGGTCCCGATCGGGTCCGGGACGCCGACGCTGAGGTAGGTCCCAGGGGCGGCGTTGCGAGGGGTATTGCGGCCGGGGTCGGGCCCGAGTCCCAGGGTCGCGCAGTACAGTACCTTGAATGGGCCACTTCCAGGGAGCGAGCGAGGGCTGCAGCTGTGTTCAGGTCGAGGTCCTTAGATTCAAGCAGTCTTTGCCGTGAGTAGTCAGACCGCAGGCCTTTCACGAAGGAATCGCGGATATTATCTTCGGTATTTTCTGCAGCCGTTACCGCTTTAAAGTCACAGTCCCTGCCGAGTGTTTGTAGCGCCCGTAAAAATTCATCTACAGACTCTCCTGGCTGTTGCTGGCGGGATCTTAGGAGATGTCTGGCATACATGGAATTTACCGGGCTCCGGTACTGCTGTTTCAGCAGGTTGATGGCGGCATCGTATGTAGTAATGTCCTGGATGAGTGCGAATACTTTAGGGCTCGCTTGGGCGGTCAGAACTCTTAGTTTGGATCTCTGAGGTACGCCGGATTCTTCCAGGTAGGATTCGAAGCAGCTCAGCCAGTGTTTGAAGTCGAGGGCTGAGTTTGCTGCCTGTGGGTTTAGATCCAGGTACGGCGGTCGGAGGGCTTGCAGCCAGGCCGGCTGCTGTGGCTGTTGTAGCTGGGCGTCTGACTGGTCTGACGGTTCGGTAGACATTTTAAAATTTAGCCAATAAAATTGATATACCTATCAATTCATCCAATGAAAAGCGACGAGTTAAGAAAGTAACTATAGGTTTTTATTGGCTAAATAACAGAGCCCACCCTCGTGGGTGATCGGATCCAACAAGGAGGAATACCAGCCAGTCGACCACCTTTATACCTGGGCAGGTAGGTGGAGCCATGGGCGGAGTCAGCAGTGGTCAGCCCAGGTATAACAGCGTGACAAGAGGCGACCTCATGTAGTGATACAACAGTGTAACAGTGATAACCATAGTGTAACGATATAACAGTGGAAAACATAGTGTAACGATAGTGAACGACAAGTGGTTTACCACACCGATATAGTCTGCAATTTTCCTGCATTGAGTAGTTCCACTAATGTATGTTGCGTATGCAAAATTACCTTTCCCATCATCACTATTGGTTCGCTTACTCGCACCGCCCAGGTGGCGCAATCTATTGCAGTCACACATTGTGGCATCGCCTTCGCTACTGGGTCTTTTTTTTGCAGAATAATACGCAACGGGTCTCTATTCCCCTCCATGATCTTGCATGACCGCGGCTGAATCACTCTCATGATCTAAATCACAATATAGGTGGAAGGGTCGAGTGGGATCTGATAATCCTAGGGCAGGGGCTGTTATTAATTCCTGTTTAAGGGCCCTATATGCTTCCTCCTGCTCCGTCTCCCATTCTATCTTATCAGTGGTGGGTCTCCCCGCTTTAACTAACCGTTGAATCGGCTCTGCTTTCCCTGCAAAGTCTGATATAAAATTCCTGCAGTAATTAAATAGTCCCAACACTTTCCTCACTCCCCAGACGGTCACTGGCCTTGGCATGTCTTTTATGTTCCTGTGGGAATGCCTTATACCCCTGGTTAATTTCGTGCCATAGATACTTTACTTCGGACAGTCCAACCTGTGCCTTTTTGGGTTCAATTTAAAGCCAGCTTTCTTAAGTGTCTGGAGGGTGGCTAGTAATGCTCCCATGTGTCCTTTGGCATCCTTTGATGCAATCAATGGGGCAGAAATTCCTCCCCAAACGCGTGAGTACAGAAGGGGTACTCAAGCGTCTGGCTGGAGGAAATGCCGGTTTTCAGCATGCACAGCGCATGCGCTGAAAACCGGCATTTCCTCTCCTCTAACCCAAGAGGTGAAGAGGCTAGCACGTGCGCTGTAGGGGGCAGCACGTGCGTCTTGGATTTCCTCTGTTTTGGGGGATTTGCGCATGTCTAAAGGCCTCCGGTCTTTACGCTTGTAAAAAGCACACGTAATTATTTATTTTTACAGGTAAGTGGTGATTTAGTGTAATTTAGAATTTTTTTTCCATAGGTTTATTATTTTAAAGAATCTACAATAAGGTAAGTTTCGTTTTAGACCCTTTTTATTAAAAATTTATTTTTTTCAAAAAAAAAATTATTGTTTAAATTTTTTAAAACTTATTTATACTTAATTTAATGATTGGGATGTTTTTTAAATTTTTATTTAAAGTTTAAATAGTGTTTTGGGCCCCCGTAGTTTTCATGAGTTTGACAGTTCTTACTCTCAAACTCATGAATGAACCTTCCCCTCCCCTGATTGGTTGTACAGTGCTCACCTGATCCCAGCCGGCACATCGCACTAACTACGCCGTTGGATCAGGTAAGCACTGCGCGCTGACATCTGAACCGGGCCTGTGACAGGAAATGCAAGCAGGCCCGGGCTTCCGATGTCAGCGCGCAGGGTGAGTGCAGATCGGGGGCTTGCACGCACGGCAAGCCCCCGACACCAAGTTCTGGGCCATTATGTCATCAACATAGGGCGCTCTGGTACTTTAATAGGTCTAACTCATCTAAGGCTTGACTCAGTACATGGTGGAATATATTTGGAATATTATGGAACCCCTGCGGGACCCTGGTCCATGTATACTGTCTATCCCTGACAGTAAAGGTGAATTTCCCTTGTGATTCCTCTGCCAATGGTATGGACCAGAACCTGTTCGCTATATCCAAGACTGTAAATATTTTAAAGTCTGGTTTCAGACCATTAAACATCTTATTCAATACGGTCTACACAAATTTACACCAAACAGAATTTCACCATGGCCACAATGAAAGTCTGGTTTTAATAGGTTAATTAACCTCAATAACTCCCATTCAATCCAGATCAAAAAATTTTTTTTTTTAAACTGACCAGTATCACTTGGAAAAGAAAGAAACTATAGCCACATTAACAAAGAAACAATTACCCATGCCTTGTAAACATTCAAATTCATTTTCTTCCAGGCATATTGGCAACTGACTTCAAGGCTGAAGCTTATCTTTTGTAAAACAATTAACAAACTTAAAACAACACATGCTTGTCCATCCTTCAAGACAAGTCTTCAAAGGGTTAAACAGCTTTTAGCTCTCTGTACAAAAGAGTGGGTGGAGCTAAAACACCCAACAGGCATTTTTTTTTAAGGAATGACTTTCAGACAAACGGAATACTGTAACATCTTAAACATCCATAGTCAGGAAAACTTTCACACTCTAACACACACTTTCACACTAACTGAGATCCCAGCATTTTTTAAGGTTCCCTTCACTCAGCAATCATGTTTCATTTGTTTCAGCACAGACGTTAATAACTTCCATGTCGGTAAAACTTTAGGCTTCTCTTTCTGAACCATCCCAATCAATCTCCTCACTATCATTCCTTCCACTATGCATTGACCTTGTCTTCAATACAGCGGCACACTTGGCGCCTACCTTTTTAACTGTTCCACTAACTCCTCTTTTTCCCTCTCCCGTGTGGCCCCAATCTTACACATTTTTCAGGTGGCCCTGACAACGAACCACTACGGTTTTCTCCTCATTCTTGCTCTCCTTACTCCACCATTCTTTCTGTCGGTCGGGAACCCATTCAGGATCCCACCTTCCTTTCCCATTCTTTTTATTAACTTGTCATCATATCCCTTTTTTTTTTTACTATCTTTTCCTTAACTTTCTCATACTTATCACGCACAAATTCTTACGGCAAGTTACGTTACACTGTCCTGTCTGTCCATCGATTTTTTCCCGGTCATTTTGTAGCCGCTCGGGAATTTCTGTGAGGTTTCCTCACTTCCCCGGGGTCTTTTTACCCCGTCCCTATCGGAATTTCCGTTATCCGATACTATCGCATACAAACTACTCCGGGCGTTTAGATCTTTTGCCGTCCTTTTTGTTCGCCATCCTTTTAGGGTGGATTTGCTAGTTCCCCCCTCGTTTGTTACCTCCGGGACTCCCCCGGACACCCGGGACTCCCCGGACCTGTTACCTCCGGGACTCCCCTGGACCTGTTACCTCCAGGATGCCCCCAGACCTTCAGGGACCTTTCCCTGCTTACGCGGTTTTAACTCCGCCTAGATTGGATTTTCCCTATATCCAATCCTATGTAACTCGAGCTCCTCAACTTATTCAGACATTTTCATTTCTACAATGTCCTAGCATGCACCCAAGTTGCTTTACTTACGTATCTGGACACCGCCTAGATTCGTTGGCTCTCTGGTCCTGGGCTTCGATACGAGGAGACAATTGGGTAGATTTTCCCGAACCTGTCGGGAAGAAGGCGGGACTACAACTTTCGGGTTTTTGACCCGCCTACTTCGACGTCCGGCCAATCCGCGCGATTTTCCCTTGATTGACCTTGTTGAGCCTGCCCAGCAGGCCAATTAAGGGCCACCTGGCAACAGGTGATGTCACAGACTGCAATTTCATCTGTCAAGAGTTTCTGACAGATGAAATATCAGCGTTTCACAGATGTTTGAAGCTGTGAAACACTGACAGTCTGAGTTCTACCATGAGTCATTCTGCACAGACTCAGTTAGAACTCTTACCAGCACTCAAAGCTGCAGGCTGTCACTTTTGACAGATTGCAGCCATTCAGCTTTGAGTTCCGTGTGAGTGATGGGCTCCCGACGGCTACAGGAAGAAAGGCTGTGAAGGTAAGTCAAAGTTCTTTACACACTTTAGACACACCAAACACACTTACCTTTACACTCATGCACCCATCACTCACCTGAGCACCGACATCGTGACCCCTCCAACTCCTTCAACCCGACGGCCCGTCTGCTCTAACCTGGCGTGGTTTGGAGCCGTCGGGCAACCCACACAAAACCCCTCAAAATAGGGATTCGGCTAAAAACTGCCTGTTAACTACAGGCAGTTAATTGGCACTAATCCCTTCCCGCCTGGTTTCGGCAGGTCCCAGTGCAGGGCGGGTACCCGCCACCCCTGAAACTTACGTGGGGTGGGGTTTTGGGCAGGATGGTGTCGGGACCCCCAAATTCGGGATTTCCCCCCCCCCCCCCCCTACACACGCCTGAAACCCGACCTGACGGCTCCACAAAAATCTAGCCCAATGTCTCTACTCAGCCTGTCCGGTAGATCCTGCCGACTACGCCAAGTTGTAAGGGTAAACCGGGAGAGCTTCTTCTCCCCGAGATGGACCCTCTGATATAAAGGTTCGACGGCCACCTTATTCCCAATCAATCACTCGAAGTCCGGAGCTTTGTTCAGTAAAGCAACTTTATTTACAAGTCGACAGGGGAGACACTCATGCTGGGATGAATGCTCTCCGATCACTAAGATCCCCTGCCTTTTATACAGTTTTTTGTTCTAAGTCATGGCTTACATCATACAGTTGATTTCGGGTGCAAATTCTTGCGACCCGTGTGCACATTTTGACCGTTACATAGTCCTGTGGCCCCATATGTTATCTTTACCACATTCCTCAATTCATAGCTAATGGTTTATGCACATTATTCAAGTAGCAACTGACAGTTTGACCATATTATTCAATTATTAGCTGACGGTTTGTGCACATTATTCAGGTAGCAGCTGACAGTATGACCATTTGGCCACATTCCACCATACTTCCCTATGGGACATGTACATTGGACATATGCTCGGTTCCTAAATTCCCTTATTTTAGCCCTTTTAACTCTTTCAACATGCACTTATATATACACGTGATCAATGGAGGTGCAAGGGTTTGCAAAAAGAATAAGCGCATTTTTCAGTGTCCCATTCATTCTTTCTACCATCACCAAGCTCTGGGGGTGATATGGTATGTGGTATTTTTGTGTTACGTTTAACAGCTTACAAGTTTCTCTCATTATTTTGCCGGTGAAATGAGTGCCGTTGTCTGAGTCAATTTGCAGAGGTACTGTACTGTGGAAAATATAGGGACAGAGTGATCTCCTGGAAGAGTTTCGATCGTCTAGATGGGTCGGAGAGGAATTTCCCAGATTTTTTTCTCCCAAATTGGCCATTGGGTTTTTAATCTGGTTTTTCGCCTCTCCTGGGAGATCACATGGGTTCGGGTGGGATGGAGAGTGATAGAAGATTTGAGGTTAGGATCAGATCAGCCATGATCTTATTGAATGGTGGAGCAGGCTCGAGGGGCTGATTGGCCTACTCCTGCTCCTATTTCTTATGTTCTTATGTTCTTACTCCCCAACGGGGTATAACCTCAATAGCCAATATTAGTGCAACTGTTTTTGCAGAGCACTCTCGGGTGGCAATGGCTTCCACCCACCTGGTAAATTGGTCAATTATTACCAGGCAATATTTCTTCCTGCGCTAAGGGGCCGGTAAAGTAAATTTGTAAGTTTTCCCAGGGTCTGGGTTGGTTTGCTACTCTAACTCTACATCTCTGTCCTACATTATTCTTAGCGCATATTATGCAGCAGTGGCAATATTTCGCTACTTCCCGACCCATCTTTGGCCACCACCAGTACTGTGTCAGTAGGCGCAACATGTTACTTCTGCCAGTATGTGTTACACCATGGTATAGCGCCATCAGTTGTTGTCTGCAACATTCCGGTGCCACAACCTGGTTACGGGGGCCCCATTTCCAAATTCCATCCTGTAGTCCAGCGCCCGCTTGTCTCCATCTCTCTTCCTCTTTACTAGTATTTTCTGGTACCTCCAGTATATTCACTTCCTGTACCCCACTGACTGTCATGACCATATTTATTTCATTTTTGAACACGTCCTCTGGTTGCATTTCTTCCACAGCTAGTTTTGCGGCTAGATCTGCATACCTATTCCCTATAGGGGCCTGGTCCTGGGGTTCCTGTGAGTCCATATCCTCTATCTTTGTGTGGGCTTTTATTTTAATTACCGTTGCCTCTAAAGGTGCCTGTGCAGTCTTAACTAACCTTTCTATTAGTTTTTCATGTTTTACTACCTCTCCCGTAGAGGTCATGTACCCCCTTCTGGCCCATCGTGTCATATAATCATGCACCACTCCGAAGGCATAATGGCTGTCGGTATAAATATTTATCCATTTGTTTTTTGCTATTTCCAACGCTTTTATTAAAGCCACTAGTTCTTCTACCTCTGCTGACTTATCCCCATAAAGGGCTCCTTTTAACAGGGTCTTTCCTTTTTGATTTACTACTGCCCACTCTGTTCTGGGTTCTCCGTTGATATACTTTCGGGATCCATCTACAGGAAACTTTCGATTAACTGGCCCCTAAATAACCGGAAATGTCGGTTTACCGGCAAAATTCGGGAGTCGGTTTCAGGTAACTTTTATAACTTTTATTACTTGCACAGCAACAAATGGAGGAAGGCAAGGGTTTGGCTGCAGCTGTTGCTAAGCTACAGAGACGCTTGCAACTTGTGGACGTTGTTCTGAAGCTGTTGCTAAGCAACAGGGTTTGTTGCTTTATACGGAGCTCCAAGGTCCGTATCTTTTACTATTGCGTTCGGTTATCCGGAATTGTTGCTGAACCGGCACCACGTTGGTCCCGTCCGTGCTGGATACCAGAAAGTTTCCTGTACATAGATTATCATATCGGGATTTTCTAGTGGGTCTTCCTTTATTCCACGACCTATTTCTTCCTCCATTTTCATCTGACAACTGTGCTCTTCTCCTTCTGTTAATATGCCCGTGGCTGGATTAACCCCGGTATGTTTTTGTATTATCATAGTGACATCCCTGGGGAGTAATAATAGCTTCCCATTTAGCCTTCCTGCTATCCGATATAGTCCACAATTTTCCTGTGTTGAGTAGTTCCACTAATGTATGTTAAGTATGCAAAATTACTGTTCCCATCATCACTATTGGTTCGCTTACTCGCGGTGGCGCAATCTATTGCAGCCACATATCGTGGCATCGCCTTTGCTACTGGGTCTTTTATTGCAGAGTAATAGGCAACGGGTCTCTGTTCCCCTCCGTGATCTTGCATTATCACGGCTGAATCACTCTCATGATCTAAATCACAATATAGGTGGAAGGGTCGAGTGGGATCTGATAATCCTAGGGCAGCGGCTGTTATTAATTCCTGTTTAAGGGCCCTATATGCTTCCTCCTGCTCCGTCTCCCATTCTATCTTATCAGTAGCTGGTCTCCCCCCTTTAAATAACCGTTGAATCGGCTCTGCTTTCCTTGCAAAGTCTGATATAAAATTCCTGCAGTATTTAAATAGTCCCAACACTTTCCTCACTCCCTGGACGGTCACTGGCCTTGACATGTCTTTTATGGCTGCCTTTTGTTCCTGCGGGAGTGCCTTATACCCCTGGCTAATTTTGTGTCCAAGATACTTTGGACAGTCCAACCTGTGCCTTTTTGGGTTCAATTTAAAGCCAGCTTTCTTAAGTGTCTGGAGGGTGGCTAGTAATGCTCCCATGTGTCCTTTGGCATCCTCTGATGCCAATCATTATGTCATCGACATATTGGAGTAGGGCACTCTGGTACTTTGATAGGTCTAAGGCTTGACTCGGTACACGGTGGAATATATTTGGACTATTGTGGAACCCCTGTGGGACCCTGGTCCATGTATACTATCTATCCCTGACAGTAAAGGCGAATTTCCCTTGTGATTCCTCTGCCAATGGTATGGACCAGAACCTGTTCACTATATCCAAGACTGTAAATATTTTAAAGTCTGGTTTCAGACCATTAAATATCTTATTCCATACGGTCTACACAAATTTACACCAACCAGAATTTCACCGTGGCCACAGTGAAAGTCTGGTTCTAATAGTTTAATTAACCTCATAACTCCAATCCAATCCAGATCAATTTTTTTAAACTAACCAGTATTACTTGGAAAAGAAAGAAACCGTAGCCACATTAACAAAGAAACAATTACCCATGCCTTGTAAACATTCAAATTCATTTTCTTCCAGGCACATTGGCAACTGTGACTTCAAGACTGAAGCTTATATTTTGTAAAACAATTAACAAACTTAAAACAACACACGCTGGTCCATCCTTCAAGACAAGTCTTCAAAGGGTTAAACAGCTTTTCGCTCTCTGTACAAAAGAGTGGGTGGAGCTAAAACACACAACAGACTTTTTTTTAAGGACAGGCTTTCAGACAAACGGAATACTGTAACTTCTTAAACATCCATAGTCAGGAAAACTTTCACACTTTAATCACACACTTTCACACAAACCTGAGATCCCAGCATTTTTTAAGGTTCCTTTCACTCGGCAATCGTGTTTTATTTGTTTCAGCACAGACGTTAATAACTTCCATGTCGGTAAAACTTTAGGTTTCTCTTTCTGAACCATCCCAATCAATCTCCTCACTATCATTCCTTCCACTATGCACCGACCTTGTCTTCATTACAGCGGCACACTTGGCACCTACCTTTTTTAACTGTTCCACTAACTCCTCTTTTTCCCTCTCCCGTGTGGCCCCAATCTTACACATTTTTCAGGTGGCCCTGACAAAGAACCACTATGGTTTTTGTTGTGTATGTACCTTTAAGGGAATAACAGGTCTCAGACTGCAGTACCGGCAGTGACCACTGTATTGATTTCTTTGTGGGTTCAATGACGAGACATTTATGAAAGAGAATGACTTTTAATCTAAAGCTTGTTCAACTCTTTATACAGCATTTACAGGAGACACGATGCTAGTGATGCATCTAGAACGAAACTGAAACTAAACCAACTGCCTTGCTTCTCTCAGTCACATGCCCTCTGCTGGTCAGGCACAAGCAATCAATACATGCAAACATGCTATTAAGGCATCATAATCGAACAGGCAAATACCATCTCTATTTGCTGATATCATTACATCTCCTTTTCTTAAAACAAAAGTATTTTACTTTTAACTAACAACATGTTTTCTTTGTATTAATCTGCATTTTAACTGTAACACTTAATGAACTTACATTATCATTATCATGATCAAGGTTTTTTAACCTTGCTTTGTGTGTTCACATGAAATATGTCAATACACTAGAACTTGAAGAAAGAATAAGATAACATTACTTCCTTCTATAACAATAGTCCTTAAATTTGCTCAATGCGTCTCTCAGAAGGCTTCACGTGTCTTGAGGATTTTCTGATTGATTGTCCTTGAATCTGAGTTGTTGCCTCAGATGATTGGTTCTCAGCTGTGTGATCAGGTTGTTCAACAGTATCAGTCTCTTGACCTGCTATGGCTGGTCCCATGAGAAGATCTCGACGATTTCTTCTCAGAACAGCACCCTCATCTGTCTGAATGGTGTATGATCTTGGTTGAACTTCACTCAGGACAGTTCCCTTCTGAGTCCATGTGTTTCTTTTGCCTTTGAACCTTACTTGGTCACCAGTGTGGAGTTCAGGTAGGTTTTGTGTTCCTCTGTCATAGTAGTACTTTTGCTTTTCTTTCTGTTGTTCTTTGAACTTCCTCACTTTCTCCCCCTCTTTTGTTTTCAGGAGGTTCTCCGGGATGGGTAGGTTTGACCTTAGCCGACGTCCCATCAGGAGTTGGGCTGGTGACATACCACACTCGAGCGGCGTTGTGCGGTATACAAGCATGCTCTGGTAGAAGTCAGTTCCACTGTCTTTTGCCTTGTACATCAGTCTTTTCACTGTCTGGACCGATTTTTCCACTAGACCATTGGACTGTGGAAAGTGAGGACTTGACGTTGTGTGGACAAAGTCCCACTCTTTGGCAAAGTGTCGGAAACTTGCATTGTAAAACTGGGGTCCATTGTCTGTGAAGACCTCGCTTGCCACGCCATGTCTGGAGAATATGGCTTTCATACATGTTATCACAGCATCTGCAGTGGTGGTGTACAGTCTACAAACCTCTGGATACAGGGAGTAATAGTTTGTGACGACAAGATAGTCCTTCCCTTGACATACGAATAGGTCAGCGCCTACCTTCTGGTAAGGTCTGTCTGGCGCTGGGTGTGGCTTTAGTGGTTCTACCGGATTGCTTGCTCGATATTTCAGGCATATTGTGCAGTTTGACACCTCATTTGTCACATCTTGGTTGATTCGTGGCCAGTACATCACCTCTCGTGCTCTTTTCTTACACTTTTCGATTCCCAGATGTCCTCCATGGATCTTTTTTAACATCTCTTTTCTCAGACTCTTTGGGATAACTATTTTACTTCCTTTGTAGATGATGTCTTCGACCACTGATAGTTCCGCCCTGCAGTTCCAGTACTCTGCCATGTCAGGTGAGCAGTCTTGCTTCATGTTGGGCCATCCATCCAAGATGCTTTTCCTCAGCCATCTCATTGTTTCATCGTTGTTTGTCTCAGTCTTTATGAGCTCCATTTTTGCATCTGCTATGGGCAGTGCACTTGTGATCATGTCCACGTAGGCGTTCACTTTTTCATCCATTGTGGTGTTTGCGGGCTCACTTGGGTCAACAGCTCTGGACAACGTGTCTGCTGTATACATCAGTTTACCCGGTGTGTACGCAACATTCAGTGTATAGCGTTGCAGCCTGATCATCATTCTTTGTATTCTAAGCGGACAGCTATTTAGTGGCTTTTGGAACAATGTAATCAAGGGCTTATGGTCAGTCTCTACACTGATTGCTTGTCCTGCCACAAACTGGTGAAATCTTTCACAGGTGTATGTGATGCTGAGCAGCTCCTTTTCAATTTGAGCATATCGCGTCTCCGCATCTGTCATTGAGCGCGATGCATATACAATAGGTTGCCAGTAGTCATATTTTTGCAGAAGAACGGCACCGAGCCCACTCTGTGATGCATCTGATGATATCTTGATGGGTCTCGCTGGGTCATAAAACCTCAGAACTGGTTTCTCTGTGAGCAGTTTCTTTAGATCGCTCCATGACTTCTCATGCTCATGATTCCATTCCCATTCTATGTTCTTTTCAGTTAGTCTTCTCAGTGGCGCCATCTTTTCTGAGAGGTTGGATATGAATTTCCCCATGTAGTTGATCATTCCATTAAACCTCTGCACGTCCTTTTTGCATTGTGGCTTTGGCATATTCTCAATGGCGGACACCTTTCTGGGATCTGGTCTGATGCCCTCACCGCTAAGGATATCTCCCACGAATGTCAGTTCTGTCACCCCGAGCTGGCATTTCTCTCTATTCAGCTTCAGGTTTGTTTTCCTTGTTGCTTCCAGCACTTTTTTCAGTCTCTCGTCATGCTCAGTTCTCGTGGTTCCCCATACTATGATGTCATCCATTGATGTATCAACTCCCTCCAGGTGCTCATAGATCATATGGATAGTCTTGTGATACACTTCAGGAGCTGAGGCAATGCCAAATGGTAACCTTAGGAATCTGTATCTGCCAAATGGACTTTTGAACATGCACAGTCTTGAACTTGCTTCGTCCAGCTTCATCTGCCAAAATCCTGATGATGCATCTAACTTGCTGAAATATTTTGCATTTGCAAACTGTGCCATGATTTCCTCATGTGTAGGAAGCTTGAAGTGCTCTCTCTTTATTGCTCTGTTTAGATCTCTTGGATCCAGGCAAATTCTGAGCTTTCCATTCTTTTTGTCCACAACGACGAGGGAACTCACCCATTCAGTTGGCTCATCTATCTTCTGAATCACGTTCAGGCTTTCCATCCTGTCCAACTCTGCCTTCAGTTGCTTTTGAAGAGCAAACGGAACTTTTCTGCATGGATGTATGACCGGTGTCATACTTTTATCTACTCTGATCGTGTGTTCTCCTGGAATGCAGCCTAGACCCTTAAATAGGTCATTGTACTCTTTCATGAGTTCATCATAGACTGTCTCTCCTTCGCTTTCCACAACGAGGACTCTCTTTACCAGGTTCAGTCTCTCACAGGCTTTTAAACCTAGTATGGCTTGCACATCCTTTGGCACCACGATTAATGCTAGCGTGTGCTCTCTGTCCTTGTGTGTTACTTTGACAATGCATCTTCCTTTCACTGGCATATCAGTACCTGAGTATCCTGTCACTTTCACTTTTATTCCATGTATCTTTGGCCTGGGTCTAATTTTCTTAAAATCAGTCTCTGATATCACATTAACTTGTGCTCCAGTATCCAATTTAAATGGAATGTGTATGTCATTCACTTTTAGTGTCAACATCCAGTCTCTTTTTTGTTTTCAGACACAACATCTACATAGAACTCCTCTATGTCGCTTTCATCTACTGCATGGACCTTGCTTTGTTGAACTTGGTTCTTGCAGCAACGGGCATAATGGTTGTTTTTGTTGCAACTATTGCATGTTTTACCATATGCTGGATACTTTTTTGGTGGACGCTGTGTACCGCATCGACTACATGTCTTTCGATTGTCCCTTTCATTTTCGTTCGCTGGCCACGCCTCTTTTTTCACATTGGCGCTCTTTTTGTTAAACGGTTTGTATCCGTTCTTTCTCACTGCATCCACGTTGCAGCTATTGTCACTGAACAGCTCCTTTGCCTGCAACTTCACAGTCTCTGTAGCCCTACACAGTGTTATGGCTTTTCCCAGGTCTAGATCTTGCTCTCTTAGCAGTCTTTCCCTTAGACCATTATCTGGAATACCACACACCAGTCTGTCTTTTATCAGCGAGTCTGTCAGTCCCCCAAATTCACACGATTTGCTTCTGTTTCTCAGTTCAGTCACATACTGATCAATAGTCTCACCCGTTTTCTGTACACATGTGAAAAATCTGTGCCTCTCAAACGTTACGTTACTTTTAGGCATGCAGTAGGCCTCAAACTGTTCCATTATTTTATCTAGCTTCATTTTGTCTCCATTACCAACGAATGTGAAGTTATTATACACCTCCAGTGCTTCATCACCCACGACATGTAAGAACAGTGACGATTTCCTTTTATTACTTTTCTCGTCAGCTCCGATTGCTGATAAATACAACCCCAAACGTTGTTTGAACCTCCTCCAATTTTCAGCCACATTACCTGTCAACTGAAGCGTTGCCGGTGGGAGTAAACCTTCCATTTTTCACTTCGTTAGCTATTCTCTAATGGTAAGCAACGATGTTCTCTTTTGGCTTGCTAATTTGTGGAGAGCTGATTTAACTTCAGATTTTTTCTCCATCTCTTTCAATCACTTCTGACACCATGTATTGATTTCTTTGTGGGTTCAATGACGAGACATTTATGAAAGAGAATGACTTTTAATCTAAAGCTTGTTCAACTCTTTATACAGCATTTACAGGAGACACGATGCTAGTGATGCATCTAGAATGAAACTGAAACTAAACCAACTGCCTTGCTTCTCTCGGTCACATGCCCTCTGCTGGTCAGGCACATGCAAACATGCTATTAAGGCATCATAATCGAACAGGCAAATACCATCTCCTATTTGCTGATATCATTACAACCACCCCTGTATAAAAGGCCCTAGCAGGCTTCTGTAGTTTCAGTTTCCAGGTTGTTTCCATTCAGTAAAGACTTGTTATAATCAACTCCTGCAGTCCGTGTCTCAATTATACACGGACATAATACTGGCGACGAGTAAGAAACGAACTTACCTGCAACTCGGCAGCACCTCAGACGACGTTATTGAAGGTCGAAGCCAGAAGAAAGAAAAAAAATAATACAAAGGAACTCGAGAAACGGGCGTCGACCGTGGGCAACCACCCTCCAAATCATCGAATTGAAAAGTGCAGGAGAGACTATCGATAGCCAGGCTTGGTCTCCAGTCTGTGGTTTCCCAGCTAATCGGGCTGGTGGCAGGTAGTACACTGATCCTTCCTGGGCTGCGGCGGGCTAGAGCTCGATCGGGTGGCTCTGCAACAGGGCCAGGCAGCGAGTCGAGAAGCGAAGAGAGAGAGAGAGAGAGAGAGGGTGGAGCACACAGGGCGCGGCCGGTGCTTCGCAGCCAGGCAACGTTTGGACCGAAGAAGAGGGAGGGAAGTGTCCCAGAGGGTCCGCTCCACGACGGGAACGGTTCTTCAATTAACGGAGCAAATACTGAAGCGCAATAGAAAAATAAAAATACCGCGGAGAGCGGCGTTGGCAGCAGCGATCGGGGAGGCGCGAAGACCATAGGGCGTCGCCATTACAGGATAGTAAAATAAATATAATCGCCAGCAACAGCGTTGGCAGCAGCGGCGGGAAAGCGCGGGAGGCGCCATCTTAGCTCGGCGGGGAAGAAGGAAAAGCGTGGGAGGCGCCATTTTGCTCCATCGGGGACAAAGGCAAAGCGCGGGAGGCGCCATCTTAGATTTTCAAGATGCCAAAGAGTGGTGATATCACTGCCTTCGATAATGCAATAGAAGACTGGACCACGTATGTGGAAAAAGTCGAGGTATATTGCGAGGCAAACGAAATAGCCGATGAGAAAAAGGCATCGGTATTGCTAAATTTAATGGGCGCAAGAACGTACGGCCTATTGCGGGACCTGATTACTCCAGCCAAACCGAAGGCGAAGAGTTTTAACGAAATTGTTGCTATCCTACAGGAACACCTAAATCCTACACCGCTGCTGATAGCAGAAAGATTTAAATTCCACAGGAGAAATCAGCATAAAAATGAGAGCAATGCTGATTACCTTATGGAACTACGCAAGCTATCAAAGCACTGCCAGTTCGGAGCAGGACTGGCAGATACCTTACGGGACAAATTTGTCTGTGGACTCCTGAGTGAAGGAACCCAGAAGAGGTTACTCTCAGAGAAAGAGCTGACGCTAGATAAGGCTTTCAGCGTGGCAGTATCGTATGAAGCAGCAGCAAAGGGAGCTGCGGAAATACAACAAAAGCCACAGGAATACGGCACCCACGAAATGACACGGGGATTTGCAAAATGTTATCGCTGCGGCAGAACAAACCATGACCAGAAGGACTGCTTGTCCAAGGACAAAATATGCAAGCAATGCGGAAAGATGGGACACATTGCACGAGTTTGCATGTCTGGGAAGAAGACCAACGACAACAAAAAGGCTACTAAGGAACCATACAGGAAAGTACAAAAGATGATGGACAGTAGTTCCGAAGACCAGATGAGCGATAGTGAATCCGGGAACAAGAGACTAAGCTGTCTCAAACTTCACAACGTAATCGCAAAAGAGGATCACCGAACCATTTGGGTCACCCTCACGATAGCAGGGTCCCAAGTCAAAATGGAATTGGATACAGGATCAGCTCTAACTGTCATGAATTGACGAGACTACGAGCAGCTATTCTCACACATACCCTTGAGAGAGACATCCATTGTCTTGAGGACGTATACGGGGCAAAAAGTATACTCCAGAGGAAAAATAAGGGTGCCTGTCGAATACAACGGCAAGAAAATACGGAAATTGTATCTCTACATTCTGCCAGATGGTGGACCACCGTTATTGGGACGTGAATGGATCAGAAAGATAAGTTTAGACTGGCACTCCATTCAGGCACTGACAGTGGCTGGTAAAAAGGATGACGACGTCACTCCTGGACGATTGTCAACAATCTTAGCTGACGCCAAAGAGGTATTTCAACAAGAACTGGGCACTCTTAAAGGCGTACCCGCCTCAATAAAAATAGAGGAGAATGCAATTCCCAAGTTTTTCAAAGCAAGACCGGTACCATATGCAATTCGCCCAGCCGTCGAGGCAGAGCTGGAGAAGGCAGGCGTGTTATCTAAGGTGGGCGACACCCATCGTTCCTGTCATGAAGAAAATGTTAAACAATAAGTCTGAGGAGCCAAGGAAGGTTCACATCTGTGGGGACTTCAAATTGACGGTGAACCCAGTCCTTCACACAGTACAATATCCTCTTCCAAGGATAGAAGATATCTTCGCCTCACTATCTGGAGGGAAGCATTTTACAAAAATTGACCTAGCACAAGCATATTTGCAGATGGAGGTTGAAGAATCCTCTAGGAAGTATCTCACGATAAACACTCACAAAGGTCTTTACCAGTATAATCGACTGGTATTCGGAGTAGCATCAGCTCCGACGATATGGCAAAGAGCGATGGAACAAGTCCTGCAAGGGATTCCGGGGACTCAGTGTTACTTGGATGACATCCTAGTGACAGGTGAAGATGACAGTGAACACCTTGCCAACCTAAAGCAGGTGCTCACTAGACTACGTGAACATGGGCTACGAGCCAATCGCCCTAAGTGCGAGTTTTTTAAGAAACAGATATCGTATTGTGGCCACGTGATTGATGAAGAGGGGTTGCATAAGTCCCCTGACAAAATTGAAGCGTTAGTTAAGGCTCCAGCGCCTGAAAATGTGTCGCAACAGAGGTCATTCCTCGGATTGGTGAATTACTATCATAAGTTTTTGCCAAATTTGTCCACAATTCTGCATCCACTGAACGCCCTACTACGAACGGGAGTAGCATGGAAATGGAGCGATGAATGTAAGCGGGCCTTTCAGAAGAGTAAGGACCTAATCACTTCAAGAGAAGTATTGGCTCGCTACAACCCATCACTACCGATAAGACTGGCGTGTGATGCGTCTCCCTACGGTGTTGGGGCGGTACTGTCACATAAATTCCTTGATGGTTCAGAGAGGCCGATAGCTTTTGCGTCACGCTCGTTAACTTCAGCCGAGCATAACTGCGCCCAGATTGACAGAGAGGCCCTCAGCCTGGTGTGGGGGGTGAAGAAGTTCAATCACTACCTGCACGGTCAGAAATTTACTCTACTAACTGATCATCAACCTCTCGTCTCCATTTTCAACCCTCAGAAGGGCGTACCGACAATGACGGCACAACGGCTACAGAGGTGGTTCCTTTTCCTAGGGGCTCACCAATATGACATCGAGTACAAAGGAACTAAACAGCATGGGAATGCTGATGGATTGTCGCGCCTACCGTTGCCGACGGCGGAAGAAGAACTGGCAGTGGATCCAGTGGAGTTATTCCACTCGACTATAGTCGAATGTCTCCCTATGACGAATGCAAACATAGAAAAGGAAACACGAAATGACCGGACACACTCCTGGGTCTATGATTTAACGGTGAAGGGATGGCTAGCACATGGCGAACCACTGCTGCCAGCATTCTTGCCGAGAAGAGAACAGCTGTCAGTGTGCAGAGGAACCTTGATGTGTGGATCCAGAGTAGTAATTCCACCCAAATTGAAGGATAGAGTGCTCAATGAGCTTCATGAGGGTCATCTGGGAGGGGTAAAAATGAAAAACTTAGCCAGAGCGTTTGTGTGGTGGCCGGGAATCGATAGGGAAATCGAAGAGATGACCAAGAGCTGTACAGGATGCCAGAAGGTCCAAAGCGCCCCACCACAAGCCCCTCTACATCCATGGGAGTGGCCCTCATCTCCATGGCAAAGGGTGCACATTGATTTTGCTGGTCCCTTTATGGACTCGATGTTTTTAATTGCGGTGGATGCACATTCAAAGTGGCCAGAGGTAATAAAAATGTCCTCAACCACCACAGAAAAAACTATCACAGTCTTACGAACCATATTCGCCAGGAATGGGCTGCCTGAACAGATTTGCTCTGACAATGGACCACAGTTTGTGTCTGAAGAGTTCCGGAGGTTCTTAAAGAACAATGGTGTTAAGCATTACACATCCGCCCCATATCATCCAGCCACTAATTGGATTGGCTGAGAGGTTTGTTCAAACATTCAAGAAGGCTATCAAGGCAATGTGTAATGAAGATATACCCCTACAACACAACATAGAAACATAGAGATAGGAACAGGAGTAGGCCATTCGGCCCTTCGAGCCTGCTCCGCCATTCCATGAGATCATGGCTGATCTTCGTCTGAGATCTTAGCTGATCTTACCAGTTCAGTACCCCGTCCCCGCCTTTTCTCCGTAACCCTTAATCCCCTTAGCCTTCAGAAATATATCCAATTCTCTCTTGAAAATATTTATTGAATTAGCCTTCACAGCCCTCTGTGGCAGGGAATTCCACAGGCTCACCACTCTTTGAGTGAAGAAATTCTTCCTCATCTCTGTTTTAAATGATTTGCCCGCTATTTTTAGACTGTGGCCCCTGGTTCTGTGCTCCCCTGCCATTGGAAACATTCTCTCTGAATTCAGCCTGTCCAGGCCTGCCATAATTTTATATGTTTCGATGAGATCCCCTCTCAATCTTCTAAACTCCAGTGAGTACAAGCCCAAACTATTCAATCTCTCCTCGTAGGTCATTCCCGCCATTCCAGGTATCAGCCTGGTGAATCGCCGCTGCACTCTTTCCATGGCAAGAACATCCTTCCGCAGATGGGGCGACCAAAACTGTACACAATACTCCAGATGCGGTCTCACCAGCACCTTGTACAGCTGTAGTAAGGTATCCCTATTCCTATACTCGAACCCCCTTGATATGAAGGCCAACATACCATTTGCCTTCTTAATCGCCTGTTGCACCTGCATGCTCTCCTTCAGTGACTGGTGCACAAGAACACCCAGGTCCCTCTGCACTTCCCCATCTCCCAATCTATTGCCATTTAGATAATAATCTACCCTCCTGTTTTTACCCCCAAAGTGGATAACCTCGCATTTATCCACATTATAGTGCATCTGCCACGTATCCGCCCATTCCCCCAACCTGTCCAAATCGCACTGTAGCCTCCTGACATCCTCATCAGAGCCCACCCCTCCTCCTAGTTTAGTGTCGTCAGCGAATTTGGAAATATTGCATCCAATTCCCTGATCCAGATCATTTATATATATTGTGAACAGCTGGGGTCCCAGGACAGATCCTTGCGGCACCCCGCTGGTCACTGCCTGCCACTCCGAAAACGAGCCGTTTATTCCAACTCTCTGTTTTCTATCCGCCAGCCAGTTCTCTATCCACGTTAATACTTTGCCCCCAATCCCATGAGCCTTAATTTTGCATGATAATCTTTTGTGTGGAACCTTATCGAAGGCTTTCTGGAAGTCAAGGTACACCACATCCACTGGCTCTCCCCCATCTATTTTACCAGTTACTTCCTCAAAAAATTCCAGCAGATTAGTCAAACACGATTTACCCTTTGTAAATCCATGTTGACTCTGTCCGATCCTTTCCCCATTTGTCAAGTGCTCCGCTATTTTATCCTTAATAATGGACTCTAGCATTTTGCCCACAACCGATGTAAGGCTTACTGGTCTATAATTCCCTGCTTTCTCTCTACCCCCCTTTTTAAATATTGGGGTAACATTAGCTACCCTCCAATCCACGGGTACTGTTCCCGAGTCAATGGAGTTCCGGAAGATGATCCTTAGAGCATCTGCTATCTCCAGGGCCACCTCCTTAAGTACCCTAGGATGTAGTTTATCAGGCCCCGGGGATTTGTCGGCCTTCAGTCCCCTCAACTTACCCAACACCATATCCCTAGAGATACTAATTTCTGTCAGCTCCTCCCTCTCATTAGTCCCTATGTTTGCCGATATTCCTGGGAGGTTATTTGTGTCCTCCTTTGTGAATACAGAACCAAAGTATGAGTTTAATTGGTCTGCCATTTCCTTATTCTCCATTATATATTCTCCCGAATCGGACTGCAAGGGACCGACTTGGGATTTTACCAGTCTTTTCCTCCTGATATACCGATAAAAGCTTTTGCAGTCTGTCTTTATGTTTGCTGCAAGTTTACTTTCGTATTCTATTTTCCCCTTCCTGATTAATCCCTTTGTCCTCTTTTGCTGTATCCTGTACTGCCCCCAATCTTCCGGTCTGCTGCTTTTTTTTGCCAATTGATATGCCCTTTTTTTTGATTTTATGCTGTCCCTAATTTCCCTCGTTATCCACGGTTGAGCCACCTTTTTAGGTTTATTTTTATGCCAAACCGGTATAAACATGTTCTGGAATTCTTCCATTCTATCTTTGAATGCTTGCCATTGTCTATCCACTGTCAATCCCCCCAGAAACACCACCCAATCAATCTTACCCAATTCCCGTCTCATACCCTCGTAATTCCCTTTATTTAAGTTCTGGACCTTAGTCTCTGATTCAATTTCCTCACTCTCCATCTCGACTGAGAGCTCGATCATATTATGATCGCTCTGACCCAAGGGGCCTCGTACAAGAAGATTGGTGATAAGTCCCTTCTCATTGCACAATACCCAGTCTAAAATGGCCTGATCTCGAGTCGGCTCCTCGACATATTGGTCCAGATAACCGTCCCGAAAACATTCCAGGAATTCCTCCTCCTCAGAATTTTTACTAATTTGGGTAGTCCAATCAATATGTAAATTAAAGTCACCCATGATGACAGCTGTGCTCTTATCGCACGCTTCTCTAATTTCCCTTTTTATGCCTTCCCTCACCTCCATATTACTATTTGGAGGCCTATATATCACACCCACTAACGTTTTCCTCCCCTTGCTATTTCTCATTTCTACCCATACAGATTCCGTTTCATCCGAGTTAATATCCTTCCTTTCCATTGCATTAATCCCCTCCTTTACCAGCAATGCTACCCCACCTCCCCTACCTTTTTGCCGATCCTTCCTAAATATTGTATATCCCTGGATGTTAAGTTCCCAGCCTTGCCCACCCTGCAGCCACGTTTCTGTAATCCCAATCAAATCATACTTGTTTACCTCTATTTCCACAACTAATTCATCCACCTTGTTCCTAATGCTTCTAGCATTAAGATACAAAGCCTTCAGGCTTGCTTTTTTCACACTCTCATTATGAATTAGTTTGGCCCTTTGTGTTTCTCTCCTTTGCTTATTGCTTCTCACCTTTCTACCATCTATTTCTGACTTCATATGACTTCCCTCTTTTCCACTACCTAGGTTCCCATCCCCCTGCCAAATTAGTTTAAATCCTCCCGAACCGCCCTAGAAAATATTACCCCGAGGACATCGGCTCCCTCACAGTTCAGGTGTAGACCGTCCCCTTGGTACAGGTCACTCCTCCCCAAGAACTGGTTCCAATGCCTCAAGAATTTAAATCCCTCTCCCTTGCACCACTGCTCAAGCCACGTATTTAGCTTATCTATCTTACTCTCTCTAAACTTATTAGCTCGTGGCACTGGTAGCAATCCAGAGATTACTACCTTGGAGGTCCTACTTTTCAATTTAGCTCCTAACTCCCTAAATTCAGCTTGTAGGACCTCCTCCCTCTTTTTACCTACATCGTTGGTACCTACATGTACCACGACAACTGGCTGTTCCCCCTCCCCCTTCAGAATGCTCTGCACCCGCTCCGAGACATCCTTGACCCTTGCACCAGGGAGGCAACATACCATCTTGGAGTCTCGGTCTCGGCCACAGAAACTCCTATCTATCCCCCTTACAATTGAATCCCCTATCACTATAGCCCTATCCCTCTTTTTCCCGCCCTTCTGTGCAGCAGAGCCAGTCATGGTGCCCTGAACCTGGCTGCTGGTGCCTTCCCCTGATAAGTCATCTCCCCCAACAGTACCCAAAACGGTAAACCTGTTTTGGAGGGAGATGACCGCAGGTGACTCCTGCACTACCTTCCTGCCTTTACCCTGCCTTTTGGTCACCCATTTACTGTCTGAGCTAGCCTTTACCTGCGGTGTGACCAACTCACTGAATGTGCTATCCACAACATCCTCAGCATCGCGTATGCTCCAGAGTGAGTCCATTCGCAGCTCCAGCGCCGCCATGCGGTCTGCTAGGAGCTGCAGCTGGACACACTTCCTGCACACATAGTTGTCAGGGACAGTGTCCCTGATTTCCCACATGGCACAGGAGAAGCATGACACGGGTCCAAGCTGCCCTTCCATGACTTAACCCTTACAATACCCTTTTATTTACTACGATTTAGCTTAATTATTGAATTCTACTTAGAATAAGTTTGTGAAAGTACTCACCAACCAGTCACCTACCTGTTTTCTGGTGTTGTATTTTCACTGCCGCCTCCTGTCCTGGAACCTTCTCCACCTAGGTTAGGCTCCTGAAATAAAATAAATTGAACCTACCTTTTCAACTTCCCCTAACCCCTAAAAGGTTAGAGGAGGTGGAAGGGTGGGAGACACTACACTGTAGTGTTTCGGGTTTAGCAACAGCTCCACCTATATAAGAGTTACTGGCCTCCTGCTCTCCCGACTGCACCAGCTGTGAAAGAAAAAGCCCGCGAAAGGTGAGCTTTTAAACTCACCAGTTACTGGCCTCCTGCTATCCCGACTGCCCCAGCAGTTACTGGCCTCCTGCTCTCCCGACTGCCCCAGCTGTGGTCTCGGGCCTCGCCTCTCTCCGGTTTTTATACCGGCTCTGAATCACTGCTCCCGACTGGTCTCGGGCCTCGCTGGTCGCCGGGTTTTCTCCCGAGCTCCTCCTCGCTGCTCCCGCTGGTCCCGACTGGTCTCGGGACCAAGGTGGATAACTTCTTGTTTGCCTACCGGAATGCGACACATGCGGTTACCAACCAAACTCCAGCCATGATGTTCTTCAATCGAAGACTACGATGCCGCTTGGATTTGGTTAAGCCAAACGTCAGAAGAGATGTGGAGAACAGGCAGTTTCAGAATATGAATGAAAGGCCGACCAGGAGTTTTAAGAGAGGTCAACCAGTTTTGGCCCGGGACTACCGCACAGAGAAATGGCAGCCAGGAACGATCTGTACACGGCAAGGACCTCTAATGTATACCGTGGATGTTGGAGAGAGCATTGTAAGACGCCATGCTGACCAGATTCTAGAGTCACTGGAAAACGTCAACTCCACACCACGATCTGATACACCTGGCGATGAAACCGAAGTACCAATTGCATCTACCGCAGAATCGGTGATATTGGAAGCAGACGAACCAAACAACGACATTGATCCTGACTCAACCTTGCCAGAAGAACCTGATATCCCAAAGAGGCGTTATCCAGACAGAATCAGGAAGCCTCCTCAAAGACTGAACTTATAATTGCTTAACTTCAACCAATGTATCTAGCAACTGTAATTGTAATTAGTTATTATTTAGTTGTTAAATGAATGTTATGTACTGTTTATCTAAAAGGGGAGGAATTGTTGTGTATATACCTTTAAGGGAATAACTGGTCTCAGACTGCAGTACCGGCAGTGACAACCCCTGTATAAAAGGCCCTAGCAGGCTTCTGTAGTTTCAGTTTCCAGGTTGTCTCCATTCAGTAAAAACTTGTTATAATCAACTCCTGCAGTCCGTGTCTCAATTATACACGGACATAATAGTTTTCTCCTCCTTATTCTTGCTCTCCTTACTCCACCATTCTTTCTGTTGGTCGGGAACCCATTCAGGATCCCACCTTCCTTTCCCATTCTTTTTATTACCTTGTCATCATATGCTGTTTTTTTACCATCCTTTCCTTAGCTTTCTCATACTTATCGCGCACAAATTCATACGGCAAGTTACGTTACGCTGTCCTGTTTGCCCGTCGATTTCTTTCCCGGCCATTTTCTAGCCGCTCGGGAATTGCCATGAGGTTTTCTCACTTCCCCGGGGTCTTTTTATCCCGCCCCGATTGGAATTTCCATTATCCGATACTATCATCATATGTTGTTTTTTTACCATCTTTTCCTTAGCTTTCTCATACTTATCGCGCACAAATTCATACGGCAAGTTACCTTATGCCCTACTGTTGTCCGTCAATACCTATTGCGTACAAACTAGTACGGGCGTTTAGATCTTTCGGCGTCCTTTTTGTTCTCCATCCTTTTAGGGTGGATTTGCTAGTTTCCCCCCCTTGTTTGCTACCTCCGGGACTCCCTCGGATCTTCATGGACCTTTCCCTGCTTACGCAGTTTTAACTCTGCCTAGATTGGATTTTCCCTATATCCAATCCTATGTAACCTGAGCTCCTCAACTTACTCAGACATTTTCATTTTTGCAATGTCCTAATGTGCACCCAAGTTGCTTTACTCACGTATCCGGACTCCGCCTAGATTCGTTGGCTCTCTGGCCCTGGGCTTCGATACGAGGAGACAATGTCTCTACTCAGCCCGTCCGGTAGATCCTGCCGACTACGCCAAGTTGTAAGGGTAAACCGGGAGAGCTGCTTCTCCCCAAGACGCACCCTCTGATATAAAGGGTCGACGTCCGCCTTATTCCCAATCGATCTCTCGGAGTCCGGAGGTTTGTTCAGTAAAGCAACTTTATTTCCAACTGACAGGGAAGACACTCATCCTGGGATGAATGCTCCCGATCGTTGAACATCTCCTGCCTTATATACAGGCTCTGTTCTGAGTCGTGGCTACTGTTTGCAATTAGGTGCATTACACGTATACATTTCGTTCATCATACAGTTGGCTTCGGGTGCAAATTCTTGTGACCTGTGTGCATTGGTCTTGTGACCCCATACGTTATCTCTCGATACATTCCTCAGTTAGTGATTCACGGTTTGTGCACTTTGGCCACGACTACACCAGACTTCCCTTCTGGACATTGTTCATACCAATTCCTTGTATGGTTGGATATATGCTCTGTTCCTTAATCCCCTCAGCTTAGCTCTTTTTTAACCCTTTCAGCATCATCGCATTTGCCCGAGTTACGTGTGTTTTACATATATCAATTAACCCAAAAACATACATGATTTGTGGTGCAGTGATGTCACTTACACTTACACAAAGTGGGTAAGTTGTCTTGTATAACTTTTTGTGCAAGTTACAGTACCTTGATTTCTGTTACATGATTGAAGTCGGTATTTTTTTTGGTGGTTTTAATATTTGGTACAGTTATACAAAAGGATCTGGTTGGAAACCATTTGCTGGATCTATACATTAAATTCCACTTGTTACAGTGAATCCATGTGTAATTCAAGACTTGCTGTTTATGATGTAACCAGAATCAATAAAAAAATAAGTATAAAGATATGCAAATTATTAAATAATATAATGTAAATGCATTGGAATGCACAGGTACATTTTACTCAAATACACTAGAAATGTTTGACAATTCTCCTGCCTCTGGTTCCACGCTGAACCAGTCAGTAGGCCTTAAATTTGAGGAGGAGCAATGAAATGAATCCTTGGCAAGTGATGAAGTTAGATTTTTAGATGCATGATCATTGAATATCCATGTTTATGAATTATATTTTTATTTGCTAATGTTTATTATTACAATAAAGTAATTGGTGAATTTTAAAAACAAAACTTTTTCTTCTGAAAGATTTTTTTTTAGATTTACTGCAAGACCAAATTTTGTGGGAGGATTTCTAATGTCAAACCAGCCTGCTTGGAACCTCCATAATTTAATATTATGGGTTGTTTAATGAGCTGCTCATATCTCTTTATAGTTATGAAGTAGACCTACATTCTGAATTTAAATTGGTCGTGGAATACCAAGGTCACATTTATCGACAGTTATCAAAATATTGGATGTCACCTAAAGATTTAGACCAGTATTTTTTTTAAAGGCTGTGGCAGTACGTTTTGACAACATTGTCGTTTGAAAAGTTGAATTTAATATGTGAAACATAAAAAAATACAATCTTTATTACATTTATTGCAGTTTTCATCAGGATTTATTTATCTGCAAAGATTGGAAGTAATGTTGCACATCTCTTACATACATACAGTAAAGCCACTTGTTCATTAAGTTGAATACAGATGATGGATTAGTGCTCTCTGTAGATAATGCACTAATAAAATGTGTTTCACCATGTAAGATTAGTTTGAATGTGAATCTGCCCTCGGCAGACTAGCATGATTTGCTTGGTTAGCAAAGAGATACTAACTGATTTTGTACTTCTCATTTTTATTTGAAGGCATTTATTTAAATAATTCTGAAAATCTACTTGTATATGCTTTAAAATGATTTTGACGTGAGAGTTATGTTTGCTAAATGGGACAACTGTAATACGTGTTATTTTGAGTAGTAATGCAAGATGAGGCGGCCGCTGGATGGTGAGGTAGTTGTGGCCACCCACACACTCGGCCAGATGGTCCTGCTAATTTTGACGGTCGGGCTTTATTTGCATTTGATTGACAGACTGCGCAGGTGTTGGGTGCATTGGCAGGCAGCCTTCCCAGGTACTAAAAAAAAATTAAAATATAATTAAAAAGCCTAATGGAATTGTTGGTCTTAATGTCAAGCGGGTGGAAGTTATGTCACAGCTGTACAGGGCTCTGGTTAGACTCCATCTCCAGTACTGCATTCAGTTCTGGGCACCGCACCTCAAGAAGGATATATTGGCCTTGGAGGGGATGCTGTGCAGATTCACCAGAATGATACTGGGGTTAAATTATGAGGACAGGTTGCATAGACTAAGCTTGAATATAGAAGATTAAGGGGTGATGTAATTGATGTGTTCAAGGTGATTAAAGGATTTGATAGGATAGTGTTAGAATATAGAATATTGAAATTCTTAAAGCTAAGGGGATCAAGGGATATGGGGAGAAAGCAGGGACAGGGTACTGAATTTGAATGATCAGCCATGATCTCATTAAATGGCGGAGCAGGCTCGAGGGGCCGAATGGCCTACTCCTGCTCTATGTTTGATCATTACTAGTTGACCATCTTCCCATTAGACCCTGCCTTGTATACAGCAAGTTAAAATGTCCTTGCAATGTACTAGCTGAGCTTAAAGATAACTGGTTTTGTTTTGGAACAAACTGTAAATAACCAGATACTTACAGAATAAGAGAGGACAATAACAAGCCTGTAAGACAGAGATGGAGGTCGTGAAGATTAGGAGTTGGTAACATGGCGTCAGCTTGGGATAATAAGGACAGAGATCCGTAGGTGCAGCCCAAGGTAGCCAAATAGAATAAAGGTGCAGAGCCTGTTCCCTCCAAAAGCTAGAGCTCTCAGGACAGTCAGATGTCCATTTGCCTTAATGATAGCCCATGAAGATCAAGTCTGATCCTCTTGAACTTCGTGCAGGAAATAGATTGTGTTAATTGATTGTCATTTAAAGTAATACTGTAGAGCAGTTGTGTAGAATAATATTGTTATTAGTCATTACATTAAAGCTTGTTGTTTAAAACCTCTCTGGCCTGAATCACATGGAAGTTATCATTGCAGGACGAACAACCCTTAGTTGCGAACGTAACCACAGGAAATCTGCTAGCATCTGGCTTCCCTGCATATGGGCCTGAGCTAAAAACTTAAAATTAACAAGTGTTAAGAGAATGGCTGGTTCTGACCTGAGGAAGTTGGTGAATAATTGGTTGTGATCGAGTTATAAACAGTAGGCCACCCCTCAGCAAACGTAAATCAGAAGGGGGATAATTGGCTGTGACTGAGACAGTAGCCAACCCCACAAGTAAAAGAAATAAGAATGACATGTCTATCGGAGAATTTATGTTCTACAATCCACAATTATGTGGAAAAATAGTTAAGGTCATGCATCCCCTTGATTGAGCAAACAGAAAACCTAGAACAGTTAGGGGAGTTGGTTAAAACTGTAGGGGGTGGTGTGTTGAGTCAGCTTTGCCCCTGACTGTTTTGAGCGGTTCGAATCGCTCCCACCCCCGTGGGTTCTAGACTCTGGACTTAGGTACAGGCTGCGATACAAAATTGGAGTAGACAACTGGTTTGGTACAAGAAAACTGTGTTTATTAGAGTCACAATAAAATTACACACTTAGATTACTGGAATAGTTACAGACATTCAAGAGTACACTTAATTAAGAATGGGGAACACACGGCACAACGAGGGAAAATTCACGTTAATAATCCCCCTACCCTTGTCACACCCCCAATATCTAACTAAATTGTGCTAAAAGGGGCCAGGGATTATGCTCACCAATAGGGGTTTCTTGACAGTTCGAATCCTGTCAGTTAAGCCGGTTGCCCTTTGGGGCCTGCCGTCACACGTGGTCCCAGTCTTAGAATCTGCGAAGGTTCTTCAGTTGGGTGGAGTCTGCTGATGCGGTATGGGCGCGGTTGTGGATTTGTCTGGGTAAGTACCTTCTTTCCTTAGTTAGAAATAGGGAATAAAGTCTTTGTTGGGTACTTTAGCTTGTAGAGTGGAAAACTTTGGGTTTTGTTCTTCTGGTGGTGGTCTGGTCATCGAGTTTTGTTGCGGCTGGGGTTCGGTTGGCGGTCTTCGGTGTCGGCTTGGTCGCGGTGGCCTAGATCATTACCTGTGTAGTGGTAATGATGTGAAGGTATAAGAACATAAGAAGTAGGAGCAGGAGTAGGCCATACGGCCCCTCGGGCCTGCTCCGCCATTCAATAGGATCATGGCTGATCCGAACTTAGACTCACGTCCACTTCCCTGCCCTTCCCCCGTAACCCCTTATTCCCTTATCAGCTAGGAAACTGTCTATCTCCGTTTTAAATTTAATTAATGTCGCAGCTTCCACAACTCTCTGAGGTAGCAAATTCCATAGATTTACTACCCTCTGAGTGAAGAAGTTTCTCCTTATCTCAGTTTTGAAAGGGCAGCCCCTTATTCTAAGATTATGCCCCCTAGTTCTAGTCTCACCCATCAGTGGAAACATCCTCACTGCATCCACTCGATCAAGCCCCCTCACAATCTTATATGTTTCGATAAGATCACCTCTCGTTCTTCTGAATTCCAATGAGTAGAGGCCCAACCTACTCAACCTTTCCTCATAAGTCAACCCCCTCATCTCCGGAATCAACCGAGTGAACCTTCTCTGAACTGCCTTGAGAGCAAGTATATCTTTTCTTAAATATGGAAACCAAAACTGTATGCAGTATTCCAGGTGTGGCCTGGCCAGTACCCTGTATAACTGCAGCAAGACTTCCCTGCTTTTATACTCCATCCCCTTTGCAATAAAAGCCAAGATTCCATTGGCCTTCCTGATCACCTGCTGTACCTGCATACTAACCTTCTGTGTTTCATGCACCAGGACCCCCAGATCCCTTTGTACTGTAACACTTTGCAGTTTCTCTCCATTTAGATAATAACTTGCTCTTTGATTTTTCTGCCAAAGTGCACAACCTCACACTTTCCAACATTATATTCCACTGCCAAATTTTTGCCCACTCACTTAGCCTGTCTATGTCCTCCTCACTCACTGCTTTCCTTCCTATCTTTGTCTCGTCGGCAAACTTGGATACGTTGCACTCGGTCCCTTCCTCCAAATCGTTAATATAGATTGTAAAGAGTTGGGGTCCCAGCACTGACCCCTGCGGAACACCACTAGTTACTGATTGCCAACCCGAGAATGAACCATTTATCCCAACTCTCTGTTTTCTGTTAGATAGCCAATCTTCCACCCATGCCAGTATATTGCCCCCAATCCCGTGATTTTTTATCTTGTGCAGTAATCTTTTGTGTGGCACCTTGTCAAATGCCCTTTGGAAGTCCAAATACACTACATCCACTGGTTCCCCTTTATCCACCCTGTATGTTACATCCTCAAAGAATTTGAGCAAATTTGTCAAACATGACTTCCCCTTCGTAAAACCATGCTGACTCTGTCCGATTAAATTATGCTTATCCAAATGTCCTGTTACTGCTTCCTTAATAATGGACTCCAACATTTTACCAACCACAGATGTTAGGCTAACTGGTCTATAGTTTCCAGCCTTTTGTCTGCCTCCCTTTTTAAATAAGGGCGTTACATTAGCAGTTTTCCAATCTGCTGGGACCTTTCCTGAATCCAGGGAGTTTTGGAAAATTACCACCAATGCATCCACAATCCCTACCGCTACTTCTATCAAGACCCTAGGATGTAAGCCATCAGGTCCAGGGGATTTATCCGCCTTTAGTCCCATTATCTTACCGAGTACCACCTCCTTAGTGATTTTAATCGTGTTTAGCTCCTCCCCCCCCCCCCATAGCCCCCTGTTTGTCCAGTGTTGGGATATTTTTAGTGTCCTCTACTGTAAAGACTGATACAAAATATTTGTTCAGCATTTCTGCCATCTCCATGTTCCCCACCACTAATTTCCCGGTCTCGTCCTCTAAGGGACCAACATTTACTTTAGCCACCCTTTTTCTTTTTATATAACTGTAGAAACTCTTGCTATCTGCTTTTTATATTTTTTGCTAGTTTACTTTCGTAATCTATCTTCCCTTTCTAAATTCATCTTTTAGTTATTCTTTGCTGGCTTTTAAATGCTTCCCAATCTTCCATCCTCCCACTAGATTTGGCTACTTTATATGCCCTTGTTTTCAGTCGGATACTATCCTTTATTACTTAGTCACAGATGGCTGTCTTTTCTTTTATGCCCCTTTTTCCTCACTGGAATATATTTTTCTTAAAAGTTGTGAAATATCTCCTTGAATGTACACCATTGCTCATGTACCATCTTACACTTTAATCTATTTTCCCAGTCCACTTTAGTCAACTCTGCTCTCATACCTTCATAGTCTCCTTTATTTAACCTTAGTACGCTGGTTTGAGATCCAACTCTCTCACCTTCCAACTGAATTTGGAATTCAACCATGTTATGGTCACTCATTCCAAGGGGATCCTTTACTAGGACATTTTTTATTAATCCTGTCTCATTACACAGGACCAGATCTAAGATTGCATGCCTCTTGGTTGGTTCAGTTACATACTGCTCAAGGAACCCGTCCCTAATGCACTCTATGAACTCTTCCTCAAGGCTGCCCTGTCCAATTTGATTTGTCCAGTCAGTATGAAAGTTAAAATCCCCCATGATTATAGCTGTTCCCTTATTACAAGCCCCAACTATTTCCTGATTTATACTCCGACCAACAAAGTTGCAACTGTTAGGGGGCCTATAGACTACGCCCACTAGTGACTTTTTCCCCTTAATATTCCTTATCTCCACCCAAACTGTTTCACTATCCTGATCCTTTGACCCAATATCATTTCTCACTATTGCAGTGATTCCATCCTTTATTAACATAGCCACCCCACCTCCCTTTCCTTCCTGTCTGTCCTTCCTAATAGTCAAATACCCCTGGACATTTAGTTCCCAGTCATGGTCACCTTGCAGCCATGTTTCTGTAATGGCCACCAGATCATACTCATGTATAGTTATTTGTACCGTCAACTCGTCTATTTTGTTACGAATGCTGCGTGCATTCAGATAAAGAACTTTTAAATATGTTTTGTGACAATTTATTCCTGCTTTTACCCCCTTTACTACTTTACCTTGATCTTTAGACATTCTGTCCCTTCCTGACACTCTCTGGTTTTTAATTCCCCCACTGTTACCTTGCTCTATTGCTTTCTCCGTTGATATTTTTATTTTTCGCTCTCTTGAAACCTCCCCCCCCACTAATTAGTTTAAAGCCCTCTCTACAGCCCTAGTTATTCAATTCGCCAGGATTCTAGTCCCAGCACTGGTCAAGTGACGTCCGTCCCAACAGAACAGCTCTCTCCCGTCCCAGTACTGGTGCCAGTGTCCCAAGAAGCAAAACCCATTTCTCCCACACCAGTCTTTGAGCCACGCATTTAACTCTCTGATTTTATTTACCCTAGCCAAATTTGCTCGTGGCTCCGGTAGTAATCCAGAGATTATTACCCTTGTGGTTCTGCTTTGCAATTTGGCCCCTAGCTGCTCATACTCCCTCAGCAGAACCTCTTTCCTTGTCCTATCTATGTCGTTGGTACCAACATGGACCACGGCAACTGGATCCTCCCCCTCCCACTCCAAGTTTCTCTCCAGCCCAGAAGAGATGTCCTTAACACTGGCACCGGGCAGGCAACGCAGCCTTCAGGACTCTCACTCTCGGCTGGTTTACCCGGCCCTTTGTTAACGCGGTGCTCGTGGTCGGTCCTCGTGTAAGGCTGCGGTTGCAGCCTAGTAGTCCTCGGTCGAGCCTGCCCCACCATGCCCCCTCGCCGTGATGTTCCATGAGCCTTCTGGTTGAATGCCCCTGTGTCTTCTGAACGCTCCTGCCTCTGTGATGCCTTTCTCGGTTGCTGGTGACATTATACTCTTTTTGAGTTTGTTATCTGCGCGCCAAATCAGGGTTAGTTCTTTGTCTGATTTTTGGCGGGCTCGTTAAGGTGATTATAGCCATTCACCTTAACTGGCTTTTGGGTGGTTGTCCCATTGCTAAATGGTTTTTAATGTCTTGGTGTTTGTTATGCATAATGTAAATCGGTGTCTTCCTGGCTTGGTAGCTAGTTCGAACTGTAAACGATTATTTATGCAGAGGTTTGATGGGCTTTAAGTTTGTGCAAGATTAGGTCTATTCCTGAGTTGATTTGTTTTAAAGGGAAGAATGCGTGTTCTGTCTTCTTTAGCTGTCTGGTTTGAAATAACAAATCAAAGCTGTCTCCCACAGGCCCAGGCATGTCAGGTGTTGTATCCGTGTGTTAATAGAGACACTGAAGGCAGGAGTTGGTTTCACAGGTGTTTACTGAACAAAGTCTGGAGGTGAACTAACTGATACAACACAATATACAGGCTTATATAGCCCGAGTGGCCATTACCGGCATTACAGTACACAGGGGGCTCTTAAAGGCACATACACTACAATTCCTCCCCTTTTAGCCAACCAGTACATAATATTTTAAGTAATCATTAATTACATGTTACAAGAACAATAATCTACACATTGCTGCAGTTAATCAATTATAAGTCAGTCTCTCTGGAGGCTTCCTGACTCGGTCCAGATAACGCCTCGGTGGTGTAGTAGTTTCTGGTGGTGTAGTAGGTTCTTTTGGCAAGGCTGATTCGGCTTGAATGCCAGTGTCGGTTCATCTGGTTCCAGTATCACCGGATCGGAGGTAGATAGTATGGGTATCTCTACTTCATCATTAGGCGTATAGAGTTGTGGTGTAGGTTGTCCCTTTTCAGATGACTCTATGATTTGGTCAGCATGGCGCCTTATTATGCTTTCTCCAATGTCCATGGTATACATCAGCAGTCCTAGTCGTGTGCAAATAGTTCCAGGCTGCCATTTCTCGGTACAGTAGTCCCGGGCCAAAACTTGTTGACCTAGCTGGAAGGTTCTAGTTGGCCTTTCATTCATGCCTTGAAATTGCCGGTTCTCCACGTCCCTTCTGATGTTTGGCTTGATCAAATCCAGCCGGCATCTTAGGCTTCTATTGAAGAACATCATGGCGGGAGTTTGGTTTGTAACCATATGTGTTGCATTCCTGTATGCAAACAAGAAGTTATCTACCTTATGCTGAAGTTTTATGTCTTCATTACCCATGGCCTTTATGGCCTTCTTGAAGGTCTGGACAAATCTTTCAGCCAATCCATTGGCGGGATGGTATGGGGCGGACGTGTAGTGCTTAACCCCATTGTTTTTTAAGAACTTCCTGAATTCTTCAGACACAAATTGCGGTCCATTATCAGAACAGGTCTGTTCAGGCAGCCCATTCCTGGCAAATATGGTCCTTAATACTGTGATGGTTTTTTCCGTGGTGGTGGAGGACATCTTGATTACCTCCGGCCACTTGGAGTGTGCATCAACCGCGATTAAGAACATTGAGTCCATAAATGGACCAGCAAAGTCGATGTGTACCCTTTGCCATGGAGATGAGGGCCACTCCCATGGATGTAGAGGGGCTTGTGGTGGAGCGTTTTGGACCTTCTGGCATCCTAGGCAGCTCTTGGTCATTTCTTCGATGTCTCCATCGATACCTGGCCACCATACAAATGCCGTGGCTAGGTTCTTCATTTTCACTCCACCCAGATGCCCCTCGTGAAGCTCCTTTAGCACTTTATCCTGGAGTTTGGGTGGAATCACCACTCTGGATCCACACATCAAGGTTCCTCGGCACACTGACAGTTGTTCTCTTCTTTGCGAGAATGCTGGCAACAGTGGTTCGCCATGTGCTGGCCATCCCTTCACTGTTAAATCGTAGACTCGTGAGAGAGTCGGGTCATTTCTCGTTTCCCTTTCAATGGCAGAATTTGTTACTGGTAGACATTCGACTATGGTAGAGTGGAACATCTCCACTGGGTCTACTGTAGGTGCCTCTTCTACCATTGGCAATGGTAGGCGCGATAAACCGTCAGCATTCCCATGCTGTTTTGATCCTTTGTATTCTATGGCATATTGGTGTGCCCCTAGAAAAAGGGACCACCTCTGTAGCCTTTGCGCTGTCATAATGGGAACACCCTTTTTAGGGTTGAATATGGAGATGAGGGGTTGATGGTCAGTCAACAAGGTAAATTTTTGTCCGTGTAGGTAATAGTTGAATTTCTTCACTCCCCATACCAGGCTGAGTGCTTCCCTGTCGATTTGGGCATAGTTACGCTCAGCTCAGTTCAATGAGCGTGACGCAAAAGCTATCGGCCGTTCCGAGCCATCAGGGAATCTATGCGATAATACCGCTCCTACGCCGTAAGGGGATGCATCGCACGCCAGTCTGATTGGCAGTGATGGGTTGTAATGAGCCAAAACTTCCTTGGACGTGATTAAGTCTTTGCATTTATGGAAGGCATGTTTACAGTCTTCGCTCCATTTCCAAATTACTCATGTTTGTAGCAGTTCATTAAGAGGGTGCAGAAGAGTTGATAAGTTCGGTAAAAGTTCATGATAGTAATTTATCAATCTCAGGAATGACCTTAATTGTGAAACATTTTCAAGTGCTGGGGCTTTTATGACCGCTTCAATTTTTTCAGGTGACTTATGCAACCCTTCCTTATTAATTATGTGGCCACAATATGATATTTGTTTCTGGAAAAATTCACACTTGGGGCGATTTGCTCGTAGGCCCCGTTCTCTCAGCCTAGTGAGCACCTGCTCCAAATTGGCAAGGTGCTCGTTGTCGTTTTCTCCTGTTACAAGGATGTCGTCTAGGTAGCATTGAGTCCCCGGAATCCCTTGCAGGACTTGCTCCATAGCTCTTTGCCAGATAGCTGGAGCTGATGCTACTCCGAAAACCAGTCGATTGTACTGGTACAGGCCTTTGTGTGTATTTATCGTGAGATACTTTCTAGAAGCCTCTTCAACCTCCATCTGTAGATATGCCTGTGCCAAGTCAATTTTGGTGAAACGTTTCCCTCCGGATAGTGAGGCAAAAATATCTTCTATCCTCGGAAGAGGATACTGTACCGTGTGAAGGACCGGGTTTACAGTCACCTTGAAGTCTCCACAGATGCGAATTTTTCTCTGTTCTTCAGATTTATCATTATTCAACCTTTTCTTCATGACCGGGACGATGGGTGTTGCCCACTCGCTCCAATCTATCTTGGATAATACGCCTGCCTTTTCCAAATTCTCCAGCTCTGCCTCGACTGCTGGACGAATTGCATATGGCACCGGCCTTGCCTTATAAAACTTGGGAATTGCCGCATCTTCCACTTTTATTGAGGTGGTGATGCCTTTCAAGGTTCCTAGTTTCTCTTGAAACACTTCCTTGGCGTTGGCCAAGATGTCTTTTAATCGTTCAGGTATGACGTCATCATCATTTTTTTTCTTACTGGTCACCGTCAGTGCCTGAATGGAGTGCCAGTCTAAACGTATCTTCCTGATCCATTCACGTCCCAACAGCAGTGGACCACCATCTTGTAGAACATATAAATACAACTTCTGTATTTCCTTGCCGTTGTATACAACAGGCACCCTTATTTTTCCTTTTGGGGTATACTTTCTGCCCCGTATATGTTTTCAAGATAATGGATGTGTCTTTTAAAGGTATATGCGGAAATAGCCGCTCGTAATCCCGTTGATTTATGACAGTCAGAGCTGATCCTGTATCTAGCTCCATTTTAAGTGGGGACCCTGCTATCGTGAGGGTAACCCAAATGGTCTGGTAATCTTCTTTGGCAATTACATTATGTAATTTGAGACAGCTTAGTCTCTTGTTTCCGGAGTCGCTATCGCTCTTCTGATCTTCGGAGCTACTGTCCGTCATTTGTACCTTTCTGTACTTTTCTTTATTGATTTTTTTTTCCTGTCCGTGGATTTTTTTTGTCCAGATCGGCATACCCGTGCAATGTGTCCAATCTTTCCGCATTGCTTGCATGCTTTATCCTTGAACCAGCAGTCCCTCTGGTCATGGGTGGATCTGCCACAGCGATAACATCTCTCTCAACCCTGTGTCATTTCATGGGTGCCGAAGTCCTGTGTCTTTTGCTGCATCTCTGCAGCTCCTCTTGTGGCTGCTTCGTATGATACAGCCATACTGAAAGCCTTGTCCAGTGTCAAATCTTTCTCAGAAAGCTGCCTTTTCTGTGTTCCTTCACTTAGGAGACCGCAGACGAATTTGTCTCGAAGAGAATCTGCCAGTCCTGCCCTGAATTGGCAGTGCTTTGATAGCTTTCTTAATTCAGTGAGGTAATCAGCATTACTTTCATTCTTGTGCTGATTCCTCTTGAAGAATTTGAATCGTTCCGCTATCAGCAGCGGTGTTGGGTTTAAGTGCTCCTGTAGGGTATCAACAGTTTCCTTAAAATTCTTGTACTTTGGTTTGGCTGGAGTGATTAAGTTTCGTAACAGCCCGTATGTCTTTGCGCCCATTAGATTTAGAAGTACAGGTAGACTACCCTTTATCCGAACTTCCGAAAACCGGAACCCTCTAAAAACCCGTTCAGCGTAAGTCGTGCGCACGACTTACGCTGAGCAGAGGGTCAGCATAAGTCGTGCGCACGACCCCCCGCGGACCCTCGCCGGCCCCGACCCCCCCGCGGACCCCCACCGGCCCCGACCCCCCCGCCCGCCGACTTACGCTGAGCGTCAGCGTAAGTCGTGCGTACGACCCCCCGCCGACCCCGACCGTAAGTCGGCGGGGGTCGGGGTCTGCGGGGGGGTCGGGGCCGGCGGGGGGGTCGGCGGGGGTCAGGGCCAGCGGGGTTCGGCGGGGGGTCGTGCGCACGACTTACACTGCGCGTCAGCGTAAGTCATGCGCACGACCCCCCGCCGACCCCCCCCCCCCCGCGGACCCCCGCCGACCCACCTTCCGAAATCCGAAATTCTCCGAAAACCGAAACACGGCTGGTCCCGAGGTTTTCGGATAAAGGATAGTCTATCTGTACTGACGTCTTTTTATCATTTTCTATTCCATTTGCTGTGCAATATACCTCGACTCTTTCCACATATGTGGTCCAATCCTCTATATAGTTATCAAAAGCATCAATATTGCCAGCCTTAGGCATCCTGGAAAAAAAATGGCACTTCCCGCATTTTTCTTTCTTTCCTGCAGAAAAGATATGGTGCTTCCCGTGCTTTCCCGCCACTGCTGCTGCTGACAACGCTGTTTTCCGCGGTTTTATTTTATTTTTATTTTTTTATTTTTTTTATTTACAGTTGGAGACTCGTTCCCGCCGGATTCTCTGGGACTTCCCCCCCCCCCCCCCCTTGCTAGGTCCGAACGCCGACCTGCTTTGCAGCGCCGGCCGTCTCCCGAGTGCTCCCCCCCCCCGTCTGTTTCTGCTTGCCTCCGCCTTCGCTGCTTGGCCTCGCCGCAGAGCCAGCCGATGGAGCCCAGCCCGCCCAGGAAGGATTATTGCAGTACCCGCCACCAGCTCGGCTAGCTGGTGAACCACAGGTTTTTTTTTCTTGCTTTTCTTCGACTTTGGACGTCTGAGGAATCGATGTCCTTGAGGTGCTGCCGAATTGCAGGTTAGTCCATTTCCAATTCGTCGCCACTGTTGTATCTGTGTGTTACTAGAGACACTGAAGGCAGGAGTTGGTTTCATAGGTGTTTACTGAACAAAGTGTGGAGGTGAACTAACTGATACAACACAACATACAGGCTTATATAGCCCGAGTGGGCATTACAGTACACAGGGGGCTCTTAAAGGCACATACACTACATCAGGTTTTAAGGTTTTGAACTTGACATGCTGTTTGCAGGGTCCTGTCTTAACCTTGCAGGTTTTGCCATGAAGTCCAAAAGCCATTCCCTTTAGGGTACCCTTGTTAATAACTTGTCCTTCAGGGTCCCTTATTAATAACTTGGGAGATGTGGGAATTTTGGGAATCCTACAAAACACTAACCGAAGAGAAGTGTTTAAAAAAGGAAAATTGGAAAGCTATGGTTGTCCTCTGGCAGGACAACAAATTATAAAACTAAAGAAACAATTAGAAGCAGCTGGCGATTGCATCAAAAGTTTGAAAACCCAATTAGATCAAAAGACCAAAGGCAGTTGACTGCAGCAGGGTCAGTGGATTATCTTCAAGTGAAGGTGCAAGGAAATCCAGAAAATTAGGAGCATGTAAAGCAGAGCAAAAAGAGCAGGAGGGTTTAAATAAGATGTTGGGGAAAAAAGGTAGAGGAGTTAACCAGTGCCTTAAGTGGGGTCCTCAAACAACACCAGGGGTAACCGACATAGCGCTGGAGACACAACAGACCATCAAAAGAAAATACAGGAGTTGGAGGCAAGTTTAAAGTAAAAGAAAGCCATGATGTATACCATAACCACCAACCTCATTTACCCACAAGATAGCGAGAATAGTAATTCTTCATGGGAAGAGGTAAACTCTAGAGTCCTAGCGGAGGCTATTAGCCAGTATGAGGCAGGGAGTGGGAGGACCAAGGTCCGAATCCAGGACACCCTGACATACACCAAACTCCCCCAGCAGTGATGAGACCCGTACAACTAGCAAAAAAGGGCGCGACAGGCATTGGTGTGGAGTTCTCCAACATTCCATGGGCATCCCTGTGTGAAAGTGTATGTGAACATGTGGAAGTTTGCTGACCTGAAGTTTAACACAGCTATAAGCAGCTTAACCCTCTGCTGTCTTGTCTTTGATGTTGGAAGTATTTTAATCAATGTCTTTTCTACAAGCATATACTGTTTTAAGTTTGTTAATTGTTTTCTCTATGTATGTGTTCTGTGATTCTGTGTGATTCTGTGTGTATGCACATGTGTATTATATTTTAGATACTTTGCATCATATTTTCAATTTTGAACTGCTTTAAACTATGTGAATACTCCTTGGGCTCACGACCTGGGAATATCACGTAAATATTTGAAAATTGAGTTCATAACCCATTGCAGGGATCCATTTTACGGTGCATGAAAGTATGAATATGATTTTTGAGTATGTTCATTTCAATCTAAGGTTGTGCACCCAGAATTGAGGAAAACTTTGTGATTTGCATTTTAAGTTGAAGACTGTGGTGTGGATTTATTTTGACTAAAGTTTACTTGTGCAACTGAAAAGCAGATGGAGTTTTTTTTTTAAACGGTAAGATTCAGCCTTGAAGATCTACAAGTGATGATTGCTATGGTGTCTGGTAGTAGATCAATGTGAACTTTTCAAAGCACTTTGTATTAATTAGATTCCAGCTAAAAATTGCTGTGCAGTTAAAAGACGCGTGGTCTTGTTTTAATTCAATTTGAACATTTACGAAGTACTGTTTTCTTAATTTGGTTACTGCGCGTCTGAGAGCTGCTTCTAAAATCATCCCAAGGGCCAGTAAGAACTGTTGTGTATGTAATAGGTATGTTACTTTAAACCTATGGCCAGGGCAGCACTACTTTGTAGGGCGTAGTGATACCGTAGTACCACTCCTGGCCATAGGGGTATAAATAGTACTGTGGGTACTGATCTCCCCTCAGTTTCCCGCCTGTTGGTATTAAGTAAAGACCTACGTTGAATCTTCCAAGCTGTCTCGTCATTATTGCATTAAGTATAGACACATACTTTATAAAAACAGCAAGGCAGATCAGCTAGCCAAGAAGTTTGAGATTGCCCTAGAAGTGTGGGAACCACCGTAGCCTTGCATGGCCAGATAAATAAAGTTCAAAATGAACCACCCCCTTTAGATCATGCAGGGGTGCAGGATGAGGACCCTTGAATTAAATCAGTCCAGGCGGCCATCAAAAGTGGGGCTTCGTGGCCCAAAGATGGTTTTAACAGAAAAGAACAGGATAACTTATTTTATCATGGCAAATCTTCTCTCTCAGGCAGTCCCTCGGAACCGAGGATGACTTGCTTCCACATTAAAAATGAGTTTGCAGGTGACTGATGAGTCCAATGCGGGACCGACAGTCTCTGTCACAGATGGGGCAGACGGTGGTTGAACGGGTGGGTGGGGTGCTTGGGTTGACGTGCGCTCCTTGCGCTGCCTGCGCTTGGCTTCTGCTTGATCCCGGCGAAGAGACTCGAGGTGTTCGGCGCCTTCCCAAATGGGTAGTCCCGCAGTCACTTTTAATGAGGTGGTCTGTTGGGCCCACACCTCTTGTGGGCACCAGAAGGGTGAAAGAAATGTGCAGACTGTTCGTGTATCTTGATGTATGTTGTCCTTCAATAAATAGACAGAGACTGCAGATAACAAACAACAGGTGTTTACTCTAAAACTAACAGTACAGATCCCTACTCAGAGTTTATATACAGGTGTGGTCACTGCCGGTACTACAGTATACAGGAGCTGTAAAAAGTAGTTCTCCCCTTAAAGGTACATACACTACAATTCCTCCCCTTTTAGATTAACAGTACCATAACATTCATTTAACAATTAATACTTATAACATGCAACATTAACTGAAAATAGTCCATTTATAAATTCAGTCTTTGGGGCGGCTTCCTGATCCTTTCTGGATAGTGCCTTTCCTGAGTGTCTTGCTCTTGGTGCGGAGGTGATTCTGGCCCCCTGTCGTCGGTTGGTTCATCAGCTTCCGATGCTACTGTTTCTGGGGTAGATGCTACCTGTATGTTGGGTTCATCACCAGATATGCAAGACCTGGGGTTGACTCGTTCCTGTGACTCTAGGATCTGGTCGACATGGCGTCTCACAATGTTCTTCCCAACATCCACTCTGTACATTAGTGGCCCCTGCCGTGTGCATATCGTTCCTGGTTGCCATTTCTCTGTTCGGTAGTCGTGGGCCAAGACTGGTTGCCCTACATTGAAGCTCCTGTCGGCTTCTCATTGATGTGCTGGAATTGCTTATTCTCAACATCTCTTCGTACATTTGGTCTGAGCAAATCCAGACAAGATCTCAACTTTCGGTTAAAGAACATCATGGCCGGGGTTTGGTTGGTGACTGCATATGTCGCATTTCTGTATGCTAACAGGAAATTGTCCACCTTATGCTGCAGTGGAATGTCGTCATCGCACATGGCCTTTACTGCTTTTTTAAAGGTTTGCACGAACCTCTCAGCCAATCCATTTGTGGCTGGATGATACGGGGCGGATGTGTAATGCCTTACCCCATTCCTTTTCATAAATCTTCGAAACTCTTCGGACACAAACTGTGGTCCATTATCAGAGCAAATCTGCTCTGGCAAGCTGTTCCTGGCAAATATGGTCCGTAGGACTGCAATAGTTTTCTCCGTGGTGGTGGAGGACATTTTGATCACCTCAGGCCATTTCGAGTGCGCATCCACGGCTATTAAAAACATTGAGTCCATGAAGGGACCAGCAAAATCAATATGCACCCATTGCCATGGGGATGAGGGCCACTCCCATGGGTGTAGAGGGGCATGTGGTGGTGCATTTTGGACCTTCTGGCATCCTGAGCAGCTCTTTGTCAGGTCCTCGATTTGCTGATCGATCCCCGGCCACCACACATAAGCCCTAGCAAGGCTTTTAATTTTCACCCCTCCCAGATGGCCTTCGTGAAGCTCATTGAGCACTCTCTCCCTTAACTTGGGTGGAATTACCACTCGGGATCCACACATCAAGGTCCCCTGGCATACTGACAGCTGTTCTCTTTTATGGATGAGAATGCTGGCAACAGTGAGTCGCCATGTGTTGGCCATCCCTTCACCGTCAAGTCATATACCCGAGACAGTGTCGGGTCATTTCGGGTCTCCTCCTCTATATCAGCGTTAGTTACTGGCAAGCGTTCAATTATAGTCGAATAAAAGATTTGGACAGGGTCCACTGCTGGTGCTTCCTCCGCAGTGGGCAGTGGCAGGCGTGATAGCCCATCAGCGTTTCCATGCTGTTTCATGCCCTTATACTCGATTTCATATTGGTTCGCCCCTAGAAAAAGGGACCATCTTTGTAGCCGTTGCGCAGTCATCACCGGAACGCCCTTCTTTGGATTAAAGATGGAGACAAGTGGTTGGTGGTCAGTCAGCAAGGTGAACTTCTGCCCGTGCAGATAGTAGTTGAACTTTTTCACTCCCCACACTAGGCTGAGGGCCTCCCTGTCAATCTGGGCGTAGTTACGCTCGGCTGAGGTTAGTGACCGAGACGCAAAGGCTACTGGCCTCTCCGAGCCGTCCGGGAATTTGTGCGACAGCACCGCTCCAATGCCATAGGGTGATGCATCACACGCCAACCGAATTGGTAGTGCTGGGTTGAAATGAGCCAACACCGCTTTTGATGTGATCAATTATTTGCACTTCTGGAAAGCTCGTTTACATTCGTCATTCCACTTCCATGGTACCCCCGTTTGCAGTAGGGTGTTCAGTGGGTGTAGTACTGTAGACAAATTCGGCAAGAACTTATGGTAGTAGTTCACCAGCCCGAGGAACGACCTCAGTTGTGACACATTTTCTGGTGCTGGAGCCTTGACTACTGCCTCAATCTTTTCAGGGGACTTATGTAACCCCTCTATCAATAACGTGGCCACAATACGAGATCTGCTTCTGCAAAAACTCGCATTTGTGGCGATTAGCTCGGAGCCCATAATCCTTCAATCTAGTGAGCACCTGCTCCAGGTTGGCGAGGTGATCACTGTCATTTTCGCCCGTGACCAGGATGTCGTCCAAATAACACTGGGTCCCTGGAATCCCTTGCAGGACTTGATCCATTGCCCTTTGCCAAATAGCCGGAGCTGATGCTATCCCGAACACCAGCCGGTTGTATTGGTAGAGACCTTTATGAGTGTTGATCGAGAGGTACTGTTTCGAGGCTTCTTCTACCTCCATTTCCAGGTACGCCTGGGCCAGATCAATCTTAGTGAAGCGTTTCCCTTCAGATAGCGAGGCGAAAATATCTTCAATCCGCGGAAGCGGATATTGTACAGTGTGAAGGACTGGGTTCACTGCCACCTTAAAGTCCCACAGATGCGAACCTTCTTTGGTTCCCCAGGCGTATTACTCAACAACCTCTTCATTACAGGAACGATGGGTGTAGCCCATTCGCTCCAGTCCACTTTGGATAGCACTCCTGAACGTTCCAAACCTTCCAGCTCTGCTTCGACGGCTGGGCGGATCGCATAAGGTACCGGTCTGGCCTTAAAAAAAAAAAACTTTGGGCTTGCATTTTCCTCTATTTTGATCGTCGCTGTTATGCCTTTTAGTGTTCCGAGTCCCTCCTGGAACACTTCTTGTGCGTCAGTTAGCATTTTTGACAGTCGTCCAGGTGTGACGTTGTCATCCTTTTTGGCATCTACAGTCAGTGCTTGTATGGAATGCCAATCTAGCTGTATCTTCCGGATCCATTCATGCCCTAGTAGTGGTGGTCCTCCATCTGGCAATACATATAGGTCAATTTTTGGTGTTTCCTTGCCGTTATATATAACGTTCACCCTTATTTTTCCTTTGGGGTAGACTTTTTGCCCCGTGTACGTCTTCAAGACAATCTCCGTATCTCTCAAGGGTATATGTGAGAATAGCCGCTTGTAGTCCCTTCGGTTTATGACTGTTAGGGCTGAACCTGTGTCCAATTCCATTTTCACTTGGACTCCGGCTATCTTGAGCGTGACCCAGATAGTTTGGTGATCCTCTGTTTTGATCACATTATGTAGTTTCAGACAACCCAGCTCCTTGCTTCCGGAGTCTGTATCACTCTTCAGTTCGTCTGAACTACTCTCCGTCGCCTTATGTACCTTCTTGTACTTCTCCTGTGGGGATTTCTTGCTGCTGGTTTTCTTTTCCGACCTGCAGACTCTTGCTATGTGTCCTACTTTTCCACACTGCCTGCACACTTGGTCCTTGAACCAGCAATCCTTATGGTCGTGTGTTGTTCTGCCGCAGCGATAGCACTTCACTGTTCCGTATGACATTTCATTTGTGCCATTTTCTTGCGGTCTCCGTTGTATCTCTGCTGCGCCCCGTGCTGCTGCTTCGTGTGATACTGCCATGCTGAAAGCCTTGTCCAGCGTAAGTTCCTTTTCTGATAGAAGCCATTTCTGGGTTCCTTCACTTTGAAGCCCACACACAAACTTGTCCCTTGAAGTATCTGCTAGTCCCGTTCCAAACTGGCAGTGTTTCGATAGCTTGCGCAGTTCTGTTAAATACTCAGCATTACTTTCATCTTTATGCTGGTTCCTTTTGTGAAACTTAAATCTTTCCGCTATCAGCAGCGGTGTGGGGTCTAAGTGGTCCTGTAGTATTGACACTATGTTTTCAAAATCCTTTTCCGCTGGCTTCTCTGGGGTTACTAGGTTTCGCAGCAAGCCATATGTTTTTGCACCCATTGAATTCAACAATACCAGCGCTTTCCTGTCATCTGGCACTTCATTCGCCTTGCAGTACACTTCTATGCGTTCGACATATGTCGTCCAATCTTTGACTTCATTGTCGAACGCTGTGACACTGCCACTCTTCGGCATCCTTGGGTGTGGTTAGACTGGCTCAAAATGGCGTCTCCCGCGCTCTCCCTTCTCCGCTGCGGCTCAAACAAAATGGCGTCTCCCGCGCTCTCCCTTCTTCTCCGCTGCGGCTGAAACAAAATGGCGTCTCCCGTGCTCTCCCTTCTTCTCCGCTGCGGCTCAAAAACAAAATGGCATCTCCCGCGCTCTCCCTTCTCCGCTGCGGCTGAAACAAAATGGCGTCTCCCACGCTCTCCCTTCTTCTCCGCTGCGGCTCAAACAAAATGGCGTCTCCCGCGCTCTCCCTTCTTCTCCGCTGCGGCTAAAAAAAAATGGCGTCTCCCGCGCTCTCCTTTCTTCTCCGCTGCGGCTCAGATGGCGTCTCCCGCGCTTTCCTTTCTTCTCCGCGGATGCTGCTCAGCCCTTGAACACTGGCTGCGCTCTGCGCGTTTTACCCTCTCTTTTTCTCGTCGATGCCGCTCGGTCTTCAACCCCGGCTGCGCCCTGTGCGCTTTACCCTCTCTCTTACCCCATCGACGATGCTCAGCTTTTTTCTGTGCCGTCGGTCGGCTCCAGCCGCCGCTGTCCGGGAAGGGTCAGCACCGTACCTGTTGCCAGCCCATTGCGCTGGATCGTCGTGACTGGAGAACCAAGCCCAGCTCTCAACAGCCTCCTCTGCGATGCTCAAGTCTTCTCTGGATGGTCGACGCCCGTATTTCTGGACTCGGCCTTCTTCTTTCACTGTTCTCCAGGAGCGAATCCCTGGGAGGTAATGCAGAGTTGCAGGTAGGTTTGAATCCACTCGTCTCCAATGTTAAATCCGTGTATCTTGATGTATGGTGTCCTTCAATAAATAGACAGAGACTGCAGATAACAAACAACAGGTGTTTACTGGATGAGGGTTACTCTAAAACTAACAGTACAGATCCCTACTCAGGGTTTATATACAGGTGTGGTCACTGCCGGTACTACAGTATACAGGAGCTGTAAAAAGTAGTTCTCCCCTTAAAGGTACATACACTACACAGACGGATTACATTGGCCCGTTTCAAAGGACTCAGAAGGGCAACCGGTACATCTTGGTTATAATTGACTGTTTTTCCAAATGTGGTTTAGTCGCAATCATCAGAAATTGTAAATTGGTTTGAGAGAAAAAGTACTAAATATGGTGGAATAAAGGAGGAGACAGGGAAAGATTCTGTCCCTTTTCTACTGTCACAAGCTGCAGGAATTATTTTGTTTTCAGTGTACATTCTTCTTTAAAAAAAAGGCTGTGTAACTGTTTCAGTGTCACTGCTGTGGCTCTGCCCTCTTTCAATGTGTAAAATGTTACAATGATTTAGTTTACCTGTAAAGACTAATCTTTTTCTTCAGTTATTTTCAGTACTTTTACTGTCATTTGGCAAGGAGCCTAAAGAAAGAACAAAAAGAACGATGAGGTAATTTACTGGGTTTTGTAAGCCTGTGCTATTTTGATAATTTTACCTGTTCTGTATTGTGTTTAGTTAGTATTAAATTAAAATTATTGAGGTTAACTAACCTATTAAATTGTGAAAACCTGACTTTCATTGTGGCCACAGGGAAATGCTGGTTCTTGTAAATTATGTGGTGATCTCTAATTCCAGACATGAGACTAACACGTATAAAAAGTGACAGATTTGAATTCCATAAATTTTTAATTCTTTGAAGTTGAAAATTCAGGGACATTTTGGGTGATTCTGCTTGTTTAATCTTCTTGGTTGTACTGGAATGTGATAGATGTTAGTAAACTGGCAGCATCCTTAGATTTTTGTGATTGGCTGTGGTCGGAAAAAAAATTAACCAAAAAGATCTGAGGATTTATTGCTATCTCTATGGCAACAATCTGGAGACAGCTTCTAATTGGACTGTACTAACTAACTGAAAAGTTCATAAAATGAGGGGTTTGGACACCTCTTAAATAAATGTGAAATGCTTAAAAACAATTGCAGTTTAATTTGAAAAAGAAAGTGTCTTCCCTGATGTGAGTGATTTAAAAAAAAAGTTAATCGTGATGTTCCTAATTTTCTGCTGTTTTAGCAGATTTTCAATTCCTAAGGAAGTTTTAAAGGTGCAAAGACTTTGGAGAAAAAAAGTAAAATGGAGTTCTTTTTCTTTTGGCAAAGTTTTAAAAAATTATGTGAAGTGACAAAGGTGCATCTGACGATATCTTATAAACATGTGAAATAGTTAATCCTGAATTGACAAATTAACCCCATGGGCTCTCGAGAAGAGCCGCAATGGATTCTGTTTTTCTTTTCTTTTAAACAGGGTCATGGGTTTGCAGAACCACATGAATGTTGATGGTGCAGGATTACCAAGAGTAATGCATAAAAATGGCTTCAAAGATTTATAAAGCGACCTTTGGAAAAATGTTGGTGCAGCAAGAGATCCAGTAGTTTTCAGAATTTAAGACCTTCTCTGCAGACAAAGTCAGACATCAAATGTCACAGCACAGCCTCTTTGAGGCTCAGCTTTAACCCATTTGGAATCATCTGTTATCTTCCAAGACAGTTTGCTCTAAGTGTGGGGGGGAGGGGGTGAATGGGAGTTACCTCCAAAAGAAATTGCAAGCACTTCTGTCTCTAATGTAAAACCACCAAGCCTGGATATCATTTGTTTCTGAAATTGGAATCAATAAGAGAAATTGATATGAATAGCTGTTTCAAGCACTCAAGGGAAGATTTACCTGAAGTTTAAGGGGATAATCAAAAAAATTAAAAAGAGGAGTGCAGTCTAGGTGGTTCCTGCCCAATGCTGTGTATCAAGGATGAAAGTTTGGGGGAAATAAAATAGAACATTGACAAGACCTGGATTTGGGATAATTTTGAAATGATAAAATGGACTCGGGCACAATATAGTGGGTAATTTTGGGAAATAAAAGGTTCAAGAAGTGGTTCAGTTAAGTAAAAAAAAAGTGTTAATAACTTGGACCAAGTGGCAGCATTTGATCTGCGTTTTAAACAAATTATGATATTGTATTGGACAGTAAAGGTTCATGAATGAGATGAAATGGCAATTACTGTGTAAAATTGAGTAAGAGGAAGTGATTGAGGATATAAGATAGAAACAGGAAAATTACAATGCCGAATTGGAATTTTTCTAAAATAATTTTCTTAGGTGAATTGGAATCAATCCAAAGGAGTTGGGGAAAAGATGTGTGAGTGCATCCATGAGTAGCATAAATCACCTGGGCACAATTCATCAAAAGATATCAATCTGGCATCAATGTACATTCTAATGAAAGTCAGAAAAGTGTAGTTAAGAATAGTTAATAGCTTTCTCTTGGAGATGTTTGTATCCTTGCCTATACTAAACAATAAGTAAACTGCATTTGATAGACCAGCCAGTATTTGAGACATCGGGACCTTGCAGGGGGAGGATTAAGGGGAGATATAATTGAAGTGTTCAAGATGATTAAAGAATTTGATAGGGTAGTTTTAAAAAAATTCATTGATGGGATGTGGGCGTCGCTGGCTAGGCCCGCATTTAGTGCCCATCCCTAATTGCCCTTGAGAAGATGGTGGTGAGCCGCCTTCTTGAACCGCTGCAGTCCATATGGTGTAGGTACACCCACAATGCTGTTAGGAAGGGAGTTCCAGGATTTTGGCCCAGCGACAGTGAAGGAACGGCGATACAGGTCCAAGTCAGGATGGTGTGTGGCTTGGCGGGGAACTTGTAGGTGGTGATGTTCCCATGCGTCTGCTGCCCTTATCCTTCTAAGTGGTAGAGGTCGCAGGTTTGGAAGGTGCTGTTGAAGGAGCTTTGGCGAGTTGCTGCAGTGCATCTTGTAGATGGTACACACTGCAGCCACAGTGCGCCGATGGTGGAGGGAGTGAATGTTGAAGGTGGTGGATGGAGTGCCAATCAAGCGGGCTGCTTTATCCTGAATGGTGTCGAGCTTCTTGAGTGTTGTTGGAGCTGCATTCATCCAGGCAAGTGGAGAGTATTCCATCACACTCCTGACTTGTGCCTTGTAGATGGTGGAAAGGCTTTGGGGAGTCAGGAGGTGAGACACTCGCCGCAGAATTCCCAGCCTTTGGCCTGCTCTTGTAGCCACAGTATTTATATGGCTGGTCCAGTTCAGTTTCTGATCAATGGTAACTCCCAGGATGTTGATAGTGGGGGATTCAGTGATGGTAATGCCATTGAATGTCATGGGGAGATGGTTAGAGTCTCGCTTGTTGGAGATGGTCATTGCCTGGCACTTGTGTGGTGCGAATGTTACTTGCCACTTGTCCGCCCAAGTCTGAATGTTGTCCAGGTCTTGCTGCATATGGACATGGACTGCATCAGTATCTGACGAGTCTCGAATGGTGCTGAACAGTGTGCAATCATCAGCGAACATCCCCACTTCTGACCTTACGATGGAGAGAAGGTCATTGATGAAACAGCTGAAGATGGTTGGGCCTAGGACACTGCCCTGAGGAACTCCTGCAGTGATGTCATGTGATTGAGATGAATGACCTCCAACAACCACAGCCAACTTCCTTTGTGCTAGGTATGATTCCAACCAATGTTAGAATATTGACCATTACTAGTTGACCATCTTCCCATTGGACCCTGCCTTGTGTACAGCAAGTTAAAATGTCCTTGCGATGTATTAACTGAGCTTACAGATAACCAGTTTTGTTTTGGAACAAACTGTAAAGAACCAAACACTTATAGATAAGAGGAGAGGACAATAACAAGCCTGTAAGACAGAAATGGAGGTCGTGGTGATTAGGAGTTGGTAGCGTGGCAACAGCTTGGTGGGATAATAAGGACAGAAATCTGTAGGTGCAGCCCAAGGTAGCCAAATAGTATAAAGGTGTAGAGCCTGTTCCCTCCAAAAGTTAAAGCTCTCAGGACAGTCAGAAGTCCATTTGCCTTAATGGTAGCCCATGAAGGTCAAATCTGATCGTTTTGAACTTTGTGGAGGAAACCGGTTGCATTAATTGCTTGTAATTTTTATAATAGTGTACAACAGTTGTATAGAACAATACAGTTAATAGTCAATGTATATTAAAGCTTGTTGTTTAAAACCACTCGAGCCTGAATCACGCGGAAGTTATTGTTGCAGGACTAGCAACCCTTTGTTGCAACTGTAACCATGGGAAATCCGCAAACAGGTAAACAGAGAGAAACTATTTCCACTTGTGGGAGAGTCCAAAACAAGGGGGCATAACCTTAAAATTAGTGCTAGGCCATTCAGGGGTGATATCAAAAAACACTTCTTCACACAAAGGGTAGTGGAAATATGGAACTCTCTCCCCCAATAAGCTGTTGAGGCTAGAGCAATAGAACATTTCAAAACTGAGATTGATATATTTTTGTTAGGCAAGGGTATTGAGGGATACGGAATCAAGGCGGATAGATGGATTAAGATACTGATTAGCCCTGATCTAATTGTACGGCTCGAGGGGCTGAATGGCCTACTTCTGTTTCTACATACCCAATCGGGAGGTGGTATTTCTGCCTCAGACCTCAGATCAGATATTTAAAGGTTCAACGCACCTCTTAACTAATGGCGTAGTCACTGTCGGAGAAGGATTGGCTGATGATGGGAAGGCATTTCATGGCAATTCTTACTGTTTTGCTAGCCCTTGGAAGTATAAATTCTGCTGTTGAATTCTGTGATTTCTCTGCATTAGCTGTTTCTTCTGTGCCTCCATAATTGTAAGTTCTGTTCTTTCTCCGCTTGTTTACAGCATTTGCAGAATGTTGAAGACAAGAGCTCTATGTTTCAGTGGAGGTGTTGGTGGAGCAGGTGCGGGAGAGGAAGAATGTCCTCTTCCCAACGGATGGCACAGGGATTGCCAGAATGCACCCATTACAGTCCTGAAGGGAGGGTCCTAAGGTGGTGAGTGCCCACAGTATCATCATGAAGATGTGGCTTCAATGCAGGAAGAAGTTCAATGACCTGATCAGGACAGCAAGGGAGAGATGCGGCTCCTTCCGTCTCCATTTGGTTGAGTCACAGCTTTCCATAATAGTGTTTTGTCACTCCACCTGCCCATGCAAGCATCACTCTTCTCCATGCCCACCCCCATTATTTTGCATGGCTTCTTCTCCACTCACAGTAGGCCATGGCAGCAGCTTTCTTCCTCCTTACAAACAGACACTCATCTGCTGCTCATGCCCTCGTGGCACTTACAAACTGCAGTCAAGGATTCATCTTCTCACAACTGGAAGGCCTTCCACTCTTTTAATTGCTTCCACCTTTTCTCACTGCATCTGATTACAAACTTGCTGCTTCTCCCTCTCGGCATGCTCTGTAGATGAAGAAGCCTCACACAACTGAACAACAGCTTACAACTAAGAAACACTGACTTTCTGCAGGAGAAGATGGCCCACGCCAATTGGGAGAGGACCCGAACCGGAGAGAGGGGGGCATACCTGCACCCATGCATTACCTCAGTCAGAGAATTATTTGTGCCAATAATTGCCACAAAATGACACTGTTGAAAATACTACTCTCGATGCAAATCTTTCCAAAGCGCTGAAATCTCACAAACAGCAAAACTACTGGCCAGTGCGATTCCGACCTTCACCATGAAGGATCGCTGCTCAGCCCAACCCCTCTGTGCTAATACGATAGCAAAATACTGCGGATGCTGGAAATCCGAAATAACAACAGAAAACGCTGGAAAAACTCAGCAGGCCAGGGCAGCATCCGTGGAGAGAGAAACAGTTAACGTTTCAGGTCGATGACTTTTCGCCAGAACTGCGCTAGTGTTGTTTTGGTGCCCAAAAATTGCATCGGACCCCAATCTAAATATCATTATTAGTTCATCATTGCCTTTAGGCAGCTGCCCAGGCCACCTCACAGAAAGTCCCTGAGAAAATGCCATATGCAGCACTGTCAACGGGCACGGTGCTGTGCTCTTTCCCCACAGTTTTTGGTTTCCGATTGCCCATTCCTGCCTGGTGAGATTCCTGAGAACTCGGCCCTTAGCGTTCAGATCTTTAGACTGCTTCCTTTCACAGCAGGAAATTCAGACTTGGAATCTTCTGTTTTTTGAAACACATTCACTTTGTTACAGGTTTTTACAGCTTATTTAAAATCTTAATTATATTGTGAAACTTTTTTCAAAGCTACTCAAAGTGACAATTGCAGTTTTAAACTAGTGTTAATTAGTACATAACATATCATTATTGCTAGTTAAAAAAATACTACAATCTATTATAGTGTGAATTCTAAAACCACAATTGGGTTTCATAAACCAGTTTAAGCAGTGTAAACCTGAAAATGTTGAATATTTAGTGAGGCAAAGCTTGTCAAAGGTGGGAATGTTTATAGTTTGTATAATGCTAACCGATTGAGAGGCTGTGTGCTAAGACGACAAACAGAAGATAGTCCCACAGTTGTGTGAAAGCTTACACGTTTTGTATTCTGCTCGTATGAGTGGTGAATTCACAAGTGTCTGAAGGGCCTATGAGGATGATTCATTTAAATTAAAACTTTAATTAAAATAATTTTTCTTAACTGGAAGCCCGTAGCCTTAATTCTGAGAAATTTATCATTTGGAAGTTACACTTTTTGAAAACTTTTCTTTGCAATTGTTAAACTGGAAACAAATACAATAGTTGCACGAGGTGATATAGCCGCCGTGCAGCCTGGGTGTAAGGTCTGTTTCAGTTGAAATGAGCCGCCCTTGTAATCAGCAGGTATTCTGATGCGAGCCATGGAGAGCATTGGCCTGGGGCTATATTTGTGGAAATACTGTTGAATTGTTGGCTGGTGTAGGGTTGGGTGTGCTATGTAATACAATGTAGACAACTTAAATGGTTCATGAAAGTAATTTGAATGATTTGATTAGTAGAATACTGTCTGAAGAATAGATTTTCTTGTCCCTTGTCGTGCCTCTTGTGCCATAATTGTTCTCTTGATTTTTTTAATGCAAATTTGAGCTGGTGCAAAATCAATCCAGAATGACTCAAACATAGATTTTTTTCCCTTCCTTTCCCAGTGAGAAAGCAGCAGGACTCAACTTGGTGCCTGTAATATTTGCAAGCCATCTGCTTTTAGTTGGAACCTTAGCTTTAGTGTAGCTTGCTGTTTCTAATACTAATTGCATTCAGCATGTTCTCACTATTATTCCACTCGTGTCGAAGACAGAGTCGTAGTTAAGGAGATCTTTGAAGTGCCCCTTCCAGTATGCAGACGATGCTTGCGTCTGCGCTCACTCGGAGGTCGAACTCCAAACCATCGTAAACACCTTCACTGAAGCATACGAGAGCATGGGCCTTACACTAAACATCCGTAAGACAAAGGTCCTCTGCCAACCTGCCCCCGCCACACAGTGCTGCCCCCGATTATCAAAATCCACGACAAGGCCTTGGACAACGTGGACCACTTTCCATACCTCGGGAGCCTACTGTCAACAAGGGCAGACGTCAACGACAAAGTCCAACACAGCCTTCAGTGTGCCAGTGCAGCCTTCGGTCGCCTGAGGAAGAGAGTGTTTGAAGACCAGGACCTCAAACCCGGCACTAAGCTCATGGTCTACAGGGCAGCAGTGATACCTGCCCTGCTGTATGCCTCGGAGACATGGACCATGTACAGCAGGCACCTCAAAGCACTGGAGAGGTACCACCAACGCTGCCTCTGCAAGATCCTGCAAATCCATTGGCAGGATAGGCGCACCAACGTCGGTGTTCTTGCTCAGGCCAACATCCCCAGCATCGAAGCTCTGACCACGCTCAATCAGCTCCGATGGACGGGTCACATTGTCCGCATGCCCAATACGAGATTCCCAAAACAAGCGCTCTACTTGGAGCTCCGACATGGCAAGAGAGCCTCAGGTGGGCAGAGGAAACGCTTCAAGGACACCCTCAAAGCCTCCTTGAAAAAGTGCAACATCCCCACTGACACCTGGGAATCCCTGGCCAAGACCGCACAAAGTGGAAGAGAAGCATCCGGGAAGGCGCCGAACACCTCGAGTCTCTTCACCGGGAGCAAGCGGAAGCCAAGCACAGGCAGCGCAAGGAGCGCACGTCAACCCAAGCACCTCACCCACCTGCCCCTTCAACCACCGTCTGCCCCACCTGTGACGGAGACTGTAGGTCCCGCATTGGACTAATCAGTCACCTGCGAGCTCATTTTTAATGTGGAAGCAAGTCATCCTCGGTTCCGAGGGACTGCCTAAGAAGGGAAGACTATTATTGCTCTCTATAGGACTGTGGAACAGGACATTTTCCATTTCTTTTGAAACTGTTATTAAAAGCACAACATGTCATTTTTGAACCTGAAAATGTAACCATATTTTGGCTTAGGAAAACAGACCTTTGCTGGACTTTGTTCATTGATAATAAATAGTAATGATCCATCCTATTAGTTGCTTTCCTAAACTCGATCACTATGTAACAACAGCTGTATTTTCTACAGTTCTGATAACCACTACCAGATGATGGTGGTTTGATGTCATAATTTTTCATTTCCTACAACAGTGACTACACTTCAAAAGTACTTTATTAGCTGTAAAGTGCTTTGGGATGTCCTGAGTTTGTGAAAGGCGCTATATAAATGCAAGTCTGTCTTTCTTTATAATGTCATTCTTGCAAAGCATGATTTAATATTTTCTTCCTCATTGTTGTACACAGGATGTATGTTTTCACTCTCAGATCATTGAGTTTTTTTTGTATTGAGATCTCTTGTATTTTTCTTCTGAGATTTTATGGATTTCACTAGGAAGGATCTTGGTGTTTATTATCTATTCTCTGTATCTATCATTGCACACTTTATCTGTCTTGATCTTTAGAAAAGCACCTTTCTTCAGTGTAGGCAAATAATGTACCTGTAAAAATATTGCTCCTGGTTCCGACCAATATTTTGTCTTTGGCATCACTAACCAAAGCTTAGTTTTCATCTGTGGGCAGGAATGTTCTGTTTGTCTGCACATTGATAATTGAACGGGTGATCCATTCTTGTCAGTTGATGTTGTGTGATAGTCCCCAGCATCAAAGCTTTGACCACGCTCGATCAGCTCCGATGGATGGGTCACATTGTCCGCATGCCCGATACGAGACTCCCAAAACAAGCACTCTACTCGGAGCTCCGGCATGGCAAGAGAGCCCCAGGTGGGCAGAGGAAATGCTTCAAGGACACCCTCAAAGCCTCCTTGAAAAAGTGTAACATCCCCACCGACACCTGGGAATCCCTGGCCCAAGACCGCGCAAAGTGGAGGAGAAGCATCCGGGAAGGCGCCAAACACCTCGAGTCTCTTTGCCGGGAGCAGGCGGAAGCCAAGCGCAAGGAGCACACATCAACCCAAGCACCCCACCCACCCGCCCCTTCAACCACCGTCTGCCCCACCTGTGACAGAGACTGTAGGTCCCGCATTGGACTAATCAGTCACCTGCAAACTCATTTTTAATGTGGAAGGAAGTCATCCTCGGTTCCGAGGGACTGCCTAAGAAGAAGAAGAAGATAGTCTAGTAGGCTAAGATATGGATCTCTTGCATCACTTCAGATTTAACTGTTTAGACTGCCTTTGCAGATATTCAACTTGATCGAGGGAACTTTGAGCGTGAACTCATATATTTGAATTGATATTCCTTGACAAGTTTTCTTAAGTTCTTTATTGCCAAATTGATTGTTAAATATAATTTCATCAGGTATGCAGCATGTCTAGCTAGCCCATTTACATCATGCTATGAGCGATACATCTTTTACATTTGGCAATATACCTACGAAATCTGCTACAAAAAGATAATTTTTTGAGGTTTCAGAGGTTTCTTTGGGTTTAAACCCAAAGGATTGATTGTTGTACTTTTAACTGTCAGAAACCTCATCTGGACATACATATAAGACTGTGATGGAACTTGTGCTTTTCCATTCAGAAGATTCAACATAGAAACATAGAAGATAGGAGCAGGAGTAGGCCATTCGGCCCCTCGAGCCTGCTCCGCCATTCGATGAGATCATGGCTGATCATCCAAACTCAGTACCCCGTACCTGCCTTCTCCCCATATCCCTTGATACCTTTAGCTCTAAGAAATATATCTAACTCCTTCTTGAATATATTTAAAGACTTGGCCTCAACTGCCTTCTGTGGTAGAGAATTCCACAGGTTCACCACTCTCTGGGTGAAGAAATTCTTCCTCATCTCTGTCCTAAATGGCTTACCCCTTATCCTTAGACTATGACCCCTGGTTCTGGACTCTCCGACCATCGGGAACATTCTACCTGCATCTAGTTTGTCCAGACCTGTCAGAATTTTATAAGTTTCGATGAGCTCCCCTCTCATTCTTCTAAACTCCAGCGAGTATAAGCCCAATCGACCCAATCTCTCCTCATACGTCATTCCTGCCATCCCAGGGATCAGCCTTGTGAATCTTCGCTGAACTCCTTCCATGGCAAGAACATCCTTCCTCAGATAAGGCGGCCAAAACTGCACACAGTACTCAAGGTGTGGTCTCACCAAGGCCCCGTACAACTGCAGCAGGACATCCTTGCTCCTGTACTCAAACCCTTTCGCTATGAAGGCCAACATACCATTTGCCTTCTTCACCGCCTGCTGCACCTGCATGCTTACCTTCAGCGACTGGTGCACAAGGACACCCAGGTCTCGTTGCACTTCCCCTTCTCCCAATCTATTGCCATTCAGATAATAGTCCGCCTTTCTGTTTTTGACACCAAAGTGGTTTTGAGCAACTATTTTCTTTTAGAAGTTGATAATCACTTTTTTTGAACAATAGTATATCCTGTACACTGCTGTTTGTCAAAAGAGCACCATTCACATTTTAACGGAGTCTGCTCATGACCTAACATCCTTCTTGATTTACTGCTTTCACCACTTGCAGTGTTCTGTCACTGTGTGTTGATTTATTTTAGCTTCTCATTACAAATAGGTAAACAGGATTGTTATGTCAGGCCTAACTTCTTGAAGTTCCTTCACTTCATTACTATACTTGTTGTGTCCCCTACATTCATTTCCTTTCTGCCCATCACTCGCAAGTTGGCTGCTGCGTTTTCTACGTTACAACAGTGACTACACTTCAAACAAAAAAGTACTTAATTGGCTGTAAAGCGCCTTGGACGTCTTGAGGTTGTGAAAGGCACTATATAAATGCAAGTTCTTTTTTTTTTTTTAACTCACACAGATTTTTTTTCCTATCACTTCATTACCATCTTCTGTAATCCAAATGAAGCTTCTGTTTTTGGCTGAAGTATAACTTCTAATAGCTTATGATCTGTCTTCACATCCACTTATCTTCTGAAATTATACTAATGAAATCTCTTACAACTAAGCACTGTTTGGTGCATTTCTTTCTCTGTCTTTACATTTTTGCTGTATCTTATGGAAAACTTTTGATCCATATGCTTATTAACTTGTAACTGACAAAGCCATGCTCCCAGTCCACCTGATGATGTGTTCACTGACAGTGATTGATTTTTTCACATACCTGATTTTTTTTGTGCCTCTGAATTGCATTCTTTTCAGATCATTAAATAATTCTTGTTTATCACCCCAGTTCCACTCTTATGACCTCTTGTAGTAACTGTCTGAGTTCTTCTGTTGTAGGATTTGGTATAAAGTTAGACAGCTCTGCAATCACTCCAAGAAGTCTTTTGTACTTCCTTCTTTCATGCTGACCTTGATGTTCATAATATGGCACCAACGCTGCTTTTTAAAAAAAATTCAGATAATCAGTTTCTCTAGCATAAATATTGAATTTGCTCATTGACCAGGCTCTTCCACCTCTCTATGAAATGTAACTTTTCTGTTCCATCCCTTTCCTTTCCCATTGGTAATATCCCAGAAGGCGGTAGCACTGGAAGGATTAATGAAACTCTGTGAGTGTTATGAATGAGTGTCGAGAAGTCTCTACCCTTAAAAAGCACCTTGACATTTATTCACAATACCTGTTTTTTGTGTCTCACCATATCATTGGTACGCTGTGTATACTAATTGAGTCAAGTTTAGATCCTTGCAGCTATTCAGTCCCGGTAATGCTGACAAGTTTTATTGATTGTATGGAATTCAGTGCTATACTCTGGTTGTCTATACTTATGCTTTAGGATAGTTTCCTGATTGACCTGGGCTCATGCCCCGAGTTTGCCTGAAGTTTAAACATGTGACTTAGAAGGGCATGTTTGGTGAGGTGTGGTGCCTCGCTGGGGGTGCAATGAGGTTGTGCCCTAAATGTAGCCGTGCAGCATTTTGCAGTGAAGATATTTTGGACTGTGGGACAGGCTGTGTTGCAGTCCAGGCAAGTTTGGAGTCTAGAAAATCACGGTAATGATGACTGTGCTGGATTACACATGTTTTGGGCAGGTTTATCTTCTGGCACTGTGCTCACCCATGGAAAGCGGATGCCTAACTAATCCTGTGATCTGGCCGGCTCATATTGCAATCTTAAAGGGAGATTACTGTTGCAGAACTTGCTTGCAAACTTCGATTTTCTTCTGAGAATTATTTGCATTTTGCTCACTTAGTTTTTATGTGGAAATCACAACACGGTAACAGGCCATTTGGCCCAACCAATCCCCACTGGTGTTTATCCTCCGTAGTCCTAATCCCATGAGCCTGCCTGTTCCCATATCCCTCTTCCTTCAACCACCTATCTAACCTATTAAACATTGACAAGGTCTCTGCTGCAATCACTAACTCTGGTTGTGCATTCCACAGACTCCCAACCCTCTGTCTAAAAAAAAGTTTCTCCTGCTCTTTGGCCTTATTCTCTTATATCGATGTCCCCTTCATTCTAGACCCCTCAATCTCTGGAAACAGTCCATTGATATGTACCCTGCTGCATTCTTTGAAAATTTTAAAGATCTGGTTTGTGCTTGTGCTGAGGGTCCTGATTTTGCTGTATTTATCAGTTGTGTTGTAATCAACTGTCTAGTTTAATTCTTCTCCAGTTTTGAGTTTCTGATGCTTCATTTTTCTAAGATTACTTATTGTGTTGACACATTGCTGTTTCCATATATAGCATTTGCTTCAACTCTATGAACAAGTGTGAGATTTGTTTCCAAAAGGAACCCTGGTAGTGTTAGGTCAATGTTCACATTCTAATCTATTCAGTGCTGTGTTTTTTTTATTGTTTTGTTCAGTGTGTTATGGTTGCTGTGGAAACAGGAGAACTTAGTCACCATAAGACAAGCGATCAAGGCCCTATATGTTGGAAGCGATGGTTAGCAAGGGTTGCTTACAGCATAATTTGCTTTTATTTCCATTTAAAGTATTTTTTCGCACTGTCATTCGCACTTTTGTAGTTTGACAATATTGTTGGGAGGTGTGGAGATTGTAGATTGGGGAACTGAGTTAGGTGCACTATTTGTTTGGAGGGGGCCGTGTGGTTGGGGACGAGTGATATGATGTGTGGTGTGACATCTTATGCTAAATCCCATGAATAGCTCTACTTGTAGTGTAATTTCCTACCTGAGTATTGCGATTTTCCATTAAAAGGTCCCAGAGGCAATGGAAATGCTTGTTGCTGGGCAATAACAAATCACTTGCCCTATGTAGGATGTCACCAAACTTCATCTATTGATGTGAGATATTTTGAACAGATGGATGAGGTATTGCCTTAAGAAATCTTCATAGGCTTCATGAAAAATGATTTCTTTCGATACTGGATCTTGGGAATTTTCCAGTGTGAAGAATTTCCTCGATCTATTTTAAAACAAGCTGATTGAAAACTTCAAAGTAACTTACTGAAAGATGTAACGAGAAGAGCTGAAATGTTCTGTCAGTCAGGTGGCTTGTTCAATCAAGAAGTTTGATGGGAAGGTTATTTTATATAGGAACAGGAGTACACCATACAGCCCATTGAGCCTGTTCCACCATTCTATTAGAACATGGCTGCTCAGTACCTCAACTCCATTTTATCCACCTTTGATCCATGTCCCTTGATACCCTTACCCAACAAAAATCTGTCAATCTCCGTTTTGAAAATTTCACTTGCTTGACACAGCACCCACAGTCTCTTGGGGGGAGGGGGAGAGTTCCAGAATTCTTCTACCTTTTGTGTGAAAATGTGCTTCCTGATTACACTCCTGAATGACCTCTCTCTAATTCTAAGATTTTGCCCCCTTGTTCTGAACTCCTCCACCAGAGGATATAGTTTCTCTGTATCTCCCATATAGAATCCCTTTATCATTTTAAACACCTCGATTCAATCATCTTTCAACCTTCTAACCTAAAAGAATATAAGCCAAGCTAATGCAACTTTTCCTCATAATTTAACCCTTTAAGCCCCAGTATCATTCTGGTGAGTCTGAGCTTTACCCCCTCCAAGGCCCATATATCCTTTCTGAGGTTCGGTGCCCAAGACGGAATGCTGTTCTCCAAGGCTCTATATAACTAAAGCATAATTTCCTTCACTTTGTATTCTAGGCATGATGTGGAGATGCCGGTGTTGGACTGGGGTGGACAAATGTGAGAAGTCACACAACACCAGGTTATAGTCCAACAGCTTTATTTGAAATCACAATCCGAAAGCTTGTGATTTCAAATAAAGCTGTTGGACTATAACCTGGTGTTGTGTGACTTCTCACATTTGTATTCTAGGCACCTTGAGGTAAAGATTTTCCTGCATTTTCTTTCATTGGAAAAGTCATTCCTAAAATCACCTTTTTGTTCCATAACTTGCTCTGCAATTCTATCTATCTGTTGTGATCTTTGCAGTCGAAGGTTTGTAGTACATACTTAAAATGTCTTATGTCCATCAGCTCTGACATTGTGCTCAAGGTGCCCAAAGCTGTCATCAACAGAATACATTTCCCTTACTCTTTCTCCCTGATCCTGCACTGACAAAAAGTAGAGATTTGCTTCATTATGGATTATGGTAAATATTTTGAGTACATCATTGCTGTTTCTTAATCTTTGCATTATTAATTAAATGCATTTTCGACCTTGAAGATGCATATCCTTTAAAATATCCAACACTGATCTGCTGTAAGCTTCTTATGATGCATGTTATAAATAAGTGGTTTTCACATATTTCTATGTGGATACCCGCTGCGAACATTGAAATACTCTTGGGGGGTCCTTGTGGTAACTCCTAAAAGACACTGTCAGCTGTTCTGATGAAGGGTCCCAGACCCGAAACGTTAACCCTGTTTCTCTCTCCATGGATGCTGCCTGGCCTGCTGAGTATTTCCAGCATTTTCTGTTGTTATTTCAAAGGAAAACAATGCTGTCACTGCAGGAAATATTTAGTACACAACAATGTGCTGTCAAGTGGCTGCAGTACCACCTACAAGATGCACTACAGCAACTTGCCAAGGCTTCTTCGGCAGTACCGCCCAAACCCGCGACCTCTTCCACCTAGAAGGACAAGGGCAGCAGGCGCATGGGAACACCACCACCTCCAAGTTCCCCTCCAAGTCACACACCATCCTGACTTGGATGTATATCGCTGATCCTTCATCGTCGCTGGGTCAAAATCCTGGAACTCCCTCCCTAACTGCACTGTGGGAGTGCCTTCACCACACGGACTGCAGCGGTTCAAGAAGACGGCTCACCACCACCTTCTCGAGGGCAACTGGGGATGGGCAATAAATGCTGGCCTTACCAGTGACGCCCAGATCCCATAAATGAACAAAAAAAAGTGGAAAAACAGAAATCTGAAAGTGTATTTTGATGCAGATATTCTATTGAATTGTTCTGCTACCTAGGTATCTATCAATATCCAGTAAATAACATACATACTGTAATGTTACAAATGAAATTCCAAATTAATAGTATTTATATTTGGAATGAAGTTTCTCTTTTTTTAGTGTGTAATTCCAGAACAATGCTCCAATGGCGATATTAGCGATGAACACCATGGCCCAGAAATTGGTGTCGGGGGCTTCCCGCGGGTGCAAGGCCCTGACCTACACTTACATAGCGCGCCGACAGTTGAAGCCTGGCCCTGCGTGGATTTCCTGTCAGTGGCCCGGTTCAGCTCCCGGCGCGCTGTGCTTGCGTGATCCAGCGGCGTAGTTAGTTCGATGAGCCGGCTGGGATCACATGAGCACTGGGCAACCAATCGGAGGTTGCAAAAGTTCATTCATGAGTTTGATAGTAAGAACTGTCAAACTCATGAAAACTCCGGGCGCCCAAAACAGCACTTAAACTTCAAATAAAAGTTTTTAAAAATCCCACTAATTAAATGAACTATTAATAACTGTAAAAAAAACTATTTTAAACAATTATTCAAATTTTGGAAAAAAATAATTTTTTAACAAATCGGGTCTAAAAATACACTTGCCTTACTGTAAATTCTTTAAAAATAATAAACCTGTGGAAAAAAAATTCTAACTTTAATTAATAGACCACTTACCTTTTAAAACTAAGTCCTTACGTCTGCTTTTTTCACGCGTAAAAACCGGAGGCCTTCACGCACGGGCAAAGCTTAAAAAAAGAAGGAATTTCAGCGCGCACGCACAGACTCCTGCGCGCACGCGTTCGACCTCGGAACCCCTTGGTTCAGAGGAAAGGAAATGTCGGTTTTCCGCGCATGCTGAAAACTGGCACTTCCATCGGGCCCACACGTGAGTACCCCGTCCGTACTCGCGCGTTGGGACCCGAATTACTGGGCCTATAAGTTAGACCTTTGTGCTCCCCGATCCTCCAGTGGAGAATTCACACCACAGTTTGCAGGGAAAAGAATTAGAATACTCCGCAGTGAGCATAGCGGCGGATCGGGAGCGGAGCCTCCAATATCCAAGACACATCCCAGGTACCAGGGTCTGACACAGACCGGAACAAGAACTCATTTAATGTTTCCATAAAAGTAAAAGAGCTAAACAATTTGTGCAGGTTTCCCATTTTCATATTTTAAATAATCAATTAGCATCAATGGAGTTCGTTTTTTTTCTTACTTTCAAATGAATTCTCGTTGCTTATAATCAGGATGGCACGAAAGGACAGCAGTCTGCTCAGACAAAGTCTGCACATTGTTGTTGCAAATCTTATTTCAGCTGGTTAGTTGCACTTGCAATAGAATTTGCAGAACAGACTCACGCCCGAGTCCAAGCAGCCCCCTCCCCCGACACAGAATCATAGTCATAGTCATAGAGTCAAAGAGATAACGGCAAAGAAGGAGGCCATTCGGCCCATCGAGTCCATGCCAGCACTCTGTAGAGCAATCCAGTCAGTCCCATTCCCCCGCCCTATCCCCGTAGCCCTGCAAGTTTATTTCCCTCAAGTGCCTATCCAGTCTCCCCTTGAAAAAATTGAGTGTCTCCGCTTCCACCACTTCCGTCGGCAGCGCGCTCCAGGTCATCACCACTCGCTGCATAAAAAAGATTTTCCTCACATCCCCCTTGTGTCTCTTGCCCAAAACCTTAATCTGTGTCCCCTAGTCCTTGTACCATCAACTCGTGGGAACTGCCTTTCCCCGTCTAGGCTATCCAAACCCATCATAATCTTGCACACCTCTATCAAATCACCGCTCAACCTCTTTTGCTCTAATGAAAACAAATCCAGCTTCTCCAACCTGCCCTTGTAGCTAAGATCCCCCATCCCCGGAACCATTCTGGTAAATCTCCTCTGCATCCTCTCAAGGGCCTTCACATCCTTCCTAAAGTGTGGTGACCAGAACTGGATGGAATACTCCAGTTGTGGCCCAACCAGCACTTTATAAAGGTTCAGCATAACTTCTCTGCTTTTGTACTCAATACCTCTATTTATGAAGCCCAAGATCCCATATGCTTTGTTAACCACTCTCTTAATATATCCTGCCACCTCCAGGGACCTATGCACATGAACTCACAGGTTCCTCTGTCCCTGCATACTCTTTAAAACTGTGCCATTACGTATATATTGCCTCTCCCTGTTCCTTCTGCCAAAATGCATCACCTCACACTTCTCTGCATTAAATTCCATCTGCCACTTGTCTGCCCATTCTGCTAGCCTTTCTATGTCCTGTTGCAGTCGACTGATATCATCCTCACTGTCTGGCAGAACCCCAAGTTTGGTGTCATCGGCAAATTTAGAAATTCTACTCTGTATTCCAATATAACCCGAGTCTCTGCATCCCTCACAGCCTGTGTCTCTGCCCCCCAACAAACCATCAGTCCATGAAGCCCCCACAGCCCGAGCCCGCGACGCCCCCACAGCCCGAGCCCGCGACGCCCCCACAGCCCGGGTCCGCGACGCCCCCACAGCCCGGGTCCGCGACGCCCCCACAGCCCGGGTCCGCGACGCCCCCACAGCCCGGGTCCGCGACGCCCCCACAGCCCGAGCCCGCGACGCCCCCACAGCCCGAGCCCGCGACGCCCCCACAGCCCGAGCCCGCGACGCCCCCACAGCCCGGGTCCGCGACGCCCCCACAGCCCGGGTCCGCGACGCCCCCACAGCCCGGGTCCGCGACGCCCCCACAGCCCGGGTCCGCGACGCCCCCACAGCCCGGGTCCGCGACGCCCCCACAGCCCGGGTCCGCGACCCCCCCACAGCCCGGGTCCGCGACCCCCCCAGAGCCCGGGTCCGCGACCCCCCCAGAGCCCGGGTCCACGACCCCCCCAGAGCCCGGGTCCGCGACCCCCCCAGAGCCCGGGTCCGCGACCCCCCCCACAGCCCGGGTCCGCGACCCCCCCCACAGCCCGGGTCCGCGACCCCCCCCCCACAGCCCGGGTCCGCGACCCCCCCCACAGCCCGGGTCCGCGACCCCCCCCACAGCCCGGGTCCGCGACCCCCCCACAGCCCGGGTCCGCGCCCCCCCCACAGCCCCAGCCCGGGTCCGGGCCCCCCCCCCGTCACAGCCCGGGTCCGCGGCCCCCCCCGTCACAGCCCGAGTCCGCGGCGCCCCCCCGTCACAGCCCGAGTCCGTGCGCGCCCCTCCCTCACAGCCCGAGTCCGTGCGCCCCTCCTGTCACAGCCCGAGTCCGTGCTCCCCCTCCTGTCACAGCCCGAGTCCGTGCTGTAGTGTATGTAACCTGTACTACCTTAAGAGGATACCTTAAGGTGATGGACTACTTTTTGATGGCTCCTGTACATTGTCGTACCGGTGGTGACCACACCGGTATATAAACCCTGTGGAGCAAAGTGTACCTCAGTTCCGCCCTGACCCTCAATCACTAAAGACCTGTTTACTTACTTCTGTAGTCTGTGTCCTGTTATTCAGTATAACTGCATTTGTAAACACAGACTCAGCAGTGGCGACGAGTCTGATCTTACCTAGCGGCAGTTGCATCCAAGGAAGCTTCGTCCTCAGAAACGGGCGTCGAAAAAGGGCATCCGCCCTCAACATCCTGCTGAGCACTGCATTGCACGGGAGGCCATCGGGAACCCGGGTTGGTTTTCTGGCCACGAAGTCCAACATCAGTGATCATCCCTTCTACGACAGCGGCGGGTAAGCCCGATCGAGCGGCACGGGGGGGGGATGTCGGCCGAGTTGTCAGTGGGAGAAGGGGAGGGAAAATGACGAAAAGGGCGGAGAACACGATCGCAGCCGGTGTCAGGGGCCGGACTGCAATCGGGGCAGAGACGCGCAGCAGCCAGAAAAGCGTTTATGGCCACAAGGACCGCGGGAGCGGCGGGGCAACAAGAGCAGCAGCGCAAGGAAAATAAAGGACCACTGGGAGGCGTGGACGGCAACAGCGCGGGAATCGCCATCTTGAGTCGGCGGGGGAAGAAGACAAGCGCGGGAAAAGCCGCCAAGCGCGGGAAAAGCCGCCATCTTAAATAAAAAAAAACAAAGTCATCATATTAAATAATATCCGAAGGGAAAGGAGAAACTCAGCAAGGATGCCAAAAACGGGTAACATCACTGCTTTTGATAACGATGTGGAAGATTGGGCCACTTATGTGGAACGCATCGAAGTTTACTGTACAACGAATGAGGTACCGGATGATAAGAAAGCACTAACCCTATTAAACTCGATGGGTGCGAAGACGTACGGGTTATTAAGGAACCTTGTAACCCCAGACAAACCGGTAGGGAAGAGTTTCGCGGATATTGTTACTATCCTGCAAGAGCATTTAAACCCCACGCCGCTGCTGATAGCGGAACGATTTAAATTCTACAAAAGAATTCAACTTAAAGAAGAAAGCAACGCTGAATTCCTAACAGAACTGCGCAAGTTATCAAAGTACTGCCAGTTCGAAACAGGACTAGCAGACGCACTGAGAGATAAGTTTGTGTGTGGGCTCCTAAGGGAAGGAACCCAGAAGCGACTGCTAGAGGAAAAGGATCTTACGCTGGACAAAGCTTTCAGCATTGCAGCATCCCACGAGGCAGCAGCACGGGGCGCTGCAGAGATACAGCAAAGGCCACTGGAATTCAGCATCAATGAAATGGCATTGGGCGCAGTAAAGTGCTATCGTTGCGGAAGGACAACGCATGACCAGAACCAGTGCTGGTTCAAAGACAAAGAATGCAGGCAATGTGGCAAACTTGGTCACATAGCGAGAGTATGTCGGTCAGGAAAGAAGACCAGCAGCAAAAAGTCACCGCAGGAGAAGTACAAAAAAGTACACAAGGTGACAGAGAACAGTTCGGATGAACAGAAGATGGATTCAGACTCCAGCAGTAAGGAACTGGGTTGTCTGAAAATACATAATGTGGGTAACACAGCAGACCACCAAACTATCTGGGTCATGTTCCGGATAGCAGGAGTCCAAGTGAAGTTGGAATTGGACACAGGGTCGGCATTAACGGTCATGAATAAGCAAGATTGCAAAAGGTTATTCTCGCACATTCCCCTGAGGGATACGGAGATTGTATTGAAAACATACACGGGGCAAATAGTATACCCCAAAGGAAAGATAAAAGTAAATGTGGTCTACAATGGTAAAGAAAGTCAGAAAATGGACTTGTATGTGTTACCTGATGGAGGTCCGCCACTACTGGGACGGGAATGGATCCGGAGAATAAATGTGGACTGGCATTCCATACAAGCACTGACTGTGGATGCCTGTAAGGAGGACGACGTCAAACCTGAACGACTGTCCAAAATCTTAGACGATGCTAAGGAGGTGTTCCAACAGGGACTTGGAACACTGAAAGGAATTACGGCAACCATCAAGGTTGAAGAACATGCAAACCCAAAATTTTTCAAAGCCAGACCGGTGCCTTATGCGATACGACCTGCTGTGGAAGCAGAGCTGGAAGGGCTAGAATGTTCAGGGGTACTGTCCAAGGTGGACTGGAGCGAATGGGCTACACCCATTGTTCCTGTCATGAAGCGTTCATTGAGCAACAAGCCGGGGGAACCTGGGAAGGTTCGCATCTGTGGCGATTTCAAGATCACTGTTAATCCAGTTCTTCACACGGTGCAATATCCGCTTCCGCGGATTGAAGATATCTTCGCTTCGCTGTCTGGCGGGAAACACTTCACCAAGATAGACCTGGCGCAGGCGTACCTACAGATGGAAGTTGATGAAGCGTCACGTCAGTATCTCACGATCAACACACATAAGGGCTTATATCGGTATAATAGGCTGGTTTTTGGAGTGGCATCGGCTCCAGCGATTTGGCAAAGGGCCATGGAGCAGGTATTGCAGGGAATCCCAGGCACACACTGCTACCTAGATGACATCCTGATTACAGGAGATAACGATAAGGATCACCTCGCGAATTTGGAGCAGGTGCTCATCAGATTGAAAGAATATGGGCTAAGAGCTAATCGCCAGAAATGCGAGTTCTTTCAAAAGCGAATCTCGTACTGCGGCCACGTCATTGATCAGGAGGGGCTCCATAAGTCACCTGACAAAATCGAAGCTGTTGTCAAAGCTCCAGCACCGGAAAATGTATCCCAGTTGAGGTCGTTCCTCGGGTTGGTTAACTATTACCACAAGTTTCTTCCAAATTTATCCACGGTGTTACACCCGCTAAACACTCTTTTGCAAATGGGAATACCATGGAAGTGGAGTGATGATTGTAAGCGGGCTTTTCAAAAGAGCAAGGCACTGATCACCTCTAAGGAAGTGTTGGCTCACTTTAACCCAACGCTGCCTATTCGCTTAGCTTGTGATGCTTCTCCATATGGTATCGGGGCAGTGCTCTCACAAGTTTCCAGATGGCTCGGAAAGGCCAGTCGCTTTCGCATCCAGATCATTGACCTCCGCTGAGCGCAACTATGCTCAGATAGATAGGGAGGCTCTCAGCCTCGTGTGGGGAGTTAAGAAATGTAACCATTACCTGCAAGGCCAAAAGTTTACGCTGCTGACAGATCACCAGCCGTTGGTTTCCATTTTCAACCCTAAGAAGGGTGTTCCGGTAATGATGGCGCAGAGGCTTCAGAGATGGCCCCTTTTTCTAGGGGCACATCAATATGATATTGAATTCAAAGGTACAAAGCAACATGGTAATGCTGATGGGCTGCCGCGCCTGCCACTACCTACAGCGGAAGAGGCACCGGCAGTTGACCCTGTCGAGATATTTCACTCGACCATCATCGAATGCTTACCAGTCACCAATGCGGGTATTGAGAGAGAGACCCGAAATGACCCGACACTGTCTCGGGTCTACGACTTGACAGTGAAGGGATGGCCAGCACATGGCGAACCACTGTTACCAGCATTCTCAGCCAGACGAGAACAGCTGTCCGTATGTCAAGGAACATTGATGTATGGAACAAGGGTGATTATTCCTCCTAAATTAAGGGAGAGAGTTCTAAAAGAATTGCACGAAGGTCATCTGGGGGGAGTCAAGATGAAAAGCCTTGCTAGGGCTTATGTGTGGTGGCCAGGTATCGACAAACAAATGGAGGATCTGACTAAAAGCTGCTCAGGGTGCCAAAAAGTTCAGAACTCACCTCCAATTGCACCGCTGCATCCATGGGAATGGCCTTCAGCCCCATGGCAACGTGTGCATATCGACTTTGCAGGTCCATTCATGGATTCCATGTTTTTGATAGCAGTAGATGCACATTCTAAATGGCCAGAAGTGATTAAGATGTCGACCACTACCTCTGAGAAGACGATTGCAGTTCTAAGAACCATATTTGCAAGGAATGGATTGCCGGAGCAAATATGTTCAGACAACGGACCACAGTTCGTGTCAGAAGAATTCCAGAAATTCATGAAAAAGAATGGGGTGAAACACTATACATCTGCCCCATATCATCTGGCTACAAATGGGTTGGCCGAGAGATTTGTACAAACGTTCAAAAAGGCGATAAAGGCCATGAGTGAAGATCATATTCCACTACAGCACAAGGTGGACAATTTCCTAATGGCGTACCGAAATGCCACGCATGCAGTGACAAATCAAAGCCCTGCCATAATGTTCTATAACAGAAGGTTGCGGTCCCGGTTGGATTTGTTAAAACCCAATGTGCGACGGGAAGTCGAAAACAAGCAATTCCAGCATATAAATAAAAACGCCACTCGTAGTTTTGAAATAGGACAACCAGTGTTGGCCAGGGACTATAGGGATGATAAATGGCAACCTGGGACAATTCGTGCACGACAAGGACCCTTGATGTACATGGTAGACGTTGGAGAGAACGTAATACGACGTCATGCTGACCAACTTGTGGAATCGAGAACAAGGGTCGACCCCATGTCTACGGCAGAGACACCAGTTGAAGAACTTATTGAGCCTGTAGCATCTACCTCAGACTCGAACGTATTGGATGATGTTAAATCCATAGGAGATCAAGTGGATGAGTCACCCCTGCAACGGGAACCAGAGATCCCTGAAAGGCGTTATCCGGGCCGGATCAGGAGGCCTCCTCAGAGACTGAATCTTTGAACAGTTCTTGTGTGTAAATTGTATATCTGTTATCCATGTAGTGTATTAATTTGGGGTGTCCACTGTTAAGCTAAAAGGGGAGGAATTGTAGTGTATGTAACCTGTACTACCTTAAGAGGATACCTTAAGGTGAAGGACTACTTTTTGATGGCTCCTGTACATTGTAGTACTGGTGGTGACCACACCGGTATATAAACCCTGCGGAGCAAAGTGTACCTCAGTTCCGCCCTGACCCTCAATCACTAAAGACCTGTTTGTTTACTTCTGTAGTCTGTGTCCTGTTATTCAGTATAACTGCAATTGTAAACACAGACTCAACATGTGCCCCCCTCACAGCCCGAGTCCGTGCCCCCCCTCCTGTCACAGCCTGAGTCCGTGCCCCCCTCACAGCCTGAGTCCGTGCGCCCCCCTCCTGTCACAGCCCGAGTCCGTGCGCCCCTCCTGTCACAGCCTGAGTCCGTGCCCCCCTCACAGCCCGAGTCCGTGCCCCCCTCACAGCCCGAGTCCGTGCCCCCCCTCCTGTCACAGCCTGAGTCCGTGCCCCCCTCCTGTCACAGCCCGAGTCCGTGCGCCCCCTCCTGTCACAGCCCGAGTCCGTGCGCCCCTCCTGTCACAGCCCGAGTCCGTGCGCCCCCCTCCTGTCACAGCCCGAGTCCGTGCGCCCCTCCTGTCACAGCCCGAGTCCGTGCGCCCCCCTCCTGTCACAGCCCGAGTCCGTGCGCCCCTCACAGCCCGAGTCCGTGCCCCCCTCACAGCCCGAGTCCGTGCCCCCCTCACAGCCCGAGTCCATGCGCCCCTCACAGCCCGAGTCCGTGCCCCCCCTCCTGTCACAGCCCGAGTCCGTGCACCCCCCTCCTGTCACAGCCTGAGTCCGTGCCCCCCCTCACAGCCCGAGTCCGTGCCTCCCCTCCTGTCACAGCCCGAGTCCGTGCCCCCCTCCTGTCACAGCCCGAGTCCGTGCCCCCCTCCTGTCACAGCCTGAGTCCATGCCCCCCTCACAGCCCGAGTCCGTGCGCCCCCCTCCTGTCACAGCCTGAGTCCATGCCCCCCTCACAGCCCGAGTCCGTGCCCCCCTCACAGCCCGAGTCCGTGCGCCCCCCTCCTGTCACAGCCCGAGTCCGTGCCCCCTCACAGCCCGAGTCCGTGCGCCCCCCTCCTGTCACAGCCTGAGTCCATGCCCCCCTCACAGCCCGAGTCCGTGCGCCCCCCTCCTGTCATAGCCCGAGTCCGTGCGCCCCTCACAGCCCGAGTCCGTGCCCTCCTCACAGCCCGAGTCCATGCGTCCCCTCACAGCCCGAGTCCGTGCCCCCCCTCCTGTCACAGCCCGAGTCCGTGCCCCCCTCCTGTCACAGCCTGAGTCCGTGCCCCCCTCACAGCCCGAGTCCGTGCGCCCCTCCTGTCACAGCCCGAGTCCGTGCCCCCCTCACAGCCCGAGTCCGTGCCCCCCCTCCTGTCACAGCCTGAGTCCGTGCCCCCCCTCCTGTCACAGCCCGAGTCCGTGCCCCCCCTCCTGTCACAGCCCGAGTCCATGCCCCCCTCACAGCCCGAGTCCGTGCCCCCCTCACAGCCCGAGTCCGTGCCCCCCTCACAGCCCGAGTCCGTGCGCCCCCCTCCTGTCACAGCCCGAGTCCGTGCGCCCCTCCTGTCACAGCCCGAGTCCGTGCCCCCCCTCCTGTCACAGCCTGAGTCCGTGCCCCCCCCACAGCCCGAGTCCGTGCGCCCCCCTCCTGTCACAGCCCGAGTCCGTGCCCCCCTCACAGCCCGAGTCCATGCGTCCCCCTCCTGTCACAGCCCGAGTCCGTGCCCCCCCTCCTGTCACAGCCTGAGTCCGTGCCCCCCTCACAGCCCGAGTCCGTGCGCCCCCTCCTGTCACAGCCCGAGTCCGTGCGCCCCCCTCCTGTCACAGCCCGAGTCCGTGCGCCCCCCTCCTGTCACAGCCCGAGTCCGTGCGCCCCCCTCCTGTCACAGCCCAAGTCCGTGCCCCCCTCCTGTCACAGCCCGAGTCCGTGCGCCCCCCTCCTGTCACAGCCCGAGTCCGTGCGCCCCTCCTGTCACAGCCCGAGTCCGTGCCCCCCTCACAGCCCGAGTCCGTGCCCCCTCTCCTGTCACAGCCCGAGTCTGTGCGCCCCCCTCCTGTCACAGCCCGAGTCCGTGCCCCCCTCCTGTCACAGCCCGAGTCCGTGCGCCCCCCTCCTGTCACAGCCCGAGTCCGTGCGCCCCTCCTGTCACAGCCCGAGTCCGTGCCCCCCTCACAGCCCGAGTCCGTGCCCCCTCTCCTGTCACAGCCCGAGTCCGTGCCCCCCTCACAGCCCGAGTCCGTGCGCCCCCCTCCTGTCACAGCCCGAGTCCGTGCCCCCCCTCCTGTCACAGCCCGAGTCCGTGCGCCCCCCTCCTGTCACAGCCCGAGTCCGTGCGGCCCCCTCCTGTCACAGCCCGAGTCCGTGCGCCCCCCTCCTGTCACAGCCCGAGTCCGTGCCCCCCCTCCTGTCACAGCCTGAGTCCATGCCTGTCCCCACCCATGGGTGATTGTCAAAAGAACCAGAGGTGACATGAGGAAATATTATTTTACACAGCAAGTTGTTGTGATTTGGAAAACACTGCTTAAAAGGGTGGTGGAAGCAGATTCAATAGTAACATTCAAAAGAGAATTGGATAAATACTTGAAGGGAAAACATGTTCCCGAGCTATGGGGAAAGTGCAGAGGCATGGAATTAATTGAACAGCTCGACCAAAGAGCCGGCACAGGCATAATGGTCACCTCCTGTGCTGTATCATTCTTTGATTCTTTTCAACCATAATGCTGTATTGTCATAGTTCCTTGACCCTTCACGATGATCCAAGGTTTCTCAATAAAACTGGTGGGATCTACAGGTGCCATAACCTTAATGTTTCTCCATTGTCATTGCTAAACTTTTAGAAACTCACCTTTCATTTACAATTTTTCATGCTTTTCTCAGTCATTTTAATGCAGCAATATTTTTGCAATACATATTTAATTTTCACAGTGCAACCTACAATATATTTATTTTCAATATTTTCAGGAAAATTCTTTGTGTAATGTCGCTAAACCGATGTAAATATCTAAGTGTTGATTACACAATGACGTTCTCAGTCCCCACGATAACTCAGCATGTAACTGAGACATAAAGCCAGGAATTACCCAGATTCAATGCCCGGTTGACGCTACGTTAGCCGACCTCAGGTATGGTGGCAGGGGAGTGTTTAAAAATTGGTTCAGTGCCTCTAGACTTGTACCATTGGCGGCCATGCCTTCAGCTGTCTAGGCCCTAAGCTCTGGAATTCCCTCTCTAAACCTCTCCACCTCTCTACCTCTCTCTCCTCCTTTAAAACTCTCCTTAAAACCTAGCTCTTTGACCAAGCGTTTGGTCACCTGTTCTAATATTTCCTTATGTGGCTCGGTGACGATTTTTTGTCTGATTGCACTCCTGTGAAGTGCCTTGGGACGTTATACTACAGGCATGATGCTATATAACTGCAAGCTGTTGTTGTTAAAGGGTGGATAGGGCATTAATCAGGATCCCACTACTGTTCACTTTCCAATGAACATTGCTGGAATGTACACAGGTCAGGACAGAATCATGCTTAGCTCTGGTGCCCCCACAATGGAGTAGCCTGCTGACATAAATGGGGAGATTTTAACTCCCTTCATCCCTCCGCCTTGGCAGAAACGGGGCGGTGGTAGAGTTAAAATGGAGGCGGTGGACTTCCCATTCCATTGTCAATTTTCCCGGCGCCTTCCACTGGGCAGTCAAAATGCCCAAATGAATAAAATGGGAGCCATGTTATTCACTGGGGTCCTACGATGTACATAAGATCCCGATTTTAATGACCTACTGGCTGGAGCATGTGCTATGAAGGCTCTGCTCAACAAAACATTGTGGTACAGTAGAAGAAACCCCAAATGCTAAGTGTTAAAATTATTTCTGTGTGGACAGGGCTGCTGCTGATATGGGCTGCCCACTCCCCCCCCCACCCCCCCCCCCCCCCCCCCCACTATGGTCGCATCCTCTATCCTTCCAGCTGCATCGGCCTGTGGGCCGCCCAATATTACACTGGTCCTGAGCTGGCAAAGAGCAGTGGGCCACCCGTTTGACGTCCGCAGCTTGCCGGCCGGTGTGGTAATGAGGTCCATGCCCTTAAAGTGGAATGGGCCTCATGTCAGCAGGATTGGGCATCCACGTGGCAGTTAAAATCTACCTCTAACCATGTAGCCTCTGCATCAAAATTGGCCACAATTGTGAATTGCAGTTGGATGGGTGGTGCCCCTAGAAGCATATCCCACCATGAATCAGCACCTTCAGGAGAGGAGTGGGCAAAAACATTTTTAAACTTTGCATTCTTTTCTTGTCATGGGAAACAGAATAATCCAAACTATTTCCCCCACCATTTCCCCAGTTATGCACAATGGCATTTGAAGATTTGAGTGTTATGCTGACATTTTGTTCTGTAATGTTTTTGAGGCAGGAAGGTGGGTTATACAAATTGCACTGGATGTCGGTGCTAGATTTTCAGTTCTGCTGCTTTCAATTTGCTTCAGCTGTTCAACTCAATCTATTTCATTACAACTGAGAAAGATATTCAAGGTTGCTGCAATATAGTTTGTGTTATGTCCATGTATCTTAATGTTGTGTCCTTCAATAATCAGACAACAGACTGCAGGGAACGATTCAACAGGTGTTTACTGAATGAGGGTTACTCTAGAAGTAAGTGTACAGATCACTACTCAGGGTTTATATACAGGTGTGGTCACTGCCGGTACTACAGTATACAGGAGCTGTAAAAAGTAGTTCTCTCCCTTAAGGTATATATACATTACATACATTACAATTCCTCCCCTTTTAGATTAACAGTACCATAATACTCATTTAACAATTAAAATTTTTAATATACAATGTTATATGAAAATAGTCCATTCATATATTCAGTCTCTGGGGAGGCTTCCTGATTCTTTCTGGATAACGCCTTTCCCGAGTGTCTTGCTCTTGGTGCGGAGGCGATTCTAGCACCCTGTCGTCAGTTGATTCATCAGCTTCCAATGCTATTGTTTCTGAGGTAGATGCGACCTGTACGTCGGGTTCCTCACCAGGTACGTATGGCCGAGACATGGGGTTGACTCGTTCCTGTGACTCTAGGATCTGGTCAGCATGGCATCTCACAATGTTCTCCCCAACATCCACTCTGTACATTAGTGGCCCCTGCCGTGTGCATATCGTTCCTGGTTGCCATTTCTCTGTTCGGTAGTCGCGGGCCAAGACTGGTTGCCCTACATTGAAGCTCCTTGTCGGCTTCTCATTGATGTGCTGGAATTGCTTACTCTCAACATCTCTCCGTACATTTGGTCTGAGCAAATCCAGACGAGATCTCAACCTTCGGTTAAAGAACATCATGGCCGGGGCCTGGTTGGTGACTGCATGTGTCGCATTTCTGTAGGCTAACAGGAAATTGTCCACCTTATGCTGCAGTGGAATGTCATCATCGCACATGGCCTTTACTGCTTTTTTAAAGGTTTGTACGAACCTTTCAGCCAATCCATTTGTGGCTGGATGATACGGGGCGGATGTGTAATGCCTTACCCCATTCCTTTTCATTAATCTTCGAAACTCTTCGGACACAAACTGTGGTCCGTTATCAGGGCAAATCTGCTCTGGCAAGCCGTTCCTGGCAAAAAATGGTCCGTAGGACTGCAATAGTTTTCTCCGTGGCGGTGGAGGACATTTTGATCACCTCAGGCCATTTCGAGTGCGCATCCACGGCTATTAAAAACATTGAGTCCATGAATGGACCAGCAAAATCTATATGCACCCGTTGCCATGGAGAGGAGGGCCACTCCCATGGGTGTAGAGGGGCATGTGGTGATGCATTTTGGACCTTCTGGCATCCTTAGCAGCTCTTTGTCAGGTCCTCGATTTGCTGATCGATCCCCGGCCACCACACATAAGCCCTAGCAAGGCTTTTCATTTTCACCCCTCCCAGATGACCTTCGTGAAGCTCATTGAGCACTCTCTCCCTTAACTTGGGTGGAATTACCACTCGGGATCCACACATCAAGGTCCCCTGGCATACTGACAGCTGTTCTCTTCTGGATGAGAATGCTTACAACAGTGAGTCGCCATGTGCTGGCCATCCCTTCACCGTCAAATCATATACCCGAGACAGTGTCGGGTCATTTCGGGTCTCCTTCTCTATACCAGCGTTAGTTACTGGCAAGCACTCAATTATAGTCGAATGAAATATTTCGACAGGATCCACTGCTGGTGCTTCCTCCGCAGTAGGCAGTGGCAGGCGTGATAGCCCGTCAGCGTTTCCATGCTGTTTCGTGCCCTTATACTCGATTTCATATTGGTGCGGCCCTAGAAAAAGGGTCCATCTTTGTAGCCATTGCGCAGTCATCACCGGAACGCCCTTCTTAGGATTAAAGATGGAGACAGGTGGTTGGTGGTCAGTCAGCAAGGTGAACTTCTGCCCGTGCAGATAGTGATTGAACTTTTTCACTCCCCACACTAGGCTGAGGGCCTCCCTGTCAATCTGGGCGTAGTTACGCTCGGCTGAGGTTAGTGACCAAGACGCAAAGGCTACTGGCCTCTCCGAGCCGTCCGGGAATTTGTGTGACAGCACCGCTCCAATGCCATAGGGTGATGCATCACACGCCAACCGAATTGGTAGTGCTGGGTTGAAATGAGCCAACACCTCTTTTGATGTGATCAATGCTTTGCTCTTCTGGAAAGCTCGTTTACTTTCGTCACTCCACTTCCATGGTACCCCCGTTTGCAGTAGGGTGTTCAGTGGGTGTAGTACGGTAGACAAATTCGGCAAGAACTGATGGTAGTAGTTCACCAGCCCAAGGAACGACCTCAGTTGGGACACATTTTCCGGTGCTGGAGCCTTGACTACTGCCTCAATCTTTTCAGGGGACTTATGTAACCCCTCTTTATCAATAACGTGGCCACACTACGAGATCTGCTTCTGGAAAAACTCGCATTTGTGGCGATTAGCTCGGAGCCCATATTCCTTCAATCTAGTGAGCACCTGCTCCAGGTTGGCGAGGTGATCACTGTCATTTTCGCCCGTGACCAGGATGTCGTCCAAATAACACTGGGTTCCTGGAATCCCTTGCAGGACTTGTTCCATTGCCCTTTGCCAAATAGCCGGAGCTGATGCTACCCCGAACACCAGCCGGTTGTATTGGTAGAGACCTTTATGAGTGTTGATCGTGAGGTACTGTTTCGAGGCTTCTTCTACTTCCATTTGCAGGTACGCCTGGGCCAGATCAATCTTAGTGAAGCGTTTCCCTCCAGATAGCGAGGCGAAAATATCTTCAATCCGCGGAAGCGGATATTGTACAGTGTGAAGGACTGGGTTCACTGTTGCCTTAAAGTCCCCACAGATGCGAACCTTCTTTGGTTCCCCAGGCGTATTACTCAACGACCTCTTCATTACAGGAACGATGGGTGTAGCCCACTCGCTCCAGTCCACTTTGGACAGTACTCCTGAACGTTCCAAACCTTCCAGCTCTGCTTCGACAGCTGGGCGGATCACATAAGGTACCGGTCTGGCCTTAAAAACATTTGGGCTTGCATTTTCCTCTGTTTTGATCATCGCTGTTATGCCTTTTAGTGTTCCGAGTCCCTGCTGGAACACTTCTTGTGCGTCAGTTAGCATTTTTGACAGTTGTCCAGGTGTGACGTAGTCATCCTTTTTGGCATCTACAGTCAGTGCTTGTATGGAATGCCAATCTAGCTGTATCTTCCGGATCCATTCACGTCCTAGTAGTGGTGGTCCTCCATCTGGCAATACATATAGATCCATTTTTGGTGTTTCCTTGCCGTTATATATAACGTTCACCCTTATTTTTCCTTTGGGGTAGACTTTTTGCCCCGTGTACGTCTTCAAGACAATCTTTGTATCTCTCAAGGGTGTATGTGAGAATCGCTGCTTGTAGTCCCTTCGGTTTATGACTGTTAGGGCTAATCCTGTGTCCAATTCCATTTTCACTTGGACTCCTGCTATCTTGAGCGTGACCCAGATAGTTTGGTGATCCTCCGTTTTGATCACATTATGTAGTTTCAGACAACCCACCTCCTTGCTTCCGGAGTCTGTATCACTCTTCTGTTCGTCTGAACTACTCTCCATCACCTTATGTACCTTCTTGTACTTCTCCTGTGGAGATTTCTTGCTGCTGGTTTTCTTTCCCGACCTGCAGACTCTTGGTATGTGTCCTACTTTTCTGCACTGTCTGCACACTTTGTCCTTGAACCAGCAATCATTATGGTCGTGTGTTGTTCTGCTGCAGCGATAGCACTTCACTGTTCCGTATGACATTTCATTTGTGCCATATTCTTGCGGTCTCCGTTGTATCTCTGCAGCGCCCCGTGCTGCTGCTTCATGTGATACTGCAATGCTGAAAGCCTTGTCCAGCGTAAGATCCTTTTCTGATCGAAGCCGTTTCTGGGTTCCTTCACTTTGAAGCCCACACACAAACTTGTCCCTTAAAGTATCTGCCAGTCCCGTTCCAAACTGGCAGTGTTTCGATAGCTTGCGCAGTTCCGTTAAATACTCAGCATTACTTTCATCTTTATGCTGGTTCCTTTTGTGAAACTTAAATCTTTCTGCTATCAGCAGCGGTGTGGGGTTTAAGTGGTCCTGTAGGATTGACACTGTTTTCAAAATCCTTTTCTACTGGCTTCTCTTGGGTTACTAGGTTTCGTTGTAAGCCATACGTTTTTGCACCCATTGAATTCAACAATACCAGCGCTTTCTTGTCATCTGGCACTTCATTCGCCTTGCAGTATACTTCTATGCGTTCGACATATGTCGTCCAATCTTCGACTTCATTGTCGAACGCTGTGATACTGCCACTCTTCGGCATTTTTGGGTGTGGTTAGACTGGCTTAAAATGGTGTCTCCCGCGCTTTCCTTTCTTCCTTGCTGCGGCTTAAAATGGCGTCTCTCGCGCTGCTGCCAACTCCGCGCTCAGTGGTCCTCGTGGCAAATGGCGACGCCCTGTGGGTTTCGTGCGCTGCTCCTGCACTGCTGCCAACGCCGCTCTTTGCGGTCCTCGTGGCAATGGCAGCGCCTCGCGTTTTCCTCCGCACCTCTCTTCCCCCGTTGACACTGCTCGGCCCTTGACCACCAGCTGCGCTCTGCTCTCTCTCGTCTCTCTCCCCCGTTGACGCCGCTCAGTCCTGAACACCGGCTGCGACCTGTGCGCTCTGCCCTCTCCCCCGTCGACGCTGCTCGGCTTTTTTCTGTGCCGCTTGGTCGGGCTCTAGCCCGCCGTTGTCCAGGAAGGGTCTGCGCGTACCTGTTGCCAGCCCGTTTCGCTGGACCACCGTGACTGGAAAGCCAAGCCTGGCTCTCGACAGCCTCCCCTGCGATGCTCAAATCTCCGCTGGATGACTGGGCGGTTGCCCGTGGTCGACGCCCGTGCTTCTGGACTCGACCTTCTTCCATTGTTCTCCAGGAGCGAATCCCTGGGAGGTGATGCAGAGTTGCAGGTAGGTTCGAATCTGCGTCGTCGCCAATGTTATGTCCGTGTATCTTAATGTTGTGTCCTTCAATAATCAGACAACAGACTGCAGGGAACGATTCAACAGGTGGTTACTGAATTAGGGTTACTCTAGAACTAACTGTACAGATCACTACTCAGGGTTTATATACAGGTGTGGTCACTGCCGGTACTACAGTATACAGGAGCTGTAAAAAGTAGTTCTCTCCCTTAAGGTATATATACATTTCATACATTACAGTTTGATAGTTTTGTTGTAGCTTGTAAATGGACAAAAATGCCTTACACTTTAGTTAATGTGTCAAATAAAACTCCAGTTTAAAAAAAAATAACTGTTCAGAAAAATAAGTCAGCAATTCCAAACTCAGTTGCTTATTCTAATTAATGTTTTCTCACAACCAGATTACATTTCGCACATATCTCAAGCAACCTCACTTGCACTCAAAAGTGTGTGCTGCCCACAAGTTGTTCCATTTTTAAACGGATTGAGTGAGGCAACCTAACAAATGCTTACTAAACAAGAATACTTGTTACGTGGGTTATGGTGCAGTCGGCTGCAGTCTGAACATAATTACTGCACTTTTTAACTTGCCTTACCTTCTTTCTTGCTGCACTTTCCATTTCTGTTGCACAAACATTTGCTATCTCACAGGATACCTGGTCAAAAACCAATGTGAAGGCACTGTGTCACCGCGTATGCCTTCGTTTAGCTAAACCAAGGAGAATGTTTGCTCACCCACTGTGTTGAATAAAGGTTAAGAGAAACGAAGATGAAAGATGCATAGGCCTCAGCTGATCAAGCAAGCACATGGAGCCTCCCGTCTTTAACTGAATATTGCTTTGCCTCCAGAAGCTAAATAGAGCACCACTGAAGGTGCCCTAAGCCAGTGTTGTACAATTGCTAGAGCCAAGTCTGGTCTGAGTCCAGAGTTAGTACCACTCAAACCCATTTGTGTCAGTCTCCATGACACCTCTGTTTATTTTTGTGAGTCAAGCAAGACAGCTTGGAATTGATGATGCAAATAATCAGTCATGTGTAATGCTGAGGCATGGATATCATTTTCAGCTCCAACTATTGCAGTAAATTGGGGCAGGTGGTGACCAGTCAGAAATTATTTGGAGCCGAACATCCAGAATGCTCAGAAGGTTCATTTTGAAGCCAATATGTTTTGATCCAAATGTGGCTATGGAAAAAGGTGAATGCAAGGAATCATTTTTGGATGTGATAATATTATATTACATCTCGTACAACAAACTTGGCATCTAGTTCATAGTATAACACCGCAAAATTACAATCTGACACCCCTATGCTGGCATCAGCCAAATCCATGGATAGTGCTGATCTGACTGTAAATTCCTGTTGTGTCGGCTTCAGTACAACACAAGAAGCCAACACTACCACCCAGAAACTGATGGATGACAATGTGCTTAAAAGCCAATCTATCTCATTACTGGCACAAGTTCAAGTCCCTGTGGCCAAGAGACTCCCTCAGTGAGTAGATTTCTGTCTGGGAAAGTGGGTTATGCCTGTTACAAGTTTGGCCATCCCTCAACACTCTACTTCTGCTCAATGCAAACAACAGCTTAGATAAGCAGGTCTCTTGCATACCAAAACTTAGGCACGCTACATCCCATGCATGACACATTTAAAGCTAAGTGTTAAAAGCTAAACTACAAACTGTTCATGATGAGGAATGTAGACCAAAAAAGTTAGATTAGCAGTTGAAAATACCCGTGTTGCATTTATAACTTTCACTGCTGCATTTACCTGTTTCCTGAGTCCAACACACACATTATTTTGAGATTCATGGATCTTTTCTCAGAGTCCTTTACATTAGTTTTTTCATTAGAGCACACCTTTATTATTAAGAGTTCTATCTCACCACAGGGACCTGTCAATACAATTGGTCTGAGTGAACTACAAAATTGGTGAAAGCTTTCATATTTCTCTCTGCCTGAGAGACCCCTGGATACCGAGCTGTCACTCAAAACAGATCAAAGACACAATGGAGCATAGAGGCAAACATTCCCATTTCATTCAGGCCTCATTCTCGTGAACCACTAAATGCTGGAGACATTGCAACATCTACCCAATGCTTGAGTAATTACCAGATCAAACAATCTGATCTGCTTCCTCGCAGATGGCCTAATCCTATGTTTAGCAGTTGATCATCTGAGGAAAGACAATTTCTGTTTTAGCCTTAGTTCAAACTCATTCATATTTCTATAACTAAAGTTATCCAAAATTATATATATAATATCCCAGTTTTATAATTTGCAGCTTGGCTTCCATCACAGTGCCCAGTGTGCCTGCTTCCTGTGAAACTTTGGTATACACCTTGACACCGGTAATAGGATTCCATATTTTGCAAAACATAGAAACATAGAAGATAGGAGCAGGAGTAGGCCATTCGGCCCCTCGAGCCTGCTCCACCATTCACAGAATCACAGAAACCCCACAGTGCAGATAGAGGCCATTTCGGCCCATCGAGCCTGCACCGACACATATCCCACCCGATCCCCGTAACCCCTACACCAACACATATCCCACCCTATCCCCATAACCCCACGTATTTAATCCCCCTAACACTAAGGGTCAATTTATCATAGCCAATCATCCTAACCCGCACATCTTTGGACTGTGGGAGGAAACCGGAGCACCCGGCGGAAACCCACGCAAACACAGGGAGAATGTGCAAACTCCACACAGACAGTCACCCAAGGCCGGATTCGAATGCAATCATGGCTGATCATCCAAATTCAGTACCCGGTCCCTGCTTTCTCCCCATACCCCTTGATCCCTTTAGCCTTAAGAAATATATCCAACTCCTTCTTGAATATATTTAATGAACTGGCCTCCACCGCCTTCTGTGGTAGAGAGTGTAAAGTCTGTGGGTTGTGCAGTTAATAAATACACAGACTTCAGAAGTAACAAACAAACAGGTCTTTACTATTCGAAGGTCTGGGCGAATCTGCCCCAGCAATCCTGCTACAACACTTATATACTGGTGTGGTCACTATCGGTATTACAGTATACAGAAGCCAAACAAATAGTGCCACACCTAAAGTAGTTCCCTTAAAGGTGAACGGTTACATTCAATAGTTCCCTTAAAGATAGACGGGTACATACACTACAATCCTCCCTTTTTAGCTTATTACTTACAGAGTCCCCGTTAAACATACATATCTTCAACTTCCTATAAAACAAATTACAGATATAATCTCGGTGGAGTCAATGTCATATAAAACAATTTACAAATATAATCTCGGTGAAAACAGTTCACAGGTTCAGTCTCTGCGGAAACAGTTCATAGATTCAGTCTCTGATCTTGACTCGTTCCGAACAACATTTCTTTGGTGTAGCCGGTTCACCTGGCTAGCGTGACTCCTCCATAGCCTTTTTCTTGATGTAACAGCTTGAACTTTCGTCCTGTTGAACCAGCAGTGCGGACTTTTACAACCAACTGGCTGTCTTGACATTTTCCAGTTTTTCAACTAATTTAGCTCCTTTCGTAATGTCCCGCCTGGAATGGTAGAAGTGCTAATATTTTAGACAGTTATTATCTTCTGCTTCTTTTTCTTTTCTGCCTTTTTGAAACTCTCGGAGCTCCTTTCTCGGCTGCCAGCTGTAGCGCCACCAACTCTCTATGTTCCTTAGACCTTAAGTGCTTCATCCGGATTTCAGCACTTTGAGAGTTTTCATCACAAGCTGGGCAGACCACATCCTCGTAATATTCAGTGTCACTCAACAGGTCATGGTAATATTCGGGTTCGTCCTGAGTTAGGCCAGCGAGAGAGACGACTTCTTCCTCCTCACCCGTCTGGACGTTAGCTGACGGTGGTTCCTTCCCTAAACATCTTTCTTGAAAAGCCTTCTTCATGCATTCATATTCATCCCGCTCTTCCTGGGTTATCTGCCATTCTTTCACGACGGACCTCATTTGTGAGTTCAATACCTTCCTTTCCATCGGTAATTGCGTTATCAGGCTATTTAACCCTTCTACTGAAGTAACGGTTTCCACATTCTTCTGTTCACCTTGACGTGATTCAACGTACTTTTGGCATCCTTGTAATATTTGTGTTGCCACCTCAGCTATCTCCGTGACTTCTGAGAGCTCCGAACTCGTTCCCCCTGAAGATTGAAGCTCGTGTTCAGATTGTTCCCCTTGCAGAGTCTTGTCCTTCAGCATATGAAGGAGTTGGCCGACCGTTAACTCTTCCCTGGGAACACGGTGGATCAGAGTCTTCTCCATTTCATCCACCTCTTTCTCCAATACTTCCACCTTACGTTCCTCTTGAACTTTGGCTTTCAGCGCTCGGAAAAGTTGCGCCCTGATGCTCTCTAGTTCATGTTCAGGGACCATTCTTACAGTGTCCTGTTCTTCCACTGAAAGGATTCCCAGTTGAATCTGTTCTTCAAGTTGTTGAACCTCGGTCATTGCCGCCTCATATTTGTCTTGGGTGTCCTTCAATGTTTTTATAAGTTCTTGGACATCCTGTCTTCCATGCTCTGCCATGATTTTCACCTCTAATTGCTCATCTATGGATGGAGCTTCTATCGATGAGTCTGTCTTGGCCTTGAGCTCATCAAGAATTTCCTGCAGCCTTTGGACTTCTTGCTCATGTTCAACCTTTAGTTGTTCATATGCTTCTACTGAAACTAGCTTTTCGGAGGTTGCCGCGTTAACCCCCTCCAGAATTGTAGCCTGGGCCTGTTCATACTGTTCTTTCAACTTCTCACACTCTGCTTGTAAGGAGTCGTAGAGAAGAACTGGAATAAAATCCTGGCTCCCTGAAGATTCCTCTTCCTTTGGTTCATTCTGTAAATATTCTAGTTCCTGAACAGCATCAGGGGAATGTGATTGGTATTTGACCATGATGGCTCTATGGTCGCTCTCTGCTTGAGCTAGCTGTCTCTGTAGTCTTTCCAGGTTCCCCCATTCGGTGTCCCAGAACTTTTCCATATTTTTCATCTCCTGTACGAGACGGTCACTCAACTGTTCTAATTGTTGTCGTACTTTGACATAAGTTTGCGTCCGAGCTCGGTGTTCTTCCGTCATGGATGAATCCTTTGCTTGAACAGGCTCAGAATTCTCTGTCAACCTGGAGTTCTGCTCTGCAGCTTTATTCTTCTTGGTACCATAAGTCCTTCTGCATGTCTTCGTTTTCTTTCCCATCGTCGGCAAGTCCCTTTTAGCCTTGTCTTCCATTTTCGACTTGGTCTTATCATCATCCATTTCAGAATCTGAGCTAATAGCTTGCACCGAGTCCTCCCTCATTATGGCTTTTAGGTAATGCCATTCCATGTCTATTTTCTTAATCCACTCCCGTCCTAGAAGTGGTGGTCCTCCCTCAGGTAATACGTACAAGCTCATTCTTGGGTGTTCTTTACCCCTATCTCTCACCTTGACTCTTATTTTCCCCACGGGGTATACGTTATGCCCCGTGTATGTCTGTAATACGAACTTGGTATTTCTTAAAGGTATGTGAGAGAATAGCCAGTGGTAGTCCCTTCGGTTGATGACTGATAGAGCTGATCCAGTGTCCAGCTCCATTCTTACTTGGACTCCAGCTATTTTTAGTATGACCCAGATGGCCTGTAGATCCGTTTCTTTACCCACATTGTGGATTCTCAGACTACCCAGCTCCTGGTTGTTTGGGTCTGAGTCTGAATTCTGTTCGTCTGAACTCTTCTCAGCCACCTTGTGTACCTTGTTGTATTTTTCTGGTGGTGGCTTCCTTTGATTATTGGTCTTTTTCCCGGACCGGCATACCTTCGCGATGTGACCCAGTTTGCCACATTTCCTACACTCTTGGTTCTTAAACCAGCATTGATTCTGGTCATGCGTTGTCTTCCCACAACGGTAGCATTTTGTTGTGCTTGAAGTAATTTGGTCCACCCCGAGTGCCGCCGCCTTTAGTTGCATTTCCGCCGTTCCTTTCGCTGCGGCTTCGTGTGATGCAGCTATAAGGACAGCCCTGTCCAGTGTGAGGTCGTTCTCTTCCAGTAGTCGCTTCTGCGTCCCTTCTTTGGACAATCCGCATACGAACTTGTCCCGCAGCGCTTCTGTCAGATTCCCTCCGAACTGGCAGTATTTCGCTAGCCTACGCAGTTCGACCAAGTATTCCGCATTGCTTTCGTCTTTCTTCTGCGTTCTTGCGTAGAATTTGAATCGTTCAGCCAGCATCAGCGGTGTGGGGTTCAAGTGGTCCTTCAGCACAGCCACAATCTCTTCGAAGGTCTGATCCGCTGGTTTATTAGATGCTTCAAGAGCCCGTATGTTTTTGCCCCCATCGAGTTTAGCAATGTTATCGCCTTGTCGTCTTCCTCTATTTTGTTGGCTTCACAATAGATCTCTATGCGTTCCACGTACGTGGCCCAGTCTTCTATTTCAGAATTAAAGTTGTTAATATTCCCTCGCTTAGGCATCTTTCTTCCCTTGGGAGCAGCACCAGTATTTCTTTAAGTATTCTTATTTATTTGTTTGTTTCTAAGATGGCGGTTTTCCCGCGAAATCGGCGGTTTCCCGCTCTTTCCTTCTCTCCCCGCCCACTTCAATGGCGGTATGTCAATCAAGATGGCGGTTTTCCCGCGAAAATGGCGGTTTCCCGCTCTTCCTTTCTCGCCCCGCCCACTTAAATGGCGGTTTCCCGCTTCTGGCGTCTTCTCCGCCTAATGGCGGCTTCCCGCGTTTCTTCCCGGTGGAAGGGGTACGCCTCCCCCACAGCGGACAGGTTCAGCCGCTGGCTGGCTACCGCACAGCTCCCCTTACTCGGCTATGTCTTTTCCTCCCGCCCGCACGGCTCTACCGGCGCTGGGTACACCCCGTTAACGGAGGACAGTTCAGCCGCTGGACTGGCTCTCGCGCAGTCTCTCTCTCCGTACCCGGCTCTGTCGCTCTCTCACCCGCACGTTCGGTGCTACCGGCCCTGGGTACCCCGTTGGTGGAGAACAGCTCAGTCGCTGGACTGGCTCTCGCGCAGTCTCTCACCCCGTTTTCGGCTGTGTCTCTCACCCACTCCCGCACGTTCGGTTTTGCCGGCTCTGAGTACCCCATTGGTGGAGAACAGCTCAGCCGCTGGACTGGCTCCTCGCAGTCTCTCTCTCCGCACTCGGCTCTCACCCGCACGGTTCCCGTTCGCCTCCCCAGCCCTCTCGCAGACCGGTGTTTCCCTCCCCGGCTGCGGCTGGGTTTCTCTTCCCGCGCCTACTCCCAGGCTCAGCGCTTCGTGGCTGCGGTCGCTGTCCGGATTTTTTTTCCGCCGATCGCGGTCCGGCTGTCACCCGACGCCGTTGGACCCGACTTTTGGCCGGCACAGCTCCCCCTCGACCAAGGTCGAGTGCTCTGCCCTTATCCTCCGGATACTTCTACACCTTCCCCTACTCACAGTCTCTTCGGCCGCCTTGTTTCTTGCTGGTCGGCTCACTCCGCACCGTGGCAGAAGGGTAGTCAGTGCTTGTTGCTGATACAGCTTTTGTTGTTAGTCTTCCTGCTTTCTGTTGTTGCAGCCTCGTGTTTTCTTTTGGTAGCACGACGAGGGCGGTTGTCTCTCTTCGACGCTCTTCGTTGCTTTTGGTAATCTTGCCGCAGGGTACGATCGGACTCGTCGCCACTGTAAAGTCTGTGGGTTGTGCAGTTAATAAATACACAGACTTCAGAAGCAACAAACAAACAGGTCTTTACTATTCGAAGGTCCGGGCGAATCTGCCCCAGCAATCCTGCTACAACACTTATATACGGGTGTGGTCACTATCGGTATTACAGTATACAGAAGCCAAACAAATAGTGCCACACCTAAAGTAGTTCCCTTAAAGGTGAACGGTTACATTCAATAGTTCCCTTAAAGATAGACGGGTACATACACTACAGAGAGTTACACAGGTTCACCACTCTCTGGGTGAAGAAATTCCTCCTCATTTCTGTCCTAAATGGCCTACCCTTTATCCTTAGACTATGACCCCTGGTTCTGGACTCCCCCACCATCGGGAACATCCTTCCTGCATCTAGTCTGTCCAGTCCTGTCAGAATTTTATAAGTTTCAATGAGAACACCCCTCATTCTTCTAAACTCTAGCGAGTACAAGCCCAATCGACCCAATCTCTCCTCATACGTCATTCCTGCCATCCCAGGTATCAGCCTGGTGAATCTTCGCTGAACTCCTTCCATGGCAAGAACATCCTTCCTCAGATAAGGCGACCAAAACTGCACACAATACTCAAGATGTGGTCTTGCCAAGGCCCTGTACAACTGCAGCAAGACATCCTTGTCCCTGTACTCAAACCCTCTCGCTACGAAGGCCAACATATCATTTGCCGCCTTAACCTCCTGCTGCACCTGCATGCTTACCTTCAGTGACTGGTGCACAAGGACACCCAGGTCTCATTGCACTTCCCCTTCTCCCAATCTATTGCCATTTAGATAATCTGCCTTCCTGTTTTTGCCACCAAAGTGGACAACCTCATATTTATCCACATTATATTGCATCTGCCATGTTTCTGCCCAATCACCCAACATGCCAAAATCATCCTGGAGATTCTCGACATCCTCCTCACAGCACACACGCCCACCCAGCTTTGTGTCATCTGCAAATTTGGAGATATTACATCTAGTTCCCTTGTCTAGATCATTAATATATATTGTGAATAGCTGGGGTCCAAGGACCGATCCCTGCGGTACCCCACTAATCACTGCCTGCCACTTGGAAAAGGACCCGTTTATTAACAACTCTTTGCTTTCTGTCTGCCAACCAGTTCTCTATCCAAGTCAATACCTTGCCCCCAATCCCATGTGCCTTAACTTTACACGCTAATCTCTTATGCAGGACCTTATCGAAGGCCTTCTGAAAGTCCAGATACACCACATCCACTGGTTCTCCCTTATCCATTTTACCAGTTACATCCTCAAAAAATTCCAATAGATTAGTCAAGCACGATTTACCTTTTGTGAATCCACGTTGACTTTGTCCGATCCTGTCACTGTTTTCCAAGTGCACTGCTATTACATCTTTTATAATGGACTCTAGCATTTTCCCCACTACCAATGTCAGGCTTACCGGTCTGTAATTCCCCGTTTTCTCTCTACCACCTTTTTTAAATAGTGGGGTAACATTAGCTACCTTCCAATCCATGGGTACTGTTCCAGATTCCATCGAATGTTGGAAGATGATCAGCAATGCATCTACTATTTCTAGGACCACTTCCTTAAGTACCATAGGATGTAGATTATCAGGCCCTGGGGTTTTATCGGCCTTCAATCCCATCAATTTCCCTAACACCATTTCCTTACAAATACTGATTCCTTTTAGTTCCTCCCTTTCATCAGACCCTATGTTCCCCGACCTCTCTGGGAAGTTATTTGTGTCCTTCTTTGTGAAGACAGAACCAAAATATGTATTTAGTTGGCCTTCCATTTCTTTGTTCCCCATTATAAATTCCCCTGATTCTGACTGCAAGGGACCTATGCTTGACTTCACCAATCTTTTTCTCTTCACATATCTATAAAAGCTTTTACAGTCAGTTTTTATGTTCCTGCAAGCTTACTCTCATATTCCATTTTCCCCTTCTTAATTAATCCCTTTGTCCTCCTTTGTTGAATCCTAAATTGCTCCCAATCCTCAGGATTATTGCTTTTTTTGGTCAATTTATATGTCCTCTCCTTGGATCTTATGCTATCCCTAATTTCCCTTGTTAGCCACGGTTGAGTCACCTTTTTTAAATTTTTGTGCCAAACTGGGATGAACATTTTTTGTAGTTCACCCATGCGGTCTTTGAATGTTTGCCATTACCTATCCACCGTCAACCCTTTGAGTGACATTCCCCAATCAATCCTACCCAACTCGCGCCTCAGACCATCGTAGTTTCCTTTATTTAAATTTAGGACCCTAGTCTCGGAGTCAACTACTTCATTCTCCATCTTAATGAAGAATTCGATCATATTATGATCGCTCCGACCCAAGGGGCATCGTACAACAAGATTGCTAATTAATCCTTTCTCGTTACATAATACCCAGTCTAAGATGGCCTGATCTCTGGTTGGTTCCTCGACATATTGTTCCAGGAAACCATCCCGTAAACACTCCAGGAATTCCTCCTCCACAGTATTGTTACTAATTTGGTTAGCCCAATCTATATGTAGATTAAAGTCACCCATGATGACTGCTGTGCCCTTATTGCATGCTTCTTTAATTTCCCTTTAAATGCCATCCCCACCTCTGCCTTACTGTTTGAAGGTCTATATACCACTCCCACTAATATTTTCTGCCCCTTGGTATTTCTCAATTCTACCCATACAGATTCCACATCATCAGAGCTAATATCCTTCCTTACAATTGTGTTAATCCCTTCTTTAACCAGTTTTTACCTACATCGTTGGAACCTATATGCACCACAACAACTGGCTGTTCACCCTCCCCTTCCAAAAGGTTCTGCAGCCGCTCTGAGACATCCTTGACTCTTGCACCAAGGAGGCAACACACCATCCTGGTGTCTCGTTTGCGGCTGCAGAAACGCCTATCTATTCTCCTTACAATAGAATCCCCTGTTACTATAGCTCTCCCCCTCTTTTTCCTCCCGTCCTGTGCGGCAGAGCCACCCCTGGTGCCAGGAAGTTGGATGCTGCTGCCTTCCTCTGATAAGCCATTCCCCCCCCCCCCCCCAACAGTACGCAAAGTGGTGTATCTGTTTGAGAGGGGGATGTCCACAGGGGACCCCTGCACTACCTGCCTGCGCCTTGTACTCTGCCTGTTGGTCACCTGTTCCCTTCCTGCCTGTCCAACCTCTACCTGCGGTGTGTCCAACTTGCTAAACGTGCTATTCACGACATCCTCAGCATCGTGAACGCTCCAGTATGCATCCAATCGCAGCTCCAGCGCCGCAATGCGGTCTGTCAGTAGCTGCAGCTGGATACACTTCCTGCACACGTAGTGAGCTTGAAAAGCACTTCTGCAACAGTTATTCCCCTGCCAGCATGTGAAGCAGCATTGTTCAAAGTCCCTCACTCGTCAACATTGTTTAACATGCCTCACTCATGTCATCTGGTTAGTAGTGCACTATAACTAAATCAAACAAAGCTGCAGCACCTCAAAGGTATTTCCTATTATACTTGCACAAAGAAGGAAAGATGAAACTGCATTTATATAGTGCCTTTCACATCCTCAGGATATCCCAAAGTGCTTCACAGCCCATGAGTTCTTTTGAAATATAGTCACTGTTATGTAGACAAACTCGACACACAATTTGTAAACAGCAGGTTTCCACAAACAGCAATGAGATAAATGACCAATTAATCTGTTTTGGTGATGCCATGGGATCTTTTGCATTCAGCTGAATGCAAATCAGACCGTGCTTCATTTTAATGTCTTATCTGAAAGACAGCACTTCCAACAATGCAGCACTGCCTGAATACTGCACTGAAATGTTAGGTTTGTTTATGTGCTGACGTTCTAGTAAAGAGCTTGAACCCGCAACCTTATGTCTCAGAGCCAAGAGTGTTACCACTGAACCAAGCTAACAGACATCTATATTATGGCTGAAATTTCCTCACTCTAGTTTAAGTTGTAAATATGTCTTTGCATTTGCCTATCGCTCCAACAGGAAGTTACACGTCAGTTTCCTGTAGAGCTGATATGCTTACACTGGAATGTAAATAATGACTTGGAACACATATTTTCAGTGTAGCCAATTGGGGCATGAGGAAATTTGTGGCAGCAGTATAAAAGTGCCATTCATATGACATTCCTCAGTAGGAGGCTTGGAAGTAAGTGTCAGATACTGCGTCACGCTTATCTTTTTAAAATTTCTACATTGTGTTTTTAGTGTCTCAACAGCGTTTTCTTTTATCCTTTCACAGAAAGATGACAACCCCAGTGCAACCTGTGCCTGCTAGGCAGAAAACCAAGGCAGCCAGGAGGAGGAGCTGCAACCTCTCTGATGAAGACCCGCAAACCCTTTTGGGGAGACTGAAGCAAGCAGAGACCAACATTCTTGGTAGCAGGACAGCCAAGCCATGGCACATGCAGGGAGGTAGCACTGGCACTGCCAACTCTCTCACTTTCAGGACCCCAAAACAATGGAGAAAGTTGTTCAATGACTTGACCAGAGCTGGCAAGGTAAGGCACTCATCATGCTCTCACTTTCTTCCTTACCCACCCTGGGGAGGATTTGCCAAAAGTGGAGGGGGGGCGGGGCGGGCGCAGGTATCTGTTCTGGGGAGAATACAGTTGATGAGATCTGCACTGCTGCCTGTTAAATCTGCACCAGTGGGCTAACTGTTTCTGCAGGCTACTTTCTTGGAGGTGAGCATATGCATTATTAGTGCTCACCTCACTCGTGGCTCTGTACTAGAAATGGAAAAGAAGTCTGCAGTTGAGGATTGGCCAGACAAACTTGCAACAACCCATAACCTCCCTTGAAAAGGCACAACTGCGTGTGAAAGCACCCCATAAAATGTATGCAACCAGGAGCCTCTCAGACCACCTCCCTTTCCTAGAGCAGCTCATCCAGCTTTGTTTCCCACCAAACCCTGTATCCGGTGGCCACCACTGCTGCTGCCTCTGGCGTACCTGGCCATCTGAATCCCAATGCGCCCGCTCACTCGCCTGTTTCTAAAGCGCCCATTCACACAAGCCTCACTGCTGCTGCCTCTCCTTGTCTGAGGTTGCAGAGACAAACCGAAAAAAAGAGGCAACAACAGGAGAGAAGGAGCAAAGAAGTGAGTGAGAAAATCCGGAGCTAGACAAGAGAGAGAAGTGGAAGAGAGAGGCAGATCCACAGGAGGAGAGAGAAATGAAAGGGGTGCAAATAGCATGATGCAACAATTCCAAAATGTGCAAAATAGATAGGGAAGTGATGCTTAATCATAGCTCTGCCTGATTTGATCATGTGCAGCCCACTCATTAATAGTTGCGCAAGTAGCCATTCCACTGCTCCAAAATTTTGGATGCACCTGATGGAACGCAAATGAAGTGGCACTGCTGCCTTTGGAGGTGGCAGGACCCACCTAAAGAGGGAGTTTTAATTGGTGCATCTGGAAGCAGTAGCAATACAAGCGTTGCCACCAGGGGCCCAGGTGCCATGTTATTTTGGCCACTGTCTGCGATGAGCTCCTGTCCATGTTAAGTGTACGGTTTTCCCGTCGCTCACCTGCATCAAACAACTGTCACCACTGTTGTCTGGTGGCTAGAGAAAAAAAGATAGCTCACAAACAATCAGTTGCGCTCAACCTTACATATTACACAGCAACAGGAGCCTAGTGTTCTCGTTCCAAGATCGCCCAAATTAGTCCACTGCCTGGCTTGCAATCTATTTCTCATGTTGTAGCACTTGAGCAATATTGTTCTCTGAAAGTTTCACTGGTTTCTTGTGACTTATTAATTTTGTGCAATAAATTAAAACTTTCTCTGTGTGTCATGCACCTAGAAAACAACTCCAGGTTTACATATTTCAGTGACTTCGCAATCTGTCTCACGCTTGTGCTCATGAAATCTCACTCCTCATAATTCACGTAGGTTGAAAGCTGTGATTAGGTGGCATAATGCAGTGCATTTCGTTATATGGTGGGTGGACGTATCAGCAAATAGTTTGAATGGAAATAAAATCCCAAAGGTGAAGCAATTTCTTTCACTTTCTCTCTTTAATTTATTTTATATCTCATTACTTTAGCTTCTGCTTATTCCTCTGGCCCAATCACATAATGACAATCATTCTCGTTTTATCTGTTTCACTGCCTAAACAGCATCAACCTTTGCAGATCAACTGGTAGCTTTTACATAGTTTGCTTATAACTCTAATGATAAACTGTGGAAGTCAAAATAGACAACACTGAATGCATTGACTGGTGCAATAAGTAGCAATGAAGAGAAAGTTAGAGTATTGTGGCAATTTTAAAGACAATTTTAAGAGATGTGGGGAACAATATACATATTCCTTTGAGGAGTGAAGAGAAACATAGCAAGACCTAGACTATTATAGCTAAACAAGGAGATAAAAGTTAACCTCAAGATCAAACAGAAATCTTTGTTTAATTGCAGGAATATTCTGCACTTTTGCTTGATTAACTTTGGAGATCGAGGAGTAATTACCCAGGACTTCCCTTCAGAATATTAAATACGTGGAGAAGAGTTCATGATGGGCTGGGTGGTCTGTGGAGGAGTAGGCATTAGTGCTTCTGTTCTTTTTCCATGCTTTTTAATGTATTAGATGATCTTGTTAAAACCTTTAGTATATATTGTACAGGCTGTTAGTCAGTTACTGCTACAAAACCTTTGAAAGAGGTTATCAACTTGTGGCTCGGGTGTTGTGGATTGGCCGCCAATTATAGAAACTGTCTGACTTTAACATAGAATTACATAGTTTTTCATGAATTACGTAATTATAAAATTCCAAGTCGGAGACCTTGTTTAGACTTAGTGATGAGATCCGCATTTCTTGGGTACAAAATTATGTATCAAGACAATCGTGCCCCTCCTAACCAGAACTGACATTTTCTGACCTCGGATGACTATAATTATCCATTATAACAAGCAGCCAATCCACGATTTACACCTGGGCAGAATGTTGAAAATCTCCCGCCACACTGTTTAGCACCAGCTTTCTGGCCATTTTTATGAATCATATTTTATATCCAATACCCCAAGAAAGAACTGTCCTGTTGGGCAAGCTTGTGGGAGTGGCTTAGGGAAAAAGATTGCGATCCAGGCTAACCTGACTAAGGTGCATTCATATGCAAACGGCCATCTCACACTACGTCATCACCATCTAACATGATTACTGGGAACAATACCCCGAGAGATATCTCAGAGACACTATCAATAAAACACAGTCCCAACCGAAACTGTGGAAGGCAGGAGATGGCCAGACCATTGTCTTCCAGGAGATAAGCCAGTTAAGTCGATTTGAGATTGAAATCCATTACCTGCTAATGGGGGCCATCAACTCAGGAAATGACAGACATCTAGTATCATTTTTCACAAAGATTTCAAAGGTCACGAGTCACTCCAGGCCACAGGGGGGGTCCAGACAGATTACTTGAGTCAATACGTCGATCAGTATTGGCGGGAGGAAAAGGCGATGGATTTTGGGTATATCAGGAGCTGTTAAAGGGCTGTTTTCTTCTCCTCGGCATCAGTCTACAGCGAGCCTCCCGAGTGAGGCTCGGCTCGACGGAACACCGCAAGAAGCTGAGCGCTGCTCTTCATCCCTCATCAACGGACCTCGACTCAAACTGGAACTTGGATACTGCGTCGGCAGTACGGAACCAGGAGCAAGATGTACAGGAAAAAGCTGCAAGCAAGACAACGGGCATTTGGAGTGAGCATATTGCCTGCGCTTACACATCCACAATACCACTTAGCTGTGTGAGGGGGTGATTGTAAGTTCCAACCAAACCTTAGAGGGGTTCAGTGCTGGGGTTCTGTGTTAGTTTATTTCACGGGAGGGTTCTTTTATTAGACCGTGGTAATTTAAACATAGAAAACATAGAAATATAGAAGATAGGAGCAGGAGTAGGCCATTCGGCTCCTGGAGCCTGCTCCGACATTCAATGAGATCATGGCTGATCATCCAAATTCAGTACCCTGTCCCTGCCTTCTCCCCATATCCCTTGATCCCTTTAGCCTTAAGAAATATATCTAACTCCTTCTTGAATATATTTAATGAATTGGCCTCCACTGCCTTCTGTGGTATAGAATTCCACAGGCTCACCACTCTCTGGGTGAAGAAATTCCTCCTCATCTCTGTCCTAAATGGCTTACCCCTTATCCTTAGACTGTGACCCCTGGTTCTGGACTCCCCGGCCATCGGGAATATCCTTCCTGCATCTAGTCTGTCTAGTCCTGTTAGAATTTTATAAGTTTCAATGAGCACTGTATGGCTTGTTGTACAAGCCAGGGTTGTATTGTTTTGTACTGTTACGAGTGTTATTGTTAAATCCCATTAAACACAATACAGTTGAGCTTAAATGGGTGTCCGAGTCTGATCTGTTCCATATAATCCCTATCGTCCAGAACTTGTAGTAAGAGGTGTGTTTTCGGTGCGCCTGAGAAAACCACTTACAACTGTCAGTAATTCAATGAAAGAGATTTGTTCACACTTGGAGCTTTACTTTCCTTTTACGTGAATGTGCCATTGCATTTGTTTTCATGTTTTTAGATGTTAAAGTCCACCACCCCCCAAAAATGATCTGTCAGCACGTGATCCCACGCGCCAGTGGCAACCTTTACCACAAATTGTGTTGGATGGTTCTGTGATAAGTGAGCTCCATAGTATTAAATCATTTACATCATCATGTCAGAGATCATATTTTACCAATTAACATGGGAGAACTCTATGCATGAAACAAGCATTTTGTTAGAATTTGAATTGGTAACAAGGATTATACGAATGATGTTACAGATCAACTGTTGGAATTTTCACTTTTACAGTACAAGGTATCTCACTAAACATTATCTTGCTGATTTATTAATATCTTCTGGTAAACCTTTTAAAGACAATGACATGCCAGCAACTTCAAAAATTCCAAGCAGGAGACCTTGTTTAGACTTAAGATGATATCCATGGTGTGGAGATGCCGGAGTTGGACTGGGGTGGACAAATGTAAGAAGTCACACAACACCAGGTTATAGTCCAACAGCTTTATTTGAAACCACAAGCTTTCGGAGCGCTGCTCCTTCGTCAGGTGAAGTGGAGAAATGCATAAAGACACAAGTCAGAGAATCATGTCAGATGTTTACAGGTAATGTTTCCAACTGCCATTTATCACACCTCGGCAGAGAGATAATCACAGCAATCAAAGGTGTGAATGGTGTCCAAACAGGTCAGTCAGGAAAACATTACATCAAAGAACAATAAGGTGGGGGTCACAAGGGGGCAAATATTGCAGATGCTGGGGTCTGTATGAAAAACAAAAAAACAGACAAAAAACGTTTTTTTTGCTGGAAATCACAGCAGGTCTGGCCGCATCTGTGTAGAGAGAGCAAGCCAATGTCGACTCGAGTCTGGATGACCCTGCGTCAGGTGGGGTTACATGTAGCGTGACATGAACCCAAGATCTCGGTTGAGGCCGTCCTCATGGGTGCGGAACTTGGCTATCAGTTTCTGCTCGATGATTTTGCGTTGTCGTGTGTCTCAAAGGCCGCCTTGGAGAATGCTTACCCGAAGATCGGAGGCTGAATGTCCTTGACTGCTGAAGTGTTCCCCGACTGGGAGGGAACACTCCTGCCTGGTGATTGTTGCGCATTTCTTGGGTACAGAATTGTGCATCAAAAGAATCATGCCACTCCTAACCAGAAGTGACATTTTCTGACCTCAGATAATATGCTTCATGAATAATGAGTAGCGAGAATGTTTGCTGTTGCTCAGAGTGCTGGAGTAGGGGACAAAATCGTGAGGAGGCACTCAATTCAGAGCCCCTCAGTGCAGTCATTGTTTGCAATGAGACTAATACCACTTTCAGAAGCACTTTATTCTGAACAGCCTATTTTTGAAATGATCGGCCATTATTTTCACTAATTGTATTAGGAATTCCCAGCTTGTTTGCTGCCTCTGTCTGTAATATAATTGGGGGCATTGTGGTACTCTGCTGTACTTGGTGTGTTCTACATGCTGACACTGCAGAAGATGAGACACAGACTGCTGTGTAACAGGCTGGCCTGAGCTGTGGTATGCATTCTCTGCAACAACAAAAAATTCACAGTTCATTTTGATGGTTAAGAGAATTTTTGTCAGGCTTTATTTTAAGTATATTTTATTATGAACTTTTCAGGACTGGTTAATAAAATGAAAATAATCAAATTATAAGGACATTGGATCCCCACAACCGACACTGTGCTGCCTGAATGCTGTATTGATATCAGCAAATAGTGATGGTATTTGCCTGTTTGATTATGATGCCTTACCAGCATATGTGCCTGTTTGATTATTTATGCCTTACCAGCAGAGGGCATGTGAGAGAGGGAGTTTAGTTTTAGTTTTGTTTTAGATGGATCTCTAACATGGTGTCTCCTGTAATGCTGTTAACTGAGTTGAACATACTTTAGATTAAAAGACATTCTCTTTCATCAATGTGTCGTCATTGAACCCACATAGAAATCAATACAAGGTGTCAGAAGTGATTGAAAGAGATGAAGAGGAAAAATCTGAAGTTAAATCAGCTCTCCACATATTAGCAAGCCAAAAGAGAACATCGTTACTTACCTTTGGAGAATAGCTAACGAAGTGAAAAATGGAAGGATTACATCCACCGGCGAAGCTTCAGTTGACAGGTAATGTGGCTGAAAATTGGAGGAGGTTCAAACAACGTTTGGAGTTGTATTTAGCGGCAATCGGAGCTGATGAGAAAAGTGATAAAATGAAAGCATCAGTGTTCTGACATGTCGTAGGTGATGAAGCGCTGGAGGTGTATAATAACTTCACATTCGCTGCTGATGGAGACAAAATGAAGCTAGATAAAATAATGGAACAGTTTGAGGCCCACTGCATACCTAAATGTAACGTGACGTTTGAGAGGCACAGATTTTTCACGTGTACAGAAAACGGGAGAGACTATGGATCAGTATGTGACTGAACTGAGAAACAGAAGCAAATTGTGTGAATTTGGGGGACTGACAGACTCGCTGATAAAAGACAGACTGGTGTGTGGTATTCCAGATAATGGTCTAAGGGAAAGACTGCTAAGAGAGCAAGATCTAGACCTGGGAAAAGCCATAGCACTGTGTAGGGCTACAGAGACTGTGAAGCCGCAGGCAAAGGAGCTGTTCAGTGACAGTAGCTGCAACGTGGATGCAGTGAGAAAGAACGGACACAAACCGTTTAACAAAAAGAGCGCCAATGTGAAAAAAGAGGCATGGCCAGCGAACGAAATTAAAGGGACAATCGAAAGTCATGTAATCGATGCGGTACACAGCATCCACCAAAAAAGTGTCCAGCATATGGTAAAAAATGCAATAGTTGCAACAAAAACAACCATTATGCCCGTTGCTGTAAGAACCAAGCGCAACAAAGCAAGGTCCATGCAGTAGATGAAAGTGAGATAGAAGAGTTCTATGTGGATGTCGTGTCTGAAAACAAAAAAGAAAAAAGAGACTGGATGTTGACACTAAAAGTGAATGACATACACATTCCATTTAAATTGGATACTGGAGCACAAGTTAATGTGATATCAGAGACTGATTTTAAGAAAATTAGACCCAGACGAGAGATACATGGAATAAAAGTGAAAGTGACAGGATACTCAGGTACTAATATACCAGTGAAAGGAAGATGCATTGTCAAAGTGACACACAAGGACAGAGAGCACACGTTAGCATTAATCGTGGTGCCAAAGGATGTGCAGGCCATACTAGACTTAATAGCCTGTGAGAGACTGAACCTGGTAAAGAGAGTCCTCGTTGTGGAAAGCAAAGGAGAGACAGTCTATGATGAACTCATGAAAGAGTACAATGACCTATTTCAGGGTCTAGGCTGCCTTCCAGGAGAACACACGATCAGAGTAGATAAAAGTATGCCAACGGTCATACATCCATGCAGAAAAGTTCCGTTTGCTCTTCAAAAGCAACTGAAGGCAGAGTTGGACAGGATGGAAAGCCTGAACGTGATTCAGAAGATAGATGAGCCAACTGAGTGGGTGAGTTCCCTCGTCATTGTGGACAAAAAGAATGGAAAGCTCAGAATTTGCCTGGATACAAGAGATCTAAACAGAGCAATAAAGAGAGAGCACTTCAAGCTTCCTACACATGAGGAAATCATGTCACAGTTTGCAAATGCAAAGTATTTCAGCAAGTTAGATGCATCATCAGGATTTTGGCAGATGAAACTGGATGAAGCAAGTTCAAGACTGTGCACGTTCAACAGTCCATTTGGCAGATACAGATTCCTAAGGTTACCATTTGGCATTGCCTCAGCTCCAGAAGTGTATCACAAAACTATCCATATGATCTATGAGCACCTGGAGGGAGTTGATACATCAATGGATGACATCATAGTATGGGGAACCACGAGAACTGAGCATGACGAGAGACTGAAAAAAGTGCTGGAAGCAACAAGGAAAACAAACCTGAAGCTGAATAGAGAGAAATGCCAGCTCGGGGTGACAGAACTGACATTCGTGGGAGATATCCTTAGCGGTGAGGGCATCAGACCAGATCCCAGAAAGGTGTCCGCCATTGAGAATATGCCAAAGCCACAATGCAAAAAGGACGTGCAGAGATTTAATGGAATGATCAACTACATGGGGAAATTCATATCCAACCTCTCAGAAAAGATGGCGCCACTGAGAAGACTAACTGAAAAGAACATAGAATGGGAATGGAATCATGAGCATGAGAAGTCATGGAGTGATCTAAAGAAACTGCTCACAGAGGAACCAGTTCTGAGGTTTTATGACCCAGCGAGACCCATCAAGATATCATCAGATGCATCACAGAGTGGGCTCGGTGCCATTCTTCTGCAAAAATATGACTACTGGCAACCTATTGCATATGCATCGCACTCAATGACAGACGCGGAGACGCGATATGCTCAAATAGAAAAGGAGCTGCTCAGCATCACATACGCCTGTGAAAGATTTCACCAGTTTGTGTCAGGACAAGCAATCAGTGTAGAGACTGACCATAAACCCTTGATTGCATTGTTCCAAATGCCACTAAATAGCTGTCCGCTTAGAATACAAAGAATGATGATCAGGCTGCAACACTATACACTGAATGTTGCGTACACACCGGGTAAGCTGATGTATACAGCAGACACGTAGTCCAGAGCTGTAGACCCAAGAGAGCCCGCAAACACCAAAATGGATGAAAAAGTGAACGCCTACGTGGACATGATCACAAGTGCACTGCCCATAGCAGATGCAAAAATGGAGCTCATAAAGACTGAGACAAACAAAGATGAAACAATGAGACGACTGAGGAAAAGCATCTTGGATGGATGGCCCAACATGAAGCAAGACTGCTCACCTGACATGGCAGAGTACTGGAACTGCAGGGCGGAACTATCACTGGTCGAAGACATCATCTACAAAGGAAGTAAAATAGTTATCCCAAAGAGTCTGAGAAAAGAGATGCTAAAAAGGATCCATGGAGGACATCTGGGAATCGAAAAGTGTAAGAAAAGAGCACGAGAAGTGATGTATTGGCCACGAATCAACCAAGATGTGACAAATCAGGTGTCAAACTGCACAATATGCCTGAAATATCGAGCAAGCAATCCGGTCGAACCACTAAAGCCACACCCAGCGCCAGACAGACCTTACCAGAAGGTAGGCGCTGACCTATTCGTATGTCAAGGGAAGGACTATCTTGTAGTCACAGACTATTACTCCCTGTATCCAGAAGTTTGTAGACTGCACACCACCACTGCAGATGCTGTGATAACATGTATGAAAGCCATATTCTCCAGACATGGCGTGGCAAGCGAGGTCTTCACAGACAACGGACCTCAGTTTTACAATGCAAGTTTCCGACACTTTGCCAAAGAGTGGGACTTTGTCCACACAACGTCAAGTCCTCACTTTCCACAGTCCAATGGACTAGTGGAAAAATCGGTCCAGACAGTGAAAAGACTGATGTACAAGGCAAGAGACAGTGGAACTGACTTCTACCAGAGCATGCTTGTATACCGCACAACGCCGCTCGAGTGTGGTATGTCACCAGCCCAACTCCTTATGGGACGTCTGCTAAGGTCAAACCTACCCATCCCGGAGAACCTCCTGAAAACAAAAGAGGGGGAGAAAGTGAGGAAGTTCAAAGAGCAACAGAAAGAAAAGCAAAAGTACTACTATGCCAGAGGAACACAAAACCTACCTGAACTCCACACTGGTGACCAAGTAAGGTTCAAAGACAAAACAAACATATGGACTCAGAAGGGAACTGTCCTGAGTGAAGTCCAACCAAGATCATACACCATTCAGACAGACGAGGGTGCTGTTCTGCGAAGAAATCGTCGAGATCTTCTCATGGGACCAGCCACAGCAAGTCAAAAGACTGATACTGTTGAACAACCTGATCACACAGCTGAGAAACCATCATCTGAGGCAACAACTCAGATTCAAGGACAATCAATCAGAAAATCCTCAAGACATGTGAAGCCTCCTGAGAGACTCATTGAGCAAGTTTAAGGACTCTTGTTATAGAAGGAAGTAATGTTATCTTATTCTCTCTTCAAGTTCTAGTGTATTTTCATATTTCATGTGAACACACAAAACAAGGTTAAAAAAACCTTGATAATGATAATGTAAGTTCATTAAGTGTTACAGTTAAAATGCAGAGTAATACAAAGAAAACATGTTGTTAGTTAAAAGTAAAATACTTTTGTTTTAAGAAAGGGAGATGTAATGATATCAGCAAATAGTGATGGTATTTGCCTGTTTGATTATTTATGCCTTACCAGCAGAGGGCATGTGAGAGAGGGAGTTTAGTTTTAGTTTCATTTTAGATGGATCTCTAACATGGTGTCTCCTGTAATGCTGTTAACTCAGATGAACGAACTTTAGATTAAAAGACATTCTCTTTCATCAATGTGTCGTCATTGAACCCACATACAAATCAATACAAATGCTTCATCAAACCATTGATAAACCAGAACCTGCTCCAACTTAACATCAGCAAGATCTAAGCCAGGCTGGTTGGCCTCTAGTTCCCAACTCCATTTCCCCTCTGCTTGATCAGGCTGAACCTGACAGCAAATTTGGAGTCTTGTTGGACTGTGAGCCAATCAAACTCTGAATCCTATTTGACTCAAATCCTATGTGCTCTCTGTTGTGTATGTACCTTTAAGGGAATAACTGGTCTCAGACTGCAGTACCGGCAGTGACCACCCCTGTATAAAAGGCGCTAGCAAGCTTCTGTAGTTTTAGTTTCCCGATTGTCTCCATTCAGTAAAGACTTGTTATAATCAACTCCTGCTGTCCGTGTCTCAATTATACGTGGACATAATATTGGCGACGAGCAGATACGAACTTACCTACAGTCTGCACCACCTCATGGGATCCATTCCTGAAGCGAAGTGAGCAGAGGTCGAGGCCAGAAGGAAGAAAGAAGCAGTAGAAACGGGCGTCGACCATGGGCATCCGCCCCTGAGTCAGCGGAGTTGAAGATTACAGGAGAAGCTGTCGAGAGCGAGGCCTGGTTCCTGTCGACGGTGCTTCAGCTAATCGGGCTGGTGGCAGCTAGTACACTGATCCTTCCTGGGCTGCGGTGGTCGAGAACTCGAGCGGATGGCTTGCAACGGGGCCGAGCAGTGTTGTCGGGAAGAGGAGAGAGAGAGGGTGGAGCACACAGGGCACGGCCAGTGCTACGAAGCCGGGCAGCATACAGACCCGAGAAGAGGGAGGCAAGAGTCCCACAGGGTTGTTCCAAGATGGGAAAATAATAAAAAAACAAAAAAATAAAAGAAATATTATACGCGCAGAAAACCGCGAGGAGCTGCAGGTTGCAACAGAAACCGCGGAAAGCAGCGCTAGCAACAGCGGGGAAGAAGGCAAAGCGTGGGAGGCACCATCTTAATCCAGTGGGGAAGAAGGCTAAGCACAGAAGGCGCCATCTTAATCAGCAGGGAAGAAGGCAAAGCGCGGGAGGCGCCATTTTGTTAAATCGGGGAAGAAGGCAAAGCGCGGGAGGCGCCATTTTAGATTTTCAAGATGCCGAAGACTGGCTGTATCACTGCCTTTGATAATGCAATAGAGGACTGGACCACGTATGTGGAAACAGTCGAGGTATATTGCGAGGCAAACAAAATAGCCAATGAGAAAAAGGCATCGGTATTGCTAAACTTAATGGGCGCTAGAACGTACGGCCTATTGCGGGACCTGACTACTCCAGCCAAACCGAAGGCGAAGAGTTTTAACGAAATTGTTGCTATCCTACAGGAACACCTAAACCCTGCACCGCTGCTGATAGCAGAAAGATTTAAATTCCACAGGAGAACTCAGCATAAAGATGAGAGCAATGCTGAGTACCTTACGGAACTACGCAAGCTATCAAAGCACTGCCAGTTTGGAGCAGGACTGGCAGATACCCTACGGGACAAATTTGTCTGTGAAGGAACACAGAAGAAGTTACTCTCAGAGAAAGAGCTGACACTAGATAAGGCTTTCAGCATGGCAGTATCGTACGAAGCAGCAGCCAGGGGAGCTGCGGAAATACAACAAAAGCCACAGGAATACGGCACCCACGAAATGACACGGGGATTTGCAAAATATTATCGCTGCGGCAGAACTAACCATGACCAGAAGGACTGCTGGTCCAAGGACAAAATATGCAGGCAATGCGGAAAGATGGGACACATTGCACGAGTTTGCAGGTCTGGGAAGAAGACCAATGACAAAAAAAGGCTACTAAGGAACCGTACAAGAAAGTACAAAAGATGATGGACAGTAGTTCCGAAGACCAGATGAGCGATAGTGAATCCGGGAACAAGAGACTAAGCTGTCTCAAACTTCACAATGTAATTGGAAAAGCGGATCACCAAACCATTTGGGTCACCCTCACGATAGCAGGGTCCCAAGTTAAAATGGAATTGGATACAGGATCAGCACTAATCGTCATGAATCGACGAGACTACGAGCGGCTATTCTCACACATACCCTTGAGAGAGACATCCATCGTCTTGACAACGTATACGGGGCATAAAGTATACCCCAGAGGAAAAATAAGGGTGCCTGTCGAATGCAACAGCAAGAAAATACGGAAATTGTATCTCTACATACTGCAAAATGGTGGACCACCGTTATTGGGACATGAATGGATCAGAAAGATAAGCTTAGATTGGCACTCCATTCATGCAATGACGATGGATGGTAAAAAAGATGAAGACATCACTCCTGGACGATTGTCAACAATCTTAGCTAACGCCAAAGAGGTATTTCAACAAGAACTGGGCACTCTTAAAGGCGTAACCACCTCGATAAAAATAGAAGAGAATGCAATTCCCAAGTTTTTCAAAGCAAGACCGGTACCATATGCAATTCGCCCAGCCGTCGAGGCAGAGCTGGAGAATCTGGAGAAGGCAGGCGTGTTGTCTAATGTAGACTGGAGCGAGTGGGCGACACCCATCGTTCCTGTCATGAAGAAAACGTTAAGCAATAAGTCTGAGGAGCCAAGGAAGGTTCGCATCTGTGGGGACTTCAAGGTGACGGTGAACCCAGTCCTTCACACAGTACAATATCCTCTTCCAAGGATAGAAGATATCTTCGCCTCACTATCTGGAGGGAAGCGTTTTACAAAAATTGACCTAGCACAAGCGTATTTGCAGATGGAGGTTGAAGAATCCTTTAGGAAGTATCTCACGATAAACACTCACAAGGGTCTTTACCAGTATCATCGATTGGTATTCGGAGTAGCATCAGCTCCGGCGATATGGCAAAGAGCGATGGAACAAGTCCTGCAAGGGATTCCGGGGACTCAGTGTTACTTGGATGACATCCTAGTGACAGGTGAAGATGACAGTGAACACCTTAACAACCTAGAACAGGTGCTCACTAGACTACGGGAACATGGGCTACGAGCCAACCGCCCCAAGTGCGAGTTTTTTAAGAAACAGATATCGTATTGTGGCCACGTGATTGATGAAGAGGGGTTACATAAGTCCCCTGACAAAATTGAAGCGGTTGTTAAGGCCCCAGCGCCTGAAAATGTGTCGCAACTGAGGTCATTCCTCGGATTGGTGAATTACTACCGTAAGTTTTTACCGAATTTGTCCACAATTCTGCACCCACTGAACGCCCTACTACGAACGGGAGTAGCATGGAAATGGAGCAATGACTCTAAGCGGGACTTTCAGAAGAGTAAGGACTTAATCACTTCAAGAGAAGTATTGGCTCACGACAACCCATCACTACCGATAAGACTGGCGTGTGATGCGTCTCCCTACAGCATTGGGGCGGTACTGTCCATCAAATTCCTTGATGGTTTAGAGAGGCCGATAGCTTTTGCGTCACGCTCGTTAACTTCAGCCGAGCGTAACTATGCCCAGATTGACAGAGAGGCCCTCAGCCTAGTGTGGGGGGTGAAGAAGTTCAATCACTACCTGCACGGTCAAAAATTTACTCTACTAACTGATCATCAACCTCTTGTCTCCATTTTCAACCCTCAGAAGGGCATACCGATAATGACGGTACAACGGCTACAGAGGTGGTCCCTTTTCCTAGGGGCACACCAATATGACATCGAGTACAAAGGAACTAAACAGCATGGGAATGCTGATGGATTGTCGCGCCTACCGTTGCCGACGGTGGAAGAAGAACTTGCAGTGGATCCAATGGAGATATTCCACTCGACCATAGTCGAATGTCTCCCTGTGACGAATGCAAACATAGAAAAGGAAACACGAAATGACCCGACACTATCCCGGGTCTATGATTTAACGGTGAAGGGATGGCCAGCACATGGCGAACCAGTGCTGCCAGCATTCTCGCCAAGAAGAGAACAGCTGTCAGTGTGCAGAGGAACCTTGATGTGTGGATCCAGAGTAGTAATTCCACCCAAATTGAAGGAGAGAGTGCTTAATTAGCTTCATGAGGGTCATCTGGGAGGGGTTAAAATGAACAACTTAGCCAGAGCGTTTGTGTGGTGGCCGGGAATCGATAGAGAAATCGAAGAGATGACCAAGAGCTGTACAGGATGCCAGAAGGTCCAAAACGCCCCACCACAAGCCCCTCTACATCCATGGGAGTGGCCCTCATCTCCATGGCAAAGGGTGCACATTGATTTTGCTGGTCCCTTCATGGACTCGATGTTTTTAATTGCGGTGGATGCACATTCAAAGTGGCCAGAGGTAATAAAAATGTCCTCAACCACCACAGAAAAAACTATCACAGTCTTACAAACCATATTTGCCAGGAATGGGCTGCCTGAACAGATTTGCTCTGACAATGGACCACAGTTTGTGTCTGAAGAGTTCCGGAGGTTCTTAAAGAACAATGGTGTTAAGCATTACACATCCGCCCCATATCATCCAGCCACTAATGGATTGGCCGAGAGGTTTGTTCAAACATTCAAGAAGGCTTTCAAGGCAATGTGTAATGAAGATATACCCCTACAACACAAGGTGGACAACTTCTTGTTTGCCTACCGGAATGCGACACATGCGGTTACCAACCAAACTCCAGCCATGATGTTCTTCAATCGAAGACTACGATGTCGCTTGGATTTGGTTAAGCCAAACGTCCGAAGAGAGGTGGAGAACAGGCAGTTTCAGAATATGAATGAAAAGCCGACCAGGAGTTTTAAGATAGGTCAACCAGTTTTGGCCCGGGACTACCGCACGGAGAAATGGCAGCCAGGAACGATTTGTACACGGCAAGGACCTCTCATTTATACCATGGACATTGGCGAGAGCATTGTAAGACGCCATACTGACCAGATTCTAGAGTCACTGGAAAACGCGAACTCCACACCACGATCTGATACACCTGGCGATGAAACCGACGTACCAATTGCATCTACCGCAGAATCGGTGATATTGGAAGCAGATGAACCAAACAACGACATTGATCCAGACTCAACCTTGCCAGAAGAACCTGATACCCCAAAGAGGCGTTATCCAGACAGAATCAGGAAGCCTCCTCAAAGACTGAACTTATAATTGCTTAACCTCAACCAATGTATCTAGCAACCGTAATTGTGATTGTAATTAGTTATCATTTAGTTGTTAAATGAATGTTATGTACTGTTTATCTAAAAGGGGAGGAATTGTTGTGTATGTACCTTTAAGGGAATAACTGGTCTCAGACTGCAATACCGGCAGTGACCACCCCTGTATAAAAGGCACTAGCAAGCTTCTGTAGTTTTAGTTTCCCGATTGTCTCCATTCAGTAAAGACTTGTTATAATCAACTCCTGCTGTCCGTGTCTCAATTATACGCGGACATAATACTCTCCATTATCAAGATTGTCTATTTCTGCCTCTATCATAACCTCACCCCCTGCTGTGGGAATCTTCATCCATACCTTCATGAGCTCCAGGCTTGATTTTTCAAATCCTTTCCTTACTGACCTCCCATGCTCCATCCTAAGTAAATGCCAATTCATCTAAAACACTACCATTCATGTCCTCTGTGCCACAATATATTTTGCTCTCCTATCACTCCTGTCCCCACCAACCTCCATTAGATCTCATTCCCCCAAATGCATTAAATTCAAATCCTTGTTTATAAGTCCATCTGTGACCTCGCCCCATCCTACCTTTGCAACCTTCTCCAACCCTATATGCCATTGTGCACCATCCACTCTTCTTCTGACTTTAATCTAATTTTTGTGGTCTTCCCACTATTTAACCATGTGGGCAGAGACTTCTGCCTTCTGGGCCCCATACTTTGTAATTCTCCCCCCTGAACCTCCTCTGCCTCGCTGCCCCTCTCCTCATCTTCAAATGCCTACTCAAAATCAACTTTCATCCATGCCTTTGCTCACCTCCCCTAACATTTCTCCTGTTACTGCTTGGTATGTATCCTGTCCCTGAGAAGAGCCTTGGGATGTTCACTATGTTAAAGGTGCTTTAGAAATGCAAATTGCTGTATCAAATAAGAATGGAATGTTGGTTTTCTGTCATTCCTAACGGAATCTGACACTATTTTTGCAAACTTTTTCTATGTCTGTGCTTTGATGTTTTGTTTGGCATACAAAAAATAAAAAAATAAATTATTTATAACAGTGCTATATGCCATGCAACAACTGTTACTTGGAACTTCAGTGTACCACTGACTGGTAGAGAAGGGGCTTGTGCCTGTGATGCTCCAAATAATGAGTCTCTGAGCTTTGTTATGCTACTGTGGTAAGATACTGAACAAAGACCAAATGTTTCCTCTCAGACAAGTAGGGAGAAAAAATATGAACAAAGATGCAACCTTGGTCAAACTCCTTTCATTCCTAGCTGCCAAACTCAAGGTTTGCTTGAACAGAGCACTTGCCTGCCCTCTCGGTTGAGTGTAGTGCAGGGAGACCCAACTACAGGAAAAAGTACCTTTCAGAAGAACTATGTGCATGATGCTCACGTACCTGAAAACTAACCGAGGAATATGGCTGATGTCAATTTTCTTAAGGTGGTTCTTGGGTTCTTGTGGCACATATGTTAGATGTCCTGGAGGTCCAGTGTGTTTTGTGTGAAAGAAAAGAAAGACTTGCATTTATATAGCACCTTTGATGAGGATAAGACGTCCCAAAGCACTTTACAGCCAATGAAGTACTTTTGGAATGTAGTCACTGTGGTAATGTAAGAAATGCGGCAGCCAATTAGCGCACAGCAAGCTCCCACAAACAGAAATCTGATAATGACCAGATAATTTGTTTTATCTAATGATGTTGGTTGAGGGATAAATATTGGCCAGGGAACTGGGGAGAACTCCCCTGCTCTTCTTTGAATAGTGCCATGGGATCTTTTACGTCCACCTGAGATGGCTAATGAGGCCTCGGTTTAAGGTTTCTTCTGAAGACTGCACCTTTGACAGTGCACTGATGTGTCAGCCTAGATTTGGTGTTCAAGTTCCTGGTGTGGGACTTGAAACCACAATCTTCTGACTCAAAGGCGAGAGTACTACCAACTGAGTCACAACTGACACTTACTGTTCTGTATGTTCATGTTACTGTGAAATAGAGCAGCTTATCAATTCAAATCAAGTCTCATCTTGCCAAGTGCATTCTTAGTCCACCATCAGAGATATGAAATTAGTACACATGCGAAAGACACGAATACCCGGCCCAGGTCACAGGGGAGGACTTTTCTTACATCCCAGGTAAATTCTCATTCAAGTAGATAAAGTGCAGTGTGAGTCAACTTCCATAAAAGTAAGGTGCAGAGACCACTTACGGGAGCGACTGACGCTACTGAATCCAACAGGTATCTACGGCAGGCCCGATTTTGCAATAATACGTGATGTTAATACTAGGAAATGGAAGATATTTTTTCATTTTGAATCCAATATCAAACTTTTCCCTCCCAGGACGGATATAACGAGTTAATTGAGGTCCCTGTATTGTCAACATTATAATTTTCTCTGTATTTCATTGAATTCAAGCAGAGGTGCCAAAAAATATATTTTTGTGACTCCAATAACATATTTGCAGCATAGTTCAAAATAAGTTCAAGTGGGAAATGAGTGACGCAGTTTTTGCCAAGATTAACTTCAGACAGAGGAAAATGAACTCAGGATTAGACAATAACCGTTGTAATGTAGATGGTGTTCTCTGAGCCATACGATGCCTTATGATTTTGAATAAAGCCACAACCTGTCCTACGTATTCGTTATGGTGTCAGCTGTAGAACTCTCGCCTCTTGTGTTCGCTCTGCCTGCTTCGCTCTGGAATAAAATTAAGTTATCTCTCTTTGCATGGAGAGCCTCAGTGACCTCCCTTATGCAGCGGTGCACTGCAAACTGCGAGATGTTGCTCATATCTCCAGCAGCAGCCTGGAAGGAGCCAGACACACAAGTTCAGAGCCACAGTCACTTTCACAGCCACTGGTAATATGGTCCTTGCCCTGCTCTGAGGTTGGAGTTGTGACGGCAGCAGTTGGCAGATTTCAGTGATGACCTCCTTAGTGAAGCTCAAACATGGGTTGTCACTGAAGTTCAGGTAGGGGATCTGCTCCCTGAGCAGGAGGCCATATCCCTTGGTGGATATGGCCTCCTGCTGAGAACCCTTCTCCCCCTCCTCCTCCCTCTTCTAGCATCTTGTCCTGCTCTGCGCGGCCTCTGTTCGTTCTCCCAGTCATGCTCAATTCCAAGAGGAAGGCCTACCAGGCCACCCATGCCTGGAAGCAACTGATTTGTGCACAAACCTTTAAGTTAGCAATAAAGTATTTCAGCACCAGCCAGACCACTCCCTGTAGACAGTTGAAACTTTTAACATAAATGGAAAAGCACCCAAAATGCGTAGAATTGCAGCAACAGCAAGAAGAAATAATCCAGCAACTAACCTGTATGTTGATGATCCCTTTATATTGCGCTGGTGGGGGTCCTTCCTGCTGTTTAACATGTATTCAACTGTGGGACGTTGAGAAAGGGCATAGGCTGGAGCGTGGAGCTCCAAAATAGCAGTGCTGGCATCAAAAATTGACGTCATGATCTGCCTGTTCTGCATGGTGGATGTTAGGTGCGCGCAAACCCCTTTACCAATATGGTGTCACATCAGGAGTGTGCATGCATGCCACGGACGCCATTTTGGAGCCTTAAGGGACCTCGTAGCGCCCAAAGAAACGGCTGCTACTGAGCTGAATTTCACCCCCTTTGTATTTTATCTTTCACTGTCCACAGCAAAAGGGGAGGCCTGTCAGATAACCTACTGAGCACCTGGGCCCAGCCAGTTCCTAACAAAATAAGTGCAAGTGTTATCAATTACTAAGATAAGCCAACAAATTGCTACTTATTTACAATCTATGGGGAAACAACATCAAAGATAACTCATTAGCATCTTAACTACCTATCGTCTCAGAATCTCTCTTTAACTTGTGTGAATACACTATGGCCTAGAAATTCAGTATAGCCACTTTTGGGGCGGTAAAGTCGGGCGGCCGCTAAAGTTTGCGCCCGCCGGAAAGTGGAGGCCACTTCGCCGATATTCAGTAGCTTTGGCCAAGGAGTTTGCTCGAGCGCTAAAACTGGCGTTGCACGCCTATCTTTAGGCGCTAAGCCGGCGGTGCAGAGTGATACTGCTGAGGCCGGGCGCAGCGCAGGTGCGGTCATGTTTTGATTGACAGCAGACACCCTGGCGCCGGCCAGCTCTTAAAGGGGGAAGGGTCGACTTGGTCTGCTGCCATGCCCTGGATACTGCAGCCCTCCAGCTAGGCCTAAACACTGCTGCTGGAGAGAAATAGCACCAGCAAGGATGCAGAGGGCCCGTGAGCGAGCGCAGCACTTCTCTGCCCATGATTTAAGGGTGCTGGTTAGGGCTTTGGAGAGGAGAAGCCATATCTTGTTCCCGGACAGTGGCAAGAAGCCTCCCAAGAGGGCGTACAGGAGAGCCTGGAGGGAAATCGCCCAGAGGGTCACAGCCAACAGCGATGTCCCCAGGACTGCTGACCAATGCCGGAAAAAGTTTAACGACCTCACTCGGTTGGTCAGGGTGAGTACCCTTTCCAGTGTCCTCCTCATCCTTGCATGTGCACCTCACATTATGGGCAAAGGGACCTCAAAGGCCTAATGGCCAGCCCTCATCCAGCAGCTATGGCACTGGCATGAACATCAATTGCACTTTCTGCACTTTACACACTGGCCAAGCTATTCGACCATGGGAGGCAGTGCACACAACAACAGGGCACCACACTGGCCAAGCTATTTGACCATGGGAGGCAGTGCACACAACAACAGGGCACCACACTGGCCAAGCTATTCGACCATGGGAGGCAGTGCACACAACAACAGGGCACCACACTGTACTTAGAGGCCGTCCTTTCTCTTGCAGGCCAAGCTGGCCCAGAATCTGAAGAGCCAGACTGACACCGGGGGAGGCTGTGCCCAGTTCCAGCAGCTCAGTGACCTGGAGGAGCGCGTGGGTCGACTCATGGGTGCCCGGGTGATTGGCCCCATTGCAATTGGAGATGCCGATCCTGTGCTGGGCCCCAATGGTAAGGACATGACCGTTTGGACCTCTCTCGTTCCCCTTGCGCTTCAGATCTACATCCTTTGCCACTGTCCGACCAATGTGCAGAATGCAACCACTCATGCCTCCCTCGCTGATGCCCTGTCCTCACTCTAAAGCTACTCTTGTGCCTTCCTGCTTTCAGCTGGTGGGGAGGAGGTCCCTGAAGCTGCGAGTGTCAGTCCCTCGGAAGAGGAGGACGAGGAGGAGCAAGAGGAAGGCGGCACATCGGGGGAACCCTCATCCGCGCCAGGGGATGGCAATGGAGGGGACACGTCTTGCCTGGAGGAGAGCCAGGGGGAAGTGTTGAGGGGGGTGTAGCTCCTGTGCCCAGTGGCGTCCAGCCACGCGGGAAGGGTCGGGCAGCACAGCTGCCTTCTCCCCAGAGGGGGGAAGTGTTGCAGGGGAGTGTAGCTCCTGTGCCCAGTGGCGTCCAGCCACGCGGGAAGGGTCAGGCAGCACGGCTGCCTTCTCCCCAGAGGGGGGAAGTGTTGCAGGGGAGTGTCGCTCCTGTGCCCAGTGGCATCCTGCCACGCGGGAAGGGACGGCCAGCTCGGCGGCCTTCTCCCCAGAGGGGGGAAGTGTTGCAGGGGAGTGCAGTTGCTGGGCCCAGTGGCGTCCAGCCACGCGGGAAGGGTCGGGCAGCTCGGCGGCCTTCTCCCCAGAGGGAGAGTCCGGCCTCCAGTCCGGAGACGGTCCTCGCCCAGGAGGTGCGCCTCCTTGATCAAATGTCCGCGGACTCGGATTGTCGGCACACCGAGTTCATGGGGGTTGTGGCACGGTTGCCTGAGGCCATTGAATCCCTGGCTCATAGTGTGTCTGATTTCGCGGCAGCACAGGCCAGGGGTCTCGAACAATTTGGGGCATCACAGGACGCGAGTCGGGCACAATTCGGGGCATCACAGGACGCGAGTCGGGCTGAATTCAGGGCAGCACAGGACGCGAGTCGGGCCGAATTCAGGGCAGCACAGGACGCGAGTCGGGACGACTTCAGGGCAGCACAGGCAGCGAGTGGAGAGTTGATCAGTGGTGCCGTGCAGTCACTGGCTGGTCTGATGCGGGCACAGACCAGGGCAGTATGGGCACTCACTGCTGCAACACTCGCTGTGTCACGCACGCATCGCCAGGGCACCCGCCGCGCTGCTGCAGCACAGCGGTCTGGCCTTCACCAGATTGCTGCGCTTGCTGCAGTGCCAGCCCGGCCGAGTGCCAGTGTCTCTGGCGACCAGCGAGCACCTGGCATCAGCCAGCTTGCTCCCATTGCTGCAGCCACCACTGCCACTCCCCCAGCAAAGCTGCGACGAGCTGCTGGAGAGACTGATGCTGCCCAACCACAGCTGCAGCAGTCAGCAGCCGGCCCCTCGAGGGCCGGACCTCGTCTAGGCCGACCCCCAAGGGCATCTGCCGTCACGCAATGTGCCCCTCAGGAGCCTTCCCCCAGCCTTGCAACACCCACAGGGCCCAGGTTGAGGCGGAGCAGCAGGTCGGCCAGGGGCCGGAAAAGGCTGGACAAGGACTCGCCCTCTCTGCACACAAAGTAGAGAGTGTTGCCAAATGTTTTTTTATATGGGGGTGTTTGTGTTCTCTATGGGGGGGTTTATCTTGGTAAGGCTGTGGATGAAGGCCATTGTGTTTTTATATGGGGGTGGTTGTGTTCTCTATGGGGGGGGTTCTTTTGGTAAGGCCGAGGATGAAGGCCATTTGGATGGACAAGTTTTGTTATTCCTCCCCAGGTTGTGGGAGTGAGATATGTTTTTGACTTTTTTGGGGGTGTTGTCTGTTTTTGGGTTTCATGTAGGAAGGGCCCTGAGTTTGTTCAATAAAGCTGTTTATTTATTCAGCTTGTCCAGGTGTGATGTTTCAAGTGGTTGTTGTGTTAACCGGCTGAGGGCTTGCGGAGCGGCTGCATTCATGTGCCTTCATTGCCACAAGCCATTCCCTGACAGGGGGCCTAGAAGTGTCGTTCAATAAGCCGCCGGCGGACGGCCCTTGGACCTTGTGGCTCCCTCCTGGGCTGGTACTCCTCCTCCTCCTCCTCCTCATGGTCCTCCTGCTCGTCCTCCTGAGGTGGTGGTCCAACGTGAGGTGGCAGTGCCTGAGTCCTGCAGATAGCCAGGTTGTGCAGCATGCAGCAAACGACGACGAACTGGGAGACTCTATCCGGCGAATACTGGAGAGATCCCCCGGAGCGATCCAGGCAGCGGAACCATTGCTTGAGGACGCCAATCGTTTGCTCTATGATGTTCCTTGTGGCTTGATGGCTTTCGTTGTATGCCTCCTCAGCAGGGGTCCTGGGCGCGCGGAGCGGGGTCATGAGCCATGTACACAAAGGATAGCCTTTGTCCCCGATAAGCCATCCTCTTGGGGGAGGCTGTGCCTGGAACATGTCAGCCACAGTAGTCTGGCGCAGGATAAATGCATCGTGGCTGCTGCCTGGAAAGCGGGCATTGACAGCTAGGATGCGCTGCCTGTGGTCACACACCAGCTGTACATTGAGGGAATGGTAGCCCTTCCGGTTGCGGTAATCCTCGGCATTGGCGATAGGTGCCCGCATAGCCACATGCGTGCAGTCAATGGCGCCCTGCACCATGGGGAAGTCGGCGATCCTCGCAAATCCGACTGCACGCTGCTCCTGCCTCTCTAGGGTCATGGGGAAGGAGATGAATTGGTGTCTCCTTGTGAAAAGGGCATCGGTGACCTGCCGGATGCAGCGATGCACGGCGAACTGGGAGATGTTCGCTATGTCCCCAGCAGCGGCTTGGAAGGAGCCGCTTGCATAAAAGTTCAGAGCCACCGTGACCTTCATTTCCACCGACAGAGACGTCCTGCACATCAGCTGTGGACGCAGATCTCTGTGAAGCAGCTGGCAGATGTCTGCAACCACCTCCCTTCTGAAGCGCAGCCTCTTAACACAATGCGCGGCAGTCATGGTGAGATAGGACACCTGCTGGCGGTATTCCCTGAGTGGGTAAGGCCTACGTTGCCGACGCCTGATGGCCCCTCTGCGTCTAGGCATGGCTGCCCCTCTCACACAGCGTCTGCGAGCCCTTCGCACATAATGCTGGAACTGAGGGTTGGACCCCCATGCAGCCCCCATAATATACTTGCAAACAGTGAAATCACAATGAGTCAAATTTCCAAGCTCTGGCCAGAAGCCAAAAATACCTCTCCTATGTTGGCCCAAATCAGTAAGGTCTCTTCCTTGGTCTCTGTCCAGAAATCCGTAGCACTAAAGTCATTGCAGCAAAATGGCTGGCCTTTATAGTTCAGCCTAAGTGCCCTTTAATTAGCGCTCCCCGAGGCCCACAGGGCCTCTGCTGCGTTCCACTTCACAGTTCTTAACAGCGCCACGCCCACATTGGGCGGGCACCACTGAAGTTCCGGTTTGGGGCGCACAAACGGCGTTGCACGACGAAATGACGTCATAAGTTGCGTGCGCAGCTGAGCGCGCGCAAACACTTTGCGCCGGCGCAAAATGTCAACTGAAGTTGGGCGTAGGCGCAGATCGCTCTGCGCCCAGCCGCTAAGTGCCTAGCGCTCGAGATCTACTCCTCTTATGGCGCTAACGGCTGGCGAACGCAACTGAATTTCTAGGCCTATGTGTTAAACACATCTAATAGTAGCACTTCTTTCAAATCCCTGTTGTGGGAAAAATGGGCAAAAAATGCCAAAGCGTGACACTCAATTTGATGAGGATATGATTGAGTATCTAATATAAAACACTCTTACCACCTGTAATAGTAGTCTCGAACATTTGGCTGGCTTGTTAAAAAGGCTTTTACATACTTGGAGTTCTTACTACTCTCAAACCACAAGGTTGTAGCTGAAGCAATTTAAGCAGTTATGATCCTAAGATTATGTAACAGGCAGCAACAGAGTCCCAAATGTTACTTTATATGATTCAACATAAGCCAGTGGAAGTGTTTTAAATGTAATAGATGGCTGGATTATCTATCTTTTTGCAGTATGGTTTATAGTTTTTGTTCCTGGCACTTTGTTCTGTTATTTCATCCTTAACTTCTCATACTAATGGAAAGTTCTGAATTTAGTCTCCATCATTCACGACCATTTTGCCCTTTGGGTTCAAGTCTTGTGAGAGGAAGACAAGCTGATACCTGTATTGTGATGAAAATCATGCCTCCTACCAGGATCATCAGATGGGAAGAGTCATCGATACATTGCAAAGGTACTCATGGTCTTGTGGGCATTAATATGCTGTCTGCTTTATGGCAGCACTTATTAATATTTTCAATTACAAATCTTCATGTGGTTTTGAACTTTTTTTTAGTCAAACACAACTGCAGACGTCAACAGAATTTATATGGTCATCATTTTCGTTGAAAATACAATGAAACCCAACTTCAGTTTATTGGCTGGTTTCAAGGCTGCTCTAAATTGGATTGGCGTCATATCAAATAATCACGCTGTTCTAATTGGAGAAATATCCTGCTGAACTGCAGCCCTTTCCTGAGAGTCAGGCACAGCTGCAGCACCAACCAACTGAAGCTTTGAAGCTTTCCCTACTTCCTGAGCTTGTACTATCAGAAGAAAATAACTGATTCAAAACAAAGGGATGTAGTTGATTCCAGGCTATTTTGGATGTTTGTTCTCCTCCATCTTGTTCTCAATGGTGTATTGTGGTGCACATATATAACATCACTAGATAATGGCTGCATATTATAATTTTCAAGCATTTTGTATATTCTTCTTTGACCCACACTGCAGTCATTTTGCATGCATTAGCTAGTTGAGATGATTGGTGTAGGAGGTTGATCTGAGAAGTGTGGTCTAGCTTGTCTGTAGGGGGTGGCGTGTGCGCCCAGTCAGCTTCACCTCTGACTGTCCTTTGAGTGGTTCGAATCGCTCCCACACCCCTGGGTTCTAGACACCGGACTTAGGTACAGGCAGCGATACAGAAAATCGAGTAGACAAGTGGCTTGGTGTAAGAAAACCAAAATTTTATTAAAAGCAGAATACAACAAACTTATGAAAATTACTGGTATGGAAATACAGGCATAAAACAAGCACACTTATATGGGAATGGGGAACACACGGCACATCGAGGGAAAACAACTACATTAACAATCCCCTTATCCTTATCCCACCCCCTATACCTAACTAGATTAAGCTATGAGGGGCCAGGAATTCATGCTCACTAATCCAAAACCTGTTGCTTTAATTGGGCTGGTTTTGAGGTCCGCTCTTGCTGTCCTTTAGGGTATCCCGTCGCCACGTGGTCTCAGGGCGCGGCGCTGAAGTTGTTGATGCGAAGCACCCTCCTTTTCCTCAGCTACCATCGTCGTCTCGTCGCGATGGGTTTTCTTCTTCTTCTCCCTCGGGCGGTCGTCGGCGGTAATGTTACGGTCGGGGGTCGGTTGGCGGGCTTTATCATCTAAAAGATTTTACTACCCATGCTTCGAACGCTAGTTTATTCATCACGGGTGCTGCCACCCACTCTTCGAACGCTGGCTTATTCGCACTGTTCATGCATGCAACGCCAACTTATTCACCAAACGCCAGCTTATAACTAGGCATTTGGTTTTTCCCAATGTGTCTTTCGCTGCCCTTCTCTGCTTTTATCAGTTTACCACCTTCTTCAGCTCGTCTCGTCTGCCTGTTTGTGGCCTGTGTGTCCTGTGTAGTTTTGAACTCGGGTCTCATTCTCCTCCCGCGTTTGGCCCCGGTGTAATGGGCGTCGTTGGTTGTTGAGCGGTGCGGGGAGCGAGAAGAGAGCCTGCCACGAGGCCAGGGCACGAGAACGAGCGGCAGCAGGCCAAAAGCCAAACAATGAGAGCAGGAGCAAGAGAGCGATTGCTACTGATGGGCCTCCAATTATACCCGTTCTTCAACTCCTTATCTGCGCGCCAAATCAGGTCAGTCCATTGTTTAACTTTTGGCGGGCTTGTTTAAATGATTACAGCCATTTATTTTAATGACATGTAGAGTGGTTGTCTCTGGGTCTAATGGCCCCGATGTCCTGGTTGTTTGTCATGGATAAGACTTAATTGTCCCCAACCTGACTTGATGGCTACTGTGAGCTGTTTCCGATTAAATATGCAGAAACCTAATGGCCTTGATTCTAGGCCCATTCTGGCTTGATCTATTTCAAGTCGAATGAATGCATATTCTGTGCTTACTTTGCCTGGCTGGCTCCAGAGAGTCCTTTTTCACAGATTCCTGCCTTTTAAGTTTTGTCTCCGGGCCTGCTTGTCTGCAGAGCGTTGCTTTAAAAATCCTGTCAGTTTTGGTCACGAGGTTACAGAAGCCATTTTGGGTACCCTGTTTTTAATAACTTGTCCAAACAGGGTCCCCTGATCCATAATTTGGGGAGTGTGGGAATTTTGAGAACCCTGCAACTTACATGTTAGAATGGGAGCATCAATTGCATGTTTCAGTTTTGACATGGATAGCAGCAGCAGTCAGATAGACGTTTTTTGACCTGGTACTTGGATTTAAGCCATTGAACACTGAGGCTATGTAAATCCATGAATGTTCCACTGGTTTTGCAGCATAACTGCAGCAGGAGACAGGCAAACCTACCAGGAAAACAGTGCAGACGCGCTGGGACTCTGCTTTGTTTGGGAGTTCCCTCTTTGGCTTGTACAGGGCACCTTACAAGGCAACTGGTGGCCAGGGGTTGGAACCAGGGGTGAGGAGGCCTTACGCTGGGAGATCCTGCTCCTTAGGCTCATTCAGGACCCGACCTATTAATGGAGGCCCATACAACATGTGAAAGGAGGTGTACCAGCCTCCACAATGGTGGAGATGTGCCCCCGCCAGTGGGGTCCAGGACAGGCTGGAGTCCTGAACCCCGGGGTGGGCAGAAGACCAAATTGTCAGGCACATGGGGCAGGCGCCCATAATTGAGTTGCGTCAGCCTGCCACATGCTAATTAGGTGTCCTCCTACTGCCTCCACAAACTCTGGTGAGGGCAACACTGGATGTGATCCCAGTGTGACCATTGGGATCAGGACCCGAGGAATTTTGCCCCCAGGGTGTATTGCATTATTGAGCACCTAAATGTACTTAAAAGGGCAAACTGCCAAGTTGTTGCTTTGTAGTTGACAGGCCACAGAATGAGCTGTATAACTTCATATAAACTGGTACTGGACTAATAGATCAGAACAACGCCGGGCATGAGGAATGAGTTGGAAGGTGCTACATTTTCATTTAGCTGGATATTATTCATTTGTTTCCCAGTTTTTGTACAATGATGAACCAATGTTTTTTTTTTAAATGAAAAAGCCTTGAAATTTTACATATAGAAAGATTGCACTATTTTATATAATGACCATGGCAGATGGGGGACAGAGAGTTGACTCGGCAGGAATGACGTATGAGGAGAGATTGGGTCGATTGGGATTATACTCGCTGGAGTTTAGAAGAATGAGAGGGGATCTCATCAAAACTTATAAAATTCTGACAGGTCTGGACAAACTAGATGCAGGTAGAATGTTCCCGATGGTCGGAGAGTCCAGAACCAGGGGTCATAGTCTAAGGATAAGGGGTAAGCCATTTAGGACAGAGATGAGGAAGAATTTCTTCACCCAGAGAGTGGTGAACCTGTGGAATTCTCTACCACAGAAGGCAGTTGAGGCCAAGTCTTTAAATATATTCAAGAAGGAGTTGGATATATTTCTTAGAGCTAAAGGTATCAAGGGATATGGGGAGAAGGCAGGTACGGGGTACTGAGTTTGGATGATCAGCCATGATCTCATCGAATGGCGGAGCAGGCTCGAGGGGCCGAATGGCCTACTCCTGCTCCTATCTTCTATGTTTATCTATTTTAGATAGGGTAATTCAGTAAACATTGAGCAATAATTCAGTAAACATTGAGCAATAATGGCCAATCATCAATAAAATCAGTAAAACCAACTGATCAGTATATGTGGCGCCAATGTGTACTGCTGAGCTGGCTGCTTAGCACTTAATTTGCCAGTCAGTCTCTTCTGTCAGCCTCCTCTTAATATCGGAGATCCTATTTTTTTTTTGTTGCTTTCATTTAGTCCCAAACCATCATTCTCAAGAGAACACTGCTCCGTAGCTGCTCAGCTCTTTGATAATGCCAGTGAACTGTGCTGTTAATCGGGAAACAACATCAGAAAAAGGCCCTGGAGTGGAATATAGCACAAAACGGATCAGTACAGTCAATGGAAAATCCACAGGGTTGATATAAAAAGGTTTTGGAATCCAGAATTTGAGCATTGTCTCCGCCTATTCATTGCAAGTGGATTCCACTGTACATTACCATGGTGAGGTCCTGCGGCTGTCAGTCAAATGTTAGGTTCAATATACGTGCCGTAGGAATATGAACAGCAACAACGTGTATTTATGTAGCACCTTTAACGTAGTAAAACGTCCCATGGCACTTCACAGGAGTAGTAAAAAGACAAAAAATTTGACACCGAGCCACATAAGGAGAAATGAGGGCAGGTGACCAAAAGCTTGGTCAAAGCGGTAAGTTTTAAAGAGCGTCTTAAAGAAGGAAGGAGAGATAGCGAGGCAGAGAGGTTTAGGCAACAGAAGGCACAGCCACCAATGGTTGAGCGATTTATAATCAGGGATGTTCAAGAGGGCAGAATTAGAGGAGTGCAGAGATCTCGGGGGTGGGGGGTGGAGGGAGTTGGTGGGTGGGTTGTGAGGCTGAAGGAGATTACAGAGATAGGGAGGGGCGAGGCCATGGAGGGATTTTAAACAAGGATGAGAAGTTTGAAATCGAGGTGTTGCTTAACTGGGAACCAATGTAGGTCAGCGAGCACAGTGGCGATGGGTGAATGGGACTTGGTGTGAGTTAGGACGTGGGCAAGCAGAGTTTTGGATGACCTCAAGTTTATGGAGGGTGGAATGTGGGAGGCCAGCCAGGAGTGCGTTGGAATAGTCAAGTCTGGAGGTAACAAAAGCATGGATGAGGAATTCAGCAGCGGATGAGCTGAGGTGGGGCAGAGAAGGGTGATGAAGAGGAAAAAATATTTGTAATAGCAAAACAATCAAGTAATTCTATTAGATTTTTTTTTACTAATTATATTTGATTTGAGCAGGTCTGATTTACCAGAAAGGAGGCCCAGAAATAGAAAGCACTTTCTGTGTTTAAAAGGACATTTGGGACAACCTCATCAAACTCTGTTCTACTGAGATGGCTTAGGGAGAAAAACAATCTGTGTTTATAGCTAGTGGAGATGTGTTTATGACCAAACTGTCAGGTATTTGGGGAGGTTAAGAAACCTTTCTGTTCGCAGCACAGATGTCTGAGTGAAAAAAGCTGTTCCATTTCTGAGTCCCCATCACCTCAAAATTTCCTTTCTAGTATAATTAGACTGGAATTTGAAAATATCTCTTTATCTTCAAGACATCAAGCAGAGTGTCATTTTACTGGTTTCATCTATCTTTCCCGTTACTCACTCCCCAAACTCTGTAGCTGAACAGAATATTGTTATTTGAAAGTAAGTGTTGATATTGGGTTCAGCAGTGCACAGTTTCTAGTCTACAGGTGCCTGTCAGCAGATTGAGATGGTATTGTTTGTGAAACAGAAATACTTATTTGATGTGGGTTGCATTGTTTAGTTGTATGCAGAGTGGAGCATGGTGGAGTTGCCTTAATTATGTATACTGTTGAGATTACTTCCAACATTACAGTGGCTTGGCTTCACTCATTAATAACCTGCTCTCTACCTGGTTTTGTTTTATTCAACTGTGCCCAGCACTTCATTAACACAAATGGGTCAGGTTCTGCCCTGAGAGAGCTGGCAAGAGGGCACAAGAACACCTATTGCACAGTTCACTTTAAATGGCCTATGATTGATTTAGACTAGATTGATATAACAGAAAAATCTCATTTATCACTTGTATTACTCAAATTCCTGGGACATTGGAACCGGTTCTGGGGGAGGTGGGACCAGTTCAAACCGGACGGTTTGCACCTGGGCAGGGCCGGGACCGATGTCCTAGGGGGAGTGTTTGCTAGTGCTCTGGGGGAGGGTTTAAACTAAAATGGCAGGGGGTTGGGAACCTGAGCAGGGGGACAGAGGAAAGGGAAACAAGGATAAAAGCAAAAGATAGGAAGGAGAAAAACAAAAGTGGCAGTCAGAGAAATCAACGGTTTAAATCAAACATGGCCACAGTAAATAATAATTCTAATAGGTCTAAGAGCGTTAAAAAAAAAAAAAAGCCTAAAGGTTTTTGTCTTAATGCGAGGAGCATTCGTAAAAAGGTGGATGAATTAGTTGCACAAATAGAGGTAAACGAATATGATTTGATTGGGATTATGGAAACATGGCTCCAGGGTGGCAAAGGCTGGGAACTCAACATCCAGGGGTATTCAATATTCAGGAAAGATAGGCAAAAAGGAAAGGGAGGTGGGGTAGCATTACTGGTTAAAGAAGGGATTAACACAATTGTAAAGAAGGATATTAGCTCTGATGATGTGGAATCTGTATGGGTAGAACTGAGAAATACCATGGGGCAGAAAACATTAGTGGGAGTGGTATATAGACCTCCAAACAGTAAGGCAGATGTTGGGGGTGGCATCAAAAGGGAAATTAGAGAAGCATGCAAAAAGGGCACAGCAGTTATCATGGGTGACTTTAATCTACATATAGATTGGGCTAACCAAATGAGTAACAATACTGTGGAGGAGGAATTTCTGGAGTGTTTACGGGATGGTTTCTTGGACCAATATGTCGAGGAACCAACCAGAGATCAGTCCATCTTAGACTGGGTATTATGTAACGAGAAAGGATTAATTAGCAATCTTGTTGTACGATGCCCCTTGGGTCGGAGCGATCATAATATGATCAAATTCTTCATTAAGATGGACAATGAAATAGTTGACTCAGAGACTAGGGTCCTGAATTTAAATAAAGGAAACTACGATGGTCTGAGGCGCGAATTGGGTAGGATTGATTGGGGAATGTCACTCAAAGGGTTAATGGTGGACAGGCAATGGCAAACATTCAAAGACCGCATGGATGAACTACAGAATTTGTTCATCCCAGTTTGGCATAAAAATAAAACAAAAAAGGTGACTCAACCGTGGCTAACGAGGGAAATTAGGGATAGCATAAGTTCCAAGGAGAGGACATATAAATTGGCCAAAAAAACCAGTAATCCAGAGGATTGGGAGCAGTTTAGGATTCAACAAAGGAGGACAAAGGGATTAATTAAGAAAGGGAAAATAGAATATGAGAGTAAGCTTGCAAGGAACATAAAAACTGACTGTAAAAGCGTTTATAGATATGTGAAGAGAAAAAGATTGGTGAAGTCAAGCGTAGGTCCCTTGCAGTCAGAATCAGGGGAATTTATAATGGGGAACAAAGAAATGGCTGACCAATTAAATATGTATTTTGGTTCTGTCTTCACAAAGGAGGACACAAATAACCTCCCAGAAATGTCGGGGAACATAGCGTCTGATAAAAGGTAGGAACTAAAAGAAATCAGTATTTGTAGGGAAATGGTGTTCGGGAAATTGATGGGATTGAAGGCCGATAAATCCCCAGGGCCTGATAATCTACATCCTAGGGTACTTAAGGAAGTGGCCCTAGAAATAGTAGATGCATTGCTGATCATCTTCCAACATTCGATGGAATCTGGAACAGTACCCATGGATTGGAGGGTAGCTAATGTTACCCCACTATTCAAAAAAGGTGGTAGAGAGAAAATGGGGAATTATAGACCGGTAAGCCTGACATCGGTAGTGGGGAAAATGCTAGAGTCCATTATAAAAGATGTAATAGCAGAGCACTTGGAAAACAGTGACTGGATCGGACAAAGTCAACATGGATTTACAAAGGGTAAATCATGCTTGACTAATCTACTGGAATTTTTTGAGGATGTAACTAGTAAAATAGATAAGGGAGAACCAGTGGATGTGGTGTATTTGGACTTTCAGAAGGCTTTTGATAAGGTCCCACATAAGAGATTAGCGTGTAAAGTTAAGGCACATGGGATTGGGGGCAAGGTGTTGACTTGGATAGGGAACTGGTTGGCAGATAGAAAGCAAAGAGTTGGAATAAATGTTTTTTTTTTCGAGTGGCAGGCAGTGACTAGTGGGGTACCGCAGGGATCGGTCCTTGGACCCCAGCTATTCACAATATATATTAATGATCTAGACAAGGGAACTAGATGCAATGGCCCAGAAATTTGGGTCCCAACGCGTGAGTATGGACGGAGTACTCATGCGTGGACCCGATGGAAGTGCCGGTTTCTTGCATGCGCGGGAAACTGGCATTTCCGATCCTCTGAACCAAGGGGTTCAGAGGTCGAACGTGTGCGCGCAGGAGTCTGCGCGTGCACGTTGAACTTTTTTTTTACAGGTTTGCCCGTGCGTGAAGGCCTCTACTTTTTGCACATTTAAAAACCAGGCGTAAGGACTTCATTTTAAAAGGTAAGTGGTCAATTAATTAAAATTAGAACATTTTTTCCACAGGTTTATTATTTTTAAATACTTTACAGAAAGGTAAGTGTATTTTTAGCCATGATTTTTTAATAAAATTAATTTTTTCAAAAATTTAAATTATTGTTTAAAATAGTTATTTAATGTTATTTATACTTGATTTTAATGGTGTGATTTTTTTTCAAATTTATTTTAAGGTTATGTACTGTTTTGGGCGCCCAGCGTTTTCATGAGTTTGACAGTTCTTTCTGTCAAACTCATCAATGGACTTTTCCCTCCTCTGATTGGTTGCCCAGTGCTCACGTGATCCCAGCTGACGTATCACACTAAGTACGCCGCTGGATCACGTAAGCACAGCGCGCCGGGAGCTGGACCGGGCCACAGACAGGAAATCCACGCAGGCCCAGGCCTCAACTGCCGGCGTGCTAGGTAAGTGTAGGTCGGGGGCTTGCACCCGCGGGAAGCCCCCGACACAAATTTCTGGGCCATTATCTCCAAATTTGCAGACAACACAAAGCTGGGTGGGCGTGTGTGCTGTGAGGAGGATGCCAAGAAACTACAGGATGATTCGTAACAAAATAGACGAGTTAATGGCACAAATAACTACATATGGGTATGACCTTGTGGCCATTACAGAAACATGGCTGCAGGGTGACACTGCCTGGGAATTAAACATACCAGGTTATTTAACGATCAGGAAGGACAGGCAGGAAGGAAGAGGAGGTGGGGTGGCTATGTTAATAAAGGAAGGAATCACTGTAATATAGAGAAATGATATTGGGTGAAAAGATCAGGATAATGAAACAGTTTGGGTGGAGGTAAGGAATAATAAGGGGAAAAAAACACTAATGGGCGTAGCCTATAGGCCTCCGAACAGTTGCAACTCTGTTGGATGGAGTATCAATCAGGAAATAGTTGTGGCTTGTAATAAGGGAAAATCTATAATTATGGGGGATTTTAACTATCATATTAATTGGACAAATCAAATTGGGCAGGGCTGCCTTAAGGATGAGTTCATTGAGTGTATTAGGGATGGGTTTCTTGAGCAGTATGTAACTGAACCGACCAGGGGGCAAGCAACCTTAGATCTGGTCCTGTGTAACGAGACAGGATTAATTAAAAATGTCCTAGTAAAGGATCCCCTTGGAATGAGTGACCATAACATGGTTGAATTCCATATTCAATTAGAGGGTGAGAAGGTTGGATCTCAAACAAGCGTGCTAAGCTTGAATAAAGGAGACTATGAAGGTATGAGAGCGGAATTGAGTAGAGTGGATTGGGAAAATAGATTAAAGGGTAAGACGATACATGATCAGTGGTGTACATTTAAGGAGTTATTTTACAACTTCCAAAAAAATATATTCCACTGAGATGAAAAGGGTGTAAAAGAAAAGACAGCCATCCGTGGCTAAGTAAAGAAATTAAGGATAGTATTCGACTAAAAACAAGGGCATATAAGGTAGCCAAATCTAGTGGGAGGATAGAGGATTGGGAAAACTTTAAAATTCAGCAAAAAAATAACAAAAAGATTGATTAAGAAAGGGAAGATAGATTATGAAAGTAAATTAGCAAAAAATATAAAAACAGATAGTAAGAGTTTTTATAGTTATATAAAAAGAAAAAGGGTTGCTAAAGTAAATAGTGGTCCCTTAGAGGATGAGACCGGGAAATTAATGGTGGGAAATATGGAGATGGCAAAAACACTGAATGAATATTTTGTATCAGTCTTCACAGTAGAGGACACTAAGAATATCCCCACACTGGACAAACAGGGGGCTATAGGGGGGGAGGAGCTAAACACAATCAAAATCACTAAGGAAGTGGTACTCGGTGAAATAATGGGACTCAAGGCGAATAAATCACCTGGACCTGATGGCTTACATCCTAGGGTCTTGAGGGAAGTGGCGGTAGGGATTGTGGATGCATTGGTAATAATTTTCCAAAACTCCCTGGACTCAGCAAAGGTCCCGGCAGACTGGAAAACTGCTAATGTAACACCCTTATTTAAAAAGGGCAGTAGACAGAAGGCTGTAAACTATAGACCGGTTAGCCTAACATCTGTGGTAGGTAAAATTTTGGAGTCCATTATTAAGGAGACAGTAATAGGACATTTGGATAATCATAATTTAATAGAACAAAGTCAGCATGGTTTTATGAAGGGGAAGTCATGTTTGACAAATTTACTGGAGTTCTTTGAGGAAGTAACATATAGGGTAAAGGGGAACCAGTGGACGTAGTGTATTTAGACTTCCAAAAGGCATTTGACAAGGTGCCACACAAAAGATTATTGCTTAAGATAAAAAATCACGGGATTGGGGGTAATATTCTGGCATGGATAGACGATTGGCTATCTAACAGAAGGCAGAGAGTTGCGATAAATGGTTCATTCTCAGACTGGCAATCAGTAACTAGTGGTGTTCTGCAGGGGTCAGTGCTGGGTCCCCAACTCTTTACAATCTATATTAACGATTTGGAGGAGGGGACCGAGTGTAGCATATCAAAGTTTGCAGATGATACTAAGATGGGAGGGAAAGTAGTGAGTTAGGAGGACATAAAAAACCTGCAAGGGGACATAGACAGGCTAAGTAAGCGGGCAGAGATTTGGCAGATGGAGTACAATACTGGAAAGTGTGAGGTTATGCACTTTGGCAGGAAAAATCGTAGAGCAAGTTATTATCTTAATGGCAAGAAACTGGAAAGTACTGAAGTACAAAGGGATCTGGGGGTCCTGGTGCATGAAACTCAAAAGGTTAGTGTGCAGCAAGTGATTAAGAAGGCCAATGGAATGTTGGCTTTCATTGCTAGGGGGATAGAATATAAAAATAGGGAGGTATTGCTTCAGTTGTACAAGGTATTGGTGAGACCGCACCTGGAATACTGCATACAGTTTTGGTGTCCATACTTAAGAAAAGACATACTTGCTCTCGAGTCAGTACAAAGAAGGTTCACTCGGTTAATCCCGGGGATGAGGGGATGGACATATGAGGAGAGGTTGAGTAGATTGGGACTCTACTCATTGGAGTTCAGAAGAATGAGAGGCGATCTTATTGAAAGATATAAGATTGTGAAGGGGTTGGATCGGGTGGATGCGGGGAGGATGTTCCCGATGATGGGTGAAACTAGAACTAGGGGGCATAGTCTTAAATAACGGGCTGCTCTTTCAAAACTGAGATGAGGAGGAACTACTTCACTCAGAGGGTGGTAGGTCCATGGAAAATGCTGCCCCAAAAAGCTGTAGAAGCTACATCATTACATAAATTTAAAACAGAAATAGACAGTTTCCTAGAAGTAAAGGGAATTAAGGGTTACGGGGAGCGGGCAGGAATTTGGACATGAGTCTAGGTTCGGATCGGACATGGCCCTGTGGGTAGCGGAGCGGGCCCAGGGGCCGTGTTGCCTGATCCTGCTCCTATTTCGTGTGTCTAATTCTGTTAGATTCAGGAGATGGTTCTGTGATAGTAGATTGGCGGTTAGGATCAGACCAGCCATGATCTTATTGAATGGCGGAGCAGGCTCGAGGGGCCGATTGGCCTACTCCTGCTCTTATTTCTTATGTTCTTATGTTCTTATTTGGACAGGTTGGGTGATTGGGCAGAAGCATGGCAGATGCAATATAACATGGATAAATGTGAGGTTATCCACTTTGGTAGCAAAAACAGGAAGGCAGATTATTATCTGAAAGGCAATAGATTGGGAGAAGGGGAAGTGCAACGAGACCTGGGTGTCCTTGTGCACCAGTCACTGAAGGTAAGCATGCAGGTGCAGCAGGTGGTTAAGAAGGCAAATGGTATGTTGGCCTTCGTAGCGAGAGGGTATGAGTACAGGAACAAGGATGTCTTGCTGCAGTTGTACAGGGCCTTGGTGAGACCACATCTTGAGTACTGTGTGCAGTTTTGTTCACCTTATCTGAGGAAGGATATTCTTGCCATGGACGGAGTTCAGTGAAGATTCACCAGGCTGATACCTGGGATGGCAGGAATGATGTATGAGGAGAGATTGGGTCGATTGGGCTTGTACTCGCTGGAGTTTAGAAGAATGAGAGGGGATCTCATTGAAACTTATAAAATTCTGGCAGGACTGGACAGACTAGATGCAGGGAGGATGTTCCCGATGGTCGGGGAATCCAGAACCAGGGGTCACAGTCTAAGGATAAGGGGTAGGCCTTTTTGGACGGAAATAAGGAGGAATTTCTTCACCCAGAGAGTGGTGAACCTGTGGAATTCTCTACCACAGAAGGCAGTAGAGGCCAATTCATTAAATATATTCAAGAAGGAGTTGGATATATTTCTTAAGGCTAAAGGGATCTAGGGGTATGGGGAGAAAGCAGGGACTGGGTACTGAACTTTGATGATCAGCCATGATCTCATTGAATGGCGGAGCAGGCTCGAGGGGCCGAATGGCCTTCTCCTGCTTCTATGTTTCTATTACCACAGCAATTTCCCCAGGTAATGGGCATGTTTTCCTCTTATTGAGCCCCTTCCAGCTCATGAAAGTCAAAGCTGATTCTGTAATTGTTGACCAAGATCTAAAAAACATCTTTGTGCTTTCCTGAATGCAGGTCTAACAATTTGAGCAACAAATATGCTCAAGAGACTGCACAGAGCCCATACTCCTTGTGTGACATTAAAGGTAATGTCGAATTGGATGGACATCTGGATCACTGAGTCAGCTAAATGATCATTATTGTTGACTGGCACAACCTGTCACAGCTCCCATTTTGACCTGCTGAAGCCTTAATGTGTTTAAAAAAAAGTCAAGCTGTGCAAAGTCAGAAATGCACATTATAGCCTGCCCACTAAAAATATGCTGCAAATGTGTGTATCCAAGAATCATTGTTAACATTTTATGAATGAAACTTGTCAGTTCCCACTCAGGATGATATTTAGTATGGGCGTTGTTTGTTCTGGTAATTAATTTGACAGATGGAATGCAATAACCTGTAACTTTACCATTATTCATTAACAACCACAGCCAACTGATATTAAATTAATCATACACACACACACACAAATCTAGCTTCTCGATGGAAAGTTGTGTTAAAAACCATCTATGCAGTGAAATAATTTGTATCCAAGCATTTGTCTGCAAATAAGTCCATCAGCTTTCCACCACACTGCACAAGGACATTCTCATCAGACTATAATTTGTCTCCTCAATAACCATAAAAATTGTGCATTGATTTATTATTTTTCAACAAACTTAAGTGACTTCACCTCTTGGGACTCTTGTGTTCCCTTTGAAAATGAGCGTGTTCAAGATTGCCTGTCTGCCTGTGTGTCTAGGAATGTTAGTTTATCACCTCAATGAATCAACTTGATTAGCTTTTCACTAAAAGTGACTTTCTCTCATGAGTCTAGAATCCTTTGGAAAAAAAAACACAAACAAGATGAGAACCATCTTTTCATGAATTTGGGAACAATCACTGACTTGACAATTAAAAATAAAAGCAGTCCTTGGATTTTCTTCAAGCTCAATGAATGATATTGTGAGCCTTTCATAAATCTCTTTGTTGGGAACTGTCCAACTATCCACCCATGAACATTCATTTGTCTCCTCAATGCATCAAAACCAGAGTTGACCAAACATAAAATCATTGTGATAGAAAGACTGCCTGACAAACAAGGCAAGAAAATAGTCCTTACATTTTACTTCTGGTACTTGGGTTCAGATCGCTGTAGGGCATATTCCTACCATTTTTATTTTGACCTGTGTTGGGTGTTTGGCATGTTAAGCAAAAAATAGATAAATTACTCAAATTCGATATGCAGTTGGCACAGGTTTCCAGCACAGAACTGCCCTAAAAGCTTGCACTACTAAAAATCATTTTCATATGTTCACTCAGGACATAAGAATCGATGGTTTGGAAGATGGAAAGGCCATACTGATGCAATGGGAAATGCTCTTAGAAGTTTTGGAGCACCATCCCAAAATAATGTAGGGGAGGCGTTTCCCTTTTATCCGACCCATGCTATGTCTAACCTGTGGGCACTAAGTAGAAAAGTGTTCGGTGCTACTTTGCTATTAATTATTTTCTCATACTTTGCACCGCATCCCAAAATAAATACACACTTTTTTTTTCTAGCAGCGATTTTTGTGCCTTTTGTTGCCTTTTTTAGTTTCTATGCAGTCCGATATCAAAGCAATGTTTCATGGTTGTGGGATTGAGTCCCAGAGGAGACTGATGTTCTTCCACCACACATACCATATGTGTGATGAATTTGATCATTTCTTGGGTAAAGCACTGAAATGAGTATTTCCATCTGTGTGAAAACAGATGGCAGTCCTTCTCAACTTTACGTGCCTTTGGGTAGACAGGTGCTGCTACCAGCTGATCTACTTTCCAGTGTAGGCATTGCATTACGGAGTATTCTGCAGTGCTATTAACAACTTTTCCACTGTGGATTAAAATGGCAGGTATGAGAGCTGAAAAGAGATGGAACAAAAACATAAATACAAGTGCTCAACGGAGATATGCCAACCATTCGCAACACTGGAGGACTTTTCATTCTCTGAATCAATTACGTCAGTAGTTAGTCTTGAGTTCTCTTGTCAGAGAAGAAAGTGACATCTTTTGTTAGGAAAATTCTCACTTTATTCAAGGCCATTCCAGGAAGCATTATTTAGTGCAGATGTATCCCATTATTGATGCTGGTTCTTACTTTCTTTGGGGATAATATTGCAGGAATCAAAAGTAAAATCCAAAGCTTCTGGATTAGGGCAACCATTGTGAGGGAATTCTACCTTATAATTTTTTTAGAAAAATACACTATATAGCCTTTTTAGAAAAATACACTACCTTATGAAAGAATTCTGGCCTTGTTGAGATAAGACAGTGGTTGACCCGGAAGAGTACCTTATAAGTAACTCTACCTTATAAATTCTTTAGAACATGACTGATGTAAAAAGACTACTGAGCGCTTGGTTTGAGTATAAAACAAGGCTTTAATCAACTGTTTCAAAACCATGAGATTTCTAGTTACAATCACTAGTTCCTGGTTACAGAAACATCCTGAACAAGCTGGGCCCACGCCTGAGTGTTTATACTCCTTGGACGGCACCACCAGCTGGCCGCCCAGTATTACTTCATGAGCCATGATAAGATTCATGACATCCTTCCCGCCTGAAAGTTTTGGAACTCTGACGACTTCCTTCCAGTGGATTAGGCAGACCACGAATAGGCGCAGTCTTTTAGATCTTTGCTTGTGGCTGGAAGGCCTGTCTCCTTGGACGGTGTCTTGGTCCCTGGGTTGCTTGGTCCGTACTGGTAGATCGACGGGGCCCGTGTCGCCTTGATCGCCCTGCGGAAGACTGGGGAGATTGTGACTGTGGGTGCAGGTCCCCACAGGCGCAGAGCTGGCGTCATCTTGGTTGGTAGCCGAGGATTGACCAGCATCCTGGCTTCGGGTGGCCATTCCATGGGAAGCGCTTGGCTCCGAGTTGATCCGGTGGAGTAGCCGGCAGAGCCCTTGATGTCCCAGGTAGGGTGTCATCCTCAAAGTAGCGCAGAGTGTCGGCATCATTACCATGGGTTCCTCCACCAGTTGGGTCCGTGGGACTGGTTGGACAGGGAGCCAGATCTCGGAGTGAAACGGTGGACTCCCGGCCATCAGGGTACTGCACGTGCACGTAAGTGGGATTAACGTCTATTAGTTCCACCTCGTCGACGTGGGGATCGTTTTTGAAGATCGGACGAATCTTTGGAGCAGCATGGGGCTGGGAGCTGCCAACCATGACGGGAGGGACACCCCATTGTAGGGGTTCGCAAAATTCCCCTAATTTCCCTGATCATTGGGAAATATTGGTCCACATCGTGGATGAAGAATTATATGTTTTGAATTGCCTCTGGGTTGGATCAATGTTTTTAAAGCATACTCAGAGCCATGAAAGACTGCTCTGAGATGGACAGCATGTGGACATCACCGGAATCGAGGAGTTCTGTGGAAATATTTGCACACATTAAGACAGTACATTTGATTTGAATTTGTGCCCTTGAGCCTGGTCAATCACAAAAAGGTTTTAAAATGGCCATCAGAAAGCACTGGCCAAGAACAGTGGGGCTTAAAAAAGCAGCTAGCAGCTCATGGAGTTTGTTTGTGAAAAAGTGGGAGGATACAGTGGCAGTCTGACCTGTCAATCAAACCAGGGAGTTTCCCCTTTGTGGAGAGGCAAGGTTTTTTTACACGAAACTGCAGGATGTTTATTTACTTAAGGGATTAACCCACTTGAGACTAACCGCAGAGACAATCGATTGAAACTGCTGTCTGTTGACACAGCACTTAAGGGTGGTTTCAGTCAAACCAGAATCAAAGGCTTCTGTTTACACACAAATCCAAACCCATTCAAACCACTTACAGACAATTGAGGCACCTTTGAAACTCTGGAAAAGGACTTTTGAAAGAGATCAGTATGGATGGGTTTGAATCACTCAGACATTATGGCAGTTGGATTCCTTTTGTTTTAGCCCAGGTGAACTCCGGATGTGGGCGGGAACATTTCGGCCCCAGAGTGCAGACACATTAAATCACCCCAACCACTTTGAATCAGCCAATCATGGCTTCCTTTTGTGTATTGGAACTTTTGGGTGCGAGTTTTGCACACAGACCTTTTTCAGCGCCAAACAGGAGTTGGCAGGATATAAAGATAGCTTTGAGAAGCTATCTCGCTCTTACTTCGCTGGACCACAGGTGAGTAGGTTTTCTGACTCCTCAGCAAGGCAACCTAGTCAGGAGTTAGGGGGGTGGTGATTTAGGGGAAATTGCTAAGATTGTTTAATCAACATTGTAGCCACTTACCCCTCAATTTTTCCATCTGCCTTCCCCCATTTAAGTAATTTTACTGTAATTACTGTGTTCGTGTGGTATAGTTTAAATTTGATTATAGTTTCTTTAGTTTAATAAAAGTTTGACTTTCTCACACCCAGACCAGTTGTCCATTTTAATATATCATTAATTATAAGCCCTCCAGTCAGAACTGGAAGGTGGGGGTAGCGATTCGAAACTGCTGTTTGGAAATTGGTTTACAGTGTAGCAGCAAAAGGCTGCTGACCAGGTGAATTACCGTAAACCAGGTAAAGGGTTGGAATTGGTCAGAGTGCAGGCAAAGGCTGCCTGACCAGGTAAATTACCGTAAACCACGGAAAAGATGCCCCCTACAAAATGGCGACCGCGGCAGGACTGGAGGCAGTTTTTGATTTGATAGGTGATCTGGATCTGGAGAAAGCATCAGCTCTTGTTTCGCTCATTGTCAGTATGTGGGTAGCCCTGTGGATGTTAGCTGCAGCGGGTAGGCTGACCTATCATGGTATAGGTAGCTGGGTTAAGAAGGGTGAGATGAGGGTGCAGGAGGAAGTTAAAGAGGCCAAGAATCGGGAGTCAGAGTTGGGAAAATGCCAGGCAGACATGGAGCACCTCATGCAGGAAGTCACTGAGGCCAGAGATAGCGAGATGAGATTGCAGGAAGAAAATGTCCGCCTCATCTCAGGAGTTACAGCAGCTTATAAGCTGGCCTGCAACCAAAGGTTTAATGAAGCAGATCATGGCCCCTGTAGGGCAGAGATAGAAAGCCTTAAGGTGGAATCAAAGGGCGCAAAGGGGATGATTTGTGTGATCGGCCTGAAGGCAGGTCAGCCGGATTTTACCAGCAGCCCAAATCAAACCGCCCCACAGGCAACACCCAGGGAAGGGCTGGCTAGGGAATTAGAGATCCCAAGACCGCAGCCCACATCTCCGAGTCTTGAGGAGATCTGGCAGCAAGGAGTGGTAGACAATGGGGTGGGGGGAGAACACCAGGTCCCGCTAGGCAGGCGGGGACCAGGGATAGTGTACCCCCTCCGACAACGGAGGTACAGTCCAGCCGTGAGCAATTATAACCTAGGGGCTGTTCAAAATACCTATCTGGTACCCTATGATACCCCACAACTCAGAGGCATGGTGAAACATATTCCCATGCTCTCTGAAAAGGGAGACCCCTCAATACACTTCCAACAAGTAGACCAGGCAGCCGATGTTAATGGCTGTGATGATGAAGAGAAAGCCAGAATGTTGCTTTTCTCTGTGGATAGCAAGCTCTATCAGACCCTTTTAGATGAGGCTAAGAGAGGGCAGAAGGGTTTTGAGGACCTGAAGGAGGAAATACTGGAAGCCATGGGTGTGAACGACGGCAATCTGTTTGATCGCATAGGGAAAACCCTGCAGAAGGAAGGGGAGACCCCACAGGCATTCACAGACAGGCTGTGGCCAGTCTACAACTGTGCCTGTGCAGGGGGATAAGATTGGGCACGACTGAACCAGCGGCAGCGGACCCAATGGCTTCCTTGCCTGGTGTCCAATTTCCTGCCCCAAATAAAGGTAAAAGCTGATACCTGGTTTGACTCCCGAGACCCCCTAGCAACCGAAGAGACTGTAATCTGGCAGCTCACGGTAGCATACAGGAACGGGAGGAATAGTGAGACCCCCCCAGCAAAAGGGTAAACTCTGAGGTTAAACCTGGGGCTCAATATCAGAAAGAGTGGCATCAGGAGGGGAGCCATCCCTCCCAGAACAAGGTCACTTGTTACAGGTGCGGGGAGGATGGCCACTGGCGCAGGGATTGTAAAAAGCCTGGGAGAGAGGATAAAGCCAGGACCCCCGCAGCCCCAGCTCAGAGGGTAGAGACAGGAATTTCCCCCGCCTCAGTCGAGTCGCTACTGGAAGCAATGCAGTCTCTCCTGACCAACCAGGGAAAGGTAGCAGCCATCAATGGTGCTGCACCCCCCTCACCCACCCCTGCCTCCCCTCAATGACTGGCCGATAGGCTGGCCAAGGAGGGTGCATGTGCAGGCACTTTCTGGGACCCATATGAGTCCGGGCCAGTGGCAGTGATTACAGGCAGGGATGGGACACAGAGAAATTTAGGAAAATTGTATAAGTTTGCTGACAAGGCAAGTTCAAGTTCACAGCCTGAAAAGACAGGCACTGTGGCTTGTTTCCAGGGAAAAGTTGTCCAGCCCACTAATTGGGACACTTCCCCGCCCCAGTGGGACCCTAGTTTTGCCCAAAGTTCAAATTTGAAAAGGTAAGGTGGCTCAGAAACAGCAGCCTGGGATTAGAAATCAGCAGGCTGCTGCCCATCCATTCACAGAAATTGTTCACGCAGGCGCAGTTGCCTGCGGGACCACAACGGTTATTCCTCAGATTTTTCACGCAGGCGCACCTGCTTGTTTAAAGACAGAGATTTCACAGCCTCTGCTGCGGGACTCTGAGGAGGAGGTTTGCGCAGGCGCAGTTGCCTGCGGGACCCCAGCGGCTCTTTCTAAGCTTTCCCGCGCAGGCGCAATCGCCCGTTTGAAGCCAGAGGCTTCACAGCCTCCGCTGTGGGACTCCGAGGAGGAGGTTTGCACAGGCGCAGTTGCCTGCGGGACCACAGCGGCTCTTCCTCAGCTTTTTCACACAGGCGCACCTGCTTGTTTAAAGACAGAGATTTCACAGCCTCTGCCGCGGGACTCCGGGGAGGAGATCAGCGCAGGTGCAGTGGTCTGTTTAAAGGGACCAGCTTCCCAGCCCGCTTCCAGAGTGGTCCCCCCCATGATGTGGGACCCTGGGGAGGCAGGGATAGCAATCCCTCTTGCAGGAGACATAGGGAGGGAGCTGACACCAGGTTTTGGATCGGGAGAGGGAGATTTGTACCAGCAGGCTGCCAGGTATCTTATACAGTGCAGGCTGTTGGCACCAGGGGGAGAAGGTTCCCAGCCAGCTAGGGCTGCAACCCAGGCACAGGGTCCGTCAGCCAAGGCTTCCCCCACAGAGACGCCCCTCAGAAAGTCTCAGTAGGTCCGCAAGCCTAAGAAAAGATGGTCACCAGAGTACCTGCCACAAAGGGCAACCTCCCGAACCAGGGAGAAGCCAAAGAACAGAGGTCCCCAATCAGCAGCCATAAGCTGCGAGGGACCAGCAGCAGGAGGCAGTCCAGCTTCGCTGCAGCCAGCAGTAATGTGCGACAGTGCCAGAGATTAGCCTGGCCACCTGGAGATGGGCGGCATTTGTATTATAGCTATGTGTGTATATAGCTTGCTTTAAGGTGTAAATTTTAAGTTTAGAATTAACTGTTGTAGTTAAAGTTTAAGTTTACATGTGTGCCAAATGTTTGTATTTTGCTCCGAGGTCAAGGGACCCGACCATGTCTCCACCTAAGGCAGCAGGTCAGTGAGACCTGGCTGCATGTCCTTTTAAGTTTTGCAGGAGAGTGGAAGATGAAGCAGCCCTGTTCACCCAGCCCGAGCTGGGCACCGAATGAAGATATGGATACAGAATATTGGGGATCACCTCACCACTGGGCAAATCCAGAGGGAAACCCCGCAGCGACCTTCGGGAGAAACCGGACAGGTTCCGGAGGAACTTGCCTACTCCTCCTACGTGGAAGAGATGGCCCCAGCTGGGTGGGGCATGGCCCCCAACCCAGCACTATCCTGACTGAAGTTTCACTTGCAGGAGACCTCGCTGTTGAAGAGTCATGGTGGGGAAGCGCGGGCGCCTTGTCAGATAGGGACGCGTTCCCCGGGAGTGGGTGGTGATGGCCCGGGAAAGATTGTAAAGGGGAGGGGGAGGCCCAAGAGTTGCGTGGGTGCGTTCGGGGGAGGGAGGAACTCACCCGGGGGCCCACGGGTAAAGTTAGTGTAAGTGTGGCTGGGGAGGATGAGTGGGTGGCCGGATCTGGGATCCAAGTTTGAGTGTGGGGCCAGGGAGAGCCGCCACACAGTCACCCATCATTTTCTGCAGCCAGTCGAGGGAAGACGGGAGGGGGAGGGACTGGGAGTCACGATCCCATACTCCCCGGTTTTGGTCTGTGCCAAGGTAATCTTAAACATGAGGGGTGCCCCGCCTCCACAAAGGGACAAGGGAACGGCTCGGGGCTGGCAGAGCAGGCTGGTCTGTAAATCCATTCTGTCTGTTTTAAAGTTTAAGACAATCAAAGGGGGGTGAAAGACATTTACTGCCCGGGTGGGAGGAGCAATACCCACTCGAATTTCGTGACCCATCATTGGCACGTGATGGTCAGGGTTTGTTTAAGCATGTTGTTCAAGATTTTTTGTATTTTGTGTTACAGCCCCAAGTTGAGCAGAGGCGTAGGATCCTCTCAGTGCTTGGGATCATTTTGTGACAACTCCAAGTTGAGCAGAGGCGTGGGACCCTCTCCGTGCTTGGGATCATTTTGATTACATTGTGTAATTAAGATTGCAACATTTTGTAATAAGTTGTAATGTAACAAGTGATTGCAAATTTTGATGCATTGTATAATGTAACAAGTGATGCAGGGGTATCAGACCCCTTATTGTAAATTGATGTATCTGTAAGATGCCTACCGTACCATGGTTTTTTCTCGAATTTGAGAGGAACAGATGGGGCGGGGATCAGTGGTAGGTAGCTGTTAGGTAAATACAGGGGATGGTTGTTTGTCGGGGGGGTCAGAAAATTTTGCTCACTCCTTCGAGTGGATACTTCAATCAAGTTGGGAGTATCAAAAGGGGGGAATGTAGGTGTTCACAAAATTCTCCTATTTTCCCTGAACATTGGGAAATATTGGTCCACATCGTGGATGAAGAATTATGTGCTTTGAATTGCTTCTGGGTTGGATCAATGTTTTTAAAGCATATTCAGAGCCACGAAAGACTGCTCTGAGATGGACAGCATGTGGACAACACCGGAATCGAGGAGTTCTGTGGAAATATTCACACACATTAAGACAGTACATTTGATTTGAATTTGTGCCCTTGAGCCTGGCCAATCACAAAAAGGTTTTAAAATGGCCATCAGAAAGCATTGGCCAAGAACAGTGGGGCTTGGAAAAGCAGCTAGCAGCTCGTGGAGTATGTTTGTGAAAAAGTGGGAGGATACAGTGGCAGTCTGACCTGTCAATCAAACCAGGGAGTTTCCCCTTTGTGGAGAGGCAAGGTTTGTTTACACAAAACTGCAGGATGTTTATTTACTTAAGGGATTAACCCATTTGAGACTAACCGCAGAGACAATCGATTGAAACTGCTGTCTGTTGACACAGCACTTAAGGGTGGTTTCAGTCAAACCAGAATCAAAGGCTTCTGTTTACACAGAAATCCAAACCCATTCAAACCACTTACACAGACAATTGAGGCACCTTTGAAACTCTGGAAAAGGACTTTTGAAAGAGATCAGTATGGATGGGTTTGAATCACTCAGACAATACGGCAGTTGGATTCCTTTTGTTTTAGCCCAGATGAACTCCGGATGTGGGCGGGAACATTTCGGCCCCAGAGTGCAGACACATTAAATCACCCCAACCACTTTGAATCAGCCAATCATGGCTTTCTTTTGTGTATTGGAACTTTTGGGCGCGAGTTTTGCACACAGACCTTTTTCAGCGCCAAACAGGAGTTGGCAGGATATAAAGATAGCTTTGAAAGCTATCTCGCTCTCACTTCGCTGGACCACAGGTGAGCACGTTTTCTGACTCCTCAGCAAGGCAACCTAGTCAGGAGTTAGGGGGGTGGTGATTTAGGGGAAATTGCTAAGATTGTTTAATCAACATTGCAGCTACTTACCCCTCAATTTTGCCATCTGCCTTCCCCCATTTAAGCAATTTTACTGTAATTACTGTGTTTGTGTGGTATAGTTTAAATTTGATTATAGTTTCTTTAGTTTAATAAAAGTTTGACTTTCTCACACCCAGACCAGTTGTCCGTTTTAATATATCATTAATTATAAGCCCTCCAGTCAGAACTGGAAGGTGGGGTAGCGATTCGAAACTGCTGTTTGGAAATTGGTTTACAGTGTAGCAGGAAAAGGCTGCTGACCAGGTGAATTACCGTAAACCAGGTAAAAGGTTGCAATCGGTCAGAGTGCAGGCAAAGGCTGCCTGACCAGGTAAATTACCATAAACCACAGAAAAGATGCCCCCCCTACAAAATACTGGAGCTGCCAACCATGACGGGAGGGATGTCCCATGGGTGGAGCGACGCTGGAACCTGAAGAATCGCTCATGAGGAGTGACATTGGTGGACGTAGAAAGAAGAGACCTGATGGAATGCAACACATCAGGGAGCATAGTTTCCCACTGCTGGTCTGGTAGGTTGCGTGACCTCAGTGCAAGACGAGCAGCATTCCAAATGATAGTGTTGTACTTCTCAACCTGTCCGTTACTGATGGGATGATATGGTGTCGTTTTACTTGTGGCGATTTCCCGTTGGGAAAGATAACTTTTGAGTTTGCTTGACATGAGCGAGCCATCCGACGGACGGAAGAATTGCGGTTTTAATTCCGCACAAATTCTACAGGTGGAGCATATTCTTTTCACATCTTCCGCAGAAAATGGGAGATTCTTAGATCACACAAAGTGCAACATATGGGTAACGCCAGGATGGCGTAAGTCAGTATGAAGATCCGCAAGAGTCGAAGTTGACATAGAAGAACAGAATGCATGAGTGAGGGTATCTGGGGCTACATTCTCTTTGCTGGGTCGATAATGTATGGTGTAGCCAAAGGCGGCCAAGTCCATCCTCCAGAGTTGTATTTTGTTATTCTTGATCTTAGTGCGTTTCCGGTTATCCAGCATAAAGGCCATGGAGCACTGATTGGTTATAAGCATGAAATGGCGACGAGCGAGGAAATGACTCCATTTATGTACTGCTTCAATGATGGCCGTAGCCTCCTTATCGACAGGAGGATAATGGAGCTCACTACCTTGCAAAGTTCTGGACAGAAATGCAACGGGTCGACCACCTTGATTCAAGGTAGCTGAGATCGCCAACTCCGATGCATCGCACTTGAACACGAAAGGGAGATTTTCATCGATGGACTGAAGCATGGCTTTTTCCAGTTGTCGCTTGAGGTTGAAAGCTGAAATAGCCGTTGCCTCCACTGGAAATGACTTCGCGTGAAGCAGGGGCTGGACCTTGTCGGAGAAGTGGGGTATCCACTTTGCATAATAGGCGAACATGCTGAGTGCCCGACGAAGTGAGCCGAGATTCGTAGGGGGAGGGAGCTCCTGAAGCAGACGAAGTCGCTCCGGATCTGGTTTGATGACACCATTGCCCACCCAGTAGCCAAGGATGTTGACTGATGGTACTGATTTCACAGATTTGGACTCATTTGAGTTTAAGTTGCGATGATGGAGAACGTCAAAAAATTTCTGGAGGTTGGCATCATGCTCCTCCTGGTCATGACCAGCAATGGTGATATTATCTAGATATGGAAAAGTGTCTGTTAAGTTCTCCTGTTTGACTGGGCTATCCATTGCCCATTGAAAGATGGCCACCCCATTGGTGACCCCAAATGGAAGGTGACAAAACTGGTAAAGCCGACCGTTGGCCTCAAAGGCCGTATACTTTTTGTCAGTGTCTTTTAACGGTACTTGATGGTACGCGCTCTTTAAATCAAAAGTTGAAAATACCTTGTAGTTGGCAAAGTTATTGACCATGTCATCGATGCGTGGTAGTGGGTAGGCATCCAGGTCAGTATTCTGGTTAATAGTTTGTGAGTAATCCATGCAAAGACGTTTCTTGTGTTGCTTCAGAGGATTTTTAGCAACGACGACTTGAGCCTGCCAGGGAGATGAACATGGCTCAATGATATAGTCAGCTGGAAGGCGAGAGATCTCTGCCTCAATAAAGAATAGATCATCTTGGCTGAAACATCGTGATTTAGTGACTGTGGGCTTACATCGGGGGGAAAGATTGGCAAACAAGGAGGGCTCGTTGAGCGAAGCTGCTGAAAGCGCACAAAACGGTACTTTGGAAATAGTAAGCTCTGGCTTTGATCCTCCAAACTCGAAAGTGAGTCTTTTGTGTTATTTCTGGAAATCCTGCCCCAGGAGCACATCACTGCATAGGTTTTTGAGCACCCCGAGCCAGGTGGAGAAATAAGTGCAGCCATTGAGAATAAGGTTGACAAGACAAAAGCCGGAAGAGTTGGTGGTCCGTGTCGTCAGAGCCATTGCAATTTCCCTGTCTGAGGGGTAAATACGCAGTTTTAATTTACTGACTGGCCACTCACTAATGAAGCTGTCAGAGCTGCATGAGTCGATTAGTGCACTCAAAATGTGTCCATTTACCAAAACCTTTGTGGCTGCATGGGACAGACCTTGTGGAAAAACAGCTGTGATAGGAGGAGGGGCAGTTTTACCCTGGACAGCTGTAAACTTAGTAGTGGTTCTTGGGGGAGGAGCAGTTTTATAGATAGTAGCTGTAACCTGTTGAGATTCACGTATATCTGGTTAACAAGATCAAGTGCAAACCAATATGGTGGGTATATTGTGTTTAATCAGAGTTTAGGATGGAATATAACACAGCAGTAATACAGCAAAAACATATAAAATTCTTAATGTCCCAGTTTTTGCGCTTTACTTCATAGGGTATTCCCATCAGTCCAGTTTTAACCAATGCTGTGGATACCTTTCGGTACCATCCCAGGGCTTTGCCTTCCGGTGCCTCTGGGCTGTATCCCTCTGTGCTGCAATGTAGTTGCACCCGAACTCCATTTCCTTCAGGAACCAAAAGGTGGTGCTTCCAAGTGGTAACTGTTGGTTGACGTACCACACATCCCTCACATATGAATTTTACTTCACATATTTCCTTCAATACTCGACATGATATACCCTCGCCATTGGTATTGTAGTATTCCATCCAGTTCGTAGAGATTGGAGAGGTGTTCGAGTGTCTTATGAATATGATGACCCCCAGCAGGAGGTTTCGATGACTGGTGCAGCGTGCGACCTGTTTCATTATCATTCTTAACTGGTTCTGTAAAGCAAAATATACAATATTTATTCTTTCACAGTTTTCAACTGATTGATATGGTACCATTTAGCCACCTTGGCTCTCCCTTTTTTTCCAGGGAATTGCACCAGATAAACCAAAGGACTGGCCCTGTCAATAATCGGGAAGGGGCCATTCTACTTTGGTTCGAAGCAATGTTGCTTCTTCCCATAGTTTAGTACCATTACAACATCTCCCACTTGATACTCAAATGGTCGGACCTTCTTGTCGAAGTATTTCTTTGCCTGGTTTTTTGATTTGCCTATTTGTGTAGCTACAAACACATTAGTTTGTTCTATGTTCTCTACCACCATTTCAAGCCATTTTTGGTTGGCAATTCCCTGTACTAAGGGTGTGGCTGAAGGGGTTAGCAGATGGGCTGGCATTCGCATTAGTCGCCTGGTCATAGCCTGGTAGGGTGAGATACCCGTTGTGCTATGCGGGGTGGATCTAAATAGCTATTAGACACATTGGCAACATACTGGACCATTTGGTGGGGTGATCTGCACAACATTTGTTTAACATAATGTTCAGAGTTCGGTTTCCTCTTTCCACTACACCAGATGATTGTGGGTGATGGGAGATGTGAAGTTTATGCAAGATACCCATTATCCATTGCAATTCGGTAAAAATCTGGGCAGTGAAGTGTGATCCCTGATCACTATCAACTTGAATTGGCACTCCCCAATAACAGGCGAGCTGCTGTCAATGCGGTGTTTGTTTTACATGGAAAAGCCTCCATCCATTTAGTAAATTTATCAACTATAACCAGACAATACCGCAAGCCCGAAGGTCCTGTAGGTAAGGGCCCTATAAAATCAATTTGAAGGTGGGTCCACGGCCATCGGGAGGAGGGGGACTGTGCAACAGTGCCCGATTAGTGTGGGCACTTGGATTGTGCTGTAAACAGGGCAGACAACGATTCACCTTATGAGTGACATCTGTGATGCAATCGGGATACCATGCAAATTTGCGTTGTTTCTGAACAGTTGCATCAGCTGAATATTGCCCTCCTACTGGATGTGAGTGCAGGAGATCAAAAATTCGGGGTGCCATGGCTGGGGGAACACAGACAACCGGGAGATCAGATGATAGCCACCGCAAACGGGGGTTGAATATTAACAGGGGAGCAGCTTCCCCGGAATGATCCGGAGCCAATTTTGTGTCCGCAGCCCATGGAGTGGGCTGAGGTAACGGACATCCATTCTGATGCCATGCAATAAAAACTGCATAGGGGGAATAACTGACCTGGAGGGAAGGGAGGCCGATGTCCCCACCTTGGATACTCGAGACTGATCTTAAGGGAGGGGTAGGGGCTTGCCAGAGGTCACCGTTAATGGCGGCGTCCTTGGCAGCATGATCTGTCTGTGAGTTACCCTGGGTATGTACATCTGAAGAACGCGAATGGGACTTTACCTTACCAACATAGACAGGGGCTGATTGTGAATTTAAAGAGTCCCCAAGGGAAGCAAAGAGGACTGCATGGAGCAGGGTCTTGCCATCAACAGTACAAAAATTATTCCTAGCATACAGTGGTAAAGATAACAAAGTGTTAATCGCATAGACACTGTCTGACCAGACATTAACAGGTATGTCATGAGTAATTTGGATTGCTGTCACCAGGGCTGCAACTTCAGCATATTGGGCAGAGTGGGGAATGCATTTATACTTAAGTTCTCAGTCAGGCATGACTACTGCAAATCCAATAAGGGGCTTTCCGTCCCTGTGATAAGATGACCCATCAATGTAGATGTTCTGGGCGTGACTTAGCGGAGTAGGAGAGACGGGGTGATGGTCGAACTCCAGTGGTGGAAGGGGGCATGCATGGCTTCCCCCCTCGTACAGTAGGAGCTGAGGTAGTAAAGTTGGCTGCCTTGGCGTTATTTCCAAATCTCTGAGTTAACAGAAGTGTCCAGTGACTGAGTCGGGCAACGTGTCCCCTGGTTTAAGTAAAAGATTCAAAGGGGTGTGGGGGCTATGTATGATCATTTTGTTCAGCCCAGTAATAAACGTGAAGTGTTTGACTGCCCAAAAAGTGGCTAACAGATGTCGCTCACACACAGTGAAATTCTTTTCCACGCCATTCAAAATACGGGAGACGAATGCAATTGGCATAAGTTTACCCTGTACCTCTTGGCACAGAACAGCAGCAAGACTCTGATCGGTGGATCCCACCTCCAGGTGGAAAGGCTTCTCTCGGTCAGGGCTTGTCAGGCATGTGGCTTGCATAACAGCAGTTTTAAGGAGGGACACAGCCGTTGTATGTTCGGTGGTCCAGTCACGGGCCACAGCGTCCTCTTCACCCTTTAACAGTTCATATAATGGTTTGGCTAGCTCCGCAAATCTGGGAATAAATGAGTGCTGGTATCCCACTAGGCCCAGGAAGGAACGAAGTGCGGTTTTGGATGCGGGCAATGGTAAACGCTGAATCACTTCAATCTTATGCTGGCCAGGGCTGAGTCCCTTTTGTCCCACAGAAACCCCTAAAAATGTCACTTCTGGCTGTAACAATTGTACCTTTTTGAGGTTAATTTTCAGCCCAGCTTTTAGAAGAAGGTCTGATAACTCTTCCATTAATTTAATATGAGTCTTTTTGTCAGGTGTTGCAAGCAAAAGGTTGTCAACATACTGCAGCAGGCAGTCGGGTCTCAAAAAAGGTTCCAGTGCCTGAGCCATCCGTTTGTGGAATATAGTTGGGGAGTTGTGAAAGCCTTGAGGTAAACATGTCCAAGTATAACTTTAATCTTCAAAAGTGAAGGCAAACTTGTACTGATCTTCTGACTCCAGAAGCTGTTTGAAATGTCAAAGGTTTGAAATGTCAAAGGTGGAGAAGCAGCAGCTACCTGGTGGAATCTAGGACAGGAAAGTGGGGGTCTCCCGAACAACAGGGGCGCAAGCTGGGGTTATCGAATTAAGTTTGCGATAATCAATTGTTAGACGCCAGCTATTGTCTGGCTTCTTAACTGGCCAGGTTGGAGAATTAGTGGTAAAAGTGCCAATGCGGATAACACCCTGCTTTAACAATGAATCGATAGTAGACCGAACATAATGGCCCACAAATTCGGGTCGGGGGCTTCCCGCGAGTATAAGCCCCCGACCTGCACTTACCTAGCGCGCTGGCCGTTGTGCTGTGGGCCCCCGTGGAATTCCGATCCGGGGCCTGGTCCAGCTGCCGGCGCGCAGTGCTTGCGTATCCCAGGGGCGCAGTTAGTTCGATGCGTCCCCTGGGATCACGTGGGCCATGGGGAACCCATCGGAGCAGGGAATATTCCATTCATAAGCTTGACAGGAAGAGCTGTCAAAACTTATAAATACTACGGCCCCAAAACAGCACTAAATCTTCAAATAAATGTTTAAAAAATCACTTTTTAAATAAACGATAAATTACATGAAATAACTATTTTAAACAATAATTTAAATTTTTGAAAAAAATAATTTTATTTTCTAACAGGGCTAAAAATAAACTTACCTGGCTTTAAAGTATTTAAAAATAATGGCCCAGTAATTCGGTTCCAACGCGTGAGTAAGCATCGTGTACTCACGCGTGGGACCGATGGAATTACCGGTTTTCTGCATGCACAGCACATGCGCGGGAAACCGGCATTTCCGATCCTCTGAACCAAGGGATTCAGAGGTCGAACGCGTGCGCGCAGGAGTCTGCGCGTGCGTGCTGAAATTCCTTTTTTTTTTTTTACAGGGTTGCCCGTGCGATAAGGCCTCCAGTTTTTACGTGAGAAAAAAGCAGACGTAAGTACTTCGTTTTAAAAGGTAAGTGGTCTATTAATTAAAGTTAGACATTTTTTTTTCCACAGGTTTATTATTTTTAAAGACTTTACAGTAAGGTAAGTGTATTTTTAGACCCGATTTGTTAAAAAATTATTTTTTTCAAAAATTTGAATAATTGTTTAAATTAGTTTTTTACAGTTATTAATAGTTCATTTAATTAGTGGGATTTTAAAATACTTTTATTTGAAGTTTAAGTACTGTTTTGGGCACCCGGAGTTTTCATGAGTTTGACAGTTCTTACTATCAAACTCATGAATGAACTTTTGCAACCTCCAATTGGTTGCCCAGTGCTCACGTGATCCCAGCCGGCTCATCGAACTAACTGCTGGATCACGCAAGCACAGCGCGCCGGGAGCTGAACCGGGCCACTGACAGGAAATCCACGCAGGGCCAGGCTTCAACTGTCGGCGCGCTATGTAAGTGTAGGTCGGGGGCTTGCACCCGCGGGAAGCCCCCGACACCAATTTCTGGGCCATTAAACCTGTGGAAAAAATATTTTAATTTTAATTAATTCACCACTTACCTTGTAAAAAGCAGGCCTTAAGCCTGCTTTTTAAATATGTAACTTCTGGAGACTTACCCTCCCGGGAAAACCTGCAAAAACAAAACCGAAGTTCGATGCACACGCGCAGCCTCTCCCGCGCACGCGTTCGAACTCTGAACCCCTTCTTTCAGGGGAACGGAAGTGCTGGTTTCCCGCGCATGCGCAGTGCATGCAGAAAACCGACACTTCCATTGGGCTTATGGGTGAGTACCCCGTGCGTACTCACCCTTGGAGACCTGAATTTCTGGGCCAATGTTTACTCTCAGCCGGAATGGAATACTGCTTAACAGGAGGGTGGGAGGGTCCATTAATCTCCTCATCTCCCGACATTCTACCACAATCGTGTTTGAACTTAGCAAAAACCTCTGAAAATTTATGAATTAATGTTCTTCTTCTTCTTCTTAGGCAGTCCCTCGGAACTGAGGATGACTTGCTTCCACATTAAAAATGAGCTCGCAGGCGACTGATTAGTCCAATGCGGGACCTACAGTCTCTGTCACAGGTGGGGCAGACGGTGGTTGAAGGGGCAGGTGGGTGGGGTGCTTGGGTTGACGCGCGCTGCTTGTGCTTGGCTTGCGCTTGCTCCCGGTGAAGAGACTCGAGGTGTTCGGCGCCTTCCCGAATGCTTCTCCTCCACTTTGTGCGGTCTTGGGCCAGGGATTCCCAGGTGTTGGTGGGGATGTTGCACTTTTTCAAGGAGGCTTTGAGGGTGTCCTTGAAGCATTTCCTCTGCCCACCTGGGGCTCTCTTGCCGTGCTGGAGCTCCGAGTAGAGCGCTTGTTTTGGGAGTCTCGTATCGGGCATGCGGACAATGTGACCCGTCCATCGGAGCTGATTGAGCGTGGTCAGCGCTTCGATGCTGGGGGTGTTGGCCTGAGCAAGAACACTGACGTTGGTGCACCTATCCTGCCAATTGATTTGCAGGATCTTGCGGAGGCAGCATTGGTGGTACCTCTCCAGTGCTTTGAGGTGCCTGCTGTACATGGTCCATGTCTCTGAGGCATACAGCTGGGCAGGTATCACTGCTGCCCTGTAGACCATGAGCTTAGTGCCGGGTTTGAGGTCCTGGTCTTCAAACACTCTCTTCCTCAGGCGACCGAAGGCTGCACTGGCACACTGAAGGTGTTGTTGGACTTCGTCATCGATGTCTGCCCTTGTTGACAGTAGGCTCCCGAGGTATGGAAAGTGGTCCACGTTGTCCAAGGCCTTGTTGTGGATTTTGATAATCGGGGGGCAGCACTGTGTGGCGGGGGCAGGTTGGTAGAGGACCTTTATCTTACGGATGTTTAGTGTAAGGCCTATGCTCTCGTATGCTTCGGTGAAGGTGTTTATGATGGTTTGGAGTTCAGTCTCCGAGTGAGCGCAGACGCAAGCATCGTCTGCATACTGTAATTCGACGACAGAGGATGGGACAACCTTGGATCTGGACTGGAGGCGACGGAGGTTGAACAGTTTCCCGTTTGTTCTGTAAATTAGCTCCACTCCAGTGGGGAGCTTACTGAGGGTGAGATGGAGCATTGCAGCAAGGAAGATTGAGAAGAGCGTTGGTGCGATGACACAGCCTTGCTTGACCCCGATTCGTACGTGAATTGGGTCTGTGGTGGAACCGTTGGTCAGGATCACGGCTTGTATGTCATCGTGAAGCAGGCGGAGGATAGTGACAAACTTTTGAGGGCAGCCGAATTTGAGGAGGACACTCCATAATCCCTCACAGTTGACAGTGTCGAAGGCCTTTGTGAGATCAAAGAAGGCCATGTACAGTGGTTGGTGCTGTTCCCTGCATTTCTCTTGTAATTGACATGCGGTGAAGGTCATGTCCACAATCGTGTTTGAACGTAGCAAAAACCTCTGAAAATTTATGAATTAATGTATTAACCATGGGGTCTTCAGTCCCGGGAAGGGTGAAATCCTCAGGTTTTTTAATTGCATATATTGAATGGGCATCTGAAATAGGTGTCGGTGGTCCCTCATTAAAGTGCCACCAAAGACAATCATTAGCATAGTCGAGGACAACACAGTGTTTATGTAACGTGTCACTTCCGAGGATACCTTTCTAGTCATGGGTGGTCATATATACAGGAGAGGTGACATCGACGGAATTCCCATCAATGGACAAGGCTGTAGAGCTCAATCCCCGATTAGCTAACTGAGTAGAAGCATTAAAGCCAGTGAGGTTTAGGGTGGTGGCAGAATGGGAAAAGGGAGCGGGGTCATGTAAAATAGTCACAGCAGAAACGGAATCCATAAGCATTATATGGTGGCGGTCTCCATGATCAGTGGCCCGGACAAAAGGTCATCCGTGCTCCCCGTACCAGACAGGAGAAGACGTGGTCACTGTGGAGGCCTCTGACCGTCACTGGGGCTGTGAGTCTGGGAGCGCATCTCCACTGTGAGAACCAGCCGAAACGTTTTGCCCCCCCCCCCCCCGCCTGACTGTGCTTCATGGCCTCAACTACTGCTGAAAGGTGTTTGAGCTGCTGCTGCAGAGAGTTCAAATCAGACCCGTTACCTTCACGGATTGGGGGTTGGTAGCGTGGGCCATTATTTGGACGTCGACTATTGCGGCAGTCACGAGCATAGTGTCCGGGCTTATAACAGTTATAACAGATTACGTGGCATTTGTCTCCTGACTGGGGAGGGGTTTGTGGTGTCAGAGGACCCTCCACCGCCGTCACTTTGGACTCAGTCGGGGTGAGGGACGATTTAACCCGGTCCGAAGCTCAAATGCAAGCATCCTCCAGATCAGCCCACGGGGTTCCCTGATGAACAGTAATACCAAGAGCGTCCCTTACGGGGGGTAAGAGAGCATCAATGAATGTCAGCTTAAATCCCTCTGTGTCCCAAAACTCTTGACAATTTTAGTTTTTCTGGGACTGGTTGTACAAATCGTACAATCGAATTGCAAAGGCTACGGGATGCTCATTAGCCTCTTGCCGGGCGCCCCAGCCGCACGGTTGAAATTAACTGCGTCCATGCCCAAACAGGAACAAACTGAATCCATAACATCCCACTACCCCTTACTTTTATCATAGTTTTCCCGTGAAAGTGATAACTTGAGTTCCTGTGAAATGCATGACAACAGAACTTGTTTTAAGTCTGTCAACTCTAACTCAGGGTGACAGTGACGGAATGTACCCCAATCACTTGTTAGGGTGACTAGGTTCGTCCCCCAGTTTATTGGCCCCATTTCTTCGGCTAGTGCTTTGCACTCTGCCGCGGTCAAACTTCTACTGGTGGTAGTGGTTACTTCCTCATTTGGGGGCAGGTTGTAAGCTACAGAAGAGGTATCATTATCGAATTCATCATCCGCGGGTGTAGGGTCACCAAATTGGGTGGTAGTAGTGACTATATTAACCTGCTTGGTTTCTACCGGGGCAGTTTGTCCTGGATAGGGAGGTGGAGGCGGAGGCGCAGAGGGTGAGGGACTATTTTGGCAGATGGGGTTATTATTGCACTGGGCTTTTCTTGTTAGATCATCCCAGTTAATACCGGGAGCCCCTGGTTTAAGGCGACTAACGGCCGCAATAGCAGCTGTTTGTCTCCCCAGCTTTCCCTTCAATTCCGTCATTTTTAATTCGCAGTGAGTATGGTTGGTGCTCACCAGAGGGGGTTCTTCAAGTAATTCTCTCAAGGCTCCCCTGGCATCCTCAAGTTGTGAGATCAGGGATTCACTTTTTATTTTTAAAACCTTGTTATCCTCAAATACCTGATGGTGGCGTCTTAAGGCAAGTTGTGCCTCATCTGCCAAGGCTTGTTCTTGATGGAGAAGTGTACAGACTGTGGCATATCGGCCTTGCCAGTCCTGTAAGTCTCTTTCAAGTTGTGCATTTCTCTCTTTCAGGAGTACAACTTCGCCTCCCAAGCGAACAGCACACAAGTGGGCAGCGTAAGCCAGCCTATTTCTGGCTTCCTTAACTTTATATTTTTTCGCACCCACCTGGGAAGCTATCTCACCCCAAATCTCAGAGTAACTCTTCTCATCACCCTGCACTATTCCGATTACTGCTTGGGCCCCTCCCGGAGCCCCTAACTTATCCGAAAGACTGTTCGCAACCTTTTATCTAAAATATGCATCTGCCATTTCGTTTTTACTTTACAACCCGATAAGAACACCTAGTAACATTACAGAACAAACCCGTCCTCAGCTCTTTTCGACCACAACAACCCTGTTGCACCTCCTGGCTCAGCTCGCCAATCTGTTGAGATTCACCTATCTCTAGTAAACAGGATCAAGTGCAAACCAATATGGTAGGTATATTGTGTTTAATCAGAGTTTAGGACAGAATATAACACACTAGTAATACAACAAAAACATACAACTGTGACAAGCAGCTGATAACGGACCCGATCGGACAGATGGCTGGCATGCGTAAACAATTCTCTGGCTTCTGGTCTCTCTCTCTTTCTCTCTCTCTCGGGCCTTCGATGGTGAGCATGGGATCACTCTTAAAAGAGCATTCGACCAGCTGTTCGGCTCTCCCTTCCGCAGTCTGTGTGCAAGTCCTTGGGGTGTCACTTTTTATTCTCTTTTTAGGGGTGGGCCTGAGGCCAAGTTATTGACAAGACCATTTAACCTATAGAGGTTCCTCCAAATCTTCATCAACCAATGACAGCTTAAGTTCTTTGTCTTGGTGTTTGGAAGAAAGCCCACCCCAAAAGAAGGTCTCATTACTTCATCCTTGTTTTTACATTTTGAAGGTTCCGCCATTGGAATCCATCTTAACTCTTTTTACTCTCTCCCCCTTTTTCCCAGCAAGTACAAGGCCCGGCCCTGTCCCTCTTAATCATGGCCCCAACCAGAGCTGTTGCACATTAACCAGTCGCTATCTCACCTTCATCTAGCAAATGGCCCATTCTAAGATGGATACCTTATCCTCCTCAAATTCCTTTCATTCTATGTCTTTTCCTAATTAACTGTTAATTATCTTCATAAGCAGTTCTGCTAAACAAACTCCAAATTCTATCTGTGGAAATTATAATATGGTTATCAGTAATAATGGAGGAAACATAGGCTGGACCTTCACTGGCCAAATTAAAGATACATTAACAAAGTCAAAATCCTAACTTAGAAACAAGAGATAACTAGCCTGGCAGGACCATCCTATGGGCCCCCGTGTGGAATGTTTATGTTTCACCTAATCTAACAGATTAAAAAGACTGTCTCAAATTCTAATGCAAGCTTCCCAGGAAAATGAAACTTATCATTTAAAAGCCATATACATTTTTAGGCACCCCTAGTTTCTAACAAACCTTAGTAGTGGCTCTTGGGGGAGAAGTCCATTATAAAAGATGTAACAGCAGAGCACTTGGAAAACAGTGACAGGATCGGACAAAGTCAACATGGATTTACAAAAGGTAAATCATGCTTGACTAATCTACTGGAATTTTTTGAGGATGTAACTGATAAAATAGATAAGGGAGAACCAGTGGATGTGGTGTATTTGGACTTTCAAAAGGCTTTCGATAAGGTCCCGCATAAGAGATTAGCGTGTAAAGTTAAGGCACATGGGATTGGGGGCAAGGTATTGACTTGGATAGAGAACTGGTTGGCAGACAGAAAGCAAATAGTTGGAATAAACAGGTCTTTTTCCGAGTGGCAGGCAGTGACTAGTGGGGTACCGCAGGGATCGGTCCTTGGACCCCAGCTATTCACGATATATATTAATGAGCTAGACGAGGGAACTAGATGTAATATCTCCAAGTTTGCAGATGACACAAAGCTGGGTGGGCATGTGTGCTGTGAGGAGGATGCTGAGAAACTCCAGGATGATTTGGACAGGTTGGGTGATTGTGCAGAAGCATGGAGATGCAATATAACCTGGATAAATGCGAGGTTATCCACTTTGGTGTCAAAAACAGGAAGGCAGATTATTATCTGAATGGCAATAGATTGGGAGAAGGGGAAGTGCAACGAGACCTGGGTGTCCTTGTGCACCAGTCGCTGAAGGTAAGCATGCAGGTGCAGCAGGCAGTTAAGAAGGCAAATGCTATGTTGGCCTTTGTAGCGAGAGGGTTTGAGTACAGGAACAAGGATATCTTGCTGCAGTTGTACAGGGCCTTGGTGAGACCACATCTTGGGTATTATGTGCAGTTTTGGTCGCCTTATCTGAGGAAGGATATTTTTGCCTTGGAAGGAGTTCAGCGAAGATTCACCAGGCTGATACCTGGGATGGCAGGAATGACATATGAGGAGAGATTGGGCTTGTACTCGCTGGAGTTTAGAAGAATGAGAGGGGATCTCATTGAAACATATAAAATTCTGGCAGGACTGGACAGACTAGATGCAGGGAGGATGTTCCCGATGGTCGGGGAATCCAGAACCAGGGGTCACAGTCTAAGGATAAGGGGTAGGCCTTTTAGGACAGAAATGAGGAGGAATTTCTTCACCCAGCGAGTGGTGAACCTGTGGAATTCTCTACCAGAGAAGGCAGTAGAGGCCAATTCATTAAATATATTCAAGAAGGAGTTGGATATATTTCTTAAGGCTAAAGGGCTCAAGGGGTATAGGGAGAAAGCAGGGATCGGGTACTGAACTTGGATGATCAGCCATGATCGCATTGAATGGTGGAGCAGGCTAGAGGGGCTGAATGGTCTACTCCTGCTCCTATCTTCTATGTTTACCTGGGATGGCAGGAATGACGTATGAGGAGAGATTGGGTCAATTGGGCTTATACTCGCTGGAGTTTAGAAGAATGAGAGTGGATCTCATTGAAACTAATAAAATTCTAACAGGACTGGACAGACTAGATGCAGGAAGGATGTTCCCGATGGTCGGAGACTCCAGAACCAGGGGTCACAGTCTAAGGATATGGGGTAAGCCATTTAGCACAGAGATGAGGAGGAATTTCTTCACCCAGAGAGTGGTGAACCTGTGGAATTCTCTACCACAGAAGGCAGTAGAGGCCAATTCATTAAATATATTCAAGAAGGAGTTGGATATATTTCTTAAGGCTAAAGGGATCAAGGGATATGGGGAGAAAGCAGGGACAGGGTACTGAATTTGGATGATCAGCCATGATCTCATTGAATGGCGGAACAGGCTCGAGGGGCCGAATGGCCTACTCCTGCTCCTATCTTCTATGTTTCTATGAGCAGTTTTATAGATAGTAGCTGCAAAACTAACAGGGGCTCTCGACCGGTATACCTTAGAAAAGTGGCCTTTCTTACTAACAGAGGCTCTTGACTGGCATACCTTAGAAAAGTGACCTTTCTTACTGCAATGACTGCAATTTGCATTACGAGCAGGACAAAATTTCCTATAGTGGAATGCACCTCCACACAAGAAACACATCCTTCCATATTGCCAAGTTGCCGCTAGGGCAGGGTCATCATCAGTGAAGGCTTCTAGGGTAGGGTTGTCATCAGCTAGGTTAGAGTCATCATCAGTGAGGGCTTCCGCCCGAGGCCTATCGAATGAGTCACTAAAAGTGATAGCAGCAGCCCGTGAACGTGGTGAAAGATAGGTATCTGCATTCCTCTTTGCTAATTCCAAAGAACATGCCTGGTCATAGGCAGCCTGTAACTCGAGGGTTTTATTCTCCAACAGATGCTGCTGTATGAAGGGAGATGCAATCCCATTAATAAAGGAATCATGAATTAACTCCTCCTGTTACTGCACAGCTGTGACAGTTTTAAAATTACATTTCTTCCTGTGCCTGCAAAGCTTTTGAAGGAATTCGTCAAGTGATTCTCCGGGTTGTTGTCGAGTTGTGGCCAGTAGATGCCAAGCAAAAATTTTGTTTGGGGCCTTAACATATAGTCGCTGTAATATTAGGATAGCGGAGTCATAGTCTACACAGTCTTCGATATAGTCAAACACATGAAGAGATACATAATTAGCAAGTATCTCTAATTTAACAGGAACATTTTCACCACACACCCTGAGGAAGTTGCTGAAGGTACGGTACCAGTGTTTCCATACCTTAGCAGTTGTAGGTGAATTGGGATCCAGGTCAAGACAGGCGGCTCTGAGTAGTTTCTCCATGATGGATCGATTACTTTGTCCGAGTTCCCTTTAACGGTTTGAGTCATAGCTGTCTGTTCCCAAGACCACTCAGAGCGTGGAGCAGGTTCAGTTGAATAAATTGATGTAAAAAGACTACTGAGCGCTTGGTTTGAGTATAAAACAAGGCTTTAATCAACTGTTTCAAAACCATGAGATTTCTAGTTACAATCACTAGTTCCTGGTTACAGAAACTGTAGTGTCCGTGTGTAGATAAAGACACTGAAGACAGGAGTTGGTTCATAGGTATTTACTAAGCAAGTCTGGGGGGGGGGTTTCTAAAGGATATACACAATACACAGGCTTATATAGCCCAAGTGGCAATTACCGGCATTACGCACACCTGGGGCTCTTAAAGGCACATACACCATAATTGCTCTTAAAGGCACATACACCACAATTCCTCCCCTTCTAGCTAACTAGTACATCATATTTTAAGTAATTATTAATTACATGTTATATGGAAAATAATATACATTGCTGTATTAATTAATTATAAGTTAGTCTCTCAGGAGGCTTCCTGACTCGGTCCGGATAACGCCTCGGGGGTGTAGTAGTTTCTGGTGGTGTAGTAGGTTCTTCTGGCAAGGCTGATTCGGCTTGAAGGCCAGTGTCGGGTTCATCGGGCTCCAGTATCACCGGATCGGAGGTAGATATGGGTATCTCTACTTCATCGTTAGATGTATAGAGTGGTGGTGTAGGTTGTCCCTTTTCGGATGACTTGATGATTTGGTCAGCATGGCGCCTTATTATGCTGTCTCCGATGTCCACGGTATACATCAGTGGTCCTAATCGTGTGCAGATAGTTCCAGGCTGCCATTTCTCGGTACGGTAGTCCCGGCCAAAACCGGTTGGCCTATCTGGAAGGCCCTAGTTGGCCTTTCATTCATGCCCTGAAACTGTCGGTTCTCCACGTCCCTTCGGATGTTGGGCTTGACCAAATCCAGCCGGCATCTTAGGTTTCTATTGTAGAACATCATGGCGGGAGTTTGGTTAGTAACCATATGCGTTGCACTCCTATATGCAAACAAGAAGTTATCCACCTTGTGCTGAAGTTTTATGTCTTCATTACCCATGGCCTTGATGGCCTTCTTGAAGGTCTGGACAAACCTCTCAGCCAATCCATTGGTGGTGGGATGGTATGGGGCGGACGTGTAGTGCTTTACCCCATTGTTCTTTAAGAACTTTCTGAATTCTTCGGACATAAATTGCGGTCCATTATCAGAACATATCTGCTCCGGCAGCCCATTCCTGGCAAATATGGTCCTTAATACTGTGATGGTTTTTTCCGTGGTGGTGGAGGACATCTTTATTACCTCCGGCCACTTGGAGTGTGCATCAACTGCGATTAAGAACATTGAGTCCATAAATGGACCAGCAAAGTCGATGTGCACCCTTTGCCAGGGAGATGAGGGCCACTCCCATGGATGTAGAGGGGCCTGTGGCAGAGCATTTTGGACCTTCTGGCATCCTAGGCAGCTCTTGGTCATGTCTTCGATGTCTCCATCGATACCTGGCCACCATACAAACGCCCTAGCTAGGTTCTTCATTTTCACTCCACCCAGATGCCCCTCGTGAAGCTCCTTTAGCACTTTATCCTGGAGTTTGGGTGGAATCACCACTCTGGATCCACACATCAAGGTTCCTCGGCACACTGACAGCTGTTCTCTTCTTTGCGAGAATGCTGGCAACAGTGGTTCGCCATGTGCCGGCCATCCCTTCACTGTTAAACCGTAGACCCGTGAGAGAGTAGGGTCATTTCTAGTCTCCCTTTCAATGGCAGAATTTGTCACCGGTAGACATTCCACTATGGTAGAGTGGAATATCTCTACTGGGTCTACTGTAGGTGCCTCTTCTATCGTTGGCAACGGTAGGCGTGATAAACCGTCAGCATTCCCATGCTGTTTTGACCCTTTGTATTCAATGTTGTATTGGTGTGCCCCTAGAAAAAGGGACCACCTCTGTAGTCTTTGTGCCGTCATAATGGGGACACCTTTTTTAGGGTTGAATATGGAGATGAGGGGTTGATGGTCAGTCAGCAAGGTAAATTTTTGTCCGTGTAGGTAATGGTTGAATTTCTTCACTCCCCATACCAGGCTGAGTGCTTCCCTGTCTATCTGGGCATAGTTACGCTCAGCTGAGTTAATGAGCGTGACGCAAAAGCTATCGGCCGTTCCGAGCCATCAGGGAATCTATGGGACAATACCGCTCCTATGCCGTAAGGGGATGCATCGCACGCCAGTCTGATTGGTAGTGATGGGTTGTAATGAGCCAAAATTTTCTCGGATGTGATTAAGTCTTTACATTTATGGAAGGCACGTTTACAGTCTTCGTTCCATTTCCAAATCACTCCTGTCTGTAGAAGATCATTAAGAGGGTGTAGAATAGTTGATAAGTTCGGTAAAAATTTATGATAGTAATTTATTAATCCCAGGAATGACCTTAATTGTGAAACATTTTCAGGTGCTGGGGCTTTTATAACTGCTTCAATTTTTTCAGGTGACTTATGCAACCCTTCCTTATTAATTATGTGGCCACAATATGATATCTGATTTTGGAAAAATTCGCACTTGGGGCGATTTGCTCGTAGGCCCCGTTCTTTCAGCCTAGTGAGCACCTGCTCCAAATTGGCAAGGTGCTCGTTGTCGTTTTCTCCTGTTATAAGGATGTCATCTAGGTAGCATTGAGTCCCCGGAATCCCTTGCAGGACTTGCTCCATAGCTCTTTGCCAGAAAGCTGGAGCTGATGCTATTCCAAAAACCAGTCGATTGTACTGGTACAGGCCTTTGTGTGTGTTTATTGTGAGATACTTTTTAGAGGTCTCCTCAACCTCCATCTGTAGACATGCCTGTGCCAAGTCAATTTTTGTGAAACGTTTCCCTCCGGATAGTGAGGCGAAAATATCTTCTATCCTTGGAAGAGGATACTGTACCGTGTGAAGGACCGGGTTTACAGTCACCTTAAAGTCCCCACAGATGCGAATTTTTTTCTGTTCCTCAAAGTTATTTTTCAATGTTTTTTTCATGACTGGAACGATGGGTGTTGCCCATTCGCTCCAATCTATTTTGGATAATACGCCTGCCTTTTCCAAATTCTCCAGCTCTGCCTCGACTGCCGGACGTATTGCGTATGGCACCGGTCTTGCCTTAAAAAATTTTGGAATTGCTGTATCTTCCACTTTTATTGAGGCGGTGATGCCTTTCAAGGTTCCTAGTTTCTCTTGAAACACTTCTTTGGCGTTGGCCAAGATGTCTTTTAATCGTTCAGGTATGATGTCATCATTGTTTTTTTCCTTACTGGTCACCGTCAGTGCCTGAATGGAGTGCCAGTCTAAACGTATCTTCCTTATCCATTCACGTCCCAACAACGGTGGACCACCATCTTGTAGAATGTATAAATACAACTTTTGTATTTCTTTGCCGTTGTATACCACAGGCACCCTTATTTTTCCTTTGGGGTAGGCTTTCTGCCCCGTATATGTTTTTAAGATAATGGATGTGTCTTTTAGAGGTATATGCGAAAATAGCCTCTCGTAATCTCGTCGATTTATTACGGTTAGAGCTGATCCTGTATCTAGCTCCATTTTAACTGGGGACCCTGCTATTGTGAGGGTAACCCAAATGGTTTGGTAATCCTCTTTGGCAAGTACATTATGTAATTTGAGACAGCTTAGTCTCTTGTTTCCGGAGTCGCTATCGCTATTCTGGTCTTCGGAGCTACTGTCCGCCATCATTTGTACCTTCCTGTACTTTTCTTTATTGATTTTTTGTTTTCTGTCAGTGGATTTATTTTGTCCAGATTGGCATACCCGTGCAATGTGTCCAATCTTACCACATTGCCTGCATGCTTTGCCCTTGAACCAGCAGTCCCTCTGGTTATGGGTGGATCTGCCGCAGCGATTACATCTTCCGAACTCCTGTGTCATTTTATGGGTGCCGAAGTCCTGTGTCTCTTGTTGTATCTCTGCAGCTCCTTTTGCTGCTGCTTCGTATGATACAGCCATACTGAAAGCTTTGTCCAATGTTAAATCTTTTTCAGAAAGCAGTCTTTTTTGCGTTCCTTCACTTAAGAGACCGCAAACAAATTTGTCTCGAAGATAATCCGATAGTCCTGCTCCGAATTGGCAGTACTTTGATAGCTTTCTTAATTCGGTTAGGTAATCAGCGTTACTTTCATTCTTGTGTTGATTTCTCTTGAAGAACTTGAATCGTTCCGCTATCAGCAGCGGTGTTGGGTTTAAATGCTCCTGCAGGGTATCAATAATTTCTTTAAAAGTCTTGGCCTTTGGTTTGGCTGGAGTGATTAAATTACGTAACAGCCCGTATGTCTTCGCGCCCATTAAGTTCAGAAGTACTGAAGCTTTTTTTTCATCTGTTATTCCATTTGCAGTGCAATAAACCTCTACTCTTTCCACGTATGTGGTCCAATCTTCTATTTCGCCATCAAAAGCCTCAATATTACCAGATTTAGGCATTTCAGAAAAGATATGGCGCTTCCCGCGCTTTTTTTTTCTCTCTGTAGCAACGATATGGCGCTTCCCGCGCTTTCCCGCCGCTGCTATCGATAACAACGCTGTTTATTCACTGTTGGAGGCTCGTTCCCGACGGAGGTCTAAACGCTGACCTGCTTGCCGCGCCGGCCGTCTCTCGAGTGCACCCTCCCAGTCCGTTATTGCTTGCCTCCGATTTCGCTGCCTGTCTCAGCTGTAGAGCCCGCCGCTGGAGCTCCAGCCTGACACCCAGGAAGGATTAGCGCAGTACCTGTCACCAGCTTGGCCAGCTGGTGAAACCACAGTTTCTCTTACTTCCTTGAGTCTTCTGGACGCTGGAGGAATCGATGTCCTTGAGGTGTTGCCGAATTGCAGGTAAGTCCGTTTCCACTTCGTCGCCACTGTAGTGTCCGTGTGTAGATAAAGACACTGAAGACAGGAGTTGGTTCATAGGTATTTACTAAGCAAGTCTGGGGGGGGGTTTCTAAAGGATATACACAATACACAGGCTTATATAGCCCAAGTGGCAATTACCGGCATTACGCACACCTGGGGCTCTTAAAGGCACATACACCATAATTGCTCTTAAAGGCACATACACCACAGAAACATCCTGAGCAAGCTGGGCCCACGCCCGAGTATTTATACTCTTTGGACGGCACCACCAGCTGGCCGCCCAGTGTTACTTCATGAGTCATGATAAGATTCATGACAATGACAAACTGGGTTTGGAAATTTAGAAACCTAACTATGAAATAGCTATGAAAGAATTATGGCTATTGAAACAGGACAAGTTGTTGACCCCGAATAAGTAACCTTATTAAAACAGAAGAATGGGTGGCCCCGAATGGGTAACCTTATTAAAACAGAACAATGGTCAACTCTGGATAAATGATCTTGATTTAACCTCTTAAGGATGACACATGAAGTAGAGAACATCTGCCCTTTGCACATATATGGTAAATTCCCGATAACTATTGCTGATGTGACAGTAAGAATTGCAGCGGTCAACTAAAATATGATTAGTGATAATTAATTTGGATCAACCAAAATCCTTATGAAATACAATTGAAAAAGGGTATAAATATTGAAGTCTGGAATGAGATATCAGACTCGCTTTAATCGGGCAAAGCAATTCTCAACTACAGGGGCAGCTCTATAGTCTTTCACTCTTTGTACGTCGGGGAGCGAAGGTAATTTGATCATTGATGGATATCCTGTATAGAAAATTTTAAGAACTGTAATATTGTAGTGAAGTTAAGATTTAAAAGTAAGATTCTCTGTTAAAAATAAGATCATGGCCCAGAAATTCAGGTCGGGGGCTTCCCGTGGGTGTAAGCCCCTGATCTGCACTTACCTTGTGCGCCGGCCTTTGTGCTGTGGGCCCCTGTGGAATTCCGATCCTGGGCCTCTTCCAACTGCTGGTGCGCAGTGCTTGCGTACCCCAGGGGCGTCCCCTGGGATCACGTGGGCCATGGAGAGCCAATGGTAGCAGGGAATGCTTCATTCATAAGTTTGACAGGAAGGGCTGTCAAACTTATAAATACTATAAGCCCCATAAATTAAAAAAAAAATCACATTTTTAAATAAACTATAAATTACATGAAATAACTATTTTAAACAATAATTTAAATTTTTGAAATTTAAATTTTTTTTTCTAATGGGGCTAAAAATAAACTTACCTTTCTTTAAAGTATTTAATAATAATAAACCTGTGGAAAAAATGTTTTAATTTTAATTAATTCACCACTTACCTTGTAAAAAGCAGGCCTTGCGACTGCTTTTTATATGTGTAACTTCTGGAGACTTACCCTCCCGGGAAAACCTGCAAAAAAAACGTAAGCTCGATGTGCACGCGCATCCTCTCCTGCGCACGCGTTCAACCTTTCAACCCCTTCTTTCAGGGGAATGAAAGTGCCGGTTTCCCGCGCATGCGCAGTGCATGCAGGAAACCGGCACTTCCATTGGGCTTACGGGTGAGTACCCCGTGCGTACTCAGCCGTGGAGACCCGAATTTCTGGGCCATGCATATTTTTTCTCTTTTTAGAACTGTTAACATTGCGATTAACTGATTCACCAACTGTAAATTGCATGTCGGTTCTTTTAATAAATCTCTATATATTTTTAGAATTGTCTCACACAAGTCTTCTGTATCAATAACTCGTTAAGCGTCTTTAGGATTCAGCTACCTCAACCTTTAGTTGAAAGTTAGCATCTGAGAAATATGCCTGATCCGGGGTAGTCCAAAAGGGGCTAGGACAAGTAACAATCCTTGCACCATGTCATGAAAGTCATTGGGGGTTCAAAAGTCAACTGTGAATTTAGGGAGAAATGAGGCACATTTATATTGGAGAAGACATGATCTCCATCAGCAAGGGAGTTTTGTTGACGAGCTTGTCTATGGTTTTGTTTACCAATTCTTTGATGAGGTCACTATATTTGGGTGTATAATGACAGATAGGTATTTGATGATGTATACTTGGCTGAATAATCACACATTTTATGTAAATATACATGCCCATATATAGTTTGTAAAGTCACCATATCCTGACTGTGTGACAGAATAAGCCATATTCCAAGAGATACACCATAATATGAACAGATTTCTGACATTATTAATACATGACATACTGGGTTTAAAAATCTAAAGCCTCAGAGACACGAGCTGTAAACAGAAATACAGGCTTCTGAGATAAAGTTCAGTTGTTAACAAAGTTGTAAACACCACAAGCTTTGAAATGGGAATTGATTGTTAATGCTAAAACAATGGCCCTATTGAAAAAGCAAAGGCTTGCTTCAGAAAGGTCTGTGGTTTGGAACCAACACAATGGAATTACTCAAGTAAAGTGTTAAGAACTAACACGTGAAACAGAAACACAGAATATTAAAAAACCATGTGCCTTTGAAAAGATGACATCAAGTAAAAGAAACACCTGCTGGTCAAATAGTTTTTATGTTAAACTTGGAAGACAGGAAACACGATTAAATATGCAACCAATTGAGATAGCTAGAAAACAAGCAAACACCCTAGTTAAAGTGGTTTTAATTTACATGTAGTAAATATGATACCTGCAGAACACTTTGAAGATATGACTTCAATAGATGCACCAAGCAATTACATTGTTTTTGTATTGAACTTGGAACACCATGGAGTCCCGTCTGTGGTTATAACCAGTTAAGAATTGAATGAAAGTCCTTCCATAAGAATGGCATCAAATAAAGACTACTGTCATAGTGTTTTATGATAACCATTGAACACCTAAAGGTAATAACATAATTATGCATACAGCAGCTAAATTGACAGTAAAAATAGTAAGATTTCAACAGAGAGAATGAATAAGATAATTAGCTTACATTAGCAGAAAACTTCAAAGAATAAGCCACTAAAAAAAAGAGTATAAAAGATAGGATTTTCAAATGGGAAAACAGAAGTCGCTGGAAACGGGCAAGTGATTCTCGGCTTCAGAACCACTCTGTAAGCCTACAACTCTGAGTCTTGGGTAATCAAGGTATTTGATTTTGGTGGATATTCTGGATTAAGAATAAGTAGAAGTGTGGAAATGTAACGAAGTTAAGATTTGAGAATAAGGATCTCTGAGAATAAGATTGTGTAAGCTAATTGTTTTTTGAACTGTAAATGTTGTGATTGGATCAACAGCTGTTAACTGAATGTCAGCTCTTAAATAAATCTATATATTTTTTTAAATCTATGTATTTCCTTGAACAGAGGCCCAACCAATTTCCATCCACCACTACCCTCCTCCGCCTGGCTGAACTTGTTCTCACATTGAACAACTTCTCCTTTGACTCCACTCATTTCCTCCAAATTAAAGGTGTTGTTATGGGTACCCGCATGGGTCCTAGCTATGTCTGCCATTTTGTGGGATATGTGGAACACTCTTTGTTCCAGTCCTACTCGGGTCCCCTCCCTCACCTCTTTTTCCGGTACATTGATGTCTGTATCGGTGCTGTTTCCTGCTCTCGCCCTGAACTAGACAATTTCATTCACTTTGCCTCCAATTTCCACCCTTCCCTCACCTTCACTTGGTCCCTCTCCGACTCGACCCTTCCCTTCCTCGACTTCTGCATCTCCATCTCTGGGGATAGGTTATTGACTAACATTTACTACAAGCCCACTGACTCCCACAGCTACCTGGACTACACTTTCGCCCACCCTGTCTCCTGTAAGGACTCTATTCCATTCTCCCAGTTTCTCCGTCTCTGCCGCATCTGCTCTGATGATGCCAGCTTCCACACCAGTGCTTCCGACATGTCTTCCTTTTTCCTCAACCGAGGATTCCCCTCTACCGTGGTTGACACGGCCCTTGATCATGTCCGTTCTATCTCCCGCACTTCTGCCCTCACCCCTGCCCCTCCCTCCCGGAACCACGATATGGTTCCCCTTGTCCTCACCTTTCACCCCACCAGCCTCCACATTCAACGGATCATCTTCCGCCATTTCCGCCACCTCCAACGTGATCCCACCACCAAACGCATCTTCCCCTTCCCTCCCCTTTCAGCATTCCGCAGGGACCGCTCCCTCTGAGACACTCTAGTCCACTCCTCTATCACCCCCAGCACACCTGCCACTTCGCCTGGCACCTTCCCGTGCAAGCGCAGGAGATGCAACACCTGCCCTTATACCTCCCCCCTTCCCACTGTCCAGGGCCCCAAACACCCCTTCCAGGTGAAACAGCGATTTACTTGTACTACTTGCAATCTAGTATACTGTATTTGCTGCTCACGATGTGGTCTCCTCTACATTGGGGAGACCAAACGCAGATTGGGTGACCACTTTGCGGAACACCTCCGTTCAGTCCATAAGGGTGACCCTGAGCTTCCGGTCGCCTGTTATTTCAATTCACCGCTCCATTCCCACTCAGACCTCATCATCCGCGGCCTCTTGCATTGTTCCACGGAAGCTCAGCATAAGCTCGAGGAACAGCACCTCATCTTCCGATTAGGCACTTTACAGCCTTCCGGACTCAATATCGAGTTCAACAATTTCAGATCATAACCTTGGCCCTATCATAATTTTATATATTTTGTATCCACACTTTTGGTTTGTGCCTTTTCCTTTTTTCTCTCTCTCCCACATGGCAGCTGTCTCTCACTCTGCCGGCGCATTTCACACTTCATCTAGAGCCATCCTTTGTCTCTTTACTTGTCCTATTACCATCTCATCTCGCCGTGAATATCTCTTAATGTCTCCTCACCCCTCCCCGACCTTCCCTTTTGTTCTTTCATCCCCTCCCCCATTTCCCAGCCCCCTACTTGCTTCTTAATCTGTTTCATTTCCTGCTTTTTTTCTCTCAGTCCTGACGAAGGGTCTTTGACCTGAAACGTTGACTATGTTTCTCTCTCCATGGATGTTGCCTGGCCTGCTGAGTTTTTCCAGCATTTTCTGTTATTTGGGATTTCCAGTATCCGTAGTATTTTGCTATCGTATATATTTTTAGAATTGTCTCACAGAGTATTTCTGTATCAATCTCGCGAACCCAATTTCTGTACACACTTTTGTAAGGAGTTGCAGAATTCTGGGGGGTATTCCAGACCCTCATAATATCCGGAAGGTTACAGTCTAGTTAAACTTAATAAAAGTGCTATCCAGAGGACGGTAACATCTTCAGTCATTCCTTTTCTTTAGGGAGAGATAGCCTGAACCTTTAGACCCATTTAAGCATCTTATAGAATTTGGCTATTTCTAACTTTAGTTGAAGGTGAACGTCTGGGGAATACGCCTGATCTGGTTAACCCAAAAAGGGCCAGGACTTGTAATTATCCCTTCAACTGCATGGTGCTTTGGGTAGGAATGTATTGCCACAGCAGGCTGCTTGCACTGGGAGCAATGCAAGTTGGGGACGGGGGAGGGGAGGGGGAGGGGAAACCATGAGGCAGCTTGTTTGTTCCTGGATCTAGGGTTATTTAGAATTGGGGACAGTGAGGAGGAATTAAAGTGGTGTCATGTTGGTTGGGGTTGGGACCAATCATGGCCAGTGGGTGAGTTGCTGAGCTGCGAAGGTAGTTTGTGTTGAATGTGTTACAGGCTGCATGATATTTCCCCAATTCCAGGTGGAGGAGGGCAAACCTCACGCATTCTGATCAGATACCCACGTGTTTCAGCCACATGTTTGCTGTACGTGGGCCTGCACTTCGCCTTAGAGAGCGGATGCATCTTTTTTCCAGTGGGCAGGCACAGCAAGCACTAAGCTGGATGCTATAGGAGCATGGGACCCCCCCCATTAGGTTCCTCGTGATCTCCTGGACTGTTGTCTGGAATGGCTGGATGTGGGGGCATGACTGAGATATGGAGGACAATGCCCTTTTGGCCACGTCCCCAAAAGTAGCTTTAAGAGCATCATTGTATTCAGAACATATTGGCCCAGAAATTCGAGTCTCCACGGGTGAGTATGCACGGGGTACTCACCCGTAAGCCCAATGGAAGTGCCGGTTTTGTGCATGCGCGGGAAACCGGCACTTCCGTTCCCCTGGAAGAAGGGGTTCAGAAGTCGAACGCGTGCGCAGGAGAGACAGCAAGTTTGCATTGAACTTAAGTTTTTTTTGCAGGTTTTCCCGGGAAGGTAAGTCTCCAGAAGTTAGACATGTAAAAAGCAGGCGCAAGGCCTGCTTTTTATAAGGTAAGTGGTGAATTCATTAAAATTAAAACATTTTTTACACAGGTTTATTATTTTTAAATACTTTAAAGAAAGGTAAGTTTATTTTTAGCCCTGTTAGAAAATGTAATTAATTTTTTCAAAAATTTAAATTATTGTTTAAAATAGTTATTTCATGTAATTTATAGTTTATTTTAAAAATGTGATTTTTAAAAATTTATTTGAAGATTTAGTGATGTTTTGGGGCATATAGTATTTATAGGTTCCTGTCAAACTTATAAATGAAGCATTCCCTGCTACCATTGGCTCTCCATGGCCCACGTGATCCCAGGGGACGCATCGAACTAACTGCGCCCCTGGGATACGCAAGCACTGCGCGCCGGCAGCTGGACCAGGCCCTGGATCGCAATCCCACAGGGGCTCACAGCTCAATGGCTGGCGCGGTAGGTAAGTGCAGGTTGGGAGCTTGCACCCGCGGGAAGCCCCCGACCCAAATTTCTGGGTCATTAGAGCAAAATGTGTTGGCACAGTTTTTAGCAAACGATGGTAGAAAGTATAAATGAACAGAAAATGATCTTATATGTTTTAGAATCTACTCCAGATGTATAAAGGTGATGGGTTTCACCTTATGCTGCTGGTAATATCCTTATGTGCTATCTAATGCACTTTAGGTTTGCTGTATTTTGAAAGGATTGTCAGAAATTTAATGATGCCGTTTTTATTGTCACTTTCTCTTTGCTATCAAATAAAGCAAAATAAAGGGTTTCACTCCAATATACTGTCAATACCAAAGGATGAAGTGTTCCTCAGAGAAACACTGTTGCAATTATATTATGCTGTCATAAATTATTTTTAGAAGTACTTGTTGTAGAACCGTTTTACTCAACTAATTTAAATTTCCTCCATCTTTATTTGGTGATTGTTGCCGTACAATATCATTCAGCACCATGGCTACTGTTGAAGCCATGCACCATGTTGCATGTATGTCATTTAGTATTGGATTCCCCTTTGCAGGTTTACTAGAATTTAGCTCAACTGTATCTAATGGTAATAGGAGGTAATATATTCCAATATGCCCAATTCATTAAGTCTGGCATTTACTGAACAGTATGAAAAGGGGAAGCCATATATACTTGGCAAAATGTTTAAATGGTTTCCTTGGTCATTGCTAATCTGTGTTTCAATTTATGAGCAGTTGACTTACTTGACCTGTTCCTGATAAATGTTGATTGGGTTCACAGGTGGTATTAAAATTGATGCCACATCTGGTAGACATGACATCTGGTTTTGTTTCCCTGCCAGTGCTTTTGTTGTATGAAAGACCCATCTGCAGTTTATGATTATGAAATCATGGTTCACTGACCCAAATCATGATTTGAAGTGAAGTCCGTATACAGTATCTGCCAAATTCGGATATAAACAGTTGTTAAGATAAGTAATTTGTGACTAAGTTCCATATTTTTGGTGATGGAGTAAGAATCCTTGTAACCAATATGGTTATTAACAGCTTTTTATGGATGCTGATGGTACATATGAGGGTGTTTACTGCAACTGAAATAATTGATGATCTAGTGAATTGACTAACTGGGTCATGAAGTGATTGCAGTGTGAATAAATTGGGCTTGCTTTTTAAAAAAATGTAATTTCTGTTTTTCCAGTGGGGAGCACAGATGCTCAAGGTATTAAAGTGCAACTGAAGTCAGAAGCCTCAAACCTTTCCACTCCAGAGCCACCAATTATTTAAAATAAAAGCATAAGCAAAAGACTGAATTCTGGAAATCTGAAATAAAAACAAATGCTGGAAACGCTCAGCAAGTCGGTCGGTGTCTGTGCAGAGAGAAATGGAGTTAACGTTTGGAAAGGTTATTGACTAAAAACATTAACTCTGTTTCTCTCTCAACCATTTAAAATAGTTTGCCTCAGTTGTACGAGTTTCCATTATTTCTTAATCAGGTCAATAGACAAAGTGTCTTGAGGAATTAAGTTCCATTTTGGATAAGGTAGGAAGAAGGAGAGACTGATAACATTTATTTTGAGTTCAAACCTCTTGAAGGATAGTCAGAATGGCATACTGTGGATGCTCCCTGTCACAAATGCTAATTTATGAATGGCTGGAAGGTTGAAGAAGATACAATAGGTGATCTGATGTCCTCATTTTTGAAATGCATGTCCTGGTGTCCTGTGAATCAGCTTTGACACTGCTTAATGCCAGAAAGACACAGCAATACTGAGAGGCTGTCTTTAGCAAGGATGCTTATTTCTAATTAAATACTGTTTCAAGAGTAGAAATGGTTATTACTGACAGGCAACAATTACAAGCAATTCTGATATAACTTTCCAATAGTATGTGTTTATTAAGTTACCTGTATCTCCCATTAATATGTTTTCCACTCAATGGCCCAGAACTTGGTGTCGGGGGCTTGCCGCGCGTGCAAGCCCCCGATGTGCACTTGCCCTGCGCGCCGACATCTGAAACCTGGCCCGCAGTGGATTTCCTGTCAGTGGCCAGGTTCTGATCTCGGCGCGCTGTGCTAACCTGACCCAGCGGCATAGTTAGTGCGATGTGCCGGCTGGGATCAGGTGAGCACTGTTCAGCCAATCAGGGGAGGGGAAACTTCATTCATAAGTTTGATAGTAAAGACTGTCAAACTCATGAAAAGTACAGCACCCCAAAACACTACTTAAACTTTAAATAAAATTTTTAAAAAATCCCAATAATTAAATGAACTATGAATAACTTAAAAAAACTATTTTAAACAATTAATCAAATTTTTGAAAAAAATAAATTAAAAAAAAATAGGGTCTAAAACTAAACTTACCTTACTGTAGATTCTTTAAAAATAATAAAACTGTGGAAACTTTTTTTCTAAATTGTACTAAAAGACCACTTACCTGTAAAACTAAGTACTTACGTGTGGTTTTTCAATGCGTAAAAACCAGAGGCCTTTACACATGCGCAAATCTGTAAAAATACAGGAAATCCAAGTCGCGCGCGCTGCCCAATACCACGCATGCGTTCAGCCTCTTAACCCCTTGGGTCAGAGGACAGGAAATGCCGGTTTTCAGCGCATGCGCTGTGCATGCTGAAAACCGGCAATTCCTCCTGGCACACGCGTGAGTACCCCATCCGTACTCACGCGTTGTGACAGGAATTACTGGGCCAATGTGTTTCAGCCATGGCATGTACTGGTGCTTCTATTTACAGGTTGCAAATGTGCCCCAGTTTAAACAGATCATAACTCTAGTCATTTTAGAATATATGGTGATGAGCAGTCTGCTAGGAGGCAGAAATATTTTTTGAAAAGGTGAGATTGTGGCGGATCGCCACGTAAATGGGCGCAATCCACTTTTCCGTCCGTGGGCAATAAATCGGGCGTCTTGCCTTTAAGAAGCATGCTGCCTTTAAGGCATGACAAAGCAGCAGGCGTCGCCCTCAGTGTGTACACAAAAGCGCGGGCATCGCCCTCATTCTGTTTTCGGGTTTAGCAGAGAGAAGAGCTGGGGCAGCCATCCCTCAAGAGAATGTAATAAAAGCCATGTGTTCCTCAGATCGGTTCAGCCTCCATTCGTGTTCCGCGGCAGCCTCAACATTGGTGACCCCGATGCTCAGAACGTATTCCGAGCACTGCAATGGCAGACACGAACGCAGTTTCCGTGAAACTGCCGGAGTTTTGGGAAAACCAGCCCAAAGCCTGGTTCCTCCAAGCTGAGTCCTGATTCCGGCTGCGACACATCACCACAGATGGGACGAAGTATGACTACCTCGTCGCATCACTCGGTAGCTCCACAGTCACGAAGGTCTGGATAGCGCTGCAGAACTCACCAGAGGAGGGCAAGTATGCACATCTTAAGGCCGCGCTCCTTAAAAAATTTACGACCTCGACATACCAGCGAAACTGCCGCCTCCTCGACCTTCCAGGCCTTGGTGACGCCTCACCGTCAGACCTCCTCTCCCACATGCTCTCACTCACTGACGAGAGCCCACCCGGGTCCCTCTTCCGCACGCTGTTCATCCGCCAGCTACCTCCCAGCATCCGCCCAGCGATCGTGGCATCCGGCCTCACGGACCTAGAAGCCCTGGCCGACGAGGCCGACAAGCTGCTGTCCGCTCACTCCAGCCGCGACGTCGCTCCGGACCTGGCAGCCACAGCCTGGGCGCGCCCCTCACTGGCCACCACGCGGCCACAAGGCCCAGCCACGGGGCCCACGGGGCCTTCGCGCCACACACGGTTCGGCGCCAGGGCACAACGGTGCACACCTCCCTGCTCCTTCAAGTCCGCCCCCGTACCAGCCCCTGCAATGGCCGTGGGCCACGCGGGCTCCCTGCTGTACATCACGGATGACAAAACCGGCCGCCGGTTCCTGTGCAACACTGGAGCTCAGCACAGCATCACCCCGGCCTCCGCCCTCGACATCCAAAAGGGCGAACGAGGACAGGCGCTGGCTGCCGCTAACGGCTCGGACATCCAGACGTACGGCACCCGCACAGTCACCCTCGACCTCGCTGGTCGCTGCTACCGATGGGAGTTCATCACTGCCAAGGTACTCTTCCCCTCTTATCGGCGCAGACTTCCTGTGCGCCCACGGCCTACTGGTAGACATCCCTCGACACCGCCTCATGCACATGAACACCATGTCCCCCATCCTGGGCGCCATGGCCCCCCGTCAACCCGCCGACATGGCGTCACAGTGCCACGCCCGGGCCACGGATGACTACTCGGCACTCCTGGCCGAATTCCCGGCCCTCACCAACCCGACCTTCTCCGCGGAGGTCGCCAAACATGGGGTGGAACATTTCATCCCCACCACAGGCCCCCCAGTGTACGCCCACGCCCGCAGGCTGGACCCGGCCAAACTGGAGATCGCGCGGACCGAATTTGCCACTATGGAACAGCTCGGCATCATCCGCCGCTCCAACAGTCCCTGGGCCTCCCCACTCCACATCGCCCCCAAACCAGGCGGGGGTTGGCGCCCCTGCGGGGATTACCGCCGCCTCAACGACGCCACCACCCCTGATCGATACCCCGTGCCGCACATTCAGGACTTCTCGGCTAGACTGGCCGGCCGCTCAGTCTTTTCCAAAGTCGACCTGGTGCGCAGCTACCACCAAGTCCCCGTCCACCCCGCAGACGTCCCCAAGACGGCCGTAATCACTCCCTTAGGGCTTTTCGAGTTCCTGCGGATGCCCTTCGGCCTCAAAAACGTGGCCCAGGCATTCCAACGGCTCATGGACTCGGTCCTTCGGGACCTGAAGTTCCTGTTCGTCTACCTGGACGACATCCTGGTAGCCAGTTCCTCCAAGCAGGAACACCTCGAACACCTTCGCATCCTGTTCGGGCGCCTCAGCGACCACGGGCTCATCCTCAGCCCAGCCAAGTGCCAGTTCGGCCTGGACAAGATCGACTTCCTCGGCCACCACATCACCCATGCTGGGGCCATTCCCCTGCCCACCAAGGTGCAGGCCGTCCAGCAATTTCCCCGCCCCACCACAATCAAAGGACTCCAGGAGTTCCTCGGGATGGTGAATTTCTACAACCGCTTCATCCCCAAAGCGGCGTCCCTCATGAGGCCCCTGTATGAAGCCCTCCGGGGCAGGAGCGGCAAGATGGCGGTCGAATGGACGGCAGACATATCAGCCGCCTTCAACTCCACCAAGACCGTGCTCGCCGACGCCACCCTGCTCGCGCACCCACGGCCCAATGCCAGAGTAGCGCTCACCACGGACGCCTCCGACCACGCGGTCAGCGCCGTGTACGAGCAGTGGGTCGACGGCGCCTGGCAACCACTTGCCTTCTTCAGCCGCCAACTACGCCCCCCGGAGGTCAAGTACAGCACCTTCGGCCGCGAGCTCCTCGCGCTGTACCTGGCGGTCCGCCATTTTCAGTTTTTGCTGGAGGGCCACCCCTTCACTGCGTTTGTTGACCACAAACCCCTGACATTCGCAATGGCAAAGACAACCGACCCCTGGTCCGCCAGGCAGCAGCGCCAGCTCGCGGCAGTGTCCGAGTTCACCACGGACATCCAACACGTCTCCGGCCGAGATAACGTGGTAGCCGACTGCCTCTCCCGCCCCGCCATCCACGCCGCACACCTGGCAGTCGACTACGCTCAACTCGCAGCAGACCAGCTCACGGACCCTGATCTGCTCTCCGCACCTACCAACCTACCAGGGCTACGCCTGGCCGACGTCGCATGTGGCCCGACCGCAGTCACGGTCAAGTGCGACATATCCCTATCTCAACCTTGGCCCGTCATCCCAGCGTCCTGGCGCCGCCGGGTATTCGAGATTCTCCACAACCTCTCCCACCCCGGCGCCCGCGCATCCATCAAATTGGTAGCCAACCGCTTTGTCTTGCGCGGCCTTCGCAAGGATGTGCGTACTTGGGCCAACTCCTGCCTAGCCTGCCAACGGGCCAATGTGCAGCAACACACGAAAGCACCCCTCGAGGAGTTCACCATCCCTTCACGTAGATTCGACCACATCCACGTGGACATCGTCGGGCCCCTGCCGCCGTCGCAAGGCCACACGCACTTGCTGACGATCGTCGACCGCACCACGCGCTGGCCCGAGGCAATTCCACTGATCTCTACCACCACCACCGACATCGCCAGAGCCTTCGTCAACACCTGGGTCGCACGGTTCGGCATCCCCTCCGACATGACGTCGGACAGAGGTCCGCAATTTACCTCTGAACTCTGGACCGCCATCGCACGCAATCTTGGGGTGACCATTCACCGCACCATAGTGTACCACCCCCAAGCCAACGGACTGTGTGAGCGGTTCCACAGATCCTTGAAGGCATCTCTTCGAGCCAGCCTCCAGGACGGCGCCTGGACCGACCGACTCCCGTGGGTCCTCCTCGGCCTGCGCTCCACGGTTAAAGAAGACCTCCACCCATCGGCAGCAGAGCTCATGTACGGCCAGCCGCTGCGCGTACCCGGCGAGTTCCTGCCCACCGCCACGACACCCTGGTCAGCCGACCAGCAACGCCACGACTTCGCCTCACCGGCGCTACAGTTTGCCCCGGTGCCCATTGCCCGGCACGGCGAATCCACCTCACACGTCCCGCTAAGCCTGCACCAGGCACGGTTCATTTCCGTCCGGCACGACGCCCACCGCGGACCCCTTCAACCCCCGTACGATGGGCCCTACAAAGTGCTACAGGCTGGGGACAAATTTTTTGCCCTACAAGTGGGCGACAGGACTGAAAAAGTGTCGGTTGACCGACTCAAGCCAGCACACTTGGAGCCCGGTGAGCAGGTCCCAGTAGCTCGTCCACCGCCACGCGGCCGACCTGCCCTCAAGCCAGTACACCCGGCTGCTCCACGCCCGGCCGTTCCACGTCCACCGGCATCCTACAAGAGCCGCTCCGGCTGGCCCATCAGACCACCGCTCCTCCTAAGCCGATTCTGGGGGGAGCTGTGTGGCGGATCGCCACCTAAACGGGCGCAATCCACTTTTCCGTCCGTGGACAATAAATCGGGCACCTTGCCTTTAAGAAGCATGCTGCCTTTAAGGCATGACAAAGGAGCGGGCGTCGCCCTCAGTGTGTACACAAAAGCGCGGGCGTCGCCATCATTCTGTTTTCGGGTTTAGCAGAGAGAAGAGCTGTGGCAGCCATCTCTCAAGAGAATGTAATAAAAGCCATGTGTTCCTCAGATCGGTTCGGCCTCCATTCGTGTTCCGCGGCAGCCTCAACAAGATCATAATATAGACATCATTAACATTCTCCATTGATCTGCCTTGGAATCCAAGAGTCTCTGAAATGAAACCAGATACATGTATTTGTTGTTTGATATATACCTTGCACTGCTGATATATACTTTGCAGCATCATTTCAGAGGTTTATTTGTTCACCAGACACAAAACCATTTTTGAAAGTGATGTTTTTTTTTAAATGCTGCCTTCGATGTTTTTCTGTTTGATACAAAGCCCAAGTCAGTGGAAACATTTCTTGTGAAGATGTGATTGATATATGGCAACATAATCTGTGCCACTTTAAAATCTACTTGTTTATTATTGGTAGCTTCACTGACAGTTTTTGATTCTGATTTTCAGTGAGTTCAAATTTATTTTCCTTGACATTCAGCTTCTGTATCTGACTCTCATCTGGTATCTGAAAGACTGTTGGAAAGATTAATAACACTAAATTGAGGGGCTGTTTGTCAAAAATGAATCCAAAAATTTGGCATAACACAGATGTTGCATATCCATGCACATTCAGTATGTAGTGTTTTGCAAGCACTTGGAGTAACATGCACTTGTTCTGCAGCATCTTGCATAGATTGTCTTGGCTGCAGTTGTTGGATTATACTGCTTGGGGGACCAATAGCACTAATTTCAGAATAAATACCTTAAATTCCCTTAAAATGCATGTGCTACATTCACTTGACTGCTGTTGTATTACTTTGCCCTGTTTATAGATGTTTGCTGATAATTTGTTTTCTCAGGCGAAATCCTTACCATTCTTTACATTAAACTATCAATCCATGGTACATAGAAACATAGAAACATAGAACATAGGAGCAGGAGTAGGCCATTCGGCCCCACAAGCCTGCTCCGCCATTCAATAAGATCATGGCTGATCGTCCAAATTCAATACCCTGTTCCTGCCTTCTCTCCATATCTCTTGATCCCTTTAGCCTTAAGAAATATATCCAACTCCTTCTTGAATATATTTAATGAATTGGCCTCTACTGCCTTCTTTGTCAGAGAATTCCACAGGTTCACCACTCTCTGGGTGAAGAAATTCCTCCTCATCTCTGTCCTAAATGGCTTACCCCTTATCCTTAGACTGTGACCCCTGGTTCTGGACTCCCCGACCATCGGGAACATTCTTCCAGCATCTAGTCTGTCTAGTCCTGTTAGAATTTTATAAGTTTCGATGAGATCCCCTCTCATTCTTCTAAACTCCAGCGAGTACAAGCCCAATCGACCCAATCTCTCCTCATACATCATTCCTGCCATCCCAGGTATCAGCCTGGTGAATCTTCGCTGCACTCCTTCCATGGCAAGGACATCCTTCCTCAGATAAGGCGACCAAAATTGCACACAATACTCAAGATGTGGTCTCACCAAGGCCCTATACAACTGCAGCAAGACATCCTTGTTCCTGTACTCAAACCCTCTCGCTACGAAGGCCAACATACCATTTGCCTCCTTAACCGCCTGTTGCACCTGCATGCTTACTTTCAGTGACTGGTGCACAAGGACGCCCAGGTCTTGTTGCACTTCCCCTTCTCCCAATCTATTGCCATTCAGATAATAATCTGCCTTCCTGTTTTTGCCACCAAAGTGGATAACCTTGCATTTATCCACGTTATAATGCATCTGCCATGCTTCTGCCCAATCACCCAACCTGTCCAAATCATCCTGGAGTTTCTCGGCATCCTCCTCACAGCACACACGCCCACCCAGCTTTGTGTCGTCTGCAAACTTGGAGATATTACATCTAGTTCCCTCATCCAGATCATTAATATATATTGTGAAAATAGCTGGGGTCCAAGGACCGATCCCTGCGGTACCCCACTAGTCACTGCCTGCCACTCGGAAAAAGAGCAGTTTATTCCAACTCTTTGCTTTCTGTCTGCCAACCAGTTCTCTATCCAAGTCAACACCTTGCCCCAATCCCATGTGCCTTAATTTTACACGCTAATCTCTTATGCGGGACCTTATTGAAAGCCTTTTGACAATCCAAATACACCACATCCACTGGTTCTCCCTCATCTATTTTACCAGTTACATCCTCAAAAAATTCCAGTAGGTTAGTCAAGCATGATTTACCTTTTGTAAATCCATGTTGACTTTGTCCGATCCGGTCACTTTTTTCCAAGTGCTCTGCTATTACATCCTTTATAATAGACTCTAGCATTTTCCCCACTAACGATGTCAGGCTTACCGGTCTGTAATTCCCCGTTTTCTCTCTGTAGTGTATGTACCCGTCTACCTTTAAGAGAACTATTGTATGTAACCGTTCACCTTTAAGAGAACTATTTTAGGTGTGGCACTACTTTGTTTGGCTTCTGTATATGGTAATACCGATGGTGACCACACCAGTATATAAGTGTTGTGCCAGGAGTTATTGGGCAGATTCGCCCTGACCTTCGAATAGTAAAGTCCTGTTTTAAGTTACCCTTGGAGTCTGTATTAATTAACTAAACAACCCACAGACTTTACAGTGGCGACGAGTCTGATCGTACCCTGCGGCAACAATAATTCCGAAGCAGTTAACGAGCGTCGAGAAGAGGCAACCGCCCTCGTCATTCTGCTGGGAGAAAACTCGAGTCTGCAGAGCTGGAAAGGAGGAAGAATTCAGAGACAAAGACTTCCATCAGCAACAGGCACTGACTGTCCCTTCTGCCACGGTGAGGAGTGAGCCGATCAGCACGAGAAGCAAGGCGGCCACGGTGACTGTGAGTAAGGGAAAAGTAAAAAGAATAACCGGAGGATAAGGGCGGTGCACTCGACCACGGTCGAGGGGGAAAGGAGCCAGACAGAAGTCGGGCCCAGAGGCGCTGAGACTGGGGCAGCGTGGAGCAAGGAAGCCGCGGTACAGACAGGCTGGGGACGCAACGGCGTCGTGAGACAGCTAGACCGTGACCGGCGAAAAAGGCCGGGCAGCGACCGAAGCCACGAAGCGCTGCGACCGGGAGCGTAGGCGTGGGAAGATATAAAAACTCAGCTGCAGCCGGGGAGGGAAGCACCGGACTGCGAGACGGCTGGGAGAGGCGTTTGGGAGCCGAGCGAGCGGGAGAGGCAGAGCCGACCAAGGGAGACTGCGCGAGAGCCAGTCCAGCGGCTGAAACTGTTCTCCGTCAACGGGGTGTACCCAGCGCCGGTAGAGCTGAGAGAGCGGGAGAGAGACCAAGCCTGAGCAAGGGGAACTGAGCGAGAGCCAGCCCAGTGGCTGAAACTGTTCGCCGTCAACGGGGTGTACCCAGCGCCGGTAGAGCCGAGCGAGCGGGAGAGAGACAGAGCCCGAGCAAGGGGAACTGAGCGAGAGCCAGCCCAGCGGCTGAACCTGTTCGCCGTCAACGGGGTGTACCCAGCGCCGGTTGCCTTGCCGAGAAAAGGGAAAGCACTGAAGCCGACGCGCAGGCTGTGAATCTGAAAGCCAGCGGCCGTCGCCTGTGGGGGAAAGTGTACCCCTCCCGCGAGGGAAGAAACGCGGGAAGCCGCCATTAGGCGGGGAAGAAGACAGAAGCGGGAAACCGCCATTGAAGTGGACGGGGAGGGAAGATAAGCGCGGGAAACCGCCATTTTCGCGGGGAAACCGCCATCTTAGGAAAAAAAAAAAAAAAAAAAATAAGTTAAAGAAATAATTCGGGGTGTTATCAGAAAGAGAGGAAGATGCCTAAGCGTGGTAACATCAGCGATTTTAATGCCGAGGTAGACGACTGGGCCACATACGTGGAACGCATCGCGATCTATTGTGAGGCCAATAAAATAGAAGAAGATGACAAAGTTATAACCTTGCTAAACTCGATGGGCGCGAAGACATACGGGCTCTTGAAGCATCTACTATCACCAGCTAAACCGGCGGATCAGACTTTCGAAGAGATTGTGACTGTTCTGAAGGATCACTTGAACCCCACACCGTTGATGTTGGCGGAACGATTCAAATTCTATGCGAGAACGCAACGGAAAGACGAAAGCAACGCAGAATACTTGGTCGAACTGCGTAGACTAGCGAAATACTGCCAGTTTGGAGGGAATCTGACAGAGGCATTGCGAGACAAGTTCGTGTGCGGATTGGCAAAGGAAGGAACGCAAAAGCGACTACTCGAAGAGAACGACCTTACACTTGACAGGGCTGTCCTTATTGCAGCATCGCACGAAGCCGCAGCGAAGGGAACTGCGGAAATGCAGCTAAAGACAGCAGCACTAAGTGTGGATCAAATTACCTCGACAACAACAAAATGCTATCGTTGTGGGAAGACAACACACGACCAGAACCAATGCTGGTTTAAGAACCAGGAATGTAGGAAATGTGGCAAACTGGGTCACATAGCTAAGGTATGCCGGTCAGGGAAGACGACCAACAACCAAAGGACCAACAACCAAAGGAAGCCATCACAGGAAAAGTACAACAAGGTACACAAGGTGGCTGAGAAGAGTTCAGATGAGCAGAATTCAGACTCAGACCCAAATGGCCAGGAGCTGGGTAGTCTGAGAATTCACAATGTGAGTAAGGAAGCTGACCTACAAACTATCTGGGTCATGCTAAAAATAGCTGGAATCCAAGTGAAAATGGAGTTGGACACTGGATCAGCTCTATCAGTCATAAATCGAAGGGATTACCATCGGCTATTCTCACATATACCCTTAAGAGATACCAAGTTCGTATTGCAGACATACACGGGGCATAAAGTATACCCCATGGGAAAGATAAGAGTCAAAGTGAGAGATAGGGGTAAAGAACACCCAAGAATGAACTTATACGTACTACATGAGGGAGGACCACCACTTCTAGGACGGGAGTGGATCAAGAAAATAGACATGGAATGGCACTATCTAAAAGCCATAATGAGTGAGGACTCGGTGCAGACAATCAGCTCAGATTCTGAAACGGATGACGATAAGACCAACCCAAATATGAAAGACAAGGCTGAAATGGACTTGCCGACGAAGGTTGGAAAAACGAAGGCATGCATAAAGGCTTATGCTCCAGAGAAGAACAAAGTTTCAGAACAGAACTCCACCGAACAACGACAACCTAGTTTGACAGAAAATTCTGAGCCTGTTCAAGTTACGGACATATCCATGACGGAAGAACACCGAGCTCGGACTCAAACTTATTTCAAATTACGACAACAATTAGAACAATTGAGTTACCGTCTCGTACAAGAGATGAAAACAATGAAAAAGTTCTATGACACCGAATGGGAGAATCTGGAAAGACAACAGAAGCAGCTAGCTCAAGCAGAGAGCGACCATAGAGCCATCGTGACCAATTACCGATCACATCTCCCTTATGCTGTTCAGGAATTAGAATATTTGCAGGAAGAAGCAAATGAAGAGGAATCTTCAGGAAGCCAGGATTTTATTCCAGTTCTTCTCTACGACTCCTTACAAGCAGAGTGTGAGAAGTTGAAAGAACAGTATGAACAGGCCCAGGCTACAATTCTGGAAGGGGTTAACTCGGCAACCTCCGAAAAGCTAGTTTCAGTGGAAGCATATGAGCAACTGAAGCTTGAACATGAGCAAGAAGTCCAAAGGCTGCAGGAAATTCTTGATGAGCTCAAGGCCAAGACAGACTCATCGGTAGAAGTTCCATCCATAGATGAGAAATTAGAGGTGAAAGACATGGCAGAACATGAAAGACAAGATGTACAAGAACTCATAAAAATATTAAAGGAAACCCAAGACAAATATGGGGCGGCAATGACCGAGATTCAACAACTTGAAGAACAGATTCAACTGGGAATCCGTTCAGTGGAAGAAAAGGGAACTGTAAGAAACACAGAGCCTGTAAGAATGGCCTCTGAACAAGAGCTAGAGAGCATCAAGGCGCAACTTCTCCGAGCGCTGGAAGCCAAAGTACAAGAGGAAAAGAAGGTGAAAGCATTGGAGGAAAAGGTGGATGAAATGGTGAAGACTCTGACCCACAGTGTTCCCGTGGAAGAGTTAACGGTCAGCCAACTCCTTCATATGCTGAAGGACAAGACTCTACAATGGGAACAATCTGAACACGAGCTTCAATCTTCAAAGGGAAGGAGTTCGGAGCTCTCAAAAGTTAGGGAAATAGCTGAGGTTGCAACACAGATTTTACAGGGATGCCAAAAGTACGCTGAATCACGTCAATGTGAACAGCAGAATGTTGAAACAGCTGCTCCAGTAGAAGGATTGAATAGCCTGATCAATCAATCCCCGAGGGAAGGGGAAGTGTTGAAATCACAAACGAGGTCATTAGTGAAGGATTTGCAGGAAACCCAGGAAGAGCGGGATGAATATGAACACATGAAGAAGTCTCTTCAGGAAAGATGTCTAGGGAGGGAACAACAGTCGGCTAACGTCCAGTTGGGTACGGAAGAAGTAGCAGGCCCTCTCGCTAGACTAGCTCAGGACGACACCGAATATTAACATGACCTGTTGAGTGACACGGAATATTACGATGACTTAGTCTGCCCAGCTTGTGATGAAAACTCCCAAAGTGCAGAAATCAGGATGAAGCACTTAAAGTCTAAGGAACATAGGGAGATGGTGGCGCTACAGCTGGCAGCGGATAAGGGAGCCCCGAGAGTCTCCAAGAAGCAGAAAAGAAAAAGACGAAGCAGAAGACGATAACCATCTAAATCATTATCACTTCTATCAGATCATGCACGTGGGCCCCATGAAGGGGGGCCAAATCAGTTGGAAAGTAGGAAAAATTACCAAGGCAGTCCAGCTGTTTGTAAAAGTCAGCACTGCTGGTTCAGCAGGACGGAAGTTCAAGCTGTTAAGCCAAGGGAAAGACTATTGGATGAGTCACGCTAGAAATGTGAACCGGCTACACCACAGAGATGTTGTTCGGACCGAGTCAAGACCAGAGACTGAATCTGTGAACTGTTCCCGCAGAGACTGAATCTGTGAACTGTTTCCCGCAGAGACTATATCTGTGAATTGTTTTACATGAAGTTGATTATATGTTATGTTTAATGGGGAATAAGTATGTTGTAAGCTAAAAAGGGAGGATTGTAGTGTATGTACCCGTCTACCTTTAAGAGAACTATTGTATGTAACCGTTCACCTTTAAGAGAACTATTTTAGGTGTGGCACTACTTTGTTTGGCTTCTGTATACGGTAATACCGACAGTGACCACACCAGTATATAAGTGTTGTGCCAGGAGTTATTGGGCAGATTCGCCCTGACCTTCGAATAGTAAAGTCCTGTTTTAAGTTACTCTTGGAGTCTGTGTATTAATTAACTAAACAACCCACAGACTTTACACTCTCTACCACCCATTTTGAACAGTGGGGTAACATTAGCTACCTGCCAATCCATGGGTACTGTTCCAGAGTCTATCGAATTTTGGAAGATGACCAGCAATGCATCTACTATTTCTAGGGCCACTTCCTGAAGTACCCTAGGATGTAGATTATCAGGCCCTGGGGATTTATCGGCCCTCAATCCCATCAATTTCCCGAACACCATTTCCCTACAAATACTGATTTCTACATTATTCAAGCCATGATTGCTAATCTTTTTCTTGATAAAATGCCTCTAAAGGTATCATTATTTATGGTTAAAATGCTACTGTAATAATTAAATTATGAGCAAAGTTGGGGTGAGCTGAGTTGGAGCACTGAGTTAAACTGACATGCCAATGTAGACATTTAGTAAAAGCTAGTGAACAGTTTCAAAAATATTGACAACTCTAAAACACTCAGAAGTAAAGGTTGGCAAGCAAAAACAATTAGTTGCACTGAAAGTGCAGTCACATATAGGCTTGTCATAACTTATTTTGCAGATAACTGAAGTCACAAGATTTACTTTCTCGGGAGGTCTGTGGCCATTGCTTCACCAGCGCTTGAGGGTGGGAAGTGGCAATGGCTAGACCACAATAGACTGGTACCAATTGGGACATAACAATTATGTTTAATTATGATTTCAGTGATATTCTTTCAAATGAATATCAGACAAAAATCTCTGCAGTTTATTCATCTAATTATGCTACCAAAAAATTTGGATTTTTTACATTTTATTTAGGTGCATTTTCCAAAATTTGAATGTGTTTTTGTAGTGTCAACTTAACTCAGTTGTATACTTAGGTTGGTTTATTGAGTTGTCAGCTTTCCTTTGGACCCAGCTCAGTATTTTTGAAGCTGCTCAGCAGCTTTTGTGCCGAGAGGATATGGGTTCAAGCCCTACTCCAGGATCTAACCACACAACCTGGGCAGACACTCCACAGCACTACTGTGGGGATGGTACATTGTTGGAGGTGCCATTCTTTCGATGAAATGTCAAGCTTAGGCCCTACCTACCTACCTGCCTGTACTGGTGGTGTAGCTGGACATTATATGTGAAGCGCTATTCTGAGAGGTGTAACAAGGCACTATATAAATACAAGTCTAATTTATTATTTAATCTGTATTTTGAAATGCCATGATCACCCAGGCAATTAAATGAAATTGTGAAATGTCCATGATGAACATTTTAGAAGTAGCAAATGGAGCAAAATATTAATAGGTACAGGGACTTGAAGAGGTGCAAAATGAAACAATTAGATGAATAAACTGCACAGATATTTTCCTGATGCTTATCTGAATGAATGCAACTGAAATGGTAATTAAGCACAGTTGTTAAGTCCCAGTTGGTACCAGTCCATTGTGGTCTAACTATTGCCACTTCTCATGCTCGAGCACCGATGACAATTTAAAGGTTGCACATTCGCAAATCTAAAGAAGTGAAATTATTTGTGCAAAATATGTGTTTCACAGGAGAATTGTTTTGCCATGAGCTATAGGCTGAATAGATTGATTTGAAGATAAGTTTGTTATGTTAAAATAATTTCCATGGTAACTGCAGCTTCGGGGAAAAAAAGCTCACGTTACATAAATCCCAACAAGAATATCACCATCCCGCATGTTCATGTTAATGTAAGAAACCAAAAGAATTCTAACATGATATTTTCTACTCCAGAATTTGTTAATCAGATGCACAGCTAATTTTATACAAAACCTTTACACAAAATTGAAAAGAAAGCTTAAGTATGTTGTGAACAAGCCAACACTCTTCCTGATTTGATTCTGCACATGAGTAATTGCTCATTAGAAGGCCATCCATTTCATATTTATGGAAGTATGGACATCCTTTAATTCAATGCGGTTATTTCACCATTATGTTATGTGTTTGAAGCCTCAGAGATGGATAGCAAGGACAAATCAGTTATTATTCAAATATGTTCCTTCAGCTCGGGCTTTACTGCCTTAGAAATATTCAGCTGCTCATTGTGGAGCACAACTCATTGGTCTGGTGCTCCCACACCTACACAAGCATTCATCTTCAACAGAAAAATCAGATTTCTTACAATCTTCCAGGTAAATACTGCTTTTGAGATGCCAAGGCACCATCTGTCCTCTCAGCTGGACGTATAAGATCCCATGGCACTATTTCGAAGAAGAGCAGTGGAGTTCTCCCCAGATTCCTGGCCAATATTTATCCCTCAACGAACTTTGCTAAAATAGATTATCTGGTCAATATCACAGTGCTGTTTGTGGGAGCTTGCTGTGTGCAAATTGGCTGCCGCGTTTCTTACATTACAGCAGTGACTACACTTCAAATGTACTTCATTGGTTGTAGAGCGCTTTGGGATGTCCTGTGGTTGTGAAAGCCGCTATATAACTGCAAGTTCGTTTGTTCTTTCTTTCAGAGCTAAGAAGAACAGTAGCCCAGAAGTCTGGAAGCAAACAGTTTGGACCAGCTCTGTGCTGATTTTGAAGCCCAAACAGAGACAAAGAGAATGCTGGGTCCAAATGCTGTCTGCCATAGTAACATGGCTGGCATGTATGCTTAATGTGCTGCAGAGTAAGAGACTCAAGTCAAATTACTCACTCCACTCAGTTCCTGGTTTCAATCATACCAGGTATCACTTTCATATGGAGAGAAGGATTGGAAGACAGAGAGCCACCAGGTCACCATTGCTGATGGCTGTCTTTGGCAGGGATGTGTAAAGGCTGAAAACAGTTGCTTATAGGGAATAAATTGCAAGAAAACATTGTGGGGGAGAAATTCACTATTGCCCCATTTGTGGTGGTAATTTTTTAAAGTTTGGAAATTTAGCACCAGGCACTAATGCTTCCAAACTTTTAAAAAATTCGGTCTTGCACTCCAAGAAGGAAGTGAAGCACTAAATCAAGCACTCCATTTCCTTCTTGGAGTGCAATCGACAGCAGGCGGGGCGGTGATCTCAGCAGTGCTGCACACTGGGCCGTGCAGCAAAGCCGCGTTCAAAGGCACCTTCCCTCCTTTAAAGGGAAGGGCCATCGCTGCAGGCTCTGCAATAGAAAAATTACCTACCTGGACCACCAAGGCAGCCGCGATCCTGTGCGATCAGCCCGGCACTCAAGCTGATCGATCGCGGACAGGAACCAGCGAAAAAAAGCGAAACAAGAAAGGTACATTTTTTTTTTACTTACCTTGGCCACCCGCAAAGTGGCCGGCCGACCGATGCACGTCTCCTGCAGCTGTCGGTGTTTTCGCCCAGCGCTGCTGCAGGGGGCAGAAGTCAATTTCGGGTCCGGGGCGCTACCGGTGCGATGCGCACAGCGATGATGTCACGATTTCCGGGCAAAGGAGATCGGGGCGCAACGCTGTAGCGCCGCCGCAAAACTCCCGCCGAATATGGCGGGAACCGATGTCAGCGCCGCGACGCATTCGGTCGCAAAGCCATTTGCGCCCAACGGGAGGTGCAAAGGCACCCAATTTTGCCCCCTATGTACATTCTAGCAGCTAGCCAAATTCGGCACTGGTGAGGATCTGGATGCAGTCTTCTGATCTACCTTCTTAATGGGAGAGGCACATGAGCTACAAATACTTGAGTGAAAGGACACGCCCAACATTGAAGGTAAACAAAAATAACAACAGAAAATGCTGGAAAAACTCAGCAGGCCAGGCAACATCCGTGGAGAGAAAATAGAGTCAACGTTTCGGGTCAAACCCTTTGCCAAGACTGGAAAAGCACAGGAAATTAAATAGATTGAAAAGCCAGGTTGGGAGAGAACAAAAGAGAAGTGAAGAGACATTAAGAGGTATTCAAAACGAGATGAGATGGTGATCGGACTAGTGGAGAAAAAAGACAGCTCTAGATTAGGTGTGAAATGTGCTGGCAGGATGAGAGACAGCTGCCATGCGGGAGAGAAAAAAAGGGGGGGACGGGCCAAAGTAAAGGTGTGGATAAAAAATAAGTAAAAATGTAATGGGGGCCGAGGTTATGATCTGAAATTGTTGAGCTCGATATTGAGTCCGGAAGGCTGTAAAGTGCCTAATCGGAAGATGAGGTGCTGTTCCTCGAGCTTACGCTGAGCTTCCATGGAACAATGCAAGAGCCCGAGTACAGTGAGGTCTGAGTGGGAATGGGGTGGTGAATTAAAATGACAGGCGACCGGAAGCTCGGGGTCACCCTTACGGACTGAACGGAGGTGTTCTGCAAAGCAGTCACCCAATCTGCGTTTGGTCTCCCCAATGTAGAGGAGACCACATCGTGAGCAGCGAATACAGTATACTAGATTGCAAGAAGTACAAGTAAATCACTGTTTTATCTGGAAGGGGTGTTTGGGGCCCTGGACAGTGGGAAGGGGGGAGGTATAAGGGCGGGTGTTGCATCTCCTGCGCTTTCATGGCAAGGTGCCGGGCGAAGGGGAAGGGGTGCTGGGGGTGATAGAGGAGTGGACTAGGGTGTCTCGGAGGGAGCGGTCCCTACGGAATGCTGAAAGGGGAGGGGAGGGGAAGATGCATTTGGTGGTGGGATCACTTTGGAGTTGGCAGAAATGGCGGAGGATGATCCGTTGAATGTGGAGGCTGGTGGGGTGAAAGGTGAGGACAAGGGGAACCCTATCGTGGTTCCGGGAGGGGGGAGGGCTGAGGTGAGAGCAGATGTGCGGGAGATAGAACCGACACGGTCGAGGGTCCTCCTATAGGAAACAGTAATGGAATGTTAATCTTGTAACAAGGCAATGCTTCTTTTCTCAAAATTTATTCTCCACCAGCTCCTGTTTCAACCTTCACATCACTACCGAGGATAGTTATCAACAACTAAATCTTAAATAGTCCAAGAGAATAAAATGGTCATTCTTTTTCATTGTTTTACAGGTTGTGGTGTCGCTGTGAAAAGCACCAAGACTTGAAACAATCTGCACTTGGAATTTTCATCTCCCAAATCCCATTTGTATTTCTTCTTTCTTTCTGAGTCTTTTGAGACCTACAGATATTTCTGTGCAACTGGCTTTTTAAGCATCAAAGAACTAAACATTAAAAGCCATGCAGGCTTTGCCTGTGACTGCATTACTGAGGAGCTGGGATTTGATTTATTATTGTAATTTGTTTGTGACATTAAGAGGTCTTTTAGCCTTAAAGCACATCAACAGTATTAACAGTACTAACCCCTTAAAAAAAATCACAATTAATGCATTAGTAACATTGAAGGAACAAGATAAAGCCAATATGGACTGCAAATGCTGTTAATAAGGTACCATTAGCCTGGAGATTACTGGGAGTGATGTTATCATATGAACACTTAACCGAGGAGTTAACCCATTTATTTAAAGGGATAAATGCCTCCGTTAAAATAGCGGAGAGAGCAATATGATTCAAATGTGTCAAATTTTCACACAGTAACACCATTCGCAGTATTTTCTAGGTTAATGTTTCAATGTCAGATCAGTGAAATTGTTACATCAAACCGGGGGGGGGGGGGGGAACATGAGTTTTACAAACATGACAATAGGTAAGTGATAATAAAAGAAGAAATAACAATCAATGAATTCTGTTACAAAAGTACTCCTCTATCAATGTGCTAGCATATGTCCATTAAAGGTAGTCTCTTCAATTGTGGGCTGCTGAAAGGCCAATTATTGTAATTGTCAATTTTTGCTTAACTCTGATTCCGCTGGCACCAATGTAATAGCATTTAGATAATCAATTTTGTCTAAGGTTAGGGTATAACTGTAATAGCTTCTTCTGGAGTTTTAATAACATTGTAGATATGATCTCTCCATTGTAAGCACTTAATTTTCAACAGAAAATGCTTGTCGATAGCACCATCATAATATCTCAGCATTAAGCTGCTGAGTCTGTACAGTATGCCTTTATATAAAAAAAATACAGACAATTACCAGCAAAACCTGACCATTGTAGAAAGTTATCTTTCAAGTCACTTATAATTAAGTTTGAACTTCCTGTTAAATCGCATTAAAGAATGTTTTCCCTGACTAGGGGGGCACGGTGGCATAGTGGTTAGCACTGTTGCCTCACAGCGCCAGGGACCCGGGTTCAAATCTGGCCTCGGGCGACTGTCTGTGTGGAGTTTGCACATTCTCCCTGTGTCTGCGTGGGTTTCCTCCGGGTGCTCCGGTTTCCTCCCACAGTCCAAAGATGTGCAGGTTAGGTTGATTTGGCTATGATAAATTGACCCTTAGTGTTAGGGGATTAAATACATGTGGTTACAGGGATAGGGTGGGATATGTGTCAGTGCAGGCTCGATGGGCCGAAATGGCCTCTATCTGCACTGTAGATTCTGTGATTCTGTGACTATATAAAAGATGTGTGATTTAACCAATTCTGTGGTAGCTAGTTCTTATATGCTTGTAGTTTGCATTTGTTTCCCTTTAATTACGCAGAATTTTATAGCCTGCATCCATTTGTTAAATTCCCTTAAGATGAGTGCGCTGCATTCGTTATTTTCCATTTTCTCAGAAGGTACGCTGATTCTCTGCATTTGTGTCCCTAATCTTATTTAGGTATCCTAATGTGTTGAAATTTTAAATAAAATCAATGTTCTAACAATTGTAAGAACAAATAGCACTTCAAAACTACTGTAATGTTACCTTAATAACATAATTATGAGTCTCCCAAGCAGTTGTAGTGGAGTGCCATTTATTCAGTCCTGACTCTGTCTCCTAGTACAGTACTTCAATCATGGCCAAGATGGCGTCAGATCCCGCCCCCAGATATGACGTCAGCCGTCAACCAGCTGTCAATCAAACCCCGCTGTCTTTACGACAGCTACGGTTATCCGTACATCTTCCCCCTTCAATGAAGACATAACACAGTAACAACATAATATAACATAACACATAGAACACTTGTTAACATCATATAGAAACAGTCCATGTAACTACACCGTTGAACTAATTGCAGGTAGGTATAAACCTTACCCACACCCAGGAGTCCATTAACTGTTTACAGTCTTATCAATCCCTGTCTACAGGTCAAGTTTAACTACAGGCTTTCTGGTGCACTGTGACCTGCGTGGCTGAACGGGTGTTTGCTGAACCACCGCAGTTGTATCCCTTAAGTTCATGTCTGTACCACACAGGTCCCTTGTCACATTATCACTACTGTGTCCTTCGTCACTTTGTGGCATTTCCCTCATCTCATTTCTTTGTGGCATTTCCCTCATCTCGTCATCCTCTCCGTCCTCCTGAGGCTGAAAGGTCTCTGTGGTTTTCAGTAGGTGCCTCCTGTTTCTGCGAAACACATTGCCATTCTCTGTCATGACACTGTATGACCTGGGGGCGACCTGTTGTAGAACGGTGGCTCTTTTAGGCCATGACTCAGGCCCTTCAATGCGAACTATATCTTTCTTCTGGAGAGGCACTAGTGTAGTGGCTGTGCAGTCATGAAGTGTTTTTTGTTTTTGTTGTAGTTTCCGAGCCTTGTCTGCCCACACCTCATCTCTGTGGTTAGGTGTGACATAACTGGGAAGTCGTGTACGGATTTTCCGACCCAGTAAAAGCTCAGCTGGAGACTTGCCACTTGCTAGCAGGCCTGCCCTGTATGACATCAGGGCAAGATATGGGTCAGTGTTGCTGTGTGCTGCTTTCTTTAATAGTCTTTTCACAATCTGTACCCCCTTCTCCGCTTTTCCATTAGCCTGAGGATAGAGCGGACTGGAGGTTACATGATTAAACTCATACTCTGGAGCAAATGACTGAAACTCATGACTGGCATAAGGAGGGCCATTATCAGAGACCAGGGTTAGAGTGATGCCCTGCCTGGCAAAGATTGACTTCAGGTGAGTTATCACAGCTCTTGATGTGGTACTGGACAAGAGAGCCATCTCCGGATAATTGGAATAATAATCAATAACTAACAAATAGTCTTTTCCTTCATAGTGAAATATATCAGTTCCGACCTTTTCCCAAGGTTGTGATGGGAGCTCTGTGGTAATGAGGGGCTCTTTTGTTTGCTTGTAGTGATACTCTTGACATGTAGCACACTCGCTGATCAACTGGTCAATATCAGAGTTCATGTTTGGCCAGTAGAGTGCCTCACGTGCTCTCCTTTTTGACTTTTCTGCACCCAGGTGCCCTTCATGTATCCTGTTGAGCATTTCTCATCGCATAGAGGTGGGCACTACTATCCTGTCACACTTAAGCAGTAGTCCATTGACCACAGAGAGCTCAGACTGAATGTGATAATATTGTTTACATGACCCTTTCTTCCAGCCCTCTTGAAGATTTCTCATTACTTTACTCAGGACTGGGTCCTTTGATGTCTCTGTGACTATCACTGATAGTTGTTCCTGTGTGGCGGGCAATGCTGCGTAGACCATATCCACATGAAGAGCCACATCCTCTTCTGATTCACTGTTTTGTGTGGCGTAAGGCGCAGCCCTGGATAGTGTGTCTGCAATGAACATTTGTGTCCCTGGCACATATGTTAGCTCAAAATAGTAACGTTGAAGTCTCATCATTAGGCGTTGTATCCGTGGTGGCATGTCACACAGATTCTTCTTTGCAATCCCTAGCAGTGGCTTATGGTCCATTTCTAGGATAACCTTGGGAAGACCATAGATGTAGGTATGAAATTTTTCACACCCAAATGCCAAGCCAAGGCACTCCTTCTCGATTTGCGCGTACTGGCACTCTGTAGCCATCACGGAGCGTGACGCATACGCCACTGGTCGCCATTCTCCTTCATCTTCCTTTAGAAGGACAGCCCCTAATCCATTCTTAGAGACATCTGTGGACACTTTTGTCCTCTTTTTAGGGCAGAAGAACTTCAGTAGGGGTTCACTTGCTAGAATGTGTAGCAGCCCCTTCCATTCTCTCTCATGTTCATGTCCCCATTGGAACTCTGTCTCTTGGTGCAGCAGTTTTCTCAGATGAACAGTTTTCACTGCTAGATTTGGAATGAATTTTCCTAGGTAGTTAACCATGCCAAGGGCCCGCTGAATCCCTTTCTTGTCCTTTGGTTTCTCCATGTCATGTATAGCCTTTACCTTTGACTTGTCTGGCTGAATCCCCTCTGTAGAGATCTTGTCTCCGAGGAATGTGATTTCATTGACACTGAACTGACATTTGTCTTTATTTAGTTTGAGTCCATACTGCTGTATTCTCTCAAGTGTTTTCTCCAGTCTGGTGTCGTGCTCCCCGAGTGGAGCCCCATACTACCAGATCATCCACATACACCCGCACTCCCTCCAGGCCCTCGATGATTTGCTCCATTGCTCTGTGAAAGATTTCTGGGGCGGAGCTAATACCAAAGGGCAGACGCTGGTAGGAGTATCGACCAAACGGGGTGTTAAAAGTGCACAGCTTAGCACTTTCTTCATCAAGTTTCAACTGCCAGAAACCATGCGAGGCGTCCATCTTGGAGAAGACTTTCGCTTCTGTCATTTCGCTGACTATTTCCTCTCTCTTTGGAATTTGGTAGTGCTCTCTTTTGATATTGGCATTAAGGTCCTCGGGATCCATGCAGACACGCAATTTATCAGTTTTCTTTGAATTGACGCAGACCATGGAATTTACCCAGTCAGTCGGTTCCTCAATCTTCTTTATGACAGCTAGTCCCTCCATGCGGTCTAGTTCTTTCCTCAGTTTTTCACGGAGAGCCACTAGAACTCTCCTGGGTGCGTGAATCACAGGTTGTGCATCCTCTCTCAGTTTGATGGAGTATGTAAAGGGCAGTGCTCTGAAACCCTGAAATACATCTGCATATTTGTGTGCTATAGTCTCATGAGTCAGATTTGTACTATCTTGGGGGGCACTCTGCACACAGTTCAGTTCATTGATAGTATAGACTCATTTTACCAAGCCCAAATCCACACAGGCCTTATCCCCCAACAGTGACTCGTGTCCTTCAGGCACTATAACAAAGGTCAAAGGGTGAATGTGATTTTTTACCTTAACATTCAGCCTTTTGTTTCAATGCTTTGTCCATTGTATGCCTTCAAAGACACAGTCTTGTTCAGTATTTCAGGTCGCACTTTAGATTCAGTGCATCACTCCAACTTATGAGGTTTGCCTTAGCACCTGTATCTAGCTTAAAGGGAACAATGGTGCCATTTACCAGCAAGGGAGCTATCCAAACTTCAGTCTTTGGTCCAACAGAGTGCACTTCATTAGCATTTTTGCCCTGTTTTGACTCATTTTGCACCATTCCAACAAACAAAGTCTCTGCTCCTGTCTCTTCAGTCTCAATAGCATGCACTGTCTTTTTACCTTCAGTTTTCTCTTCCCAAAAACACATCTTGGCAAAGTGATTCCTGCCTTTACGTTTTGCACAGTTCTTCCCATAAGCAGGACACTGTCTGGCTATGTGTTTATTACCGCACCGTCTGCATTCATAAGGCGTCATCGTCTTGAACTCCGTGGGCCCTCTTGTGTCCCTTTTGTGTACAGGCGCCCGCAAAGCCACATGCGTGCAGTCAATGGCGCCCTGCACCATGGGGAAGTCCACTATTCTTGCGAAGCCCTCTGCGCGCTCCCGCTGCTTGTCCGGGGTCATTGGGAAGGAGATGTACTGCCGCCTCCTTTTAAAGAGGGTATTAGTCACTTGACGGATGCAGCAATGCACCGCGAACTGCGAGATGTTGGCTATGTCCCCAGTTGCGGCCTGAAAGGAGCCGCTTGCATAGAAGTTAAGCGCAACAGTGATCTTCACAGCCACCGACAGAGATGTCCTGCACCTTAGCTGAGGCTGCAGATCTGGCTGAAGCAGGTGGCACAGCTCAGTCACCACCTCCTTACTAAAGCGCAGCCTTTGGAAACACTGCTCCTCCGACATGTTCATATATGAAAATTGCTGTCGGAAAACCCTGGCAGCGTAAGGTCTCGTGTGGCGACGTCTGTTGGCCCTCCTCCGTCTGGCCATGCCTGCCCCTCTATCCCTGCGTCTTTGTGCCCTGTCAAGATGATTCAGAAGCAGGACGTTCCCATCCAATGCAGCCCCCATATTAAGTGCGCACAGAAAGTTATGCCATTTGAGATGCTCACCAACAGCAAGGTGATGGTCAGAAGGCTGAAGTTCTTCTGCCAGCGCTGGCTCAATGTAGAAATGGCTCTCCTTGTGCAGCTGAGCAACTCTCTGTATCTCTCTAAGAAGTTATGGTCCAAAAATGGCTGCCGCTTTTATTCCATACCAATCCCCTTTAAAGAACGCACCCCCCAGCCCGACAGCAACTGGGAAACGTTCCAGGTAAGCTGTCCTTAATAGCGCCAGGCGGAACGGAGGGGGTCGCCACTGAATTTCCGGTCCGGGGCGCCCCAAAGGCGTTGCACACTGAAATGACGTCATGATCTGCGTGCGCCAGTGAGCGGGTGCTACAGTTTAGCGCCGGCGCTAAATGTCCACTCAATATGGGGAGAGGCGCAGGGATCGCTGCACCCGGGCGCTAGTTGGTTAGCGCCCCACTTGCCGGCCTCTTTAGGCGCTAATGGGTGGCGCAATCAACCGAATTTTTCCCCCATTGTCTATTGCTAAGGCCCCAGGATTGGGTCTTAGATTCATGGCAGTTCTTGATTGGCTTTCCTTTGAAGATGTGTCTGTCTGCAGTGGCTGGAGCCATTTCTTGCTTAAGTTAATTGTTTGTTGACACCTTTTAGTGGCTCTTGAGTTTCGATAGTGAGTTTCGATGGTGTCTCTGTGTGGGGTTATCCTGTTATGCAGGTTTCCTTTGTTAAGTTTCGCATTGTTGCCTTACCCAGGGGAGTTCCATACACGTCAAATTTATCTTTATTACATACATCTTATATTAATAGTCTCGAGTCCATCACACATACAAAACATATATTTTTATTCTTACACCCCACCCACTGTCTTAAACATTCATCCCTCCACCACTGGTGTATTGTAGCTGCAGTGTGTACTATCTACAGGATGCACTGCAGCAACTCGCTAAGGATTTATCGGCCGCAACTCCAAAACCTGCAACCTTCACCACCTAGAAGGACAAGGGCAGCAGGTGCATGGGAACACCACCACCTCCAAGTTCCCCAAATGCTGCACTGTCAGAGGTGCTGTCTTTAGGATGAGGCGTTAAACTGAGGCCCCGTCTGCTCTCTCAGGTGGACATAAAAGATCACATGGCATTATTTTGAAGAAGTGCAGGGGCGTTATCCCCGGTGTCCTGGCCAATATTTATCCTTCAATCAACATAACAAAAACAGATTATCTAGTCATCATCACATTACTGTTTGTGGAAGCTTGCTGTGTGCACATTGGCTGCCGCGTATTCCACATTACAACAGTGTCTACACTCCAAAAGTACTTAATTGGCTGTAAAGTGCTTTGAGATGTCGTGAAAGGTGCTATATAAATGCAAGTCTTTATTTCTTTCTCTCCAAGCCACACATCATCCCGACTTCATAGAATCATAGAAAGTTACAGCACGGAAGGAGGCCATTTTGGCCCATCGTGTCTGCTCCGGCCAACAAAGAGCTATCCAGCCTAATCCCACTTCCCAGCTCTTGGTCCGTAGCCCTGCAGGTTAGAGCATCCCAAGTGCACATCCAAGTACTTTTTAAATGTGGTTAGGGTTCCTGCCTCTACCACCCTTTCAGGCAGTGAGTTCCAGACCCCCACAACCCTCTGGGTGAAGAAATTTCCCCTCAAATCCCCTCTAAACCTTCCACCAATTACTTTAAATATGTGCCCCCTGGTTTTTGATCCCTCTGCTAAGGGAAGTAGGTCCTTTCTATCCACTTTATCTATGCCCCATATAATTTCATACACCTCAAAAAGGTCTCCCCTCAGCCTCCTCTGTTCCAAGGAAAACAGACCCAGCCTATCCAGTCTTTCCTCATAGCTAAGATTCTCTACTCCCAGCAACATCCTTGTAAATCTCCTCTCTACCCTCTCTAGTGCAATCACATCTTTCCTGTAATGTGGTGACCAGAACTGCACACAGTATTCTTGCTGAGGCATAACTAATGTTTTATACAGTTGGAGCATAACCCCCCCTGCTCTTGTATTCTATGCCACGGCTAATAAAGGCAAGCATTCCGTATGCCTTCTTAACCACCTTATCTACCTGGCCTGCTACCTTCAGGGATCTGTGGGCATGCACTCCAAGGTCCCTTTGTTCCTCTACACTACTCAGTGTCCTACAATTTAATGTGTATTCCCTTTCCTTGGAAATATATTGGTGTTCCTTCATTGTTGCTGGGTCAAAATCCTGGAACTCCCTCCCTAACAGCACTGTGGGAGTACCTTCACCACAAGGACTGCAGCAGTTCAAGAATGTGGCTCACCGTCACCTTCTCAAGGGCAATTAGAGATGGGCAATAAATATTGGCCTTGCCAGAGAAATAAAAACCCCTCCTGCTGGCTGAAAATAAAAGCCGTATCTGTATGTTCGAATGGCTTAACTGCCAAGAGAGAGAAAGCAGCGACCAAAAAAATGATCTTGTCCCTCCACAGCCAGCTTTCTGCCTGACCAAGGCCTCCCATTCTCCCCCATACTGCAATTGAAGAGATTAGCAAACCACTTAATTGTGCCATGAACTCTGTACTGAAGCAGGGGGATAAAAAACTTTAAAAACGGCATATAAATCAACATCTGCACGTGTGCATACATGAGGCATATTTCTGAAAATTATTCATCTATATATATAAACCGGTATGTCTCTCTGTCTGTCTCTCTGTCTGTCTCTCTGTCTGTCTGTCCGGCTATACAATCAAAAGTTATAGAGCATACCTACACGTATGTTATATCGAAAGAAAGCTTATCGTTAGGCGACTCTCGTAGGTGTATTGACTTTTTCGTCAGACAAAAATTGTTTGGACAGTATACAAAAAACGTTCAAAAATCCTCAAAAATCCACTCATTAGCGGTTGACCAATCCTACCTCTCATTAGCGTTGAGTGACGTGCTGCTTGACCAATCCTACAGTTCACTCACCTGATGGTTGACCAATCAGTACATCACGGGCGGGTCCTAATCCTCCAGTCTCCCTAAACTTCGCCGCCATTTTTTCCATCCCCACAGGGACAGCAGCAGCAAAAGAAACTCCCACATTGCGGCTCCCAATCCCGCTCCCGCCCCGCCGGAGCGGCAGGTAAGTTGGGCTCACTCGGGCCGTGCCTCTCAACCGCTCGGCCCGACACACACAGCGGTCGGCCGTCAGCCACGCGATCCGTGGGGTAGCTCAGCTCGGGTCCGTCTCGGCCCGACAGCCCGGCCGCGCCTCAAGCGCTAGGCCCCGCACGGCCACTATCACAATGGCACCGGGCCTCAGGTGCTAGGCAGGGAGAGGGGAGGGAGGGGAGGGAGGGAGAGGACAGCACAGGGAGAGGGGAAGAGGGAGAGAGAGGGGGAACAGACACCAGCAGGCAGACCGCGCTGCCCAAAATTGCCCTGGCAACACCGGGCACCCCTGCTAGTTAAAAATAAACTTTTATTCCTTTGATATAAACAATTGGATTCCAGAGCCCAGACACCAGTAAGATTACATAAGTTGAAGTATAGGGAAGGTGGGAGGCAGTTAGTTTGGTGGTAACAAAATGATCTGGCCATCACTACATGTGTTTTCAATGCTGTCATAGCTGATGTATCTGATTCCTTCACCTTTTGGAAACCCAGCAGTGAATTGTACACAAGTTGGTATTTTTGTATTTGTGACATTTATAATGGCAAATGACAGCTAACTCATGCATTCATTCCATAGACAAGGTGCTACATTGTGTTTAAGTAAGTGCTTGAGAGGACTAACTGTTAAATTTCCATTAAATTAACATGGCTGTGTTTACATTGGCTGTCAACTGAGAAGGTAGGTGAATTGTCCCAGACAAGCCAAAGAAATTGTTATTTCTATCCTCATTTTACTCTTGCATCCTTCATGCTCTCTGAGTAGCATACTAATTAGAATAGTATAGTGATTGGGCAGCATGATATTGTTGGTACATTTTCTTTTGATTGCTTGGGCTTGGATTTGAAATTGGACCAGACGAATTGAATGAATAAGTCTTTCTCTGACAGATGCTGAGGCTCCCCGATGAAATGCATTTGGTAAGTGCAGTGGTCCACTGTGCAAAACGACCTTACCCTCAAATGTGGCTCTAAGTGGTATTAAATCAACAGTCTCATTTTAAGAGACCACAAGGATGGAGAGTGTGGAAAATTGAAATTTTACACTAGTGTGCAGCAGGGAACATTTTTCTGATAGTGTAAAGACATACTGTCAGGGAAATATAGAAGGAGGCTCTGCCTTTTGCCTGTCTAGGGAGTGTTTGATGCTATCACTGAATGCATTGTAAATCTGTTTGATGTCCTAACACCCTCAGCTTCATGAATGCATATAAAAATAGGGAACTGTTGCAGTGAATCAGTGCCTAGTGCAAACTGCACTAAACAAGGAGAAGCATAGAAGGAAAAACAGTTTCCTATGGAGATAGTCTTCACATGTGCAGATCAAATTCACCCACTTACAAAATTAAATGATTGACTCTCTGTTTTTTGAAATGTTGCCACTTACTCAAAATGAAAAATTGGTCGCTGATAAAACTAGAATATTCATATTTTGATGTCGGCGCAACAAAATTTGAAAATAAAATGCAAACTGAAAATTTGATGTCACCAGAAGTGACAGAATTCATTTCCAGCCATTAATATTCTGTTCTATTACAGTCAGTATTGGTTACACAAATAATATGCTTGCCACAAAAATGAAGAAGAGTAGCAGATCTTAATCACTTCTAGCTGTATCTTCTGACAAAGTTAGTTCTGTGGCTAAGATGCTGCCATTCAAACTGGTGTGTTTACGGATAGTTCGGCAAAGGAGTCGAGGGGTATCACTGTGTAAAATCTGCTCAATGTCCTACTGATAGGTTTACAGAATTTACGAGGGCAAATAGTCATTAAAGGGATATTTCATTTCAACTTAAGGCACTCTTTCCATAGAAAAAATGAACCAGAAATTCCTTATTTTCTTCACTGCACTTTAATATTGTTCTGCAATAACCACAGGTTTGCGTCTAACAACTGAGTGCTGAATGAGTTATGTAAATAGAATTAAAACTTGGTTATTATCCTACATGAGGTGTGCAGAGGTAATTTTGATTGAAGTGATTGTGACAAGTCGACCATTTCTCATGACATTCATATTCTGATTGAACGTTTCATATATAGTTCTGCTTACTGTTTGCATTTGTCAACTCCCAGTTGCAATGAGTTAGTTAATAATGTAGCAGTAGATCATAGAAACATAGAAACATAGAAGATAGGAGCAGGAGTAGGCCATTCAGCCCCTCGAGCCTGCTCCGCCATTCAATGATATCATGGCTGATCATCCAAATTCAGTATCCTGTCCCTGCCTTCTCTCCATAACCTTTGATCCCTTTAGCCTTAAGAAATATATCTAACTCCTTCTTGAATATATTTAATGAATTGGCCTCTACTGCCTTCTGTGGTAGAGAATTCCACAGGTTCACCACTCTCTGGGTGAAGAAATTCCTCCTCATCTCTGTCCTAAATGGCTTACCCCTTATCCTTAGACTGTGACCCCTGGTTCTGGACTCCCCGGCCATCGGCAACATCCTTCCTGCATCTAGTCTGTCTAGTCCTGTTAGAATTTTATAAGTTTCAATGAGACTCCCTCTCATTCTTCTAAACTCCAGCGAGTATAAGCCCAATCGACCCAATCTCTCCTCATATGTCATTCCTGCCATCCCAGGTATCAGCCTGGTGAATCTTCGCTGCACTCTCTCCATGGCAAGAACATCCTTCCTCAGATAAGGCGACCAAAACTGCACACAATACTCAAGGTGTGCTCTCACCAAGGCCCTGTACAACTGCAGCAAGACATCCTTGTTCCTGTACTTGAACCCTCTCGCTACAAAGGCCAACATACCATTTGCCTTCTTAACCGCCTGCTGCACCTGCATGCTTACCTTCAGGACACCCAGGTCTCGTTGCACTTCCCCTTCTCCCAATCTATTGCCATTCAGATAATAATCTGCCTTCCTGTTTTTGACACCAAAGTGGATAACCTTGCATTTATCCACATCATATTGCATCTGCCATGCTTCTGCCCAATCACCCAACCTGTCCAAATCATACTGGAGTTTCTCGGCATCCTCCTCACAGCACATATGCCCACCCAGCTTTGTGTGCTGACAAGATCACTTGCACCACCATTTTTATATCTTCACCATGAAAATGGCAGGTGCTGAGATCAGTTTGACAACTTTATCCTAAAACCTGAGAATGCCAATCGTAATATGTGGGTCGAACAAATGAAGGACAGAGACATGATGAATTGCTAGTCAAGGTGCTTGTTTACTAGGCCAGAGCAAACTGAGCATGCTCATACTAAACCATGTGACAAACCATGTAATAATACATTACACTGCTTTCCCCTTTAAAAAATGTATATACAGGAAACTCTTGTTTAAACGGCACCTAAATATCCGGAATTCTCTCTTAAGCGGCAAAATTCATACTCTGAAAACACCTCAATAACCGGGAATGTTGCCGAGTCCGAGTCTCCCGTGGTGGCCGAGTTAGTCAGTGGGGGTAGTTCTCCAAACTGCCTCTCCTTGGCTTCTTGGCGCTGTCGGAAGTCCGAACACCTCAACAACAGGAGTCTGACTCTCCCGCGCTGCCGGTAGTCTCTTCTGATCCGCCATTTTTCTGTTTACTTTATAAGTTTTGTTTTACTGTTAAGTAATTAAAGAGTTATGGATTACCCTCAACTGGCAATACTGTACTTAATCAAGCATCTTCCACCATCCATTTAACACAACATTCTGTAGGTGAGTGCCCAATTACTGTATACTGCACATTTCTTGATTTTTTTCATTTTTGTTTGTTAAAAATAGCCTCGGTAGATAACCCTCTCCATCATCTGGACCATCCCGGTCCCGTTGGTGCCGGATACCAAAGAATTTCCTGTATTCCCCTCTCAAATAGAACAAAACTATGGTCCTACCTTTCCCAGCATTTACATGTACCACATAACAAACTCCTGGCTTTTCTCTTTTAAATGAACTACAAATGAGCTACAAATCCAGTTTAATAACAGGTTTGTGGAGCCTTCCTGATCTCCTTACAACATTTTTTGGTGTTGAACCAATTTTCAGGCTGTTTTGTTCTGGTTCCAAACTCAAAGAAGTAGGTACCACCACATTGTTTCCCCACTTGATAAAACCTTGCTCACAAGATAATTCAGTACGACGGTTATGGAATGGTTTCAACTCTGTTTCCAGACACTGATCAGTCCATCCATTCAAGGTGTTTTCATACACTCTTTTCAGTACTGAGTCCTTTTGTGTCTCACCTGCAATCTCAGTTGCATTCACGGGAAAGTCTTTGTCAACTGCACCTAGTGTGAAAAACTCATCTTCACTCCCAACACACGAGTCTTCATGTGGCAACCTGGACAAGGCATCTGCAATTGCGTTTTGTTTTGAAGTGTGATTTTCACTCATGTAGTCATATTGTGACAACACCACTGCCCACCGTTGCATTCTTGATGTGGCCGTTGCAGGGATGGCAGATTTGGGCTCCAATATAGCTAGGCGCGGTTTGTGATCGGTTATCAGGGTGAACTTTCTGCCGATCAGGAACTGTTGGAATTTCTTGATTCTAACCACTATGGCAAGTGCTTCTTTTCAATTTGCGCATAGTTTCTTTCGCTCTTTGTGAGGGCTCACGATGCGAACGCGATTGGTTTCTCTTGGCCGTCATCCATTACATGGCTTATCACAGCTCCCATACCATAACTGGAAGCATCACAGGCTAACTTAAGCTCACGCTCTGTGTCGTAGTGCATAAGTGGAACATCGCTAGAGAGACTTCTCTTACAAGCGTCATAAGCTTCCTGTTGCGCTTTCTTCCACTTCCACTGGACATCCTTCTTGAGGAGCTTGTACAATGGAGCTAACGTGGTCGCTAACTCAGGTAAGAAACGTGCATAGTACTGGACCATTCCAAGGAAAGATCTTAACTCAGACACTTTCTGTGGCTTTGGAGAATTAATGACCGCATCAACCTTTTCCTTCACTGGTTGCAAGCCATTTGCATCAACTTTCAGACCCAGGTACACAACCTCGGGCTGCACAAAAGCACATTTGCTCCTTTTCAATTTGACATTATTGGAATTCAATGTTTGAAGCACTAAATGTAATACTTCTAGATTTTCTTCCTTGCTGCTTGTTGCGATCAGTACATCGTCTTGATTGCATAAGCAATTTGGGACTCCTTGCAAAATCTTATCCATCGTAGCCTGGAAGATTTGGGGGGAGGACTTTACACCACATGGCAGCTTGATGTATGAGCACAGTCCCTTGTGCGTGTTGATGATACTGTTGACTCTCTTTGTCAACATTCAGCTGAGCGTAAGCATGCGACAGGTCAAGCTTGGAAAAAGCCTTTGACCCAGAGAATGCTGCACACAAATCTTGCGATGTAGGTAACGGGTACTGCTCATCATCAACTGCTTGGTTGATAGTAACTTTGTAATCACCGCACAAGTGTACAGTTTTGTCTGCTTTGGGCACTACGCCAATCTGGGTAGCCCATTCACTTTTGTCAGTTTATACTAGCACTCCGTTCTCTCTCAGCTTAGCTAGCTCTTCCTCCACCTGACTTTTCAATGCATAGGGGACCAGCTTTGCCTTACAATAGACAGACTTCGCGTTGGACTTGATGTGGATATGTGCGTCATACCCAGTGATGCCCTCATAACTGTCTGAGAACATACTTGTTCAGCATTGTGTCGAGTCGCTTCTTTGAAGCGTCTGCACTGAAGATGTTTTTCCAGTCTAGTTTTAACTTTCTCAACCAGTCTTTGCCCATGAGAGTTGGCCTGTTGGTGTAGCTTGCTACAATAATAGGCAGTTTTAAAGACTGGCCATTGTGCTGAACTGTACATTCCATTTATCCACACGCCTCTAGGATTTCTCGAGTAGGTTTCTAACTCTACGATACTCTTTGTAAGTGGTTTTGATTTAAACTTACTCTCGTGTGTCCTTACTCATGATGGAGCAGTCTGCCGCTGTGTCGATACATATTGGTCATTGATCAAAAGTTTTGTACGGAAATCTTTCTCACGACTGCTAGCATTGCTCGTGGCATAAATACTGTAGATGCCTAGTTCTTCAACATCAGGTGTGTTCACTTCAATATTGTGAATTCCTCCCTTTTGTTGTCGCTGCTTTGCATTGCCACTAGAATGGTTCTTACTTCCTGATTTCGATCTAGCTCTGCAAGCTGTTGGAATATGGCCTTGCTTCTGGCAGTGAAAAAAAATCACATTTCTGTATTGGCAGGACTGTGGAGTGATTTCCATTGCAGCGATAACAATTCACTGAACTGCTCTCACCAACATGCTTTTGACTCAGTCTCACAGCTTTAGGTTCGGTGGTGGCTTTGTGACTGTAGACCTCAGCTGCACTTGTCACTTGAGTTGGACGGAGCTCCCTGGCATTCTTAGACACCATCTCCATAGATAGGACAATTTTGCATGCTACATCAAATGTTAGGCTCAGAGTGTTCGGAGTGTGTGCGCTCATCCATCAGTTCACACAGAAACTTATCTCGCAATGCATGATCCAAAAATGTGCCGAAGTTTCAATGCAAAAACAGGTTCTTAAGGGCTACAATGTTTCACTTTCTTTTTGGCTCCTGATACCAAACTTATAGCTCTCTGCTATTTCTAATGGCTTTGGGTTGAAATGGTCCTCATGTTTCTCGACAGTGTCTTCAAACGACGCATCCTTCACTTTCCCTGGCGCGAGTAGGTTTATCAACGTTCCGTAGACATCTGGCCTGATCTCCGTTAGAAAAATAGCTTTTTTACGTTCACAAATTACTTTATTTTGAGCTTGAACATTCTCATCTGCACCTTCGGTCTCAATAATGTTATTGGCCCTAAAAATCATCTCCATCCGCTCAATGTAAAAACTGAATAGTTTGTGAGCTTGGTCACACATGCCGAGGCTTCTGATGAATCCCGTAGGTGCAGCCATGATTGTCCCAATCCCATTGAACAATGACACAGCACGCTACCTGTGTACATGTGAAAATCGATGCCACTGTTGCTGTGTATACATACACGAGAAGGCGAAACACAGACGATTCTGCGTCAACATTAACAGTAAAACATCGCAAAAATTCAGTTTAAGTATCACAAATTCACCTTAAACTTTTCCACTCGAAGGTTGAACACTGTGTCCTTCCATGATCTCTAAAAATGACTTTGGGATCCCATTCTCATCGCCAAAAATGTAATATATGTGGGTAGAACAAATGAAGGACAGAGACACGATAATTGTTAGTTAAGGTGATTGTTTACTAGGCCAGAGCGAACTGAGCATGCTCATACTAAATCATGTGACAAACCATGTGGTAATACATTAAACCAATTAATTCTCATAAGCATTCCAGGAGCTGCATGATCATGTATATGAACAATCTACTTGTACGGGTTTTGCCCCAGTACATCTGAACTTTATAAGGTAAGGCAAACTTTATATTAGTTCCAGAACTTTAATTTCCTCTGTTGGTGGCAAGCCTGTCAAGTAACCATACATTTCTCAGCAACTTGCACCAGTTCTGATTGTACATATATCTCATAACATTACCTAGTGCACATTAAAGTCAGTGCATGGGATACATGTTTCATTGAAAATTTTCATGGTAGCCATTATACTACCTGTAGTACCAGTTACATCTGTAGGTGGCCCTGTGATAGGAGTTTTCAATGTCAAAGGTGTCACAACTTGCCTGTCATACAATCCCCAGCCTCTCAGCCCACAAAGCAGCCATGAATATACTGATAGAGTTTATGTATTACCACCAGCACAATCTTTTGCGCCTCTCAAAGCTCTGTTAGATTTGCACATCTTCTGCTGTTTTAAAAATTAACCTTTCAGTTAGCCACTTGAAGTTGAATCATATTTACATCTCACAGATCTTCTGTTGCCATCACCTAAAGCGGAGTAACGTGCAGCAAACTGTCAAGATCCCTGTCTCCACAACTTCAGGCTGAGGTAAAACAGTGAAATAACCTGAGCAAATTGTTCATCATTCGCACTCAGGAATCTGGGAAACATTTGTCGAACCTCAGCTCCTTAATCTGCATATGCCTTCAATGCTGAGCGCATCCTTGGCATTGTACCTACTTAAAACACTCACACCCAGCCCCAAAGCCAAAACTAACCCCCACCCCCTCTCCCCGAAACTTAAAATGAGCTTTCCCCACCCGTCACCAAGCAGAATTTCAAGCTCCAGGCTAGAGGAAAGATTTAAACTCCACCCACAGTGACCAGAATTTTGTTAGTGGTGGTAGGACAGTGTCCCTGCTCCTTCACCTCCCCCGCCAACCCCGGCCCCCAGACCCTCCCATGAGAACATTTTGTGTCCTGGCTAAAGGGTAGCCCCTACTCCAAGCAGAATTTCTGGTCCTGGCTGGAGGGTAGGCCAAGTAGGTTGCCCCTCCCTGCTTAGAAAAAATTCCTGATTTCCTTCTCCTCCATTTCCCTCCTGCTGCCTTCTCCATCTCAACTCCTCTATTCAGGCTGCAGTAAGGTTTCAGGGCTTTGGTAGCACCTCCTTTATCTCATACAAGGGACCAACCTTCCTGAGTTAGACTAAGCAGTCAGCATTGGCAGGCTTGGTTATCAGAAGTGAGCCAAAATCAGTCCTTGACCAGTATCCATTTTTGTGTGCTTTCCAGGAGGAATCATTGCATGGCAATCAGGAATGGGAACCTTGGTGGAATTTGTTTTTTTTGCATTCCTTATCCCAGACTCTAAGGAATTGTTCTGTCTACACTTCTGTCCTAACTGAAGACAGACCAGGGATCAAACCTGCAGCCTTCCTGGACTGTATAGTTCAGTAAAACTAAAGTTGTGTTTATTTTTGAGAATAACATACATCAAAATAGCTTGCATTTGTGGACCAAAATAAGCAATTGTCACTCCTAATTTAGAAGATGTTTAGAAGATCAGCATCAGTCATTTGTGTCCATAGCTGGTGTCATGGATTGATTGATTGAAAGCACTGTCAGCACTCAAAGCTGAAATGGATATGCCTAACAATGTACTCTCCATAGAACAACCCAATTAAACACAACTGCTATATACCAGGATTAATAGAAGGCATTTTTCAAACATTTTTTCTGATTGTTGTTGCCTGGACAATTCCACTTGCTGATTGGCAGGGATGAAATCATAGCCATGCCTCAATGTTTCAAAGAAATCTTGTCAGAGAGATGTGATACTGTATGTATGTTTAGTAAATTACAAGCTGAACAACTGCCAAAGGTCTGTGATCTGGAGAACACTTCCCAATAAATGGGTAATATTCCCAACTTGTACATTGCAGACCTGCTGGGCTCAAAATATAAGATGGGTTGGGCAAGTAAAGAAAACAGCCAAAACACTCATCTTCCTTGTTCTTTCAACCTCATGACTGAATTCTCAGTGTGTTTTTATTCTTTAGACACAGCTCCAAAATAAAAGAATGCATTGGAAGAAGAAATTCTTAAATCTAGTAGTCATCCATGTTTGAAGAATGTCAACTTTTAATGATCCTATTTTACAGATTCATATAAAGGTTAACCCTTACATGAATATATCTCTCTCCCTCTCCCACAGCACACTAACCAGCCTCCAAGATCTACTGGATCTTTTCACTTCCATATTCTTAATTGCTTGTCCTGAGGAGGATTCACCATCATTTCTAAAACTAGAGTACTCTAATGCCTGTAACTCATGCCTTGAATGGGTAGGGGCAGGCCTGAAAATTCTGGTTGCTGTGTTGTGAGATGATTTACCGTTTGCATCTGCCCTGTGCTCAGTCTGAGACTCTACCATAAGTAAATTAAAATCCAATGCCCTGGAATTTAACTGGTCAAGATGAACTGCAGCAATGTTTTTCAATTGTATTGTACACAAAGGCCGGGAAATTCAATAAGGCCCGAAAACGGGCAGGGGCACCACGGGGCCAGATTTGCTCATGCCCGTTTAAAAGGCACAGGCAGCACATTAATTTGGTGCTGCCTGCTGATATAAATAATTTTATTGCACAGCCCAGCGACTATTGCGCTGCTGACAGGCTGTGCACTCAGCTGGCGGCCCAAGGTTGTGTTGCTGGAGTGACACTACATTTACTTAAAGCTAGGCTGTTAGTTTTGAAGGCAATCTCGAGCCCTTAAAGGTGATATGGCTTCTGGAAAAAAAATTAAAAATCATTCAAAATTAGGCAGTCTGCAGCTCTTAAAGCTGAATTGCCTTCTGTATATAAAAAAAATAATAAAAGTGCTTTGGTACTAACACAAATGGATCAACAAGCCAGGGAAAGGGCTTCCAGGGTCTCGGACACAGCACTTGAGCTTTGTGCAGGGGGTCAACACTGGAAGAGAGGTCCTCTACCCACAGGAGACCCTCCAGAAAGAAGGATGTGGAACTAGATCGCCAAAGCCATCACTACCAGCAGTGTCACCTCCACGACCTGGCTCCAGTGCCCAAAGAAGTTTTATGACCTCAGACGAGTGGTCAAGGTCAGTGAATGCATCTTCAAAAGCCATTTCCTACCAACTGCACCACTAGCCTCACACACTGCTCAATGTACAACCCCCCCACCCTTAACTCATCTACCAACAATCTCTACTAAACACGAGGCACACCTCACCCCCTTGGAGGAGACAGTGCTGGCCATTCTTGGCAGGGGCTTGGCTGAGCCCTTGAACAGCAGCAGGCCTGAAAGAATACAAAATGCTGGTATCCCCATACGTTATCCTCCTTCTCACATCTCTCTTCCCCTTCATCCCACAATCTTTTCTGATGTACAAGCTGCACATGGTGTAAGCATGCACATCTTGCTTTCCAGCCCTCCCCTCACTACAATCCTCCCCTTGTGCCTTCCTCATTTCGCACAGCCAAGAAATTCAGACTGCCCAGCCAGTGGTTGACTGAGAGGAGAGTGAAGAAGAAGAAACAATACTGTCTTCACACTCCCAGCCACCAGCTCCTCAAGATAGTCTTGTAAGCCCATCTGCAGTGTCCCCCATTGAAAGTCAGCAGCCTTCCACCAGCCATGCTGCAGCCATTGGGGTAGCACTGTGTAACATCACTAGGATAGGCATACAGATGCAAGACACTCACTAAGGGAATGCACAAGAGTGATTAGTTGATTTTTTGATGTCATATTGGATGCATATATGGATAAAGTTGGATTGGGAAGTTTGCTTTGTGATGGCCTTTATTTCATCATTGTGGCCAAGAGGACACTGTGATGGTCAGTAACAGAGGGGAAGGTAAGGTGTGAGACAAATGATGAAAGGGGAATTGGAGTTATGTTCACTGATACTGCAGACGAATGATTCGATCCTGGATATCCCAGCCAGAAAGGGGCTGTCTGGGTTGCCTCCTTTCTTCCACTTCCTCCTCTTCTGTTTCCTCCTCTTCTGCTTCCTCTTCTTTTGCTTCTGCCTCTTCTGCTTCCTCCTCTTCCTCTGCGAGCAGCTTGTCCCCTTTGCTGCCTCTGCTTCATCTCCACGTGATGTTGCAGCCCAAGGGGGACTGCAACTAGAGCCTCAGGACTTTGAGCAAGTGGTGTTCTCAGAGGCCTTCCTTTGACATCCAAAGCCTTGCAAGCATCCAGCAGCACTCCCTGCACACTTGAACAACTTTTTAAATGTATTCCACCAAGCCACTACTCCAATAAAATGTAGAAAATGTTCAAAAGCTGAAATCAAAACTTACCTGAAAGATGTATGTGTTCCTTTCGGAAGTGCTGGCAGCATCTCTGTAGTACTGCTTCACACACGTTCTTCCGTGCGTGGTTTGGAGAGGGCAATATGGAGAGCGACGACGTCCAAAATTGCAGTTGTGCGTCAATTCTAGCATTGCACGTCGATTGACATCATGATCTGCATATTTACATGTGAGAGGCAAGCCTTCTCCAAAATGGCGGCTGCCGGAAACAGGTGGAGGTGAGGCAGCCGCCATTTTTTCAACAAAACTGGCCTTAGCGGCCGGCGCTACACCCCCGAATTTCGCATCCCAAGACTTTTTGTTGAACAGCAATCCCTACCAGTGGTTGATCAGGGTCCTCAATCCCTTCTTTCTCATCTATGTGTTCATTGTGCAACTTGCAACTCTCCCTTACCTCTACATAAAGGACTTTCGAGATTCCTCTTTAAAGGAGATAACAGATTCTCGAGGTGTGTAAACCTGTTTACATTGTACTGAATTGACTGAAGATGAGAGCAAGTCTGGAATAATTTTGTAGTCCTACTGTTTCTAGTATTACTCTTTGATTTATAGTTATTCTTGTTGCTGTCAAGACCCTCGGATTTGTGTCTCCCTGCCCTTGCCCTCATTTACCATTAAGCTGCTTTCAGAATATTGTGTCCCTGAAGTAGGCTTTCCTGAACGAGTTTCATGGTGATGTCTCATGCAGGGCAATTTTCGTCATCTACCTTTTTTCTACCAGTACTTAGCAAATCTCATAATTTTTCATGATAGACATTTTTTGCACACTGCACTTATTAAATGAAGTCTTCTCCTTGCCACATTATCAGTGGCTGAACTGTTGTTAATTTTGAGTTACATCTCACCAGTACTTTCACACAAATCTATTGACTTTGCTGTCATGACGAGAGAAGCCCTGCGAATAGATACTATGATAGATTATTTTTGGAAGTTTGCCAGATCAGTAAGATCTTAGTTGAACCGCAATTGAGCCTCTTCCTCTTTCATTTTCAATTTTCTTGCTGGTGGATTTTCTCTGAGCTTTCAGATATTCACCACAAAGTTGAAATTCTGCTGTATGATATTTGTGACAAATTGGTTAATGCTACTTTAATGAAGTTGTTAACCCATTTAAAATAGGGGAGAAAGGAGTTTGATATGAATGCAATAATCAGTGTGTGACTAATATAAGGCAGCAGAATTTCAAAACCAAACGAGGTCATATCTATCCACATGAGCTTCATTCTTCCCTTCTGTCAAGAATAGCTTTTACCACCATCTGGTTCTTCAACTCTCATCCTTGCCCTCCAGCCAATCTAAGTATTACAGTCTATGGAATGCCAGCACCCTTATTTCACTTCATTTGATAATTATTCTAGATCATTTAGATATTTAGCTGCTAACTTAACATTTCAGATGGCCTTTTTGTGGGCCTCAGAGATTCAAATCTTGATGATCTTAAGATTTTTTACTCATGGCTTTGGCTTTCCACATTGTAGCCAAAAAATAATCTTGGGTGGAACTGGACCTACTTGGTAAATGACTCTTCAGATGCATAATTTGGTGATATATGAATATATACACGACTAAGACTCTCCCCAGTTTCACTTACTGGTGCATGCACTGGTACTTTTGCTTTTAGACTAAGAACCATCAGGTATGGTCATGGTCATCAGGGCTGGGAAGGGATATTAACAACATTTTGACTGCTGCAAGCAGGTAAGTTCTTGATCCTTCTATTAGTTCTAGAGGAGAAAAACTTCCCAGAAGAAGTTTTGTTTTGCTTGAATAGTTGTCGGGTTAATATAGGGCGGGGCATCTCACTGATCCAGTCTCTATTTCAGAATCTCTCATCTACTACTAGGACCTGGTCCAGAAATTGTAAAACACCTGTGGGGTACATATTAATTGAAAGCGATGATGCGTGAGCTTCGGAAGTACTGAGCAGTCTGTGGACCCTTCTAAGAGGCCGACATGATTCAAGGTTCTTTCTCATAAACACCCAAGGGAAAATCGTGGAGTAAAAACATTAGTTACAGCAATCTCTTGCTCGAAATCTGCCTGAGGAAGAAGGCCTACCCCTGCTTAAATGCAGGTCTATGTAGGCAGGGCACCTTAAAATACAAGCCTGCTGAACTCCAGAAGGCATAACCATATTGGCTCAACCTTAAAAGTGCATTGCTGCTAGCATATGTACAACAGTGCCAACAATCTTAATATACTCTTCTACAAGTACTGTGAAATGAACCTGAATAGAGATTTCAGAATATATGCCTGTATGATTTTCTCATAAAAAAAAAATTCTGACTTAACAATAAAATTGAACATGGGATATTCCTGTTTTATACAACTCAGTTCTACAGTGAACAGTACACTTACCAACCGAGCTTATAAGGAGAGTTGATGCATGAGAGGAGTTGATGCAGATTTTAGAATGCTGCAACGAATGAATAATGTGGATGCAAGCAAGCTACTTAACTTGGACAGCTGGAATACTGAACTACAGTCAGGATATAAAGTTAACAAGCGCCAAGGAAGCATTCAGATTAGAATAATTCCCCCCCCCCCAATGGTTTATGCATATGTCGAATATAAAGCAGCCCAGAAAATGAAGTAGATTAATATACACTTAGGAATGGAAATTGGGTTTTAGGGATAAGTACAAATATTAATAATTAATGCTATGTGGAACGTAGTAGTTCGTGAGACCTTTTAAAAACATGCTAAGGAAGATAACTGGTTCAGGATATATAATCCGAGGTGTTGGAGTGGTGTTTAGTTCACCTGAGGACGGTGACATTTCACAGAACCTTTCCTCAGGTGATTACATGGATTGAACAGAATCCATGATAGAGCAGATTGTGTACAGTGTGTGCAGAAAACTAGCCTGATGTGCTGTGAATGACCCTTTTGCACCTCTCATTTTGTGTTTTGTGTGCAATTCCGTGACTTGTAAAGACTAGACATTATTTTTCATTATGTTAACTTTAATACTTTGAATTGTAACAAAAGGAGGATTTTTAACTTTGGGACCCGCCGGGAGTTGGTGGGTGGCAGGGGCCAGGGTGGGGGCCGGTGGTGCTTGGGAAACCCAGAAGTCCGGTTCTCCCCGCACGCTCTGGAGTTTTAACGTGCGATGTCATTGACAGGTTCCCTGGAAGTTAGCTTGATTGACAGGCTTGGCTTCCAGTCGGACGGGGAACACTGAAGAAGAGGCCGCAACCTCCGGTAGATTCGAGACCCGACCCTGGGGGGGGGGGGCTCCGATCTCTGACCTCCGAACCCGGGGAGGGGTCTGACCCTGCTGGGGGCGGGGGGCAGGGCTGATGGTGGGGGAGCTTGGGGGGCTGGGGAGGAAGCACTCCTGCTTCTCTTGGCCCACAAGGAGTGCTCCACCAGGCTGTCCTCTCCTCACTGCCGCTGCCGGGATTCCTGGGGGCTGCGAACCCTGGCTGGCCACAGTTAAACCTACAAGGTTAAATCTGAGGCTTCCAGCCTCGTTGTCATAGTTAAAGTGCCCACCCACTGTCTGGGAACAGGTTGGCTGCCCACTAATGTTGTCGATAAGCTGCGTGGCGATCTGGAAGTCCCACGCAGGCTGCTCACCGGCTTTTCAAAGCAACAAATCATGCACGTGCAAAAATTTGAATGGGCTCGCAGTCAGTTAAAGGAACCATGCACCCCAAAAAAATTAGAGGGAACATTGCTGCCCTCCCCCGTCCCGCCTCCGTTAGAACCAGAAGTGGGTGGGTTGGGGTTCAGATTTTTTTAACACTTTCACCTCCCACCCGACCCAAACCCGAATGTTTTTGGGTTTAAAATTTCCCCCTAAAAATCTAGGAGGTACTTGCAACAGTAACCAGACTGTGACTCTCACAATTTAGGCTGAATGTATGATGGCATTTGCAAACTTTGTGAATGAGTATTGGGTTGGCGAGATCGAAATGCTTACTGTTTTCTGAATAAAGTGTATTATGGATTAGGATGGTGCAATAAGTAGACAGTAAAGACTAAATGACAGACTGGTAAGCAACAGCTGGAAGAATGAATCAGGCAGTCACTCTGTATTCACTAACTGGAGTGCAGCAGCTGCTAAGACGAGTATTTTCTTTTCATAATTGACAGAACATTTTATCCCAGTAGATTTATTTAGAATTTTCTTTTTTATTGTGCTTTATCTTGTAAGTTCTCAATATATAAACTAGTCGCTTAATTTGAATACTGTAACTTGCAGTGGACAAAAACTTCAGACAATAATGTCAATTATAATGTATCTGAATGATAATGTATTTTGAATGAAACTGTCCATTTTTACATGATTCAACGACTTCATGATAAATCAAATATTTTAGGTGGTCCGTGGAAAGCAGTTTCAATACTAATCTTTCTCGTCTGGGGCCTGGATATGAATCTTGCATTGATTGATGGAATTAAAGTCCCCTGTCTAATGGCCGTTTAAGGCCATAACTGAAATGGGTTTCACCATGGTCTCAATTCAGTTTCCAGGGGACATAAATTCACAGCAAAATTAGGCCTCAGCTTATATTAATATGATGACAATGTCACCTTCAGACACACGAAGGGAAGAGATAACGGTACAAGGAGTTACCATATTGGTACAGCAGGGAGCGCCGTTCCAAGGTTTGGGTAAAGAACATTCTTATGACAGCATGTTGAATGCAAAGTTAAGGACACTTACATGTGCACCTAAACCAAGATATATCTAACTTGGAGCTGATTGCTCGTACTGTAACAGTAAAGGATTCAGAAATATATTTTTCAAGTACTGCTATCACTCCCCCACCATAAGCATACACAACGCTTTTTAGAATTTTATTTATTAACCCTGCCATTTTCAGTCTCTTTCGGACAATAACCTCCAAAGCCTGGTTCTAATTATACTCTTACACAGCATTAAATCACAGCATCCAGGAATACAATGGCTGCATGCTCTTATTCAAGTGAACTTCCCTCACAGACGTATTCTTAGTTGTGGTCAGCAGCAGGTTCTTTTGTCTTCCACACCTTATATCTGTATTTTCTTTGCGATCAAGCAATTCAAAAACTGTTTTGTGAATTTTGTGGCTTGCAGAAGGTTATTGAGTTTAATTTTGTAACTTAAAATTGCAAAATTTTCATAATTTTTTATGCCATTGTGACTTGTGGCCAATCGCAGCCTAATTCAGTAAGACCAACCGCAGTCAACTTACACTGCAGCTGCTGATCCATGCTCGTTCCTGGCTGTAAAATTTGCATTGAGTGCCACAGATTCTTTCCAGTGACTGACTTTCATGACACCTGCCTTCTCCTCTTTCCATCAATGTACGATCTTTTGAACTGTGAAGCTTTTCTCAAGACTCAGCACAAGTGGTTGACGTGACTGACTTATCTACTGGAAGGAGATCCTTGCTATTAGAATGTCAAAATTCAATTCCTGTTAACGCTCGAGATGTCAGGGTCCAACTCAATACAGAAACACACCAACATTCCCATGCCAAAGAAAATTGATTGTAAGCATTCATAAGGCCACTGCGTTGATCAAGCTAGGCTCTGCAACTATCCACAATAGGAAAAGCGATGTTGGGCAACCTCACAATCTCTTGAAACATCTGTCATAAATTGGCTAAGCTCTTGGGTTCAGTCTCTACTATTAGCTGAGTGTCTAGAGTGCCTGATCCCAACGAGTGCACCGCTACTGGTACCTATATTGCCTCAACTGGTACAGATTCCAGCACCAACTAAAGTAGACATCTTGGTGCCAGATCGGATGTCAATCCAGTTTAACTGTTACACTGAGCCCCAGGTAATCATAGCTCCGGCCACAGGCATGCCCCAATCTTCCAGGAAGGAGAAGAGCAAGGTATCAATTGAGGAGTCCTGCACACCCCCTCCTCCCAAGAGATTTCTTCAAGGGCCTACTTACTGCAATTTCGTCAGCCCTTGAAAGTCTTCCAATGTTTGTTCATATTTTAAAATGGCTGCTGCTCTCCTTACAATGACAAAACCAGAGGTGCCCTTCTATGTGAATCACACAAAAGTGAGCAGAATTTTTATTTGCTGCATTCTATATAACATGACCACACAGCAGTATTGATATTAGTAAAAATAAGAACAGAGCATCTTCAAGAGGTGATGGTGATGAGAGGAACAAGGACAGATTTAGTAGATGTACAGATTATTTAAAATGTCAGAAGTCTAAACAGCCTGAAATTGAAGCTATCTTCAAACCTTGAAGAAAAAAATACTCATGATAGTTGGAAACCAACAGAAACAACATGACTGGGAAGGGTAGAGTACACCTGTGTTGGAACAGACTTAGATTTGATTCCCAGTCTGTGCTGAGTTAGCTGAACTCAGCCAGGCTGCAGTTATGGGCACTACGGCTATTTGATTGAAACACCCTTGGGTTAGGGAAGGAAAAATTGGCCAGGACTTCCACGCCTGATCACTGTTAAGTGTACATATGAGGATCTGAGGTGAGGACCTCCACAGCTGGATAACTAACATGCTTACTGTCAAGGCTGCCACATCAATGAATGGCAATTTGGGGTGAGGTACCAGAGGGCAAATGCAGCCCTCTGTAGCCAAGTAAGGGAGTCGGTGCCTACAGGAAAGGGGTAAATTGAAGAGAAGAAAAGAAAAATTAAATGCTCACAGTAATCTTCAATGATCATAAATGAAAATAAACTATGTGGTATTGTGGATTATTTTAATCAGATTAAAACATGGAAAGTAAGAAACGAGTGAGTTTTATAACACAAAGAAAAGAACATTCTACTCAGCATGAAGGTTGATGTACGTTTGATTCTAACGCCCTGCTCTCTGGAGGGGGTAGCCATCTATTATTTGTAGCCACTGAATCAGCATGTGCTGACTTAGCCCTGTAACTTGATATTTTCCTTTCTTCAGGTGCAAAGAAATCCATATTTTCTTTAAATTAAGCTCTGGGGAATACATAAACTTTTTTTCAATGTTCCAAGATTGAGTCCATTGTAACAAATGCACTTCTGAGGTAGCTTATTCTTTTTGCAAACCCTTGCACCTCCATTGATCACGTGTATATATAAGTGCATGTTGAAAGAGTTAAAAGGGCTAAAATAAGGGAATTTAGGAACCGAGCATATGTCCAATGTACATGTCCCATAGGGAAGTATGGTGGAATGTGGCCAAATGGTCATACTGTCAGCTGCTACCTGAATAATGTGCACAAACCGTCAGCTAATAATTGAATAATATGGTCAAACTGTCAGTTGCTACTTGAATAATGTGCATAAACCATTAGCTATGAATTGAGGAATGTGGTAAAGATAACATATGGGGCCACAGGACTATGTAACGGTCAAAATGTGCACACGGGTCGCAAAAATTTGCACCCAAAATCAACTGTATGATGTAAGCCACGACTTAGAACAAAAAACTGTATAAAAGGCAGGGATCTTAGTGATCGGAGAGCATTCATCCCAGCATGAGTGTCTCCCCTGTCGACTTGTAAATAAAGTTGCTTTACTGAACAAAGCTCCGGACTTCGAGTGATTGATTGGGAATAAGGTGGCCGTCGAACCTTTATATCAGAGGGTCCATCTCGGGGAGAAGAAGCTCTTCCAGTTTACCCTTACAACTTGGCGTAGTCGGCAGGATCTACCGGACAGGCTGAGTAGAGACATTGGGCTAGATTTTTGTGGAGCCGTCAGGTCGGGTTTCAGGCGTGTGTAGGGGGGGGGAATCCTGAATTTGGGGGTCCCGACACCATCCTGCCCAAAACCCCACCCCACGTAAGTTTCAGGGGCAGCGGGTACCCACCCTGCACTGGGACCTGCCGAAACCAGGCGGGAAGGGATTAGTGCCAATTAACTGCCTGTAGTTAACAGGCAGTTTTTAGCCTAATCCCTATTTTGAGGGGTTTTGTGTGGGTTGCCCGACGGCTCCAAACCACGCCAGGTTAGAGCAGGCGGGCCGTCGGGTTGAAGGAGTTGGAGGGGTCACGATGTCGGTGCTCAGGTGAGTGATGGGTGCATGAGTGTAAAGGTAAGTGTGTTTGGTGTGTCTAAAGTGTGTAAAGAACTTTGACTTACCTGTACTTACCTTCACAGCCTTTCTTCCTGTAGCCGTCGGGAGCCCATCACTCACACGGAACTCAAAGCTGAATGGCTGCAATCTGTCAAAAGTGACAGCCTGCAGCTTTGAGTGCTGGTAAGAGTTCTAACTGAGTCTGTGCAGAATGACTCATGGTAGAACTCAGACTGTCAGTGTTTCACAGCTTCAAACATCTGTGAAACGCTGATATTTCATCTGTCAGAAACTCTTGACAGATGAAATTGCAGTCTGTGACATCACCTGTTGCCAGGTGGCCCTTAATTGGCCTGCTGGGCAGGCTCAACAAGGTCAATCAAGGGAAAATCGCGCGGATTGGCCGGACGTCGAAGTAGGCGGGTCAAAAACCCAAAAGTTGTAGTCCCGCCTTCTTCCCGACAGGTTCGGGAAAATCTACCCGATTGTATCCTCGTATCGAAGCCCAGGACCGGAGAGCCAACGAATCTAGGCGGTGTCCGGATACGTAAGTAAAGCAACTTGGGTGCATGCTAGGACATTGTAGAAATGAAAATGTCTGAATAAGCTGAGGAGCTCGAGTTACATAGGATTGGATATAGGGAAAATCCAATCTAGGCGGAGTTAAAACCGCGTAAGCAGGGAAAGGTCCCTGAAGGTCTGGGGGCATCCTGGAGGTAACAGGTCCAGGGGAGTCCTGGAGGTAACAGGTCCAGGGAGTCCCGGGTGTCCGGGGGAGTCCCGGAGGTAACAAACGAGGGGGGAACGAGCAAATCCACCATAAAAGGATGGCGAACAAAAAGGACGCCAAAAGATCCAAATGCCCGTACTAGTTTGTATGCGATAGTATCGGATAACGGAAATTCCGATAGGGATGGGGTAAAAAGACCCCGGGGAAGTGAGGAAACCTCACAGAAATTCCCGAGCGGCTAGAAAATGACCGGGAAAAAATCGACGGATAACAGGACAGTGTAACGTAACTTGCCGTAAGAATTTGTGCGTGATAAGTATGAGAAAGTTAAGGAAAAGATAGTAAAAAAAAAGGGATATGATGACAAGTTAATAAAAAGAATGGGAAAGGAAGGTGGGATCCTGAATGGGTTCCCGACCGACAGAAAGAATGGTGGAGTAAGGAGAGCAAGAATAAGGAGGAGAAAACCATAGTGGTTCGTTGTCAGGGCCACCTGAAAAATGTGTAAGATTGGGGCCACACGGGAGAGGGAAAAAGAGGAGTTAGTGGAACAGTTAAAAAGGTAGGCGCCAAGTGTGCCGCTGTATTGAAGACAAGGTCAATGCATAGTGGAAGGAATGATAGTGAGGAGATTGATTGGGATGGTTCAGAAAGAGAAACCTAAAGTTTTACCGACATGGAAGTTATTAACGTCTGTGCTGAAACAAATGAAACATGAATGCTGAGTGAAGGGAACCTTAAAAAATGCTGGGATCTCAGTTAGTGTGAAAGTGTGTGTTAGAGTGTGAAAGTTTTCCTGACTATGGATGTTTAAGATGTTACAGTATTCCGTTTGTCTAAAAGTCATTCCTTAAAAAAAAATGCCTGTTGTGTGTTTTAGCTCCACCCACTCTTTTGTACAGAGAGCTAAAAGCTGTTTAACCCTTTGAAGACTTGTCTTGAAGGATGGACAAGCATGTGTTGTTTTAAGTTTGTTAATTGTTTTACAAAAGATAAGCTTCAGCCTTGAAGTCACAGTTGCCAGTGTGCCTGGAAGAAAATGAATTTGAATGTTTACAAGGCATGGGTAATTGTTTCTTTGTTAATGTGGCTATAGTTTCTTTCTTTTCCAAGTGATACTGGTCAGTTTAAAAAATTTTTTTTTTTGATCTGGATTGAATGGGAGTTATTGAGGTTAATTAACCTATTAAAACCAGACTTTCATTGTGGCCATGGTGAAATTCTGTTTGGTGTAAATTTGTGTAGACCGTATTGAATAAGATATTTAATGGTCTGAAACCAGACTTTAAAATATTTACAGTCTTGGATATAGCGAACAGGTTCTGGTCCATACCATTGGCAGAGGAATCACAAGGGAAATTCGCCTTTACTGTCAGGGATAGACAGTATACATGGACCAGGGTCCCGCAGGGGTTCCATAATATTCCAAATATATTCCACCATGTACTGAGTCAAGCCTTAGACGAGTTAGACCTATTAAAGTATCAGAGCGCCCTATGTTGATGACATAATGGCCCAGAACTTGGTGTCGGGGGCTTGCCGTGCGTGCAAGCCCCCGATCTGCACTCACCCTGCGCGCTGACATCGGAAGCCCGGGCCTGCTTGCATTTCCTGTCACAAGCCCGGTTCAGATGTCAGCGCGCAGTGCTTACCTGATCCAACGGCGTAGTTAGTGCGATGTGCCGGCTGGGATCAGGTGAGCACTGTACAACCAATCAGGGGAGGGGAAGGTTCATTCATGAGTTTGAGAGTAAGAACTGTCAAACTCATGAAAGCTACGGGGGCCCAAAACACTATTTAAACTTTAAATAAAAATTTAAAAAACATCCCAATCATTAAATTAAGTATAAATAAGTTAAAAAAAATAATTTAAACAATAATGTTTTTTTGAATTTTTTTTTTTTTTAATAAAAAGGGTCTACAACTAAACTTACCTTATTGTAGATTCTTTAAAATAATAAACCTGTGGAAAAAAAATCTAAATTACACTAAATCACCACTTACCTGTAAAAATAAATACTTACGTGTGCTTTTTACAAGCGTAAAGACCGGAGGCCTTTAGACATGCGCAAATCCCCCAAAACAGAGGAAATCCAAGACGCACGCGCTGCCCCCTACAGCGCACGTGCTAGCCTCTTCACCTCTTGGGTTAGAGGAGAGGAAATGCCGGTTTTCAGCGCATGCGCTGTGCATGCTGAAAACCGGCATTGCCTCCGGCCAGACGCATGAGTACCCCTTCCGTACTCATGCGTTTGGGGAGGAATTTCTGCCCCATTGATTGCATCAAAGGATGCCAAAGGACACATGGGAGCATTACTAGCCACCCTCCAGACACTTAAGAAAGCTGGCTTTAAATTGAACCCAAAAAGGCACAGGTTGGACTGTCCGAAGTAAAGTATCTATGGCATGAAATTAGCCAGGGGTATAAGGCATTCCCACAGGAACAAAAGGCAGCCATAAAAGACATGCCAAGGCCAGTGACCGTCTGGGGAGTGAGGAAAGTGTTGGGACTATTTAATTACTGCAGGAATTTTATATCAGACTTTGCAGGGAAAGCAGAGCCGATTCAACGGTTAGTTAAAGAGGGGAGACCCACCACTGATAAGATAGAATGGGAGACGGAGCAGGAGGAAGCATATAGGGCCCTTAAACAGGAATTAATAACAGCCCCTGCCCTAGGATTATCAGATTCCACTCGACCCTTCCACCTATATTGTGATTTAGATCATGAGAATGATTCAGCCGCGGTAATGCAAGATCACGGAGGGGAACAGAGACCCGTTGCGTATTATTCTGCAAAAAAAAGACCCAGTAGCGAAGGCGATGCCACAATGTGTGGCTGCAATAGATTGCGCCACCTGGGCGGTGCGAGTAAGCGAACTAATAGTGATGATGGGAAAGGTAATTTTGCATACGCAACATACATTAGTGGAACTACTCAATGCAGGAAAATTGCAGACTATATCGGATAGCAGGAAAGCTAAATGGGAAGCTATATTACTCCCCAGGGATGGAACTGTGATAATACAAAAACATACTGGGGTTAATCCAGCCACAGGCATATTAACAGGAGAAGAGCACAGTTGTCAGATGAAAATGGAGGAAGAAATAGGTAGTGGAGTAAAGGAAGACCCACTAGAAAATCCCGATATGATAATCTAGGTAGATGGATCCCGAAAGTATATCAACGGAGAACCCAGAACAGGGTGGGCAGTCGTAAATCAAGAAGGAAAGACCCTGTTAAAAGGAGCCCTTTATGGGGATAAGTCAGTACAGATAGCGGAACTTGTGGCTTTAATAAAAGCATTGGAAATAGCAAGAAACAAACGGATAAATGTTTATACCGACAGCCGTTATGCCTTCGGAGTGGTGCATGATTTTATGACACTATGGGCCAGAAGGGGGTACATGACCTCTATGGGAGAGGTAGTAAAACACGGAAAACTAATAGCAAGGTTAGTTAAGGCTGCACAAGCACCTTTAGAGGCAGCGGTAATTAAAATAAAAGCCCACACAAAGATAGAGGATATGGACTCACAGGAACCCCAGGACCAGGCCCCTATAGGGAATAGGTATGTAGATCTAGCCGCCAAACTAGCTGCAGAAGAAATGCAACCAGAGGACACGTTCAAAAGAAAATAAATATAGTCATGACAGTCAGTGGGGTACAGGAATATACTGGAGGTACAAGAAAAAGTAGTAAAGAGGAAAAGGAGAGATGGAAACAAGCTGGCACCCGACCGCAAGATGGAATTTGGAAATGGGGACCACGAAACCAGCTGGTGGCACCGGAATGTTGTAGGCAACAACTGATGGCGCTATACCATGGTCTAAAACATACTGGCAGAAGTAACATGTTGCACCTACTGACACAGTACTGGTGGTGGCCAAAGATGGGTTGGGAAGTAGCGAAATATTGCCACCGCTGTATAATATGTGCTAAGAATAATGTAGGACAGAGATGTAGAGTTAGAGTAGCAAACCAACCCAGGCCTCAAGGACCCTGGGAAAACCTACAAATTGACTTTACCGGCCCCTTAGCGCAGGACTGGGGGAAGAAATATTGCCTGGTAATAATTGACCAATTTACCAGATGGGAGGAAGCCTTTGCCACCCGAGATTGCTCTGCAAAAACAGTTGCACTAATATTGGCTACTGAGGTTATACCCCATTGGTGAGTGCCTCTGCAAATTGACTCAGACAACGGCACTCACTTTACCAGTAAAATAATGAGAGAAACTTGTAAGCTGTTACACGTAACACAAAAATACCACATACCATATCACCCCAGAGCTCAGCGATGGTAGAAAGAATGAACAGGACACTGAAAAACGCGCTGACAAAAGCCATCCAAGAAACAGGGAAGGGATGGTCGGAATTATTACCCAGCATACTAATGAGGCTGCGAGCCATCCCAGGACGAACGACCGGACTGACCCCCTATGAATTAATGACAGGGCGAGCTATGAGACTACCAGAGGATTTGGCTGAAGGGGTGGTAGAACCAGGACCAGTACAAGATAGATTAAGGCGATACTTAGTACAACTAAATCAGGAGGTACAAGCACTAAATAAAGAAGTAAGGAATCAACAACAGATTAAAGATCTTTAAAGGCAGAATGCTGGACTTAAACCAGACGAGTTGCCCAGAATATGTCAACAAGTAATGACACAAGTTATCGGAAGAAAGGGAATGGAACCCCGTTGGATGGGGCCATATACTGTATTAATGACAAGTGATATGTGTGTTTGTCTACAGGAACTGACGGGTATGCGATGGAAGCACTGGACCCAGGTGAAACCATTTAACACTAAAGACCCCCATTCTACCCTCTCCTCTAGGGGAAAGAGCTCGGAAGACAACCAAACCTCTGTTTAAATTACAGATAAACATGGATCCAGTGAGATGGATTATCATAACTACTCTGATGACAACACTTATAAGCCTAAATAATGGGCTGAAAGAAATGGACTGCAAGTTAAGATCCCCTAGTGGAGACTCCATGAGAAACTTCATTATATCACAAAGTTACAAGTGTGACAAACAAGGAAAAGGATGTTGCAGGTGTAACGGTATCTGGGTGAACTTGGATCAACAACCATGCGGACCCTGTAGAATGACAGATACCAGCAATATGGTAAGATGTAATAGACACTGGCAGGTGTTGGGCCAAGTAGGGGGAGGATATGTCCTGAGCTGCATGGACGATATCATAAGATGGACTATTGTACATGCCGTTACAACACCTCAGCCAACAACAACAAGGATCACACCACAAGGAGTAACCCTAGAACCAACAACACCCCCAATCACAACAACACCTGAAGAACGAAGGTGTCCGAAATTGACGCCTGGGCCTGAAAATGGACTGGTGTTATTTACCGAGGGAGAACAATTGTATGATAATGTGAGACACAAAATTGTACCGGTACTAATGAACTTAACCATACTACAATGGCCGGGATATTGTGAAAGATTTACTAAAATTAGAGAGTTGTATGCATATATGATAAGGAATGTAATTAACCAAGCTGCTGATGCAACAGTGGCTACTAGTTTCAGGGGACATGCTGCATTCCACCAAAGAATTAAGAGGGGCTTAGGAAATGATACACTCACGGGAATAAATATGGGGACGTCATTCATTAATGCCCTAGATATACAAGGAGTCCAGAGTAGTGTGGAACAATTACAAAGGGTAATACAACAGATTTTAGAGAAAGAAACTGGTTTGGTTCAACAAGAATCAAAGTTGGGAGAACATACGACAAGAAAATTACTCGAGGGAATCAAAGTTATAGAAGACCATGCTAGCACTATCAACAAACTAAACCATAGAGATGAGGAACAGGCAAAAGATGGGGTAGGGAGAGGCTTGTGTCGTGCCTATGGCCAATGGACCACCGGACAGTTAAAACATAATCTGGCACAGATACAATGAGGTGAGGTACCAGACTGGATTAACAGCACACAGCTCTGTGACCTGAGCCAGAATCCAGGCCCTCTGAGTGCTTGTACTCTCAAGGGGATGACCAGAGTATATCCAGTGATACAAAAATGCAAAGCAGAAATGACAGCAATGATAGGCATGGTACTCATGATACCAGTGGTGAGACGAGACATGACTCCATACCCACAGTACCAGGTAACAAACATAGGCATAGTGAGAGGTGAGACATACCTCCGATACTATCCAATTGATACCTATGCCATCAGGAAGAATGGTACTATAAGAGGAGTCTCCCTAAACGGATGCCATGGGAAAGGTACGCTTACGATATGCCCACATCCGATAGGAGAAGACCCTAAGGATGAGTGTGGCTATAAGACAGAGGGGTGCATGTTGGAATTATCACATGTCGATCACCATCACACTCGCTCAGGATATAGAGGAAGAGGGGAGTATTGTATAGCCACCACAGAGACTGAGTACCATATGTGTAATCACAATGCGTAACTTCTGCTTCACACCAAAGATCCCTGTGACAATTGGACCCACCAGATTGGTGTATGTACACTCAAGGGAGGAAATGAATCTAAATGTGCCAGATAGTCTAAAGGACAAATTGGTCAATTATGAAGATCCGGTGGGGGGCTCCGATACCCCGCCTGCAAGTGGATCTGCAAGAGATAAAAGAGGGCTTAAGTAAAATGGTGAAACAATACGTAATGTTGTAAAGGAACCTTGGGGAACTAGAAAGGGACATAGAAGTAGAACTACAGGAGGTTCCATGGTATAAGAAGCTGTGGGATTGGGGGATGGATGTCAACATCCATCCCTGGATCCGCATTACATCTCACATACTAGTTATAGTACAATTGGTTTTGGCGATAGGAATCGGAATAGCAGCATGTGCCACCTGTAAAAAATGTAGAAAACAAAAAAGAAAGAAGGAAATGGAAGAAATGTAGATGACCTTGATAAAGTAGTAATGTATGCTGTTCGGTGGTAATTGTTACAGAAACCTCATGGACAGATTCCCATCGAGCAGATGGACTATTACTACGAACGAGCGAAGGCTAGGGAGAAAGACCTGCTTAACGGATGTATAGCACTAATAACATTCATGCTTATAACCTATGTAATTGGATGGATAATATGTCGATGGAAAGGATGTAGGGGGCATAGAAATCAGGATGATAATATGATTATATAAATAAGGTGACCCAATGGGTTGGATTTGATCACCAGCCCGGCAGGACACCATAATAGGAGAAATAATCGGGTTGGTCAATGATTCAAAGGGATTAATCAGGACCAAAAGGGGGGACTGAAAGAGTTAAAAGGGCTAAAATAAGGGAATTTAGGAACCGAGCATATATCAAATGTACATGTCCCATAGGGAAGTATGGTGGAATGTGGCCAAATGGTCAAACTGTCAGCTGCTACCTGAATAATGTGCACAAACCATCAGCTAATAATTGACTAATGTGGTCAAATGGTCAAACTGTCAGTTGCTACTTGAATAATGTGCACAAACCATTAGCTACCAATTGAGGAATGTGGTAAAGATAACATATGGGGCCACAGGACTATGTAATGGTCAAAATGTGCACACGGGTCACAAGAATTTGCACCCGAGATCAACTGTATGATGTAAGCCATGACTCAGAACAGAAAACTGTATATAAGGTAGGGGATCTTAGCGATCGGCAAGCATTCGCCCCAGGATGAGTGTCTCCCCTGTCGACTTTTAAATAAAGTTGCTTTACTGAACGAACCTCCGGACTCTGGGTGATTGATTGGGAATAAGGCGGATGTCAACCCTTTATATCAGAGGGTCCGTCTCAGAGAGAAGAAGCTCTCCCGGTTTACCCTTACACATGTAGTACTTCATTTTGTGCTTGGAAACTGCCACCTTTATAAGTCCAGTCTTTTATGTGATACACACTCCCAGTTTGGACATCTCCACCTTTTTCGATGAATATGTTTTTTTAAAAATTGTACCACAAACTACAAAACAAGATTGAACAGTTCTACCATAGGCCAAAGCCCAGCTGGACATATTGTAACATTCTTGACCCATGCATGGTACACATATTCCAATCATACCTCTGAATCCTTCCCTCTAAACAATTCGCCAAACAGAAACAGAAAAGATCATAGAAATAAAGATAGGTGCTCTTCTCCATCCTTGGTTAGTTTAATTGACTTCTCTGCCCCTTTACAATTAGAGTTGATACCTGCAGTCTTGCTGTAAGATTCTGTAAGAACGCTGGGTTTCAGTATCCTGACAAATATATGCCAAGGAACCAGACAAATGGTTAAGTCCTCACAAGGAACCGCCTGGGGTTTTGCTACCCAATTTAGGGGTGAATGATGTCCAAGTGTGGCTCATTGAACCATCTTACATTTAACCAGTTTGGATGTAATCTTCCCAACCCTTAGTGAATGAACTAACCCTTTTGAAAAAGTCCGGTCATGTACTAACAAATATTTATTGACCAAAAATTGCAACTTAAAGTTAAACATTTGAGTATGCGAGCAATTAATAGTTGTAAATAGACGTAATCAAGGTCATCTACCGGTTTAAATAGTAAATCATTTCTGGACAGAGTTATTTAACAAATGCGTAACCGAGTTTACACAGGCAATTCAGTATATCACTGTAGATCAGCATTAACGGACACTGAGTATTAAGTATAACAGCAATCAAAGTATGACATTATTACAATTGGTAGGGTTATTTTAGGGTTAAATCCCTAGATAGCCAACCTGTCAAGTGGTTCAGTGTCTGGAATGCACTGCCTGAAAGGGTGGTGGAGGTAGATTGAATCGTGGCTTTGAAAAGGGAATTGGATAAGTACCTGAAGGAAAAAAATTTGCAGGGCTACAGGGAAAGGGCGAGGGAGTGGGACTAGCTGAAGTGCTCTTGCAGAGAGCCAGCATAAGCTTGACGGGCCAAATGGCCTCCTTCTGTGCTGTAACCATTCTATGAGCTAACCAGTCTGCCAAATAGTTCAGCATCTATATGCATGATTAGTAAGGTTCCAGAGCTTATACAACCTTGGCCTGTAATTTCCGATAGGAGGCAACCTGCGTGCGGATGCCTCCTGTCGTTTAAAAACCTACGCTCTCATCTGAGGGCTCCCGAGGTCCGGACTCTTCCCATCCTGGGCCTCTCCTGGTGTGCACACACAAAGGCCCAGGTATCCCAGGGGTGCAGGTAGACCTGTCAAAAGTAGGAACGGGGATCACTGAAAAAAGACACTACATTAAATAATTTTTTTTGAATCACGTTTTTAAAACGAGTTAAAATTACATTAAATTGAATATTTTAAACAAAAATTTAATTTTTTGAAAACGATAATTAAAGTTTTTTACGGGGCTAAAAATAAACATCTTTTTTAAAAGTATTTTTAAATGATAAATGAGTGGGAATTAAAAAAAAAAACTTTTTAAAACTCTTATGCTGGTAAAAGCAGGCCTTACCACTGCTTTTACCAGGCGTAAGATTTTTAAGTGATTTCAGCGGGCGGAGGTTCTGCAGAAAGCGGAACTCTCCACCCGCAGAGGCCCTTCTCCAGGGTAGGTGGAGGATCTGTCAAGAGGATTCTTGACAGATCAGAAGTGCCTGTTTTCAGCACATGCGCTTCGCATGCCTGAAACCGGCACTTGCGAGGCCCTTTCGGGTGTGTACACAGCCCGTACACACCCATAGGCATCAGAAATTACGGGCCCTTGTCTTTATGAGTGGAGTAGTTGGGCTGATCTCTTTCTTTCCCTGTGGTCCAGATGTTAGCTTCTGGAGTGTTGAGTCCATGAACCCGCTTAGGTGACTGGGCTTTCTGTTCCCCTAGGATCTTTGGATCCGGCTGAACCCACCTTGCACACGATCTAACTGGCTCACCTCTCGCCTTTCTTGATCTCAGACACTTGTACAATTAATTGACAACATTTATCTCTGTCAGTAATCTCTGATTCTTCATTCTTAAAGGTACCTTGTAGTGGTAAAGGTACTTTTACATCTGCTGGGCAAATATTCTTACAGGAGAAGACAAAGAGAATCTTCGAACTACCAAGAGAAGCTAAGAAAGACAACGCAAGACTCTGCTTCTCTTAGTTCTGACTACCAACTACTACTCCACAAAAACAAAGAGCATCTGCTACTACTGAGTGAATGGCTGCAAAGTCCTTTAAGGTAATTTTATACCTTAATATCACTCCCTGCAGTCTCCTGAATTTTCAACCTTCCCACAACATTTTGATGTCTGTGTTCTTACTGTTCTTACTTTTGAAAGCCGATCTCACGGACCAACAGAGTTGAAAGGGTTTTCTACTACCATGGTATGAAATGTCTTTCTGAATGTTCAGTTAAGGTAATGAACACCTATTGTTGGGTCTCTGAGGAAAAAAATCTTTCAATTAGCATATTCATTAGATTCACAACTCAGCATAGAGCTGACTTAAGAAATTAACCTTTTTATATAACAGGTGGCTTTAACTCAAAGCACATTTTAAAATAACTCATATCTAAACCCTTTTCAATGGAAAGGTGACCAGACTCCGAAAATGTGACATTAGAGTATCAGCTATTTTGGGGCATTTCTTTGCACAGGAGAAATGGCATAAGAGAACCTCATGAGATCAATGAAATTTCTGCATTCATGGTAGTAATTCAAATACATTTTTAGATCCGAATAATAATATGAGTGACTTAAAATCAATTTTAATATGGAAAATCTTCCTAATGAGGAATTATTAACATGCTCGTATTACAGACAAAGCTTCTTTTTTCAATTTGTGCGTACCTCGGCTCCATTGCTCATGAAGCATAACCTGTCTCTGGCTAAAATCATTTCTTGGATTTCTGAAACTGTGTGCCACCAATGCAAAATGAAGCATCTACTGACATACACAACTCTCGCTCTCGGTCTTATAAAGTTGCAGCACAGGTAAACTCAAAATGCTTGCACTGTTTCCCAATTTCAACTCCAGGCTTTGCTTTACACTACAGACCTTGTTGTGGTTTTGTTTTCTCTTTAGGAGTGACGCAAGGTTTCCTAGCTGGTTTATCTTACCTAGGAATGTTTGAGATGTTCATCAGCAGACCCATGTTGGTGATTACATGCATCTACTCAGGGTCTTCCTTAAACTCCTGACTAGTCTTTAGCATGTCCTAAATTTCACATTAATCTTTGAAAAATCACACTAGTCAGTCAGTGTCTTTCCTCGATCTTGGAGCTTCTCCAAGACTTCCTTGAGTGAGTGGCCATGTTCTGTTTGAGTCTTCACAGAAATTCATTCTTTGCCATTCTGTTTCAGTACTATACCAATACCAGGATAACAGTCTCTGGGTGTTTATACATTAGAAACCACATTTACCCACTCCTCCTTGGCAAATTCTTCTTTCACCCTCCGTATAAATGGAATGGATATATAAGGTAGGGATGTGCAACCTGCAACCCATAGGCCATATGCAGTTTCCAAATCCAAGGAAACTGACCCTTGAACACCACAAAACTCAGTCCAATTTGGATTTTTATTTTGTATTTGTTAGTTTGTCCTGTTAGAATTATGTGGACCAGAGATTTGTTTTCAGCACTGTTGCTTCACTTGTGGAAAAACCCTAAATCAAAACACCAAGATCTGTTGGTATCAGCGACGTAAAATATATGCAAATTAATGGGAACATAGATTGAAACTTTTTATGTGGTCTTTGAGGCTCATGGTATGAACCACAAAGCCAAAAGCTTGGCTACTCCTATGGACATAAGAACATAAGAAATAGGAGCAGGAGTAGGCCAATCGGCCCCTCGAGCCTGCTCCACCATTCAATAAGATCATGGCTGATCTGATCCTAACCTCAAATCTTCTATCACTCTGCATCCACCCGAACCCATGTGATCTCCCGGGAGAGGCGAAAAACCAGATAAAGACCCAATGGCCAATTTCGGAGAAAAAAATCTGGGAAATTCCTCTCCGACCCATCTAGGTGATCGAAATTCTTCCAGGAGATCACTCTGTCCCTATATTTTCTACAGTACTTACCTTCTGTAAAGGCGATCTCCACCCCAGCCAGGAACAGGAATAAAACCATCTCCTGAAATCTAACACAGAATTAGAACACAGTAGGAGCAGAACAAGGCTACACGGCCCCTGGGCCCACTCCACTACCCACAGGGCCATGACCATTCCGAACCTAGACTCATGTCCAATTTCCTGCCCGCTCCCCGTAACCCTTAATTCCCTTTACTTCTAGGAAACTATCTATTTCTGTTTTAAATTTATTTAATGATGTAGCTTCCACAGCTTTCTGGGGCAGCAAATTCCACAAACCTACCACCCTCTGAGTGAAGAAGTTTCTCCTCATCTCAGTTTTGAATGAGCAGCCCCTTATTTTAAGATTATGCCCCCTAGTTCTAGTTTCACCCATCATTGGGAACATCCTCACCGCATCCACCCAATCAAGCCCCTTCACAATCTTATATGTTTCAATAAGATCGCCTCTCATTCTTCTGAACTCCAATGAGTAGAGTCCCAATCTACTCAACCTCTCCTCATATGACCACCCCCTCATCCCCGGGATTAACCGAGTGAACCTTCTTTGTACTGACTCGAGAGCAAGTATGTCTTTTCTTAAGTATGGACACCAAAACTGTACGCAGTATTCCAGGTGCGGCCTCACCAATACCTTGTACAACTGCAGCAATACCTCCCTGTTTTTATATTCCATCCCCCTAGCAATAAAAGCCAACATTCCATTGGCCTTCTTAATCACTTGCTGCACCTGCATACTGACTTTTTGAGTTTCGTGCACCAGGACCCCCAGATCCCTTTGTACTACAGTACTTTCCAGTTTCTTGCCATTAAGATAATAACTTGCTCTATGATTTTTCCTGCCAAAGTGCATAACCTCACACTTTCCAGTATTGTATTCCATCTGCCAAATCTCTGCCCACTTACTTAGCCTGTCTATGTCCCTTTGCAGGTTTTTTATGTCCTCCTCACTCACTACTTTCCGTCCCATCTTTGTATCATCTGCAAACTTTGATATGTTACACTCGGTCCCCTCCTCCAAATCGTTAATATAGATTGTAAAGAGTTGGGGACCCAGCACTGACCCCTGCGGAACACCACTAGTTACTGGTAAGGAACAGAGATGGAGAAAGGCTTTACAGAAGGTTTTTGTTTGGTTTGACCCTCTCAAGAGCTTGTCCAGCCTTTTGAAATGTTTTAGGGTATTTGCCAGTGTAGTCAACTTTCCCCATTTCTACTGCAGCTAGTCTGGTCATTAGTTCGAAGGTTTGAATCACTGGGTAGTCTAATAGCATATATAACATAGATTCCTTATTTTACTATTTCCTTATCAGGCACATTCAGGAAATGATGTTTGGGTCCATACAGTATTTTGATCAGTTTCTTATGTGCAGTTGCTAGCTTTAACAGGTGCTGGAATTGTGAAATGACTGTCATATTCACTTTTTGTTTGGGAAATCAGTTGGGGCATTATAAAGGAGCAATCTCATTGTCCAGGGTTTTACATGTTTTTCTTGTATTTCACCCAGGAATGCATACTCTTGTTCACTCTGTTGAATGGTGCCAATGGTTCACAAATTCCAGCGCAAGCCTAGAACTGCCTCCTCTTCTGACTTGTATGGCACCTTATGTTTCGGAGGTGGGGGGAGGTAACACAAATCTGGGTGCGGTGATGAATGTCCAGAGCTGTTGCAAGGTTCTCTCCATTTCTGGCTTTGCCTTAGAGGCTCCTTTGGCTGGGTTCTTTTTGTAGTCTGTGCCTTCAGCTGATCTACATTTGCTTTCCTACTTGCTTATAGCTTCTAACTACAACCTGCTGCTTTTAATAGCTGTTCTTTGTCTTGCCTGTTGTATTGCCTTCTCGAGTATAACGTCGGGAACAAGCTAAAACCCGTGCCAACAGTTGTTCATCTTCCAGGCCTTCTATGATGTTGTCACGAGTCATTTCATTGTGTAGTGTATGTGTTACTCTCAAAACTATTACGTAGTACTGGGCGAAAAAGTAACTCTGCAGATCCCCTTTTTGTTTTCATTGGTTACAATTTGCTATACTGAAAAATGTGCTTTTATGCACAATGAAATGCTTTACAAATTTTTCAGTTCTTTCTTTCTCGCACACACTTTCTCTCTCATTTTCTCTCTCTCCCTCTCTTTCTGTCTCTCTCTATCTCCCTCTCTCTATCTCCGTTTTCTCTCTTTTTCTCTCTTGTGGAAGGCAGATTATTATCTGAACGGCAATAGATTGGGAGAAGGGGAAGTGCAACGAGGCCTGGGTGTCCTTGTGCACCAGTCGCTGAAGGTAAGCATGTAGGTGCAGCAGGCGGTTAAGAAGGCAAATGGTATGTTGGCCTTCGTAGCGAGAGGATTCGAGTACAGGAGCAAGGATGTCTTGCTGCAGTTGTACAGGGCCTTGGTGAGACCACACCTTGAGTATTGTGTGCAGTTTTGGTCGCCTTATCTGAGGAAGGATGTTCTTGCCATGGAGGGAGTGCAGCAAAGATTCACCAGACTGATACCTGGGATGGCAGGAATGACGTATGAGGAGAGATTGGGTCAATTAGGCTTATACTCGCTGGAGTTTAGAAGAATGAGAGGGGATCTCATTGAAACTTATAAAATTCTAACAGGACTAGACAGACTAGATGCAGGAAGGATGTTCCCGATGGCGGGGAGTCCAGAACCAGTGGTGACAGGCTAAAGATAAGGGGTAAGCCATTTAGAACTGAGATGAGGGGGAATTTCTTCACCCAGAGAGTGGTGAACCTGTGGAATTCTCTACCACAGAAGGCAGTTGAGGCCTATTCATTAAATATATTCAAGAAGGAGCTAGATATATTTCTTAAGGCTAAAAGGATCAAGGGATGTGGAGAGAAAGCAGGGACAGGGTACTGAATTTGGATGATCAGCCATAATCTCATTAAATGGCGGAGCAGGCTCGAGGGGCTGAATGGCTTACTCCTGCTCCTATCTTCTATGTTTCTATGTTTTCTCTTTTCTCTCTCTTTTCTCTTTTTCTCTCTCTTTTCTCTTTCTCTCTCTGTCTCTCTCTCTCTTTTTCTCTCTCTCTCTCAGCTTATATGAACAGTAAATCTCCTCTTCTTCCCCCCCATCGTGAATATCAGTGAAGAGATCTGAAACGAATCATCCTTTTCATATAAAGCAGAAGCTTTATCTGTACTGCTCAAATATTTGAATAAACTCAGCTCATCCCTTAGGCTTTTTGAAATAAATGTCTCTGGGGTGGGTGGGGTTAATTGAAGAGTTGCCATTTTCTCTGCTTGCACTTGGTGAGTACATCTATTTTGCTCCCGTGCAAGTTCAGTTCTGTTTTCGATCTCTCTCACATGTGGTCTGGTGCATCTTAGTTTTTTTGTTGTGTTCAGTTGCCACCATGTGTTGTTAGATCTTTTAATCAAACACAGACAAGTAGAATAACTTGGAGTAAAAATGAATTTTAAAAATACAAAGAAAAGAACATTCCATTTATGATGCAGCTCCATGCTTACTCATTCCTGATTCCCTTCTGTCTGGAGGAGGCAGCTCTGCTCTAGCATAACAAGAGAATGTATAATTTGGATCACCTGAAAAAATGATATCCTGTTGTCACATTATCAGGCTTTGCCACAAGAAAAACTGCCTTGAAATGTCATAATTTGTACTTACAAAATATTTGTATTTCTCACTATACCTTAGTTCTAACTTGATATTAATATATGTAACGTAAAGATGCAGCGCACAATAATTAACGTAATTGTCTTCATTTTGCAAACACGGTTGTGTGTGACCGGCCCCATTTGCTGTACTTAATATCTCTATCCTATGAAGCTAGGGATGGTCACTGCTGGAGGAGACACATTAACATCTCCTCTGACAGATTTTGAGTTGGAGAGGCGGTACAGTGACACTCACTGATGTCTCTGCTTTGGGGACAATAAGTATTTCTGCCATCTCACCAGCAAACAAAACGACTTTTGTTGTCACTTTGAAAGATGTGCCGCTTGGATTTGAAAACACCGCAGGCACAGTGTTGACTAGAGGGCCCTTATCATGTCTAAAAGGTTCGAAATCAAATAATAGAGGATTTCACAAAGCAGAAGGGTGGTCTTCAGCCTGTTGAGGCCCATGTGGATGACATTCAAAATGTCTGCTCATCCTTACAGCTAAGACTGCAAGGCTGTCAGCCATTCAGACTACCACTCAGAGCTAAATGTATTCCAGTGCCTATGTAAGTAAAATCATGATAGAGGGCATATTTCTTTCCACATCAAGGCCAGTTAAAACAGCCGTAAGAACAGATTGTAAATCATCTTTAATGTATGTGTAATGGACTGAATTTCATGATGTAAGGCATTTTTGCAAAGGGGACTGAGTACACTTTGGTTTAGGACATTGCTCTTTCTCCTGTGGGACCGGAGTTCAATCCAACCAGGTTGCTGGGATAAAAGTAATTCCTCTCTGCCAGTAGTAAGTACGTGAAAAGAATGCAAGGACCCAGAGGTGCTCCAAGAATGGTGGGTGTGAGTAGAGGAAAAATCTCACACAGCTGCAGGGAAAAGAGTGCTCTTGAAGTTGGGGTGAAGATACAATGTTAGGGCAGAGCAGGTGTGTGAAGTGGGAATACTTGATGTTAAAATTGTGTCAGAAGTGAAAGTCTTCCTTTTCTAAGCATTGACACCCCTTGGATTTTTTAGAATCATATTCTCTCAAAACTTTAATGGAGATTCCCATAAGCGAACCTTGTCCTCTCCAAACCAGAAGCTGTAGCTCCTCTATACTTTGTCCTCACCTGAGGGGCAGCAATCATCCCAAACTACAATAATATGCTTCCTGGTTTTAGCTTGCGCTATACTACCAAATATACTTCATAGCGAGAGGGTTCGAGTACAGGAGCAAGGATGTCTTGCTGCAGTTGTACAGGGCCTTGGTGAGACCACACCTTGAGTATTGTGTGCAGTTTTGGTTGCCTTATCTGAGGAAGGATGTTCTTGCCATGGAGGGAGTGCAGTGAAGATTCACCAGACTGATACCTGGGATGGCAGGAATGACATATGAGGAGAGATTGGGTCGACTGGGCTTATACTCGCTGGAGTTTAGAAGAATGAGAGGGGATCTCATTGAAACTTATAAAATTCTAACAGGACTAGACAGACTAGATGCAGGAAGGATGTTCCCAATGGTGGGGGAGTCCAGAACCAGGGGTCACAGTCTAAGGATAAGGGATCAGCCATTTAGGACTGAGATGAGGAGGAATTTCTTCACTCAGAGAGTGGTGAACCTGTGGAATTCTCTACCACAGAAGACAGTTGAGGCCAATTCATTAAATATATTCAAGAAGAAGTTGGATATATTTCTTAAGGCTAAAAGGATCAAGGGATATGAGGAGAAAGCAGGGCCAGGATACTGAATTTGGATGATCAGCCATGATCTCATTAAATGGCGAAGCAGGCTCGAGGGGCCGAATGGCCTACTCCTGCTCCTATCTTCTATGTTTCTTTTCTCTTGGAAGTGGAAGATATTACCACCTAGACCAAAGATACATAGTCCTAATAAACTACTATCTTAATGTATACAAATAAATAACAATATGAAACAATAATTAGCATATACTGACAGTTAAAAATATATAAGAAATGACTCAATTGACCTTCAACAGCAATTTGTATTTATATAGCGCTTTTAACGTAGTAAAACATCCCAAGGTGTAACACAGGGGCACCTTAATGGAGGAGAGAGAGGCGGAGACATTGAGGGAGGGAATTCTAGAGCTTAGGGCCTAGGCAGCTGAAGGCATAGCTGCATGACATTAGATTGAGTACAAAGAATCAGTAAATTCAACTTGTGCACCAACAATGACAATAAAGTTGATTATGATTATGATTATGATTATTATTATTATGATTCAGCCTGTTGCATACTCTTTGCAACTGTTCTGTATGAGATTATCCCTCAAGCAGAGAATGATGCTTAACCTCTCATTCCAATCTAGTGCCAATTTTTTGCCATAGTGTTTCAAACCCCTGCTTTTAACCCGATAGGTGACAAAACCAACACTCTATTAACTTATTGATGTTGCAGTTCTCAAATTCAAGGATACCTCTTACAAAAGCACAATTAACAGCTTTCATAAGTACAGTGGTGAATAGGCAGAAAGGTGTGAACACTTTTCATGTCTCCTTCAAACCTTCACAAAGGAACAAACCAGTTCTTTGCTTCACAGGAATAATGCAACCAAGGAAACAAACCAATTTGATCTTGTGATCAAAGACACATTCTTATCCTCCAGTAAATTAAATAAACAATTCAACCTTGGCTACAATGATGCAAAGCTGTTTGCATTTCAGTCATTGTATTAGCAGAATCAAGATTTACAATTAAATCTTATTTCAGCACCAAGGCCAGTTCAGTAAGAGCAGATTATAAACCATTCCTTATGTGGGTTAAACTAACTTGTGTAATGGTCTAAATTACTGCTAAGTGGATATCAGCACATTATGCACGGCATTAACGCAATTTTTTAAGGAGACTGGCTGCTCAGTGGTTCAGCACACTGTCCTTTCTCTTCTGGTGTCAGCCATTGCTCAGTGGCAGCACTCTCGCCTCTGAGTCAGAAGATCGCGGGTTCAAGGCCCATTCCAGAGACTTGAGCACATAATCCAGGCAGACACTCCAGTGCAGTACTGAGGGAGTGTTGCTCCAAGAACATGGATGCAGTGCAGGAAGAACTTTAATGATCTGACATGAGTTATCAAAGTGAGTGAGTTCATCTTCAAACGGCATATCCTACCAACTGCACCACTAGCATCATCCAGTGCACAATTCACTACACCCCCCATCACCTACCTACGAACAATCTCTATCAATCAGGACTCAACCCTTCAATTCATATTCTTTACCTCACCCACAGACACATAGAACTGTTGCTCGCCTCACACTCATGGCTCGGACACACTGGCAGCTAATCAACCATGAGATCAGCTCTAACCAACTAGGGATCAGGCCATCTTAGACTGGGTATTATGTAATGAGAAAGGATTCATTAGCAATCTTGTTGTGTGAGGCCCCTTGGGTCGGAGCAATCATAATATGATAGAATTCTTCATTAAGATGGAGAGTGAAGTAGTTGACTCAGAGACTAGGGTCCTGAATTTAAATAAAGGAAACTACGATGGTATGAGGCGCGAGTTGGGTAGGATTGATTGGGGAATGTCACTCAAAGGGTTGACGGTGGATAGGCAATGGCAAACATTCAAAGATCGCATGGATGAACTACAGAATTTGTTCATCACAGTTTGGCATAAAAATAAAACAAAAAAAGTGACTCAACCGTGGCTAACAAGGGAAATTAGGGATAGCATAAGATCCAAGGAGAGCACATATAAATTGGCCAGAAAAAGAAGTAAACCTGAGGATTGGGAGCTGTTTAGGGTAGGACAAAGGGATTAATTAAGAAGGGAAAATAGAGTATGAGGGTAAGCTTGCCGGGAACATAAAAACTGACTGGAAAAGCTTTTATAGATATGTGAAGAGAAAAAGATTGGTGAAGTCAAGCATGGTCCCTTGCAGTCAGAATCAGGGGAATTTATAATGGGGAACAAAGAAATGGCAGACCAATTAAATACATACTTTGGTTCTGTCTTCACAAAGGAGGACACAAATAACCTCCCAGAGATGTCGGGAACATAGGGTCTAATGAGAGGGAGGAACTAAAAGAAATCAATATTTGTAGGGAAATGGTGTTGGGGAAATTGATGGGATTGAAGGCCGATAAATCCCCAGGTCCTGATAATCTACATCCTAGAGTACTTAAGGAAGTGGCCCTAGAAATAGTAGATGCATTGCTGGTCATCTTCCAAAATTCGACAGACTCTGGAACAGTACCCATGGATTGGAGGGTAGCTAATGTAACCCCACTATTCAAAAAGGGTGGTAGAGAGAAAACGGGGAATTGTAGACCGGTAAGCCTGATATCGGTAGTGGGGTAAATGCTAGAGTCCATTATAAAAGATGTAATAGCAGAGCACTTGGAAAACAGTGACAGGATCGAACAAAGGCAACATGGATTTACAAAAGGTAAATCGTGCTTGACTAATCTACTGGAATGTTTTGAGGATCTAACTAGTAAAATAGGTAAGGGAGAACCAGTGGATGTGATGTATTTGGACTTTCAGAAGGCTTTTGATAAGGTCCCGCATAAGAGATTAGCGTGTAAATTTAAGGCACATGGGATTGGGGGCAAGGTATTGACTTGGATAGAGAACTGGTTGGCAGACAGAAAGCAAAGAGTTGGAATAAATGGGTCTTTTTCCGAGTGGCAGGCAGTGACTAGTGGGGTACCGCAGGGATCGGTCCTAGGACCCCAGCTATTCACAATATATATTAATGATCTAGACGAGGGAACTAGATGTAATATCTCCAAGTTTGCAGACAACATTAAGCTGGGTGGGCGTGTGTGCTGTGAGGAGGATGTTGAGAAACTCCAGTATAATTTGGACAGGTTGGGTGATTGGGCAGAAGCATGCAGATGCAATATAATGTTGATAAATGCGAAGTTATCCACTTTGGTGTCAAAAACAGGAAGGCAGATTATTATCTGAATGGCAATAGATTGGGAGAAGGGGAAGTGCAACGAGACCTGGGTGCCCTTGTGCACCAGTCGCTGAAGGTAAGCATGCAGGTGCAGCAGGCGGTTAAGAAGGCAAATGGTATGTTGGCCTTCGTAGCGAGAGGGTTCGAGTACAGGAACAAGGATGTCTTGCTGCAGTTGTACAGGGCCTTGGTGAGACCACATCTTGAGTATTGTGTGCAGTTTTGGTCGCCTTATCTGAGGAAGGATGTTCTTGCCATGGAGGGAGTGCAGCAAAGATTCACCAGGCTGATACCTGGGATGGCAGGAATGACGTATGAAGAGAGATTGGGTCGATTGTGCTTATACTCGCTGGAGTTTAGAAGAAAGAGAGGGGATCTCATTGAAACTTATAAAATTCTAACAGGACTAGACAGACTAGATGCAGGAAGGACGTTCCCGATGGCCGGGGAGTCCAGAACCAGGGGTCACAGTCTAAGGATAAGGGGTAAGCCATTTAGGGCAGAGATGAGGAGGAATTTCTTCACCCAGAGAGTGGTGAACCTGTGGAATTCTCTACCACAGAAGGCAGTAGAGGCCAATTCATTAAATATATTCAAGAAGGAGTTAGATATATTTCTTAAGGCTAAAGGGATCAAGGGATATGGGGAGAAAGCAGGGACAGGGTACTGAATTTGGATGATCAGCCATGATCTCATTGAATGGCGGAGCAGGCTCGAGGGGCCGAATGGCCTACTCCTGCTCCTATCTTCTATGTTTCTATGACAGCCGCATCACCCCCATATTGCAGGACACTCACTGACACACTTCTGTCTTTTTTGCAGGAGAAGGTGGTGCATAACAGCAGGCATCAGAAAACACCTGGACAAGAATAAGCATGTCTGCATGTTTTAACCCCCATGGAGGAGTTAGTGCTGGCTATCATGAGGTTGTGGCCACTGGTGTGGCTAGAGGGATCGACGATGAGGGTATCTGCATACCTAATCGCCCTTCTCTCATCATACTTCTCTCTCATCCCACAATCTCTTCTTACTCATAAGCTGCAGATGGTGTAAGCACAAACTTCTTACCGCGGCAGAGCGGGGCTATAAAAGTCCCAGAGACCAGGTAAGGCCTCACAGCGTCGGCGGGAATCTCGAGCGGCAGAGCGGGGCTATAAAAGTCCCAGAGACCAGGTAAGGCGTACCAGTCTCCAGTCTCGGAGGGAAGGAGAGTGGTAAAAAGTAATCCAAGTGTGACGTCACCAGAAAGCGGGTAAGTGATTGGTTGGTGAGTATTTCTCCCTTTTGAAGCTTAATCTCTTTGGTTTATATTTTCTAAGGTGTGATATTCACCATCTAGAATCGGGGCAGAGGGTATTTAAGAATAATATTAATAAATGTAATTAATTACATAGAATGGGAGATCAGGTGATGTGTTGCTGCTGCAATATGTGGGAGCTGGTGAACACCATTGATGCTCACGGTGATCACATTTGCAGTAAGTATTGGCTGCTCGAGGAATTCCGGCTCCGTGTTGAAGAGCTGGAGTCCGAGCTTCAAACACTGAGACACATCAGGGAGGGGGAGAGTTACCTGGACTCTGTGTATCACGAGGTATTCACACCAATTAGATTAATTAATTCAGATGTAGTCCGTGGCCAGGGTCAGGATGGTGTGACTAGAAGTGAGGCAGGTACGGGGATCCAGGAGGTAGTGTTGGAGGAGCCGCAGCCCTTGCACTTGTCCAACAGGTTCGAGGCTCTTACTCCCTGTGAGGTTGGGAACAGGGACTGCGGGGAGGATGAGCAACCTGGCCACAGCACCGTGGAGCAGGGGGCCATTCAAGTGGGGGGAGTTAAAAGAAATGTTGTAGTGGTAGGGGATAGTATCGTTAGGGGGATAGATAGAGTTCTTTGCAGCCGAGAGCGAGAGTCCCGAAGGCTGTGTTGCCTGCCCGGTGCCAGGGTTAAGGACATCTCCTCTGGACTGGAGAGAAACTTGGAGTGGGAGGGGGAGGATCCAGTTGTCGTGGTCCATGTTGGTACCAACGACATAGATAGGACAAGGAAGGAGGTTCTGCTGAGGGAGTTTGAGCAGCTAGGGGCCAAATTAAAAAGCAGAACCACAAGGGTAATAATCTCTGGATTATTACCTGAGCCACGAGCGAATTTGGCTAGGACAAATAAAATTAGAGAGTTAAATGCGTGGCTCGAAGACTGGTGTGGGAGAAATGGGTTTTGCTTCCTGGGACACTGGCACCAGTACTGGGGCAGGAGGGAGCTGTTCCGTTTGGATGGGCTTCACTTGGCCAGTGCTGGGACTAGAGTCCTGGCGGATCATATAATTAGGGCTGTAGAGAGTATTGTGTGCAGTTTTGGTCACCATACCTGAGGAAGGACGTTCTTGCCATGGAGGAGTGCAGCGAAGATTCACCAGGCTGATACCTGGGATGGCAGGAATGACGTATGAGGAGAGATTGTGTCGATTGGGCTTATACTCACTGGAGTTTAGAAGATTGAGAGGGGATCTCATCGAAACCTATAAAATTCTGTCAGGTCTGGACAGACTAGATGCAGGAAGGATGTTTCTGATGGCCGGGGAGTCCAGAACCAGGGGTCATAGTCTAAGGATAAGGGGTAAGCCATTTAGGACTGAAATGAGGAGGAATTTCTTCACCCAGAGAGTGGTGAACCTGTGGAATTCTCTGCCACAGAGGGCGGTGGAGGCCAGTTCATTAAATATATTCAAGAAAGAGTTGGATATGTTTCTTGAGGCTGAAGGGATCAAGGGATATGGGGAAAAGGCGGGGACAGGGTACTGAGTTTGGATGATCAGCCATGAGCACATTGAATGGCGGAGCAGGCTCGAAGGGCCGAATGGCCTACTCCTGCTCCTATCTTCTATGTTTCTATGTTTTTATGTTTAAACTAACTAGTGGGGGGGAGGTTCCTAGAGAGCAAATAATAAAAATGACAACAGAGAAGGTCATAGACTTAGGTAGCAGTGGGGAAATTGAGAACCAGAGCATGTCAGGAAGGGGCAGAAGGTATGGAGTAAAAGGTAAAGTAATAAAAAGGGCAAAAGCAGGAACTAAGTGTCACAAAACATCTTTGAAAGTTCTCTATCTGAATGCACGTAGCATTCGTAACAAAATAGACGAGTTAATGGCACAAATAACTACATATGGGTATGGTCTTGTGGCCATTACAGAAACATGGCTGCAGGGTGACAATGCCTGGGAATTAAACATACCAGGTTATTTAACGATCAGGAAGGACAGGCAGGAAGGAAGGGGAGGTGGGGTGGCTATGTTAATAAAGGAAGGAATCACTGTAATACAGAGAAATGATATTGGGTCAACAGATCAGGATAATGAAACAGTTTGGGTGGAGGTAAGGAATAATAAGGGGAAAAAAACACTAGTGGGCGTAGTCTATAGGCCTCCAAACAGTGGCAACTCTGTTGGACGGAGTATCAATCAGGAAATAGTTGAGGCTTGTAATAAGGGAACATCTATAATTATGGGGGATTTTAACTATCATATTAATTGGACAAATCAAATTGGGCAGGGCTGCCTTGAGGATGAGTTCATTGAGTGTATTAGGGATGGGTTTCTTGAGCAGTATGTAACTGAACCGACCAGGGGGCAAGCAACCTTAGATCTGGTCCTGTGTAACAAAACAGGATTAATTAAAAATGTCCTAGTAAAGGATCCCCTTGGAATGAGTGACCATAACATGGTTGAATTCCATATTCAATTAGAGGGTGAGAAGGTTGGATGTCAAACAAGCGTGCTAAGCTTGAATAAAGGAGACTGAAGGTATGAGAGCGGAATTGAGTAGAGTGGATTGGGAAAATAGATTAAAGGGTAAGACGATACATGATCAGTGGTGTACATTTAAGAAGTTATTTTACAACTTCCAAAAAATATATATTCCACTGAGAAGAAAAGGGTGTAAAAGAAAAGACAGCCATCCATGGCTAAGTAAAGAAATTAAGGATAGTATTCGACTAAAAACAAGGGCATATAAGGTAGCCAAATCTAGTGGGAGGATAGAGGATTGGGAAAACTTTAAAAGACAGCAAAAAATAACAAAAAGATTGATTAAGAAAGGGAAGACAGATTATGAAAGTAAATTAGCAAAAAATATAAAAACAGATAGTAAGAGTTTTTATAGTTATATAAAAAGAAAAAGGGTGGCTAAAGTAAATGTTGGTCCCTTAGAGGATGAGACCGGGAAATTAATGGTGGGAAATATGGAGATGGCAAAAACACTGAATGAATATTTTGTATCAGTCTTTACAGTAGAAGACACTAAGAATATCCCAACACTGGATAAACAGGGGGCTATAGGGGGGGAGGAGCTAAACATGATCAAAATCACTAAGGAAGTGGTACTCGGTAAAATAATGGGACTCAAGCCGAATAAATCACCTGGACCTGATGGCTTACATCCTAGGGTCTTGAGGGAAGTGGCGGTAGGTATTGTGGATGCATTGGTAATAATTTTCCAAAACTCCCTGGATTCAGCAAAGGTCCCGGCAGACTGGAAAACTGCTAATGTAGTGCCCTTATTTAAAAAGGGCAGTAGGCAGAAGGCTGGAAACTATAGACCGGTTAGCCTAACATCTGTGGTAGGTAAAATTTTGGAGTCCATTATTAAGGAGACAGTAACAGGGCATTTGGATAATCATAATTTAATAGGACAAAGTCAGCATGGTTTTATGAAGGGGAAGTCATGTTTGACAAATTTGCTGGAGTTCTTTGAGGAAGTAACATATAGGGTGGATAAAGGGGAACCAGTGGATGTAGTGTATTTAGACTTCCAAAAGGCATTTGACAAGGTGCCACACAGAAGATTATTGCTTAAGATAAAAAATCACGGGATTGGGGGTAATATTCTGGCATGGATAGAGGATTGGCTATCTAACAGAAGGCAGAGAGTTGGGATAAATGGTTCATTCTCAGACTGGCAATCAGTAACTAGTGATGTTCCGCAGGGGTCAGTGCTGGGTCCCCAACTCTTTACAATCTATATTAACGATTTGGAGGAGGGGACCGAGTGTAACATATCAAAGTTTGTAGATGATACTAAGATGGGAGGGAAAGTAGTGAGTGAGGAGGACATAAAAAACCTGCAAGGGGACATAGACAGGCTAAGTAAGTGGGCAGAGATTTGGCAGATGGAATACAATACTGGAAAGTGTGAGGTTATGCACTTTGGCAGGAAAAATCGTAGAGCAAGTTATTATCTTAATGGCAAGAAACTGGAAAGTACTGAAGTACAAAGGGATCTGGGGGTCCTGGTGCACGAAACTCAAAAGGTTAGTATGCAGGTGCAGCAAGTGATTAAGAAGGCCAATGGAATGTTGGCTTTCATTGCTAGGGGGATAGAATATAAAAATAGGGAGGTTTTGCTTCAGTTGTACAAGGTATTGGTGAGACCGCACCTGGAATACTGCGTACAGTTTTGGTGTCCATACTTAAGAAATGACATACTTGCTCTCGAGTCAGTACAAAGAAGGTTCACTCGGTTAATCCCGGGGATGAGCGGATGGACATATGAGGAGAGGTTGAGTAGATTGGGACTCTACTCATTGGAGTTCAGAAGAATGAGTGGCGATCTTATTGAAACATATAAGATTGTGAAGGGGTTGGATCGGGTGGATGCGGGGAGGATGTTCCCGATGATGGGTGAAACTAGAACTAGGGGGCATAGTCTTAGAATAAGGGGCTGCTCTTTCAAGACTGAGATGAGGAGGAACTACTTCACTCAGAGGGTGGTAGGTCCATGGAATATGCTGCCCCACAAAGCTGTAGAAGCTACATCATTACATAAATTTAAAACAGAAATAGAAAGTTTCCTAGAAGTAAAGGGAATTAAGGGTTATGGGGAGCGGGCAGGAATTTGGACATGAGTCTAGGTTCGGATCGGTCATGGCCCTGTGGGTAGCGGAGCGGGCCCAGGGGCCGTGTAGCCTGATCCTGCTCCTATTTCGTGTGTCTAATTCTGTTAGATTCAGGAGATGGTTCTGTGATAGTGGATTGGCGGTTAGGATCAGATCAGCCATGATCTTATTGAATGGCGGAGCAGGCTCGAGGGGCCGATTGGCCTACTCCTGCTCCTATTTCTTATGTTCTTATGTTCTTATGTTCTCCTCTTCCCTCACCACAACCCAAACCGTGCCCCCTTTTCATTTCAGATACTAAAACTGGAGGAGGAAGAGGAAGAAGACAGTGAAGATGAAGAAGCGCCATTTCTCGATCTTACACCCCCCGCCACCAGCTTCGAGACTGATTCTGCGCATACTTGTGTGTGTCAGCTGTAGTTCAGTTGGTAGCACCCTCGCCTCTGAGTCAGGAGGTTGTGGGTTCAAGTCCCACTCCAGAGACTTGAGCACAAAATTCTAGGCTGACACACCAGTGCAGTACTGTGGGAGTGCTGCACTGCTGGAGGTGCTGTCTTTTGGATGAGACATTAAACTGAGGCGCCCCGTCTGCTCTCTCAGGTAAATGATCCCATGGCACTATTTTGAAGAAGAACAGGGGAGTTATCCCCAGTGTGCTGGCCAATATTTATCCCTCAATCAACATCACTTAAACAGATTATCTGGTCATTATTACATTGCTGTTTGTGGGAGCCTGCTGTGTGCAAATTGGCTGCCATGTTTCCTACATTACAACAGTGACTACACTTCAAAAGTACTTCATTGGCTGTAAAAGCACTTTGGGACATCTGGTGGTCATGAAAGGTGCTATATAAATGCAAGTCTTTCTTTCTTTTCATACTTTAGAGGCTGAGGTAGAGGAGGGATCTGCATGTGGTGAGACACTGAGCACAAGTCCAAAGGAGCCAGGGTGAGGGGAAAGGATAGCGCATGTGCCAGCTCACCAGAGGCCGAGATCGCACGTTAGTTCTGCTGCAGAGGAGTCAGATGAGGACTTCGTTGGACCAGGCTACAGAAGATGGGTGTGTATAACCAAACGCTTGGTGCACTGGAAAGAATGCCAGAAAGCTTGTGCACAATGTCGAGCATGGAGGAGTCCAGCACCAACCTGGCACAGGGCTTTGTGCAGAGCTTGGAGCCCATCCTTTCTGACATGAATCTTCATCAGCGCACCTGCAGAACCCACCATGATGCAGCATCTGGTGGCCAGAGCATCCATTGCAGAACAAACAGCATCCATCAAATGTCTGGATGCTGCCTTGCATGCTCAGACTGCTGCCATTTTGCCTCTGGATACCAGTGTTCAAAGGGAATTCCAGGGTGTCCCAGCAGTCCATCAATTTGTTCTCCAACAGATCAGTAGAATTGCGGAGGCGCTGCCCCGGGAAAGTGGCAGTGGCTCCATGGAGCAGGAACCCGCTTTCCTTTCTCTGGAGGACAGCATTCCTACTCCCATCCTTGCCACTCTGCCAGTACCCTTGCTGTTGTCTGTCAGCCAGCCAGCCCAGACTGCTGCCGCCCAGGCCGTAATGGTGCTGTCTGGAGCCGGGCCTTTTAGGACCAGAGCTGCTCGAGGTCACCCTCCAAGGTCATCTGCAGTCTCTTCAATTGAAGGTCACCACCCATCCTGTAGCCACTTGGAATGCACCTCGTAAGAGCACCAGGGGAGGCAAAGGCACAAAGAAGACAGGCACTAAGGGGATGCACAAGGGTGAGTAGTTTATTTTTGTATGCAATATGTAATGATTGAATTTATAATATTGGATCGGAATGTGCTTTATTTTTGTGTTGTCAGAAAGAGAATGATGTGATGGTCAGTGATAGAGGAAAGGTAAGGAGTGTGATACTGTTGGTGAATGGGGAGGTGTGTTTGAGGTTATTGGTATCGCTCATTGTTAAATCTGTGAGTTGTTCAAGTAATTAATACTGAGACTTAATCAGTAACAATAAAACAGGTCTTTACTGGTTAGAGGTAGGGACTATACATAGGTCTTTACTTCATGCCCACAGGCGGGAACTGAGGGGAGATCAGTACCCACAGTACTATTTATACCCCTATGGCCAGGAGTGGTACTGCGTATCACTACGCCCAACAAGTAGTGCAGTCCTGTCCATAGGTTCAAAGTAGCACACATATTACATACACAACATTCCTCCCTTCCTAGCTTTACAGTCATCTCCCCATTTAACATAACGTAATAACATATATACATATATAACTTCAGGTTTACATAACAGAATAACATAGATACATAGATAACTTCATGTCAAAACAGATCACAGATTCAGTCTCTGCGGAAAACAGTTCACAGATTCAATCTCTGTGGTGGAGTCGGTTCACGTTGCTGGAGTGACTCATTCAATAGTCCTTCCATGGATTTAACAGTTTGAACTTCCGAACTGAATTGGCTCCGTTCGGAGGGACCACGTGTGTGATCTGGTAGAGGTAATAATGGTTCAGATGGGTCATCTTCTGTTTCGACTTTTCCTTTTCTGCTTCTTGGAGACTCTCTGGGCTCCACTGTCAGCTGCCAGCTGCATGCGCAGTTCCTCCTTCTCTCCCTCCTTTTTCCGTAGTAGAGCCACCTTCTCCCGATGTTCCGTAGACTTTCGGTGCTCCTCCATGATTTCTGTATGGTGGGAGTCGAAGTTACAAGTTGGGCAGGACAGGACATAGTAATATTCGGTGTCATCCTGATCTAGGCCAGCGAGAGGGTCTTCTATTTCCTCCATACCCAGCTGGGCGTTAGCCAGCTTTTGTTCCAAGTCCAGACATCTTTCCTGAAGAGACTTCTTCATGCGTACCTCTTCATCCAGCTTTTTCTGGGCTTTCAGCAAGTCGTTTACTAATGACCTCATTTGAGATTTTACTACTTCAACTTCTTTTGGAGATTGATTGATCGGACTATTCAATCCCTCTACCGGAGCAGCTGTTTCAGCGGTCTGTTGTTCTACGTTGACGTGAGTCAGCGTACTTTTGGCATCCAAGGGCTGCTCTGTTGCAGTCATCTCAGTCTGTGTTGCCACCTCAGCTCTTCCAATAACCTTTGAGAGCTCCGAACCCCTTTCGTTTGAATATTGAAGTTCGTGTTCAAGTTTTTCCCATTTCAGAGTCCTGTCCTTCAGCATATGCAGGAGTTGGCTGACCGTTAACTCCTCTGACGTCAGACGTTTTGTGTGCTCCTGCTCCATTTTCTCCATCAGCTGCTTCTGTTGTCTTTCCAGATTCTCCAACTCTATATCAAAGAACTCTTTCGTTGCATTCAACTCTTGCTCACAACGGCGAAGCATTTGTTCTAATTGCTGTTGTAGTTTGAAATGGAGTTGAGTTCGAGCCCGGTGTCCCTCAGAAATGGGTACATCAGTAGACTTGCCAGACTCAGAATCCACAGTTAAACTATGTTGTTGTTGCTCAGTGGAATTCTGTGCTGAAACTTTGTCTTTTGCACCTGAGTTGGGCTTACCATCATCCGTTCCAGAGTCTGGGCCGACTATCTTCACCGAGTTCTCACTCGTTATTGTTTGTAGGAAATGCCAGTCCATATTCATTTTCCTAATCCACTCCCGTCCTAGTAGTGGAGGACCTCCTTCAGATATCACATATAAGTCCATTATTTGACTGTCTTCGCCCTTGTGGACCACTGCAACCTCTATTTTCCCGATGGGGTACACTCTTTGCCCCGTGTATGTTTCCAATATAATCCCCGTATCCTGTAGGGGAATATGTTGGAATAACTTTCCGTAATCTTTCTTATTTATGACCGTCAATGCCGATCCAGTGTCCAATTCCAGTTTTACTTGGACTCCTTCTATCTGAAGAGTGACCCAAATTGTCTGGAGGTCTGCACCCTTACCAGCGTTGAGTACTCTTAAGCTAGCCAGTTCATTACTGCTAGCGTCTGAATCGGACTCCTGTTCGGTCACCTTGTGTACCTTTGCGTATTTTCCTTGCGGTGACTTCTTGTTGCTGGTCTTCTTCGCTGACCTGCATACTCTAGCTATATGTCCAAGCCTACCACAAGTTCTACATTCTTCGTTTTTAAACCAACACTGGTTCTGATCATGCGTTGTCTTTCCACAACGATAACATTTGCCAGAACTCACACCCAATTTGTGTGCACTGAGCTCCGGTGACCGTAGCTGCATTACTGCCGTGCCTCTCGCTGCGGCTTCGTGTGCTGCTGCCATAGTGACCACCTTCTCAAGCGTCAGCTCATTCTCCTCGAGCAGTCGCTTTTGTGTATCCTGTTTAAATAAACCACACACAAATTTGTCTCGAAGTGCCTCTGTCAGTCCCGTTCCAAACTGGCAATATTTCGCTAATTTACGCAATTCCAGCAAATAATCAGCATTGCTTTCATGCTGTAGCTGCCTTCTGTCGTAAAATTTAAATCGTTCCGCTAGCATCAGCGGCGTGGGGTTTAGATGATCTTTCAGGACAGTAACAATCTCATCGAACGTCTTATCCGCCGGTTCATCTGGTGATAACAGGTGTTTCAATTGCCCGTATGTCTTCGCACCCATTAAATTTAATAATGTTAGTGCTTTATCAGCCTCATGAATTTTATTGGCCTTACAATAATTTTTAACTCGTTCAACATATATGGCCCAATCTTCGATGTCACTATCAAAGTTGCTAATATTCCCGTGTTTAGGCATTGTAGTACTTTATCAGATTTGCAATTTCTCAGATTTTTTTTTTTACTGCTATCCAAGATGGCGGCTTCCCGCTCTTGCCGTCGTCCTCTGCCCACAAAATGGCGGTTTTCCCGTGCTTGGCGGTCTTCACCCGTCCCCCAACGCCGTCTCCCTTCAGCCCCCGAGTGCGGCCCTTATCTTCGCCGCGATCGCCCGAGTGCAGCCCTTATCAGCGGATGCGATCGCTGGATCGCGAAGCGGCTCTCGGCTCTTATCAGGAGATGTGATCGCTCTGTTGAAACGCCTCCCGCTCGAAGCGGCTCTCGCGCCCTATTCCTCCAGCTCCCCCAGCCCCGTTCGTGCGGCCAACGCGGTCGACTGCCTGTCGCGTTGCTGCCCGGCTCAGACAACGGCTTACCCACCACCAAGCTGGAGAAGAAGCTGACGGTCGCCGATGGAGGCTCCGAGGTCAGGATGTCTTCCAGTGGGGTGGAGAGGGTGGAAACCTCTCTGCAACGTCCTGGCTGTGGACGAAGCTGCCGTGGAGTGACTGCCGCAGGGTCCGAATCAGACTCGTCGCCAGTGTTAAATCTGTGAGTTGTTCAAGTAATTAATACTCAGACTTAATCAGTAACAATAAAACAGGTCTTTACTGGTTAGAGGTAGGGACTATACATAGGTCTTTACTTCATGCCCACAGGCGGGAACTGAGGGGAGATCAGTACCCACAGTACTATTTATACCCCTATGGCCAGGAGTGGTACTGCGTATCACTACGCCCAACAAGTAGTGCAGTCCTGTCCATAGGTTCAAAGTAGCACACATATTACATACACAACACTCATGAATTATTTGATCATGTAGAGCCTGGGCAGAAAGGGGCTGTCTACATTGTAGCCTCCCTTCCTCTTCCATTTCCTCCTCCTCTTTCTAGTGCTTCTGCTCCTCAGCTTTTCGCCAGGTTGTGCAGCATGCAGCATACTACCACAAATCTTGATACCTGCTCAGCTGAGTGCTGCAGGGCTCCTTCAATGCGCTCCAGGCAGTGGAAACATTGCTTGAGGATGCCAGTGGTGTGCTCTATAATGTTCCTTGTGGCAGCATGACTCTCGGCCTGCTGTGAACTTTTGTGTGGGTTCTGAACCAGAGTCATGAGCCATGTCATGAGTGGATAACACTTGTTGCCCAGTAGCCAGCCTTTGCTGTGCTGTGGTGGGTTAAATACAGGTGGCACAGCGGACTGATGCAGAATGAAGGAATCGTGACGGCTGCCAGGATAATGTGCATTCACCTGCACGATGTGCTGCCCGTGGTCGCATACCAGATGCACATTAAGGGAGTGAAATCCTGTTAGGTTCATGAAAATGGCCGAGATCACATGAGGCACACACAAGGCAATGTGCGTTCTGTCAAATGCACATTGCACCATGGGGAAGCCTGCAATTTGTGCAAACCCTCATGCTCACTCTGTCTGCTTGTCTGTCTCTGACAAGAGGGAATGAGATGAAGCTGTCTCTCCATGTATAGAGAGTCTCAGTGATGTTCCTTATGCAGAAGTACACTACAAACTGCGAGATGTTGCTTATATCTCCAGCGGCAGCCTGGAAGGAGCCAGTCACATAAAAGTTAAGAGCCTCGGTCACCTTGGAAGCCACAGGCAATGCTGTCCTTGCCCTGCTTTGAGGTTGCAGTTGTGGCTGTAGCAGTTGACAGATTTCAGTCACAACCTCTTATGAAGCAAAGACATCTCAAACATTGGTCCTCACTGAAGTTGAGGTAAGAGAATTGCTCCCTACGGCCTCCTGCTGAGAATCCTTCTCCCCCTCCTCCCTCTTCTAGCAGCTTGCCTTGCTCTGTGTGGCCTCTTTCTTTGCTCCCAGTCATGCTCAATTACAAGAGGAAGGCCTATTAGGCCACCCATGTCAGGAAGCAACTTGTTTTAGCACAGGCTTTTAAATGAATGAAAAAGTACTTCAGCACCAGCCAGACCACTCCCTGTAGACTATTCAAACTTTAGCCAATTATAGGAAAGCTCCAATTACATGTACAATTGCGCCAGCAGCCAGAGGAAATAACCCAGCAACTAACCTGTAAGTAGTTTGTGATCCCTTTAAATAGTGCTGGTGGGGGCGGGGGGGCAGGGGGGGGGCGCGGGGGGGGGCCTCCCTGTCAATCTGGGCGTAGTTACAGCCTGGTGGGGGTGAAGAAGTTCAATCACTAGCTGCACGGGCAGAAATTCACCCTACTGACTGATCATCAGCCCCTGGTCTTCATTTTTAACCCAAAGAAGGGCGTTCCGGTGATGACGGCGCAACGGCTGCAAAGATGGTCACTTTTTCTAGGGGCACATCAGTACAACATAGAGTACAAGGGTACGAAACAGCATGGAAATGCTGATGGGCTGTCGCGCCTACCGTTGCCTATGGTAGAGGAAGCACCTGCAGTGGACCCTGTTGAGATATTCCATGCGACCATAGTTGAATGTCTACTTGTTACGAACTCAAGTATAGAGAAGGAAACCCGAAATGACCCGACACTCTCTCGGGTCTATGATTTGACGGTGAAGGGATGGCCAGCACATGGCGACTCACTGTTGCCAGCATTCTCGCCAAGGAGAGAACAGCTGTCAGTGTGCCGGGGGACCTTGATGTGTGGATCCCGAGTGGTAATTCCACCCAAGTTGAGAGATAGAGTGCTCAATGAGCTTCATGAGGGTCATCTGAGAGGGGTAAAAACGAAGAGCCTAGCCAGGGCGTTTGTGTGGTGGCCGGGAATCGATAAAGAAATCGAGGATATGACCAAGAGATGCACAGGATGCCAGAAGGTCCAAAACGCTCCACCACTGGCCCCGCTACATCCATGGGAGTGGCCCTCATCTCCATGGCAACGGGTACACATTGATTTTGCTGGTCCATTTATGGACTCAATGTTCCTAATCGCTGTGGACGCCCATTCAAAATGGCCAGAGGTCATCAAAATGTCCTCCACCACCACGGAGAAAACTATTGCAGTCCTACGGACCATCTTCGCCAGGAATGGCTTGCCAGAACAGATTTGCTCCGACAATGGGCCACAGTTTGTATCAGAGGATTTCCGAAGGTTTCTGAGGAATAATGGGGTGAAGCATTACACATCTGCCCCATATCATCCAGCCACAAATGGATTGGCTGAGAGGTTTGTTCAGACCTTTAAAAAGGCCATAAAGGCAATGCATAATGACGACATACCACTGCAACACAAGGTGGATAATTTCTTGTTTGCTTACCGGAATGCGACACATGCAGTCACCAACCAAGCTCCAGCCATAATGTTCTTCAACTGAAGGCTAAGATGTCGCCTGGATTTGCTCAAACCAAACATAAGACGAGATGTTGAGGATAAGCAATTCCAGCACATAAATGAGAAGCCAACCAGGAGCTTCAAGATAGGGCAACCAGTCTTGGCCCGCGACTACTGAACAGAAAAATGGCAGCCAGGAACGATATGCACACAGCAGGGACCACTAATGTACACAGTGGACGTTGGAGAGAGCATCGTGAGACGCCATGCTGACCAGATTCTAGAGTCACAGGAACAAGCCAAACCCATACCACGAGCAGATGCACCTGGTAATCAACCCGAAGTACAGATTGCGTCTACCTCAGAAGCAGTGGTATTGGGAGCTGACGAACCAACCAATGACAATGAGCCAGAATCAACTCCGCCGCAAGAACAGGATACTCGAGAAAGGCACTATCCAGTCAGGATCAGGAAGCCTCCTCAAAGACTGAACTTATAAATGATTATTTCAGTTGATGTATATAGTGCAGAGAAAATTGTAATTGTAATTAGTTATTATTTAGTTGTTAAATGAATGTTATGTACTGTTTATCTAAAAGGGGAGGAATTGTTGTGTATGTGCCTTTAAGAGAAGAACTGATTCTATACTGCAGTACTGGCAGTGACCACCCCTGTATATAAAGCCATAGCAGGCTTCTGTATTTCAGTCTTGAGTTCCCCTCTGTTCAGTAAATACCTGTTTTATTGTTCTCCTGCAGTCCGAGTATTATTGATACCCGGACACTACAGGCATCAAATCAGCATTGCACTCTGATTTGCGTCACTGCACTGCATGCTGCTGGCGGTCATGAGGTGCGGCGCACAAACCCTTTTACCAAGATGGCGTCATGCGCACGTCCTGTCGGAAGTGTGCGTACGCACCTTGGACCCCATTTTCAAGCATTAGGTGGCCGTGTAGTGCCTAAAGATGGGTGCGCTACACAGCCCAAGTTAGTCCCCCAAATCTCTAAGGCCTGCTTGAAGAATCCGTTAATGCATATGCACATATGAAAAAAAGTCAGAAAAAGATTAGCTGCTCTATGGGGCTTGTCACATACAGTCGTGTTGCAACTAAGCAAAGTAATCTCCTGGGTGAGGCAAAATAGAAAAAGTTAAATAAAAACTCTGGGTCAATTCAGGGAAAAATAGAATTCTGAGAAATTCATCTCCAACCTCCTAAGATGCTAAAAATATATTCCAGGTGATAACAATGCCTACAACATACCATACCACCCTCCCCCACCCCCACCCCCACCTTTATGTATCCGCCTCCTCCAGGAACTTGTTCAGTTCCCTTTTGAATGTTTGCAGTAAAAGTGCATGAGATGCCAACGGTCGACGACCCTGACATCTAACTTAGTTCTATGCTTATGTAACTTGGTTCTCCCATACATATCGAATTTAAATAATTAATCCACGTGGACACTGTCTAGTCCCTTTAAAAAAAAAATACTTCAATCAAATCACCCGAAGTCTACACGTTTCCAGAATAAAAAGATCCAGACCTCTGAGCCTATTGTGATAAATAAGGGGCTTTAAACTAGGTGTTGATGAAGTTCCCTCCTCTGCCCCTTTTGCAGGGCTGCTTTATATCTCCCACCATGTGAGGGAACAGAATTGGACACTGTATTCTAGATGAGGCACAACCAAGGACTTGTACAAGGACATTATAGTACTTTTTGTTTTATATTGGATCATCCTAGTTACACATCCGAATACTCTCTTTGCTTTTGCTATAGCCTTTTGGCACTGGTCATGCATGTCTGGAGACTCAAACATAATAACACATAGGTCTTTTCCCCACTCAACCGACTTTAATTCAGTACCCAGCATGGTATACACATACTTGGTATTAGCCCTACCCATGTGCATAAAACTACATTTATCTACATTAAATGTCATCTGCCAGACACTGACCAATTCCTCGATCGCATCTAGATCCAACTGTAATTTTTGTTTGCTCATCCAAGGTTCCCACACCGGCATAAATCTCCATGTCATCTGCGAACCTGCGGACAGATGCCAGAAAACACTTTTATCCCTGAAGGGAGGCAAGGAGGTTGGATAGCATTTCTTTTTGGTACCATATTCGTGTGAGCTCTCTTTTTAAAATTCTGTATCTTCAGGCACTGGTGAGTGCTTAGCAGATGTGGATGGTAGTGGTGGGTGCTGAGGTTGTGGGGGTTGTTGTAACACATTTGTCACTTCAAAAATACTGGAGACAATGCTCAGGATCTCAAGTGTGACTAAAGGTGCCTGTCATGAATCTTATCCAACACCAGGTTATAGTCCAACAGCTTTATTTGAAATCACAAGCTTTCGGAGCGCTGCTACTTCGTCAGGTGTCCACCCCAGTCCAATCTCCACATCATGAATCTTATCATGACTCATGAAGTAACACTGGGCGGCCAGCTGGTGGCGCCATCCAAGGAGTATAAATACTCGGGCGTGGGCCCAGCTTGCTCAGGATGTTTCTGTAACCAGGAACTAGTGATTGTGACTAGAAATCTCATGGTTTTGAAACAGTTGATTAAAGCCTTGTTTTATACTCAAACCAAGCGCTCAGCAGTCTTTTTACATCAATTTATTCAACTGAACCTGCTCCACGCTCTGAGTGGTCTTGGGAACAGACGGCTACGACTCAAACCGTTAAAGGGAACTCAGACAAAGTAATCGATCCATCATGGACAAACTACTCAGACCCGCCCGTCTCGACCTGGACCCAAATTCACTTACAGCTGCTAAGGTATGGAAACACTGGTATCGTACCTTTAGCAACTTCCTCAGGGTGTGTGGTGAAAATGTTCCTGATAAATTAGAGATACTTGTGAATTATGTATCCCCTCATGTGTTTGACTATATCGAAGACTGTGTAGACTATGACGCCGCTATCCAAATACTACAGCAACTATATGTTAAGTCCCCAAACAAAATTTTTGCTCGGCATCTACTGGCCACAACTCGACAACAACCCAGGGAATCACTTGATGAATTCCTTCAGAAACTTCGCAGGCTCAGCAAGGATTGTAATCTTAAAGCTGTCACAGCTGAGCAGTGCCAGGAGGAGTTAATTCGTGATTCCTTTATTAATGGGATTGCATCTCCCTTCATACGTCAGCGTCTGTTGGAGAATAAAACCCTTAAGTACCAGGGATACTCTCTGGACTTAGCAAAGAGGAATGCAGATACCTATCTTTCACCACGTGCATGGGCTGCTGCTATCATTTTTAGTGACTACTTCGACAGGTCTCAGGCGGAAGCCCTCACTGATGATGGCTCCCACCTGGCTGATGACAACCCTACCCTAGAAGCCTTCACTGATGACGACACTGCCCTAGAGGCATCTTGGCAATCTGGAAGGAAGTGTTTCTTCTGTGGAGGTGCATTCCACTATAGGAAATTTTGTCCTGCTCGTAACGCAGTCTGCAATCATTGCAGTAAGAAAGGTCACTTTTCTAAGGTATGCCAGTCAAGAGCCTCTGTTAGTAAGAAAGGCCACTTTTCTAAGGTATACCGGTCGAGAGTTCCTGTTAGTTTTACAGCTACTATTGATAAAAATGCTCCTCCCCCAAGAACCACTACTAAGGTTACAGCTGTCAAGGATAAAACTGCCCCTCCTCCTATCACAGCTGTTTTTCCCCAAAGTCTGTCCCATGCAGCCATGAAGGTTTCGGTAAATGGACACATTTTGAGTGCACTAATCGACTCATGCAGCTCTGACAGCTTCATTAGCGAGCGGGCTGTCAGTTAGGTAAAACTGTGTATTTACCCCTCGGACAGGGAAATTGCAATGGCTCTGAAGACACTGACCACCAACTCTTCCGGCTTTTGTCTTGTCGACGTTATTCTCAATGGCCGCACTTATTTCTCCACCTGGCTCGGGGTGCTCGAAATCCTATACAGTGATGTGCTCCTGGGACAGGATTTCCAGAAACAACACAAAAGACTCATTTTCGAGTTTGGAGTGTCAAAGCCGGAGCTTACTATTTCCAAAGTACCGTTTTGTGCGCTTTTGGCGGCTTCACTCGACGAGCCCTCCTTGTTTTCCAATCTTTCCCCCCAATGTAAGCCCATTGTCACTAAATCACAACGTTTCAGCCAAGATGATCGATCCTCTATCGAGGCAGAAATCTCTTGCCTTCTAGCTGACGGTATCATTGAGCCATGTTCATCTTCCTGGCGGGCTCAAGTCGTCGTTGTTAAAAATCCTCTGAAGCAACACAAGAAACATCTTTGCATCGATTACTCGCAAACTATTAACCAGTATACCGACCTGGATGCCTACCCACTACCACGCATCAATGACATGGTCAATAACCTTGCCAACTACAAGGTATTTTCAACTTTTGATTTAAAGAGTGCATACCATCAAGTACCGTTAAAGGACCCTGACAAAAAGTATATGGCCTTTGAGGCCAATGGTCGGCTTTATCAGTTTTGTCGCCTTCCATTTGGGGTCACCAATGGAGTAGCCGTCTTTCAATGGGCAATGGATAGCCTAGTCAAACAGAAGAGCTTAACAGACACTTTTCCATATCTGGATAATATCACCATTGCTGGTCATGACCAGAAGGAGCATGATGCCAACCTCCAGAAATTTTTTGACATTCTCCGTCGTCGCAACTTAACCTTAAATGAGTCCAAATCTGTGAAATCAGTACCATCAGTCAACATCCTTGGCTACTTGGTGGACAACGGTGTCATCAAACCGGATCCGGAGCGACTTCGTCCGCTTCAGGAGCTTCCTCCCCCTACGAATCTCGGCTCTCTTCGTCGGGCACTCGGCATGTTCACCTATTATGCGAAGTGGATACCCCACTTCTCCGACAAGATCCAGCCCCTGCTTCACATGAAGTCATTTCCGTTGGAGGCAACGGCTATTTCAGCTTTCAGCCTCCTCAAGCGACAACTGGAAAAAGCCACGCTTCGTTCCATCGATGAAAATCTTTCTTTCGTGGTCGAGTGTGATGCATCGGAGGTGGCGATCTCGGCTACCTTGAATCAAGGTGGTCGACCTGTTGCATTTCTGTCCAGAAATTTGCAGGGTAGCGAGCTCCATTATCCTCCTGTCGAGAAGGAGGCTACGGCCATCATCGAAGCGGTACGTAAATGGAGTCATTTTCTCGCTCGTCGCCATTTCACGCTTATAACCGATCAGTGCTCCATGGCCTTTATGCTGGATAACCGGAAATGCACTAAGAGCAAGAATAACAAAATACAACTCTGGAGAATGCAATTGGCTGCCTTTGGCTACACCATACATTATCGACCCGGCAAAGAGAATTTGGCCCCGGATACCCTCACGCGTGCATTCTGCTCTTCTATGTCAACTTCGACTCTTGTGGATCTTCATACTGACTTATGCCATCCTGGCGTTACCCACATGTTGCACTTTGTGCGATCTAAAAAATCTCCCATTTTCTACGGAAGATGTGAAAAGAACTTGCTCCACCTGTAGAATCTGTGTGGAATTAAAACTGCAATTCTTCCGTCCGTCGGATGGCTCACTCATACACGCTATGCAGCCCATGCAGCGACTCAGCATTGACTTTAAAGGGCCATTGCCTTCCTCAATGTGAAACACCTACTTACTTACTATGGTGGACGAGTATTCACGCTTTCCCTTTGCTTTCCCCTGTCCCAATATGCTTACTTCCACAGTGATCAAATGCCTCGATCAAGTCTTTTCCCTTTGCGGTACGGCCAATTTCATCCACTCTGATCGGGGTCCCTCCTTCATGTCAAGCGAACTCAAAAGTTATCTTTCCCAACGTGGAATCGCCACAAGTATAACGACACCATATCATCCCATCGGTAATGGACAGGTTGAGGGATACAACGCTATCATTTGAAATGCTGTTCGTCTTGCACTGAGGTCACGCAACCTACCAGACCAGCAGTGGGAAACTATGCTCCTTGACGCGTCTCTTCTTTCTACGTCCACCAATGTCACTCCTCACGAGCGATTCTTCAGGTTCCAGCATCGCTCCACTCATGGGACGTCCCTAATGTCATGGTTGGTAGCTCCCGGCCCCGTGCTGCACCGGAGATTTGTCCGATCTTCCAAAAACGAGCCCCACGTCGATGAGGTGGAACTAACGGACGTTAATCCCACATACGCGCACGTGCAGTACCCTGATGGCCGGGAGTCCACCGTTTCACTCTGAGATCTGGCTCCCTGTCCAACCAGTCCCACGGACCCAACTGGTAGAGGAACCCATGGTAATGATGCCGACGCTCTGCGCTCCTTTGAGGATGACGCCCTACGGGGGACATCAAGGGATCTGCCGGCTACTCCACCAGATCAACTCGGGGAGCCGAGCGTTTCCCAGGGGATGGCCACCCGAAGCCAGGACGCCGGTCAATCCCTGGCTACCAAACAAGATGACGCCAGCTCTGCGCCTGTGGGGACCCGGAGTCACGATCTTCCCAGTCTTCCACAGGTCGATCAAGGCGACACGGGCTCTGTTGATCTACCAATACGGACCAAGTGATCCAGGGACCAAGGAGATGTGCCTTCCAGCCACAAGCGAAGATCTAAAAGACTGCAGCTATTCGTGGTCCGTCTAATCCACTAGAAGGAAGTCATCGTACTTTCAAAACTTTCAGGCGGAAAGAATGTCATGAATCTTATCATGACTCATGAAGTAACACTGGGCAGCCAGCTGGTGGCACCATCCAAGGAGTATAAATACACGGGCGTGGGCCCAGCTTGCTCAGGATGTTTCTGTAACCAGGAACTAGTGATTGTAACTAGAAATCTCATGGTTTTGAAACAGTTGATTAATGCCTTGTTTTATACTCAAACCAAGTGCTCAGTAGTCTTTTTACATCAGTGCCATTTTGTGTTGAATCTTGAATTATAATGATATGTTGATATAATGATATTGGCAGGATAGGCGCACCAACGTCAGTGTTCTTGCTCAGGCCAACATCCCCAGCATCGAAGCTTTGACCACGGTCAATCAGCTCCGATGGACGGGTCACATTGTCCGCATGCCCGATACGAGACTCCCAAAACAAGCGCTCTACTCGGAGCTCCGGCACAGCAAGAGAGCCCCAGGTGGGCAGAGGAAATGCTTCAAGGACACCCTCAAAAGCCTCCTTGAAAAAGTGTAACATCCCCATCGACATTTGGGAATCCCTGGCCCAAGACTGCACAAAATGGAGGAGAAGCATCCGGGAAGGCGCCGAACACCTCGACTCTCTTTGCCGGGAGCAAGCGGAAGCCAAGCGCAAACAGCGGAAGGAGCGCACGTCAACCCAAGCACCCCACCCACCCGCCCCTTCAACCACCGTCTGCCCCACCTGTGACAGAGACTGTAGGTCCCGCATTGGACTCATCAGTCACCTGTGAACTCATTTTTAATGTGGAAGCAAGTCATCCTCGGTTCCGAGGGACTGCCTAATATGAAGAAGAATGATATGTTTTGTTACGTAAATTGAAAGGGATACATAGTGATACTGCCTAGAATCAATGAAGTTTCCCATCCATAGCTCCGTCTCCTGGTGTTGGCCAGTTGTCCTGTGAGCCTGACGACTGTGTGCAGTTTTCTTAATGTAATTAAATATTTAAGACATTCATCCAAGTACTTCTTCCATAGGGAGGTTGTATTCAATAGCTTCAATGGTTCCTCGGGTTGGCAGGCAGGAAAGATTGATGTTTGGTCCTGAAGGTGTTTGGTCCCCTTTTGAATACCTTGTCCACTCTGATCTATTTCTGTTCAGTAAACCATGCTTTTCTCTGTCTATTCAATTAGCTACCACTTTCTTCAAATTTGGGCTGTCAGTATTGCTGTGCAGTAATCTGTATTGATCTGACTTATTAAGCTGATTCAGTTAAATATATTATTGCAACAATGTTCTGAATTGTTGACTTAATTTGCCATTGGTGGTAAATTACCATTGGGAAAAGTGGACAATACCATTCTTATGGATCAATATTTGTACATAGTTATTGCCAAAACTGTGTTACTGCCTGTGTTATTACAACAATTTCTCTTAAAGGAGCCATTTTATATGAAAACTAATATGTAAAATTACTGGTCCAAAACAGCCTGCATTAGAAAGAAAGAGAGATTTGCATTTATATAGTACCTTTCACGACCACCGGACGTCCCAAAGCGCTTTTACAGCCAATGAAGTACTTTTGAAGTGTAGTCACTGTTGTAATGTGGGAAACGCAGCAGCCAATTTGCGCACAGCAAAGTCCCACAAACAGCAATGTGATAATTGTTGAGTCTGAGTGTCCCAGATATGCTTATTCTAAATCACTGGACACAGACAACAAGAATAACTTAAACAGGTCTTTACTAATCGAAGGTCAGGGCTGAACTGCTTAGCAAATTACTACACAGAGTTCATATACCGGTGTGGTCACCACCGGTACTACAATATACAGTAGCCAAGAGAAAGTAGTCCATCTCTTAAGGTGGTACAGGTTACATACACCACAATTCCTCCCTTTTTAGCTTAACAGTGTACATCCCAATTTAAACATAACATGGATAACATATATACAACTTCATGCAAAACTGTTCAAAGATTCAGTCTCTGAGGAGGCCTCCTGATCCGAGTTGGATAACGCCTTTCAGGGGTCTCTGATTCTCGTTGCTGGGGTGACTCATCTAGTTGATCTCTTATGGATTGGACATCATCAGGTACATTGGCGTCTGAGGTAGATGCTTCAGGTTCACTAACTTCTTCCACTGGTGTCGCTGTCGTAGTCATGGGTTCGACCCTTGTTCTCGATTCTACAAGTTGGTCAGCATGACGTCGTATTACGTTTTCACCAATATCCACCGTGTACATCAGGGGTCCTTGTCTGGCACGAATTGTTCCAGATTGCCATTTCTCATTCTTATAGTCCCGGGCTAACACTGGTTGTCCTATTTCGAAACTCCGAGTGGTCTTGTTATTTATATACTGGAACTGTTTGTTTTCGACTTCCCTCCGCACATTTAGTTTTAACAAGTCCAACCTGGACCGCAACCTCCTGTTATAGAACATCGTGGCAGGGCTTTGATTTGTCACTGCATGAGTGGCGTTTAGGTATGCCATTAGGAAATTGTCCACCTTGTGTTGTAGTGGAATCTGGTCTTCGCTCATGGCCTTTATCGCCTTTTTGAACGTTTGTACAAATCTCTCGGCCAACCCATTTGTAGCCAGATGATATGGGGCAGAGGTATAATGTTTCACCCCATTCTTCTTCATGAATTTCTGGAATTCTTCTGACACGAACTGCGGTCCGTTGTCTGAACATATTTGTTCTGGCAATCCATTTCTTGCGAATATCATTCTTAGAACTGCGATCGTCTTTTCCGAGGTAGTGGTCGCCATCTTAATCACTTCTGGCCATTTAGAATGTGCGTCTACCGCAATTAAAAACATGGAGTCCATGAATGGACCTGCGAAGTCAATGTGTACACGTTGCCATGGGGTTGAAGGCCATTCCCATGGATGCAGCGGTGCAATTGGAGGTGCATTTTGAACTTTTTGGCACCCTGAGCAGCTTTTAGTCAGATCCTCTATTTGTTGGTTGATCCCTGGCCACCACACATAAGCCCTAGCAAGGCTTTTCATCTTGACTCCCCCCAGATGACCTTCATGCAGTTCCTTTAGAACTCTCTCCCTTAATTTAGGAGGAATAATCACCCTTGTTCCATACATCAATGTTCCTTGACAGACGGACAGCTGTTCTCGTCTGGCTGAGAATGCCGGTAACAGTGGTTCACCATGAGCTGGCCATCCCTTCACTGTCAATTCGTAGACCTGAGACAGTGTCGGGTCGTTCCTGGTTTCTCTCTCAATACTTGCATTGGTGACTGGTAAACATTCGATGATGGTCGAGTGAAATAACTCAACAGGGTCAACTGTCGGTGCCTCTTCCGCTGTAGGTAGTGGCAGGCGCGACAGCCCATCAGCATTACCATGTTGCTTTGTACCTTTGAATTCAATCTGATATTGATGTGCCCCTAGGAAAAGGGACCATCTCTGGAGCCTCTGCGCTGTCATCACTGAAACATCCTTCTTAGGGTTAAAAATGGAAACCAACGGCTGGTGGTCTGTCAGCAGCGTAAACTTTTGCCCTTGCAGGTAATGATTAAATTTTTTTACTCCCCACACAAGGCTGAGAGCCTCCCTATCTAGCTGAGCATAGTTGCGCTCAGCGGAGGTCAATGATCTGGATGCGAACGCGACTGGTCTTTCCAAGCCATTTGGCAACTTATGTGAGAGCACTGCCCCAATACCATATGGAGAAGCATCACAAGCTAAACGAATAGGCAGCGTTGGGTTAAAGTGAGCCAACACCTCCTTAGAGATGATGAATGCCTTGCTTTTGTGAAAGGCCCGCTTACAGTCCTCGCTCCACTTCCATGGCACTCCCTTCTGCAAAAGAGCATTCAGCGGGTGTAGCACCGTGGATAAATTTGGCAGAAACTTATGGTAATAGTTAATCAACCCTAGGAACGACCTCAACTGGGATACATTTTCCGGAGCGGGAGCCTTCACAACAGCTTTGATCTTGTCAGATGACTTGTGAAGCCCCTCCTGGTCAATGACGTGACCACAGTACGAGATTTGCTTCTGAAAGAACTCACATTTCTGGCGATTAACTCGAAGTCCATATTCTTTCAATCTGGTCAGCACCTGTTCCAAATTTGTAAGGTGTTCCTCATCATCATCTCCTGTAATCAGAATGTCGTCCAGGTAGCATTGTGTGCCTGGAATTCCCTGTAATACCTGCTCCATGGCCCTTTGCCAAATCGCTGGAGCCGATGCCACTCCAAAAACCAGTCTATTATACCGATATAAGCCCTTATGCGTGTTGATCGTGAGATACTGGCGTGACGCTTCATCAACTTCCATCTGTAAGTACGCCTGCGCCAGGTCTATCTTGGTGAAGTGTTTCCCACCAGACAATGAAGCGAAGATATCCTCAATCCGTGGAAGCGGATATTGCACCGTGTGAAGCACCGGATTAACAGTGATCTTGAAATCGCCACAGATGCGAATCTTCCCCGGTTCCCCCGGCTTGTTACTCGATGAACGCTTCATGACGGGAACAATGGGCGTAGCCCATTCACTCCAGTCCACCTTTGACAGTACTCCGGAATGTTCTAGTCCCTCCAGCTCAGCTTCCACAGCAGGTCGTATTGCATAAGGTACCGGTCTAGCTTTGAAAAATTTCGGGTTTGCATGTTCTTCAACCTTGATGTTTGCCGTAATTCCTTTCAGTGTTCCCAGTCCCTGCTGGAACACCTCTTTAGCATCATCCAATATTCTGGACAGTCGTTTAGGTTTGACATCGTCCTTTTTACCGGAATCTACAGTTAGTGCTTTTAAGGAATGCCAGTCCATATTTATTCTCCTGATCCATTCCCGTCCCAGTAGTGGTGGACCTCCCTCAGGTAACACATATAAGTCCATTCCTCGGCTTTCTTTACCCTTGTGGACCACCTTTACCTTTATCTTTCCGATGGGGTATACTCTTTGCCCCGTGTATGTTTTCAATACAATCTCCGTATCCCTTAGGGGAATGTGTGGAAATAACCTTTTGTAATCTTGCTTATTCATGACCGTCAATGCCGATCCAGTGTCCAATTCCATCTTCACTTGGACTCCTGCTATCTGAAGTGTGACCCAGATAGTTTGGTGGTCTGCTGTGTTACCCACATTATGTATTCTTAGACAACCCAGTTCCTTACTGCTGGAGTCTGAATCCGTCTTCTGTTCATCCGAACTGTTCTCTGTCACCTTGTGTGCCTTTTTGCACTTTTCCTGCGGTGACTTTTTGTTGCTGGTCTTCTTTCCTGACCGGCATACTTTAGCTATGTGACCTAGCCTGCCACATTTTCTGCATTCCTGATTTTTGAACCAGCACTGGTTCTGATCGTGCGTTGTCCTTCCGCAACGATAACACTTTACTGCACCCAATGCCATTCGATTGGTGCTGAGTTCTGATGACCTTAGCTGCATTTCCGCGGTGCCTCTTGCTGCGGCCTCGTGCGATGCTGCAATGGTGGCAGCTTTATCAAACGTAAGGTCCTTTTCCTCTAGCAGTCGCTTTTGAGTTCCTTCTTTTAGTAATCCACACACAAATTTATCTCTCAGAGCGTCTGCTAGTCCTGTACCAAACTGACAGTACTTTGATAGCTTGCGCAGTTCAATTAAGAATTCAGCGTTGCTTTCCTCTTTCGGCTGCGTTCTTCTGTAAAATTTAAATCGTTCCGCTATCAGCAGCGACGTGGGGTTTAAATGTTCTTGCAGGATATTAACAATGTTCGCGAAAGTCTGGTCCGCCGGTTTATCTGGTGTTACAAGGTGCCTCAATAACCCGTACGTCTTCGCACCCATTGAGTTTAATAAGGTTATTGCTTTCTTATCATCTGGTACCTCATTTGCTGTACAATAAACTCCAATGCGTTCTACATACGTGGCCCAATCTTCAACATCGCTATCAAAAGCAGTGATGTTACCGTGTTTAGGCATCCTTGAGAGTTTCTTTAAATATTTTATTTTCCCAAAATGGCGGCTTCCCGCGCTTGTCTTCTTCCCCCGCCTACTAAAATGGCAGCTTCCCGCGCTTGGCGGCTTTTCCCGCGCTTGTCTTCTTCCCCCGCCGACTACAATGGCGGCTTCCCGCGCTGTTGCCGTTCTCGCCTCCCAGCGGTTCTTAATTTCCCCGACACTGCTTTTGTTCCCCCGTGCTTCTCGTGGGCATTAACGCTTCCCTTGTTGTTGCGCCTCTCAGCCCCGATTGCAGCCCGGCCCTTTACACCGGCTGCGGTCGAGTTCTCCGTGGTTCTCGTGGCATTAACGCTGCACTTGTCGCTGCGCCTCTCGGCTCCGATTGCAGCCCGGCCCTTTACACCAGCTGCGGTCGAGTTCTCCGCCCTTTTTCCTCCGGTTTCCCTCCCCTTCTCCACTGACAACGCGGCCGACTTTCTGCCCGTGTCGTTAGATCGGCTTACCCACCACCGTGGTAGAAGGATGATCACTGCCTGTTGCTGATGGAGGACTTCGTGGTCAGTAATTTCAACCCGGTTTCTCGATGCCTCCCGTGCGATGCGGTGCTCCGCAGGCTGATGAGGGCGGATGCCTCTTCTCGACGCCCGTTCTGAGGACGAAGCTGCCTTGGATGCAAAACTGCCGCAGGGTAAGATCAGACTCGTCGCCACTGTTGAGTCTGAGTGTCCCAGATATGCTTATTCTAAATCACTGGACACAGACAACAAGAATAACTTAAACAGGTCTTTACTAATCGAAGGTCAGGGCTGAACTGCTTAGCAAATTACTACACAGAGTTTATATACCGGTGTGGTCACCACCGGTACTACAATATACAGTAGCCAAGAGAAAGTAGTCCATCTCTTAAGGTAGTCTCTTCAGGTGGTACAGGTTACATACACCACAATAATGACCAGATAATCTGTTTTTGGTTATGTTTATTGGGGGAGAAGTATTGGCCAGGACACCGGGGATAACTCCGCTACTCTTCTTCAAAATAGTGCCATGGGATCTTCTATGTCCACCTGAGAGAGCAGACGGGGCCTCGGTTTAACGTCTCATCCGAAAGACGGCACCTCTGAAAGTACAGTACTCCCTCAGCACTGCACTGGAGTGTCAGCCTAGCTTTATGTGCTCATGTCCCTGGAGTGGGACTTGAGCACATTTGATAAAAGTACAGGAAACTCTTTGGTATCCGGCACTGACGTGTTGCCGGTTGATCAAAAATTCCGGATGACGGAGAGGGTTATCTACCGAGGCTATTTTTAACAAAGAAAAATAAAAAAAATCAAGAAATGTGCAGTATACAGTAATTGGGTACTCACCTACAGAATGTTGTGTTAAATGGATGGTGGAAGATGCTTGATTAAGTACAGTACTGCCAGTTGAGTGTAATGCAATGCAATGACTACCAGCAATGTGGGAGACACACAGTACCCCTGTAAAATGGCAGATCAGAAGAGACTACCGGCAGCGCAGGAGAGTCAGACTCCTGTTACACAGGGATATTGAGGTGTTTCGACTTCAGACAGCGCCAAGAAGCCGAGTAGTAGCAGTTTGGAGAACTATCCCCACTGACTAACTCGGCCACCGTGGGAGACTCGGACACATTGCCGGTTATTGAGGTGTTGTTATCGGAGTGAGAATTTTGCCGGATAATAGAGAATTCTGGATATTTAGGTGCCGTTTAAACGAGAGTTTCCTGTAATAATGGCCTATCTTGTGCTTGCTTTCTTACAGACTGCTAACCATCACTTCATCCAAACCCCAACCATAACACCTGAAAGCAGGGAGCAATAGCTGATCTGATAGCTCAGTTAGTAAAGCCAGTACCTAGCCTGTAACTATACCACATAAACCAGGAAGGACACAACCTCATTCCATCGTCTGGGTTGGCTTGGTTGATTTCAGCTAGAGTGATGGGAGGGATGGTATCATTGGCTTCAGTGCCCTTGGATTTGGGAGGGGAGATAATTGCTAGGGTTGTTGTCCATGGAAAGTGCATTTGTGTGGATGTTGTGTAAGGACAGGATTTGGCTCAGGTGTGATGTCCTGCTATGGACATCGTCTACACTCAAAGTGCTGGCTCAGGTATAATAGCCACACGGATGAGGTAATGGAAGGCTATCAGTGCCCCTGGAGCTGTACCCTGGCCTGCCTCCATGCCTACAGGAGAGGAGGATGGGAATACATTTAACCAAAGTACAGAGTGAGGAAAGGCAATTTTCTCTATTGAGCTCACTCTTTTCATCAGCAATGTACAATTTATTCTATGATGGAGTCTACCCCATCTGTTTAATTTCATGAGGGCAGGTTCAGCAGAAATACTTTCCAAAGATAATCGAGCAAAACTCCAGAATATGTATGCATCTCCACTGTTGGCCAAGGGACCACAGAGTGACTTCAAGTAGAACAAAGACAACTGTCAATTTCCACTCTTGCATATCTTCTAATGAGGCAATCACCCTATCTCAATTAACTCCACCAGCACTGAATCTTCAGTAAAAGCACTGAGCTATTTCATCCCCTCACCCCCCCCCCCCCCCCGCCCCCGGTGACCTTTTCTTCTAAAAGTTCACTTGTTAGCAGAATTCTCAAGAATTTGTACTGGGTAGCTAATGATGTTTCACACCAGCTCATGCAGAAACTCACCCACATAATTTAACTTGTTAGCTAAAATTTCACCATTGACACTTCATTTTTTCTTCCTGTGCACTCAAATCTTCCTTCTTTGCGTAGTCCCCAGATGGCACTGCATTAAAAGTTTGGAATATACTGAATACATAATGATAGACTTTTTCACTGAGCAGGGCTTTTTTCCAATATTCGTGATTGTCCTATCTCGTTAATGTGGAAAAATGGTATAATCTTGTACATCTTAGGCCATATTTATAGTCGCAGTTTTCCTTTCCTTCCCAATGGAGAATCACATTTTTGGATCTGCCTAGCCAGCAAAGAGCCATTTGTTTGAGGTCAGCCAAGGTAGCCTCAGCTAGCACCCTTCCACTGAAAATCCCTTCGATCCGCAGACTTTCTGATCCTGGATACCAATCTGGAGGCATCCGGGCTGGGAAATGTCAGTGTTGCCCAACAGCTGAGTACACAGCAGTACCTAATGAGTACTGAATTATTCTGGGTTGGGTACTTTCCAAGGATGGGAAATTATGCCTGTGGATTTCCCGACTGTGCTGCTCGCTGAGTTTCCTGTAGCTCGTGTCAGCTGTGATGCTCCCTGCTGAGAGGAGAGTCCAAATGATGGGCCTCCATGGAGAGAGAAATGACAGTAGCTATAGGTATGTTATATGGTGGTCCATTTTTTTCACATTACTTGGATCAGGGAGGGACAGAGGTACCTTAAAACTGGAAGTACTCCCTCTTGAACTTTCCTTCTTTAATTCACTTAACTCACAGAATATTGCAAACTAAATGTTCGAAAACATTGCATGAAAATCTTCTGTAAATTTCAGTCGTAATGTACAGCCTTAAATGCCATTAAATGATGGGAAGTCTGTTCAGAAAGCTGCAAAGGAAACTAAGCAGTAAAAAGGGTAATAAGAGATGCAGGATTTGATTTGCTTTATTCAAGTTAACCGTGTTACTGTTAAACCCAGATGAGATCTTTCAAAGTGCATCTTTTCTTTTCTGCAGTCATCCAAAAACAATTCTGTCAATCCTCATTCATTATTACCAGAAAGCAGCAGTACAGAAATGACGAGGAGAATAAGACATTTATTAATTCACAGTATTCTTAGGATAAGGTCTACACGGCCACAAGTAATTCACCCACAAGTTAAGTTGGAGGAATGGTGCATTTTGTAGGGGGAAAGTGATCGAAAATGTAGAAGGGAAAAATATAAGCATGTTAAAGTAGCCATTGGATTAATTTTTAATAAACCTGTAACATAAACATAGGGCTGAGATGACATCAGCTTCTGGATCTTTCCTGGTGCATTTTACATTGTTATCTGAATCCTGAAAATGTGGTCATTACTCTATCCAAACCATTTTTTAATAGTACATTATGACCTACAAATTGGGCTGTGTAGTGCCTGTTTTTCAGGCTATATGTGGCCTCCTAAGTTCACAAAATGGCGGGCTCCCACTTCCGACCAGAATATTGGGTAAGGACTGTAGTGTCCGTGTATCAATAACACACGGACTGCAGGAGAACGGTAATAACAGGTGTTTACTGAACAGAGAGTATGCTGGAACTGAAAGTACAGAAGCCTGCTACAGCTTTATATACAGGTGTGGTCACTGCCGGTACTACAGTATAAAAGCAGTTCTCTCTTAAAGGTACATACACAACAAGGACAAACAAGGGGCGTCCCTTACCCACGCCTGTAGCAGGTGTTAGTCCCTTTGTACATGCAACTAAGCCCAATAGCTGCTTGAGGTCCCCGCTGCAAGATTGGTTTGCCCTGAGTGCAGGTACTCGGGGAAAACAACTCTACAGAACGACTGCAACACAAAAGGTGAGTTACTTACCTCTGACAGTTGAGCTGGGAGGAGGAGTATTTCTCCAGACACTGCAGGGTTGCTGCTGATGTCACTGTTCCCACCCCGAGGCCGTCAATGCACCCCCGCCACAAGTCCTGTGATCCCTCCCCCCCACAAGTCCTGTGATCCCCCCCCCCACAAGTCTTGTGATCCCTCCCCCAAGGCCGTCAATGCTCCCCCCCACAAGTCCTGTGACCCCCCCCCCCGAGACCGTCAATCCCCCCGCACAAGTCCTGTGATGCCTCCCCTGAGGCTGCCAATCCCCCAAGTCCCGCTACACCCTGCTATCCTCCTCCCGAGGCCTATGATTTGCCTCCCAAAGGCCAGCATTACCTGTGGTCCACTGCAGCGCAGGCATATACCTGATCTTCATCCACTCCTCTTCCTTGGGCTCCTCCCGCATTGCTGTCTTCAGTCTAATAAGAACATAAGAATTAGGAGCAGGAGTAGCCCATATGGCCCCTTGAGCCTACTCTGCCATTCAATCAGATCATGGCTGATCTTTGACCTCAACTTCACTTTCCCACCCGATCCCCATATCCCTTGATTCCCCATGAGTCCAAAAGTCTGTCTATCTCAGCCTTGAATATACTCAACGACTCAGCATCTACAGCCCTTTGGGGTAGAGAATTGGCCTGTTTTTGTGTTGTACACTCGATTAGACGATGGGAAATAATTGAACTCGCGCAGATGGGGGAGCCAGGGTGTGAGGAAGAGGAAGGGGTAGAAGGAGAGATGATGGAGAGGGGATTGGGTGAGGGAGGGGGGAAGAGGAGGGGGGCAGTGGGGGAAAAGGATGGAAGATTCTCGGAAGGGAGGAGGGGATCAGCAATATTATCTCAGTGGGGAGAGTGGGTTAGCTACCCATCCCTTCACTAGTTCTGGATTATATTCTCAGCAGGGTTGTGATAAGCAGCCCTTTCCTTTACCAGTACCTGCGATCCTTCGCTCCAGGTTTGGATGGGGAGAGTATCACACCCTTTCACCAAGTAACCTTCTCATTGTGGTGTTGGGGTGAGTGGAAGTGGGGGGGGAGGCAGTGAGGTGATATGCAGCTTTGTCTACCTGTACAGGACGTCCTTCTCGGCAGTGGTGAAGAGGTGTCAATGGGGCACCTCCACTGGTCCTGGACACCTTTTTCAATGGGTGGATGACCTTGTCTGTCCCAAATTTATGTTTACTTCTCAAGTGAGGTGGGGGGAGGGGTTGAAGTGGCAGACGACTCGCTGAAGTCATGTTGAGGATCTTGCAGGCACCGATCTCCACAGGCCTAATGGGTTAAGGATGGGAATGACTATTGCCTAGTTATGGATGTTCCTGCAGCAGGCTTCTTATATTGGATGTCCAGTCTGTTCCAAATACTTGACTGAGAGGTTAGAAATCTTGTTCTTAGTGAAGATCAAAATTAATTATGAGCATTTACATTTTTATTACTTTGCTCCTCTTTGGGAAAGACTTAACTTTGGCTCAGAGAGTCTGTGATAAGGGAAAACTGATTCCTCGTTTTCAATCCAATGGCTTTGTTACAGAGATGGAGGTTAACACTCATCTAACGTGATGTGAATGGATTTCAAAACACTGCCAGTCACAGCGCCATCTTCAGGCATAACAGGCACTACTACAGGTAAGTGCTATCATGTTCACAATGGATTTTCACGTTGACAAAGCCTGACATATTTTTGATCCATGTTGAGATGGAATGTTATGACCTATACAGCAATTTTAATATATAATAGATTAGGAGAAGTTAATGATCACACCATTGCTATAAATGTCTGCCACGACAGTCTTCTGAACATGCTAGCAGCTGTTATGTCAAATAACATCAGAAATTCAAAGAGGTCTGCGGATCACACACCAGAAAGGGGCAGTAGTAATGAAAAACCATTGCTATATCGTTAGGAAATGACACAACCACTATATGTTCCTTCATCACCAGCGCATGCTGTAAAAATATCAATTTTTTCTACATTTATAAGGAAACTCACACTGTTTTCTGGGGACTGATTCTGTTCCAGCGCTGTCCCTTTTACAGAATCTCTCTTATCCTGCCCTTTTATCTTTCACCTCTTACTGTGTTCCTGCACATATAGATCTCATCAGCCATTACATCGTTCTCCCCCTGGACAGGTTACCAGAAAAATGACGCTGTAAATGCTAAAAGACATTTAATAAAATGGTACTTTATATTGCGTTTTGCTTGTTATTTATGATTTATGGCAAGAGTGCCATTTTCCACAGGATTATTTCTCCTTGCATTCTACTCCACGGCTTCATCAGAGGAAACCTGACGTGCCAGAAAGCTGATTCCCCAGTTGTGTGGTCTTTTGAACCAGCACATAAATCTCAAACAGAATGATTGGGGGGTGCTGTGGGAGGGGGGGTGGTGGGGTGCGAGGATATTGCACCTTGCTGCTGTAGCACAGATGCTCACCTGTATGTAAATATGCAAAGCCTTGTGTGCTCAGCATATCCCATTTGTGCAAGAGACGAATGACATTTTGCAATGTCACAAAAGTGAAGCAGACTGAGGGGAAATCAAAGTACCTGGAAGTAGTTCTTTCAGAAGAAGATGGTTTATCTCGATTCCTTGGAAACAAAGCAACCATATTTTTTTATAAACAACATCAGTGGTGCCTAACTCCATGTGGGGCTACATTATAAGAAATTATTTTTTTCCCTGGTACGATAGATAAATCATTTTGAGTTGGCTGGAATTTTCTTTAAGATTTTTTATATTTTATGAACATCAGTATTTGCTTATACTTGATGTATGTCAAAACAGTATTCATTACAAGCTGCTTATTCCCTCACCTACTTAACTGACCATGAAAAAAATGCCAGTCTCTTCCGAGGAAAGAAAGAAGTTTAAAGAAACGTACTTAATAAAAAAATAACAGATGGTTTGGTATGAATCAATGATATTTACGGGAATTTGGGCCCAAACCAATACACATCAACAGCAGACTACCGGTTATTCTATTTACAATGGGATATATTTTCCGATCGGAGGGTTCTCGCGTGCGGAAGCCCCCGATCTGGAAAAAAATCTACAGACTTACCTGAGGGCTCCCGAGGCGCAGATAGTTCTGATGCTGGGCCTCTCGAACTCCAAGTGCGCAGGGCCCACGTATCCCAGGGGCGCAGGCGGTTCGCAAGCATCCCTGGGATCACGTGGGCCATGGGGAGCCAATCAAAGAAGGGAATCTCCCTTCATACACTTGACAGATAGTCCTGTCAAATATATGAATGGAGATCACCCCCAAAAACACTTCAAAACATTAAATAAGTATTTTTTTAAAAATCACATTTTTAAAATTAGTTGAAATTACAATATTATTACATATTTTAAACAAAAATTTAATTTTTTGAAAAAAAGAATTAAAGTTTTTTACAGGGCTAAAAATAAACTTACCATTTTTTAAAAGTATTTTTAAATGAGTGAAATTTTTTAAAAACTTTTTTTCAACTCTTATCCTGGTAAAAGCAGGCCTTACACCTGCTTTTACCAGGCGTAAGATTTCTAAAGATTTTTTGCAGGCGGAGGGGCTCCAGAAAGCGGAACTATCCGCCCGCAGAGGCCCTTCTCCAGGGCAGGTGTCCAATCTGTCAAGAGCATTCTTGACAGATCGGAAATGCCGGTTTTCAGCGCATGCGCTGTGCATGCCTGAAACCGGCATTTCCGATGTCCCTATGGGTGTGTACACAGCCCGTACACACCTGTAGGGATCGGAATATCCGGCCCAATATATCTCTGTTAATGCCAGTTTCAATTTATCTGTTGAGAAGAAAAGTTAACAGTAATAACGACCATTAATAAAACTTGTAGACAATGCGTATATGTGACAATTAAATCTTGCACAGAATACAAGCTACGAAGTAACAATACTGTCATGATTGCTAACTTTAATCTGTCCGCCATACCTCCTTGATCATCAACCTATTCATTCCAGGAAGCACCCACTATGTAAGATGGGATGTTTTCCCCTTGCATTTCCTTTTTCTCCTGGATGCAGTGGTCCATGCTGGGGTACTGTTCCAAGGACACTGTCAGACCTGTGGTACCTCACGTCAGCGAGCTAGTCTAGTGTGGAGGCATCACTGCCTATTCAAAAAAAACACAGAGAAAATGCTGGAAAGACACAGCAAGTCAGTCAGCATCTGTAAAGAGAAAAGACTGTTTATGACATTTCAGGTCTGGATTCTTCATCCAGCATTTGCGTTTTTTCTGCTTTATTTTGTTGCCCAGTTCAATCCCACCTTCTCCTAATGTCCTCCACGTGCACGCACTTTCCAGCAAGTCTCATTGGATTGCAGTTCAGAACATGAACCACTTGGCTGATTTTCACCTCACCGAGTCTTTAGACCGATTGTAGTACACCACAATGAGCCGAGCTGAGCTCGACTAACCTGGCACAGGCACAGGATTGGACTTTGGGCTTTCTTCATCTGTAGGACTCAGTACCACTCCACATGCTACATTTCCAATTAGTATTAAACACTGTGCACTGCTTTACAGTTTAAGACTTGGGAAAACCTACTAGCCCTAGCTCCATGTATCCACTTGATGCACCACGTCCTTTGGTTCTTACCAGATCCATAATTGGACAGGGCACAGGATGGAATCTGGATGTAAGGTAAGGATCATGGATTAGAAATTCGGTATGGCCCCGCCAGGTCTTTTGCGCCCGAAATTTTGCGCTCGCCAGGATTCCCGTAGCGCCCGCCTAAAATTCAGTTGCCAAGACGGGCCAAGACGGCGGCGGGCGCTATTGCAGGGTTTAGCCGCCTTGCTAGGGGCGATGAATGTCACTTTCAGGCGTCCAGCTGCTGCTGCGGCACCCGATGCGGTGCGGCAGGCTGGGGTACTGCAGGCCTCCTCCTTCTCTTAAGGAGGAGCTGCCTGCAGCCGTCAGATCGCCGGTGGATTCCCCCGGCAAATGAGCCCGGCACCACGGAGAAGTGCCGGGCTCACGGGACTCAGACATCAATGCCGCGGGGGGGGTGGTGCAGGAGTCTGGGGAGGGAGGTGCGGGCAGGCAGCCGCCGGGAAAGCGGCCGGCCGCCGCTCCACCTTTATGCGCCGGCCTTTTGGAGCTGCAAGACCCCGTTTCACAAAGGCTGTTTGCGGCTGCCACGGGCGAGGCGGCCGCAACTGAATTTGGCCATCGGGCCGGAATAGCATTGCAACCGGGGCGCTGCGCACACCGATGACGTCATCGGTGCCGGCGCGGCGCTAACGCCGATGTTAGGGTCCATCTGAATTTCGGGCGATAAAAAACTTCAGGCGCAAACCACTTTATAGCCAATAAGTGGGCGCAAACGCAACTGAATTTCTAGGCCCATGTCTTGTTATTTGAAGTTGAATAAAATCCATTAATAACTAATGAGTTTAAAATTCTCATCCTTGTGTTTAAATCCCTCTGTGGCTTTGCGCCTCCCTATCTCCAGTGCTACAATGCCCCTGACCTCTCCATTCCTCTGATTGTGACCTTTTGTGAACCCGCTTCCCTTTGCCCACTTTTGACAGCTTGTGCCTTAAGCTGCCGAGGCCCCACATGTGGAATTTCCTCTCTAACCCACTCTACCTCCCTTTCTCCCTTTAAGACCCTCTTTAAAACCCAACTTTTTAACCAAGCTTTTGGTCACTCTACTTTTTTGGCTCGGCATCCATTTCTTTTCTTCTGCCTACATGAATCACCTTGGGGCATTTTTCTACGTTAAAGGTGCTATAAAATTGTAAGTTATCATTGTCATCCTCAAATCTTTAGTTGTAGAACTGTGAGTGAGAAAAATGTTGGATCGGAAATTCGACTTGAGCAGGGCCGCAAAATGGGCGGCATTGTATCTGAGGCCAGTTATATGTCCCGCCTGATATTTAGTTCCATTGAAGTCAATGGCACTGAATATTGCACAGGACGTATGATGGGCACCAGAAGCGATACCCCCATGTTTTGTGTCCTCACCCAAGTCGAATATCACCCCTGACATTGTCGAGCAATTTACAATGTTTTGATAGCCCAGTCAAAAATCAGTCAGCCCAGCTTAAAACCAGACAACTGTACACCTCAATAAAGTTTACTGACAACCAATTTAGGCATGTGCATCCCTGTCCATGACAAAAATGTGTTCGGCAAATATAAGTTTCTGAAAATATACAGGTTCATCACAAAAATGTTATTCTATCATTTTTCCATAATGCTGATGAACCTGCTGTGCATTTCCAGGGTATTTGATTTTAGATTTTCAATTTTTCTATTTTATCTGCTAAAAAATGTGTTTGAGTACGATGTCCTTTCATTAAAAACATTCCTTAAAGGTATTAATTGCCAAAAGGTTTGAAAAACTCTATTTTGGAAGTTCAAATTGCAATTAGAATTATTTTTTTACCCATTAAGAGTCTACAAAGTATAATGGCAGTCACTGCCTGGCTGCAGCTAATTGTTGCCATAGTAACATTGTTAATAGACGGATCTGCTGCTGCTCCACCCTGATTGGTTAGAGGAACTGCCAAACATGTGGGGAGTTGCAGTGTTGACCTGATTGTTCAGGTCTAGAATCGGGCTTTTGCATCATGCACAACAGAATACCTTATAACGTAAAGAAACACGGGAGAAGGTGCAAAAAAAGATTTACAAGGATGACACCAGAACTGAGAGGTTCTAACATCAGGAAAGACTGTAGAAAAGAGAAGGCTGAGGGGCGACCTAATAGAGGTCTTTAAAATTATGAAGGGGTTCAATTGGATAGACGTAGAGGAAATGTTTCCGCTTGTGGGGGAATCCAAAACTAGGGGTCATAAATATAAGACAGTCATTAATAAATTCAATAAGGAATTCAGGAAAAACTTCGTTCCCCAGAGAGTGGTTAGAATGTGGTACTTGCTACCACATGGAGTAGTTGAGTCGAATAGCACAGGCACATTTAAGGGAAAGCTGGATCAGTACATGAGGAAGAAAGATATAGAAGGATATGCTGATGGATGTTAAGTAATTAAATTAGGAGAGAGACTGTCTGTGTGGAGTTTGCACATTCTCCCCGTGTTTGTGTGGGTTTCCTCCGGGTGCTCCGGTTTCCTCCCACAGTCCAAAGATGTGTGAGTTAGGTTGATTGGCTATGATAAATTGACCCTTAGTGTTAGGGGGATTAAATACGTGGGGTTACAGGGATAGGGTGGGATATGTGTTGGTGGAGGGGTTACGGGGATCGGGTGGGATATGTGTCGGTGCAGGCACGATGGGCCGAAATGGCCTCTATCTGCACTGTGGGGTTTCTGTGATTCTGTGAAATAAGAAATGTGTGAGAAAACTTTAGACCAGAAGGACAGGTTAGAGTGTATGGCCCAAATAAGCATTCTTTATACAAACACACGGAGTATAAGGAACAAATTGAATGAACTGCAGGTACAAATTCAACTTGGAGGGTACGCCATGGTAGCCATTACTGAGACATGGCTGCAAGACGGTCATTGAAACATAGAAACATAGAAGATAGGAGCAGGAGTAGGCCATTCGGCCCTCGAGCCTGCTGCGCCATTCAATGCGATCATGGCTGATCATCCAAGTTCAGTACCCGGGCCCTGCTTTCTCCCCATACCCCTTGATCCCTTTAGTCTTAAGAAATATATCCAACTCCTTCTTGAATATATTTAATGAATTGGCCTCTACTGCCTTCTGTGGTAGAGAATTCCACAGGTTCACCACTCTCTTGGTGAAGAAATTCCTCCTCATTTCTGTCCTAAAAGGCCTACCCCTTATCCTTAGACTGTGACCCCTGGTTCTGGATTCCTCGACCATCGGGAACATCCTCCCTGCATCTAGTCTGTCCAGTCCTGCCAGAATTTTATAAGTTTCAATGAGATCCCCTCTCATTCTTCTAAACTCCAGCGAGTACAAGCCCAATCGACCCAATCTTTCCTCATATGTCATTCCTGCCATCCCAGGTATCAGCTTGGTGAATCTTCGCTGAACTCCTTCCACGGCAAGAATATCCTTCCTCAGATAAGGCGACCAAAACTGCACACAATACTCAAGATGTGGTCTCACCAAGGCCCTGTACAACTGTAGCAAGACATCCTTGTTCCTATACTCAAACCCTCTCGCTATGAAGGCCAACATACCATTTGCCTTCTTAACCACCTGCTGCACCTGCATGCTTACCTTCAGCGACTCGTGCACAAGGACACCCAGGTCTCGTTGCACTTCCCCTTCTCCCAATCTATTGCCATTCAGATAATAATCTACCTTCCTTTTTTTGCCACCAAAGTGGATAACCTCACATTTATCCATGTTATATTGCATCTGCCATGCTTCTACCCAATCACCCAACATGTCCAAATCATCCTGTAGTTTTTTGGCATCCTCCTCACAGCACACACGTCCACCCAGCTTTGTGTCATCTGCAAACTTGGAGATATTACATCTAGTTCCCTTGTCTAGATCATTAATATATATTGTGAATAGCTGGGGTCCAAGGACCGATCCCTGCGGTACCCCACTAGTCACTGCCTGCCACTCGGAAAAAGACCCGTTTATTCCAACTCTTTGCTTTCTATCTGCCAACCAGTTCTCTATCCAAGTCAATACCTTGCCCCCAATCCCATGTGCCTTAACTTTACACGCTAATCTCTTATGTGGGACCTTATCGAAAGCCTTCTGAAAGTCCAAATATACCACATCCACTGGTTCTCCCTTATCTATTTTACTAGTTACATCCTCAAAAAATTCCAGTAGATTAGTCAAGCACGATTTACCTTTTGTAAGTCCATGTTGACTTTGTCCGATCCTGTCACTGTTTTCCAAGTGATCTGCTATTACATCTTTTATAATGGACTCTAGCATTTTCCCCACTACCGATGTCAGGCTTACCGGTATGTAATTCCCTGTTTTCTCTCTACCACCTTTTTTGAATAGTGGGGTAACATTAGCTACCCTCCAATCCATGGGTACTGTTCCAGATTCCATTGAATGTTGGAAGATGATCAGCAATGCATCTACTATTTCTAGGGCCACTTCCTTAAGTACCCTAGGGTGTAGATTATCAGGCCCTGGGGATTTATCGGCCTTCAATCCCATCAATTTCCCTAACACCATTTCCCTACAAATACTGATTTCTTTCAGTTCCTCCCTTTCATCAGACCCTATATTCCCCGACATTTCTGGAAGCTCAGGACTGGGAACTGTATATACCAGGTTATAATGTTTACAGGAAGGATAGGAAATCCGGTAGAGGGAGAGGAGTAGCCTTAGTGATTAAGGATGAAATCACTTCTATGATAAGAGATCATATAATGAGAGGTAAGCAGGCAGTGGGGACTTTATGGGTAGAATTAAGAAATAAAAAAGGATATAAGACTGTAGTGGGAGTTATGTATAGGGCCCCTGGTAGCAGCTGTAAAGTGGCAGGATTTTAACTTGCATTTGGATTGGGATAAGCAGGCGAGCTCGTGTCAGAATAGTAGAGAATTTCTTGACTATGTTCTGGACAGTTTTCTGCAACAATATGTCCTAGAACCAACAAGGGGGCAGGCCAAATTAGATTTAATAATGAGTAATGAGCCACCTTTAGTTAAGTCTAACGGTGGGTGAACATTTATCTAATAGCGATCATAACATGATCGGGTTCAACGTAATGTTTGAAAGGGAGTAACGTGAAACAGCTAAGATGTTATATTTAGGTAAGGCTGACTTCAATGTGATGAGACAGAGACTGTCCACAGTAAACTGGGCAAACCTGTTAATGTGTAAAACAACAGAAGATCAGTGGGAGGTGTTTAAAAAAGAATTTAATGTGATACACAACCAGTTTATACCCCTAAGGGGCAAGAGCACTACTTGCCAAAAAAACAGCCATGGATGACTAAAGAGTTAAGGGACAACATAAAACTAAAAGGAAAAGCATATTAGAATGCAAAAACTAGCACAGATCCTGACGAATGGGAGAGATACAAAGAACAGCAAAGGGTGAAAAAAAGATAGTAAGAGCTACAAAAAGGGAATGTGAAAATAAACTTGCAAGGGATATCAAAATCAATACAAAAAACTTTTAGAAAGAAAGGCTTGCATTTATATAGCGCCTTTCGCGACCACTGGACGTCTCAAAGCGCTTTACAGCCAATGAAATACTTTTGAAGTGGAGTCACTGTTACAATGTGGGAAATGCGGCAGCCAATTTGCGCACAGCAAGGTCCCACAAACAGCAATGTGATAATGGCCAGATAATCTGTTTTTTTAAATGTTGGTTGAGGTATAAATATTGGCCAGGACACTGGGGATAACTCCCTTGCTCGTCTTCGAAAGAGTGCCATGGGATCTTTTAGGTCCACCTGAGAGAGCAGATGGGGCCTCGGTTTAATGTCTCATCCAAAAGACGGCACCTCTCACACTTGCCTATATTGAAATCCGTTTGCCACAGTTTTGCCCATTCACTTAATCTATTAATATCTCTTTGTAATTTTATGCTTCCATCTACACTGCATACAATGCAAACATGTATATGTGGCTCTTTTATCCCTATGTTCCTCTGTTCCTGTGAAGTAGGGTGAGAGGAGGCTCGTGTGGAGCATAAACACCAGCATAGACCAGTTTGGTTGAATGGCCTGTTTCTGTGCGATAATTTCTATGTAATTTTATGCAATAATGTTTGGCAGTTACATGAAGCTTCAGAATAAATTATTTTAATATTAGAATTAATGTTGAAGTAAATTTGAACTAAAAATGGAACAGGGAAGTGACACAATGAGGTATTTTTTTCCACCACTGAGATTATGGTTGAATCCAGCCCAGATTGACGGTATTAAAACTTACTTTCTCTGCTGGGCCTGATGCATAGAAATAGAAGTTACAACATGGGAACAAGCCATTCAGCCCAATCAGCCCATGTTGGCTTTTACCCTTCAGCCGAGCAAATAATTCTAATCACTTTTACCAACCCTGTTCCTATATTTTTTCAACCCCTCTTCCTTTATCCACCTACTCAATCTAATCTTTAATGTTTACAGAGTTTCTGCTTCAACTGCTAACCCTATAAGTGAGGTCTACATCCTCACAACTCTCTGTGTAAAGAAGTTTCTAGGGCCTCGATAATTTCCTCCCTCATCTCTCTCGACATCCTTTCGATGTATCGTGTTGGGCCCTGGTGTTTTGTATTTCTTTAGGCAAACTAATTTATGTAAAATGTTTCTTTATCCATCGTAATATAGCTCATCTCACTCTCAACCAGTTAAGGAGTCATCTCGTCTCCGATATTCTTCTCTTTAGTAAAGATCGATGCGGAGTACTTATTACGTGCCACTGCCATTTTTCATTACTATTGACAAATTGACATAGAAACATAGAAACATAGAAGAAAGGAGCAGGAGTAGGCCATTTGGCCCTTCGAGCCTGCTCCGCCATTCAGTGAGATCATGGCTGATCATCCAAATTCAGTACCCTGTCCCTACATTCTCCCCATATCCCTTGATCCCTTTAGCCTTAAGAAATATATCCAACTCTTTTTTGAATATATTTAATGAACTGGCCTCCACCGCCCTCTGTGGCAGAGAATTCCACAGGTTCACCACTCTCTGGGTGAAGAAATTCCTCCTCATTTCAGTCCTAAATGTCTTACCCCTTATCCTTAGACTATGACCCCTGGTTCTGGACTCCCCGGCTATCATAAATATCCTTCCTGCATCTAGTCTGTCCAGGCCTGACAGAATTTTATAAGTTTCGATGAGATCCCCTCTCAATCTTCTAAACTCCAGTGAGTATAAGCCCAATCGACACAATCTCTCCTCATACGTCATTCCTGCCATCCCAACCCTAACCCTAATCCTCTCCTCTTTTGCCTTGTTTTAAAAAAAAAAAAATTCTTGGGTTATGGGCATTGCTGTAAATCCTGTAACCTGCATTTATTGCCCATCCTTAGTTTGTCCTTGAGAAACTGGTGGTGAACTGATTTCTTGAACTGCTGCAGTCCATGTGGTGAGGTACTCCCACAGAGCTGTTAGGTCGGTGATTCCAGGGTTTTAACTATTCTCTTTTTACTGATATTTTACTGTTCCTTTTGATGTTTTTTGAAATAGTTTTCCTTGTACTCCTCAGCTTTCCTTATCCGACTCTTAACCTATTTTATTATTTTCTCATATTCTCCTTTAGTTTTTTCAATATTCTTATAAATGCTCTTCTTCAATTTTAATTGGTTTCTAACCTGTTTACTTATGCATAGCATCCTTTTTTTTAATGGAATATACTTATTCTTGCCTTTGCACTCTCTTTATTTTAAAATTCCCACTATTGCTCTATAGTCCTCTGTGCCAATTTTCCCTTCCACCTCACCTCAGCTAGCTCACTCCTCATCTTGCAAAATCTGCCATAATCCAATCTGGTGTTCTTGTTTTTGTACTGGCTTTTTTCCTTGCTGGTTGAATCTTAAACCATATCATATTGTGATCACTACACACAAGGTGCTTACCCACATTTAGCTTATCTACCTGATTTATTTCATTACTCATAACCAGATCTAGCAACACCTCTACTTTTGTAGGCCTACTGACATGCTCCTTGAGGAAGTAATCCTGTAAACATTTTAGGAATTCCATTCCCTTTTCTCCATTTACTCCCACTCTATCCCAAATATATAAGCTTATAATTAAAATCTCCCAGAGCAATAACTTTTTAATTCCTACTCATCGCTCTCTGTCTGCAGATTTCCTCTTCCACTTCCTCCCCACAATCTGGAGGTCTGTAATACAATTCCACTAATGCAACAAGCCCATTTTTAAGCTTTGATACAAGAGTCCAAAGCAAAATTAACAAGTGCGGTGTTCAGCCAGCTCTCTTTATCTTCATTGCACAAACTCGCCCCATCAATTTAGCGAAATAAAAAGAAGCACATCATCCTAGCTACATGAAATGCCACCAGTAAGCAGGACATTTCGAATATTGAGTGCCATATACCTTTCCAAATTGCACTAAATGATAGAGATACAGTAATAATGCCCAGCAAGGAATAAGTCTGTCATGTTTCTTATGCTTCATTTATCAAAAGCTCACTTACTACTTCTGCCTTTTTTGCTGCTTCTTTTATTCTGCAGCTGTAATTGTTTTGTTATAAATAACATCAGTGAAACATAAACCCACCATCACTTAATTGGGTACTTATGCGGATTAATTGGTAGCACAAAAGGTCTATTATATCAAACTGGTTAGCAGAATTTGGCTTAGATCCTTCCCAGTTATGTTATACTGCCTGAATATTTGATTCATCTCGTACAGTAGAATGTTTGTGGAGCAGGAAGTAGGCGGCAGGATAAGTTGATCTTTGAACTGTGAAGGGCTATGAGGTATTTACTCACAACAAGGTGGCAGAACACAGAATGTTAATGTGTTGAAGCCAAAGGATTTACAGCTACAATTTTAAATGTAATTGTGCATTTTCCCCTTTGGTTCAAATTTATGCAGTTTGGGTTTGAAGCCGTTGTCTATTACAAGTGGCAATGGACAAATGTTCCTCCTGCACCTGTGTGATGTTAGTTATAATCTCTTACCATAAGTATTCTGCTAATGTGCTGAATGAAAATGATTTTCCTCTTCAAATATTTGGCCTGTGATATCTGTGGTGTTGGTGTTGTAGGTTCTCATTTTCATATCGAATCCTTGGGTAGTTTGTAGCGGGTAATTGAACTTGGTGGTCTTGGAGCAGGTATATACCCATGTTTTTTGATGGTGTAAGAAGTCTTAATGCAATGATTGGTGTGAATTCATGTTATTGTGTTGCGTGGAGTGGAAATGCATCCAAGGTAGTCTTGCAATCCAGGGAATCTTGGACCAATCTGTCTCCATTTTGAATATCTGAAATTATTTATACCTGTCACTAATATTAACCATCATAGGCCTGAAAACACAGCCCTTTCGTGAACTCCTGGTGATTTGTCTCCTATCCCTGTTAGCTAAGCATCTTGCCTACACTTTGTGATATATCTGATGATCAACATACTAACTTAGCTTAATTAGGCAGTCCCTCGGAACCGAGGATGACTTGCTTCCACATTAAAAATGAGTTCTCAGGTGACTGATGAGTCCAATGCGGGACCTACAGTCTCTGTCACAGGTGGGGCAGATGGTGGTTGAAGGGGCAGGTGGGTGGGGTGCTTGGGTTGACGTGCGCTCCTTGCGCTGCCTGCGCTTGGCTTCCGCTTGCTCCCGGCGAAGAGACTCGAGGTGTTCGGCGCCTTCCCAGATGCTTCTCCTCCACTTTGTGCAGTCTTGGGCCAGGGATTCCCAGGTGTCGGTGGGGATGTTACACTTTTTCAAGGAGGCTTTGAGGGTGTCCTTGAAGCGTTTCCTCTGCCCACCTGGGGCTCTCTTGCTGTGCCGGAGCTCCGAACAGAGCGCTTGTTTTGGGAGTCTCGTAATGGGCATGCGGACAATGTGACCCGTCCATCGGAGCTGATTGAGTGTGGTCAGAGCTTCGATGCTGGGGATGTTGGCCTGAGCAAGTACACTGACATTGGTGCACATATCCTGCCAATGGATTTGCAGGATCTTGCGGAGGCTGTAGGATTCGCAAAATTGAACATTGTCCTATAAGTGTCTATTGGCAGAAAAGGCCTTAATTTTAAAGACTGTTTTAAAAGAAGCCCAGGAAAAGGGGCACACAAAATGGCCACCAGACCCCGTGACCAGGTTTTTGGGACATTTTAACATGGTTCCTGCAGTCCGCAGACAGCTTTTGTGGATTCAGCCCACAGTAAGTTCTGGAATGCAATTTCGGAGAATGCGAAACCAGACAGAACCCCATACATATGGATTGGATGCAGATCCAATCAGATCAGCCTGTAGATAAAGGCCATCAAAATGTTTACCCAGACAAAGGGAAACAGCTTCAAATTCATAGGGAGACATCAAGACCGATTAAAAACAATACAAGGTCATTCCAGACCAGAGATGGCAGTTACCGGCCATCCCAAAAGTACTTTAAACACAATGACTACCCCTCTGTGCTACAAGCCCACCAAAATTTAAACAAAGACTAACCTTGATGTGGCGGGAGATAAGGGCCTCGATGAGAAGTATAATTGGAGACCCGGGGTAGCTATCAGGAGTTGAGAAGTTCGAGTTCAGTGAATCGGAAGACGATCGAGTTGAGGGTTCGAGTCGAGGCGATCGAGTTGAAGATCGGGATCGAGGATCGAGGTTCGAGTTCGGAGAAAAGTTCGAGAGAGAGAGAGGTTCGAGAGGGAAGATCGAGTCAGCGCCCAGACCTGGGGTAGCTATCGGGAGATCATCGACAAACCCCGGGCCATTTGACGAGACGAAAAGACGGCGACCCTCCAAGAAGAAACCTATATGAAAATGGTCAAACAGTTGGTCTCTCTCCACGCCGATGTCCAGGCCTGCTAACATCCAGCCTGTCCGAGTCCATTACCTCAAGGGAGGAAAGAGTGTGTCGCAGCCCGCTGCATTCTGCTGACCATGTGGAGACAGGACATCTGAGAGGACCAAAACGCAGACTTCAAAACCTCTGTTTTCTAACTGGGACTGATGAGCATGTTTCTGGCCCCTCATAATCTAATCTAGCTAGGTTTAGGGGGTGGGCATTTTTGGGGATAATTAACAATGAGTTGTTGTCCCTCGATGTTCCGTGTGTTTCCCTATTTCATGATGAACCTTGTAAAGTATAATATGCCTGTGGATATATTGGTTAGTACTGTATTATGATTTGTTTTTTCCCTCCCATGTACCTTATTTTGGCTTACATTCAATTTTTCTTTATGCAATAAAATTTCACTTCGTTTCATTAAACTTGGTCTACAGAGTATTCTCTGCATTGTAGTTCCTGCCTCAATGACCAGTGTACAGAACCTGAGGGGTGAGTGGGTCAAACCACTCAGTAAATTACTGTGCAAAAGAGAGAGGTCTCACCAGAGAGAGACCTAGCAAGAAAAACCCCTTACAGAAAATGGCACCCGCGGCAGGACACTGGCAGCAGGATTGCAATGTATTAGACCCAGGTTTAAATGGATGAAATGTTATAGATGAGAGGATAGCGGATTATGTTTTTGGTAAGGTAAATCTCACTAAGCAGTGGATTTCCGATCTCTTACTGGATGGGCGTCCGGTAGACGCAGCTGTCAGGTGGACAGAGAGTAAAGAACATAAAAAGTCAGTAGAGAAGGCAGTGTGGCTGATGTGCTACAAAAGACAAGTCCAGATTTTGGACAGAGTTGTTGCAGCGCAGGCAGCCAGGATCAAAACCCAGGCATCAGAAATAGAGGAAAAGGCCATGGGTGGGGAAAACCTTATCGCAGCGCTTCACGTGCTGAATCAGGAATGCCAAACTGTAGCCAGCCAACATCAGGCTAAAGTAGAGTACCTGGAATGCCAAGTTACTGAGGCAAAGATTCATGAAGCGAGAGTACGGGAGAAAAGCGCCTGCCTCGCACAACAGCTAAGAGCGCAAGAGGAGAAAGTAATGGAGGTTAAGGCAGCTTACAAGGTGGCCACCGAGCAAGGGTTTGAAAGCGCAGACCACGGCCCCTGCCAGAAGGCTGTAGAAGACCTAAGAATGGCCCTGGCTAAGGCAAAAGGCATGGTATGTCTCGTAAGCCCAAAGGCAAGTCACATAGACTTCCTGAAGGAATCCAAAAAAACGATTCCACGTGAAGTAGTTGTGGCACCAGCCACTGAACCCTCAGCACCGCCGAGCTATAATGAGGTTTGGCCCGAAGAAGGGGTGGTAGAAGAGGAGAAAGCCAAGGTAGAACCGGAGGAAGAACAACCCCCGGTAGTGAAGCCGGAGCCGGCACCAATGTGTCCTACTCGGCACCAGAGGTACGGTCCCACCGCCACAAATGGTGATGACGGACCCCTCCAGAACCATATCATACTGCCCCACAGTGCCCAACAAATCAGAGCGAAGGTGAGCCATCTCCCAAAACTCTCCAAGAAGGGAGATCCCTCAGTCCATTTCAGGGAGATAGAGCAGACAGCCGCCGTCAATGACTGCGATGGTCCAGAGCAGGCTAAGATGTTGCTATTTTCCCTGGATAGCACAATCCTTCAGTGCCTCTCAGACAGGAGTAAGAGGGGGCAGAAAGGGTATGAGGAACTCTGGGACGAGGTCCTGGAGATTATGGGAGTGGACGACGGCAACCCGTTCCTTCGTGTGGAAGGGACTATGCAGCTAACTGGAGAGCCCCCACGGGTTTTCGCAGAAAGGCTGTGGCCAGTGTATCGGCGCAGCTGTCCAGGCATGCCTGAACGGGCTGCAATGAACGATGTCCAGCGGGTTCATTGGCTCCACTGTCTGGTTGCCAACAGCTTACTGCAGATACAGCCCCAAGCCAAATCTTGGTTTGACCCCCAAGGTCCCGGTACCACAGAGGAGACAGTGCTCCGACAACTCACCATTGCGTATAAGAATTGCAGGGGTCAGGAGGCACCTCCCTCTAAGGGAAAAGTGCATGAGGCAAAACCCGCAGCCCCAAGTAAGAAGGAGTGGCATCAGGAGGGGAATCGCCCTCCCCAGGCCAAGCTCAATTGCTACGGGTGTGGGAAGGATGGACATTGGCGCAGGGACTGTAAAAATCCGTGGAAGGATAATAAGGGAAAATCTCCCGCAGCCCAAGCCCAAACCCAGACTGCCGCCCCAGCACGAGTCCAGGTCCAAGCTACAGCCCCTGTCCCGGAGAGAGGAGCCGGTGCAGCTATAGATCCCGCTGCGATAGAATCAATTTTAGAAACAATGCGGTCTCTTATGATCTCATAGGGGAAGATAGCAGTCACCACCGGTCCTATCGTTCCCGCGGCCCCGACCGCTCCACCCCAATGATTAGAGCCAGCGCAGCCCGTTTACCTGTGTTCATTGCGATATGATTTATGGAGGCGACCCCTCGTGGAGATGGAAGTAGAGAAGGTAAAAGGGACCTATCTGTTGGATACGGGGGCATCGTGCACCGTGATCCACGCAGCTAACCCTACCACCTCACCTCTGTCCACCGGGGTTCCATATATTCTGTCGGGCTTCACGGGCAAAGAACAGGCCGGCGCATTCTCCATGGCCCTCTCCATTCATTTAGGACCACTCCGCACCACGTGGAAGTGTGTACTGATGAAGTGGGAGGTGTAGGGTGGAAAAGGGATCCTTGGGTCCGATTTCTTAGTAGAACACTGTAACGTCCATGTGTAATTGAGACACGGACTGCAGGAGTTGGTTATAACAGGTGTTTACTGAATGGAGACAAAACTGGAACTACTATACAAAGTTACTTCACAGGCTTATATACCGGGGTGGTCACTACTGGTACTGCAGTATACAGGGGCTGCAGAATATAGTTCCTTCTTCAAAGAATATACACTACAATTCCTCCCCTTTTAGCTAAACAGTACATAACATTCGATTAATAATTAAATAACATATTAACAATTACAGTTGCTATATACATTCGCTGAAATTAAGCAATTATAAATTCAGTCTTTGAGGAGGCTTCCTGATTCTGTCCGGATAACGCCTCTTTGGGGTATCAGGTTCTTCTGGCAAGGTTGATTCAGGATCAACGTTGTTGTTTGGTTCGTCTGCTTCCAATATCACCGATTCTGAGGTCGATGCAATTGGTACTTCGGTTTCATCACCAGGTGTATCGGATCATGGTGTGGATTTGACGTTTTCCAGTGACTCTAGAATCTGGTCAGCATGGCGTCTTACAATGCTCTCTCCAACGTCCACGGTATACATTAGAGGTCCTTGCCGTGTGCAGATCGTTCCTGGCTGCCATTTCTCTGTGCGGTAGTCCCGGGCCAAAACTGGTTGACCTATCTTAAAACTCCTGGTTGGCCTTTCATTCATATTCTGAAACTGCCTGTTCTCCACATCTCTTCTGATGTTTGGCTTAACCAAATCCAAGCGGCATTTTAGTCTTCGATTGAAGAACATCATGGCTGGAGTTTGGTTGGTAACCGCATGTGTCGCATTCCGGTAGGCAAACAAGAAGTTATCCACCTTGTGTTGTAGGAGTATGTCTTCATTACACATTGCCTTGGTAGCCTTCTTGAATGTTTGAACGAACCTCTCAGCCAATCCATTGGTGGCTGGATGATATGGGGCGGATGTGTAATGCTTAACACCATTGTTCTTTAAGAACCTCCGGAACTCTTCAGACACAAACTGTGGTCCATTGTCGGAGCAAATCTGTTCAGGCAGCCCATTTCTGGCGAATATGGTTCGTAAGACTGTGATAGTTTTTTCTGTGGTGGTTGAGGACATTTTTATTACCTCTGGCCACTTTGAATGTGCATGCACCGCAATTAAAAACATCAAGTCCATAAATGGACCAGCAAAATCAATGTGTACCCTTTGCCATGGAGATGAGGGCCACTCCCATGGATATAGAGGGGCTTGTGGTGGGGCGTTTTGGACCTTCTGGCATCCTGTACAGCTCTTGGTCATCTCTTCGATTTCTCTATCGATTCCCGGCCACCACAAAAACGCTCTGGCTAAGTTCTTCATTTTTACCCCTCCCAGATGACCCTCATGAAGCTCATTGAGCATTCTATCCTTCAATTTGGGTGGAATTACTACTCTGGATCCACACATCAAGGTTCCTCGGCACACTGACAGCTGTTCTCTTCTCGGCGAGAATGCTGGCAACAGTGGTTCGCCATGTGCTGACCATCCCTTCACCGTTAAATCATAGACCCTGGAGAGTGTCGGGTCATTTCGTGTTTCCTTTTCTATGTTTACATTCGTCACAGGTAGACATTCGGCTATGGTCGAGTGGAATATCTCCACAGGATCCACTGCAGGTGCTTCTTCCACTGTCGGCAACGGTAGGCGCGACAATCCATCAGCATTCCCATGCTGTTTAGTTCCTTTGTACTCGATGTCATATTGGTGTGCCCCTAGGAAAAGGGACCACCTCTGTAGCCGTTGTGCTGTCATTATCGGGACGCCCTTCTTAGGGTTGAAAATGGAGACAAGAGGTTGATGATCAGTTAGTAGAGTAAATTTCTGTCCGTGCAGGTAGTGATTGAACTTCTTCACCCCCCACACCAGGCTGAGGGCCTCTCTGTCAATCTGGGCATAGTTACGCTCGGCTGCAGTTAACGAGCGTGACGCAAAAGCTATCGGCCTCTCTGAACCATCAAGGGATTTATGTGACAGTACCGCTCCAACGCCGTAGGGAGACGCATCACACGCCAATCTTATCGGTAGTGATGGGTTGTAGTGAGCCAATACTTCTCTAGAAGTGATCAGGCCTTTACACTTCTGAAAGGCCCGCTTACATTCATCGCTCCATTTCCATGCTACTCCAGTTTGTAGCAGGGTGTTCAGTGGGTGCAGAATTGTGGACAAATTCGGCAAAAACTTATGGTAGTAATTCACCAATCTGAGGAATGACCTCAGTTGCGACACATTTTCAGACGCTGGAGCCTTAACTACCACTTCAATTTTGTCAGGGGACTTATGTAACCCCTCTTCATCAATCACGTGGCCACAATACGATATTTGTTTCTTAAAAAACTCGCACTTGAGGCGATTGGCTCGTAGCCCATGTTCTCTTAGTCTAGTGAGCACCTGCTCTAGGTTGGCAAGGTGTTCACTGTCATTTTCACCTGTCACTAGTGTTGGATCCGTGGTTCAATGGATAAATAATCACACGGATGCTGTACATTAACAAATAACAGGTCTTTACTGGAGGAGGGTAATCTCTAGACTGGGGGTAGAGAGGCATGCGCAAAGCTTATATACCGGTGTGGTCACTGCTGGCACAACAGTATACAGGAGCTGTAAAAGTAGTTCTGACATAAAGGCACATACACTACAATTCCTCCCCTTTTAGATTAATACCCCCTAATGTTCAAACAACAATTAACATTTTTACATGTACATTAAATAACAAAAGTCCATTTATAGATTCAGTCTTTGGGGCGGCTTCCTGACCCTTTCGGGATAGCGCCTTTCCAGAGGTTCTTGTTCTTGGTGCAGAGGCGATTCTGACCCCTTTTCATCGGATAGTTCATCGGGTTCCACTGCTACTGGGTCTGAAGTAGATGCTACCGGTATGTCGGGTTCATCCCCAGGTACTCGAGACATGGGGTTGACGCGTTCCTGTGATGCTAAGATCTGATCGACGTGGCGTCTCACAATGTTCTCCCCGACATCCACTGTGTACATGAATGGCCCCTGCCTTGTACATATCGTTCCGGGTTGCCACTTCTCTGTTCGATAGTCATGGGTCAAGACTGGTTGCCCTACATTGAAGCTCCTTGTCGGCTTCTCATTGATGTGCTGGAATTGTTTGTCCTCAACATTTCTTCGCACATTTGGTCTGAGCAAGTCCAGACGAGATCTCAACCTTCGGTTAAAGAACATCATGGCTGGGGTCTGATTGGAAACTGCATGTGTCGCGTTTCAGTAGGCTAATAAGAAATTGTCCATCTTATGCTGTAGTGGAATTTCATCGTCGCCCATGGCCTTTATCGCCTTCTTAAAGGTTTGTACGAACCTCTCAGCCAATCCATTTGTGGCTGGATGATACGGAGCGGATGTGTAATGCCTTACCCCATTCCTTTTCATGAATTTTTGGAACTCGTCGGACACAAACTGTGGTCCATTATCAGAGCAAATCTGCTCTGGCAACCCGTTTCTGGCAAATATGGTCCGTAGGACTGCAATCGTTTTCTCTGTAGTGGTTGAAGACATTTTTATCACCTCAGGCCACTTTGAATGAGCATCCACTGCTATTAAGAACATTGAGTCCATGAATGGACCAGCAAAATCAATATGCACCCGTTGCCATGGAGAGGAGGGCCACTCCCATGGGTGTAGAGGGGCATGTGGTGGTGCATTTTGGACCTTCTGGCATCCTAAGCAGCTCTTAGTTAGGTCTTCGATTTGTTGATCGATTCCCGGCCATCACACATAAGCCCTAGCAAGGCTTTTCATTTTCACTCCCCCCAGATGACCTTCATGTAGCTCATTTAGTACTCTCTCCCTTAACTTGGGTGGAATCACCACTCTGGATCCACACATCACTGTCCCCTGGCATACTGACAGCTGTTCTCTTCTGGATGAGAATGTTGGCAACAGTGAGTCGCCATGTGTTGGCCATCCCCTCACCGTCAATTCATATACCCGTGACAGCGTCGGATCATTGCAGGTTTCCTTCTCTATATCCGCGTTTGTTACTGGCAATCGTTCAATTATCGATGAATAAAATATCTCGATAGGGTCCACTGCTGGTGCTTCCTCCACAGTAGGCAGTGGCAGGCGCGATAGCCCATCAGCGTTCCCATGCTGCTTCGTGCCTTTATATACTATTTCATATTGATTCGCCCCTAGAAACAGGGACCATCTTTGTAACCGCTGTGCAGTCATTACTGGCACGCCCTTCTTAGGATTAAAGATGGAGACAAGTGGTTGGTGGTCAGTCAGCAAGGTGAACTTCTGCCCACGCAGATAGCGGTTGAATTTTTTTACTCCCCATACTAGGCTGAGGGCCTCCCTGTCAATCTGGGTGTAGTTGCGCTCAGCTGAGGTTAGTGACCGAGACGCAAAGGCTACTGGCCTCTCCAACCCATCTGGTAATTTGTGCGACAGCACCGCTCCAATACCGTAGGGTGATGCATCACATGCCAAAATAATTGGTAGTGCTGGGTTGAAATGGGCCAACACCACTTTTGATGTGATCAATTCTTTACACTTCTGGAAAGCTCGTCTACATTCGTCATCCCACTTCCATGGTACCCCTGTTTGTAGTAGGGTGTTCAGCGGGTGTAATACCGTAGTCAAATTTGGTAAGAACTTGTGGTAATAGTTTACCAGCCCGAGGAACGACCTCAGTTGTGACACATTTTCCGGTGCTGGAGCCTTGACTACTGCCTCAATCTTGTCAGGGGACTTATGTAACCCCTCTTCATCGATGACATGGCCACAATACGAGATCTGTTTCTGGAAAAACTCGCACTTGTGGCGATTAGCTCGTAGCCCATACTCCTTTAATCTGGTGAGCACCTTCTCCAAGTTGGCGAGGTGATCACCGTCATTTTCGCCCATGACCAAGATGTCGTCAAAACAACACTGGGTCCCTGGAATCCCTTGCAGGACCTGATCCATCGCCCTTTGCCAGATAGCTGGAGCCGAGGCTACTCCAAACACCAGCCGATTGTATTGATAGAGACCTTTATGAGTGTTGATCGTAAGGTAATGTTTCGAAGCTTCTTCTACCTCCATTTGCAAGTATGCCTGGACTAGATCAATTTTGGTGAAGCATTTACCTCCAGATAGCGAGGCGAAAATATCCTCAATTCGTGGAAGCGGATATTGCACCGTGTGAAGGACTGGGTTCACTGTCACATTAAAATCCCCACAGATGCGGACCTTCTTTGGTTCCCCAGGCGTATTACTCAACGACCTCTTCATTACAGGAACGATGGGTGTAGCCCAATCGTTCCAGTCCACTTTGGACAGTACTCCTGAACGTTCCAACCCTTCCAGCTCTGCTTCAACAGCTGGTCTGATCGCATAAGGCACTGGTCTGGCCTTCAGAAACTTTGGGCTTGCATTATCCTCTATTTTAATTGTTGCTGTTATTCCTTTTAGTGTTCCTAGTCCCTCCTGGAGCACTTATTTTGCGTCAGTTAGCATTTTTGACAGTCGTCCAGGTGTGACGTCATCATCCTTTTTAGCCTCAACCTTCAGTGCCTGTATGGAATGCCAATCTAATTGTATCTTCCGGATCCATTCACGTCCTAGCAGCGGTGGTCCTCCATTTGGCAATACATATATATCCATTTTAGGTATTTCCTGGCCTTTATATGTCACTTTCACCCTTATTTTTCCTTTGGGGTAGACTTTTTGCCCCGTATACGTCTTCAAGACAATCTCTGTAGCTTTCAAGGGTATGTGTGAAAATAGCCGCTTGTAGTCTCTTTGATTTATGGCTGTTAGAGCTGACCCTGTGTCCAATTCCATTTCCACTTGGACTCCGTCTATCTTGAGTGTAACCCAGATAGTCTGGTGATCCTCCATTTCGGTTACATTATGTAGTTTCAGACAACCCAGCTCCTTGCTTCCGGAGTCTGTGTCACTTTTCTGTACGTCTGAACCACTGTCCATCACCTGGTGTACCTTTTTGTACTTCTCCTGTGGAGATTTCTTACTGTTGGTTTTCTTCCCAGACCTGCAGACTCTTGCTATGTGTCCTGCTTTCCCACACTGTCTGCACACTTGGTCCTTGAACCAACAATCTTTCTGGTCATGTGTTGTTCTGCCACAGCAATAGCACTTCCCTGTTCCATAGGACATTTCATTGGTGCCATATTCTTGCGGTCTCCGTTGTATCTCTGCAGCGCCCCTTGCGGCTGCTTCGTGTGATACTGCCATACTGAAAGCTTTGTCCAGCGTAAGGTCCTTTTCAGATAGAAGCCGTTTCTGGGTTCCTTCCATTTGTAGCCCACACACAAACTTGTCCCTTAACGTGTCTGCTAGTCCCGCTCCAAACTGGCATTGTTTCGATAGCTTGCACAGTTCCATTAGGTACTCAGCATTGCTTTCGTCTTTGTGTTGGTTCCTTTTATGGAACTTAAATCGTTCTGCTATCAGCAGCGGTGTGGGGTTAAAGTGGTCCTGTAGGATTTCTACTATGCTTTCAAAATTCTTGTTTACCGGCTTCTCTGGGGTTATTAGATTTCGCAGTAACCCATAAGTTTTTGCACCCATGGAATTTAACAGAACCAGTGCTTTATTAGCATCTGGCACTTCATTCGCCCTGCAGTACACCTCAATACGTTCCACTTATGTCGCCCAATCTTCGACTTCATTGTCGAACGTAGAGATACTGCCACTCTTCGGCATCCTTGGGTGTGCGTTAACTATCACCAATGGCGCCTCCCACGCTTCCCCTTCTTCTCCGCTGGCACAAAATGGTGTCTCCCGCGCTTTCCTTCCTTCCCGCGCTCGCCCTTCTTCTCCGCTGCGGCTTCTCAAAATGGCGTCTACTGTGCTCTTTTTTCTTTTCCGCGGCTCAATGGCATCTCCCGTGCTCTCCCTGCTTCTCCGCGGCTCAATGGCGTCTCCCGTGCTCTCCCTGCTTCCCCGCGGCTCAATGGCACCTCCCGCGCTCTTCCTTCTTGTCCGTGGCTCAATGGCATCTCCCCTTTCTTCGCCCCGCGGACCCTGTTCAGCCCGTGATCCCTGGCTGTGCTCTGCGCGTTCTTCTTTGGATATTTTTCGACGCCGCTCAGTCTAGAACCCGGCTGTTTCTTACCCTCTCTCTCCGGTTTGTTTTATTTTTCTCGACGCCGCTCGGTGTTCAACCCCCGGCTGCGCCCTGCACTCTTCACCCTCTGTCTTACCCCGTCGACGCTGCTCGGCTCTCTCTCTGCCGTCGGTCGGCTCCAGCCACCGCTGCTCGGGAAGGGTCTGCGCTGGTCCTGTCGTCGGTCTCTTACTGCTCGTTGTGGCTGGGGAACCAAGCCTGGCTCTCCACAGCCTCCCCTGCGAAGTTGGATCTCTGCCTGACTGCTGGGCAGTTGCTCGTGGTCGACGCCCGTGTTCCTGGCCTCGACTATTTTTTTTTTTCATTCTTTTATGTTGCAGGTAGATTCGAATCGACACTTGTTGCCACTGTTGGATCCGTGGTTCAATGGATAAATAATCACATGGATGCTGTACATTAACAAATAACAGGTCTTTACTGGAGGAGGGTAATCTCTAGACTGGGGGTACAGAGGCATGCGCAAAGCTTATATACCGGTGTGGTCACTGCCGGTACTACAGTATACAGGAGCTGTAAAAGTAGTTCTGGCTTAAAGGCACATACACTACAACTAGGATGTCGTCCAAGTAACACTGAGTCCCCGGAATCCCTTGCAGGACTTGTTCCATCGCTCTTTGCCATATAGCTGGAGCTGATGCAACTCCGAATACCAGTCGATTATACTGGTAAAGACCTTTGTGAGTGTTTATCATGAGATATTTCCTAGAGGATTCTTCAACCTCCATCTGCAAATATGCTTGCGCTAGGTCAATTTTTGTAAAACGTTTCCCTCCAGATAGTGAGGCGAAAATATCTTCTATCCTCGGAAGAGGATACTGTACTGTGTGATGGACTGGGTTCACAGTCACCTTGAAGTCCCCACAGATGCGAACCTTCCTTGGCTCCTCAGACGTATTGTTCAACGTTTTCTTCATGACAGGAACGATGGGTGTCGCCCACTCGCTCCAGTCTACCTTAAACATAGAAACATGGAAGATAGGAGCAGGCCATTCGGCCCATCGAGCCTGCTCCGCCATTCAACGAGATCATGGCTGATCATCCAAACCCTAGCACCCGGTCCCTACACCGACAGCCATCCCACCCAAGCCCTATCCCCGTAACCCCGTAACCCCACGTATTTAATCCCCCCTAACACTAAGGACCAATTTTTATCATGGCCAATCAACCTAACCCACACATCTTTGGACTGTGGGAGGAAACCGGAGCACCCGGAGGAAACCCACGCAAACACGGGGAGAATGTGCAAACTCCACACAGACAGTCACCCGAGGCCGGATTTGAACCCAGGTCCCTGGCACTGTGAGGCAACAGTGCTAACCACTATGCCACCGTGCTGCCTGCATTCTCCAGATTCTCCAGCTCTGCCTCGATAGCTGGGCAAATTGCATACGGTACTGGTCTTGCTTTGAAAAACTTGGGAATTGCATTCTCTTCTATTTTTATCGAGGCGGTTACGCCTTTAAGAGTTCCCAGTTCTTGTTGAAATACCTCTTTAGCGTTAGCCAAGATTTTTGACAATCGTCCAGGTGTGACGTCATCATCCTTTTTACCAGCCACCATCAGTGCCTGAATGGAGTGCCAGTCTAAACTTATCTTTCTGATCCATTCATGTCCCAATAACGGTGGTCCACCATCTTGCAGTATGTACAGATACAATTTCTGTATTTCCTTGCCATTGTATTCGACAGGCACCCTTATTTTCCCTCTGGGGTATACTTTCTGCCCCGTATATGTCTTCAAGACAATGGATGTGTCTTTCAAGTGTATGTGTGAGAATAGCCGCTTGTAGTCTCGTCGATTCATGATGGTCAGGGCTGATCCTGTATCCAATTCCATTTTGACTTGGGACCCTGCTATCGTGAAGGTGACCCAAATGGTTCAGTGATCCTCTTTTGTGATTACGTTGTGTAGTTTGAGACAGCTTAGTCTCTTGTTCCCGGATTCACTATCGCTCTTCTGGTCTTCGGAACAACTGTCTGTCATCTTTTGTACTTTCCTGTACTTTTCCTTAGTAGTCTTTTTGTTGTCGTTAGTCTTCTTCCCGGACCTGCAAACTCGTGCAATGTGTCCCATCTTTCCGCATTGCCTGCATGTTTTGTCCTTGGGCCAGCAGTCCTTCTGGTCATGGGTTGTTCTGCCGCAGCGATAACATTTTTCAAATCCCCGTGTCATTTCATGGGTGCCGTATTCCTGTGGCTTTTGCTGTATTTCCGCAGCTCCGCTTGCTGCTGCTTCATACGATACTGCCACACTGAAAGCCTTATCTAGCGTCAGCTCTTTCTCTGAGAGTAACCTCTTCTGGGTTCCTTCACTCAGGAGTCCACAGACAAATTTGTCCCGTAGGGTATCTGCCAGTCCTGCTCCGAACTGGCAGTGCTTTGATAGCTTGCCTAGTTCCGTAAGGTAATCAGCATTGCTCTCATCTTTATGCTGATTTCTCTTGTGGAATTTAAATCTTTCAGCTATCAGCAGCGGTGTAGGATTTAGGTGTTCCTGTAGGATATCAACAATTTCGTTAAAACTCTTTGCCATCGGTTTGACTGGAGTGATCAGGTTCCGCAATAGGCCGTACGTTCTTGCGCCCATTAAGTTTAGTAGTACCGATCCCTTTTTCTCATCGGCTACTTCATTTGCCTTGCAATATACTTCGACTCTTTCCACATACGTGGTCCAGGCTTCTGTTGCATTATCGAAGGCAGTGATATTGCCAGTCTTCGGCATCTTGGAGATCTAAGATGGCGCCTCCTGTGCTTTGCCTTCTTCCCCGATTGAACAAAATGGCGCCTCCCGCGCTTTGCCTTCTTCCCCGCTGGATTAAGATGGCGCCTCCCGCGCTTTCTGTCTTTTCCGCTGCTGCTAGCGCTGTTGCTGCTGTTTTTATGCCTTGATGGCGACGCCCTATGGTCTTCGCGCACTTCCCCCCCCGCGCTGCTGCCAACGCCGCTCTCTGCAGTCCCCGTGGCAAACTGCAGCTCCTCGCAGCTTTCTGCGCTTCTAATTTCTTTTATTTTAATTACTGTTCCCGTCGTCAGAGCAGACCCTATGGGACACTTTCCTCCCTCTTCTCGGGTCTGTAAGCTGCCCGGCTTCGTAGCACCGGCCGCACCCTGTGTGCTCCACCCTCTCTCTCTCTCTCCTCTTCCCGACAACGCTGCTCGGCCCTGTTGAAAAGCCACCTGATCGAGCTCTAGCCCGCCGCAGCCCAGGAAGGATCAGTGTACTACCTGCCACCAGCCCGATTAGCTGGAACACCATAGACTGGATAACCAAGCCCAGCTCTCGACAGCCTCTCCTGCAAATCTTCGAATTCGATGAATCAGAGGGCGGTTGCCCACGGTCGACGCCCGTTTCTTCTGTTTGTTTTTTTTTTCTTTTTGGATTTCTTCCTTCTGGCCTCGACCTCTAACAACTTCGCTTCAGGGATGGATCCCCGTGAGGTGGTGCAGAACTGTAGGTAAGTTCGGATCTGTTCGTCGCCAGTGTAACGTCCGTGTGTAATTGAGACACGGACTGCAGAAGTTGGTTATAACAGGTGTTTACTGAATGGAGACAAAACTGGAACTACTATACAAAGTTACTTCACAGGCTTATATACCGGGGTGGTCACTACTGGTACTGCAGTATACAGGGGCTGCAGAATATAGTTCCTTCTTCAAAGTACATACACTACAAACACGGGATCCTCGTGGATCTTAGAAATCACTGTCTCTGGGGAGCGAGTACGGGTAAGAAAGGCGAGGTAGTCATCATGCTAGGGAAGGAAGGGAAAGGGACCCTATGTACCGTGAAGCCAAAAGAGGGCTACGAGCTCGAGCTCATGGTCGCCAGCGTCCCACAAGATCTGCAGGCATTCGTGTCAGATCACCTGACTACGTTTGCCACTCACAAACACGATTGCAGGAGGGTCACCGGGTTTGAGGTCAGAGTAGACGGGGACCCCATGGCCCGACCCCAAAAACAGTGCAACTTCCCCAGGGCAGTGGAGCCCGACATGGAGATAGCAATGTCTTCACTGGTGCAGCAGGGTGTGTTGAGGCCGATAGCCACCCACGTAAACTCTCCTTTGTGGCCGGTGAAGAAGCCGGACAATTCCTGGAGAGCCACGGTGGACTACAGAGTCCTCAATAGTAACATCCCAGCCTGCGCGTCGACGGTAGCAGCAGTTGCCGACCTGATGGGGAGTATTCCAGCATCCGCGACCATGTTCACGGTGCTAGATATTTCCAATGGGTTTTGGTCCATCCCTTTAAGGAGGGAGGATCATTACAAGTTTGCCTTTACTTTTAAAGGGCAACAGTACACCTGGAACTGCTTGCCACAGGGTTTCCATAACAGCCCCAGCATTTTCCATCAATGTATGGCAGGGAGCTTAAAAGAGTACAGCCAGCCCAATCAGCTAGTGCAGTATGTGGACGACCTGCTCCTGTTCACAGATTCCAGAGAGGAGCATGGCACACTATTGGCCGAGCTATTGGAGCTGTTAGGCAGAAAGGGTTTCAAGGTAAACCCAAAGATGGCACGGATCAGCCAGCAGGAAGTAAAATTCTTGGGTCTGACCATCCGCGCTGGAGAGAGAGCCATAGACAAGGCTAGACGGGAATCGGCACCACCGTAGCCCAGAAGTGGGAAGTAGGAGACAAGGTCATGGTAGGAAACTCTGCCCGAGTGGGGAGTTTAGAACCACTGTACATGGGGCCCTACAATATTGTAGATAAAGCCAGCCCCATGGTATACGCAGTGAAGTTGCCCTGGCGCACTAAATGGTTTCACGTAAACCAGTGCAAACTATTTAAGCCGGGTGCAAAAGAGCCAGCAACCGAGGCCAGGTCTGAGGGTAAAAATCCTCAGCCTGAGGCGTGCAAAAAGTCACAGACCACACAGGCTGGCGCCGCAGCCTGCTTGAGGGGAGGAGCTATCCCGCTTACCTGGGAGGTTTCCCCATTGGCCTGGAACTCGGACGGGGAAGAGGCCGAAGACCAAGGCCCTCCCCTTGACCCGAGCACAGTTAGGGGGGAGCCCAAACAGCTAGGCCCCGCCCCTGACACGATTCTGGAGGAGGTGGAGTCGGAGGACGGAGGTCCCACCCTCGCTTAGGGGAGGTAGAACTTGGGGGCGGAGATTCTCCACCTGTAGGGACAGGTAGGGAGGAGTCGTCTGCCACAGACACAAATCTCAAAGGGGTGGAGTCTGAGGGAAGGGAGCCGAAGCCGACAGTCATGGAGAAGCCACGGGCTGTGAGGGCTAAAGTGAGGGCTAAAGTCCCAACCAAAGGTCCACTCGCAAAGGGAGCCTCGCCCGAAGTATCCCATCGCAGGTCATCTCGGACGCCTCAGCCAATAAAGCTCTGGCCCGATTCCCCCTACTTCAGCAGACACCGACTTGGGAAATCCCTAGAAAGACGCAGTCCCTAAATGGCAGCAAAAGGCTGCAGGGGACTCAAGCTACATGTTAGTGCGGCCCCGCCACAGGGAGCGGTGAGCTGCAGTCCGAACAGGGATTAGGCAGGCTGCCCGGGGACGGGCAGTGCTGTACATAAGTTTAGTTAAGTCTAAGTTTGGTTAAGTATAAGGTGTGTAAATTTTATGGTGATGGGTATTATAAGAAATAGTTTTGGAATCTGCCCAGCATGTGTGTTTGTTTTGGATCGAGGTCGAAAGACCCGATCCTGCCTTCACCTAGGCCAGAATCTCTCGGGAGCCTGGCTGTATCGTTTAATCTGTTGCAGGAACCAAAGGTACCATGGAGAGGATTCTCATCGTGTTCGCGGTGATCGGGTGTAGCCTATTGGGGCTACACCAAGGACTCCATCGTGCATGGATGCTCCGGGGACACAGCCCCCATCGTGACTGATGGGACAGGTGAACGGGATGTTGAGGAAACTGCCACCTACTTCCACGAAGGGAGGTGGCCAGGATGGCTGGGGTCGAACTCTACGGAATACTCCAGCCAGTCCGGGTTTGCATACGGAGAGACTTCTCTAATGTGTCCCAGGGTGAGGATCATTGCGCCCAGAGTCAGCGTAACCGTCGGGAGGAAGATTTGTTTAGTATACAACGGACATGTTCCTTTGGACAGATGGTGGTGGCTTCGGAAGCTGAGTAAGACCATGAAAAACTCCACGGTCGAGTGGGAGCGACTGGGTAACAATACCCATCGGACTATTATGGGGACTCATGGGGGATTGAGTGTCTGTTGGGACAAATGGTGGGAACCAGATGAGGGGATTTACATCTGCATGTGGGGTTCAGAATGCGTCTGCCCCACAGGCGTCTCCATCTTTTTCCAGAGACACTGGCAGGATGCTGGGAAAGGGATGAGGTGGGATGTCAGCACGCGGCCGTGTGGAGTCCCATACTCTCCGATCCCGGTGAATGCCACTGAGCTCATCACCCGCCCCCGCAAGCCCCTGCCCACGATTCCGGTAGCCAAAGCCCGCAAGGAAGGGTGCCCTGCCACTACCAAGGGACCCGGGAACGGACTGGTATTGGTACCCACAAGTCAGGTGCTGTACCAAGGGGTGCACTACGCGGTAGCCTCGGTGATTTTAAACCTCACCGAGGTGCGATTGCCAGAGTGGTGCCCCAAGGAAACGGAGCAATTGTATCAGGTCCTGTTAACAAGTATGTTCAGACAATTTTATGAGTTCGACTTTGCCGATATCGAAAGAGCCGGATTGTACACCACACCACATGAGGTCTTGGACAGGGTAGGGAGACAAAGAATGGGTACAGTCAATGATATTTTTACTGCCTTTAACACAGGGACTTCCGTCATCAACACTCTGGATGACGTGGAGCTGCAGACCCAGATCAATGGTTTAAAAGCGCGGTTAAGAAAGATACTGACGGACGAGAATAAGGTAGTGGGTTCTGAGTTACATGAGGACCAGGCCATGACACTACACTTAAAAGAAATCATAGCTGAGCTGGAGAAACACGCTAAAATGGTAAATGCTCTCATCAGAGAGGATCGGAATGCGTCAGATCAGGCTGCGCAGAACGAGGCGTGCGTGCTGTACGGGGCGTGGTAACTGGGCGAGGGCCGCAGTAATCTGGAGGATTTAAAACAAGGTTTGGTCCCCTCCTGGATCAGCAATAAGCACTTCGCAGCCCTCCACCCTTTTGAGAACGCATTAAGTCCGTGCCAGCTCAGACTAGCTTCAGAGGCCTACCCAGTCCCAGTGGACTGTGGGCAGTCTAATCACACCATTATGGGTATAGTGGTAAGAATGCCGGTTATGGGAAAGACAGCTAAACCCGCCCCGGTATACAGGGTGGAGAACATTGGAGTCATTCAAGGGGGTGCACACATTCACTACACAGCGGTCCCACCTTACATCATTCGATGGGAGCATGCAATGACGGGTACTGACCTCTTGGGGTGCCGGAGCCGGGGAGCACACATCATCCTGTGTCCCCAGCACTTGAATGCCTATTCGAAACCACAGTGCGGGTTCAGAACTGCTGGCACGAAGCCTATAAATTGCACCATGGAGGCAATGGCACAAAGCCATGTGCCCCCGCAGGTGGCATATATAGGAGGTGGGACATACTGTGTCACCACTGCAGCGCCCCACTACCAACATGGACAGCACGGCTGGTTTCCGGTCAGTGACAGCAGTTTCTGCTTCAAACCCAAGGCAGGATTTCAAGTGGCCCAAGAGCGAATTGTCCCTATTCCTGAACCTTCCACTGTTCACCTCACTGTCAAGGAAAATTTCACTAATCTGCAACGATTCGTTGTGTATTTTGGCTACCTCATTCCCCCTCTCCCTGAACACCTCACCAAGATACTAAAAGCCGTTGCCGTTTCACAGAAACATTTTTACACGCTGGAGCAGAAGACATTAGAAATAGGGGCAGACATATTAGATATAGTGACCCCACAGTGGTGGGACCTGTTCACTAATATAGAAGTCCCTTCATGGATTAGGATAGCCTCCCACATCCTCGTAGTATGTCAGATTGTTATTGTGATTTATTTACTCTTTGTACATTGTAAGAGGGACAAACGTTTCCAGAAGTATGAGAACAGAGGAGAATGGAGGGAGCATTATGTGCGGGTAGACGAGGAGACACCCATTTAAATTTTGCTGCTATGAGTTAGAGTTTCCCTCCCTCCTCTATTATTGATAGTATTCATGTGTGATTTTGTGTGTACTTTCTTTCTTTATTATTTTTATTGAAGTTTATTATGTGTGTTGTTATTAATAAAAGATAATATGTTTGGACCAGGTGGTGTAGGGGTATTAGGCCCCCCTCCATGCCTGGAAATATGTGTGTCAGATTTTAACTCCAATGTATTGCCATCTATAGATGTTTAATGTACACTGTGGGTTTTCTGAAATAGGAAATGCATGTGTCGTGGGGTCATAGATAGGTAAATACAGGGGATGGTTTGATTATGGAGACTCAGAAAATTTTGCTCACCCAGAATTATGATACTACAAGCAAGTTATAGTATCATCAGGGGGGACTGTAGGATTTGCAAAATTGAAAATTGTCCTATAAGGGTCTATTGGCAGAAAAGGCCTTAATTTTAAAGACTGTTTTAAAAGAAGCCCAGGAAAAGGGGCACAAAAAATGGCCACCAGACCCCATGACCAGCTTTTTGGAACATTTTAACATGGTTCCTGCAGTCCGCAGACAGCTTTTGTGGATTCAGCCCACAGTAAGTTCTGGAATGCAATTCTGGAGAATGCGAAACCAGACAGAACCCCATACATATGGATTGGATGCAGATCCAAACAGATCGGCCTGTAGATAAAGGCCATCAAAATGTTTACCCAGACAAAGGGAAACAGCTTCAAATTCATAGGGAGACATCAAGACCCATTAAAGACAATACAAGGTCATTCCAGGCCAGAGATGGCAGTTACTGGCCATCCCGAAAGTACTTTAAACACAATGACTACCCCTCTGTGCTACAAGCCCGCCAATATTTAAACAAAGACTAACCTTGATGTGGCGGGAGATAAGGGCCTCGATGAGAAGTATAATTGGAGACTTGGGGTAGCTATCAGGGTTTGAGAAGTTCGAGTTCAGAGAATCGGAAGACGATCGAGTTGGGGTTCGAGTCAAGACGATTGAGTTGAGGATCGGGATCGAGGATCGAGGATCAAGGTTTGAGTTCGGAGAAAAGTTCGAGAGAGAGAGAGGATCGAGAGGGAAGATCGAATCAGCGCCCAGACCCGGGGTAGCTATCGGGAGATCATCGACAAACCCTGGGCCATTTGACGAGACGAAAAGACGGCGACCCTCCAAGAAGAAACCTATATGAAAATGGTCAAACAGTTGGTCTCTCTTCACGCCGACGTCCAGGCCTGCTAACATCCAGCCTGTCCGAGTCCATTACCTCGAGGGAGGAAAGAGTGTGTCGCAGCCCGCTGCGTTCCGCTGACCACGTGGAGACAGGACACCTGAGAGGACCAAAACGCAGACTTCAAAACCTCTGTTTTCTAACTGGGACTGATGAGCATGTTTCTGGCCCCTCATAATCTAATCTAGCTAGGTTTAGGGGGTGGGCATTTTTGGGGATAATTAACAATGAGTTGTTGTCCCTTAATGTTCCGTGTGTTTCCCTATTTCATGATGAACCTTGTAAAGTATAATATGCCTGTGGATATATTGGTTAGTACTGTATTATGATTTGTTTTTTCCCTCCCATGTACCTTATTTTGGTTTACATTCAATTTTTCTTTATGCAATAAAATTTCACTTCGTTTCATTAAACTTGGTCTACAGAGTATTCTCTGCATTGTAGTTCCTGCCTCAATGTCCAGTGTACAGAACCTAAGGGGTGAGTGGGTCGAACCACTTGGTAAATTACTGTGCAAAAGAGAGAGGTCTCACTAGAGAGAGAGACCTAGCAAGAAAAAACCCTTACAAGGCAGCGTTGGTGGTAGCTCTCCAGTGCTTTGAGGTGCCTGCTGTACATGGTCCATGTCTTTGAGGCATACAGCAGGGCAGGTATCACTGCTGCCCTGTAGACCATGAGCTTAGTGCCGGGTTTGAGGACCTGGTCTTCAAACACTCTCTTCCTCAGGTGACCGAATGCTGCACTGGCACACTGAAGGCGGTATTGGACTTCGTCGTCGACATCTGCCCTTGTTGACAGTAGGCTCCCGAGGTATGGAAAGTGGTCCACGTTGTCCAAGGCCTTGTCGTGGATTTTGATAATCGGGGGGCAGTACTGTGTGGCGGGGGCAGGTTGGTAGAGGACCTTTGTCTTACGGATGTTTAGTGTAAGGCCCATGCTCTCGTATGCTTCAGTGAAGGTGTTTACGATGGTTTGGAGTTCGACCTCCGAGTGAGCGCAGACGCAAGTATCGTCGGCATACTGTAATTCGATGACAGAGGATGGGACGACCTTGGATCTGGACTGGAGGCGACGGAGGTTGACCAGTTTCCCGTTTGTTCTGTAAATTAGCTCCACTCCAGTGGAGAGCTTACTGAGGGTGAGATGGAGCATTGCAGCAAGGAAGATTGAGAAGAGCGTTGGTGCGATGACACAGCCTTGCTTGACCCCGGTTTGTACGTGAATTGGGTCTGTGGTGGAACCGTTGGTCAGGATCACGGCTTGCATGTTGTCGTGAAGCAGTCGGAGGATAGTGACAAACTTTTGAGGGCAGCCGAATTTGAGGAGGACACTCGATGAGCAACATAATTGTCTACTGTCAACTGGGCAGATGCCTGAGTGCAAGTACGAGCTTTGGGTGGGATTCAAGTCAGTACAACGCATAGCTCTGAGTTGCTGAACTCTTATCTACCTGTAATAACAACAGAAAATGCTGGAAGCACTCAGCAGGCCAGGCAGCATCCGTGGAGAGAGAAACAGAGTAACATTTCAGGTCTGTGACCCTTCACCAGAACTGGAAAAGGCTAGAGATGTAACAGGTTTTAAGCAGGTGCAGAGGCAGGGAAAGGGGGAGGGGAGGGGTGGAAGAAACTGAAGGAACAGTCTGTGCTAGGGAAGGAGGCAGGAGAGATTAATTGTTGCTAATGGGGATGGCAGAATCATCAACAGCTGCCTGAAAATTGGGGGCAGGGGTTATAGTCTGAAATTGTTGAAATCAATGTTGAGTCCAGAAGGCTGTAAAGGGCCTAATCGAAAGATGAGGTGCTACCTGTTCCTTTTTCCTCACTCTGTTTCAGAAGTCCTTTCTCTCCGGCTCACTACACATAGCAAATGCAACTCATTTCACGCCAGCAACTTATATGGCCTGCTGTGGACAGTGATTAAGGCCAATTATTTGTCAGAGGAAATTTTGCCAAAAATTAGTGGGCTGTGGTGGCTTCAGCGTGAAGTTTCTAAGACTGGTGTGCTAATTATTTATTGGCAGGCTGACAGCCCACTTCCATTGTCTTGCAGGCAAATGTGCAGAATGATGCCGGCAACTTGTATGGTTCGCAGCAATGTGCTTTAGATTGATTTTAATGATTTGAATATCCTTTACTCCTGGGATTTCCACCTGCAAATGCACATTCTCCTATTCCACAACCCTCTTAATATTACCTGATTGTCAAGCTCTTGCCCCCCCCCACTTCTAATTGGTTTGGAGTTGATCAGTATATATAGGGACATGTGTCATCCCAGGTTAAAAAAAAATAAAAATTTTATATCGCACCTTTCATGACCACTGGACTTCCCAAAATGCTTTACAGCCAATGAAGTGAAGTGTAGGGCTGAATTTTGCCGGTGATAAGAGGGCGGGTTCAGAGGCGGGTCCGCTGTCAAAATAGAAAAGATTGACAGCGGTTAGGGAACCCGCTGTCAACCTGCCTCAATGCAAGTCTCCCAGGTGTCGGGTCTGTCGGCGTTGAGCAGACCCGACACCAAGCCACAGGGGAGACAATTGACATCAGTAAATGGATTGTTAACATCCAATTAAGTGTTATTTTATGCCTACGTTTCAATTTTACGTGCTCCCCCACGGGTTACCCATTGCTCGGGGAACAAGTCAGCTCAGCATGTTGTGAATGGATTCAACATTGAATTATCTCATGACCTGACAGCTGCCAAAGTTGTATAAAAGATCCCATGTTACAGCTGTTCACTTTCAAAGCTCAAAAACTGTTGGTTACTGCATTTGGAAGACATCATGGGGGCTAAATTCGGTTAATTTGTGCCTCCTGAGGGCACTAAATGGGTGCAAATCAACTAGCGCCTGGGTGCGGCGCCACCAACGCCTCCCGCAAAATTCAGCGGGAGGTTAGCGCCGCCAGCGATGACGTCATAGCCATGCGCAGCGCCCCGACTGTAAAATTGGGTGGCACCCCCCAACTTACCGCCAGACGCTATGTCTGTTGGGGTCAGGGGGGCCTACCTGCGGCTGGGGCGGCGCTAATTAAAGGGGAGGTGGCAGGTGGCCATTTTTGTTGCTGGCCGCCTGCCAGCACCTGCCCCCTCTGCTGTCCCTGGCCCCCGTGAAGCCCCCCCTCTTGAGTGCCGACTGCTCTCTGTGAGCCTAGCACTCCCGATCCCTGGTGGCCCAGCTGGGCGCCGGGATGCACTGCGCCAGGCCCCTCCCTTTTAATAAGGGGAGGAATGCCTGGCCGCGATATTGGCTCACAGTGCCCCAAGAGGGACATGGGGTGCTTCCAGTAGCGCCCTTCCTCCCTCTCGGGGTGCTACCTGGGACAATTGGTCGCGGGGGCGCTAACTTTTTTGAGGCGCTAAAATTGGCGCCCCGGCGAAGGTAGCATGCCAAAGGGGGCTCTACCCAATTTTTACCCCATTGAGCTTTCTGAAGCTTGCAAGTGTTTGGAGCCAACTCTATATCCAGTGCCACCTTATTGGAACTACCTCTCTCACCATTGACAGATCGCTTCTGTCATCTCAACCTCACCTGGCATCTATTCCATCAGCATCGTTGCCCTTGAAAATATCTCACCATGGTCCTCAGAACCCCACCAAGATCAGCCCCAACACCAGCATCACCGGGCACACCAGCAGCAACAACAACAACACCACCCTTCTCCGCAATCATCTGATGCTGCACAGGACACAGGGCATCAGCACCCGACCACATTGTTGCCTGGGACGCCAGGGATGGTCTTAGCATGGCCAGATTTACTTCACTTGATGCTGTACACCCCGGATGCCACATGATGTGCCAGGTTGGCACCACCCCATGCCAACACCATAAAGCATCCCTACAATGTCTAAGCCATTCCTTTCACACTCACCTTCTTCTTCTTCTTCTTAGGCAGTCCCTCGGAACCGAGGATGACTTGCTTCCACATTATAAATGAGTTCGCAAGTGACTGATGAGTCCAATGCGGGTCATACAGTCTCTGTCACAAAAGGGGCAGACGGTGGTAGAAGGGGCGGGTGGGTGGTGTTCTTGGGTTGACATGCGCTCCTTCCGCTGTTTGCGCTTAGCTTCTGCTTGCTCCAGGCGAAGAGACTCGAGGTGTTTGGCGCCTTCCCGGATGCTTCTCCTCCACTTTGTGCGGTCTTGGGCCAGGGATTCCCAGGTGTCAGTGGGGATGTTACACTTTTTCAAGGAGGCTTTGAGGGTGTCCTTGAAGCATTTCCTCTGCCCACCTGGGGCTCTCTTGCCGTGTTGGAGCTCCAAGTAGAGCGCTTGTTTTTGGGAGTCTCATATCGGGTATGTGGACGATTGGTGGTAGAGATCATGGGGCAAGTAGGTGCACTCACCTAGTGAGTTGCTGCAGAGCATCATAGAAATACAGGAACAGGCCATTCAGCCGCTCGAGCCTGCTCTGCCATTCAAATTCGATCATGGCTGATCAGCATCTCGAATCCATTTATCTGTCTTTGAACCATATCCCTTGATACCCTTAGCTAATAACATTCTGCTGCTCTCAGTCTTGAAAATTTCAACTGACCCAGCATCCACTGCCTTTTGGGGGAGGGAATTCCAGATTTGCACTACCCTTTGTGTGAAAATATGCTTCCTGGTTGCACTCTTAACTGGCCTAGCTCTAATTTTAAGATTGGATATGTTGATATGTTCTGGAGTTCCCTGTCAGAGAATAAATAGATTCTCAGTATCTACCCTATCAAATACTTTTATCACTTTAAAATGCCATTTAAAAATGTGTGCTGGAGATAGTACATATTACAGCCACGGCATGCCAGTGGTGGAAGGGGTGAATGTCGAGTCCAATGGTAGACGTGCCGATCAAGCGGACCGCTTTGTCCTGAATGCCGTTGAGGATTTATCCTGAGTGCACAGTAAATTTTCGTTTCTGACATTCAGATCACTAAAATCAATCGAAACTGGAGTGTTGAGATTTGTATAAATTGCTGTCAATATTCTATATATTTGTTTGTGTTTCAGTGCCCATGGACTGCCACACTTCCCAATAGCTAATTAATGCACCAGTTTTAAATATCTTCCCACTGAAGCCATAACCTGCCCCTCATTTTTGGCAGAATTTATCCTTAATCACTGTCCACAGCACGCCGCACAAGTTGATGATGTGCAGTGAGTTACATCTGCTACTTGTAGGGAAAGTGACAAGCTTCTGTTTGACTGAGATGAGTGAGGTCCCTCAGAACTGAAATCACAGGCTAATTACTTGCAAAATGACTGCTTTTCGCACAAATTGGGGAATTACCTGTGGGGATGCAAAATGATCAATTTTCTATTTAAAAGATTGGTGGACTTATTTTACCTTCAGGGGAGCAGAAGATTGAAGGGGAGCTTTAGTAATCTAATTTTGAGTTGCTTTCATAGAACTTCCCTTCAGCTAATTAGATGTGACATCTTAAACTCTAGCAAATCAACAAAAATGATCAAATAGACACAGAGCTTCCTTTGTACTTTGAGAGAGGATCACGCTCCTCTTACTGTTTTTGAAGAGAAAGAAAGAAGGAATGTAATCACTGTTGTTATGCAAAAGAAAGACTTGCATTTATCTTCTTCTTCTTCTTCTTCTTCTTAGGCAGTCCCTCGGAACCGAGGATGACTTGCTTCCACATTAAAAATGAGTTCTCAGGTGACTGATGAGTCCAATGCGGGACCTACAGTCTCTGTCACAGGTGGGGCAGACGGTGGTTGAAGGGGTGGGTGGGTGGGGTGCTTGGGTTGACGTGCGCTCCTTGCGCTGCCTGCGCTTCACTTCCGCTTGCTCCCGGCGAAGAGACTTGAGGTGTTCGGCACCTTCCCGGATGCTTCTCCTCCACTTTGTGCGGTCTTGGGCCAAGGATTCCCAGGTGTCGGTGGGGATGTTACACTTTTTCAAGGAGGCTTTGAGGGTGTCCTTGAAGCATTTCCTCTGCCCACCTGGGGCTCTCTTGCCATGCCGGAGCTCCGAGGTGGGCAGATCTTTTTTTGGGAGTCTCGTATTGGGCATGCGGACAATGTGACCCATCCATCGGAGCTGATCAAGCGTGGTCAAAGCTTCGATGCTGGGGATGTTGGCCTGAGCAAGAACACTGACATTGGTGCGCCTATCCTGCCAATGGATTTGAAGGATCTTGCAGAGGCAGCGTTGGTGGTACCTCTCCAGTGCTTTGAGCTGCCTGCTGTACATGGTCATGTCTCTGAGGCATACAGCAGGGTGGTTATCACTGCTGCTCTGTAGGCCATGAGCTTAGTGCTGGGTTTGAGGTCCTGGTCTTCAAACACTCACTTCCTCAGGCGACCAAAGGCTGCACTGGCACACTGAAGGTGGTGTTGGACTTTGTCGTCGACATCTGCCCTTGTTGACAGTAGGCTCCCGAGGTATGGAAAGTGGCCCACATTGTCCAAGGCCTTGTCGCCTGGATTTTGATAATCGGGGGGCAGTACTGTGTGGCGGGGGCAGATTGGTAGTGGACCTTTGTCTTACGGATGTTTAGTGTAAGGCCCATGCTCTCGTATGTTTCGGTGAAGGTGTCAACGATGGTTTGGAGTTCGACCTCCGAGTGAGCGCAGATGCAAGTGTCGTCTGCATACTGTAATTCGACAACAGAGGATGGGACGACCTTGGATCTGGACTGGAGGCGACGGAGGTTGAACAGTTTTCCGTTTGTTCTGTAAATTAGCTCCACTCCAGTGGGGAGCTTACTGCGGGTGAGATGGAGCATTGCAGCAAGGAAGATCAAGAAGAGCGTTGATGCAATGACACAGCCTTGCTTGACCCCGGTTCATACGTGAATTGGGTCTGTGGTGGAACCGTTGGTCACAATCATGGCTTGCCTGTCATCGTGAAGCAGGCGGAGGATAGTGACAAACATTTGAGGGCAGCCGAATTTGAGGAGGACACTCCATAATCCCTCACGGTTGACAGTGTCGAAGGCCTTTGTGAGATCAAAGAAGGCCATGTACAGCGGTTGGTGCTATTCCCTGCATTTCTCTTGTAATTGACGTGTGGTGAAGGTCATGTCCATTGTGCCCCTTAGTGGGCAGAATCCGCATTGCGACTCTGGGAGGAGCTCTTTGGCCACTGGTAGAAGGCAATTGAGGAGGATTCTTGCGATGACTTTCCCTGTGGCAGACAGCAGGGAAACTCCTCTGTAATTAACGCAATCAGACTTGTTACCTTTCTTGAAGATGGTCACAATTACAGCGTCTCTGAGATCCCCTGGCATGCTCTCCTCCTTCCAGATAAGAGAAATGAGTTCATGAATTTGCGCCAGTAGTGCTTCTCCGCTATGCTTTAGTGCCTTGGCAGAGATTCATCTGCTCCTGAGGCCTTGTTGTTCTTCAGTTGTCAGATGGCCTTTTCAACCTCATGCCAGGCTGGGGTTGTGCTGAGATGGTGGCAGGTAGCTTGCTGTGGGATGGAGTTGAGGACACTCGTTTCGAAGACAGAGCCGTGCTTAAGGAGATCTTCGAAGTGCTCCTTCCAGCGGGCACTGACTGCCTCTGTCCTTGATGAGTACCTCTCCGTTCTTAGCCCGCAGTGGGGAAGGGCCTTGGGTGCTTGGGCCGTAGATGGTCTTGACTGCGCTAAAGAATCCATGCACGTCGTGGTTGTTGGCTAGCTGCTAGATCTCCTGCGCTTTCTCCACCCACCATCTGTTCTTTAGGCTGCGCGTTTTTTGTTGGACCTCGCCCTTCAGGCGTCTGTAGAGCTGCTTTCTTGCTCTCGAGTTCTGTTGCTGTTTCCAGATCAGGAATGCCTTGCACTTGTGGCTTATTAGCTCCTGGATCTCCTGGCCGTTCTCGTCGAGCCAGTCTTGGTGCTTCCTGGTCGAGTGACCGAGTGTCTCTTCACAGGTGCTGATTATGGAGGCCTTGAGTGCAGACCAGACGCTGTGGGCACTCTGTGTCTCTGCATCACTGGGAGTCATCAGGTTGTTTGTGAGGTGCAGGCTGAATAGGGCTTTCTTAACGGGGTCTTTCAGTGCTCCAGCGTTAATTTTCCTGCGGCATTGTTTCTGTTGCCGCCACTGTTTTGGGGCTACATTGATGGAGATGACCGAGTGGATTAGGCAGTGGTCTGTCCAGCAGTCATCAGCTCCTGTCATGGCGCGGATGATGCGGACGTCCTTGCGGTCCCTCGCTTGGACGATGACGTAATCCAGCAGATGCCAGTGCTTGTAATGAGGGTGCTGCCATGAAGCCTTGTACTTGTCTCTCTGATGGAACAAGGTGTTGGTTATGACGAGGCCATGTTCTAAGCATTTCGACAGGAGGAGGGTTTATGTAGTGTATGTGCTTTAAGTCAGAACTACTTTTTACAGCTCCTGTATACTGTAGTACCGGCAGTAACCACACCGGTATATAAGCTGTGCGCATGCCTCTGTACCCCAGTCTAGAGATGACCCTCCTCCAGTAAAAACCTGTTGTTTGTTTATGTACAGCATCCGTGTAATTATTTATCCACTGAACCACGGATCTAACAGTGGCGACGAGTGTTGATGCGAATCTAACTGCAACATAAAAAAAGTGTCGAGTCCAGGAACACGGGTGTCGACCGCGAGCAACCGCCCAGCAGTCAGGCAGAGATCCAACTTCGCTGGGGAGGCTGTGGAGAGCTGGGCTTGGTTCCCCAGCCACAACAAGCAGTAAGAGACCGACGACAGGTCCAGAGCAGACCCTTCCCGAGCAGCGGCGGCTAGAGCCGACCGACGGCAGAGAGAGAGAGCCGGGCAGTGTCAACGGGGTAAGAAAGAGGGTGAAGAGAGCAGGGCGCAGCTGGGGATTGATCACCGAGCGGCGTCGAGGAAAAAAATACTGCAAACCGGAGAGAGAGAGGGTAAGAAACAGCCGGGTTCCAGACTGAGCGGCGTCGATAAATATCAAGAGAAGAACGCGCAGAGCACAGCCAGGGATCACGGGCTGATCAGCGTCCACGGGGCGAAGCAAGGGGAGGCGCCATTGAGCCGCGGAGAAGCAGGGAGAGCGCGGGAGGCGCCATTGAGCCGCAGAGAAGGAAGAGCGCGGGAGACGCAATTTTGCGAAGCCGCAGCGGAGAAGACGGTCGAGCGCGGGAAGGAAGGAAAGCGCGGGAGACGCCATTTTGTGCCAGCGGAGAAGAAGGGGAAGCGCGGGAGGCGCCATTGGTGATAGTTAACACAAAACCAAGGATGCCGAAGAGTGGCAGTATCTCTACGTTCGACAATGAAGTCGAAGATTGGGCGACATATGTGAAACATATTGAGGTGTACTGCAGGGCGAATGAAGTGCCAGATGCTAATAAAGCACTGGTTCTGTTAAATTCCATGGGTGCAAAAACTTATGGGTTACTGCGAAATCTAATAACCCCAGAGAAGCCGGAAAACAAGGATTTTGGAAGCATAGTGGAAATCCTACAGGACCACTTAAGCCCCACACCGCTGCTGATAGCAGAACGATTTAAGTTCCATAAAAGGAACCAACACAAAGACAAAAGCAATGCTGAGTACCTAACGGAACTGCGCAAGCTATCGAAATACTGCCAGTTTGGAGCGGGACTAGCAGACACGTTAAGGGACAAGTTTGTGTGTGGGCTACAAAGTGAAGGAACCCAGAAACGGCTTCTATCAGAAAAGGACCTTACGCTGGACAAAGCTTTCAATATGGCAGTATCACACGAAGCAGCCGCAAGGGGCGCTGCAGAGATACAACGGAGACCGCAAGAATACGGCACCAACGAAATGACCTATGGAACAGGGAAGTGCTATCGCTGTGGCAGAACAACACATGACCAGAAAGATTGTTGGTTCAAGGACCAAGTGTGCAGACAGTGTGGGAAAGCAGGACACATAGCAAGAGTCTGCAGGTCTGGGAAGAAAACCAACAGTAAGAAATCTCCACAGGAGAAGTACAAAAAGGTACACCAGGTGATGGACAGTGGTTCAGACGAACAGAAAAGTGACACAGACTCCGGAAGCAAGGAGCTGGGTTGTCTGAAACTACATAATGTAACCGAAATAGAGGATCACCAGACTATCTGGGTTACACACAAGATAGACGGAGTCTAAGTGGAAATGGAATTGGACACAGGGTCAACTCTAACAGTCATAAATCAAAGAGACTACAAGCAGCTATTTTCACACATACCCTTGAAAGCTACAGAGATTGCCTTGAAGACGTATACGGGGCAAAAAGTCTACCCCAAAGGAAAAATAAGGGTGAAAGTGACATATAAAGGTCAGGAAATACCTAAAATGGATATATATGTATTGCCAAATGGAGGACCACCACTGCTAGGACGTGAGTGGATCCGGAAGATACATTTAGATTGGCATTCCATACAGGCACTGAAGGTGGAGGCCAAAAAGGATGACGACGTCACACCTAGACGACTGTCAAAAATGCTAACTGACGCAAAAGAAGTGCTCCAGGAGGGACTAGGAACACTAAAAGGAATAACAGCAACAATTAAAATAGAGGATAATGCAAGCCCAAAGTTTCTGAAGGCCAGACCAGTGCCTTATGTGATCAGACCAGCGGTTGAAACAGAGCTGGAAGGGTTGGAACGTTCAGGAGTACTCTCCAAAGTGGACTGGAGCGAGTGGGCTACACCCATCGTCCCTGTAATGAAGAGGTCATTGAGTAATACGCCTGGGGAACCAAAGAAGGTCCGCATCTGTGGGGATTTTAAGGTGACAGTGAACCCAGTCCTTCACACGGTGCAATATCCGCTTCCACGAATTGAGGATATTTTCGCCTCGCTATCTGGTGGTAAACGCTTCACCAAAATTGATCTAGCCCAGGCGTACTTGCAAATGGAGGTAGAAGAAGCTTCGAAACATTACCTTACGATCAACACCCATAAAGGTCTCTATCAATACAACCGGCTGGTGGTTGGAGTAGCCTCGGCTCCGGCTATCTGGCAAAGGGTGATGGATCAGGTCCTGCAAGGGATTCCAGTGACCCAGTGTTATTTGGACGACATCTTGGTCACGGGCGAAAATGACGGTGATCACCTCGCTAACTTGGAGAAGGTGCTCGCCAGATTAAAGGAATATGGGCTACGAGCTAATCGCCACAAGTGCGAGTTTTTCCAGAAAGAGATCTCGTATTGCGGCCACGTCATCGATGAAGAGGGGTTACATAAGTCCCCTGAGAAGATTGAGGCAGTAGTCAAGGCTCCAGCACCGGAAAATGTGTCACAACTGAGGTCGTTCCTCGGGCTGGTAAACTATTACCACAAGTTCTTACCAAATTTGTCTACGGTACTACACCCGCTGAACACTCTACTGCAAACAGGGGTACCATGGAAGTGGGATGACGAACGTAGACGAGCTTTCCAGAAGTGTAAAGAATTGATCACATCAAAAGGGGTGTTGGCCCATTTCAACCCAGCACTACCAATTCGTTAGGCATGTGATGCATCACCCTACGGCATTGGAGCAGTGCTGTTGCACAGACTCCCAGACGGTTGGAGAGACCAGTGGCCTTTGCGTCTCGGTCACTAACCTCAGCCGAGCGCAACTACACCCAGATTGACAGGGAGGCCCTCAGCCTAGTATGGGGAGTAAAAAAATTCAACCACTATCTGCATGGACAGATGGTCACCTTGCTGACTGACCACCAACCACTTGTCTCCATCTTTAATCCTAAGAAGGGCGTGCCAGTAATGACTGCACAGCGGTTACAAAGATGGTCCCTGTTTCTAGGGGCGAATCAATATGAAATAGAATATAAAGGCACGAAACAGCATGGGAACGCTGATGGGCTATCGCGCCTGCCACTGCCTACGGTGGAGGAAGCACCAGCGGTGGACCCTATCGAGATATTTTATTCGTCGATAATTGAACGATTGCCAGTAACAAACGCGGATATAGAGAAGGAGACCCGCAATGATCCGACGCTGTCACGGGTATATGAATTGACGGTGAGGGAATGGCCAACACATGGCGACTCACTGTTGCCAGCATTCTCATCCAGAAGAGAACAACTGTCAGTATGCCAGGGGACAGTGATGTGTGGATCCAGAGTGGTGATTCCACCCAAGTTAAGGGAGAGAGTGCTAAAGGAGCTTCATGAAGGTCATCTGGGGGGAGTGAAAATGAAAAGCCTTGCTAGGGCTTGTGTGGTGGCCGGGAATTGATCAACAAATCGAAGACCTAACTAAGAGCTGCTTAGCATGCCAGAAGGTCCAAAATGCACCACCACATGCCCCTCTACACCCATGGGAGTGGCCCTCCTCTCCATGGCAACGGGTGCACATTGATTTCACTGGTCCATTCATGGACTCAATGTTCTTAATAGCAGTGGATGCTCATTCAAAGTGGCCTGAGGTGATAAAGATGTCTTCAACCACTACAGAGAAAACGATTGCAGTCCTGCGGACCATATTTGCCAGAAACGGTTTGCCAGAGCAGATCTGCTCTGATAATGGACCACAGTTTGTGTCCGACGAGTTCCATAAATTCATGAAAAGGAATGGGGTAAGGCATTACACATCCGCCCCGTATCATCCAGCCACCAATGGATTGGCTGAGAGGTTCGTACAAACCTTTAAGATGGCGATAAAGGCCATGTGCAACGAGGAAATTCCACTACAGCATAAGATGGACAATTTATTATTAGCCTACCGAAATGCGACACATGCAGTTACCAACCAGACCCCGGCCATGATGTTCTTTAACCGAAGGTTGAGATCTCGTCTGGACTTGCTCAGACCAAATGTGCGAAGAAATGTTGAGGACAAACAATTCCAGCACATCAACGAGAAGCCGACAAGGAGCTTCAATGTAGGGCAACCAGTCTTGGCCTGTGACTATCGAACAGAGAAGTGGCAACCCGGAACGATATGTATAAGGCAGGGGCCATTAATGTACACAGTGGATGTCGGGGAGAACATTGTGAGACGCCACGTCGATCAGATCTTAGCGTCACAGGAAGGCATCAACCCCATGTCTCGAGTACCTGGGGATGAACCCAACATACCGGTAGCATCTACTTCAGACCCAGTAGCAGTGGAACCTGATGAACTACCCGATGAAAAGGGGTCAGAATCGCCTCTGCACCAAGAACAAGAACCTCCGGAAAGGCGCTATCCCGAAAGGGTCAGGAAGCCGCCCCAAAGACTGAATCTATAAATGGACTTTTGTTATTAAATGTACATGTAAAAATGTAATTGTTATTTGAATATTAAGGGGGTATTATTAATCTAAAAAGGGAGGAATTGTAGTGTATGTGCTTTAAGTCAGAACTACTTTTTACAGCTCCTGTATACTGTAGTACCGGCAGTAACCACACCGGTATATAAGCTGTGCGCATGCCTCTGTACCCCAGTCTAGAGATGACCCTCCTCCAGTAAAGACCTGTTGTTTGTTTATGTACAGCATCCGTGTAATTATTTATCCACTGAACCACGGATCTAACAGTTTATATAGCGGCTTTCACAACCACCGGACGTCCCAAAGCGTTTTGCAACCAATTAAATACTTTTTGAATTGTGGTCACTATTCTAAGGAAGGCAAATGCAGCAGCCAATTTATATACAGCAAGGTTGGACAAACTGCAATGAGATGTGTTGTGTATGTACCTTTAAGAGAGACAGCTCCTGTATACTGTAGTACCGGCAGTGACCACACCTGTATATAAAGCCGGAGCAGGCTTCTGTACATCAGTCTTGAGACTACTCTACTCCAGTAAACACCTGTTGATTGTTAAGTTACAGCCTCCGTGTAGTTCTTGGGGAAACATCCTATTTAATGAATCACGGATCTAACAGTGGCGACGAGGTTGATTCGAATCTGCCTGCAACTCTGCATTTCCCGTCGAGGAGTCGCTCCGGGAGGACGGTGGAAGACAGTCGAGGCCAGAAGCACGGGCGTCCACCACAAGCAACCACCCAGTCATCCGGCAGCAAGTCAACATTGCAGGAGTGGCTGTTGAGAGCCGGGCTTGGTTCCCCAGCCACGACAATCCAGCAACAGACTGGCAACAGGTGCAGCGCACACCCTTCGGCAGGAGCCGACCGATGGCATAGAAAAGCCGAGCAGCGACGACGGGGTAAGAGAGAGGGTGAAGCGCACAGGGCGCGGCCGGGGGTTAAATGACCGAGCGGCGTCGAGGACAAACGAGCAGAGAGAGAGAGAGAGGGTAAAGCAGCAGCCGGGTTCAGGACCGAGCGACGGCAACGGGAAAGGCGCACAGGAGAACGCGCAGAGCACAGCCAGGCTGAAGGGCTGAACCGCATCCGCGGGGAGCAGAAGGGAGAGCGCGGGAGACACCATTTTGTTCCAGCGGAGAAGAAGGGAGAGCGCGGGAGACGCCATTTTTAGAAGCCGCAGCGGAGAAGAAGGGCGAGCGCGGGAAGGAAGGAAAGCGCGGGAGACGCCATTTTGTTCCAGCGGAGAAGAAGGGAGAGCGCGGGAGATGCCATTTAGACAGTTAAAATACACCCAGGGATGGCGAAGAGTGGCAGTATCACGGCGTTCGACAATGAAGTCAAAGATTGGGCGACATACGTGGAACGCATTGAAGTGTACTGCAGGGCGAATGAAGTGCCAGATGCTAGGAAAGCAATGGTTTTGTTAAATTCCATGGGTGCAAAAACTTATGGCTTACTGCAAAAACTGATAACCCCAGAGAAGCCCGTGGAGAAGAATTTTGAAAGCATAGTAGAAATCCTACAGGACCACTTAAGCCCCACACCGCTGCTGATAGCAGAAAGATTTAAGTTCCACAAAAGGAACCAGCATAAAGACGAAAGTAATGCTGAGTACTTAACGGAACAGCGCAAGTTATCGAAACACTGCCAGTTTGGAGCGGGTCTATCAGATACGTTAAGGGACAAGTTTGTGTATGGGCTTCAAAGTGAAGAAACCCAGAAACGGCTTCTTTCAGAAAAGGATCTTACGCTGGACAAGGCTTTCAGCATGGCAGTATCACATGAAGCAGCCGCACGGGGCGCTGCAGAGATACAATGGAGACCGCAAGAATACGGCACCAATTAAATGTCATATGGAGCAGGGAAGTGTTACCGCTGTGGCAGAACGACACACGATCAGAAGGATTGTTGGTTCAAGGACCAAGTGTGCAGACAGTGTGGAAAGACAGGACACATAGCAAGAGTCTGCAGGTCAGGGAAGAAAACCAACAGCAGGAAATCTCCACAGGAGAAGTACAAAAAGGTACATAAGGTGATGGACAGTAGTTCAGACGAACAGGGAAGTGATGCAGACTCCGGAAGCAAGGAGCTGGGTTGTCTGAAACTACATAAGGTAACCAAAATGGAGGATCACCAGACTATCTGGGTCACACTCAAGATAGACGGAGTCCAAGTGGAAATGGAATTGGACACTGGATCAGCCCTAACAGTCATAAACCAAAGGGACTACAAGCGGCTATTTCCACATACACCCTTGGAAGCTACAGAGATTGTCTTGAAGACATACACGGGGCAAAAAGTCTACCCCAAAGGAAAAATAAGGGTGAAAGTGATATACAAATGCCAGGAAATACCTAAAATGGACCTATATGTATTGCCAGATGGAGGACCACCACTACTAGGACGTGAATGGATCCAGAAGATACAACTAGACTGGCATTCCATACGGCACTGAAGGTTGAGGCCAAAAAGGATGACGACGCCACACCTGGACGACTGTCAAAAATGCTAACTGACGCACAAGAAGTGTTCCAGGAGGGACTCGGAACACTAAAAGGCATAACAGCAACAATTAAAATAGAGGAAAATGCAAGCCCAAAGTTTTTTAAGGCCAGGCCGGTGCCTTATGCGATCCGACCAGCCATTGAAGCAGAGATGGAAGGGTTGGAACGTTCAGGAGTACTTTCCAAGGTAGACTGGAGCAAGTGGGCTACACCCATCGTCCCTGTAATGAAGAGGTTGTTGAGTAATACGCCTGGGGAACCAAAGAAGGTCCGCATCTGTGGGGATTTCAAGGTGACAGTGAACCCAGTCCTTCACACGGTACAATATCCGCTTCCATGGATTGAGGATATTTTCGCCTCGCTATCTGGTGGTAAACGCTTCACCAAAATTGATCTGGCCCAGGCGTATTTGCAAATGGAGGTAGAAGAAGCCTCGAAACAATACCTCACGATCAACACTCAAAGGTCTCTATCAATACAACCGACTGGTTTTCAGGGTAGCATCGGCTCCGGCTATTTGGCAAAGGGCAATGGATCAAGTCTTGCAAGGAATTCCAGGGACCCAGTGTTATTTGGACGACATCCTGGTCATGGGCGAAAATGAGAGTGAGCACCTCGCCAACCTGGAGAAGGTGCTCACTAGATTAAAGGAATATGGGCTATGAGCTAATCGCCACAAGTGCGAGTTTTTCCAGAAGCAGATCTCGTATTGTGGCCACATTATTGATGAAGAGGGGTTACATAAGTCCCCTGAAAAGATTGAGGCAGTAGTCAAGGCTCCAGCACCAGAAAATGTGTCACAACTGAGGTCGTTCCTCGGATTGGTGAACTACTACCATAAGTTCTTACCAAATTTGTCTACAGTAGTACACCCACTGAATACCCTACTGCAAACGGGGGTACTATGGAAGTGGAATGACGAATGTAAACGAGCTTCCCAGAAGTGCAAAGATTTGGTCACATCAAAAGAGGCGTTGGCCCATTTCAACCCAGCACTACCAATCCGGTTGGCATGTGATGCATCACCCTATGGTATTGGAGCGGTGTTGTCGCACAAATTCCCGGACGGGTTGGAGAGGCCAGTAGCCTTTGCGTCTCGGTCACTAACCTCAGCCGAGCGCAACTATGCCCAGATTGACAGGGAGGCCCTCAGCCTAGTATGGGGAGTAAAAAAATTCAACCACTATCTGCATGGACAGATGGTCACCTTGCTGACTGACCACCAACCACTTGTCTCCATCTTTAATCCAAAGAAGGGCATTCCGGTAATGACTGCACAACGGTTACACAGATGGTCCCTTTTTCTAGGGGCGAACCAATATGAAATAGAATATAAAGGCACGAAACAGCATGGAAACGCTGATGGGCTATCACGCTTGCCACTGCCTACTGTGGAGGAAGCACCAGCAGTGGACCCTATCGAGATATTTTATTCGTCAATAATTGAACGATTACCAGTAACTAACGCGGATATAGAGAAGGAGACCCGCAATGGTCCGACACTGTCTCGGGTATATGATTTGATGGTGAGGGGATGGCCAACACATGGCGACCCACTGTTGCCAGCATTCTCATCCAGAAGAGAACAGCTGTCAGTATGCCAGGGGACAGTGATGTGTGGATCCCGAGTGGTAATTCCAGCCAAGTTAAGGGAGTGCTAAATGAGCTTCACGAAGGTCATCTGGGAGGGGTGAAAATGAAAAGCCTTGCTAGGGCTTATGTGTGGTGGCCGGGGATTGATCAACAAATCGAGGACCTAACTAAGAGCTGCTCAGGATGCCAGAAGGTCCAAAATGCACCACCACATGCCCCTCTACACCCTTGGGAGTGGCCCTCCTCTCCATGGCAACGGGTGCATATTGACTTTGCTGGTCCATTCATGGACTCAATGTTTTTAATAGCTGTGGATGCGCACTCAAAATGGCCTGAGGTGATCCAAATGTCCTCCACCACCATGGAGAAAACTATTGCAGTCCTACGGACCATCTTTGCCAGGAACGGCTTGCCAGAGCAGATTTGCTCTGATAACGGACCACAGTTTGTGTCAGAAGAGTTTCGAAGATTCATGAAAAGAAATGGGGTAAGGCATTACACCTCCGCTCCGTATCATCCCGCCACCAATGGATTGGCTGAGAGGTTTGTACAAACCTTTAAAAAAGCAGTAAGGGCCATGTGCGATGACGACATTCCACTGCAGCATAAGGTGGACAATTTCCTGTTAGCCTACAGAAATGCGACACATACAATCACCAACCAGACCCCGGCCATGATGTTCTTTAACCGAAGGTTGAGATCTCGCCTGGATTTGCTCAGACCAAATGTGCGAAGAAATGTCGAGGATAAACAATTCCAGCACATCAATGAGAAGCCGACAAGGAGCTTCAATGTAGGACAACCAGTCTTGGCCCGTGATTACCGAACAGAGAAATGGCGACCCGGAACGATATGCACATGGCAGGGGCCATTAATGTACACAGTGGATGTCGGGGAGAACATTGTGAGACGCCACATCGACCAGATCTTAGCGTCACAGGAACGAGGCAACCCCATGACTCGCGTACCTGGGAATGAACCCGACATACTGGCAGCATCTACCTCAGAAACAGTAGCAGTAGGAACCGATGGAAAGGGGCCAGAGTCGCCTCCGCACCAAGAACAAGAACCTCAGGAAAGGCGCTATCCAGAAAGGATCAGGAAGCCACCCCAAAGACTGAATTTATAAATGGACTATTTCTGTTTAATGTGCATGTTAAAGTGTTAATTGTTATTTGAATGTTATGGGTACTGTTAATCTAAAAGGTGAGGAATTGTTGTGTATGTACCTTTAAGAGAGACAGCTCCTGTATACTGTAGTACCGGCAGTGATCACACCTGTATATAAAGCCGAAGCAGGCTTCTGTACGTCAGTCTTGAGACTACTCCGGTAAACACCTGTTGATTGTTAAGTTACAGTCTCCGTGTAGTTCTTGGGGAAACATCCTATTTAAAGAATCACGGATCTAACAAGATGAACAACCAATTAATCTGTTTTGGTGGTGTTGGTTGAGGACCAACCTTAGCCACGATACCAAGAGAATTCCTGTTCTTCAAAAAGGCAATTCTTTCCTGCTAGCAGCCAAGCATGTTAGTGAACAAATCTACTATTCAGGTAGACATCAGATCTCGGGTAGATTAACTGCTTTTGACACCTGACTTCCATATTAAATAGTTTTATTCAAAGAAGAACCCTAGAGTATCTGACAGACATATGCAACTTCTGTGTGCAGTTAGCATTTCAAAGAGGTGAGGACCATTCTAATGCAATTAACTTAATAAGTCTATGTACTGTAATAACTTCCCTCCAGGAAACATCCTGGCTCATATAAAGAAATGTAAATATCCCTTGGCTCATATTAGTGTGTTGTCTTTACACCAGAAAGATAAATGTATTCTGTTTAAAAATGCAGCATCAAGTTTATAAACACCTTTTATGTTGAAGGCAAATAACAATATAACACAGAAAATTTGTATGGCAGGGCTTTGCTTCTATCACAGTTAGCTACCAAGTCAAGTTACTGTTTAAGGGGAAAAGACAGAGCCCTGCACATAAAGTACACGTAGTTTCTTCCAGGCCAAAGGCCAATCATTGTCCAAAGTTCAAAGTATTTAGAGATCAGGATTTTTGTCAACGACAAGCAAAATGACCAATTTGCCGATTGATATACCACCCGTTCATTTAATCAACAATTGAATCAAGATAACAAAAAAAACCTATGAAGTATCAAAGTTTAGCTACCATCATCAGGTTAAGCATTAAAATCTGAATGATTGGGTCAATTGATTCAGAATTCTATATTTAAGTACGATTGTTTGATCAATAATTCTATATAATAGAAATGAATAGAAAGTGTTACAATTCTAACCTCAAGAGGTAAGTTGAGATCAAATCTATCTTAAAATCAACCTATTCTCCAGCAGAGTTTTTAAAAAACTGGGTGGCGGAGACCCATTACTAAGTGTCCACCCCCCACTACTGTGTCCCGGGGGTTTCCAGAATGGCAGTAGTGGGCCTGCACTTGCAGTAGTCTCGGCCACAGTGTCAGCGTTTAAACGAATTGGGGAGCAGGGCCCTCCCATCTATCTTACCTTTCCTCTATGCATGCCTGTGAGGTGCATCAAAAGCTGACATCGGGGCTCGCACTGAGGTGGACTCTCAGGTGGACGTAAAAGAGCCCATGGCACTATGTTGAAGAAGAGCAGGGGAGTTATCCTTGGTGTTCTGGTCAATATTTATCCCTCAATCAATATCACTAAAACAGATTATCTGGTTATCATCACATTGCTGTTTGTGGGAGCTTGCTGAGTGCAAATTGGCTGCCGCGTTTCCTACATTACAACAGTGACCACACTTCAAAAGTACTTCATAGACTGTAAAGCGCTTTGGGTCGTCCATTGGTCGTGAAAGGCGCTCTAGAAATGCAAGTCTTTTTTTATGGTGCCCTGCTCCCTCAGCCACCTGTCTGGCAGGAGACAGAGAGAGAAATTGGCCCTCATTATCTTTAGTGGGGAATTACAGGGATTTCTGCACAGGCATCTATTACAGTGCAGTGCAGTTGTGGGTTTCTCAGCGAGTTTTTCTCATCAGCAAAAGATTCCCAACATAAACGCGTGCATCATTGCTTTATATTGTCACTCAGCAGCAAAGTGCTGTTTTACCAGATTAAATTTAACAGTTATAATTAACACATACAAAATATCGTGACAACAATCACCGATACAGTCAATCAAGGAGTGTGTACCAAACATAACGGCCCAGAAATTCGGGTCAGGGGCTTCCCGCGGGTGCAAGCCCCCGACCTACACTTACCTAGCGCGCCGGCAGTTGACCTCTTGGCCTGCGTGGAATTCCTCGCCGAGGCCTGTCCCAGAGGCCAGCGCGCTATGCTGGCGTGTCCCAGGGCGTAGTTAGTGCGATGCGTCCCCTGGGATCACGTGAGCAACAGACAGCCAATCGGAGCAGGGAATGCTCCATTCATAACTCTTGACAGATAGACCTGTCAAAACGTATAAATGCTGAGGCTGTAACACTGCACTTAACCTTCAAATAATTTTTTTTTTAAATCACACTTTGTAAATAAACTATAAATGACATTAAATAACTATTTTTAAAAAAAATTTAAATTTTTGAAAAAATAATTTTATAAAAAAACAGGGCTAAAAATAAACTTACCTTGCTTTATAGTATTTAAAAGTAAAAAACCTGTGGAAAAAATGTTTTAATTTTAAATAATTGACCACTTACCTTTGAAAATGAAGTCCTTACAGCTGCTTTTTACATTTCTATAATGTACAGACTTACCCGCACGTTAAAACCTGTAAAAAAAAGAAGTTCAACGCGCACGTGCAGACTCCCGCGCGCACGCGTTTGACCTCTGAACCCCTTGGTTCAGAGGATCGGAAGTGCCGGTTTCCCGCGCATGCGTAGTGCATGCAAGATTCCGGCACTTCCATCGGGTCCACGCGTGAGTACTCCGTCCGTACTCACGTGTTGGGACCCGAATTTCTGGGCCAACATTTTTTTCTTTTTGAATCATTTAAACTTCTTTCTTGAAGTGGTGGAGCACTCATAATTAAACTCCTTTTTATAGTAAGGTTCAAAAATTAACAATGCAGTTACATTCAATCCGATGGCTGTTGACATGGTGACATTTCTGTTGGAATATAATTTTGACGCAGTAAATGGCATTTCATTCTAAAGCGGGATCCACATCTCTACTTTTACTGCAGGCCGTTTCAAACCCCTTGTGATCCTGGAGACCAGCTATTTAAAAGGAACACCCAGATGTGAGGGAAAAACAAGCTTCCTTCCACCAGTCTGAGAAATGGCTAGAGTGCTTCACACATTACAGGTTACTTTTTTGGGGGAATTCAGCAGGCATTTTGTACACAGCAAGATCCCACAAACAGCAGTGAGATGCAGGAGCAGTTAATCCGTTATTAGTGGTGTCTTTTGAGGATGGAATCGTGTCTAGGACACTGGAAGAAATCCTTGCTTTCTTCAAATGGTGCAAAAGGGATCTATAACACCCAATGGAACCACAGGAACCAGCAATTTCACATCTCATCTGAAGAGCAGCACATCTGAGCATGCAACACTCCCTCAGTAATTTGACAATATACCGCTTTATATTTTCAATATTCTGTTATCACACTGCTTGAAATATACTTCTTGCCATCTCTCATATCAATCTCATCACCAGAAACTATAACACCTTATAGTGAGTACTGCGATCCCAACCCAAAAAATGTCCATTAGTTTACATTGCAGAATGATGTCAGTTTACAGATCATATTGCATTTTATTAAAAATAGCACATATTACAAAACAGAATGGGTTAAAGGCTGTTATCCAACCCAAGCATTTAAGTGATGTTTCATTCACTTTATCCTTGCTTGTTAGTTAGTTATTTTCTCACATCTTTAGGCCTCAGTGAGTCATCACTTCCCCCTCTCTTCCTCACTGTAGGAAAGTGGATCATCACTGGGCTGTAGCTTCTCTCTCCCTATGACCTGCTGAAATCAAGAACTTCAAATATGGAGAACTGGAATTCTCTACCACAGAAGGCAGTAGAGGCCAATTCATTAAATATATTCAAGAAGGAGTTGGATATATTTCTCAAGGCTAAAGGGATCAAGGGGTATGGGGAGAAAGCAGGGACCGGGTACTGAATTTGGATGATCAGCCATGATCGCATTGAATGGCGGAACAGGCTCGAGGGGCCGAATGGCCTACTCCTGCTCCTATCTTCTATGTTTCTATGGAGGTACAAATCCATGGTCACCATCCTGAGGGGTTTTGTAACATTTGCAAACATCTCTAATTTCACAGCTGTGGCTTATTAAATCACTGCATTTCAAACTAATGACTGACTCTGAGCCAAATGTTAATATCCTGCCATGATATGGTAGACAACAGAATAGTATCAGGAAAAACTACCACAGGGAGCTCCTTGAAGAAAGAAGATAGAGCTTATAAACTTATTTCAGAACTTTTAATGGACTCAGCCTTTGGAGCTGAGTTATGTAGACAAGATGATCATCATCAACCAGTATCATTAAAAAAGGTTATCTGGTCATTATCCCATTTTTGTATTTTTGCATTTCCTACATTACAACAATGGCCCGTAATTCCCGATAGGAGGCTTCCTGCATGCAGATGCCTCCTATTGGAAAAAAATCTACGAACTTACCTGAGGGCTCCCGAGGTCCGGACACTTCCGCTCCTGGGCCTCTCCACAGTCGAAATGCGCAGGGCCCACGTATCCCAGGGACGCAGGCAGTTCGCAAACGTCCCTGGGATCACGTGGGCCAGGTCAGCCAATAGGAGAAGGGAATCTCCCTTCATACTTTTGACAGATAGACCAGTCAAATATATGAATGGAGATCACCCCAAAAAGACACTAAAACATTAAGTAAATTAAAAAGAATCACGTTTTTAAAATGAGTTAAAATTACATTAAATTAAATATTTTAAACAAAAATTTAATTTTTTGAAAAAAATAATTCAGTTTTTTTACGGGGCTAAAATAAACTTACCTTTTTTAAAAGTATTTTTAAATTATAAATGAGTGAAAAATATTTTTTTTTTCAACTCTTATGCTGGTACCAGGCGTAAGATTTCTAAGGGTTTTCTGTGAGCAGAGGGTCTCCAGAAAGCAGAACTCTCCCCTTGCAGAGGCCCTTCTCTAGGGCAGGCATCCGATCTGTTAAGAGCATTCTTGACAGATCGGAAGTGCCGGTTTTCAGCACATGTGCTTTGCATGCCTGAAACCGCCATTTCCGATGTCCCTACGGGTGTGTACATAGCTCGTCCACAGCCATAGGCATTAGAAAATACGGGCCAATGACTACACTGCAAAAATACTTCTTTGGCTGCAAAGCACTTTGGGATGTCCTGTGATCGTGAAAGGTGCAATATAAATGCAAGTCTTTTTTTATAATTCAGGTTAGGAAAGCATTCAAATGAACAGAAGATGTTGGGGGGGGGGGGGGTGGTGCGGTGTGGGGGTGAGCCCTCAGTGTAATTGATAGGTTTAAAGGGTAAATACAAAGACATCAAAGGACACTCAAAGGTAGTTTTGTTTTAATTTAGTCATTGTAGAATTGGGGCAGATAAGTTGAGTAGTACTTTAAGAAAAGGATTCTATGAAGAGGATAGGGTGGGTTTGAGAAAAACATTGCTGTTTCACTTCAAGGGTCTGTTGCTGATGGAATTAAAGCCTCTTCTCTCTCCTTCTCTTTGATACCTGCCATTGTCCTTTATGAAATGAGTTTGGATAATCTCAATTCAGTAATAATATGCATAAATGCATAGTACAAAACCCAAAGTGTGGGATTGTGTGGGTAATAGATTTTAAAAAAATCTGACTGATGCTTGACAGTTAAAGCAGAGTGTAGCAGAGAGAAACTGTACCCGACTGGGGAGTGCTCAATAGTCTCTTCTTCTTCTTAGGCAGTCCCTCGGAACCGAGGATGACTTGTTTCCACACTAAAAATGAGTTCTCAGGTGACTGATGAGTCTAATGCGGGACCTACAGTCTCTGTCACAGGTGGGGCAGACGGTGGTTGAAGGGGCGGGTGGGTGGGGTGCTTGGGTTGACGTGCGTTCCTTGCGCTGCTTGCGCTTGGCTTCTGCTTGCTCCCGGCGAAGAGACTTGTGGTGTTCGGCGCCTTCCCGGATGCTTCTCCTCCACTTTGTGCGGTCTTGGGCCAGGGATTCCCAGGTGTCAGTGGGGATGTTGCACTTTTACAAGGAGGCTGTGAGGGTGTCCTTGAAGCATTTCCTCTGCCCACCTGGGGCTCTCTTGCCGTGTTGGAGCTCCGAGTAGAGTGCTTGTTTTGGGAGTCTCGTGTCGGGCATTTAGTATTCCTCAGCACAATCACCATGATCTTGATGAGCACAAACCAGACCAAGAAAATGAGAGTGATGATTCTGTACTCAGGTATTAAATTTCAGGAACCCTTTCTCCAAAATGTATGGTGAGGGAAATAAAATTATTTGTTACCCACGTAGCCCTTGTGTGTCCCTTTGAGCATTTGCAAACTATTTAGATCCATTGATGCAGTATTTAAGGGCATTTCTTTGTTTTTTGTTAATCTTGAGGGAATTGGAAAGAATCAGTGTTGTCAGCGATACCCTCAGTGTCTCCCATTAGTGCCCAGACAGTTTAAAATGTGCATTATTTAGGATTGCTAAAATTGATGCCCCTGATGACACTCCAAAAGGAAGAAAGAAGTTCCATGTTTTGGTTTCCTCCATGTGCTGTCTTTATTACTTCCATATTAGATCAGATGGAGTATTGTCTATCTGAAAATTCAAACTCCGATTGTAACGGTGAGGTACTATCTACCAAACTGGGCACGATAAATGTTGGACTCTGTGGAGAAGCAAACTAACTCTACTCCTTTCTCTGCTCATGGCCAAAGACTTGCAATTCGATTACCCAACTATTAAGTTGTTGACACTTGAGAGTCTTTGTACTTCAAGCTAGAGCTTGAAGTCCATTAGATTAAAGCAAGCTGTTAGATGAATTATTGATTGTTTTACATTGAATGACATGAAAATCAGCCCCATTAAAACAAAGGAAATGTGGATATCATTTTTAAAAGCAACAGCTGAACATTGACAAATTAGTAATTGGAGTTATTGTCAATGAGCAGACTTAGTTCGTAAGTGATTTTTGGATTAATGATCTTAAAAGAACTTAAATTGAATGCACACGCCTCCGTGTAACGAGGCAAACAAATGGCCATGTTAAAACAAGCCGAGAATTTTGAAATGGATTTGTTGCATGTTTATGTTCCAATCGTCGGGCATTACATGGAAGGCACATGTCAAGTTTTGCACACTAATTTGATAATTGAGAAATGAGTAAATATTGAATTAATTCAGAAGAGGCCTCTGAAAGTCATTCTTCCGCACTGCTCTATCAGCAGGCATTGCAGCATGAGAGCATCCTGAAATTAGTTAACATTCACATAAATCTCTGTAAAGCAAACAGAAATTCTTTGGAGTTGCAATCTTTTTTTGTAGAGTGTACAATTTATTGGTGAAGGATGTGAGGCATGTTTATTCATTGCATTGGAGATATAATAACCAATTAACATTGGATCTCAAAGATGTCAGCAATGTTTTTGCCTCAGTGTTTAAATATGTACCCATAGGTCAATGCAGTTTTTATTTGCATGTTTGGCTCTCTAATAATTTCCCTTTCATTTTGTTCCAAATATGATTTAACGGTAATTTTTTTAATGATAGTGATGATTTTCAGTTTGTGTATTGCTTCCTGCTTATTTGTAACATGCAATGCTTTGGGTAGTTATTTGGTGGTGTGTGTAGTTATCTCCCCCTCACCCCCCCGAAAATAAAACTGTTGAGGCTTGGTCAATTGAAAATGTCAAAACTGAGATTGATAGATTTTTGTTCGGCAAGGGTATTAAAGAATATGGTGGGTAAATGGAGTTATGATACCGATCAGCCATGATCCAATTGAATGGCGGAATAGACTCGAGGGGCTGAATGGCCTACTCCTGTTCCTATGCTCCTTGGAGGCTAAGTATATATACTTTGGGTGTGGTTTTAGACCAGGCAGTCTAATTGCAAAGTGGGTTTGCTGGAAGTGTCAAAAATGCAAACTGGACAGCAAAAGTCATTTTCCCACTTACTTCTATATCTAATGATTGGAACCATTAATTATTAGGGTTTTTAAAAGTAAACATCAGAATCACCCTTTTTTAAAAAATTCATTCCTGGGACGTGGGCATCGCTGGCAAGGCCAGCATTTATTGCTCATCCCTAGTTGCCCTTGAGAAGGTGGTGGTGAGCCACCTTCTTGAACTGCTGCAGTCCGTGTGGTTAAGGTACTCCCACAGTGCTGTTAGATAGGGAGTTCCAGGATTTTGACGCAGCGACGACGAAGGAACGGCGATATATTTCCAAGTCAGGATGGTGTGTGACTTGGAGGGTAACTTGGAGGTGGTGGTGTTCCCATGCGCCTGCTGCCCTTGTCCTTCTAGATGGAAGAGGTCGCAGGTTTGGGAGATGCTGTCGAAGAAGCCTTGGCAAGTTGCTGCAGTGCATATTGTAGATGGTACACACTGCAGCCACGGTACGCTGGTGGTGGAGGGAGTGAATGTTTAAGGTGGTGGATGGGGTGCCAATCAATTGGGCTGCTTTGTCTTGGATGGTGTCGAGCTTCTTGCGTGTTGTTGGAGCTGCACTCATCCAGGCAAGTGGAGAGTATTCCATTACACTCCTGACTTGTGCCTTGTAGTTGGTGGAAAGGTTTTGGGGAGTCAGGAGGTGAGACACTTGCCGCAGAATACCTAGCCTCTGACCTGCTCTTGTTGCCACAGTATTTATGTGGCTGGTCCAGTTAAGTTTCTGGTCAATGGTGACCCCCTGGATATTAATAGTGGGGGATTCGGCGATGGTAATGCCGTTGAATGTCAAGCGGTGATGGTTAGATGCTCGCTTGTTGGAGATAGTTATTACCTGGCACTTGTGTGACGCGAATGTTACCTGCCACTTATCAGCTCAAGCCTGAATGTTGTCCAGGTCTTGCTGCATGCAGGCATGGACTGCTTCATTATCTAAGAAGTTGCGAATGGCACTGAACACTGTGTAGTCATCAGTGAACATCCCCATTTGTAGCCTTATGATAGAGGGAACTCTTTGATGAAGCAGCTGAAGATGGTTGGGCCTAGGACACTGCCCTGAGGAACTCCTTATACGCACACCATCCAATGACCTGCCCAATTCCTAATAAATCATAATGTATATGAGAGGATTCAGTTGGTGGCATATATCTGAAAATAGAAATAATTTTCAATTGTTGATAACTGCAAACTACAAAGGTTACTTGACTAATGGCAGCTTCATAAGTTACATGTGATTTGTAATTATACATTACATGTATTCTACAACACTACCACTGAAATATCCAACATTCTATTAAGCAATCAATGTGAGTTAGACTTACTTAGTGTGTCTATAATGGTCAATTAATTAAAAAATGCCAAAAACAATTTTTATTTCATTATGATCCTCACTATTTTATTGACTTGATGTAGTTTTTTTTAAATTAATTCACATGTCTCAATTAATGCAGAAAGGGTTCCCCTAATATTCCTTCCTCATAATTCTATCCTGTACTGATTAATGTGGCACAATCCCAAGGGAGTGGTTGGGCTCTGCATCTTGTTCAGATAATGCAAATTTAGTGTTTTGTTTTCATCTTTGTGTATTTTATGTTCACTCGCCTCACCTTTAGTTATCTTTTGTTTTCCCTGTGAAATCTAAGAGCAACTTACAATCAATTCCGTACACTGTGGGCTAGTTGTACGTGGGAGTGATTGTACAATGGTTAGTGATGAATTTCCAAAGGCACGTGGCTACAGGTATGAAGGAGCACTGATGCTGCTGACTCGTTTGGAAAAGGGGTGAGTATAAAACCATGTTTTGATGTGTGATGTAGTGTTGCATTCAATTATATCTGATTGGGCAGAGATCTTTCCAGTAAAATGTTTTGATATTTGTAGAGAGCTGATTGACCACCAGCCTGTCTATGATGATGAGCAAATTAATAGGCACGCACCAAATAATATGACTTGCATATATTTCGAATGAATTGTGTCAAGAAGCTTACAATGAACTTGTGAGGAGCAGCAGCAGTGGTTAGCATGCTTGTATAAACGTCTTGTATGACATTGATGTAACCCAGGAGCTCTTAGATACCCATTTTTCTTTTCAAATTGACCCTAAACATTTCGACTGTTTTTGAGATGGAGAAGAGGCAGGTTCACTGAGAATGTTTTTGTGTTGCTCAAATCAGCAATGGTTCTCACTCCTGAGTGATCTCCAGCAGCCCCTGCTGAAACTGTGTGTGCATGAACATCATATGAATACAGAATCGGGATCAGCGCTTGGGACCCTATAGTAGAGTAGCCTACTTACCTTGATAAGCTTCTAGATGAATAATGACCTCATTGGTGAGGTACCAGAGGGTGACTGGCACCCACAGAACTATACCTTAGAAAGAAATCAATGCCTTCAGGGGAGAAGGGAAGGGGAGAAAATTGACACAGAAAATTGTGAAACATAGAAACATAGAAGATAGGAGCAGGAGCAGGCCATTCGGCCCCTCGAGCCTGCTCTGCCTTTTAATGAGATCATGGCTGATCATCCAAATTCAGTACCCTGTCCTTGCTTTCTCCCCATATCTCTTGATTCCTTTAGCGTTAAGAAATATATCTAACTCCTTCTTGAATATATTTAATGAATTGGCCTCAACTGCCTTTTGTGGTAGAGAATTCCACAGGTTCACCACTCTCTGGGTGAAGAAATTCATCCTCATCTCTGTCCTAAATGGTTTACCCCTTATCTTTAGACTGTGACCACTGGTTCTGGACTCCCCTGCCATCAGGAACATCCTTCCTGCATCTAGTCTGTCTAGTCCTGTTAGAATTTTATAAGTTTCAATGAGATCCCCTCTCATTCTTCTAAACTCCAGTGAATATAAGCTCAATCGACCCAATCTCTCCTCATACGTCATTCTTGCCATGCCAGGTATCAGCCTGGTGAATCTTCGCTGCACTCCCTCCATGAAGGAGGGGAAAAAAGGAAATGTAAAGGCTACTGTTCTATTTGCCAGATTACAAATTAAACAGTGCATAACATGAAGCGATACAAGGCTGCAATCCAGTCAAAGGGTTCAGATATTGTGACAAACATTGAGCGAGAAATTTGGATTGCCTATGAACACCTGAATCCTGAGATTAGCTGACTTCACAGAAATAATTGCATTCCAAGTTGTTGTTAGTTACATTCAGTTTGTGTTGCTGGGTTTGTCAAAGTTCTCAAATTTAGTCAGGGTCCTATCACGGGAAGCAGTGCACGTGTTCAAGTCAATAGTCAGCAGCCTTTCTCTTTAAGTATGTTGCGGTTTTCTTGATAGTGAATAACAATATGCTTCTCCTTCGCAGCGATGCTGATAAAGAGTTTAACAAAGCTGATGTTTTTCCAGTGCTATAGTTTTGATGTACCATAATTTTTGCTCCTTGTGGATTTCTATGGTGAACTGACAGCTGAGAGCAGTGAAGAATGAAGTTCACAGAAGGGTATTAAATGCACTTGGGACATCATTACTGCAGGTTTACACAGAAATAATCTGCAGATGATTACAGGAAATTGTATATCCATTGTAAGGGCAGTACATATAACCGTGCAGTTATTATTAGCTTGCATATAGCTAAAGAAAACATGATATTTGGAGAACATTACATGAACATTTGTCTGATAAAGGAGTGCAAATGGCTATGTTACTGCTCACTTATGTAATCATTTACTGTAGTAGAATTAAACAATAATTAGGGCCAGATTTTAAAAGCATGGCTATCTCTTTGGGGTTATTTTTGGAATGCAGTTTCTCCACAAGTGATCCCTGAAGAGCATCCAGGCTTAAGAAATACTATCATGGGTTGGTAGTGTGTGACTCGCACGGATCCTGCAGCTTTTCTTCCCATAGGGTAACATGCATAAAGATGGCGGGTGTGTAATTATTTTTGATGTGGAGGACGAACCTCCTTTAAAGGCATTGGTGGTGATTTTGCAAAGTGGCTTTTACAGATCGTTTGATGTAACGTTGGTGGAAGAGCTGTCGAAATGCTGGGAAAACAGCCATTGATGGCGTTTCCCAGGGTTTCCGCAGCTCATCCACCAAGGTTATGGCGAACGAGCGAGAGAACCCCCACGGAAATCCACCCCCATCATTCCTCTGCGATTCGTTTATGATACTTCTTTAAAGTTGCAACTGTAGGGCGCTGCCATAACGTACCACACTGCTACTCTCAACGTGTTTGGCTATAAAGTGGTCAGATGCTCATTTATGCTCATGATTCCTCAGACAGTGAGTTCTAGTATTTTGGGGTGGTGTTTATACAGGGTGTGGAGCTGGGAGGAGGGGGTGGGGAGAGAGGGAGGGGGGTGGTGAGAGGGGGAGGGGAGTTGGGGGAAGGGGTGGAGAGAGGGGGAGGGGGTTGGGAGTTGGAGGAGGGGGTGGGGAGAGGGGGAGGGGGGTTGGGGTAGAAGAGGTAGAGTGGAAGTTTGAGTCGTGCTTGGGGCCACTTTTACGCACCGTGTCATGTCCGGGACCACTCTTGAACACCTTCTGGTGGCTGGCCATTCAGAGGACTTGATCACCCTTTTGGCCGTATGGCCTAAGTTAAGCCAAAGACATGGGAAAGACGATAAAATGAATATTTAAAGGAGGAAATTGTATTTCCACTGCCCAAGATCTTGCTATATTTTCTTTACACAAGCAGATATTTTTGCAGGAGAGAGTATGAAACATGATCCTGTATTGCCTGGTGAACTAGCACTCTCTTGGGGAATAATGTTTTTTTAAAAATACACATTTTTCTTCAAGGCTGACAAGTTGTGAATTTTGTAACTTGTGTTTTGTAACTTGCGGACCAGTATCAACTCCCCTGGAGCAGTGTCAATACGTTGCACTCGCAATGTTCCTGGTAGGCATATATGAGCATTGCTTTTTCATATTTATTTCTTGAATCAATTTAGGTTCCACTCTGCTCTGCACCACACACCATTCAATAGTTCAGGATTTAAGCAAGCGAGCAAGCAGTCCGAGCAGCCCTCTGGAACCTTTAAGCTAACTGGTTAGGGTGCATTGGATTGACTGCGTTTCAATTTTCCCTCATTTTCTGTGGTGGAAGAAACCTGTCTCTGTTTAGAACACCAGCAACCGTGCCAAGACTCAGAACTCACAAGCACAAACTACACCAGTAATCATCAACATGTTGCATAATTAGGCTGCAGTACAATAACACAAAAGAGCAAATCATAGAATGATACAGCACAGAAAGAGGCCATTCAGCCCATCGTGCCTGTGTCGGCTCTTTGAAAGAGCTCTCCAATTGGTCCCACTCCCCCGCTCTTTCCACGTGGCCCTGCAATTTTTTCATTTTCAAGTATATACAGTATAACCAATTCCCTTTTGAAAGTTACTGTTGAATCTGCTTCCACCACCCTTTCAATCAGTGCATTCTAGATCATAATTCACTGCATAAAAGAAATTCTCCTCATCTCCCCTCTGGATTTTTTGAAAGGATCAGCCCGATGGTTCTGTAAAATGCTATCATTTGACCTCAATGAAAGACAGACATGTAGAAATGAAGGGAACTGTTAAAATCTGGGTCCTGATTAACTGCAAAGGATAATACCATAGGTAGGTTCAGATCAGATTCAAAACCAAACAGCATTCAGACATAAAGAATATTGCACCTCCGGTGGTGCATCACTGATGTTCTATGCCTTGTGGGAAAGACCATTATAATTCACTTGTAGGTCTGCTGCAGATGAGTTATGGGCCTTTCAAACTAAAAAGAACTTTTGTAATATATCATCACTGTTGCAATATTCTCTGTAGAAACTTGACAAAATTCATATTTTTTCGAATGAAACTTTTAGATGTAAAACTGGCAAGAGATGAACCAATAGAATTTTACAGCACAGAGGGGGCCATTTGGCCCATCCTGCCTGTACCAATAAGAGTGTACTGTATATTATTGTCAACCACAATGACCTGCAATCAACCTGATAATCTCTAACTAATGTTGATTTTTCTCTCTGGGCTGTGGGAAGTATTGATTTTTTCCCCTCTTTTCCATTTGTTCCTCTATTTCCAGAGATGGTGGCTCATGCTGGGATACCATTCCTTGCCTGCCCACTGCCCTTTCGCACCTCAACCAACTGGCAGTACTTAATGTGTAAAGCTGGACAGTGTTTGTTGGTAGGCTAGTCAACCTTGAGGGGAATTGCACCCGAGTCACATCCACTCCTCAGCCAATGTCCATAAATGGAAGTTGTTCAGCTGGGGGTCAGTGAAAAGGAGTGATTGCTTTTTACCTTGCTAGCTCAGACATACTGAGGCCCATTGTAATGCCCTGGCCTTTGCTCCAGCTCAATCGACTCAGCACAGATCAGGGAACAAACAGATATGGATCCTTCCTGTACTCCATGGCTGAGTATCAAAGTAACTGAACCTTTACCAATCAATCATCAAGGGACTTTGTCAGTGTTTTTTTCATTTGTTTCAATATAGCTACAAATAAAATTTGAAGAGCTATAAAAGAACTGCACAAATCAAGAAAAATCAGAACAACTGGCATTATTGACTTGTAAAAGATTGGGATTCTCACCACTAAATTAGGAAATTGTGAGTCGAACCCTTACCTGGACCTGAACCCCTAATCTAGGCTGATACCAAAGCTGTGTTAAGGGGGGATGCCTTATGGTTGGAAGTGCCATACTTTAAATTAAATGTTAAACCGAGGTCCCATAACCTGTTCGGTTGGGCATTAAAGTTTCTTCAGCATTATTTAACGAAGAGCAGGGAGTCGCCCTGTTGTCCTGGCTAACATTCCTCCCTCAACCAATTACCATAAAAAAAAGACACAGATGAACAGGTGCTTGTGCGACATGACTGACACAGAATGCCATGTTGACCCACATAAGAACAGTAACTGCACGCCAATAGTACTTACTTCTGGGAGCCACTTGAAGACATTTCAATGAGATAAGGCATTATATGAACACAAGTATTATTTTAAATTATTAATATTTGCACTGGGAATCGGAAGACAGGAAAGGGTGGCGTGAACCTCTTTTCCTCAGCTGACGAGGAGAAGTGAAAAGTAATGTGGCTGAACTTGGTTTGCATTCTGCTCCACCCCACCTCCTTTTTTTAAGGGAGCTAAGCTTCTGAGATTACATTTTTAATGGTTATACTGCCCTTAATTTATAAATTTAAATTGTATTTTTAAAAAAAATTGAAACCACATCGATGGTTGTCCGACCCCTTGACCGGCCTACCGAGGGAGTTTCATTCCAGCACCATTTCCCTGGTGACATACCATTACCAACATTTTAAACTGTGAAAGTTTATATTGATTTTATAATCGTATCAAGAGAAAATGTGTCTTATAAATAGAATCCCAAGATCTGAGCAACGGGTTACAAGCAATAATTCAGCTCCTGGTGTGTGTCTGTGAATTATTCATTACTTCCTGTCAGATAATTCTAGGGAACACCCCGTTTCCATGATTGTGCCTGTTCTTGTTCCTAATTCGCTCTGTTTATACTGCAGGGTAGATACTCTAGCAATGGAACAATTGCAAATCTGTATTATTTGCATATACACTGTTACGAGCGAAGGTAAAGTGGACATTAGTTGCTGTGGAAGATACTCTTATGGAATTTGCCTTCAGGGAAGCTTTGGTACATAACCGCATCATCTTTACGATGAAAACTGTCTGCAGATAAAGAATAAAATACAATTTATAAAAGTAAAACAGTACACATAATGAGTCAAATTTCCTGTCTGCGGCAATGGCAGCAGATCTTTGGTAGGGTCCTGACTTCTGCCTACCTTTTGCCCGTACCTCTGACCTCAGCTCATTTCCCAGGATCGGGCGCATTTACCATATTTTGGGCAGGTGCGGGGACTATTGAAGGGGCCACTACTTGTGCCCGCCTCAGCTGCGAAGGAGAGAATCCATCGTGGCGCCTTGCCACAGGGTAAGTGCGCCATCAGGGCTGTAAGAGTTTTAACAGTGGCTGGTACACAATTCTGTTAGTTTCCCCTTTGCATCGAATCACCCTATGATCGATTACATTGGATAAACTGGCCTTTTAAAATTTAACTGCATTCCCCTCCCCTCGGCCTTTAGCAACACTGGATGCCAGGGACATCCAGACATCCCTTGTGCCCAGTGTTTTGAGGGCGCAAAAATGCGTTGTGTGACATATTCTCGTCATTTGCTTCTCATTATAATAGACCCGTCCATACTTGGATGAACATCTTCACCTTGTACTGATATATACAAAAATAACATTTCAAATACTTTCCTTGGATTTTTTTTCAGTAATTTTCCTTTGGAAGGGCTTTTCACATTGACTCCAACAGAAAACATTGTAACAGGCATTTTAAACACATAAAATGCTATTTAACACATTTGTCGTACATTTTCTATTCAGTTTTTTCCTACATAACGAGTGACTACACTTCAAAAAAATAATTGCCTCTGAAGTGCTTTGGGATGTTTTGATGATATGAAAGATGCTGTAAAACTAGCAATTCTTTGTGAATGCACTACTTTGGGTGGAAACTAAGGTGGTGATTGACAGGATTTTTGAAATGTATTTGAAACAATTGTACTAGCTTGCCTTCTTTCTTCAATTGGTGCATTTTGCTGATTGTTCATGGTTGATTTGTTGCTTTCTTATGTCCTCAGTGGTCCTTTATTGTTACTATTGTCTTTGTTTTGCATGTTCCTTCTTATCTTATCAGTTCTGATTTGTTACTGATTTATGAAGACAAAGTTTGAGCCAGGCTGCTGTGAGAGATTTGCATATAATCAGGCATGATGCCAGAAGTGTGGTGCATTAAAGTGACATGACAGACTAAATATACACTCGAGGCAATGTGTTTATATACATTAGCAGATCTCCTGTGGTGTTGCTCATGGTGAGTCGGATGCTGCTCTGCTGCAAGGAGCATGCTGGGATTTGGAAGTCAGGGGAGCAATGCACATCTCCAATGATAGAATTTTGGAAAGAAGGCTACCTACTGCAAATAGATGAATAAATGCCACAATAAGTCTCGGGCTAGAAGGAGTGAAGATAAGGGCTATATCAAGGGAATGATCAGGATGGGGGAGAGTAAAGGTTCCACAGCAAGTCAAGAAGCCAGGAATATCACTGGCTCAGGCAGGGTCATGGGTATTGGGAAAGGATAGGCTGGTGGTGCACCCAACCAGGGTGTCTGCACATTACTTGTATCCCATCATTCAACTCAGCACTGATGCAGTAAGATAAACAACTTCAACCTGTATTCTCAAGACTGTCACCTGATCATGTGCAGTATCTCTCTTCTAACTCTTCACCCTTTTCTCTTCTAGGATCTTCTCAATACCTACAGATTCCTGCAGGACAGACCTCAGAGGAGGACAAACCCTCTGAGGAGGCACCATCAGACGCTCCACCATCCCCCCCCCACCCCGGCCCCAACCCCAGGCATCTGCTCATATATGGGCACCCCATGTAAGGTAGATACCAAGATAGGGGTCTGAATGTGGTAGAACACCCAACACCACTGGGCAGCAGTAGCAGCTAATGGTGGCAAGGACAGCTCAGGCGAGACCTCAACGAAGGGCTAGGCTTGAAGGGGTAATTACTAGTCCTAGCCCCTTTAGGGCTACCCCGGATCAGGTGTATTCCTCAGACATTCACTTTCAACTAAAGTTTGAGGTAGCCAAATCCTAAAGACGCTTAATTGGGTCTAAAGGTCAGGACTCTCTCTCCCTAAAGGAAAGGAACAACCTGAAAATGTTACCGTCCTCCAGATAGCACTTTTAATAAGTTTAGCTAGACTGTAACGTTCCGGATATTATGAGGGTCCCCCAGAATTCTGCAACTCCTCACCAAAGAGTGTACAGAGATTGAGTTTGCGAGTTTGATACAGAAGTCTTAGGTGAGACAATTCTAAAAATATATAGATTTATTAAAGAACCGACATTTAATTTACAGTTGGTGAGTCAATCGCAACATTAACAGTTCCAAAAAGAGAAAGCTTACAATTCTATTATCAGAGAACCTTACTCTCAAATCTTAACTTCGCTACAGTTTTACAGTTCTTAGTTTTTATTCAGGATATCCACCAAAATCAAATACCTTTGATCCCCAAGGTACAAAGAGTTGGAGACTTACAGAGCCGCCTCTGAAGCCAAGAATCGCTTTGCCCCTTTAAAGCGAGTCTACTATCCCATTTGAGAGTTCAATATTTATACCCTTTTCCAGTGGTATTTCCTTTAAGGTTTTCTGCTGATACAAGCTAATTATCTCTAGTCATTTTTCTGCTGACCCCTGCAATTCTTACAGTCACCTCAGCTGGTAGCATTACAGAATTATGTCTCTTCTCTAGGTGTTCTAAGTTTACCATAAAAAGCGGTGTAACGGCAGGTGCATTTTACTTGATGTCATTTTTACGAAGGCAGATGTTTGTGCTTCTTTACAAAGTGTAAATTAGAACACCTTAACCAGGGTGAACCATTGTCTTGTTCCGAAAGGTCAGCCTACCGGAGCCTTTAAACTTCTGTTTCAATAAGGTTATTGATACAGTGTCAACAACTATCTTATCTCTATAGCCAGAATATTTTCACAGCTTTTTCATAGTTAGGTTTCTAGATTTCCAGACCCAGTTTGTCATGTTTTAATAAGGGCAGAATTATTTCATAGAATGGTGTATTTTTCTGAATAGGTTATATGGCTTATTCCTTCACAGGCTCTCTCCCAGCTTTGCTGAGATTGTCAGAGATAAGAGCTTCAAGAGCCCAGTCATGAGAAGAAAACTGCTGCCCTCACACAAACAGCCGTACAAAGGTATTGGAAGATGAACCAAGGCGTTTCACCACTACGGCTGAGAATGTTGTGGGAGCCCTCACCCAGCCTCTGTGATGTCATCTCACATGACATCGCCACTCTGCAGTCTATTCTGCCATAGTGTGGTCAGCTCCAGGGAACAGATCACTGCAGCTGAGCCTTCATAGCAGGATTCCACACTAGCACGCTTTACAGTTTTGGTAGGAGCTCAAACAGCTGTTGTGCAGACCCTAGGCTCCACATGCAGAGAATGGCAGGTCGAATCGATAGGACTTCGAAGGGGTCGGTCATCTTCTCAATCTGCTCCCCCACAGATCAGTGGAAGTGAAGTCCAGCCCCAAAGGAGTGGCAGTGGCGTGATGGCAGCAGTACCTGCTGGCCTCTCTCAGGACGTCAGCATGTTTTCACATTTGTCCCCCTCTCAACCAATACTCACCATAATGCCAGTAAACTAGCTGAACCAACCTGCACCGGCAGCAGCCTGCGGCCGTGCCTTCATGGATGCAAGCACCCAAAAGCCACCGGCCATGAGCATCTCAAGAGCCTACACATGAGGAACAGCAGCCTTCCAGCCTCTCTAGGGGAGCACCTCATAGGAGTAGTAGAGTTACAAAACCTTCTTTAAAGAAATGTACATTGGGTTGATTAGCTGGGTGAGAAATGAATGGAAGGCAATTCTTATATTTAGTTTTAAATTAATCATCTTTATTACATTTGGCACATTGGTTAGTAAAATGGTTTAATAGCAGCTTCTGCGTCTGCATGGTCACAATGCCATTGGTGTAGATGTTGTCTGAATGGTTTGAATGTTCTTCAATGCAGTTTTATGGGAGTGGTGAAGAATGTAACAAGGAATGTTATACAGAGGGGCTCTGTCTAAGTTTGCAGGGCAGGGGAGTGAGAAGCTCTAAGCAATTGCTAAGCTATGAGCTGATCCTTGACATCTCCTTCTGTAAGGTAGATGATGCGGCCCTCCTTCCTCTGCTGCTTCCTTTCCTTTCCCTAGGTCTTTTGTCTGATGATGACTGCTGCTGCTCTTCTTCCTCCAAATGCAGGCCTCTGCAATGCAGCAGAGCATGATGACGCATGACACTCTATCGGGGCATTTTGTAAGGAACCCCCCCTGAGCGGTCCAGGCACCTAAACCTCTGCTTGAGCATTACTATCGTGTGCTCTGTAAGGATCCTGGTTGTGCCCTGGTGTTGATTGTTTCTGTGTTACATGGGTGTCAGCTATGGCTCAGCAGTAACACTCTCACCTCTGAGTCAGAAGGTTGTGGGTTCTAGTCCCGCTCCAGAGACTTGGCACAAATTTAGACTGACACTCTAGTGCAGCACTTTGACCTTTTAATTAGGACCCCGCTTGCCTGCAGCGGGTGCCTGATATGTAGCAGAAGTTGGCGAATTAAAATAGTGGGGTGCACGGGAAAGGTGCCCCCAGATGTGGTTTTAAACCACCCGCTGCTGCCTGCCCCACTCCCACCGGATAGGCTGGTTTAAATGTCTGGTGGGCACGGGAAATGTATGTAGGACTGTCGGCTTGGGACCAAATTCTGCAGCCATTAGCCTCAAAGCAGTTGTGTGATATAACCACAGCCTTAGAGATTGTCTATGTAGCCGTGTGGCCCATGATAGTAACTTGTGTAATTGGTCAGCAAGGGAAAATTGAACTATATAAAATATATTTAAGTATTCTAACCGGCACACCTAGCTGCTGCAGAGGCCCTCACATTTATTTTGAAGATGTATTTTGAAATATGTATGAGTGAGTGCCATTATAGGATCTGCTGGGATCTCTTCATTGTGGAAAGAATAAGGATAACACTATGCATTCAAAGGTGAATCAAAAGGCAGCTCTTGTTTTGTTTTAGCAAAATACCTCGCTATGATTGCATTTAAAATCACATTGCTTGGTGACTCTGCATCATTCGTTTATAAGCAATTATCTTCAATCAAAATAAGACTGAAAGCATAATTATAAAATAAAGTTAGTGTAAGAGAATTAAGACGTCTCACTATGGCTGTTAATCATATTAAAAACTTAAAAATCTTCCCTTCTGTGCCCATCTACTTTCTTAGCTCCTGGTTTATTTATAAAATGCAGACTTAAGAAGCTCACATAATCTTAGGGATGCAGTTTTACTTTTCATCTAATTCGTATTCTCTCCAAGAAGCTACTGCCTGAGAATATTAGAGATCAGCAGGGTACTTTTTTCCCCATAAATAATTGTGTCTGGCAATTTGGACCAGAGATTCACAATGTAGAATATGAAAAATGAAATCAGTAGCAACATTAAATCTGTTTTCCCCTGATGGCTCGGTGGCTAATTGCATCACGTGGGTGAGATAATTTGCCATCTTCTTCTTAGTTAGTCCCTCGGAACCGAGGATGACTTGCTTCCACATTAAAAATGAGTTCTCAGTATTGTGTATGCACCTTTAAGAGAATAACTGGTCTCAGACTGCAATATCGGCAGTGACCACCCCTGTATAAAAGGCGCTAGTGAGCCTCTGTGTTTTTAGTTTCACTATTGACTTCCACCAGTAAAGACTTATTTTGTTCCACTCCGACAGTCCGTGTCTCAATTATTCACGGACGTAATACTGGCGACGAGTAAGAAACGAACTTACCTGCAACTCGGCAGCACCTCAGACGACGTTTTTGAAGGTCGAAGCCAGAAGAAAGAAAAAAATAGAATCCAAAGAAACTCGAGAAACGGGCGTCGACCGTGGGCAACCGCCCTCCAAATCGTCGGATTGAAAACTTGCAGGAGAGACTGTCAAGAGCCAGGCTTGGTTCCCCAGTCTGTGGTTTCCCAGCTAATCGGGCTGGCGGCAGGTAGTGCACTGATCCTTCCTGGGCTGCGGCGGGCTAGAGCTCGATCGGGTGGCTCTGTAACAGGGCCGGGCAGCGAGTCGGGAAGCAAAGAGAGAGAGAGAAGGTGGAGCACACAGGGCGCGGCTGGTGCTTCGAAGCCGGGCAGCGTTCGGACCTAAGAAGAGGGAGGGAAGTGTCCCAGAGGGTCCACTCCACGACGGGAAAATAATTTTAAAAAAAATATTAAACACGCAAGAAACCGTGGAAAGCAGCGCTAACAACAGCGGGGAAGAAGGCAAAGCGCGGGAGGCGCCATTTTGTTACATCGGGGAAGAAGGCAAAGTGCGGGAGGTGCCATTTTAGATTTGCAAGATGCCGAAGACTGGCTGTATCACTGCTTTTGATAATACAATAGAGGACTGGACCACGTATGTGGAAAGAGTCGAGGTATATTTCGAGGCAAACGAAATAGCGGAGGAGAAAAAGGCATCGATATTGCTAAACTTAATGGGCGCTAGAATGTACGGCCTATTACGGGACCTGATTACTCCAGCCAAACCGAAGGCGAAGAGTTTTAACGAAATTGTTGCTGTCCTACAGGAACACCTAAACCCTGCACCGCTGTTGATAGCAGAAAGATTTAAATTCCACAGGAGAACTCAGCACAAAGATGAGAGCAATGCTGAGTATCTTACGGAACTACGCAAGCTATCAAAGCATTGCCAGTTCGGAGCAGGACTGGCAGATACCCTATGGGACAAATTTGTCTGTGGACTCCTGAGTGAAGGAACACAGAAGAAGTTACTCGCAGAGAAAGAGCTGACGCTAGATAAGGCTTTCAGCGTGGCAGTATCGTATGAAGCAGCAGCTAGGGGAGCTGCAGAAATTCAACAAAAACCACAGGAATACAGCACCCACGAAATGACACGGGGATTTGCAAAATGTTATCGCTGCGGCAGAACTAACCATGACCAGAAGGACTGCTGGTCCAAAGACAAAATATGCAGGCAATGCGGGAAGATGGGACACATTGCACGAGTTTGCAGGTCTGGGAAGAAGACCAGCAACAACAAAAAGGCTACTAAGGAATCGTACAAGAAAGTACAAAAGATGACGGATAGTAGTTCTGAAGACCAGATGAGCGATAGTGAATCCGGGAACAGGAGACTAAGCTGTCTCAAACTTCACAATGTAATCGCAAAAGCGGATCACCGAACCATTTGGGTCACCCTCATGATAGCAGGGTCCCAAGTTAAAATGGAATTGGATACAGGATCAGCGCTAACCGTCATGAATCGACGAGACTACAAGCGGCTATTTTCACACATACCCTTGAGAGAGACATCCATTGTCTTGACGACGTATACGGGGCAAAAAGTATACCCCAGAGGAAAAATAAGGGTGCCTGTCGAATACAACGGCAAGAGAATACGGAAATTGTATCTCTACATACTGCCAAATGGTGGACCACCGTTATTGGGACGGGAATGGATCAGGAAGATAAACTTAGATTGGCACTCCATTTATGCAATGACGATGGACGGTAAAAAAGATGAAGACGTCACTCCTGGACGATTGTCAACAATCTTAGCTAACGCCAAAGAGGTATTTCAACAAGAACTGGGCATGCTTAAAGGCGTAACTGCCTCGATAAAAATAGAAGAGAATGCAGTTCCCAAGTTTTTCAAAGCAAGACCGGTACCATATGCAATTCGCCCAGCTGTCGAGGCAGAGCTGGAGAATCTGGAGAAGGCGGGCGTGTTGTCTAAGGTCGACTGGAGCGAGTGGGCGACACCCATCATTCCTGTCATGAAGAAAACATATTAAGCAATAAGTCCGGGGAGCCAAGGAAGATTCGCATCTGTGGGGATTTCAAGGTGACAGTGAACCCAGTCCTTCACACAGTACAATATCCTCTTCCAAGGATAGAAGACATCTTCGCCTCACTGTCTGGAGGGAAGCGTTTTACAAAAATTGACCTAGCACAAGCATATTTGCAGATGGAGGTTGAAGAGTCCTCTAGGAAGTATCTCACGATAAACACTCAGAAAGGTCTTTAACAGTATCATCGATTGGTATTCGGAGTAGCATCGGCTCCGGCGATATGGCAAAGAGCGATGGAACAAGTCCTGCAAGGGATTCCGGGGACTCAGTGTTACTTGGACGACATCCTTGTAACAGGTGAAGATGACAGTGAACACCTTAACAACCTAGAACAGGTGCTCACTAGACTACGGGAACATGGGCTGCGAGCCAACCGCCCCAAGTACGAATTTTTTAAGAAACAGATATCGTATTGTGGCCACGTGATTGATGAAGAGGGGTTACATAAGTCCCCTGACAAAATTGAAGCGGTTGTTAATAATAATAATAATAATTGAACTTTATTGTCATTGCACAAGTACATGAACAACGAAATGTGATCTTGCAAGCTCCCATGACTGGGAGAAGCAAAGCCGCTGCGTCGGTGCGCGCCGCCATTCCATTTCCACCATTCCTCCTGTCCGACAATCTTCAGCCCAACGCCCGGGCCTGCTCACCAGCCGCTCCTCCAGGGCTCCTTCCGTGACCTTCTCACCAACCGCCCCTCCTCGGGGCTCCTTCCGTGACCTTCTGCACCTGGTCTTCCCTGATGGTCACCCCTACCAGGTACTAACCAGGCCTGGCCCTGCTTAGCTTCCAAGCCTTGAACCAGCGACCCTGTCCCTAGTCCCAGGAACAGGCCCCAGCGCCTGAAAATGTGTCGCAACTGAGGTCATTCCTCGGATTGGTGGATTACTATCATAAGTTTTTGCCGAATTTGTCGACAATTCTGCACCCACTGAACGCCCTGCTACGAACGGGGGTAGCATGGAAATGGAGCGATGACTGTAAGCGGGCTTTTCAGAAGAGTAAGGACTTAATCACTTCAAGGGAAGTATTGGCTCACTACAACCCAGCATTGCCGATCAGACTGGCGTGTGATGCGTCTCCCTACGGCATTGGGGCGGTACTGTCACATAAATTCCTTGATGGTTTAGAGAGGCCGATAGCTTTTGCGTCACGCTCGTTAACTTCTGCCGAGCGTAACTATGCCCAGATTGACAGAGAGGCCCTCAGCCTAGTGTGGGGGGTGAAGAAGTTCAATCACTACCTGCACGGTCAAAAATTTACTCTACTAACCGATCATCAACCTCTTGTCTCCATTTTCAACCCTCAGAAGGGCGTACCGATAATGACAGCACAACGGCTGCAGAGATGGTCCCTTTTCTTGGGGGCACATCAATATGACATCGAGTACAAAGGAACTAAACAGCATGGAAATGCTGATGGATTGTCACGTCTACCGTTGCCGACGGTGGAAGAAGAAGACCTTGCAGTGGATCCAATGGCGTTATTCCACTTGACCATAGTCGAATATCTCCCTGTGACGAATGCAAACATAGAAAAGGAAACACGGAATGACCCGACACTATCACGGGTCTATGATTTAATGGTGAAGGGATGGCCAGCACATGGTGAACCACTGCTGCCAGCATTCTCGCCGAGAAGAGAACAGTTGTCAGTGTGCAGAGGAACCTTGATGTGTGGATCCAGAGTAGTAATTCCACCTAAGTTGACGGATAGAGCGCTCAATGAGCTTCATGAGGGTCATCTGGGTGGGGTAAAAATGAAGAACTTAGCCAGAGCGTTTGTGTGGTGGCCGGGAATCAATAGAGAAATCGAAGAGATGACCAAGAGCTGTGCAGGATGCCAGAAGGTCCAAAACGCCCCACCACAAGCTCCTCTGCATCCATGGAAGTGGCCCTCATCTCCATGGCAAAGGGTGCACATTGATTTTGCTGGTCCCTTCATGGACTCGATGTTTTTAATTGCGGTGGATGCACATTCAAAGTGGCCAGAGGTAATAATAATGTCCTCAACCACCACGGAAAAAACTATCACAATTTTACGAACCATATTCGCCAGGAATGGGCTGCCTGAACAGATTTGCTCTGACAATGGACCACAGTTTGTGTCTGAAGAGTTCCGGAGGTTCTTAAAGAACAATGGTGTTAAGCATTACACATCTGCCGCATATCATCCAGCCACTAATGGATTGGCCGAGAGGTTTGTCCAAACATTCAAGAAGGCTATCAAGGCAATGTGTAATGAAGATATACCCCTACAACACAAGGTGGACAACTTCTTGTTTGCCTACCGGAATGCGACACATGCGGTTACCAACCAAACTCCAGCCATGATGTTCTTCAATCGAAGACTACGGTGCCGCTTGGATTTGGTTAAGCCAAACGTCTGAAGAGATGTGGAGAACAGGCAGTTTCAGAATATGAATGAAAGGCCGACCAGGAGTTTTAAGATAGGTCAACCAGTTTTGGCCCGGGACTACCGCACTGAGAAATGGCAGCCAGGAACGATTTGTACACGACAAGGACCTCTCATGTATACCGTGGACGTTGGGGAGAGCATTGTAAGACGCCATGTTGACCAGATTCTAGAGTCACTGTGAAACGTCAACTCCACACCACGATCTGATACACCTGGTAATGAAATCGACGTTCCAATTGCAGCTACCGCAGAATCGGTAATATTGGAAGCAGATGAACCAAACAACGACATTGATCCCGACTCAACATTGCCAGAAGAACCTGATACCCCAAAGAGGCGTTATCCAGACAGAATCAGGAAGCCTCCTCAAAGACTGAACTTATAATTGCTTAAGCTTAACCAATGTATCTAGCAACCGTAATTGTGATTGTAATTAGTTATCATTTAGTTGTTAAATGAATGTTATGTACTGTTTATCTAAAAGGGGAGGAATTGTTGTGTATGCACCTTTAAGAGAATAACTGGTCTCAGACTGCAATACCGGCAGTGACCACCCCTGTATAAAAGGCGCTAGTGAGCCTCTGTGTTTTTAGTTTCACTATTGACTTCCACCAGTAAAGACTTATTTTGTTCCACTCCTGCAGTCCGTGTCTCAATTATTCACGGACGTAATACTCAGGTGACTGATGAGTCCAATGTCGGACCAACAGTCTCTGTCACAGGTGGGGAAGATGGTGGTTGAAGGGGCGGGTGGGTGGGGTGCTTGGGTTGACGTGCGCTCCTTCCGCTGTTTGCGCTTGGCTTCCGTTTGCTCCCGGCGAAGAGACTCGAGGAGTTTGGCGCCTTCCCGGATGCTTCTCCTCCACTTTGTGCGGTCTTGGGCCAGGGATTCCCAGGTGTCAGTGGGGATGTTGCACTTTTTCAAGGAGGCTTTGAGGGTGTCCTTGAAATGTTTCCTCTGCCCACCTGGGGCTCCCTTGCCGTGTCAGAACTCCGAGTAGAGCGCTTGTTTTGGGAGTCTCATATCGGGTATGCGGACGATGTGGCCCGTCCATCAGAGCTGATCGAGCGTGGTCAAAGCTTCGATGCTGGGGATGTTGGCCTGAGCGAGAACACTGACGTTGGTGCGCCTATCCTGCCAATGGATTTGCAGGATCTTGCGGAGGCAGCGTTGGTGGTACCTCTCCAGTGCTTTGAGGTGCCAGCTGTACATGGTCCATGTCTCTGAAGCATACAGCAGGGCGGGTATCACTGCTGCTCTGTAGACCATGAGCTTAGTGCCGGGTTTGAGGTCCTGGTCTTCAAACACTCTCTTCCTCAGGCGACCGAAGGCTGCACTGGCACACTGAAGGCGGTGTTGGACTTCGTCATCGATGTCTGCCCTTGTTGACAGTAGGCTCCCGAGGTATGGAAAGTGCTCCACATTGTCCAAGGCCTTGATGTGGATTTTGATAATTGGGGGGCAGCACTGTGTGGCGGGGGCAGGTTGGTAGAGGCCCTTTGTCTTACGAATGTTTAGTGTAAGGCCCATGCCCTCGTACGCTTCGGTGAAGGTGTTGACGATGGTTTGGAGTTTGACCTCCGAGTGAGCGCAGACGCAAGCATCGTCTGCATACTGTAATTCGACGACTGTGGATGGGATGACCTTGGATCTGGACTGGAGGCAACGGAGGTTGAACAGTTTCCTGTTTGTTCTGTAAATTAGCTCCACTCCAGCAAGGAACTTACTGAGGGTGAGATGGAGCATTGCAGCCAGGAAGATCGAGATAAGCGTTGGTGCGATGACACAGCCCTGCTTGACCCCGGTCCGTACGTGAATTGAGTCTGTGGTGGAACTGTTGGTCAGGATCACGGCTTGCATATCGTCGTGAAGCAGGCAGAGGTTGGTGACAAACTTTTGAGGCAGCCGAATTTGAGGAGGACACTCCATAATCTCTCACGGTTGACAGTGTCGAAGGCCTTTGTGAGGTCAAAGAAGGCCATGTACAGTGGTTGGTGCTGTTCCCTGCATTTCTCTTGTAATTGACGTGCGGTGAAGATCGTGTCCATTGTGCCCCTCGTGGGAGGAATCCGCATTGCGACTCTGCGAGGAGCTCTTTGGCCACTGGGAGAAGGCGATTGAAGAGGATTCTTGCGATGACTTTCCCTGTGGCAGACAGCAGGGAAACTCCTCTGTAATTACCGCAATCGGACTTGTCACCTTTCTTGTTGATGGTCACAATCACGGCATCTCTGAGATCCCCTGGCATGCTCTCCTCCTTCCAGATAAGAGAAATTAGTTCATGAATTCACGCCAGTGGTGCTTCTCCGCCATGCTTTAATGTCTCGGTGGGGATTCCATCTGCATCTGAGGCCTTGTTGTTCTTCAGTTGTCGGATGGCCTTTTCAACCTCATGCCGGGCTGGGGTTGTGCTGAGATGGTGGCGGGTAGCATGCTGCGGGATGGAGTTGAGGTCACTCATGTCAAAGACAGAGTCTCGGTTAAGGAGATCTTCGAAGTGCTCCTTCCAGCGGGCACTGACTGCCTCTCTGTCCTTGATGAGTACCTCTCCGTTCTTGGCCCGCAGTGGGGAAGGGCCTTGGGTGCTTGGGCCGTAGATGGTCTTGACTGCGCTAAAGAATCCACTCACGTCGTGGTTGTCGGCTAGCTGCTGGATCTCCTGCGCTTTCTCCACCCACCATCTGTTCTTTAGGTCACAAGTTTTTTGTTGGACCTCGGCCTTCAGGCATCTGTAGAGCCGCTTTCTTGCTCTCGAGTTCTGTTGCTGTTTCCAGATCAAAAATGCCTTGCACTTGCGGCTTATTAGATCCTGGATCTCCTGGTCATTCTCGTCGAACCAGTCTTGGTGTTTGCTGGTCGAGTGACCAAGCGTCTCTTCACAGGTGCTGATTATGGATAATGTGCCATGCTGATCAGGGAGACCCCACATTCAACCTCTGATCCATGCTGGGTTAACAGATCTCATCTGAGTTGGCAGTGGGAGACTTTAGCCTCATTCATCGCTACGCTAAACTGGAAAAAAATCAGCCTTGGTTCTTGACCACCATTCAGTGACACCTGTTGAAAAGCGTGCATGTGTATAATGCAGCAGAGGACAGGCTCAGTCATGATGCCTCACCTCCCTTCACTATTGAGGCTCATACTCGAAGACTCAGCACTTTGGGTGGTGTCGATGCATACAAATTCATGCCCGGTGTGGGTCGCTCTATCAGATGCCTAAAATGTGTGCATCCATGTATAAAAAGAAGCTGCACAATAAAAATCTCTCCCTAAATGTTGAAATCTGTTTGGATTGTGGTGTTTCTTGAGGAAAGTAGAAATTCCACATCGTGAAGCAACTTTTGCCCCCATTTCTGCAAACTACATATTTACTACACAATAGGATAATGTGGTAGTTCGCTTAGATTGGGTAGGCTTTGGGTAAAGTAACTTCAGACATACCTGCTTTTTCTTGGCTCAACTAACAGGGAGGAAGAGGCCCTAATGGTTGTGGCATAACTTGTCAGAGTTGTTTTATTTAATATCAGTTTAGTTTCAGTATGACTTTAATCTTAGGAAATACTATCACCATTCTACAACAAACTCAAAGCCATTGTCCCTGATTTTACCTGCTCCCACCTGGGGGGGCAGGGGTGGCGGGGCGGGAGCATGTGGGGGCTAAGGGCAGTGTCAGCTCCCTTACTGGGAGCCGGATCCTGGGCCAGAAGATGGCCAGCAGGTAAGTTTGCAATTTATTTTTCAGGTTTTTTTCAAACAATGGGCTGCCTTTAAAGAGGAGATGGTTCGGGTATAGTTGAAGTACATTCCCACAAGGGGGAAAGGTAGGGCAACCAAAGTCAGTGCACCCTGGATGACGAAAGAGATAGAGAGTAAGATGAAGCAGAAAAAGGGCGCGTATGACAGATGTCAGGTTGAGAATACAAGTGAGAATCAGGCTGAATATAGAAAGTTCAGAGGGGAACTGAAAAAGAAAATAAAAGGGGCAAAGAGAGAATATGAGAATAGATTGGCAGCTATCATAAAAGGGAATTCAAAAGTCTTCTATAGACATATAAATAGTAAACAGGAAACAGCGAGTAGTGGTGAATGGTTGTTTTTTGGACTGGAGGAAGGTATACAGTGGTGTTCCCCAGGGGTCGGTACTAAGACCACTGCTTTTCTTGATATACATTAATGACTTGGGTGTATAGGACACAATTTCAAAATTTGCAGATGATACAAAACTTGGAAGGATAGTGAACAGTGAGGAGGATAGTGATAGACTTCAAGATGACATAGACAGGCTGGTGGAATGGGCGGACACGTGGCAGATGTAAATTAATGCAGAAAAGTGCGAAGTGATACATTTTGGTAGGAAGAACGAGGAGAGGCAATATAAGCAAAAGGGTACAATTCTAAAGGGAGAACAGAGAGACCTGGGGGGTATATGTGCACAAATCATTGAAGGTGGATGGGCAGGTTGAAAAAGCAGTTCAAAAAGCATAAGGGATCCTGGGCTTCATAAATAGAGGCATAGGCGTTACTGCAAAGCCACACTTAACCTCATCGTGCTGTGCCACTCATCACATCCCCATCGCTCTGACTTCCATACCCCACTCCTGCACATCCTTACTCACACCAACTTACCTTGCACCTCCACCCATCCCTCTCTATCTACATTATCACTTTCCCATCTCAATAGCCACCTGTCACACTCACCCTCATCCTAGTCCAATCATGCCAACTCACAACACACAAGGGTAGGCACTTGGGTGTTTTAGCCAATGTTCATGTAAAGTTTCTGTTAATGTGGTGTCAAACATTGAAACCTTTATTTTGAACACCTTGCATTCTTGGTCAGATTTGTGTGCATCTTTGCAAGTGGCTTAGTGAGTTGCAGTGAATGGTGAGACATAACAGTACCCCCCGCAATGCTTATGAGTGTGAAAAGAATGACTTAGGTATTGTAGGGATGCTTTATGGTATTGGTGTAGGGTAGTGCCAACCTGGTGCATCATATGGCAGCCAGGGTGTACAGCGTTAATTGAAGTAAATCTGGCCATGGCGAGGCCATCTCTGGCCTCCTGGGCAGCAATGTGGTTGGGTGCTTATGGTCTGTGTCCTGTGCAGCATCAGTTGATTGTGGAGAAGGTTGTTGTTGGTGCTGCTGGTGTGCCTGGTGCTGGTGGTGTTGGGACTGATCATGGTGGGATTATGAGGACCAAGGTGAGGTAGTTTCAAGGGCACTGATGCTGATGTAATAGATGGCAGATGAACTTGAGATGACAGAAGCGATCTGTCAATGGGGAGAGAGGTTGTTCCAATGAGGTGACACTGGATAGAGAGTTTACACCAAACACTTGCAACCTGCATAAAGCTCAATCTGTCTTCCAAATGCAGTAAGCAACAGCTTCTGAGCTTGGAAAGTGAACAACTGTGAGATGGGAGCTTTTATAGCACATTTGCAGCTGTCAAGAAATGAGATGATTCCATAGTCATACAACTTCCGACCTCCTTACCTGACGTGATCCCTGAGCAGCGTGGACCCTGTGGGTGACCTCACAAAATGTAAAGGTGATTTCAAAATACTTCTTAATAGGCTGTTAAAAAGGTCATAATGACCTGAACTGCCTCCCCCGCCGCTGAATGCCATGTGTCTGTTCAGCGCTGACAGACCCAACATCACCCCATTATTCCTCAGAAACCTCCGGAAATCCTCGGACACAAAATGTGGTCCATTGTCGGAGCAAATCTGTTCTGGCAAGCCATTCCTGGCGAAGATGGTCCATAGGACAGCAATAGTTTTCTCCGTGGTGGTGGAGGACATTTTGATGACCTCTGGACATTTCGAATGGGCATCCACGGCGATTAAAAACATTGAGTCCATAAATGGACCAGCAAAATCAATGTGTACCCGTTGCCATGGAGATGAGGGCCACACCCATGGGTGTAGCGGGGCCTGTGGTGGAGCGTTTTGGACCTTCTGGCAACCTGTGCATCTCTTGGTCATATCCTCGATTTCTTTATCGATTCCCGGCCACCACACAAACGCCCTGGCTAGGCTCTTCATTTTTACCCCTCCCAGATGACCCTCATGAAGCTCATTGAGCACTCTATCTCTCAACTTGGGTGGAATTACCACTCGGGATCCACACATCAAGGTCCCCCGGCACACTGACAGCTGTTCTCTCTTGGCGAGAATGCTGGCAACAGTGAGTCGCCATGTGCTGGCCATCCCTTCACCGTCAAATCATAGACCCGAGAGAGTGTCGGGTCATTTCGGGTTTCCTTCTCTATACTTGAGTTTGTAACAGGTAGACATTCGACTATGGTCGCATGGAATATCTCAACAGGGTCCACTGCAGGTGCTTCCTCCACTGTAGGCAACGGTAGGCGCGACAGCCCATCAGCGTTTCCATGCTGTTTCGTACCCTTGTACTCTATGTCGTACTGATCTGCCCCTAGTAAAAGTGACCATCTTTGCAGCCGTTGCGCCGTCATCACCGGAACGCCCTTCTTTGGGTTAAAAATGGAGACCAGAGGCTGATGATCAGTCAGTAGGGTGAATTTCTGCCCATGCAGATAGTGATTGAACTTCTTCACCCCCCACACCAGGCTGAGGGCCTCCCTGTCAATCTGGGCGTAGTTACGCTCGGCTGAGGTTAACGAGCGTGACGCAAAGGCTATTGGCCTCTCTGAACCGTCAAGGAATTTGTGTGACAGCACCGCTCCAATGCCGTAGGGAGACGCATCACATGCCAACCAAATCGGTAGTGTTGGATTGTAATGGGCCAATACTTCTTTTGAAGTGATTAGGCATTTACATTTCTAAAAGGCACGCTTACACTCATCACTCCATTTCCATGTTACTCCAGTTTGCAGCAGGGCATTCAGTGGGTGCAGAATTGTAGATAAATTCAGCAAGAACTTATGGTAGTAGTTCACCAACCCGAGGAACGACCTCAGTTGCGACACATTTTCCGGTGCTGGAGCCTTGACTACTGCCTCAATCTTGTCTGGGGACTTATGCAACCCTTCCTCATCAATCATGTGACCACAATACGAGATTTGCCTCCTGAAGAACTCGCATTTGGGGCGGTTGGCTCGTAGCCCATATTCTTGTAATCTAGTGAGCACCTGCTCCAGGTTGGCAAGGTGTTCACTGTCATTTTCGCTCGTAACCAGGATGTCGTCCAAATAACACTGGGTCCCCAGAATCCCTTGCAGGACTTGTTCCATCGCCCTCTGCCAAATAGCCAGGGCTGATGCTACCCCGAATACCAGTCGGTTGTACTAGTAAAGACCTTTGTGAGTGTTTATCGTGAGGTATTTCCTAGATGCTTCTTCCACCTCCATTTGTAGATACGCTTGGGCCAGATCAATCTTCGTAAAGCATTTCCCTCCAGATAGTGAGGCGAAAATATCTTCTATCCGTGGAAGTGGATATTGTACTGTGTGCAGGACTGGGTTCACAGTTACCTTAAAGTCCCCACAGATGCGAACCTTCTTCGGCTCCCCAGGCGTGCTGCTCAATGATTTCTTCATTACAGGAACGATGGGTGTGGCCCACTCGCTCCAGTCCACCTGAGACAGCACACCCGAACACTCCAGACTCTCCAGCTCTGCTTCAATGGCTGGGCGGATCGCGTACGGTACCGGTCTGGCCTTAAAAAATTTTGGGTTTGCGTTATCTTCGATTTTTATCGTTGCCGTTACTCCTTTTAGAGTCCCAAGTCCTTGTTGGAACACCTCTTTCGCGTCAGTTAGAATTTTTGACAGTCGTCCAGGCGTGACGTCGTCATCCTTTTTGTCAGTCACAGTTAGCGCCTGAATGGAATGCCAATCCAATTGTATTTTTCGGATCCATTCACATCCCAATAATGGTGGTCCTCCATCTTGTAGTGTATATATAGATACAGTTTCTGTGTTTCCTTGCCGTTGTATTTAACTGGCACCCTTATTTTTCCTCTGGGGTAGACTTTTTGCCCCATGTATGTCTTCAATACAATGGACGTGTCCTTCAAGGGTATGTGTGAGAATAGCCGCTCATAGTCTCGTCGATTCATGACAGTTAGGGCTGATCCTGTGTCCAATTCCATCTTTACTTGGGACCCTGCTATCATGAGGGTGACACAAATGGTTCGGTGATCCTCCTTTGCGATCACGTTGTGTAACTTTAGACAACTTAGTCTCCTGCTCCCGGAGTCATTATCACTCTCCTGATCTTCTGAACTACAGTGTGTCACTTTTTTTACTTTCTTTTACTTTTCCTTAGTAGTTCTTCTAGTGTTGGTTTTATTTCCCGACCTGCAGACTCTTGCTATGTGTCCCATTTTCCCACATTGCCTGCATACTTTGTCCTTAAACCAGCAGTCCTTCTGATCATGGGTTGTTCTGCCGCAGCGATAGCACTTTTCTGCTCCATATGCCATTTCGTTAGCGCTGTATTCTTGCGGTTTCTGTTGTATTTCCGCAGCTTCCCGTGCTGCTGCTTCGTAGGATACTGCCACGCTGAAAGCCTGTTCTAGCGTCAGGTCCTTTTCCGAAAGTAGTCGTTTCTGGGTTCCTTCACTCTGGAGCCCACAGACAAACTTATCCCGTAAGGTGTCTGCCAGTCCTGCTCCGAACTGGCAGTGCTTCGATAACTTGCGTAGTTCCGTAAGATAGTCAGCATTGCTCTCATCTTTGTGCTGGTTTCTTTTATGGAACTTGAATCTTTCTGCTATCAGCAGCGGTGTAGGGTTTAGGTGTTCCTGTAAGATATTAACAATCTCTTCAAAACTTTTCTCCATTGGTTTAGCTGGGGTAATTAAATTCCGCAATAGGCCGTACGTTCTCGCGCCCATCAAATTTAATAATACCGACGCCTTCTTTCCATCGGCCACCTCATTTGCCTTGCAGTACACTTCAATTCTTTCCACATACGTGGTCCAGTCTTCTACCTTGTTGTCAAAAGCAGTGATACTGCCACTCTTCGGCATCTTGAGTGGTTTAAAATGGTGCCTCCCGCGCTTTTTCTTCTTCTCCAATGGATTAAAATGGCGCCTCCCGCGCTTTGCCTTCTTCCCCAATGGAATAAAATGGCGCCTCCCGTGCTTTTCCTTCTTCCCCTTGCTGCCACGCTGCTCCTAGTGTTCTACAGGGTAATGGCGGCGACCCGCGGCTTCGGCGCGTCTCACTTTTCCTTCCCCTCGTTTATTTTCTCTACGCTGCCCGGTTCTTGAGCACCGACCGCACCCTGTGCGCTCCACCCTCTCTCTCTCTCTTTTCCTCCTGACGACGCTGCACGGCCCCTTTGCAGAGCCGCTCGATCTAGCTCGAGCCCGCCGCAGTCCAGAAGGGTCAGCGCAGTACCTGCTACCAGCACGATTTGCTGGAACACCTTGACTGAGGAGCCAAGCCCAGCTCTCCACAGCCTCCCCTGCATTTCTCCGAACTCCGATGGATCCCTGGGCGGTTGCCCGTGGTCGATGCCCGTTGCTCTGACTTCGACCTCCAAGAAGCTTCTTTTCAGGGAAAGATCCCCGTGAGGTGATGCAGTACTGCAGGTGAGTTCGAACATGCTCATCGCCAGTGTCGTGTCCGCGCATCAATAATACACGGACTGCAGGAGAACAATAATAACAGGTATTTGCTGAACAGAGGGTAAGCTTAAACTGAAAGTACAGAAGCCTGCTATGGCTTTATATACAGGTGTGGTCACTGCCGGTACTACAGTATAAAATCAGTTCTCTCTTAAAGGTACATACACAACACTGGGGTTGTTCTTGGAGCAGAGAAGTTTGAGAGGTGATTTGATAGAGGTGTTCAAACTCATGAGGGGTCTAGACAGAGTAGATAGAGAGAAACTGTTCCCATTGGCAGTAGGGTCGAGAACCAGAGGACACAGATATAAGGTGATTGGCAAAAGAACCAAAGGTGACATGAGGAAAAACCTTTTTTATGCAGCAAGTGGTTAGGACCTGGAATTCACTGCCTGAAAGGGTGGTGGAGGCAGACTCAATCATGGCTTTCAAAAAGGAATTGGATAAGTTCCTGAAGGAAAATATTTGCAGGGCTATAGGGAAAGGGAGGGGGAGCGGGACTAGCTGAAGTGCTCTTGCAGAGAGCCGGCATGGGCTTGATAGGCCGAATGGCCTCCTTCTATGCTGTAAGCATTCTATGAAACACATTTTGTTTGTGCTCTGAGAAGAGGATCACAATAATGCCCTCCCTTCCCTGTGCTATTCATGTCCTCGCAATTCATGTTATGAAGTATTGATTTACCTGCTGTAGGAGAGCCAAAGCTTTTGTCTTCACGAGCTGCATAGGAGCATGCCATTGAGGGTTGAGCACAAGCGTCCATCCATATCGCCAATTGCAGATATAAATATCTTGTTGTGCACTGTGGTAAACCACTGTATTGTATATTGCCACCTCTGGGTGGCGCTGTGTATGGAGGCATGCCTCAGCTGACTCCACCCACCACTGTGTGGGTTTCGTTCAGACTTGTTCAGTCACTCACGAAGAAGCATGGTCTCTTCTTAGCTAATAAAAGCCTTATTCATCTCTTCTTTCGACTCATCATCTCTTCTTCGACTCATCACCTTTTATGAAGTAATTGATAAGCGTATCAATTTTATTAGCTAAAAGTTAAATGGCGACACCTGAGGAGCAACAACAGCAACGGATACAGCAGACATTGCTGAGAGCCCTCAGACCACCACGCCTGGACCTCGACCCTCAAGATGTGGGTGCATCAGCCAAGTTTGAACACTGGCTGAGCTGCTTTGAATCCTTCCTCGCAATCTCACAGGTTACAGAGGAGGATCACAAACTGAAAATTTTGACCGCCCAGGTGAGCCATCAAGTATATATGCTAATCCGGGACTCTAATACGTACGTGGCGGCCCTCGAGCTACTAAAAGGGCAATATACGCGCCCAGTGAACACAATTTACGCCCGACACCTCTTGGGATCCCGCAGGCAGCAACCGGGAGAATCGGTAGGGGCATTTGCACGGGCGCTACTGGCACTCTGCAGAGACTGCGATTGTAAAGCGGTAACGGCTGTGGAGCACGCGCAGGGACTCGCCTGTGATGCCTTCGTCAGGGGCCTCCAGTCAGACCACACCCGGCAGAGACTGCTAGAAAGCAAGGAACCCGACCTGAAGACGGCCATTGCCCTTGCGCTCTCGTTAGAGGAGGCCCACCGAAACCTCGAGGCATACCCCCGTAACGGCGCCGAGACATGGCAATCGAAACCGTGGGACACGGGACCGCCGCCCCCGGCACCAACCGCTGCAGCGACCCAACCGAGACAGCAGCCTCCGGTAAGAACTGCTTCGATGCCCAGTAACCAGGCCCAAAAATGCTATTTCTGTGGCCAGTTAAAACATCCCAGAGCGCACTGCCCAGCTAAGACAGCTACCTGCTCGGGCTGCGGGAAGAAAGGCCATTACGCTAACGCCTGCAAGGGGAAGCCAGCCAGCAGCGCAGCGTGCGGGCCGTGGGAGCAGCCATCTTATCCGCCATTTTGTGTACCCCCGGCCGCATGGCATCCGCCGCCATCGTATCCAACGCACTCAACCGCCATTTCGTCACCGGAACCGACCACCGTCTCGGTGGATGACTATAGTGACTCACTAAGCCACATACTGGCCTCCGTGACGCTGGATCAAGGCCACCCTCACCATCTATCCAGCTCCATGATGGATATCGCGGTAAACGGCCGCGCCACCAGTTGCCTGATCGACAGCGGGAGCACAGAGAGTTTCGTCCACCCCGACACGGTACGTAGCCACTCCCTCACGATTCTGCCAACGCACCATCGCATTTCTATGGCGTCCAAGTCCCAGTCAATGGACATCAGCGGCTACTGTGTGGTGACCCTGTCAGTAGGGGGCACTGAATATCAAAAATTTAAACTGCTAGTCCTGCCCCGTCTTTGCGCTGCCGTCCTGCTAGGGTTGGATTTTCAGTGCCACCTTAAGAGTGTCACACTAGCATACGGTGGACCCCTCCCCCCACTCACAGTCTGCAACCAACAACTTTTAAATCGCCCGCTGCAAACCACCTGCAGCCTTTCCACATTAAAAGTCCCCCCCCCTCCCCTGTTCGCTAACCTCACCCGCGACTGTAAACCCATCGCTACCAAAAGCAGGCGGTACAGTGCCGGGGACAGAGCTTTTATCAGCTCTGAGGTGGAGCGGCTCTTGAAGGAGGGCATTATCGAAGGTAGCACTAGCCCCTGGCGAGCCCAGGTTGTAGTCGTTAAAACCACTGCAAAACGCCGCATGGTAATCGACTACAGCCAAACCATAAACCGGTACACCCAGCTGGACGCGTACCCCCTCCCTCGCATATCTGATATGGTCAATCAGATTGCGCAATACAAAGTATTCTCCACCATCGACCTTAAGTCAGCGTACCACCAGCTGCCCATCCGCCATGAGGACCGCCAGTATACTGCCTTCGAGGCAAACGGCCGCCTCTACCACTTCCTTAGGGTCCCCTTCGGCATCACCAACGGGGTTTCGGTCTTCCAAAGGGAGATGGACCGAATGGTTGACCAGAACGCGCTGCGGGCAACCTTCCCCTATTTGGATAACGTCACCATCTGCGGCCACGACCAGCAGGACCACGACGTTAATCTAGCAAATTTCCTCCGTACGGCCCAACGGCTGAACCTAACGTACAATAAGGAAAAATGTATGTTTCACACCAAGCGCCTGGCCATCCTCGGCTGCGTGGTGGAGAACGGAGTCATCGGGCCCGACCCCGACAGAATGCGCCCCCTAATGGAGCTACCCCTTCCCCACTGCCAAAAAGCACTGAAGAGATGCCTGGGGTTTTTCTCCTACTACGCCCAGTGGGTGCCCCTCTATGCAGACAAAGCCAGGCCCCTCATCAAAGCCACCTCCTTCCCCCTGACACCAGAGGCGTGTGCAGCCTTCACTCTTATCAAGAACGATATCGCGAAGGCCGCAATGCACGCGGTGGATGAGTCCATCCCCTTCGAAGTGGAGAGCGATGCCTCCGACTTCGCCCTAGCCGTGACCCTTAACCAGGCGGGCAGACCCGTGGCCTTTTTCTCAAGGACCCTCCAGGGCCCCGAGACGAGACACTCCTCCGTCGAAAAGGAGGCCCAGGCTATTGTAGAAGCGGTGCGTCACTGGAGGCATTACCTGGCCGGGAAACGATTTACCCTGCTCACTGACCAGCGTTCAGTAGCTTTTATGTTTAATAATAAGCAGAGGGGTAAAATCAAGAACGACAAGATCTTGAGGTGGAGAATCGAACTCTCCACCTACAATTATGATATCTTGTATCGGCCAGGGAAACTCAATGAGCCCCCAGATGCCCTATCACGTGGTACATGCGCCAACGCGCAGAGTGATAGGCTGCAGTCCCTCCACAATGACCTCTGCCACCCGGGGGTCACCAGGTTTTTCCATTTTATCAAATCCCGTAACCTGCCCTACTCCATCGAGGAGGTCAGGACCATGACCAAGAGCTGCCAAATCTGCGCCGAGTGCAAACCGCACTTCTATAGGCCGGACAGAGCAAGCCTGATCAAGGCCACCCGCCCCTTCGAACGCCTGAGCGTCGATTTTAAAGGGCCCCTCCCCTCCGCTGACCGCAATGTGTACTTCCTCAACATAGTTGATGAGTACTCCCGTTTCCCCTTTGCCATCCCTTGCCCAGACATGACCAGTACCACGGTCATCAAGTGTCTGAATGACATCTTCGCTCTGTTCGGGTTCCCCAGCTATATACATAGCGACAGGGGCTCATCGTTCATGAGCGACGAACTTCGGCAGTACCTGCTAACAAGAGGTATCGCCACGAGCAGGACCACCAGTTACAACCCCCGGGGGAACGGCCAGGTGGAAAGGGAGAACGCGACGGTTTGGAAGGCAGTCCTCTTAGCACTAAAATCTAAGGGCCTTCCGACCTCCCGCTGGCAGGAGGTCCTCCCTGCAGCGCTTCACTCCATTCGGTCACTGCTTTGTACTGCCACTAATGCGACCCCTCATGAGAAAATGTTCGTTTTCCCCCGGAAGTCTACATCGGGAACCTCGCTACCGGCATGGTTGACTTCTCCTGGGCCCGTCCTACTGCGGAGGCACGTGAGGACGCATAAAACGGACCCCCTGGTCGAGCGGGTGCACCTCCTACACGCCAACCCCCAGTATGCCTGGGTGACATACCCAGACGGGCGGGAGGACACAGTCTCCATACGAGATCTCGCACCCTCGGGTACCCCTGAATTACCACCGTTATCCCCCTTACCACTGTTATCCCCCACCACCCCTTCCAACCCAACCCCTGCAGACGGCATGCCAAAGCCCCAGGAATCTTCGCCAACCACCCAGACACCAGACCCGACGTCGGATGCTGCAACACCACCGCCGCCACCACGACGATCAGGACGTCAGACAAGGCCTCCTGATAGACTTAACTTGTAGTACCCTTCACCCCGCCGGACTTCACATTAAACAAGGGGTGAATGTGGTAAACCACTGTATTGTATATTGCCACCTCTGGGTGGCGCTGTGTATGGAGGCATGCCTCAGCTGACTCCACCCACCACTGTGTGGGTTTCGTTCAGACTTGTTCAGTCACTCACGAAGAAGCATGGTCTCTTCTTAGCTAATAAAAGCCTTATTCATCTCTTCTTTCGACTCATCATCTCTTCTTCGACTCATCACCTTTTATGAAGTAATTGATAAGCGTATCATGCACATTTAGGATTTAGCCACTAATAAGGCAACAGTGCTAGAAGCAGCCATTTCCAAACCTTCAAAGCCACATATTCAAACAGGATAAACCAACAAATAAGCCTGAATAGTTCTGAATTTTCCTGGACTTAAAGCTGATTGCTGAGGCTTGGGGCCGTGTGTGGCTGCTAGAACTGCAGATTGGACAACACTTCTGGAGTGTCCAAATAGGTACACTGACTCTCAATATCCCCCCATGTGTAAATGATCTTGTCATCTGCATGATTCAGTATTGCTAAATCTTACTCTCCTGTTCAAGTTACAATGATTTGACTTGATCTACATGTGCGTAAAATTTTGAACTTTGATCATTGCCAAGACAAAGCTCAGGATGAATGCAAATGTATATGTATTTTCACTCTGTCTAGAAAGAAATAATTTGCATTTAAATAGTACTTTTTACATGCTCAAGACATCCCTAACCGTTTCACAGCTGATGAATTACATTTGAAGTCTAGTCGCTGTTATAATGTAGGCAAACGTGGCTGCCAGTTTGTGCGCAACAAGGTCCCACAAACAGCAGTGAGATAAATGAGGCTAATGAGATGTACGTATATGACCCCGTGAAGAATTAGCAAGGAGATGCCAGAACTTGGAAACTGTTGTAGCATTTGGTGGAATATCAGAAACATGGCTAAATCCAGAGGTTAGAAATGAAATAACACTCACTGATAAAGTGTTTAGAAAATATAAAGCAAACAGAGAGAGGTGGTGTAGACCTGTATGTCAGGGATACCTGGAAGGTCAAAAAAAAAGTTGATTCTGTTGGAGATGGAAAGCTATGAAATGAACTATTCTGGTTAGACATCTCCATTATAGACAATTTCAAGCTAACACCAGGGCTGAGTTTTAACACCCAAAAATTTAAAAAATCTGAAACCCAATCCCCATGCATCTAAACCTGCCCATTTCTGGGTTTAACGGAGGCGGGACAAGTGCAGGCAGCCAACCTGTTCCCAGGAGGTGGGTTGGCAATTTAAATATTTTAATGAGGCTGGCAGCCTCTGATTTAACCTGCTTTGCACAGTGGCCACAGAGTTATGAAGTTTTACACGACCTGGGAGCCAGAAATATGCAAGGGTAGGAGCCAGGTGCATAAGTTTAAAAGGGGTCAATTCAATGAAATGAGGGAATAACTGAAGCCAAATAGATATGGGCAGGTTGTTCAATAACACGTTAGTGGAGGACAAGTTAAACATCTTTAAATCTGTAATGTTGTACATTCCTGGGATGAGAGGGTTGTCCTATGAGGAGAGATTGGGTAGATTGGGCCTATACTCTCTGGAGTTTAGAAGAATGAGAGGTCATCTCATTGAAACATATAAGATTCTGAGGGGGATTTACAGGATAAATGCTGAGAGTTTGTTTCCACTGGCTGGAGAGTCTAGTACTAGGGGCATAGTTTCAGGATAAATGGTTGGCCTTTTAAGACGGAGATGAGGAGGAATTTCTTCACTCAGAGGGTTGTGAATCATTGGAATTCTCTGCCCCAAAGGGCTGTGAATGCTGAGTTGTTGAGTATATTCAAGGCTGAGATAGATAGATTTTTGGACTCTAGAGGAATCAAGGGATATGTGGATAGGGTAGGAAAGTGGTGTTGAGCTTGAAGATCAGCCATGATCTTATTGAATGGCGGAGCAGGCTCGAGGGGCCATATGGCCTACTCCTGCTCCTGATTCTTATGTTCTTAAGTAGGATAAATATATATTCCCAAAACCAACAAGCAAACAAACACAAAATGGATGAACAAACAAATTAAAAATGAGATAAAGAGGAAAAATAGCATGTACAAATCCTGCAAGGAGAAATGGGAAGGGGCTCACTGGGCTATATACAAAAAAAATGGAGAAACACGTTAAAAGAGTGATCAGACAAGCAAGGAGAGACTTAGGAAAAAGCTATAGCAGCTAAGGCTAAGCATAACAGTGATACATTCTTTCAGTACCACAACAGCAAGAGGGCAGTCAGAGAATAGGCTAAAAGCATAAAAGATGCAAACAGGCTTGAAACTGAGTGTGATCACAAAATAGAAAATATTTTGAATGACTAATTCCTCCATATATTCACAAGAGAAGACACGAGCAACGTACCCTTCCCAAGCAATGGTATCCCAAATAAAAGCAATGGCCTAGAGATTCATTTGCAGCCCGCTGGTCTAAATAAATGAAGCCCGAGGCCCAATATCAAGTGTGCCATGGGCCTACCCGTTCCAGCGCATGGATCGGTCGCTGTGCCCAGTTCATGCCTGCAGACCAGTGATATCCAATTTAACCTTCAGTGACTCCTTATAAATTTGATGGAAGCTCAAAAAGGGCTCTAAACAAACAAATCTACAGAAATGGATGGTAGTTATCCCAGAGTACTTAGGGAAACTAAGGCCGAGATTTGTGAGGCATTGACGATTATGCTGAGGGGGTCAATTGACACTGGAGAGGTACCAGTAGATTGAAAAAAAACGGTGACAAAAGAGACACAATCAACTACAGACTCATTTGTTTATCTTCCGTTCCATGTAAAATAATGGAGTCGATTATCAGGAGTAAACTTGAGGATCATCTGCACTTATAACAATCCAATAAATAGCAGTCAGTGTGGATTCAGAAGGTGACGATCCTTCCTGACCAGCCTCCTGGACTTCTTTGAGGAAGTGACAACCCACGTGGACTGCAGGAAGCTCTATGAGGTGGTGTGCCTTGACTTCCAAAGGCTCTTGATAATATTCCATGCAAAAATGCTATTAATTATACTCAGAGTTGTGGGAATTCAGTGTAAACCCTGAGACTGGATAAGAAACTGGCTGAAGGGTAGGAAACAATGAGTACTCATTAGAGGAGTTATGTCAGAGTGGGGGGGAAGTACTCAGTGGGGTAGCTCAAGTCTCAGTGCTGGAACCATGGCGGTTTCTAATTTACAACAAGGACGAGATTCAGATACTCAATGCAAAATGGTTTTGTTTGCAGATAATACCAAACTAGGAGGGGCAGTGGAATTGGAAGAGGCAGCTCAGAAATGATAGAATGAGCTGAAGAAGATATGCAATTGGGCATAGCATGGCAGATGAAATTTAATGGAGAAAAGTGTAGTGATAACATAGGAAGAAAAAAATAGATGGCACACGTACTTCATGAGAGGTGTTGAAAGAGCTAAGAATGAAGTTGAAAGACACCTTTGGAATCTTAGTAGATTTGATGCTAAACGTGCCCAACCAATACAGAGCAGCAACCAACATCGCCAGAACAGTAGAATATACGTCAGAGGAGGTAATTTTATAATACTCTGTTGAGACCGCACGCGGAATACTGCATTCAGTTCTGTTGTCAAGGAAAAAGAGAGACATTCAAGCACTGGAGCAATTGGCGAGAATAGCCACGAGGCTGATCCCCAGTGTTAGAGGTCTGAGTTATAAGGAAAGACTTGAGACACTTAGGCTTTTCAGTCCAGAAAGGAGGTGTCCATGAGGTGATCCTATAGATATATAAGACTGTTAAGGGTGAAGAAAAAGTTAACCTGGAATATTATTTTAAACTGCAGGAGTACAACTAGTGGTCACAGGTTCAAACCAATAACAGTTAATTTTAAGACTGATTTCAGGAAACACTTAACACAAAGGCCTAGAAATTGGGCTACTTAGGACCACCCATTTGCGCCACTATCCTAGCTCCATCACAGTGTCCTCTTGGCCACAATGTTGAAATAAAAGCCAACACAAAGCAAACTTTCCAATCCAACTTTATACATCTATCCACACAATATGACATCAAGAAATCAACTCATCACCGTATACATTTCCTGAGTGACTGTCTTGTGTGTGTCTTTGCCTATTCTACTGATGTCACGCAGTGCTGCCCCAGTGGCTGCAGCATGGCTGGTGGAAGGCTGCTGACTTTCAGTGGGGTCACTGCAAATGGCCTTGCAGGTCGACCTTGAGGAGCAGGTGGCTGGGAGTGTGAAATTGAGTGATGGTGTTTCTTCGTCCTCTTCTTCTTCACTCTCCTCTCCCTCTTCTTGGTCACCCACTGGCTGGGCAGGCTGCATTTCTTGGGTGTGCTAAATGAGGAAGACACAAGGGTGGAGTTGTAGTGAGGGGAGGTCAGGAAAATAAGAAGTGCATGCAAGAAGGAGGCTAACGTATGAGGATACCAGCATCTTGTATCCTTTCAGCCCCACCGCTGGCCAAGGACTCAGCCATGCTCCTGCCAAGAATGGCCAGCACTGTCTCCTCCAAGGGGCTGACGTGAAGGTAGGAATGGGAGGTGTACCTCTGTCTGAGGCTGAACCACACTGTTCGCAGCCTTGGTGTCATATTGGACCCTGAAATGAGCTTCTGACTACATATCTGCAGCATAACTAAGACCGCCTATTTCCACTTCCGTAACATCGCTCGTTTCCACCCTTGCCTCAGCTCATCCGCTGCTGAAACCCTGATCCATGCCTTTGTTACCTCTAGATTTGACTATTCCAATGCACTCCTGGCTGGCAACCCACATTCTACCCTACGTAAACTTGAGGTGATCCAAAACTCGGCTGCCTGTGTCCTAACTCGCACCAAGACCCGTTCACCCATCACCCCTGTGCTCGCTGACCTACATTGGCTCCCGGTTAAGCAACGCCTCAATTTCAAAATTCTCATCCTTGTTTTCAAATCACTCCATGTCCTCGCCCCTCCCTATATCTGTAACCTCCTTCAGCCCCACAACCCCCAAGATATCTGTGCTCCTCTAATTCTGCCCTCTTGAGCATCCCTGATTATAACCGCTCAACCATTGGTGGCCATGCCTTCTGTTGCTTAGGCCCTAAGCTCTGGAATTCCCTGCCTAAACCTCTCCGCCTCAATACCTCTCTTTCCTCCTTTAAGACTCTCCTTAAAACCTATCTCTTTGACCAAGCTCTTGGTCACTTGTCCTAATTTCTCCTTTTGTCATAGAGTCATAACAGCACAGAAGGAGGCCATTCGGCCTGTCGAGTCTGTGCCAGCTCTCTGTAGAGCAATTAAGTCAGTCCCATTCCCCCACTCTATCCCCGTAGCCCTGCAAGTTTATTTCCCTCACGTGCCTATCCAGTCTCCCCTTGAAAACATTGAGTGTGTCCGCTTCCACCACTTCCGTCGGCAGCGAGTTCCAGGTCTTCACCAGTCGCTCCGTAAAAAAGTTTTTCCACACGTCTCCCCTGTATCTCTTGCCCAAAACCTTAAATATGTGTCCCCTAGTCCTTGTACCTTCACCTAGTGGGAACAGCCTTTCCCTGTCTAGCCTATCCAAACCCGTCATAATCTTGTACACCTCTATCAAATCACCCCTCAACCTCCTTTGCTCTAATGAAAACAAATCCAGCTTCTCCAACCTGTAATTGTAGCTAAGATCCCCCATCCCCAGAACCATTCTGGTAAATCTCCTCTGCACCCTCTCGAGGACCTTCACATCCTTTCTAAAGTGTGGTGACCAGAACTGGATGCAATACTCCAGTTGTGGCCTAACCAGCGCTTTATAAAGGTTCAGCATAACTTCTCTACTTTTGTACTCAATACCTCTATTTATGAAGCCCAAGATCCCATATGCTTTGTTAACCATTCTCTCAATATGTCCTGCCACTTTCAAGGACCTATGCACATTAACTCCCAGGTCCCTCTGTCCCTGCATACTCTTTAAAACTGTGCCATTAAGTGTATATTGCCTCTCCCTGTTCCTTCTGCCAAAATACATCACCTCACACTTCTCTGTATTAAATTCCATCTGCCCATTCTACTAACCTTTCTATGCCCTGTTGCAGTCGATTGGTATCATCATCACTGTTTGCCACACCCCCAAGTTTGGTGTTGTTGGCATATTTAGAAATTCTGCTCAGTATTCCAATACCCAGGTCATTTATATATGAAGAAAAGCAGTGGCCCCAGCACTGACCCTTGGGGAACAACACTGTCTACCATCCTCCAGTCTGAAAAACAGCCATTTACCATAACTCGCTGTTTTCTGTCCTTAAGCCAATTCCTTATCCAAGCTACCACTGACCCACCTATTCCATGAGCCTCAATTTTGTTAACCAGCCTTCTATGTGGTACTTTGTCAAGCACTTTCCGAAAATTCATGTAGACAACATCCATTGCATTCCCTTCATCGATCCTCCCTGTTACTTTGTCAAAAAATGCAATTAGATTAGTCAAACATGATCTGCCTTTTACAAATCTGTGTTGGTTCTCCTTAATTAGCTTAAACCTGGTGTGGAGATGCCGGAATTGGACTGGGGTGGACAAATGTAAGAAATCACACAACACCAGGTTATAGTCCAACAGCTTTATTTGAAATCACAAGCTTTCGGAGCGCTGCTCCTTCTTCAGGTGAAGTGGAGAAATGCATAAAGACACAGCTTATATAATCAGAGAATCATGTCAGATGTTTACAGGTAACGTTTCCGACTGCCATTTGTCACACCTCGGCAGAGAGATAATCACAGCAGTCAAAGGTGTGAATGGTGTCCAAACAGGTCAGTCAGGGAAACATTACATCAAAGAACAATGAGGTGGGGTCATAAGGGGTCAAATATTGCAGATGCTGGGGTCTGTATGAAAAACAAAAAAGCAGACAAAAAACATTTTTTTTGGCTGGAAATCACAGCAGGTCCGGCCGCATCTGTGTAGAGAGAACAAGCCAATGTCGACTCGAGTCTGGATGACCCTGCATCAGGTGGGGTTACATGTAGCGTGACATGAACCCAAGATCTCGGTTAAGGCCGTCCTCATGGGTGCGGAACTTGGCTATCAGTTTCTGCTCGACGATTTTGCGTTGTCGTGTGTCTCGAAGGCCACCTTGGAGAATGCTTACCCGAAGATCGGAGGCTGAATGTCCTTGACTGCTGAAGTGTTCCCCGACTGGAAGGGAACACTCCTGCCTGGTGATTGTTGCGCGGTGATGTGCTGTGATTATCTCTCTGCCGAGGTGTGACAAATGGCAGTTGGAAAGGTTACCTGTAAACATCTGACATGATTCTCTGACTATATAAGCTGTGTCTTTATGCATTTCTCCACTTCACCTGAAGAAGGAGCAGCGCTCCGAAAGCTTGTGATTTCAAATAAAGCTGTTGGACTATAACCTGGTGTTGTGTGATAGCTTAAACCTCTCCAAGTGCCTGTTAGTTTTTTCCTTGATTATTGTTTCTAAAACTTTACCCACCACTGATGTTAAACTGATCGGCCTGCAGTTACTAGGATTGTCCTTATACCCTTTCTTGAACAATGGTATCACATTTACCACCTTCCAATCCTTAGGTTCGGTGTCAAATTTTTTGTCATAACACTCCTGTGAAGCGCCTTGGGACATTTTACTACATTAAAGGCGCTATAAAAAGTTGTTGTTTGTACAGATTATTGGTAGGTGAGTGATTGTGGGCAGGGGGTGAGTTGTGCATTGAGAAGTGTGTGAGGCTAGTGGTGCAGTTGGTAGGAGACGGCTTTTGAAGATGCATTCGCTGACCTTGACCAGTGGTTTGAGGTCATGAAGCTTCTTTGGGCACTGGAGTCAGGTCGTGGGGGGCGATTGGTATTCATAAAAACACTGTTGTGGTGTATATCCAAATGTTTTACTCGCACCACACACTGTGTCGGACCTCATGCCATTTTTAAGTTAGTTTAGAAGGAAAGGAATGCATTGTCACCCCAGTGTTAGATATGTAGGAGGGGGAGGTTTTCTTTTTGCTTCCCCTCTGGTACTGCTCGAAGGCAAGAGATTTCTGGACCAGTGTGCCAAGCTTCGTAAGGCAGACTTTGAGTGTATGTCCCCCTTAATTCTGTTCTTTGTATCATCTCTTGTATCTGCCTAATTATAAATGTTGCCTAATTCAAATAGCTCTTTTGTAAGTTCTTACATCTACTTTGAACTTCTGGAAATATCTCCAGTGCAGATAAATAAGTGGATGAAAAGCGCAATCCAATTTGGTCTGTTTGAATAAATGATTTAAAAATATATAACTACAGAGTCATATTCAAAACTCATTTTTCTTGTGTCAGAAATGGTCTGTTAGTAATTTTTCTGCATGTCTGTTGCTAACCTAATTGATTTATAATTGGGCCTTTTCTCCAGGATTGCATAACCCCTTGTTTATAGTGCTCTAATGGAGCTTGTTTTCTACTTAGTTAAGAACTTGGCTCTGTTCTTTTTTGCCAATTCTTCCTCCTCCTCTTAAAACACTGACTCTTCATGGTTCCATTGCTCTGGCCATTTTCCAGTACCTCTCTTAGGTGGCCTGTGTTCTTCCTGACTGACCCAGGATAGTGGATGTCAGCAGGTTATTCAGCATGAAAGGCATTACAAGCAGCCTGATCCTGTCTTCACACCATGGGCGCTGACCTTAACTTTGTGCGATAGTGTAGAATGGACGATAGCGAGTTGGCAGCACCTTTTATCTTCTCTCCCGATTTTCATTTCCATTGAAGTCAAGATCTACCCCCGTGTCCACATATGTGCACTTTACAGCATGAGTATTTGGATAGAAATCAAGAGCATGAAGCCTGGCTGATTTATTTTTTTCTCTCTTCTCTAGCCCACGGGTGCTGAGATCATTTGTCTCAACTTTACTTCTGCCCAACTGAGATCAATCAACTCAGCACAGACTGGGAGGTGAAGCTGGGATTTTCAAGTCTGTATGACTTTGTACCGCATTGCACAATGCATTTCCCCCACTAAGCCCTTGTTTATTGTGTAATGATGTATTGCGCATGTAAGGTTGTTGCAAATCGTGCTCTTATTTACTGTATGAATAGAAAATGCAATAATAGCACCACATTTTTAAATGATAAAGAATTTAGCAAATCTAGAATATTAAGCAATATTAAAGCTAGCACTGCGGATGTCTAATACACATCCTTGCAACGCATCCCAATATAAACCGGAAATATTTAGGGATATCTTAAACACCACGAGCCTGTGTAATCATTTAATTACATTGGTTATGCATGTTTACATTTTAATGTCTGTTTGAATGAAATGACAACTCCCCTGGTATGATGAGACATCTCACCAGATCTTCAGGGAAAGCTACACAACTCCATTTGGGGTACACCTGTGACAATTGCAAACTAAATATGACAATCAAAACTCTGTCCTTACTCATTGTTAATCAAAATCACAATCATGTAAGCTCCTTGAGATTTTCTATGAAAAATGAGCTTTCAAAACCATTTTAATCAATCATTTCTGGAATTTGCATGTCATTGCTATTTATGACACTCTTTTTTCAGGTATTTACCTCACAGTATATTCAGTTTAGCAATGCATTTAAGTTCTCTTGAATTTTTTTACACAATTCTTTCTTTACTGGATTGCATTATTTACTATGGGTGGAGAGAGATAGCTAAATAAATATCTGTAAACACATCTCCTGCCTTTAGCACTCATCCATTACATTCCAGGAATTATACTTTGTATAAAACATTAACAAATCACGTGAATAATCTTAAAAAGATGCACAAAAAGGAGAAAGAAACTGTTGTTTTCCAGATGATCTGAAGAGGTTGTTGGGATAACAAGGAGAGGAGCAAAGCAGCTGTTAACCTAAATAATCGTTCTAAAATGATAATTAACTGTTACAAATTTGGGCTCTGCCTCAGATATACTCTTGGGTAAAGTGATGCTACTCACTCTTGGGTAAAGTGATGCTACTCACTCCTGTAAGTGCTCTGAGCATCTTACGTTTAGGTATGTGACTGGACTGCCCAATATCTAACTGTGTTGAAGTGTTCTCCGATTGGTGTTTTTTTTTGTTGCAAACGTGAAGTTTGCTTCAATCAACATTCTTTGTGCCCTATAGATGTATGGAACACTTTCTCGTGGCCAAGAGACATAGCCAGCAATTTCCTCAAAAATTTCAGCCTAATTATGGCGGAAGAGTGGAGTTGCGGCGTTTTTACTCTGAACGGATTTATGCTGAAACATCGCTACGCCTGATTATCCTCAATCATTTGTGCCGCTCCCGAGCGACGTCGGCCGAACCTCCTCTTAGCTCGTTTGCAGGGGGTGGAGCTATACTAAAGACCAGCAAATCGCAGGTTCCTGCATTTACGCCAGTTCTGAACGGGTGTATATTAACGCCCAAAATTTTAGGAGCAAAGCAACAGATACCAAAGTCACCATTTTTAGTGGGTTATTTTTTATTTCTCCTCACTGAGACATGTTTGTATTTTCTATATCATTGAGTGCTTTTTTATGGCATCAGAATCTGTTGCATTTGGAAGAGAAAAGCTTCCCTAATTGTATTTTCTTAAACTTGCTGTGCTGAATGTGCATAAATTATGGTTTGATGGCTTCATATATGATAAAGAGGCACTTAAAGAAGAAAGATGGTGAATGTTCCACGCATTCTCGGGCCCCCATTGCTTCCACTGATTTCCTCACGTTTTATGTCAGTTTTTACGTTCAGGCAAATGCTGATGAGATTCTCAGTAAATTTTGGCATAAGTTGCAGTTGGCAAGGTCGGCGTAGAAACCAACATAAATTCCGATGTGATTTTGGCGTAAATCTGATCGAGGAAATTCCAGTCCGTAGCTCCCTGAACTCATTATTCAGTTCAATTCCTAGTATAACTGACATGGTGTGGAGATGCCGGAGTTGGACTGGGGTGGACAAATGTAAGAAGTCGCACAACACCAGGTTATAGTCCAACAGCTTTATTTGAAGTCACAAGCTTTCGGAGCGCTGCTCCTTCGTCAGGTGAAGGAGCAGCGCTCCGAAAGCTTGTGACTTCAAATAAAGCTGTTGGACTATAACCTGGTGTTGTGCGACTTCTTACATTAATATAACTGAATGTGATCTTATTGCTGCTGCAGTGCTAAGGCTAATTGTTAAAAAATAGATGATATAGGTAAAATAGGGACAGTAAATGGGATTTTTAATTACATCATAAATTCTTTATAATTCACGTCTGATGCTGAAATCAATCTGAACCCTAAGATTAGATAGCAGCATTCAAATTACTATTTTTTTGGCTGATGCCATGACCCTTATGCATGACAACAAGCTGGCAAACTTTCATTTCATAGGCCCAGCAGCGCCTATATTTCCTAAGGAGGCTGAGGGGATGTAACCTGTCACCCCTGATCCTCTCTAACTTTTACCGCTGCACAATAGAGAGCATCCTGACGAACTGTATCACAGTATGGTATGGCAGCTGTAGCTACTATGACCGGAAAGCCCTGCAGCGGGTAGTCAAAACTGCCCAACGCATTACCGGCACCCGGCTACTGACCATAGAGCACATATACCAGAAACGCTGTTTACGGAGGTCACGGTCCATCATCAAAGACCCTACCCACCCCAGCCACAGTCTGTTCGCTCTCCTGCCATCTGGGAGACGCTACAGATGCATTCGCACCCGTACGACCAGATTTAGGAACAGCTTCTTTCCCAGGGCTTCATCCTACTGAACTCCACAAATAAACTCTAAAGCCTGCACATCTGCCAATGCACTTTATTATGGTTATGTTAATGTTAATGTATTACAAGCCAAATGTATGTTGAATGTTTAAATGTCTTAATCTAAATGTACACTCTCGGGAGCCGCAAGCCTACATTTCGTTGTACTGCACTTGTGCACGAACAATGACAATAAAAGTTGATTTGATTTGATTTTGATTGATTTTATCCATTAGATATTTATTGTGTCTTCATTTTATTACATTCAAAAACATGTTTAGGCATTTACATTTTATCTATAAGAAAGCATGAAACAAGAAAACGCCTTTTGACTCGTCAAGCCTGAGATCTACCCTGCTTATTTAAACAACTGAAGAAATGTTTTGAAACATAACTCTTAAAGAAAGCCAAGAGAAGCTCCAGATCTATTTTTTCACCTCTGTTATGTAAACCTGGAGAATTCCTTTCTACAGATTGCATTCCCATAGTGCCAGCAGTGCAGAACCCAACATGTTCATATAATTAGAAAATCTTCAGCACAGAAGGAAGCTATTGAACTCATTTTGCTCACGCTAGCTCCACTATTTACTTCAATCCCATTTCCCTGATCTTTGCCCTAACCTTTTCATATTTTCATCTTCAAATGCTTGTCTTACTCTCTCTCAAATAACATCATTGACTTGGCTTCAATAGCTATTTGCAGGAATGCATTTTATGATAACCCTGTGGATTAAAAAAAATTCTAACCGCATCCTTTATGCTCCTAGAGCTGATCCTCAATTTATGGCTCATTATTACTGACCAGTAGAAATAATCTTACATTATTTATCCTGTCAATCCCTTTCATAATTTTGAACACTTTTGATAATCCTCCACATTTAACCTTCTCTGCTGTAGTGAACGCAGCCCAATGTTAGCCAAGTCTCTCATCTTAACACTATCCTATCATCCTAAAGAGTCTACCTTGTACATGTTTCATGGCTCCCGTATCCTTTCTATAATTGACTGCTTAAAACTGCACATAATATTCCAGCTGTGGTCTAACCAACTCCTTATTTATTTATTTTTTATTCATTGATGGGATGTGGGCGTCACTGGCTAGGCCTGCATTTAGTGCCCATCCCTAATTGCCCTTGAGAAGATGGTGGTGAGCCGCCTTGTTGAACCGGTGCAGTCCATATGGTGTAGGTACACCCACAATGCTGTTAGGAAAGGAGTTCCAGGATTTTGGCCCAGCGACAGTGAAGGAACAGCGATACAGGTCCAAGTCAGGATGGTGTGAGGCTTGGAGGGGAACTTGTAGGTGGTGATGTTCCCATGCGTCTGCTGCCCTTGTCCTTCCAAGTGGTAGAGGTCGCGGGTTTGGAAGGTGCTATTAAAGGAGCTTTGGCGAGTTGCTGCAGTGCATCTTGTAGATGGTACACACTGCAGCCACAGTGCGCCGGTGGTGGAGGGAGTGAATGTTGAAGGTGGTGGATGGAGTGCCAATCAAGCGGGCTGCTTTATCCTGAATGGTGTCGAGCTTCTTGAGTGTTGTTGGAGCTGCACTCATCCAGGCAAGTGGAGAGTATTCCATCACACTCCTGACTTGTGCCTTGTAGATGGTGGAAAGGCTTTGGGGAGTCAGGAGGTGAGACACTCGCCGCAGAATTCCCAGCATCTGGCCTGCTCTTGTAGCCACAGTATTTATATGGCTGGTCCAGTTCAGTTTCTGATCAATGGTAAACCCCAGGATGTTGATAGTGGGGGATTCAGCGATGGTAATGCCATTGAATGTCAAGGGGAGATGGTTAGCATCTCGCTTGTTGGAGATGGTCATTGCCTGGCACTTGTGTGGTGCGAATGTTACTTGCCACTTGTCAGCCCAAGTCTGAATTTTGTCCAGGTCTTGCTGCATATGGACACGGACTGCGTCAGCATCTGACGAGTCTCGAATGGTGCTGAACAGTGTGCAATCATCAGCGAACATCCCCACTTCTGACCTTATGATGGAGGGAAGGTCATTGATGAAACAGCTGAAGATGGTTGGGCCTAGGACACTGCCCTGAGGAACTCCTGCAGTGATGTCATGTGATTGAGATGAATGACCTCCAACAACCACAGCCAACTTCCTTTGTGCTAGGTATGATTCCAACCAATGGAGAGTTTTCCCTTTGATTCCCATTGACTTCAGTTTTGCTCGGGCTCCTTGATGCCACACTCGATCAAATGCTGCCTTGATGTCAAGGGCAGTCACTCTCACCTCACCTCTTGAGTTCAGCTCTTTTGTCCATGTTTGGACCAAGGCTGTAATGAGGTCAGGAGCTGAGTGGCCCTGGCGGAACCCAAACTGGGCGTCAGTTAGCAGGTTATTGCTGAGTAAGTGCTGCTTGATAGCACTGTCGACGACACCTTCCATCACTTTGCTGATGATTGAGAGTAGACTGATGGGACGGTAATTGGCCGGGTCGGATTTGTCCTGCTTTTTGTAGACAGGACATACTTGGGCAATTTTCCACATTACCGGGTAGATGCCAGTGTTGTAGCTGTACTGGAACAGCTTGGCTAGGGGCGCAGCTAGTTCTGGAGCACAAGTCTTCAGTACTATTGCCGGAATGTTGTCAGGGTCCATAGCCTTTGCAGTATCCAGTGTCTTCAGCCATTTCTTGACATCACTTGGAGTGAATTGAATGGGCTGAAGACTGGCATCTGTGATGCTGGGGACCTCAGGAGGAGGCCGAGATGGACCATCCACTCGGCGCTTCTGGCTGAAGATAGTTGCAAATGCTTCAGCCTTGTCTTTTGCACTCACGTGCTGGGCTCAACCATCATTGAGGATGGGGATATTTTTGGAGCCTCCTCCTCCTGTCAACTGGCTAATTGTCCACCACCACTCACGACTGGATGTGGCAGGACTGCAGAGCTTTGATTTGACCCGATGGTTGTGAAATTGCTTAGCTCTGTCTATCGCATGTTGCTTCCATTGTTTGGCATGCAAGTAGTCCTGTGTTGTAGCCTCACCAGGTTGACACCTCATTTTTCGGTATGCCTGGTGCTGTTCCCGGCATGCTCTCCTGCACTCTTCGTTAAACCAGGGCTGATCTCCCGGCTTGATGGTAATGGTAGAGTGAGGGATATGCCGGGCCATGAGGTTACAGATTGTGGTTGAATACAATTCTGCTGCTGCTGATGGCCCACAGCGCCTCATGGATACCCAGTTTTGAGTTGCCAGATCAATTCGAAATCTGTCCCATTTAGCATGGTGGTAGTGCCACACAACACGGTGGAGGGTATCCTCAACATGAAGACGGGACTTCGTCTCCACAAGGACGGTGCGGTGGTCCAAGAGATTACCATCCCTTTGCTTTGTACTGAATGCCCATCTCTTTGCTTTGTACTGAATGCCCCTATATATAAAGCACAGTATCCCATTTGCCCTATGTATGGCTTTTTCCACCAGCGATCTTGCTTTTAAAAGTTTGTGCATCTGCAGTTCCAGGCCACTGGGGGAGAAATTCGGTATCACCCCATTTGGGGCGCAATTATCGGCCGGGCGCAAAGATTAGCACCTGGCGCTAATTATCACCTCCGACTGCAAACTTGGCTTTTATCGCCCCTGGAGGTGATTGGAGCACTAAATCAGGCACTTCACACCTGTCTTAAGGCGCAAAGGCCAAGGAGCGAGGTGCTAACTCACAGCGATGGAACACAGACACACTGGCACCGGCCAATTCTTTAAGGGGAGTTCTGATGAATGGTCATCGACCTGAAAAGTTAACTCTGTTTCTCTCTTCACAGATGCTGCTTGACCTGCTGAGTTTCTCCAGCATTTTCTGTTTTTCTCTTAAAGGGGAGGGTTTGGCCTCCATCTACATCCTGTTCATTGCAGCCTTGAGTCTCGGCCTGGAGAGACCTGTACATCAAATCTGCTGGAAAGAACAAATGTAAGAAGTCACACAACACCAGGTTATAGTCCAACAGTTTTATTTGAAATCACAAGCTTTTGGAGCACTGCTCCTTCATCAGGTGAAGTGGAGAGATGCATAAAGACACAGTTTATATAGTCAGAGAATAATGCCAGATGGTTACAGGTAATCTTTCTAACTGCCATTTATCACACCTCAGCAGAGAGATAATCACAGCAATCAAAGGTGTGAATGGTGTCCAAACAGGTCAGTCAGGAAAACATTACATCAAAGAACAATGAGGTGGGGTCACAAGGGGTCAAATGTTGCAGATGCTGGGGTCTGTATGAAACACAAAAAACAGACAAAAAAACATTTTTTTTGCTGGAAATCACAGCAGGTCCGGCCGCATCTGTGTAGAGAGAACAAGCCAACGACGACTCAAGTCTGGATGACCCTACGTCAGGTGGGGTTACATGTAGCGTGACATGAACCCAAGATCCCAGTTGAGGCCGTCCTCATGACTGCGGAACATGGCTATAAGTTTCTGCTCTACGATTTTGCGTTGTTGCGTGTCTCGAAGGCCGCTTTTTTGTCTGTTTTTTGTTTTTCATACAGATCCTAGCATCTGTATGAAAGGAAGGGCAAATGAACCTGCAAAGTGCACTCAGTGTGCAAAACTCCTTCACACAGTGTAGAATCTCTCCAGAAGTCTCTCTCTCTCTCAGAATGCATGGTGCAAAAATGTCACCAACAAAAAAAGGCAGGAAGCGGTCGCCTTTAAATAGCGCTCCCCCAGTCCCTTCCCGACTGCAAAATGCTCCCCTCAACCTGTCATTGCTAGCGGCAGGCGTTAAGGCAGGGGGCGCCACTCAACTTCCAGTCCAGCATGTGGCGCACTCAACTGACGTCACGATCTGCCGGCGCAGGAGATTGTGGTGGTAGTGTTTAGCGCCATCGCAAAATGTCCGGTCAATTTCGCGAGAGGCGCAAATATCGCCGCGCCTGGGCGCTAGTTGGTTTGCGCCCCACTTAGCGCCCTCTTAAGGCGCTAACGGGTGGCGCTACCAACTGAATTTTTCCCCCACTGTGTTTATCTACAATGAACTGCATTTGGCACATATGAGCCCATTCCACTGACGTGTCCCCGTACTCTTGCAGCCCATCACATTCTATATCATAATTTGCCTAGCTCCATAATTTAGTGTGGTTTGAAATTATTGATGCAATTCCCTCTATATTCATGTCCAAATCATTGGAGAGAGATCCCAATACAAATCCCAAGGCACACCCCTAGGTACACTTTGTCAATCTCAGAAACATCAATTTACTCCTACCCTTTGTTTCCTATACTTCAGCTGTCCCTCAATCCATACCACTATTTTACATTTAATACCATGGGGATTAATCTTTGTAACAAGTCTCTTATGTGGCACATTATGATATTTTTTTGAAAGCACCAACATTTCACATCATTCCCCTTTTCTATGTAATTGGCAAACTCCTCAAAGAATTTGATTAAGTTAGACAAGCATGGCCTGCCCGTTACAAATCTGTATTGACTGTATGAGTGTTGACATTACTAAGTGTTGTTCACTAATGTTATGAATGAAGCGAGACCCAATGGTCGATAGTTACTTGGTTTATGCTTTTCCCCTTCTTTGAATAGTGTTGCAACATTTGCCACCACCAGGAACTCACTGCCTGAAAGGGTGGTAGAGGCATAAACCCTCACCACATATAAAAAGTGCTTGGGTGCGGACTTGAAGTGCCGTAACCCACAGGTCTACAGACCAAGAGCTGAAAAGTGGGATTAGGCTGGATAGCTCCTTGTCGGCCAGCACGGACATGATGGGCCGAAATGGCCTCCTTCCATGCTGTAAATTTCTATGATTCTATTCTATGATTCTTTGGTACTGTTCTTGTTTCCAAAGATCTTTGAAAAAGTCTGATTAATGCCTCTGCTATTTCATCACTAGCTTCAATATTCAATGGAATATTTAGTCATCAGTCTATATTTATATTTCCACGATCATTAAACCCACTGTTAACTAGACAGCAGCAGCGGAGGCGGTGGCAGTGTGGACCTGCGGGAGACTCGGCAGTTTAGAAAGGGCGCCAGAGTTCAGGTGAGGCCCCACAGCAGCAGCGGAGGCGGCGGCAGTGCGGACCTGCGGGAGACTCGGCAGTTTAAAAAGGACGCCAGAGTTCAGGTGAGGCCCCACAGCAGCAGCGGAGGCGGCGGCAGTGCGGACCTGCGGGAGACTCGGGAGACTCAGCAGTTTAAAAAGGGCACCAGTGTTCAGGTGAGGCCCCACAGCAGCAGCGGAGGCGGCGGCAGTGCGGACCTGCGGGAGACTCGGGAGACTCGGCAGTTTAAAAAGGGCGCCAGAGTTCAGTTGAGGCCCCACAGCAGCAGCGGAGGCGGCGGCAGTGCGGACCTGCGGGAGACTCGGGAGACTCAGCAGTTTAAAAAGGGCGCCAGAGTTCAGGTGAGGCCCCACAGCAGCAGCGGAGGCGGCGGCAGTGCGGACCTGCGGGAGACTCGGGAGACTCAGCAGTTTAAAAAGGGCGCCAGAGTTCAGGTGAGGCCCCACAGCAGCAGCGGAGGCGGCGGCAGTGCAGACCTGCGGGAGACTCGGGAGACTCGGCAGTTTAAAAAGGGCGCCAGAGTTCAGGTGAGGCGTACCAGTCTCCAATCTCTGAGCTCAGAGGGAGGGAGCGAAGTAAAAAGTAATTGAAGTGTGACGTCACCAGAAAGCAGGTAAGTGATTGGTTGGTGAGCATTTCTCTCTTTTTAAACTTAAACTCTGTGGTTTATAGTTACTAAGGTCTCTCTGACGTAGCGGGGACTGTTGGTAAACCATTTAACTGTAGTTTAATTAATGGGATTGGTTGATTTAATTAAATTTCAAATAATTAAAGGGTAAGTCATGTCAGGACAGTCCAGCCACGTGGTATGCCCCTCCTGCGATATGTGGGAACTCAGGGACACTTCCTGTGTCCCTGACAACTACGTGTGCAGGAAGTGCATCCAGCTGCAGCTACTGACAGACTGCATTGCGGCACTGGAGCTGCGATTGGATGCATACTGGAGCGTTCGTGATGCTTGGGACGTCGTGAATAGCACGTTTACAGAGTTGGACACACCGCAGGTAGAGGTTGGACAGGCAGAAAGGGAAGGGGTGACCAACAGGCAGAGTACTAAATGCAGGCAGGCAGTGCAGGGGTCCCCTGTGGACATCCCCCTCTCAAACAGATACATCACTTTGAGAACTGTTGGGGGGGGGGGATGGATTATCAGAGGAAAGCAGCAGCAGCCAACTTCCTGGCACCAGGGGTGGCTCTGCTGCACAGGACGGGAGGAAAAAGATGGGTAGAGCTATAGTAATAGGGGATTCTATTGTAAGGGGAATAGATAGGCGTTTCTGCGGCTGCAAAAGTGACTCCAGGATGGTGTGTTGCCTCCCTGGTGCAAGGGTCAAGGATGCCTCAGAGCGGCTGCAGAACATCTTGAAAGGGGAGGGTGAACAGCCAGTTGTCGTGGTGCATATAGGTACCAACGATATAGGTAAAACTGGGATGAGGTCCTAAAAGCTGAATATAGGGAGTTAGGAGGTAAATTAAAAAATAGGACCTCAAAGGTAGTAATCTCAGGATTGCTACCAGTGCCACATGCTAGTCAGAGTAGAAATAGAAGAATATTTCAGAAGAATATGTGGTTAGAGGAATGATGCAACGGGGAGGGATTCAAGTTCCTGGGACATTGGAACCAGTTTTGGGGGAGGTGGGACCAGTTCAAACCAGACGGTTTGCACCTAGGCTGGGCTAGAACTGATGTCCTAGGGGGAGTGTTTGCTAGTGCTCTGGGGGAGGGTTTAAACTAAAATGGCAGGGGGTTGGGAACCTGAGCAGGGAGACAGAGGAAAGGGAAATGAGGATAAAAGCAAAAGATAGGAAGGAGAAAAACAAAAGTGGCAGTCAGAGAAATCAACGGTTTAAATCAAACGTGGCCACAGTAAATAATAATTCTAATAGGTCTAAGAGCATTAAAAAAACAAGCCTGAAGGCTTTGTGTCTTAATGCGAGGAGCATTCGTAATAAGGTGGATGAATTGGCTGCACAAATAGAGGTAAATGAATATGATTTGGTTGGGATTACGGAAACGTGGCTCAAGGATGGCCAAGGCTGGGAACTCAACATCCAGGGGTATTCGATATTCAGGAAAGATAGGCAAAAAGGAAAGGGAGGTGGGGTAGCATCACTGGTTAAAGAAAGGATTAACACAATTGTAAGGAAGGATATTAGCTCTGATGATGTGGAATCTGTATGGGTAGAATTGAGAAATACCAAGGGGCAGAAAACGTTAGTGGGAGTGGTATATAGACCTCCAAACAGTAAGGCGGAGGTTGGGGATGGCATTAAAAGGGAAATTAAAGAAGCGTGCAATAAGGGCACAGCAGTCATCATGGGTGACTTTAATCTACATATAGATTGGGCTAACCAAATTAGTAATAATACTGTGGAGGAGGAATTCCTGGAGTGTTTACGGGATGGTTTCCTGGACCAATATGTCGAGGAACCAACCAGAGATCAGGCCATGTTAGACTGGGTATTATGTAACGAGAAAGGATTAATTAGCAATCTTGTTGTATGAGGCCCCTTGGGTCGGAGCGATCATAATATGATCGGATTCTTCATTAGGATGGAGAATGAAGTAGTTGACTCGGAGACTAGGGTCCTAAATTTAAATAAAGGAAACTACGATGATCTGAGGCACGAGTTGGGTAGGATTGATTGGGGAATGTCACTCAAAGGGTTGACGGTGGATCAGCAATGGCAAACATTCAAAGACCGCATGGATGAACTACAGAATTTGTTAACCCCAGTTTGGCATAAAAATAAAACAAAAAAGGTGAGTCAACCGTGGCTAACAAGGGAAATTAGGGATAGCATAAGATCCAAGGAGAGGACATATAAATTGGCCAGAAAAAGCAATAATCCTGAGGATTGGGAGCAGTTTAGGATTCAACAAAGGAGGACAAAGGGATTAATTAAGAAGGGGAAAATAGAATATGAGAGTAAGCTTTCAGGGAACATAAAAACTGACTGTAAAAGCTTTTATAGATATGTGAAAAGAGAAAGATTGGTGAAGTCAAGCGTAGGTCCCTTGCAGTCAGAATCAGGGGAATTTATAATGGGGAACAAAGAAATGGCAGACCAACTAAATACATATTTTGGTTCTGTCTTCACAAAGGAGGACAGAAATAACCTCCCAGAGATGCCGGGGAAAATAGGGTCTGATGAAAGGGTGGAACTGAAAGAAATCAGTATTTGTAGGGAAATGGTGTTAGGGAAATTGATGGGACTGAAGGCCAATAAATCCCCAGGGCCTGATAATCTACATCCTAGGGTACTTAAGGAAGTGGCCCTAGAAATCGTAGATGCATTGCTGATCATCTTCCAACATTCGATGGAATCTGGAACAGTACCCATGGATTGGAGGGTAGCTAATGTTACCCCACTATTCAAAAAAGGTGGTAGAGAGAAAACGGGGAATTACAGACCGGTAAGCCTGACATCGGTAGTGGGGAAAATGCTAGAGTCCATTATAAAAGATGTAATAGCAGAGCACTTGGAAAACAGTGACAGGATCGGACAAAGTCAACATGGATTCACAAAAGGTAAATCGTGCTTGACTAATCTACTGGAATTTTTTGAGGATGTAACTGGTAAAATAGATGAGGGAGAACCAGTGGCTGTGGTGTGGCTGGGCTTTCAGAAGGCCGTCGATAAGGTCCCGCATAAGAGATTAGCGTGTAAAGTTAATGCACATGGGATTGGGGGCAAGGTATTGACTTGGATAGAGAACTGGTTGGCAGACAGAAAGCAAAGAGTTGGAATAAACGGGTCTTTCTCCGAATGGCAGGCAGTGACTAGTGGGGTACCGCAGGGATTGGTCCTTGGACCCTAGCTATTCACAATATATATAAATGATCTGGACAAGGGAACTAGATGTAATATCTCCAAATTTGCAGATGACACAAAGCTGGGTGGGCGTGTGTGCTGTGAGGAGGATGTCGAGAAACTCCAGGGTGATTTGGACATGTTGGGTGATTAGGCAGAAACATGGCAGATGCAATATAACGTGGATAAATGTGAGGTTATCCACTTTGGTGGCAAAAACAGGAAGGCAGATTATTATCTAAATGGCAATAGATTGGGAGAAGAGGAAGTGCAACGAGACCTGGTTGTCCTTGTGCACCAGTCGCTGAAGGTAAGCATGCAGGTGCAGCAGGCGGTTAAGAAGGCAAATGTTATGTTGGCCTTCATAGCGAGAGGGTTTGAGTACAGGAACAAGGATGTCTTGCTGCAGTTGTACAGGGCCTTGGTGAGACCACATCTTGAGTATTGTGTGCAGTTTTGGTCGCCTTATCTGAGGAAGGATGTTCTTGCCATGGAAGAAGTACAGTGAAGATTCACCAGGCTGATACCTGGGATGGCAGGAATGATGTATGAGGAGAGATTGGGTCGATTGGACTTGTACTCGCTGGAGTTTAGAAGAATGAGAGGTGATCTCATTGAAACTTATAAAATTCTGACAGGACTGGACAGACTAGATGCAGGAAGGATGTTCCCGATGGTCGGGGAGTTCAGAACCAGGGGACACAGTCTAAGGTTAAAGGGTAGGCCATTTAGGACAGAAATGAGGAGGAATTTCTTCACCCAGAGAGTGGTGACCCTGTGGAACTCTCTACCACAGAAGGCGGTGGAGGCCAATTCATTAAATATATTCAAGAAGGAGTTGGATATATTTCCTAAGGCTAAAGGGATCAAGGGTTATGGGGATAAAGCAGGGACCGGATACTGAATTTGGATGATCAGCCATGATCGCATTGAATGGTGGAGCAGGCTCGAGGGGCCGAATGGCCTACTCCTGCTCCTATCTTCTATGTTTCTATATTTATCCAGCTCTAATTGTTTTTGTTGGGAATCTGATCTGCATCCTTATTACTTTGTGTGTGGGGACAGGAAAAATAAATCCTTTTATTCTTTCACTCTATTCGTTGTGCACTCACATCATCTAGTTCTGTGTTCATAGTCCAAATTCAATAGTCTGACCCAGAAATTGCTAGGAAAATAATGGCACCCTACATTATTAGTGCATAACAACCCCCAGCAATTTGTGGCGAAGAAGAGATATGCCATGAGTTGCGAATTACCTCAAAATGCTGGAGGATTTCCGCCGATCCACCGTTAACTTCACAAAAATGAGGGTTTGCCGTCAACCTCCCCATGAGTGTCAAGAAATTGCTAGATTTGCAGCATAAATGCACTAAATACAGGTTAGAGATGCTGGATTTGTTTTCATTAGAGCAATGGATTTCGAGGGGTGATTTGATAGAGGTGTACAAGATTATGACGGGTTTGGATTGGCTAGACAGGGAAAGGCTGTTCCCACTAGTTGATGGTACAAGGACTAGGGGACACAGATTTAAGGTATTGGGCAAGAGATACAGGGGGACGTGAGGAAAAACTTTTTTATGCAGCGAGTGGTGATGGCCTGGAACTCGCTGCCGACGGAAGTGGCAGAAGTGGAGACACTCCATGTTTTCAAGGGGAGACTGGATAAGCACTTGAGGGAAATAAACTGGCATGGCTACGGGGATAGAGCAGGGGATTGCTCTGCAGAGAGCAGACACAGACTCAATGGGCTGAATGGGCTCCTTCTGTGCCGTTATTACTCTATAATAATCTGTGCAGACATTTAGGGCTGGTATTTCATGTCGCGAGGACCCTATTAATGATGTGATTTGTGGTCCTGACATGAAACGCAGCCTTGGAGGCACAGAAAGGGAACTGTAATGTATATACCTTTAAGGGGGGGAACTATGTTTTACAGCTCATGTATACTGCAGTACCGGCAGTGACCACACCTGTATATAGCACTGAGTAGTAATCTGTACAGTTCAGTTCAGTGTGAGCCACGTTGAATAAACACCTGTTGTACCGTTTCTCCTGCAGTCTGTGTCTTATTATACACAGACACAACATTGGCGACGAGGCAAGTTCGAACCTACCTGCAACTCTGCATCACCTCCCGGGGATTCATTCCTGTAGTTGAGTGGATTGGAGCTCAAGGCCAGAGACTCGGGCGTCGACCACGGGCAACCGCCCAGTCATCCAGCAGAGACTCGAGAATTGCCGGGGAGGCTGTCGAGAGCCAGGCTTGGCTTTCCAGTCGAGGTGGTCCAGCGAAACGGGCTGGCAATAGGTAGTGCGCAGACCCTTCCCAGACAGTGGTGGGCTAGAGCCCGACCGAGCGGCACAGCAAAGGGCCGAGCAGCGTCGACGGGGGAGAGAGAGAGAGGGCAGAGCCCACAGGGCGCAGCCGGTGTTCAGGGGCTGAGCAGCATCGGAGAGAGGGAGAGAGAGACGCACAGAAACCCACGAGGTGCCACCATTGCCACGAGGACCGCCGAGAGCGGCGTTGGCAGCAGCACAGGAGAACGCGCGAAACCTACAGGGCGCCGCCATTGCCACGAGAACCACCGGGAGCAGCATTGGCAGCAGCGGGGGAGGAAGGAAAGCGCGGGAGATGCCATTTTAAGTCATTGGGAGACGCCATTTTAAACCACACCCAAAATGCCGAAGAGTGGCAGTATCACCGCATTTGACAATGAAGTCGAAGATTGGACTACATATGTCGAACGAATAGAGGTATACTGCAAGGCAAATGAAGTGTCAGATGACAAGAAAGCGTCGGTATTGTTAAATTTAATGGGTGCAAAGACGTATGGTTTATTACGAAATCTAGTAACCCCAACGAAGCCAATGGAAAAGAGTTTTGAAGACATAGTAACGATACTACAGGAACATTTAAACCCCGCACCGCTGCTGATAGCAGAAAGATTCAAGTTTCACAAACGGAACCAGCATAAGGATGAAAGCAATGCTGATTATTTAACAGAACTGCGCAAACTATCGAAATACTGCCAGTTTGGAGCGGGACTGGCAGATACCTTAAGGGACAAGTTTGTGTGTGGGCTTCAAAGTGAAGGAACCCAGAAATGGCTTTTATCTGAAAAGGAGCTTACGCTGGAAAAGGCTTTCAGCATTGCGGTATCATATGAAGCAGCAGCATGGGGCGCTGCAGAGATACAACGGAGACTGCAAGAATATGGCACAAACGAAATGTCATATGGAACAGAGAAGTGCTATCGCTGCGGCAGAACAACACATGACCAGAATGATTGCTGGTTCAAAGACAAAGTGTGCAGACAGTGTGGAAAAGTAGGACACATAGCACGAGTCTACAGGTCGGGAAAGAAAACCAGCAATAAGAAACCTACCAAAGGAATGTACAAGAAGGTACATAAGATGATGGCGAATAGTTCAGACGAACAAAAGAGTGATAACGACTCCGAAAGCAGGGAACTGAGTTGTCTGAAACTACATAATGTGATCACAACGGAGGATCACCGAACCATTTGGGTCACTCTCAAGATTGCAGGAGTCCAGGTAAAGATGGAATTGGACACTGGATCAGCCCTAACAGTCATAAACCGACGGGACTACGAGCGGCTATTCTCACACATACCCTTGAGAGACACAAAAATTATTTTGAAGACGTACACGGGGCAAAAAGTCTACCCCAAAGGAAAAATAAGGGTGACCGTTATATATAATGGTAAGGAAACATCAAAACTAGACCTGTATGCATTGCAAGATGGAGGACCACCATTACTGGGACGTGAATGGATCCAGAAAATACAACTGGATTGGCATTCCATACAGGCACTGACTGTGGCTGACAAAAAGGATGACGACGTCACACCTGGGCGACTGTCAAAGATCCTAACTGGCGCGAAAGAAGTGTTCCAGCAAGGACTCGGAACACTAAAAGGCATGACAGCGACGGTTAAAATTGAAGAAAACGCAAGCCCAAAATTTTTTAAGGCCAGACCGGTACCTTATGCGATCCGCCCAGCCGTCGAAGCAGAGCTGGAGACTCTGGAACGTTCAGGTGTACTGTCCAAGGTAGACTGGAGCGAGTGGGCTACACCCATCGTCCCTGTGATGAAAAAGTTGTTGAGCAGTGTTGTGTATGTACCTTTAAGAGAAGAACTGATTCTATACTGCAGTACCGGCAGTGACCACCCCTGTATATAAAGCCATAGCAGGCTTCTGTACTTCAGTCTTAAGTTACCCTCTGTTCCAGCATTTCTGGCTGTGCAGCTGCCTCAGTCAGCAGGAGGAGAAGGAGCAGCCAAACCAGGAGAGTGGAAAGTGGTTGTCTCCTGACCAGGAAGAGGAGGATATCAATAGACCACCACCACCTCCACCTCCACCATCATCACAGCAACTGAGGTGCCTGGAGAGAGAGGACAGAGGAGGAGAAGGAGAAGGGAGGCCAGCAACAACACCAACCAGGGGAGAGGCCTTTCCATTGCTGCCTCCCCAAATTGGCCTCCACTTCAGGAGAGGGAGAGAGGGGAGAGAAACAACCAACAACCACCAACTGTTTGGAAGGAGGGAAGAACAACATCATCTTTCAGGTGGGTGTTATTTGGTGCACTCTCCCAAAGACTTTGTATTTTAGGTGGGGGGAGAAAAGAAGAAACAAGGCCGGATCATCAAGGGGTGTCTGTGTGTGTGTGTGTGGCTCTTGTTAAAAACTAGGCCACACACACCACTAATAAGCACCCCTTCAATTGCCTGACCTGGGACAGCTGGAGCTGCCTAGGTGAAGTCCAATTACATCGTTAAGACCTGGTGTGGGACTGAGCCTGGGGCATCTCCAGCTTTCCCAGGTGAAGATATCTTCTCCCACTGCCAGAAGACCACCTTCAAAGACTTTAAATTCCCATCGGAGAGTGCATCCCTGCCAACGCCCACCCACCCACCATCCTGAGTGGCAACCCTGCCTTTGCGGCCTCCCTCCTTCCCACCCCCACTCTCTCTCTCTCTTTGTCTCTCTCTGCCTATTTCTCTGAGGCACCTCAATTTCATCTTTTTTTATTAATTGCCTATTGAGCAGAGGGGAGAAGGCCCCTCTCCCAATTTCAATCAATAAGGGGAGAGGTGTGTCTTCATTAGAGGACCAAAAAATACCTGAGGCCATTAACACCTTCAGGCCTGTGACTTGGGGTGAGTGTAGCCCTTATAAAAACACCCCATAATGGCGACTGCATCTTCGCCGGTGGCGGGGCCAGCCAGGACTTATGCGGGAGTGGCAGCCACAGCCACAGCTGCTCCCGCTGCTTCTGCTGCCCCGTCACCTTTTAAACTTATGACAAAAAAGCTTGGGGTGAAGAGCTACACTCACCCCACTATGACCATTGAGGCCTGCGTTAAAGCCATGGCTGGGGTTGTCGGCCCCTCAGCCATCGTCGCTGCCTCAAAAATGTACGGGAAGGCTGTGTTCTTCCTGGGGTCGGAGCGGGCGGTGTCCCTGGCCGTCGCCAAGGGGCTCACCGTGGGTGGGACCTTCCTGCCGGTGGATCCTCTCGAGGCCACCGCGCAGAGGATCGTCATCTCGAACGTCCCGCCCTATGTTCCTGGTGAGCTCCTCCTCCCCCATTTATGCCAACTTGGGGAGGTGAGGTCGGGGATTACGCCCATTCCGCTCGGCTTCCGGGAAGCCAGCCTTCGCCACGTCTTCTCCTTCCGGCGCCAGCTGTTTATCCAGCTGGCGCGGGAGGAGGACACCGACGGGGCTTTCGTCGTCCACCACGAGAGGACCGCCTATCGCGTCTTCTGGACATCGGACGGTGTGCGGTGCCATGCCTGCAAGGAGGTGGGGCACATCTGGAAAAACTGCCCCGCCTCCAAGGCCCCCTGATCATCTCGTGCGGCTGAGGCTGGCGCTGCCGCCGCTCCTCCCCCCGGACCTGCCGGCGCGTCGGGAACGTCTGATGCGCGGTCAACGCCGGGGGCCAATGCCACCAAGGCCTCCGGCGGGGGGGAGGGAGCGTGTCCGGCCGGAAAGAAGGCGCGGCGGAAAAATAAACACCTTAGGGCGGGTCCCCCCGTGGATGGCCAGCCCTTGCCCCTTGCGCCCCTTACACCCGCGCTCCTCGCGGAGTTAATCGGGGCAGACGCAAGTGGGAGGGGCCTCGTGCCCGAGCCTGTGGCCGCAACCGCCGCAGCGGTAACGCCAATACCTGCAGCCGGGCTCGGGCCCGAGGAACCCGACAAACCTGCTCCGCCGGAGGGAGCAGAGGAGGAGGCCTCTGCAGACATGGAGGTCTCCCTCGCTCCCTCCATGTTAAAAAGAAGGCGCAACCCCCTGGAAGAGGAGGAGGACCAGGAGGAGGAAGGTCCCTCCGAGCAGGGGGAGTCATCACCCGCCGCGGGTACTGCGCCCCCCCCCCACCCCCGCTGTCGTCATCACCAGCGATCGGCAGGGGTCGCCTGTCCCTAGGGAGGCTGAGGCAGATGTGTCTGTCCGGCACATGACTCCCGGGGATGGGGACGAGACCCTGCCCGTGGGGGGGGTTGCAGAACAACCCGTGGCCATTGACATTTTATCGGTGCCGTTACCCCTCGCTGGGTCGGACGGCCTGGGGTCTGGGTCGGGCGAGCTCAAGGAAAATGAGCTCGCCCAATGCGACCTGGACATCTCCCAGGGCTGCTCGTCCCAGTGGAGGTTTTAATTGAACACACCCCATCCGCTGGGTTGGAGGCTGGTGGAGGGGAGGAGGATGGCCCCCTGGCTGCGTCTCTGGTGCCGGACGTACTAGAGGAGCTGGGAATTGTTCTCTCCCCGGTTTCTCCGGTCGTTCTGGCGTCTGAGGCGGGAGGGGGGACTCCGAACCGCCGCCATCTTCTGGCCCGGCGCCCCTAGAGGAGCCCAGGGAGGAATCCTCTGCCGCCGATCCTGGGGGTGGGATCCGGGAGGAGGTGGGGCCGGCTGGTGCGGCCGAGCCATTTGTTGCGCACTGCGCGACGGACGGGTCGGCCGCTCGTGACGACCCCCTGGAGGAGGATGGGGACTCGGTGATGGGCACGGAGGACGATTTAGACTCCACCGTCCACGAGGCGCTGGATGACCTCGTGCCCCTCGCCGAGTCTCTCCTCATTCCCGTAAGGGAACTCCGGGACTTTATGGCCACGTGCCGGGGTCAGCAAAATAAGATCCGGCTGGCCCTCGAAAGGTGGTCGGAGCTGGCGCTGCTCATCGTGTCCGTCCGTGCCACCGTTAAAATCATGGGCGCGGACGAGGGCGTGGACCCGCTCGAGCTGCGTCGGCTCAGAACGTTTCTCACTGGGCTGCTGAGGAAGTGGCGGCTGACCAGCGGCTGTGCTCCCTCTCCTCGTTAGGTGTAGGTAGAGGTTGCACTATGCTTCTGACATGAAGATAACCATAGCCAGCCTCAACATCAACGGCAGCAGGGAGGCGCGCCGCAGATTCAACAACTTCTCGGTCCTTCGGGACGGGAAGTATGCGCTGTGTTTCCTGCAAGAAACCCACACCGTTCCGGGAGACGAAGCCACATGGCTCCTGGAGTGGCAAGGAGGGGTCAGCATGAGTCACCTCTGCAACAATTCTTGCGGGGTGGCTATCTTGCTGGCCCCGCATTTACAGCCGGAGATCTTGGGGGTCAAGGAGCACGTGCCGGGCCGCTTGCTCCAGGTCACTGTTCGCCTGGGGGGCGTGCCGTTCCATTTAGTGAACGTGTACGCCCCTCAGACCGGTGCGCAGAAAGTGCGCTTCTTCGAAGAAGTGTCCGCTCTTTTGGGCTCCGTCGACACGGGCGAGTGCGTCATCCTCGGGGGGGATTTTAACTGCACCCTCGAGGTGAGGGACCGTTCGGGTCCCCCGCGAAGCCCGGCGGCGATGGAGAAGTTGAGGGGCCTGGTCGGGTCCTTCGACTTGGTGGACGTCTGGCGAAATCTCCACCCCGACTCCAGCGCCTTCACCAGCGTGAGGTCTGGGGGAGGAAGGTCCAGAATCGACCGCCTCTACATTTCCCGGGCGTACGTCTCCTGCATTCCGGCGGCTTCCATGCGGCCAGTGCCGTGCATGGACCACCACCTGGTGTGGGCGGAGCTCACTCCGCTGCACGCGTGGGGGGGTCCGCGTACTGGCATTTTAACAACCTGCTGCTGGAGGACGCGCGGTTCCGGGATTCGTTTTGTCGGTTCTGGGCCGACTGGAGAAGGAAGCGGGGGGGCTTCCCCTCCTTGAGGCTATGGTGGAACGTGGGCAAGGCTCACATCCGCCTCTTCTGTCAGGAGTACGTGAAGGGGTCGACCAAGAGGCGGGAGGCCCTGGTCGCACGGTTGGAGAAGGAGGTGCTCGACCTGGAGTCCCGTCTCGGTCAGGTCGTCGAGGACCCGGCCCTGCGGAAGGTGTACGAAGAGAAGAAGGGCACGCTGAAGGACCTGCAGCTCGTCGGGTCCTGAGGCGCGTACGTGAGGTCGCGGATCCAGCTCCTGCGGGACCTGGACCGCGGCTCCCCCTTCTTCTACTAGGTGGAAAAAAGACGGGGGGTCCGTAAGCAGCTCTTGGGGCTGCTGGCCGATGACGGATCACTGGTCTCGGATCCGGAGGGAATCAGCGCGGAGACCCGCGCCTATTATGGGGCTCTGTTCTCTCTGGATCTGTCCAGCGAGGATGCGTGCAGAGTTTTGTGGGAGGACCTGCCGAAGGTCAGCCCGGAGGGCGCCGAAAAATTGGACGTTCCGCTAAGCCTTGCAGAGCTGACGGGCGCCCTCCGCCAGCTCTCTAGGGGAAAGTCCCCGGGGCTGGACGGGCTGACCGTGGAGTTCCACAGGGCATTCTGGGACATCTTGGGGGGCGACTACGCGCGGGTCCTGGGGGAATGTTTGGCGACCGGGGGGATGCCCCTCTCTTGGCGCAGGGCGGTCATTTTCCTGCTGCCTAAGAAGGGCGATCTCCGCCTCCTTAAGAACTGGCGCCCGGTCTCCCTCCTCAGCACGGACTATAAAATCTTTGCCAGGGCCATGTCTGCTCGCCTTGGCACCGTGCTAGCCCACATGTTCCACCCCGACCAGCCCTACACGGTCCCGGGCCGGACCATCCACGATAACATCCATCTGGTCCGGGACCTGGTCCACCACTCCCAGAGGGCTGGTCTGTCGGTCGCCTTCCTTTCCCTGGATCAGGAGAAGGCGTTCGACAGGGTGGATCACGAGTATCTCTTCGGGACTCTGCGTGCATTCAGGTTCGGGACGCATTTCGTCGCCCGGATCCGACTTCTGTACGCCGCCGCGGAGTGTCTGATTAAAGTTAACGGGTCCTTGACGGTGCCCCTTCGCTTCAGGAGAGGGGTGCATCAGGGATGCCCCATGTCCGGTCAGTTATATGCCATTTGCTTGGAGCCTTTCCTGCGCCTCTTGCGGAAGAGGTTGACGGGACTGGCTCTACAAGGGCCGGGCGTGGAGGTGGTCCTCTCGGCTTACGCCGATGACGTGCTCCTCGCGGTCACGGATCCCACTGACTTGCGGAGGATGCGGGAATGCCAGCAGATTTACTCGGACGCATCCTCCGCCAAGATCAACTGGGAGAAATGTTCCGGACTCCTGGTGGGTCAGTGGCGGGTGGACTCCCTGCCGGAGGAGTTCTGGCCTTTCACCTGGAGCACCACGCACCTCCTCTATTTGGGAGTTTACCTTAGCCCTGCCGAGGACGCCTGGCCGGTGAACTGGCAAGAGCTGGAGGCCAAAGTCACCGCTCGCCTAGGACGCTGGACAGGACTGTTCCGAGTGTTGTCCTACAGGGGTCGAGCGCTGGTCATAAACCAGCTGGTGGCCGCCATGTTGTGGTACCGGTTGGTCACTTTGATCCCTCCCCCTGCGTTTGTCGCCAAGATGCAGAAGAAGCTAATCGACTTCTTCTGGGACAAAAGGAAGCACTGGGTCTCTGCTGCGGTTCTGTGTCTCCCGCTTAGGGAGGGCGATCAGGCGCTGGTGTGCCTTCGCACCCAGGCTGTGACTTTCCGTCTTCAGATGCTGCAGAGATACCTGTACGTCGAGAATCCTCCGCGATGGTGTGCGCTGGCGACGTTTTTCTTCCACCAGCTGCACGGCCTCAATTATGACACGCAGCTCCTGTTCGCGAAAGTGGGCGGCAGGCGTGCCGGCCTGCAGGAGCTGCCTGTCTTCTACCAGGAACTGCTATGGGTTTGGAACTACGTCGCTTCCAGGCGGAGCTCTCCCCCGTCAGGAGCGGCGGCTCTCCTTCGGGAGCCGCTGCTCAGGAATCCGCACCTCCACGAACGCGGGTTCGGGCGGCTGGCGGAGGGCAGGGCTGTGCTTGGCAAGGTGACCAGAGTTGGGGACCTGCTCGATGGTGGAGGAGCGGGCTGGCTGGCGCCGGAGGAGCTGGCGTGGCACCTGTCCTGGGCCAACGTCCGGCTCACGGTCGAAGCCATCGAATCGGTGAAAGCGGCACTGGGCCCCGACTCCACTAGGTGTATCGAGGCAGCTCAAGCATGTGGGGCGATCTCGTCCGAGCGTACCCCTGTTCGGACGGAATTACTCATCGGCGCCCGGCCCCGAAACTCCCCTCGGGAACCGGCGCCTCACAACTTGAGCCGTCTCGAGGAAATACCCTCCGTGCCTTTTCATTCCGCGCGGAGGGATTTCCTGTACGGGCTGCTCCTGCACACTCTCCACTTTGCCATCTTCGTCTACCGTCCGGACACGCCTTGGCGTGGTGTCTTGCCGACTGGCGGTGGCGGAGGTCCCCAATGGAGGGCTCTCTACGCGGGAGTCCTCCCTTGTTCCATCGGGGACTTGGCCTGGAGGGTGTTGCACGGAGCGGTCCCGTGCAATAAGGTTTTAAGTAGCTTCATGGACTCCCAGGCTGCCTGCATTTTTTGCGGCCTGGAGGAGTCCGTGTTTCACGTTTATATGGAGTGTGAGAGGTTGCAGCCCCTCTTTCACTACTTGAAGGGGCTGCTCCTCGATTTTTGGTTGCACTTCAGTCCCACACTCTTGATCTATGGTCACCCGGTGCGGAGGGGAGCGGACAGGTTGGAGGACCTCCTTGTGGGCCTGCTCCTGGGCCTGGCTGAAAGAGCCATCAATTGGTCCAGGCAGCGGGCGGTCGAGGGGGTCGTCCAGCCGGATTGCCTGCCTCTCTTCCGCGGCCATGTTCGCGCCCGGGTGGCCCTGGAGATGGAGCACGCGGTGTCCGCCGGCGCGCTTGAGTATTTCCGCGACCGGTGGGCGCTGCGGAGACTGGAGTGCATTATCAACCCGGAAATCCAAATTTTAACTTGATTTGTTAAGTTTTAGTTGAGCTTTTGTTTATTTACAGTGAAATTGGGTTTTTTTTGGGTCCAAATAAAAGAGTACCCTCTGTTCAGTAAATACCTGTTATTATTGTTCTCCTGCAGTCCGTGTATTATTGATACTCGGACACTACACTGGCGACGAACAGGTTCGAACTCACCTGCAGTACTGCATCACCTCACGGGGATCTTTCCCTGAGAAGAAGCTTCTTGGAGGTCGAAGTCAGAGCAACGGGCGTCGACTGCGGGCAACGGCCCAAGGATCCATCAGAGTTCGGAGAGTTGCAGGAGAGGCTGTGGAGAGCTGGGCTTGGCTCCCAAGTCAAGGTGTTCCAGCAAATCATGCTGGTAGCAGGTAGTGCGCTGACCCTTCCGGACTGCGGTGGGCTCGACCTCGATCGAGCGGCTCTGCAAAGGGGCCGTGCAGCGTCATCGGGAGGAAAAGAGAGAGAGAGAGGGTGGAGCGCACAGGGCGCGGTCGGTGCTCAAGAACCGGGCAGCGTAGCGAAAATAAAACAAGGGGAAGGAAAAGTGAGGTGCGCCGAAGCCGCGGGTCGCCGCCATTACCCTGCAGAATGCTAGGAGCAGCGTGGCAGCAAGGGGAAGAAGGAAAAGCACAAGAGGCGCCATTTTAATCCATTGGTGAAGAAGAAAAAGCGCGGGAGGCGCCATTTTAAATCACCCAAGATGCCGAAAAGTGGCAGTATCACTGCTTTCGACGAGGTAGAAGACTGGACCATGTATGTGGAAAGAATTGAAGTGTACTGCAAGGCAAATGAGGTGGCCAATGGAAAGAAGGCGTCGGTATTATTAAATTTGATGGGCGTGAGAACGTACGGCCTATTGCGGAATTTAATTACCCCAGCTAAACCAATGGAGAAAAGTTTTGAAGAGATTATTAATATCTTACAGGAACACCTAAACCCTACACCACTGCTGATAGCAGAAAGATTCAAGTTCCATAAAAGAAACCAGCACAAAGATGAGAGCAATGCTGACTATCTTATGGAACTATGCAAGTTATCGAAGCACTGCCAGTTCAGAGCAGGACTGGCAGACACCTTATGGGATAAGTTTGTCTGCGGGCTCCAGAGTGAAGGAACCCAGAAACGACTACTTTCGGAAAAGGACCTGACGCTGGAACAGGCTTTCAGCGTGGCAGTATCCTACGAAGCAGCAGCATGGGGAGCTGCGGAAATACAACAGAAACCACAAGAATACAGCACTAACGAAATGGTGTATGGAGCAGAAAAGTGCTATCGCTGCGGCAGAACAACCCATGATCAGAAGGACTGCTGGTTTAAGGACAAAGTATGCAGGCAATGTGGGAAAATGGGACACATAGCAAGAGTCTGCAGGTCGGGAAAGAAAACCATCACCACAAGAACTACTAAGGAAAAGTACAAGAAAGTAAAGAAATTGACAGACAGGAGTTCGGAAGATCAGGAGAGTGATAAGGACTCCGGGAGCAGGAGACTAAGTTGTCTAAAGTTACACAACGTGATCGCAAAGGAGGATCGCCGAACGATTTGGGTCACCCTCATGATAGCAGGGTCCCCAGTAAAGATGGAATTGGACACAGGATCAGCTCTAACTGTCATGAATCGACGAGACTATGAGCGGCTATTCTCACACATACCCTTGAAGGACACGTCCATTGTATTGAAGACATACACGGGGAAAAAAGTCTACCCCAGAGGAAAAATAAGGGTGCCAGTTGAATACAACGGCAAGGAAACACAGAAACTGTATCTATATATATTACAAGATGGAGGACCAGCATTATTGGGGCGTGAATGGATCCGAAAAATACAATTGGATTGGCATTCCATTCAGGCGCTAACTGTGACTGACAAAAAGGATGATGACGTCACACCTTGACGACTGTCAAAAATTCTAACTGTCGTGAAAGACGTGTTCCAACAAGGACTTGGGACTCTAAAAGGAGTAACGGCAACGATAAAAATCGAAGATAACGCAAACCCAAAATTTTTTAAGGCCAGACCGGTACCTTACACGATCCGCCCAGCTGTTGAAGCAGAGCTGGAGAGTCTGGAGCATTCGGGTGTGCTGTCCAAGGTGGACTCGAGCGAGTGGGCCACACCCATCGTTCCTGTAATGAAGAAATTATTGAGCAGCACGCCTGGGGAGCCGAAGAAGGTTCGCATCTGTGGGGACTTCAAGGTAACTGTGAAACCAGTCCTGCACACAGTACAATATCCACTTCCACGGATAGAAGATATTTTTGCCTCACTGTCTGGAGGGAAATGCATTACAAAGATTGATCTGGCCCAAGCGTATCTACAAATGGAGGTGGAAGAAGCATCTAGGAAATACCTCACGATAAACACTCACAAAGGCCTTTACCAGTACAATCGACTGGTATTCGGGGTAGCATCAGCCCCGGCTATTTGGCAGAGGGCGATGGAACAAGTCCTGCAAGGGATCCCGGGGACCCAGTGTTATTTGGACGACATCCTGGTTACGGGCGAAAATGACAGTGAACACCTTGCCAACCTGGAGCAGGTGCTCACTAGATTACAGGAATATGGGCTATGAGCTAACCACCCCAAATGCGAGTTCTTCAGGAGACAAATCTTGTATTGTGGCCACATGATTGATGAGGAAGGGTTGCATAAGTCGCCGGACAAGATTGAGGCTGAAGTCAAGGCTCCAGCACCGGAAAATGTGTCGCAACTGAGGTCGTTCCTCGGGTTGGTGAACTACTACCATAAGTTCTTGCCGAATTTATCTACAATTCTGCACCCACTGAATGCCCTGCTGCAAACTGGAGTAACATGGAAATGGAGTGATGAGTGTAAGCATGCCTTTCAGAAATGTAAATGCCTAATCACTTCAAAAGAAGTATTGGCCTACTACAATCCAACACTACCGATTCGGTTAGCATGTGATGCATCTCCCTACGGCATCAGAGTTGAGCTGTCACACAAATTCCTTGACGGTTCAGAGAGGCCAATAGCCTTTGCGTCGTGCTCGTTAACCTCAGCCGAGTGTAACTACGCCCAGATTGACAGGGAGGCCCTCTGCCTGGTGTGGGGGGTGAAGAAGTTCAATCACTATCTGCATGGGCAGAAATTCACCCTACTGACTGATCATCAGCCCCTGGTCTCCATTTTTAACCCAAAGAAGGGCGTTCCAGTGATGACGGCGCAACAGCTGCAAAGATGGTCACTTTTTCTAGGGGCACATCAGTACGACACAGAGTACAAGGGTACGAAGCAGCATGGAAACGCTGATGGGCTGTCGCGCCTACCGTTGCCTACGGTAGAGGAAGCACCTGCAGTGGACCCTGTTGAGATATTCCATGCGACCATAGTCGAATGTCTACCTGTTACAAACTCAAGTATAGAGAAGGAAAGCCGGAATGACCCGACACTCTCTCGGGTCTATGATTTGACGGTGAAGGGATGGCCAGCACATGGCGACTCACTGTTGCCAGCATTCTCGCCAAGGAGAGAACAGCTCTCAGTGTGCCGGGGGTCCTTGAAGTGTGGGTCCCGAGTGGTAATTCCACCCAAGTTGAGAGATAGAGTGCTCAATGAGCTTCATGAGGGTCATCTGGGAGGGGTAAAAATGAAGAGCCTAGCCAGGGCGTTTGTGTGGTGGCCGGGAATCGATAAAGAAATCGAGGATATGACCAAGAGATGCACAGGATGCCAGAAGGTCCAAAACGCTCCACCACAGGCCCCGCTACATCCATGGGAGTGGCCCTCATCTCCATGGCAACGGGTACACATTGATTTTGCTGGTCCATTTATGGACTCAATGTTCCTAATCGCTGTGGACACCCATTCGAAATGGCCAGATGTAATCAAAATGTCCTCCACCACCACGGAGAAAACTATTGCAGTCCTACGGACCATCTTCACCAGGAATGGCTTGCCAGAACAGATTTGCTCTGACAATGGGCCACAGTTTGTGTCCGAGGATTTCCGGAGGTTTCTGAGGAATAATGGGGTGAAGCATTACACATCCGCCCCATATCATCCAGCCACAAATGGATTGGCTGAGAGGTTTGTTCAGACCTTTAAAAAGGCAATAAAGGCGATGTATAACGACGACATACCACTACAACACAAGATGGATAATTTCTTGTTTGCTTACCGGAAAGCGACACATGCAGTCACCAACCAAGCTCCAGCCATAATGTTCTTCAACCGAAGGCTAAGATGTCGCCTGGATTTGCTCAAACCAAACATAAGACGAGATGTTGAGGATAAGCAATTCCAGCACATAAATGAGAAGCCAACCAGGAGCTTCAAGATTGGGCAACCAGTCTTGGCCCGCGACTACCGAACAGAAAAATGGCAGGCAGGAACGATATGCACACAGCAGGGACCACTAATGTACACAGTGGACATTGGAGAGAGCATCGTGAGACGCCATGCTGACCAGATTCTAGAGTCACAGGAACAAGCCAAACCCATACCACGAGCAGGTGCACCTGGTAATCCACCCGAAGTACAGATTGCATCTACCTCAGAAGCAGTGGTATTGGAAGCTGACGAACCAACCAATGACAATGAGCCAGAATCAACTCCGCCGCAAGAACAGGATACTCGAGAAAGGCGCTATCCAGTCAGGATCAGGAAGCCTCCTCAAAGACTGAACTTATAAATGATTATTTCAGTTGATGTATGTAGTACAGAGAAAATTGTAATTTGTTATTATTTAGTTGTTAAATGAATGTTATGTACTGTTTATCGAAAAGGGGAGGAATTGTTGTGTATGTACCTTTAAGAGAAGAACTGATTCTATACTGCAGTACCGGCAGTGACCACCCCTGTATATAAAGCCATAGCAGGCTTCTTTACTTCAGTCTTAAGTTACCCTCTGTTTAGCATTCACAGCTTTGCTGGCTGTGCAGCTGCAAGCACAAGCAAAGGGAGCAGCCAGACTAGGAGAGTGGACTAAAGTGGTGGTCCCCTGACCAGGCAGAGGAGGAGAACGCTGGACCACCACCACCTCCACCTCCACCATCATCACAGCAACTGAGGTGCCTGGAGGGAGAGGACAGAGGAGGAGAAGGAGAAGGGAGGCCAGCAACAACACCAACCAGGGGAGAGGCCTTTCCCATTACTGCCTCCCCAAATTGGCCTCCACTTCAGGAGAAGGAGAAAGAGGAGAGAAACCACTATCAACCAACACCAACTGTTCGGAAGGAGGGAGGAATATCATCTTCAAAATATCTACAGGTGGGTGTTATTTGGGGCACTCTCCCAAAGACTTTGTATTTTAGGTGGAGGGAGAAAAGAAGAAACAAGGCCGGAACATCAAGGGGTGGCTGTGTGTGTGTGTGTGGCTCTTGCCAAAACTATGCCACACGCACCACAAATAAGCACCCCTTCTATTGCCTGACCTGGGCCAGCTGGAGCTGCCTAGGTGAAATGGTTAATTCCATTAATTACATCATTAAGACCTGGTGCAGGACTGAGCCTGGGCATCTCCAGCTTTCTCAGGTGAAGACATCTTCTCCCCCTGCCAGAAGACCACCACTATCAGAGATTTTAATTTCCATCAGGAGAGTGCACCCCTGCCAACACCCACCCACCCGCCATCATGAGTGGCGACCCTGCCTTTGCGGCCTCCCTCCTTCCCACCCCCCCTCTCTCTCTCTCTCTTTGTCTCTCTCTGCCTCTTTCACTAAGGCACCTCAATTGACTCTATTAATTAATTGCCTATTGAGCAGAGGAGAGAAGGCCCCTCCCCCAATCTCAGTCAATAGGGGGAGAGGTGTGCCTTCATTTTAAACAGCTCCCTCTGCTCAATAGAGGACCAAAAAATACCTGAGGCCATTTCCACCTTCAGGCCTGTGACTTGGGGTGAGTGTAGCCCCCTATAATACCACCCCAGAATGGCGACTGCATCTTCGCCGGTGACGGGGCCAGCCAAGACATATGCGGGAGTGGCAGCCACAGCCACAGCTGCTCCCGCTGCTTCTGCTGCCCCGTCACCATTCAGACTGATGACAAAAAAGCTTGGGGTGAAGAGCTACACTCACCCCACTATGACCATTGAGGCCTGCGTTAAAGCCATGGCTGGGGTTGTCGGCCCCTCAGCCATCGTCGCGGCCTCAAAAATGTATGGGAAGGCTGTGTTCTTCCTGGGGTCGGAGCAGGTGGTGTCCCTGGCCGTCGCCAAGGGGCTCACCGTGGGCGGGACCTTCCTGCCGGTGGATCCTCTCGAGGCCACCGTGCAGAGGATCATCATTTACAACGTCCCGCCCTATGTTCCTGGTGAGCTCCTCCTTCCCCATTTACGCCAACTTGGGGAGGTGAGGTCAGGGATCACGCTCATCCCGCTCGGCTTCCGGGAGGCCAGCCTTCGCCACGTCTTCTCCTTCCGGCACCAGCTGTTTATCCAGCTGGCGCGGGAGGAGGATACTGACGTTCATCGTCCTCCATGAGGGGACCGCCTATCGCGTCTTTTGGACGTCAGACGGTGTGCGGTGCCATGCCTGCAAGGAGGTGGGGCACATCAGGAAAAACTGCCCCGCCTCCAAGGCCGCTGGATCATCTCGTGCGGCCGGGGCTGGCGCCGCCGCCGCTCCTCCCCCCGGATCTGCCCGCGCGTCGAGAACATCTGATGCGCGGTTGACGTCGGGGGCCAATGCCACCAAGGCCTCCGGCGGAGGGGAGGGAGCGCGTCCGGCTGGAAAGAAGGCGCGGATAAAATCAAAGCACCTTGGGGCGAGTCCCCCCGTGGAGGGCCAGCCCTTGCCCCTTGAGCCCCTTACACCCGCACTCTTAGCGGAGTTAATCGGGGCGGACGTGAGTGGGAGGGGCCTCGTGCCCGAGCCTGTGGTCGCAACCGCCGTTGCGGAAATGCCGATACCTGTGGCCGGGCTCGGGCCCGAGGAACCCGACAAACATGCTCCGCCGGAGGGAGCTGAGGAGGAGGCCTCTGCAGACATGGAGGCCTCCCTCGCTCCCTCCGTGCTAAAAAGAAGGCGCGACCCCCTGGAAGAGGAGGAGGACCGGGAGGAGGTAGGTCCCTCCGAGCAGGGGGAGTCATCGCCCGCCGCGGGTACTGCGCCCGCCCCCCCCCGCTGTCGTCATCACCAGCGATCGGCAGGGGCCGCCTGTTCCTCGGGAGGCTGAGGCAGATGTGTCTGTCCGGCGCGTGCCTCCCAGGGATGGGGACGAGACCCTGCCCGTGGCGGGGGTCGCGGAACAACCCGCGGTGGAAATTGACGTTCTATCGGTGCCGTTACCCCTCGCCCGACGTCTGGGACGGAGGGGAGCTCTGAACCGCCGCTGTCTTCTGGCCCAGCACCCCTAGAGGAGCCCAGGGAGGAATCCTCTGCCGCCGATCCTGGGGGTGGGATCCGGGCGGAGGCGGGGCTGGCTGGTGCGGCCGAGCCGTTCGCTGTGCAATGCGCGGCGGATGGGTCGGCCGCTGGTGATGACCCCCTGGAGGAGGATGGGGACTTGGTGATGGGCACGGAGGACGATTCGGACTCGAGCGCCGACGAGGCAATGGATGACCTCGTGCCCCTTGCCGAGTCTCCCCTCATTCCTGTAAGGGAACTCCGGGATTTTATGGCCACGTGCCTGGGTCGGCGCAATAAGGTCTGGCTGGCCCTCGACAGGTGGTCGGAGCTGGCGCTGCTCATCGTGTCCGTCCGCGCCGCCGTTAAGATCATGGGCGCGGATGAGGGTGTGAACCGGCTCGAGCTGCGTCGGCTCAGAACGTTTCTCACTGGGCTGCTGAGGAAGTGGCGGCTGACCAGCGGCTGCGCTTCCTCCCCCCGTTAGGTGTAGGTAGAGGTTGCACTATGCTTCTGACATGAAGATAACCATAGCCAGCCTCAACATCAACGGCAGCAGGGAGGCGCGCCGCAGATTCAATAACTTCTTGGTCCTTCGGGACGGGAAGTATGCGGTGTGCTTCCTGCAAGAAACCCACACCGTTCCGGGAGACGAAGCCACGTGGCTCCTGGAGTGGCAAGGAGGGGTCAGCATGAGTCACCTCTCCAACAATTCCAGCGGGGTGGCTATCTTGCTGGCCCTGCATTTTCAGCCGGAGATCTTGGGTGTCAAGGAGCACGTGCCGGGCCGCTTGCTCCAGGTCACTGTTCACCTGGGGGGCGTGCCGCTCCATCTAGTGAACGTGTACGCCCCTCAGACCGGTGCGCAGCAAGTGCGCTTCTTCGAAGAAGTGTCCGCTCTTTTGGGCTCCATCGACGTGGGCGAGTGTGTCATCCTCGGGGGGGATTTTAACTGCACCCTCGAGGCGAGGGACCGTTCGGGTTCCCTGTGAAGCCCGGCGGCGATGGAGAAGTTGAGGGACCTGGTCGGGTCCTTCGACTTGGTTGACGTCTGGCGAAATCTCCACCCCGACTCCAGCACCTTCACTAGCGTGAGGTCTGGGGAGGAAGGTCCAGAATCGACCGCCTTTACATTTCCCAGGCGTACGTCTCCTGCGTTCCAGCGGCTTCCATGCGGCCGGTGCCATCCACGGACCACCACCTGGTGTGGGCGGAGCTTGCTCCGCTGCGTGCGCGGGGTGGTCCGCGTACTGGCATTTTAACAACCTGCTGCTGGAGGACGCGCGGTTCCGGGATTCGTTTTGTCGGTTCTGGGTTGACTGGAGAAAGAAGCCGGGGGGCTTCCCCTCCTTGAGGCTATGGTGGGATGTGGGCAAGACTCACATCCATCTCTTCTGTCAGGAGTACGCGAAGGGGTCGACCAAGAGGCGGGAGGCCCGGGTCGGGCGGTTGGAGATGGAGGTGCTCGACCTGGAGTCCCGTCTCGGTCAGGTTGTCGAGGACCCGGCCCTGCGGAAGGTGTACGAAGAGAAGAAGGGCGCGCTGAAGGACCTGCAGCTCATCGGGTCCCGAGGCGCGTACGTGAGGTCACGGATCCCGCTCCTGCGGGACCTGGACCGCGGCTCCCCCTTCTTCTACTCGCTGGAAAAAAGACGGGGGGTCCATAAGCAGCTCTTGGGGCTGCTGGCCGACGACGGATCTCTGGTCTCGGATCCGGAGGGAATCAATGCGGAGACCCGCGCCTACTACGGGGCTCTTTTCTCTCTGGATCCATCCAGCGAGGATGTGCGCAGAGTTTTGTGGGAGGACCTGCCGAAGGTCAGCCCGGAGGGCGCCGAAAAATTGGACGCTCCGCTAAGCCTGGCGGAGGTGACCGGCGCCCTCCGCCAGCTCTCTAGGGGAAAGTCCCCGGGGCTGGACGGGCTGACCGTGGAGTTCCACAGGATGTTCTGGGACGTCTTGGGGGGCGACTACGCGCGGGTCCTGGGGGAAAGTTTGGCGACCGGGGAGATGCCCCTCTCTTGGCGCAGGGCGGTCATTGTCCTGCTGCCTAAGAAGGGTCATCTCCGCCTCCTTAAGAACTGGCGCCCGGTCTCCCTCCTCAGCACGGACTATAAAATCTTTGCCAGGGCCATGTCTGCTCGCCTTGGCACCGTGCTGGCCCACATGATCCACCCCGACCAGTCCTACCCGGTCCCGGGCCGGACCATCCACGATAACATCCATCTGGTCCGGGACCTGGTCCACCACTCCCAGAGGGCTGGTCTGTCGGTCGCCTTCCTTTCCCTGGATCAGGAGAAGGCGTTCGACGGGGTGGATCACGAGTATCTCTTCGGGACTCTGCGCGCATTTGGGTTCGGGATGCATTTCATCGCCCGGATCTGACTTCTGTACGCCACCGCGGAGTGTCTGATTAAAGTTAACGGGTCCTTGACGGCGCCCCTTCGCTTCGGGAGGGGGGTGCGTCAGGGATGCCCCATATCCGGTCAGTTATACGCCGTTTGCGTGGAGCCATTCCTGCGCCTCTTGCGGAAGAGGTTGACGGGACTGGCTCTGCAAGGGCCGGGCGTGGAGGTGGTCCTCTCGGCTTACGCCGATGACGTGCTCCTCACGGTCACGGATCCCGCTGACTTGCGGAGGATGCGGGAATGCCAGCAGATTTACTCGGACGCATCCTCCGCCTAGATCAACTGGGAGAAATGTTCCGGACTCCTGGTGGGTCAGTGGCGGGTGGACTCCCTGCCGGAGGAGTTCAGGCCTTTCGCCTGGAGCACCACGCACCTCCTCTATTTGGGAGTCTACCTTAGCCCTGCCGAGGATGCCTGGCCGGCGAACTGGCAAGAGCTGGAGGCCAAAGTCACCGCTCGCCTAGGATGCTGGACAGAACTGCTCCGAGTGTTGTCCTACAGGGGTCGAGCGCTGGTCATAAACCAGCTGGTGGCCGCCATGTTCTGGTACCGGTTGGTCACTTTGATCCCTCCCCCTGCGTTTGTCGCCAAGATGCAGAAGAAGCTAATCGACTTCTTCTGGGACAAAAGGAAGCACTGGGTCTCTGCCACAGTTCTGTGTCTCCCGCTTAGGGAGGGCGATCAGGCGCTGGTGTGCCTTCGCACCCAGGCTGCGACTTTCCGTCTTCAGACGCTGCAGAGATACCTGTACGTCGAGAATCCTCCGAGATGGTGTGCGCTGGCGACGTTTTTCTTCCGCCAGCTGCACGGCCTCAATTATGACACGCAGCTCCTGTTCGTGAAAGTGGGCGGCAGGCGTGCCGGCCTGTGGGAGCTGCCTGTCTTCTACCAGGAACTGCTATGGGTTTGGAACTACGTCGCTTCCAGGCGGAGCTCTCCCCCGTCAGGAGCGGCGGCTCTCCTTCGGGAGCTGCTGCTCAGGAATCCGCACCACCACGAACGCGGGTTCGGGCGGCTGGCGGAGGGCAGGGCTGTGCTTGGCAAGGTGACCAGAGTCGGGGACCTGCTCGATGGCGGAGGAGCGGGCTGGATGGCGCCGGAGGAGCTGGCGCGGTGCATGTCCTGGGCCAACGTCCGGCTCGCGGTCGAAGCCATCGAATCGGTGAAAGCGGCACTGGGCCCCGACTCCACTAGGTGTATCGAGGTGGCTCAAGCATGTGGGGCGATCCCGTCCGAGCTTACCCCCGTTCGGACGGAATTCCTCATCGGCGCCCGGCCCCGAAACTCCCCTCGGGAACCGGCGCCTCACAACTTGAGCCGTCTCAAGGAAATACCCTCCATGCCTTTTCATTCCACACGGAGGGGTTTCCTGTATGGGCTGCTCCTGCACACTCTCCACTTTGCCATCTTCGCCTACCGTCTGGACATGCCTTGGCGTGGCGTCTTGCCGACTGGCGGTGGCGGAGTTCCCCAATGGAGGTCTCTCTACGCGGGAGTCCTCCCTTGTTCCATCGGGGACTTGGCCTGGAGGGTGTTGCACGGAGCGGTCCCGTGCAATAAGGTTTTAAGTAGGTTCACGGACTCCCAGGCCGCCTGCATTTTTTGCGGCCTGGAGGAGTCCGTGTTTCACATTTATATGGAGTGTGAGAGGTTGCAGCCCCTCTTTCACTACTTGAAGGGGCTGCTCCTCGATTTTTGGTTGCACTTCAGTCCCACGCTCTTGATCTACGGTCACCCGGTGCGGACGGGAGCGGACAGGTTGGAGGACCTCCTTGTGGGCCTGCTCCTGGGCCTGGCTAAAAGAGCCATCAATTGGTCCAGGCAGCGTGCGGTCGAGGGGGTCGTCCAGCCGGATTGCCTGCCTCTCTTCCGCGGCCATGTTCGCGCCCGGGTGGCCCTGGAGATGGAGCATGCGGTGTCCGCCGGTGCGCTTGAGTATTTCCGTGACCGGTGGGTGCCGCGGGGACTGGAGTGCATCATCAACCCGGAAAACCAAATTTTAATTTGATTTGTTATGTTTTAGTTGAACTTTTGTTTACAGTCCAATTTGGTTTTTTTTTGGGTACAAACAAAAGAGTTACCCTCTGTTCAGTAAATACCTATTATTATTGTTCTCCTGCAGTCCGTGTATTATTGATACTCAGACACTACAAGCAGCATGCCTGGCGAACCAAGGAAAGTTCGCATCTGTGGGGACTTTAAGGTAACAGTGAACCCGGTCCTTCACACCGTACAATATCCACTTCCGCGGATTGAAGATATTTTCGGCTCGCTATCTGGAGGGCAACGCTTCTCTAAGATTGATCTGGCCCAGGCGTATCTACAAATGGAGGTAGAAGAAGCATCAAAAAAATACCTCACAATCAACACCCATAAAGGTCTCTACCAATACAACCGGCTGGTATTCGGGGCAGCATCAGCTCCGGCTATTTGGCAGAGGGCAATGGAACAAGTCCTGCAAGGGATCCCAGGGACCCAGTGTTATTTGGACGACATCCTGGTCACGGGCGAAAATGGCAGTGATCACCTTGCCAACCTGGAGCAGGTGCTCACTAGATTGCAGGAATATGGGCTCCGAGCTAACCGCCCCAAATGCGAGTTTTTTAGAAAACAGGTCTCGTATTGTGGCCACGTTATCGATAAAGAGGGGTTACATAAGTCCCCAGAGAAGATTGAGGCAGTAGTCAAGGCTCCAGCACCAGAAAATGTGTCACAACTGAGGTCGTTCTTCGGGCTGGTAAACTACTACCATAAGTTCTTGCCAAATTTGTCTACAATACTACACCCACTGAACACCCTACTGCAAACTGGGGTGCCATGGAAGTGGAGTGACGAATGTAGATGAGCTTTCCAGAAGAACGAAACACTAATCACATCGAAAGAGGTATTGGCCCATTACAACCCGGCATTACCAATTCGGTTGGCATGTGATGCGTCACCCTACGGCATTGGAGCGGTGCTGTCGCACAAATTCTCGGACGGCTCAGAGAGGCCTATAGCCTTTGTGTCACGATCACTAACCTCAGCCGAGCGTAACTACGCCCAGATTGACAGGGAGGCCCTCAACCTAGTGTGGGGAGTGAAAAAGTTCAATCACTATCTGCACAGGCTGAAATTCACCTTGCTGACTGATCACCAGCCTCTTGTCTCCATTTTTAATCCGAAGAAAGGCGTTCCGGTGATGACTGCGCAACGACTACAAAGATGGTCACTTTTTCTAGGGGCGCACCACTATGAGATTGAATATAAGGGCACGAAACAGCATGGAAATGCTGATGGGCTATCACGCCTGTCACTGCCTACTGCGGAGGAAGCACCAGCAGTGGATCCTGTTGAAATATTCCATTCGACTATAGTTGAATACCTACCGGTAACTAACGCTTGTATCGAAAAGGAAACCCGAAATGACCCGACACTGTCTCGGGTATATGATTTGACGGTGAAGGGATGGCCAGCACATGGCGACTCACTGTTGCCAGCATTCTCGACAAGGAAAGAACAGCTGTCAGTGTGCCGGGGGACCTTGATGTGTGGATCCCGAGTGGTAATTCCACCCAAGTTAAGGGATAGAGTGCTCAATGAGCTTCATGAGGGTCATCTGGGAGGGGTAAAAATGAAAAGCCTAGCCAGGGCTTATGTGTGGTGGCCGGGAATCGATAAACAAATCGAGGACCTGACCAAGAGCTGCTCAGGATGCCAGAAAGTCCAAAATGCACCACCACAGGCCCCTCTACACCCATGGGAGTGGCCTCATCTCCATGGCAACGGGTGCATATTGATTTTGCTGGTCCATTCATGGGCTCAATGTTTTTAATAGCCGTGGATGCGCACTCGAAATGGCCTGAGGTCATCAAAATGTCCTCCACCACCACGGAGAAAACTATTGCAGTCCTATGGACCATTTTTGCCAGGAATGGCTTGCCAGAACAGATTTGCTCTGACAACGGACCACAGTTTGTGTCCGAAGAGTTCCGGAGGTTCTTGAAAAAGAATGGGGTGAGGCATTACACATCCGCCCCTTATCATCCAGCCAAAAATGGATTGGCTGAGAGGTTCGTACAAACCTTTAAGAAGGCAATAAAGGCTATGTACAATGACAACATTCCGCTGCAGCACAAGGTGGATAATTTCCTGTTCGCCTACCGGAATGCGACATATGCAGTCACCAACCAGGCCCCAGCCATTATGTTCTTTAACCGAAGGTTGAGATCTCGCCTGGATTTGCTCAGACCAAACGTACGAAGAGATGTTGAGACAAAGCAATTCCAGCACATCCATGAGAAGCCAACAAGGAGCTTCAATGTAGGGCAACCAGTCTTGGCCCGCGACTACCGAACGATATGCACACGGCAGGGCCCACTAATGTACACAGTGGACGTTGGGGAGAGCATCGTGAGATGCCATGCTGACCAGATCCTAGAGTCACAGGAACAAGTCAACCCCAGGCCTCGCCCATACGTACCTGGTGATGAACCCGACGTACAGGTCGCATCTACCCCAGAAACAGTAGCATCGGAAGCTGATGAACCAACCGACGACAGGGGGCCAGAATCGCCTCCGCACCAAGAGCAAGACACTCGGGAAAGGCGCTATCCAGAAAGGATCAGGAAGCCTCCCCAAAGACTGAATATATAAATAGACTATTTTCAGCTAATGTTGCATGTTAAAAGTGTTAATTGTAATTAGTTTGATATTTAATTGTTAAATGAGTGTTATGGTACTGTTAATCTAAAAGGGGAGGAATTGTAATGTATATACCTTTAATGGGGGAACTATGTTTTACAGCTCATGTATACTGCAGTACCGGCAGTGACCACACCTGTATATAGCATTGAGTAGTAATCTGTACAGTTCAGTTCAGTGTGAGCCACGTTGAGTAAACACCTGTTGTACCGTTTCTCCTGCAGTCTGTGTCTTATTATACACAGACACAACAGGAACAATTGAAACTATGGATTCTCACTCCTACAGGTAGTAAAAATCTTACTTTTCCTTTTTGTCCCTTTCTTTCTCTCTCTCTCAATCCAACCTTTCTTTCCCTCGTTTTATTTTTCAATCTGTGTCTAATTTGACTCTAATTTATTCTATTTCCTTCTCTGTCGTTGGCGCTGTCTATTTCTCTATCCTTAAATCTCATTGGTTAAGGAGATAGACTGTTGGCCCAATCATTCGCCAAGGTCCCAGATGTTCTGTTATCAACTCGCACTTCCAGCAATTTGAAGCGCAAAAAGTAATTGGAGATGAAGGGTGAGAGAAAAAAAATCATGGCCCAGAAATTCCGTTCGCAGCCCTCCCGCGGGCGGAGGGCTGCGATTTGGATAAATCTCCGCCCAGACCCGGGAGGTGCAGAGTTCCGTTGCTGTGCCTCTCCAAACTGCCGGTGTGCAGGGCACAGTTATCCCAGGGGCGCAGGTAGTTCGCAGCATCCCTGGGATCACGTGGGCCATGGGGAGCCAATCAGAGGAGGGAATCTCCATTCATCGATTTGACAGGAAGACCTGTCAAATTTATGAATAGAGATCAGCCCCAAAACATAAGTAAAACTTCAAATCAATTAAAAAAAATTCACATTTTTAAATTGACTATAAATTACATAAATTAACTATTTTAAACAAAAATTTACATTTTTGAAAATAATAATTAAAGTTTTTAACAGGGCTAAAAATAAACTTAACTTTCTTTAAAGTATTTTAAAATGATAAATCAGTGGGAAAATTTTTTTTTTTTTTTTTTCTTCAACTCTTCGTCTGGTAACAGCAGGCCTTGCATCTGCTTTTACAGGCGCAAGAATTGTAAGTGCTTTCTGCACGCGGAAGGCCTCCAAAAAATGGAACTCTCCACCCGCAGAGGCCCTGCTCCAGCGCAGCCGGAGGATCTGTCAAGAGCTTTCTTGACAGATCAGAAATGCCGGTTTCCAGCGCATGCGCAGTGCATGCCTAAAACCGGCATTTCTGTTGGCCCTACGGGTGAGTACACAGCGTATACACACCCATAGGGACCGGAATTTCTGCCTCCATATTCATGGTGCATGCCACGAGATGCCCCGCTCCAACAAATTCTGGGCTAGACTTTTTACACCTGTGCTGCTCGTGGCCTTCATTATCCTCAAGGCCTTTGCTGGGATTTATCTCGGGGATTCTCCCAATCGGTCACCATAATTTTGGTGAAGGATCAACAAAAACCCTGGGTAGATGTAAGTTACTGCGGCAAATTGGGAGAACCTCCTCCCACCCAGGAAATTCCGAGTGCAGGGTTCCGGTGACTGAAGTGGAATTTGTGAAGAAGGGGTACACATAGCCCTGGCTTTCTGTAAGCCTTATCCCATGTTCCTGTAATCTTTAAGCCATGCAATGTAACCATTAGTACTGCCACTTCATATGATCTTGGGCATTGTTGCTTTATGATGCTTTTATAGTTTTATATTGTAGATGGATTGCATAAGTAGTTGGTCATATTCACATAAGAAAGATCAAATAGTGAAATATTTGCTTCACTTGGTCCTAGTGTTACATTATGACAGCGACAATATATAAAATCAAAAATACTGACTGGTAATCCAATATTTTACAACCATTAAATGTATCTGATGATCGCGGTATTACTATTATTACACAAAAATCAATGCATCTCTGTATCAATGGAGTACTCGAGATTTAGTGGAGATAAAATCAACATTGATATTTTAGTGAGAGGGAGAACTAGATTGATAGCAGTGAAGACGACTGGAAAACCATGAGTAGGAGTTCAGGGAAATGATGCATCCCTACCAATTCCTTATTTTATTACTAAACACTACCAGGAGAGCGAGACTAGCATGATGCTGCAGGCTGGAGAACTAGCAAAAGCTGACCCATCCCCTCCAAAGCTGACAACTCAGAAATAGCCCTGAGTGCTATGACATGCTAAAACAAGTAACTGCACTGAAAGTTCTTGGCCCGTAATTTCCGATAGGAGGCTTCCTGCGTGCAGATGCCTCCTATCGGAAAAAAATCTACGAACTTACCTGAGGGCTCCCAAGGTCCGGACACTTCCGCTCCTGCGCCTCTCCACAGTCGAAATGCGCAGGGCCCACGTATCCCAGGGATGCAAGCAGTTCGCAAGCATCCCTGGGATCACGTGGGCCAGGCCAGCCAATAGGAGAAGGGAATCTCCCTTCATACTTTTGACAGTCAAATACATGAATGGAGATCACCCCAAAAAGAAACTAAAACATTAAATACATTTTTAAAAAACCATCACGTTTTTAAAATGAGTTAAAATTACATTAAATTAAATATTTTAAACAAAAATTAAATTTTTTGAAAAAACTAATTTAAAGATTTTTTATGGGGCTAAAAATAAACTTACCTTTTTTAAAAGTATTTTAAAATTATAAATGAGTGAAATTAAAAAAAAACTTTTTTTTCAACTCTTATGCTGGTAAAAGCAGGCCTTACGCGCATTCTTGACAGATTGGAAATGCCGGTTTTCAGCTGAAACCGACATTTCCAATGTCCCTACGGGTGTGTACACAGTTCGTACCCACCCATAGGGACATTGGAAAATACGGGCCCTTATAATTTATACTTTGGGTATACGTAAAATTCTTTCACTCATTTTGAAATTTGGAGTAAAAAAACCCATAAGGACCCGAAAGCCTGAAGGACAATACAAGTGTTGAAGCTGCAGTATTTATCTATGTAGAGCAGAGGAGCACTACATGGAGTCCTGTGCTAAAACAAGGATACTCATTGAGCAGTGCTTTGGAGTCTTACGCAATGATTCAATTGCATGGTTCACTGGGGAAGTGCATTACAGAACTCCCAAGAAAAGGTGATGATGATCCTATCACCTGCTGACCAGGATTCCTGCTGCCAATCGAACACCATACCGCAGTCTGTAAACCATGCTTTCCGGCAATGCTTGCTTGTTTTTTGGGATGTCCAAATATCAGCTCCCTACAGTTGCTTCAGTGGATGCTTTAACTTAATGATTTACAGCTGCCAAACAACCAGCCAACTGTGTCACTATCAGCAGCACAAGGGGAACACTTTTAGCAACCAACAAATGACATAGACCAGGACACGATCCTGTTAGCTGTTGCTAATTGTTACAATCGTCAGCACCATGTATAGCCAAAAGATGATTCAGCACTTCAGATTTGCACATAGCAAAAAAAAACAGGCCAGGGGAGAATTGTAACAGGTCCAGTAATTTCCTCAGAGCTGCTACTGTTCCACCGCAATAACTTCACTGGAAGTGCAGCGGAAACAATGGGCTGGATTTTGCCAGCCGAGACGAGTTGGGGGCGGGACTGCTGCCTTCTGGGTTCTAGTCCCGCCCCCAGCGACATCTCACGAACGCACGTTATTTTCGCTTGATTGGCCTTGTTAAGCCCGCCCTGTGGGCTTACCGGCTAATTAAGGGAAAACCGGTGTCAGATGATGTCAGCGTATGACGCTTCATCTGTAGAAAATTTTTTGACAGATGGATTGTCAGCGTTTGACAGCTTTGAGAAGTGTCAAACACTGACAAGCTCTGTTCTAAGGTGAGCCCTTGCATATAGGCTTACCAAGACTTCTCTCCTCAGCAGAAAGCAGATGGTTGCAGCATCTAAGAATGCAGCAACCATTCTGTCATCTCTGCCGTTGATGTGAGGCATCTCCAGATCCTCAACGGCTGAAGCCTGCAGGAAGAAGCAAAGGTAAGGAAACTTTTTCTAACACTTTACACTCACCTCTCATACTTACCTGTCCACACTTGCACCCATCACTCATCTCTACATCTTACATCTTGACCCCGTTTCAACCCCGCAGGCCCACTGCTCGCCTCGCTGACCCTGGCGAGGTTCGCAGCCATTGGGAAGCCCACAGCAGAAGGCTCAAAATGGGGAAAAGCCTCAAAACTACCTGTTAACAGGCAGTTAATTGGCTCTAATCCCCTTCCTGCCTCGAGGAGACGGGTCCCTGCGCGACTCGGGGACCCGCCTCCTGGGAAGATGGCACGGAGGCAGGTTGGGAGCAGGGTTGTTACCCGCTCCCAGTTTCTGCCATTTTCCCAGCAGACCTGCCTCCTCAGGGCTGGGAAAATCCCCCCCCTCCCCCCCCCCCCATGGTTACATGCGTAAATGAGGGTTTCTGGCAAAGTTATGCCAGCGAGGCAGAATTTCCCCAGCCAGTGTTTCTGAAGAAGATGCATCTGATTGGAAAACAACCCGTCAAAGCCCAGATGTCACTGCATGGCCAACAAACCAGGTGAATTCCTCAGAACATCTAAAGAATACAATGCATCCACATACTATATGAGACCCTGTGTCAATTCTGAAGATTACACCTGCTTTTAACAGACAGTGAAAATCACAATAGAGATATAGACAAAGATAGATAAAAGTCATAACTTTAATGAAAACCTTCAGTCAAAAAAAAGATAGCCTTTTAGTTGCCTGGTGCTGGGGTGCCTCAACAGTTTAACTGATTTTATTGTTTACAGGTCAATAGAAGGGGCTGGAAAACTGAACAAACAAGAATTTGACACGGGGTCTCATATAGTATGTGGATGCTTTGTTCTGACGAAAGGTCATTGACCTGAAACGTTAACTCTGTTTCTCTCTTCACAGATGCTACCTGACCTGCTGAGTATCTCCAGCATTTTCTGTTTTTATTTCAGATTTCCAGCACCTGCAGTATTTTCTTTTTGTATAAGAATTTGTTCTTGCACAGGATGCCTTCCAAGCTTGATCAAAGACTGCAGAGAAACCACAATGGTGGAGTTGGATTGAGGCCATAGGACGTCTTGTACCAAATGTAAAGAAATTCTATGTGAAAAGTGCAAATGTTTGCTGACAAAAGAATAATTCGAACTTTCAACAGCAAGTCTTCTTTATCAACAAGGCTTTCAACATTGCTTCAATCATTGATTTGCACAATGATATCTGGCAAAAAAAGAGGACGCTGGCAAAAAAAAACATGCTGAATATTACAGCAGAAGAAATTCTATGCTTCCGAGCCATGCTAACATTCCTGACTGGATCTTGGGTGAAACTGATACTGCAAAGGGAAAAGATAAGACTATATGCAAACAGAACCCGCAGCACTTTGTACAAGAAATGCTGCTGGTAGCTCTTAATGACTCTATCAAACTATCAAAAAGAAATTCTTTGCGACTCAGCTGGCTGCACTTCAAACAGTGTTCAACTGTAAAATGAGGAGGATTTGGGAAATTCTAAACTCATTGGGCAGAAAGAAACATGCAACAGCCAAATTAAGTAGCATCATGGCAGCAAGACTACTATCGTGAGTTATTGCTGTAGTGTATGTCCTTTAAGAGCCCCTGGGTACTGTAATACCGGTAGTGACCACTCGGGTATATAAGCCTGTATAGCGTCTTGTATCTTTTAGTTCACCTCCAGACTTTGTTCAGCAAACACCTGTTAAACCAACTCCTGCATTCCGTGTCTCCATTAACACACGGATACAACAGTGGCGACGAATTGGAAACGGACTTACCTGCAATTCAGCAGCACCTCAAGGAGATCGATTCCTCAGACGAAGGTCGAAGAAAAAAAAAACTATGGGCTCACTAGCTAGCCGGGCTGGTGGCAGGCACTGCACTAATCCTTCCTGGGCGGTGGGCTGGGGCTCGATCGGGTGGCTCTGCAGCGGGGCCGAGCAGCGAGTCGGAAGGCGGAGGCAAACAGAGACGGAGGGTGGAGCACTCGGGAGACGGCCGGCGCTGCAAAGCAGGTCGGCATTCGGACCAAGCAGAGGGAGGGAAAAGTCCCAGAGAGTCCGACGGGAACGAGTCTCCAACTATTAAAAATATCTGTGTAAATAAAAACGGCAGAGAACAGCGTTGTCAGCAGCGGCAGCGGCGGGAAAGCGCGGGAGGCGCCATTTTTTCTCGGCAGGGAATAAAGGAAAGCGCGGGAGGCGCCATTTTTGATTTTCAGGATGCCTAAGACTGGCAATATTACTGCTTTCGACAGTGATATAGAGGACTGGACCACATATGTGGAAAGAGTGGAGGTATATTGCACAGCGAATGAAGTAGAGGATGATAAAAAGGCATCGGTACTTCTAAATCTGATGGGCGCAAGGACATACGGGCTGTTACGAAACTTAATCACTCCAGCCAAACCGATGGACAAGAATTTTAAGGAGATTGTTGATACCCTACTGGAGCACTTAAACCCAACACCGCTGCTGATAGCGGAACAATTCAAATTCTTCAGGAGGAATCAGCACAAGAATGAAAGTAACACTGATTACCTCACCGAATTAAGAAAGCTGTTAAAGCACTGCCAATTTGGGGCAGGACTGGCAGATTCTCTACGAGACAAATTCGTCTGCGGTCTCCTAAGTGAAGGAACACAGAAAAGGCTACTTTCTGAGAAAGATTTGACACTGGACAAGGCTTTCAGTGTGGCTGTATCATACAAAGCAGCAGCAAGAGGAGCTGCAGAGATACAGCAAAAGCCACAGGACTTCGGCACTGTAGAAGTGCATTAGCGTAGAAATATATATTCACATATACTCTCTTATATTAAAATGGAGTCTGCAACTTTCAGAAGGTCAAAATGGCTTCACACAGGGAAACAGGCAGGTCCATATTAGGAAGCGGTGGAAGGAAAATGATATGACTGTCTTCAGCTTGCAGGCTAGGCAGTTCCACAAACAAGATAAGCATGGTAGAACAAAAGCATGATTACCGAAGGACATTTACTGTAAACATTGTATGAATGTCCAGAACCAAAATGAGAGACAAACTGTCTCCATTGTATAAGATTAGTTAACCTTATCCAAAGGTATTCCTGCATCATGACTATTGATTATCTGTTGGCTAACCATATCTTAAGACACTGAGGCTCCGCTGACCCTCTAGTCATCTTCTTGTTGACCTTAAACATTCCTTACTCATTCCTTTCTTAGATGTTTACTTCGTTATTAATTATGTCTCACTACCATGCCATGTGATAGAAGGTTTTGATCTTTGTGTATAAAAAGAGGTGTTATTGTCCATGTATTCGGAGAAGTCACGATAGCCTTTGTCTACGTGAAGCTCCCCTTGCTAGCAAGTAGATTAAATAAAGTCTGCCTTTGACGATCACTTTGTTTCACAGAGTCTTATTGAACAGTCGAAACTTCGACAGCACCCATGAAATGACACGGGGTTTCGAGAGATGTTATCACTGTGGCAGATCCACCCATGACCAGAGGGACTGCTGGTTCAAGGACAAAGCATGCAGGCAATGCGGAAAGATGGGACACATTGCACATGTATGCCGATCTGGAAACAAAAAATCCACTGACAGAAAAAAAATCAATAAGGAAAAGTACAGAAAGGTACAAATGATGGCGGACAGTAGCTCCGAAGACCAGAAGAGCGATAGCGACTCCGGAAACAAGAGACTAAGCTGTCTCAAATTACATAATGTAATTGCCAAAGAAGATTACCAGACCATTTGGGTTACCCCCACGATAGCGGGGTCCCCAATTAAAATGGAGCTAGATACAGGATCAGCTCTGACCGTCATAAGTCGACGGGATTAGGAGCGGCTATTTCCGCATATACCTTTGAAAGACACATCCATTATCTTGAAGACATATACGGGGCAGAAAGTATACCCCAGAGGGAAAATAAAGGTGCCTGTTGTATACAACGGCAAGGAAATACAGAAGTTGTATTTATACGTTCTGCAAGATGGTGGTCCACCGTTGTTGGGACGTGAATGGATCAGGAAGATATATTTAGACTGGCACTCCATTCAGGCACTGACGGTGACCAGTAAGAAAAAAAATGATGATGACGTCATACCTGAATGATTAAAAGACATCTTGGCTAACGCCAAAGAAGTGTTTCAACAGGAACTAGGAAATTGAAAGGCGTCACCGCCTCAATAAAAGTGGAAGATGCGGCAATTCCCAAGTTTTTTTAAGGCAAGGCCGGTGCCATACGCAATTTGTCCAGCAGTCGAGGCAGAGCTGGAGAATTTGGGAAAAGCAGGCATGTTATCCAAGGTACATTGGAGCGAGTGGGCAACACCCATTATCCCGGTCATGAAGAAAATGTTGAATAAAGATAAATCTGAAGAACAGAGAAAAATTCGCATCTGTGGGGACTTCAAGGTGACTGTAAACCCGGTCCTTCACACGATACAGTATCCTCTTCCAAGGATAAAAGATATTTTCGCCTCACTATCCGGAGGGAAACGTTTCACCAAAATTGACTTGGTACAGGCATATCTACAGATGGAGGTTGAGGAGGCCTCTAAAAAGTATCTCACGATAAACACACACAAAGGCCTGTACCAGTACAATCGACTGGTTTTTGGAGTAGCATCAGCTCCAGCTATCTGGCAAAGAGCTATGGAGCAAGTCCTGCAATGGATTCCGGGGACTCAATGCTACCTAGACGACATCCTTGTAACAGGAGAAAACGACAACGAGCACCTTGCCAATTTGGAGCAGGTGCTCACTAGGCTGAGAGAACGGGGCCTACGAGCAAATCGCCCCAAGTGCGAATTTTTCCAGAAACAAATATCATATTGTGGCCATATAATTAACGAAGAAAGGTTGCATAAGTCACCTGAAAAAATTGAAGCGGTCATAAAAGCCCCAGCACCTGAAAATGTCTCACAATTAAGGTCGTTCCTGGGATTGATAAATTACTATCATAAATTTTTACCGAACTTGTCAACTGTTCTGCACCCTCTTAACGCACTGCTACAAACGGGAGTAATTTGGAAATGGAGCGAAGACTGTAAACGTGCCTTCCATAAATGCAAAGGCTTGATCACGTCCAAGGAAGTGTTGGCTCATTACAACCCATCACTGCCAATCAGATTGGCGTGCGATGCATCCCCTTACGGCGTAGGAGCGGTATTATCGCACAGATTCCCTGATGGCTCGGAGCGGCTGATAGCTTTTGCGTCACGCTCATTGAACTCAGCTGAGCGTAACTATGCCCAGATCAACAGGGAAGCACTCAGCCTGGTGTGGGGAGTGAAGAAATTCAACCATTACCTACACGGACAAAAATTTACCTTGTTGACTGACCATCAACCCCTCGTCTCCATATTCAACCCTAAAAAGGGCGTTCCCATTATGACAGCGCAAAGGCTACAGAGGTGGTCCCTTTTCCTAGGGGCACACCAATATGACATAGAATACAAAGGATCAAAACAGCATGGGAATGCTGACAGTTTATCGTGCCTACCGTTGCCAACGGTAGAAGAGGCACCTACAGTGGACCCAGTGGAGATGTTCCACTCAACCATAGTGGAATGTCTACCAGTAACAAATTCGACCATTGAAAAGGAAACGAGAAATGACCCGACTCTCTCAAGAGTCTACGATTTAACGGTGAAGGGATGGCCAGCACATGGCGAACCACTATTGCCAGCATTCTCGCAAAGAAGAGAACAGCTGTCAGTGTGCCGAGGAACCTTGATGTGTGGATCCAGAGTGGTGATTCCACCCAAACTCCAGGATAAAGTGCTAAAGGAGCTTCACGAGGGGCATCTGGGTGGAGTGAAAATGATGAACCTAGCCAGAGCGTTTGTGTGGTGGCCAGGTATCGATGGAGACATCGAAGAAATGACCAAGAGCTGTCTAGGATGCCAGAAGGTCCAAAACGCCCCACCACAAGCCCCTCTACATCCATGGGAGTGGCCCTCATCTCCATGGCAAAGGGTACATATTGACTTTGCTGGTCCATTTATGGACTCAATGTTCTTAATCGCGGTTGATGCACACTCCAAGTGGCCAGAGGTAATAAAGATGTCCTCCACCACCACGGAAAAAACCATCACAGTATTAAGGACCATATTTGCCAGGAATGGGCTGCCTGAACAAGGGCAGCACGGTGGCATAGTGGTTAGTACTGTTGCTTCACAGCGCCAGGGACCCGGGTTCGAATCCGGCCTCGGGTGACTGTCTGTGTGGAGTTTGCACATTCTCCCCGTGTTTGCGTGGGTTTCCTCTGGGTGCTCCGGTTTCCTCCCACAGTCCAAAGATGTGCAGGTTAGGTTGATTGCCTATGATAAATTGACCCTTAGTGTTAGGGGGATTAACTACGTGGGGTTACATGTTGGTGTAGGGGTTACGGGGATCGGGTGGGATATGTGTCGGTGCAGGCTCGATGGGCCGAAATGGCCTCTATCTGCACTGTGGGGTTTCTGTGATTCTGTGATCTGTTCTGATAATGGACTGCAACTTGTGCCCGAATAATTCAGGAAGTTCTTAAAAAACAATGGGGTTAAGCACTACACGTCCGCCCCATACCATCCCGCCACCAATGGATTAGCTGAAAGGTTTGTCCAGACCTTCAAGAAGGCCATAAAGGCCATGGGTAATGAAAACATAAATCTACAACATAAGGTAGATAACTTCTTGTTTGCATACAGGAATGCAACACATGTAGTTACAAACCAAACTCCCGCCATGATGTTTTTCAATAGAAGACTAAGATGCCGGCTGGATTTGATCAAGCCAAACATCAGAAGGGACGTAGAGAACCGGCAATTTCAAGGCATGAATGAAAGGCCAACTAGAACCTTCCAGATAGGTCAACAAGTTTTGGCCCGGGACTACCGTACCGAGAAATGGCAGCCTGGAACGGTTTGCACACGACTAGGACCGCTGATGTATACCGTGGACATTGGTGAAAGCATAATAAGGCGCCATGCTGACCAGATCATAGAGTCATCTGAAAAGGGACAACCTACACCACAACTCTATACGCCTAATGATGAAGCAGAGATACCCATAGTATCTACCTCCGATCCGGTGATACTGGAACCAGATGAACCCGACACTGGCATTCAAGCCGAATCGACCTTGCCAAAACAACCTACTACACCACTGAAAACTACTACACCACCGAGGCGTTATCCGGACTGAGTCAGGAAGCCTCCAGAGAGACTGACTTATAATTGATTAACTGCAGCAAATGTGTAGATTATTGTTCTTGTAAACATGTTAATTAATGATTACTTAAAATGTTATGTACTAATTATCTAAAAGGGGAGGAATTGTAGTGTATGTACCTTTAAGAGCCCCTGTGTACTGTAATACCGGTAGTGACCACTCGGGTATATAAGCCTGTATAGCGACTTGTATCTTTTAGTTCACCTCCAGACTTTGTTCAGTAAACACCTGTTAAACCAACTCCTGCATTCCTTGTCTCCTTTAACACACAGATACAACAATTGCCAAGACTGACAAATGGAATTCTTATTTCTCTAAACAACTGAATGCTGCTTTACATCCCAACTCAGCTATTAACTCCCGACCAGCCTCACTCTTTGAGATAAAATAGCCAAAAAGCAGTTCAAATATGGGAAAGTTTCAGGATGTGAGAACTCGATCATAGCTGAAGCTTTGAGCATTGTGGCTATTTGTGTTGGAAACTGTGGGGTAGATTTTCCCATAAGCACAGCTCAGGACTGTGAATGACATGTAGTAGGCCTTAGGCCCTCCTGAGTTCAGCATAGCTGTTCACACTCTGGCTTCCATTTTTGAGTTTAATTATATGTTCAAGGCAAGCTCATTATGTTCAATCCATCAGTTATTGGGAACATACAGGTTGCAGGGTGCTGCTACAGAGAAAGGGCATTTTGCCTCCAAAAAAAAAGCTTGTTTCTTGGCATAATGCAGCAGTGCCCAGCCAGAACTCCCAGGTTCACAGATACAGCAGTGGAGCTGCTGCTTCAGTCCGTGGGGAAAAGGAGATTGGCCCCATTCGGCACTTCGCGGCACTGTCCCCGCTAGAGTACAGTCCAGAATGTTTGGCTGGGGCAGGTACAATGGGTACGTGCTGTGTCAAATTCCCAGATAAACGAATTAGAAAGATGTTTTCAGGCTTGAAGAAGTCAGCCATGATAAGGCCATCCACCAAATAGATTGGCTAAGTGTTCATGCCACAAAGTATTGCCTTGCACTCTGTTAAACAATGAACTGCTATTCTATGCAGAGCACTCAAACTATCTGACAGCCCTTTGAATACTTATCACGTGGGACCTAAATGCAGCAGAGAACAAACTCCACCTGCAGCTTATAACTGAATCTGTTGTCACACTGGCATCTAAAAGAGATTCACTCACACGCACAAAAAAATACTATAACAAAACCTAGCTGCATGATAGGAACATAGGAACAGGAGTACTTCATTCAGCCTCTCGAGCCTGTCCCCTCGTTCAGTTAGATCATGGCTGATCTGTATCTTAACTTCATTTACCTGCCTTGGTTCCATAACCCTTAATGCCCTTGCCTAACAGAAATCTATGAATCTCAGTTTTGAAATTTTCAATTGACCCCCCACCTCCCCCTCCACGCCCCCCGCCCCCCTCCCGCCACAGCCTCAGCAGCTTTTTGGGGTAGAGAATTCCAGATTTCCCTTTGTATGAAGAAATGCTTTCTGACATCATCCCTGAATGGCCGAACTCTAATTTTAATATTATGCCCCCTTGTTCTGGACTCCCCCACCAGAGGAAATAGTTTCTCTTTATTTATCCTATCAACTCCTTTAATCATATTAAATACCTCAGTTAGATCACTCTTTAATCTTCTATAAGCCAGGGAACACAAGCCTGGTCTCTGCTACCTGTCCTCATAATTTAAACCTTTTAGCCCCTGTTAGATCCGTGATTCTGAGAGTATGATGTTTTTCAATAACCACACGGATGCTGTAACTTAACAATCAACAGGTATTTACTGGAGTAGGGTAGTCTCAAGACTGGGGTACAGAGGCATGCTCAAGGCTTATATACAGGTGTGGTCACTGCCGGTACTACAGCATACAGGAGCTGTAAAAGTAGTTCTCTCTTAAAGGTACATACACTACAATTCCTCCCCTTTTAGGTTAGTAGTACCCATAATATTCAAATAACAATTAACACTTTAACATGTACATTAAACAACAATAGTCCATTTATAGATTCAGTCTTTGGGGCGGCTTCCTGATCTTTTCGGGATAGCGCCTTTCCTGAGGTTCTTGTTCTTGGTGCGGAGGCGATTCTGGCCCCTTTTCATCGGTTAGTTCATCGGGTTCCACTGCTACTGGTTCGGAGGTAGATGCTACCAGTATGTCGGGTTCATCCCCAGGTACGCAAGAAATGGGGTTGACTCGTTCCTGTGACGCTAAGATCTGATCGACGTGGCATCTCACAATGTTCTCCCCGACATCCACTGTGTACATTAATGGCCCCTGCCGTGTGCATATCGTTCCGGGTTGCCATTTCTCTGTTCGGTAGTCATGGGCCAAGACTGGTTGTCCTACATTGAAGCTCCTTGTCGGCTTCTCATTGATGTGCTGGAATTGTTTATCCTCAACATTTCTTCGCACATTTGGTCTAAGCAAGTCCAGACGAGATCGCAACCTTCGGTTAAAGAACATCATGGCCGGGGTCTGGTTGGTAACTGCATGTGTCGCGTTTCAGTAGGCTAATAAGAAATTGTCCACCTTATGCTGTAGTGGAATTTCATCGTCGCACATGGCCTTTATCACCTTCTTAAAGGTTTGTACGAACCTCTCAGCCAATCCATTTGTGGCTGGATGATACGGGGCGGATGTGTAATGCCTTACCCCATTCCTTCTCATAAATTTTCGAAACTCTTCGGACACAAACTGTGGTCCATTTTCAGAGCAAATCTGCTCTGGCAAGCCGTTTCTGGCAAATATGGTCCGTAGGACTGCAATTGTTTTCTCTGTAGTGGTTGAGGACATTTTTATCACCTCAGGCCACTTTGAATGAGCATCCACTGCTATTAAGAACATTGAGTCCATGAATGGACCAGCAAAATCAATATGCACCCGTTGCCATGGAGAGGAGGGCCACTCCCATGGGTGTAGAGGGGCATGTGGTGATGCATTTTGGACCTTCTGGCATCCTGAGCAGCCCTTGGTTAGGTCTTCGATTTGTTGATCGATTCCCGGCCACCACACATAAGCCCTAGCAAGGCTTTTCATTTTCACTCCCCCCAGATGACCTTCATGTAGCTCATTTAGCACTCTCTCCCTTAACTTGGGTGGAATCACCACTCTGGATCCACACATCACTGTCCCCTGGCATACTGACAGCTGTTCTCTTCTGGATGAGAATGTTGGCAACAATGAGTCGCCATGTGTTGGCCATCCACTCACCGTCAAATCATATACCCGAGACAGCGTCGGATCATTGCGGGTCTCCTTCTCTATATCCGCGTTCGTTACTGGCAATCGTTCAATTATTGACGAATAAAATATCTCGATAGGGTCCACTGCTGGTGCTTCCTCCACAGTAGGCAGTGGCAGGCGCGATAGCCCATCAGCGTTTCCATGCTGTTTCGTGCCTTTATATTCTATTTCATATTGATTCTCTCCTAGAAACAAGGACCATCTTTGTAACCGTTCTGCCGTCATTACTGGAACGCCCTTCTTAGGATTAAAGATGGAGACAAGTGGTTGGTGGTCAGTCAGCAAGGTGAACTTCTGCCCATGCAGATAGTGGTTGAATTTTTTTACTCCCCATACTAGGCTGAGGGCCTCCCTGTCAATCTGGGCGTAGTTGCGCTCGGCTGAGGTTAGTGACCGAGACGCAAAGGCTACTGGCCTCTCCAACCCGTCCGGGAATTTGTGCAACAACACCGCTCCAATACCATAGGGTGATGCGTCACATGCCAAACGAATTGGTAGTGCTGGGTTGAAATGGGCCAACACCTCTTTTGATGTGATCAATTCTTTACTCTTCTGGAAAGCTCGTCTACGTTCGTCATTCCACTTCCATGGTACCCCTGTTTGCAGTAGGGTGTTCAGTGGGTGTAATACCGTGGACAAATTTGGTAAGAATTTATGGTAGTAGTTTACCAGCCTGAGGAACGACCTCAGTTGTGACACATTTTCCGGTGCTGGAGCCTTGACTACTGCCTCAATCTTTTCAGGGGACTTATGTAACCCCTCTTCATCGATGACGTGGCCACAATACGAGATTTGCTTCTGGAAAAACTCGCACTTGTGGCGATTAGCTCGTAGCCCATATTCCTTTAATCTGGTGAGCACCTTCTCCAAGTTGGCGAGGTGATCACTGTCATTTTCGCCCGTGACCAGGATGTCGTCCAAATAACACTGGGTCCCTGGAATCCCTTGCAGGACTTGATCCATCGCCCTTTGCCAAATAGCCAGAGCCGATGCTACCCCGAACACCAGCCGGTTGTATTGATAAAGACCTTTATGAGTGTTAATCGTAAGGTATTGTTTCGAGGCTTCTTCTACCTCCATTTGCAAGTACGCCTGGGCTAGATCAATTTTGGTGAAGCGTTTACCTCCAGATAGTGAGCCGATAATATCCTCAATTCATGGAAGCGGTTATTGTACCGTGTGAAGGACTGGGTTCACTGTCACCTTAAAATCCCCACAGATGCGGACCTTCTTTGGTTCCCCAGTCGTATTACTCAACGACCTCGTCATTACAGGAATGATGGGTGTAGCTCACTCGCTCGAGTCTACTTTGGACAGTACTCCTGAACGTTCCAACCCTTCCAGCTCTTCTTCGACAGCTGGTCTGATCGCATAAGGCACTGGTCTGGCCTTAAGAAACTTGGGCTTGCATTTTCCTCTATTTTAATCGTTGCTGTTATTCCTTTTAGTGTTCCTAGTCCCTCCTGGAACACTTCTTTTGCGTCAGTTAGCATTTTTGACAGTCGTCCAGGTGTGACGTCGTCATCCTTTTTGGCCTCAACCTTCAGTGCCTGTATGGAATGCCAATCTAATTGTATTTTCCGGATCCATTCACGTCCTAGCAGTGGTGGTCCTCCATCTGACAATATTTATATATCCATTTTAGGTATTTCCTGGCCTTTATATATCACTTTCACCCTTATTTTTCCTTTGGGGTAGACTTTTTGCCCCGTGTACGTCTTCAAGACAATCTCTGTAGCATTCAAGGGTATATGTGAAAATAGCCGCTTGTAGTCCCTTTGGTTTATGACTGTTAGGGCTGATCCTGTGTCCAATTCCATTTTCACTTGGACTCCGTCTATCTTGAGTGTAACCCAGCTAGTCTGGTGATCCTCCATTTTGGTTACCTTATGTAGTTTCAGACAACCCAGCTCCTTGTTCCCGGAGTCTGTGTCACTTTTCTGTTCGTCTGAACTACTGTCCATCACCTGGTGTACCTTTTTGTACTTCTCCTGTGGAGATTTCTTACTGTTGGTTTTCTTCCCAGACCTGCAGACTCTTGCTATGTGTCCTGCTTTTCCACACTGTCTGCACACTTGGTCCTTGAACCAACAATCCTTCTGGTCATGTGTTGTTCTGCCACAGCGATAGCACTTTCCTGTTCCATAGGACATTTCATTGGTGCCATATTCTTGCGGTCTCCGTTGTATCTCTGCAGTGCCCCTTGCGGCTGCTTCGTGTGATACTGCCATACTGAAAGCCTTGTCCAGCGTAAGATCCTTTTCTGATAGAAGCCGTTTCTGGGTTCCTTCACTTTGCAGCCCACACACAAACTTGTCCCTTAACGTATCTGCTAGTCCCGCTCCAAACTGGCAGTGTTTCGATAGCTTGCGCAGTTCCGTTAGGTACTCAGCATTGCTTTCGTCTTTGTGTTGGTTCCTTTTATGGAACTTAAATCATTCTGCTATCAGCAGTGGTGTGGGGTTTAAGTGGTCCTGTAGGATTTCTACTATGCTTTCGAAATTCTTGTTCACAGGCTTCTCTGGGGTTATTAGGTTTCGCAGCAACCCATAAGTTTTTGCACCCATGGAATTTAACAAAACCAGTGCTTTCGTAGCATCTGGCACTTCATTCACCCTGCAGTACACCTCAATACATTCCACATATGTCGCCCAATCTTCGACTTCATTGTCGAACGTAGAGATACTGCCACTCTTCGGCATCCCTGGGTGTGATTTAACTGTCAAAAATGGCGTGTCCCACGCTTCCCCTTCTTCTCCGCTGGCACAAAATGGCGTCTCCCTCGCTTTCCTTCCTCCCTGCGCTCGCCCTTCTTCTCCGCTGCGGCTTCTAAAAATGGTGTCTCCCGCGCTCTTCCTTCTTCTCCGCAGCTCAATGGCGTCTCCCGCGCTCTCCCTTCTTCTCCCCGCGGACACTGTTCAGCCCTTGAGCCCTGGCTGTGCTCTGCGCGTTCTTTTTGTTGTGTGCCTTTCCCGTTTCCGCCGCTCGGTCCTGAACCCGGCTGTTGCTTTACCCTCTCTCTCTCCGTTTTGTTTTTCCTCGACGCCGCTCGGTTTTCAACCCCCGGCTGCGCCCTGTGCGCTTCACCCTCTGTCTTACCCCGTCGACGCTGCTCGGTTTTCTCTCCGCCGTCGGTCGGCTCCAGCCGCCGCTGTCCGGGAAGGGTCTGCGCTGTACCTGTCGTCAGTCTATTGCTGATCGTCGTGGCTGGGGAACCAAGCCCGGCTCTCCACAGCCTCCCCTGCGATGTTCACTCTCTGCCAGACGACGGGGCGGTTGCTCGTGGTCGACGCCCGTGTTTCTGGCCTCGACTTTTTCCACCGCCCTCCCGGAGCGAATCCTCGAAGGGAAATGCAGAGTTGCAGGTAGATTCGAATCGACCCTCGTCGCCACTGTTAGATCCGTGATTCTGAGAGTATGATGTTTTTCAATAACCACACGGATGCTGTAACTTAACAATCAACAGGTATTTACTGGAGTAAGGTAGTCTCAAGACTGGGGTACAGAGGCATGCTCAAGGCTTATATACAGGTGTGGTCACTGCCGGTACTACAGTATACAGGAGCTGTAAAAGTAGTTCTCTCTTAAAGGTACATACACTACAGCCCTGGTATCATTCTGGATACAAGTTCACGCACTCACACCCGCAGAATGAGCACTCGTGCTGCTGACACTTCTCAACACTCTGCTGGTCAGACAATTTTGCACATTGCAGATGGGAGTAGATGTGCATGAGAGCAGGGCCTTGAAACTGCAAGCCTTTGAAGAGGCCACCAAGGAATCATAGAATCAAAAATCTTACAGCACAGAAGGAAGCCATTCGGCCCATCATGCCTGTGTCCCCTCTTTGAAAGAGCTCTCCAATTTAGTCCCACACCCCAGCTATTTCCCCATAACCCTGCAATTTAGCCCTATTCAAGGGCTATTGCCTTTTGAAAGTTCCTATGCAATCTGAGTCTACCACCCTTTCAGGTAGTGCTTTCCCAATAGTAACAACTCACTGCGCAAAAACAAATTCTCCAAACTTCCCCTCCAGTTAATTAATGCCAATTATGTTAAATCTATGACCTTTGGTTACCAACTCACTTGCCAGAGGAAACAGTGTTTCTCTATTTGCTCCAGCAAAACCCCATAATTTTGAATACCTCTATTAAATCTCCCCTTAACCTTCTCTGCTCTAAGGAGAACAATCTCAGCTTTTCAAATCACTCCACATAACTGAAGTCCCTTATCCCTGGTGGTATCTTAGTAAACCTCCTTTGTACCCTCTTCAAGGCCTTGACTTCCTCCCTAAAGTGTGGTGCCCAGAATTGTACACAATACTCCAGCTGAGGCCTAACCAGTGATTTGTAAAGGTGTAGCATGACTTCCTTGTTTTTGTATTCAATGCTCCTATTTACAAAGCCAAGTATCCCATACGCTTTCTGAACTGCCTTATCAACTTGCCCTGCCACCTTCAAAGATTTGTGAATGTCTACCCCCAGGACCCTCTGCTCTTGCACCCCCTCAAACTAGTACCAGTTAGATTAAATTGCCTCCGCATGTTGCTTCTCCCAAAATGCATCACTTCATACTTACCCGCATTAAATTGCATCTGCCATGTGTCTGTCCATTTCACCAGTCTGTCTATGTGCGCCTGAAGTCTGTTACTATCCTGTTCACTATTTATTATGTTGCCAAGTTCTGTATCATCCATAAATTCCTAAATTGTAATCCTGATACCTATGTATCACAAGAAAAGCGATGATCCTAATACTGACCCCTGAGGGACCCCACTGCATACTTCTCTCCAGTTCACCACTAATTTCTGCCTCCTAGCGCTTAGCCAATTACACATCCAAGTTACACCATCCTTTAATACCATGGCCTAGAAATTCAGTGGCCTGCGCCACCAGTTTGCGCCCAAAGAGGGCTTTTGCGCCTCTGGCCACAACCACCGCGATATTTAGCGGGGCGCTAATGGCGGCGTTAGCCTGTAGTGCTGCGCTGCCACCGATGACGTAATCGGTGTGCACAGCGCCCCGCTATCGCCCCGCTGGCCATATTTGGTCGCTGCCGCCTCCTCCGCGCCGGCCACAAACAGCGACCGGTACACAGGGGCCTACCTGTGGCGGTAGTGGGGCGAGTTAAGGTGGAGGTGTGGCCGGCCGCTTTTTCGGCGGCCGCCTGCCCGCACCTCCATCCCCGGCCTCCTACACCCCCCCCCCGCGGCATTGCCGGCTGTTTCCCGAGAGGCCGGCACTTCTCCTTGGTGCCAGGCTCATTTGCCGGCACTCGTGAGCGGGGATTGCGCTGTTGCAGGCACCTCCCCCTTAAGAGTGGGAGGAAGGCCTGCAGTACCACAGGCTGCCGTGCCGCAGCGGGTGGCGCTGCGGCACTTTGCGCGCCGATATTCAGTTTCAGCGCCCCAAGCGGGGCGTCGAAACCCTTGTTTAGCGGCCGGCTTCCACCTGGGGCGCTGAAACTGAATATCCCGCTGGTGCAAGTGGCTCCGCGCGCAGCGGTAATTCCGGCGCCCAGGCGAGCTGGGCGCCCCAAACTGAATTTCTAGGCCCATGTGTTTCTATTTTCCGAATAAGTCTGTTATGTGGCACTTTAGCAAGTGCCTTTTGAAAGTCCATATATACAACATCTATTGCCCTACCTTCATCAGCCCTCTCTCTTACTTCCTCTCATTGGGATTGAGAGGGAATGGGAGGGTAAGGCTAGAGGCCTTTTATGGCCGGAATTTTAACCCCCCTCACCCAGCGAGAATGTCTCCAAGGCACCACGTTCCCAGCCAGCCTGATTTTTATGAAGGTGAATCAGGTCATCGACGAGGCTTCCGCTAAAGGCATGCGGGGGCCGACTTAATATTCAAAAGTCACGGCCCGAGGACGTCATTGGCGGTGCCACGTAATCTTTATTTCAGGTCAGCGGGAGTCCCGCACAGAACCACGGCGGGTTGCCCCGGGTAAGTTTATAAAAATGATTTTTCTCAGAACCCCTTGTGGGCCAGGAGAAGCAGGAGTGCGGCGACGTGCTCTGGATCATTGCCAGTGCCTTCCTTTTGTCTTGGCTGAGGGTGCGCCTCCTCCTTCATGATTGCAAATTATCCAGCATGTAGAAGATAATTATGATCTTGTAGACCTTGGTAAGGCTGTGCTGTAAGATGGCAACCTAATTTGTCTGGGCAGCTGAAGTATTGCTTCAAGATACAATGGTCTGTTCCATTATCACCCTGGTAGCTGTGTTCAACTTCTGACCACAGGTCTCAAAAGAATGTTATTAGCTATGGTTTTACAGGGTAGCCTTGGTCTCCTAGGAGTCATCCTTCGAGTCTGTCATCTTCAAATAAACCAGGCACAAATGATTGCCTTAAAATAAAATAATCATGACTGCTGTCTGGGAAGGGGGCATATTCTGCATAATTCTATGTTTCTCCCCATTTACTAGCTGAACATTCATAGAATGGAAGTCCTTGCAGTTCATGAACACCATGGCACTGTATCTGGGGTCCGATGGTCATTTAGGTGCTATCAATAACCATCTGACATTTAGGGGATCCAGCAACATGTAAAAATTGTATTCTGCAACTGCTTTGGCTTAGGAAAATTGATAAAAGTGAACGAAACATGAATGACCTGCTTGATGCAAATGTACACTACAGATTGACTGAGATTGGAGATGTCCCCTGTCATAGCCTGAAGATAGCTGGAGGCACAGATGTTCAGGACGATTATGACTTTGTCTTTCAAAGGAAGTGCCATCCCTATGGTTGACGTCTGCAGATCAGATTGTGGGAGATCGCACAATTCCATCACTGTCTCCCTGGTGAATCTTAGCCTGCCTTTGGATAGTCTCGGGTAGCTGTACTTGAATTGGTAAATGGATCTCAGTGGGAATGGTAGATGTGGGCTGACTGCCTCTAGTCACCCTTTTAGGCCATCCTTTTCTGCTACCAAAAGTAATTAGTGATAGTGGAACACTCAACAATGTTATAACTATTTTCTGAATTTTAGTTGCAGAAATCCAATTTCTAGCAGTTGTCCCTTAAGAAAGGAATTCCTTAAAGGCTAGAGCATCACTGTCTATAAATGCCCATTTTATACGGGTGGGCTATTTGCACTGTACAACTTTGGAACTTCATTACCATCAAATTGTTTCTGGAAATGAAGTTCTTGTACATTCTGTGTGACAAAGCTTTAGGCTAAAAGGCCATCTGGATAACACTCTGCTCCGTGAATCCAGCAGGCATCTGGTGAAACTGAAACCTGAGCCATTTTTGGGCCCAGCACGCCGGTATCACACGGCTGAGATGGTCCCGCCAATCAGAAAATCTACCCCAACATCTTCAAGCACATTGAAACATCTAGGCAATGGAAGAGAACCATAATTTTACCACTTTTGATGGGGAATTATTTTATTTAGTAATAAACTTCAGAGTGATCCTCACAATGTTTTGTCACTGTGAATGGACGCTAAATTTGATAGCCCCCGAAAATGGACGCGGGGATCGCGATGCACGATTAACCTGCGCCTGTTGATTCCGATGCAGGCAGCATGTCAACTTCATGCTACTTGCTCATTTAAATGATTACAACATCCAGCCAGCACTAACCGCTAACTGATTATTGGCTAGTTGCATCAGCTGGGGGCCAATATCTTGAGAGGCTTGCACCACTTTAAGCTAGCTTGCACTGCTTAAAGCTAGCCTGCACCTCTTAAAGGGGAGGTACATTTGTGGCTGGAGCAGGTGCTGGGAGCCGTGCTTCAAGAGATTCTGACCTGGGAAAGAGTGAGGAATGGCACAGCAGGGGAGAGAGCAGGCTCCAAGGTTTTTGGACGCTGCACTGGAGGTCTTGGTGGAGAAGATGGAAAGGAGAGATGTCCTGTATCCACAAGGGGGAAGGAGGCCCTCCATACAAATGGTCAAAAGGCAGTGGTAACAGATAGCCATGGAAATCAATGCAAAGAGTCATACCCAAGAACCTGGATGCAGTTCCGCAAGAAGTTCATTAACCTCACATGAGTGGTCAAGGTCAGTGAATGCGTCATCAAATGCCATATCCTACCAACTGCACTGCTAGCCTCAGACACTCCTCAATTCAATATACCCCCATCACTCACCTACCAACAATCTCGATCAATCAGACCTCATACCTAACATTCATATGCTTCACCTCAACGTCACTCATTTAGCACGGTTGCAAGGCTCACACCCCATCTCACCGCTTAAACACAGTGCCAGTTATTGAACCACGATAGCCACATCAGCCAAACAGATTGCACGAAACTCACTGACACACTTCCCTATCTCTTGCAGAACAAGGTGGTGAACAACCAGAGCCAGCAGGAGCTAACCAGAGGGGGACAGGTGCGCCTGCATGTCCTAACTCCCATGGAGGAGATGGTGCTGGCCGTTATTGGGATGGCCATTGCTGAGGCCAGCGGTGGGGCTGAATCAATTGAAGATACCTAAGCCTCCTTCTCACATCCCACTTCCTCCTCATCCCACAATCTCTTCTGACTTACAAGCTGCAGATGGTGCAAGCATGCACCTCTTACTTTAAACCCCCCTCCCCTCACCACAACCCTACCCTTGTGCCTTTCTCTTTTCAGATACCCAAGAAGTGCAAGCCAGGCCAGGCAGTGGAGGGACAGCAAGAAAACAATGATGACGAAGACACACCATCACCCGATTTCACACATGTGGCCACCAGCTCAGATGCTGACTACGTGTAATTTAGAGGATAGGATCGAGGCGGGATCTGCATGTGGTGAGATACCGGGCACAAGTGGCCTGCAGCCAGGGCAGGGGGCAAGGATAGCGCAGGGGCCAGATCGCCGGAGGGTGAGGTCGCACATGGGTTCTGCAGCACAGGACTCGGATGAGGACTTCGATGGGACAGGCTACAGAAGAAGGCTGATGGATATGCACAATGGTGCTTTGGGAAGCCTGCCAGAAACTCTGCGTGCAATATCAAGAAGCATGGAGGACTCCGGCACCAACTCGGCACAGGGGTTTGCACCGAGCTTAGAGCTCATCCTTCCCAGCATGGAAGTGGTTGCCAACTCCATTAGCACACTTGTGGACCCAACAGTGAATGCAGTGTCTGATGGCCAATGTTTCAGCTTCCATTGCAGCACAAGCAGCAGCCACCCAATGTTCGAGTGCTGCAGTGGAAGCTCAGACTGCTGTCATGCAAGGTCAGCTTGCTGCCATCATGGTTGTGGATACCAGTGTTCAAAGGGGCTTGCAAGGGTGTCACAGCAGTCCAGCAATCTGCCCTCCAACAGATTACTAGGATTGCAGAGGCACCGCCCTGGGGAGTGGCAGAGGGTCAATGGAGCAGGAACTTCCTATCCTCTCTCAGGATGACAGCACTTTTCCTCCCACCACTGTCACTCTGCCAGTGCCCTTGTTGATGCCTGTCAGTCAGCCAGCCCAGACTGCTGCCGCCTATGCCAAGATGCAGCAATCTGCAGCCGGGTCTTCTAGGCCCAGAGCTGCTCGAGATCATCCTCCAAGGCCATCTGCAGTCTTCTCCACTAAAAGTCAGCAGCCTTCCACCAGCCATGCTGCAGCCACTGGGGTAGCAGTGATAGGAGCATTAGGACAGGCAATGCCACAGCGAAAACAGGCACTAAGGGAAATGCACAAGGGTGATTAGTTGACTTTTGTATGCAATATGGCATGATTTCATTTATAAATTTGGTTTGGAATGTTTATTTTGTGGTGACCTTTATTTTTGCATTGTGACGCTGTGATGATCAGCAATGTTGTGTATGTGCCTTTAAGAGAAGAACTGATTCTATACTGCAGTACCGTGACCACGCTTGTATATAAAGCCATAGCAGGCTTCTGTATTTCAGTCTTGAATTACACTCTTTTCAGTAAATACCTGTTTTATTGTTCTCCTGCAGTCTGAGTATTATTGATCCTCGGACACTACACTGGTGACGGGCAGGTTTGAACTCACCTGCAGTACTGCAACACCTCACGGGGATCTTTTCCCTGAAGAGAAGCTTCTTGGAGGTCGAAGTCAGAACGGCAGGCGTCGACCGCGGGCAACCGCCCAGGGATCCATCGGAGAGTTGCAGGGGAGGCTGTGGAGAGCTGGGCCTGGCTCCCCAGTCGAGGTGTTCCAGCAAGTTGTGCTGGTAGCAGGTAGTGTGCTGACCCTTCCGGACTGCGGCGGGCTCGGGCTCGATCGAGCGGCTCTGCAAAGGGGCCGTGCAGCGTCGTCGGGAGGAAGAGAGAGAGAGAGGGTGGAGCGCACAGGGCGCGGTCGGTGCTCAAGAACAGGGCAGCGTGGAGAGGATAGAACGCGGGGAAGGAAAAGTGAGACGCGCCGAAGCCGCGGGTTGCCGCCATTACCCTGTAGAACGCTAGGAGCAGCGTGGCAGCAAGGAGAAGAAGGAAAAGCGCGGGAGGCGCCATTTTATTCCATTGGGGAAGAAGGAAAAGCGCAGGAGGCGCCATTTTATTACATTGGGGAAGAAGAAAAAGCGCGGGAGGCGCCATTTTAAATCACCCAAGGTGCCGAAAAGTGGCAGTATCACTGCTTTCGACAACGAGGTAGAAGACTGGACCACGTATGTGGAAAGAATTGAAGTGTACTGCGAAGCAAATGAAGTGGCCGATGGAAAGAAGGCGTCGGTATTATTAAATTTGATAGGCGCGAGAACGTAGGGCCTATTGCAGAATTTAATTATCCCAGCTAAACCAATGGAGAAAAGTTTTGAGGAGATTGTTAATATCTTACAGGAACACCTAAACCCTACACCGCTGCTGATAGCAGAAAGATGCAAGTTCCATAAAAGTAACCAGCACAAAGATGAGAGCAATGCTGACTATCTTATGGAACTACGCAAGTTATCGAAGCACTGCCAGTTCGGAGCAGGACTGGCAGACACCTTGCGGGATAAGTTTGTCTGCGGGCTCCAGAGTGAAGGAACCCAGAAACGACTACTTTCGGAAAAGGACCTGATGCTAGAACAGGCTTTCAGCCTGGCAGTATCCTATGAAGCAGCAGCACGGGGAGCTGCGGAAATAGAACAGAAGCCACAGGAATACAGCGCTAACGAAATGGCGTATGGAGCAGAAAAGTGCTATCGCTGCGGCAGAACAACCCATGATCAGAAGGACTGCTGGGTTAAAAACAAAGTATGCAGGCAATGTGGGAAAATGGGACACATAGCAAGAGTCTGCAGGTCGGGAAAGAAAACCAACACTACAAGAACTACTAAGGAAAAGTACAAGAAAGTAAAGAAATTGACAGACAGTAGTTCGGAAGATCAGGAGAGTGATAAGGACTCCGGGAGCAGGAGACTAAGTTGTCTAAAGTTACACAACGTGATCGCAAAGGAGGATCACCGAACGATTTGGGTCACCCTCATGATAGCAGGGTCCCCAGTAAAGATGGAATTGGACACAGCATCAGCCCTAACTGTCATGAATCGACGAGACTATGAGCGGCTATTCTCACACATACCCTTGAAGGACACGTCCATTGTATTGAAGACATACACGGGGAAAAAAGTCTACCCCAGAGGAAAAATAAGGGTGCCAGTTGAATACAACGGCAAGGAAACACAGAAACTGTATCTATATATACTACCAGATGGAGGACCACCATTATTGGGACGTGAATGGATCCGAAAAATACAATTGGATTGGCATTCTATTCAGGCGCTAACTGTGACTGATAAAAAGGATGATGACGTCACACCTGGGCGACTGTCAAAAATTCTAACTGACGCAAAAGAGGTGTTCCAACAAGGACTTGGGACTCTAAAAGGAGTAACGGCAATGATAAAAATCGAAGATAACGCAAACCCAAATTTTTTTAAGGCCAGACCGGTACCTTACGCGATCCGCCCAGCCGTTGAAGTAGAGCTGGAGAGTCTGGAGCGTTCGGGTGTGCTGTCCAAGGTGGACTGGAGCGAGTGGGCCACACCCATCGTTCCTGTAATGAAGAAATCATTGAGCAGCACGCCTGGGGAACCGAAGAAGGTTCGCATCTGTGGGGACTTCAAGGTAACTGTGAACCCAGTCCTGCACACAGTACAATATCCACTTCCACGGATAGAAGATATTTTTGCCTCACTATCTGGAGGGAAACGCTTTACAAAGATTGATCTGGCCCAAGCGTATCTACAAATGGAGGTGGAAGAAGCGTCTAGGAAATACCTCACGATAAACACTCACAAAGACCTTTACCAGTACAATCGACTGGTATTCGGGGTAGCATCAGCCCCGGCTATTTGGCAGAGTGAGATGGAACAAGTCCTGCAAGGGATCCCGGGGACCCAGTGCTATTTGGACGACATCCTGGTTACGGGCGAAAATGACAGTGAACACCTTGCCAACCTGGAGCAGGTGCTCACGAGATTACAGGAATATGGGCTACGAGCCAACCGCCCCAAATGTGAGTTCTTCAGGAGACAAATCTCGTATTGTGGCAACATGATTGATGAGGAAGGGTTGCATAAGTCGCCGGACAAGATTGAGGCTGTAGTCAAGGCTCCAGCACCGGAAAATGTGTCACAACTGAGGTCGTTCCTCGGGTTGGCGAACTACTACCATAAGTTCTTACTGAATTTATCTCCAATTCTGCACCCACTGAACGCACTACTGCAAGCTGGAGTAACATGAAAATGGAGTGATGAGTGTAAGCGTGCCTTTCAGAAATGTAAATGCCTAATCACTTCAAAAGAAGTATTGGCCCACTACAATCAAACACTACCGATTCGGTTAGCATGTGATGCGTCTCCCTACGGCATAGGAGCGGTGCTGTCACACAAATTCCCTGACGGTTCAGAGAGGCCAATAGCCTTTGCGTCACGCTCGTTAACCTCAGCCCAGATTGACAGGGAGGCCCTCAGCCTGGTGTGGCGGGTGAAGAAGCTCAATCACTATCTGCACGGGCAGAAATTCACCCTACTGACTGATCATCAGCCCCAGGTCTCCATTTTAACCCAAAGAAGGGCGTTCCGGTGATGACGGCGCAACGGCTGCAAAGATGGTCACTTTTTCTAGGGGCACATCAGTACGACATAGAGTACAAGGGTACGAAACAGCATGGAAACGCTGATGGGCTGTCGCGCCTACCGTTGCCTATGGTAGAGAAAGCACCTGCAGTGGACCCTGTTGAGATATTCCATGCGACCATAGTCGAATGTCTACCTGTTACAAACTCAAGTATAGAGAAGGAAACCCAAAATGACCCGACACTCTCTCGGGTCTATGATTTGACGGTGAAGGGATGGCCAGCACATGGTGACTCACTGTTGCCAGCATTCTCGCCAAGGAGAGAACAGCTGTCAGTGTGCCGGGGGACCTTGATGTGTGGATCCCGAGTGGTAATTCCACCCAAGTTGAGAGATAGAGTGCTCAATGAGCTTCATGAGGGTCATCTGGGAGGGGTAAAAATGAAAAGCCTAGCCAGGGCGTTTGTGTGGTGGCCGGGAATCGATAAAGAAATCGAGGATATGACCAAGAGATGCACAGGATGCCAGAAGGTCCAAAACGCACCACCAGAGGCCGCGCTACATCCATGGGAGTGGCCCTCATCTCCATGGCAACGGGTACACATTGATTTTGCTGGTCCATTTATGGACTCAATGTTCCTAATCGCTGTGGACGCCCATTCTAAATGGCCAGAGGTCATCAAAATGTCCTCCACCACCACGGAGAAAACTATTGCTGTCCTACGGACCATCTTCACCAGGAATGGCTTGCCAGAACAGATTTGCTCCGACAATCGGCCACAGTTTGTGTCAGAGGATTTCCGGAGGCTTCTGAGTAATAATGGGGTGAAGCATTACACATCTGCCCCATATCATCCAGCCACAAATGGATTGGCTGAGAGGTTTGTTCAGACCTTTAAAAAGGCCATAAAGGCAATGCATAATGACGACATACCACTACAACACAAGGAGGATAATTTCTTGTTTGCTTACCGGAATGCGACACATGCGGTCACCAACCAAGCTCCAGCCACACTGTTCTTCAACCGAAGGCTAAGATGTCGCCTGGATTTGCTCAAACCAAACATAAGACGAGATGTTGGGGATAAGCAATTCCAGCACATAAATGAGAAGCCAACCAGGAGCTTCAAGATAGGGCAACCAGTCTTGGCCCACGACTACCGAACAGAAAAATGGCAGGCAGGAACGATATGCACACAGCAGGGACCACTAATGTACACAGTGGACATTGGAGAGAGCATCGTGAGACGCCATGCTGACCAGGTTCTAGAGTCACAGGAACAAGCCAAACCCATACCACGAGCAGGTGCACCTGGTAATCAACCCAAAGTACAGATTGCGTCTACCTCAGAAGCAGTGGTATTGGAAGCTGACGAACCAACCAATGACAATGAGCCAGAATCAACTCCGCCGCAAGAACAGGATACTCGAGAAAGGCGCTATCCAGTCAGGATCAGGAAGCCTCCTCAAAGACTGAACTTATAAATGATTATTTCAGTTGATGTATATAGTACAGAGAAAATTGTAATTGTAATTAGTTATTATTTAGTTGTTAAATGAATGTTTTGTACTGTTTATCTAAAAGGGGAGGAATTGTTGTGTATGTGCCTTTAAGAGAAGAACTGATTCTATACTCCAGTACCGGCAGTGACCACCCCTGTATATAAAGCCATAGCAGGCTTCTGTATTTCAGTCTTGAATTACTCTCTGTTCAGTAAATACCTGTTTTATTGTTCCCCTGCAGTCTGAGTATTATTGATCCTCGGACACTACAAGCAACAGAGGGAAGGTGAGGTGTGGGACTGTTGGTGAATGGGGATTCGGGGTTGCGGTTACTCGTATCGCACTCGGATGAGTTCATCACGGACAGCCCAGCCAGAAAGGGGCTGTCTAGGTTGCCTCCTCCCTTCCTCCTCCCTTCCTCCTTCTTCTCCTCAGCTGGTCACCATATAGCTGGTGGCAAAGGCTGTACCCTCATGATGATGAGGTTCTGTAGCTTGCAGCAGACTACTGCGAATCGTCACACCCGCTCTGCCGAGTACTGCAGGGCTCCTCCAGAGCGGTCCAGGCAGTGGAAGCATTGTTTCAGCACACCAATGGTCTGCTCTATCTCATTTCATGTGGCAGCATGGCTTTCATTGTATGCATGCTGTGCACGGGTGTGTGGTTTGCGCACCGGCGTCATTAACCATGTCGTCAATGGCTAGCCCTTGTCACCCAGTAGCCACCCTTTGGTTTGCCGTGGTGGCTGAAATGCAGCTGGAACATTGGATTGCCACAGAATGAAGGCATCATGACTGCTGCCAGGATATCGGGCATTGACCTGCATGATTTGCTGCCTATGGTCGCACACCAGCTGGATGTTGAGGGAGCGGAATCCCTTTCAGTTCCGGTACATGGCCGAGTTGAGGTGCGGTGCCCACAAAGCGACGTGCGTGCAGTCAATGGCACCCTGCACTATGGGGAATCCTGCACTCATAGCAAAGCCATGTGCTCGCTCTGCCTGCTGGCCTCTGACAACAGAGAATGAAATGTAGTCAGCTCTCTTGGAATAGAGAGCCTCAGTGACCTCCCTTACGCAACAATGGACGGCAAACTGGGAGATGTTGCAAATATCTCCAGCTCCAGCCTGGAAGGAGCCAGACGCATAAAAGTTTATCGTTACGGACACCTTTACAGCCAGTGGCAATGTGGCCTTTGCCCTGCTCTGAAGTTACAGTTGTGGCTGCAGCAGGTGGCAGATTTCAGTGAATACGTCCTTACTGAACACAGACATCTCAAACATTGTTCCTTGCCGAGGTTCAGGAAGGAGAATTGCCTTCTGAACACCCTGGGTGGATATGGCCACCTGCTGAGAGCCCTTCTCCCCCTTCTCCTCGGCCCACTTCCAGCAGCTTGTCCTGCTCTGCATGCCCTCTTTCATTTTCCAAGTCATGCTGTATTCTACTGTATCCTTCTAGTGCACCCATGTCTGGCAACAAATAGTTTGTGCAGAAGCCTTGAAGCGAGGAAAAATTCTACAGCACCCGCCGCACCACTCCCTGTAGACTTTAGCAACTTTATAGAACTATAGAGAGCACCAAACACTTGTAGAATCGTAGCAACAGCCAATAGAAATCAATCAGTAACTAACCTGTAATCATCACAGCCCCAGGACATCGCTGCAGTAGTTCCTCAGGGCAGTGTCCTATCCCCAACCATCTTCAGCTGTTTCTTCAATGACCTTCCCTCCATCATAAGGTCAGAAGTAGGGATGTTCACTGATGACTGCACCATGTTCAGTGCCATTCGCAACTCCTCAGATAATGAAACAGTCCATGCCCACATGCAGCAAGACTTGGACGACATTCAGGCTTGGGCTGATAAGTGGCAGATAACATTTGACGTAAGAAAACTACTAGGCACTTGGTCTAAGTGTTAAACAAAGCTTTAATCAACCATTTTACAACATGGAGGTCTAGTTGTGTCCTTCACTAGTTCCTGTTAAGAATGTCCTGCGCAAGCTGGGCCCATGCCCGAGTATTTATACTCTCCCTGGACAGCGCCACCCGTAGGCCGCTCAGTATTACTTCGTAAGTCTTTCTTTCATGAATGACTGATTCATGTCATTCTTCCCGCCTGAAGGATTGGTAGTCAGGCGACTTCCTTCTATCGGATTAATTGGACTACGAATAGCCGCAGTCGTTTGGATCTCCGTTTGTGGCTGGAAGGCGCGTCTCCTCGGACTGTGTCTGGGTCCCTGGGTCGCTTGGTTGGTACCGGCGGGCTGGCAGAGCCCGTGTTGCCTTGATCGACCGGAGGGGGACTGGGGAGATCATGACTCCGGGTGCGGGCCCCCACAGGCGCAGTGCTGGCTTCATCCTGCTCAGTAGTCGGTGATTGACCGGCATCCTGGCTTCGGGTGGTCATCCCGCGGCGGAGTAGCTGGCAGATCCCTTGATGTCCCGGGTAGGGCATCATCCTCGGAGGAGCACAGAGTATCAGCGTCGTTAACACGGATCCCTCTATTGATTGGGTCCATGGGACCGGTTGGGCAGGGTGCCAGATCCCGAAGTGAAATTGTAGACTCCCAGCCATCAGGGTACCGCACGTATGCATATGTAGGGTTGACATCTGTTAGTTCCACTTCGTCGACGAGGGGATCACTCTTGGAGGATCAGAAGAAACTTCGGAGCAGCACGGGGCCAGGAACTGCCAACCATGATGGTAGGGACGCCCCATGAGTGGAGCGACGCTGGAACCCGAAGAATCGTTCATAAGGAGTAACGTTGGTGGACGTAGAAAGAAGAGGCCTGGTGGAATGCAACGCGTCAGGGAGCATAGTTTCCCACTGCTGGTCTGGTAGGTTGTGTGACCTTAGTGCAAGACAAACAGCATTCCAAATGATAGTGTTGTATCTCTCAACCTGTCCGTTTCCAATAGGATGATACAGTGTCGTTTTACTTGTGGCTATCCCCGTTGGGAAAGATAACTTTTGAATTCGCTTGACATGAAGGAGGGACCCCAATCAGAGTGAATGAAATTGGCCATACCGCAAAGGGAAAAGACCTGATCGAGGCATTTGATTACTGTGGAAGTAAGCATATTGGGACAGGGGAAAGCAAAGGGAAAGCGTGAATATTTGTCCACCATAGTAAGCAAGTAGGTGTTTCGCATTGAAGAAGGCAGTGGCCCTTTAAAGTCAATGCTGAGTCGCTGCATAGGCTGTATAGCATGTATGAGCAAGCCATCCGACAGACGGAAGAATTGCGGTTTTAATTCTGTGCAAATTTTACAAGTGGAGCATGTTCTTTTCACGTCTTCCGTAGAAAATGGGAGATTTTTAGATCGCACAAAGTGTAACATACGGGTAACGCCTGGATGGCATAAGTCAGTATGAAGATCCGCAAGAGTCGAAGTTGACATAGAAGAGCAGAATGCACGTGTGAGGGTATCCGGGGCCACATTCTCTTTGCCGGGTCGATAATGTATGGTGTAGCCAAAGGCGGCCAATTCCATTCTCCAGAGCTGTATCTTGTTATTCTTGACCTTAGTGCATTTCCGGTTATCCAGCATAAAGGCCACAGAGCGCTGATCGGTTATAAGCGTGAAATAGCGACGAGCGCGAAAATGACTCCATTTACGTACTGCTTCGATGATAGCCGTAGCTTCCTTCTCGACAGGAGGATAATGGAGCTCACTACCCTGCAAAGTTCTGGACAGAAATGCAACGGGTCGACCACCTTGATTCAAGGTAGCCGAGATCGCCACCTCCGATGCATCGCACTCGACCACGAACGGGAGATTTTCATCGATGGAACAAAGCATAGCTTTTTCCAGTTGTTGCTTGAGGAGGTTGAAAGCTGAAATAGCCATTGCCTCCAACGGAAATGACTTTGCGTGAAGCAGGGGCTGGATCTTGTCGGAAAAGTGGGGTATCCACTTCGCATAATAGGCGAACATGCCGAGGGCCCGACGAAGAGAGCTGAGATTCGTAGGAGGGGGGAGCTCCTGAAGCGGATGAAGTCGCTCCGGATCCGGTTTGATGACCCCATTGCCCACCCAGTAGCCAAGGATGCTGATTGATGGTACTGATTTCACAGATTTGGACTCATTTAAGGTTAAGTTGCGACGACGGAGAACGTCAAGAAATTTCTGGAGGTTGGCATCGTGCTCCTTCTGGTCATGACCAGCAATGGTGATATTATCCAGATATGGAAAAGTGTCCGTTAAGTTCTCCTGTTTGACTAGGCTGTCCATTGCCCGTTGAAAGACGGCCACCCCATTGGTGACCCCAAATGGAAGGTGACAAAACTGGTAAAGCAGACCGTTGGCCTCAAAGGCCGTATAATTTTTGTCAGAGTCCTTTAATGGTACTTGATGATATGCGCTCTTTAATTCAAAAGTTGATAATACCCTGTAGTTGACAAGGTTATTGACCATGTCATCGATGTGTGGTAGTGGGTAGGCATCCAGGTCAGTATACTGGTTAATAGTTTGCGAGTAATCGATGCAAAGACGTTTCTTGTGTTGCTTCAGAGGATTTTTAACAATGACGACTTGAGCCCGCCAGGAACATGGCTCAATGATACCATCCGCTAGAAGGCGAAAGATTTCTGCCTCGATAAAGGTTAGACCATCTTGACTGAAACGTCGTGATTTAGTGACTATGGGCTTACATCGGGGGGAAAGATTGGCAAACAAGGAGGGCTTGTCGAGTGAAGCCGCCGAAAGCGCACAAAACGATACTTTGGAAATAGTAAGCTCTGGCTTTGACCCTCCAAACTCGAAAGTGAGCCTTTTGTGTTGCTTCGGGAAATCCTGTCCCAGGAGCACGTCACTGCATAGGTTTTTGAGCACCCCAAGCCGGGTGGAAGAATAAGTGCGGCCATTGGGAATAAGGTCGACAAGACAAAAGCCGGAGGAGTTGGTGGTCAGTGTCGTCAGAGTCATTGCAATTTCCCTGTCCGAGGGGTAAATAGGCAGTTTTAACTTACTGACAGCCTGCTCACTGATGAAGCTGTCAGAGCTATATGAGTCGATTAGTGCACTCAAAATGTGTCCATTCACCAAAACCTTTGTGGCTGCATGGGACAGACTTTGGGGAAAAACAGCTGTGATGGGAGGAGGGGCAGTTTTATACTTGACAGCTGTAACATTAGTAGTGGCTCTTGGGGGAGGAGCAGTTTTATAGATGACAGCTGTAACATTAGTAGTGGCTCTTGGGGAAGGAGCAGTTTTAGAGATAGCAGCTGTAACCCTAGGAGAGGCTTTTGACTGACATACTTTAGAAAAGTGACCTTTCTTACTGCAATGATTGCAGGTTGTATTACGAGCAGGACAAAATTTCCTATAGTGAAATGCATCTCCACAGAAGAAACACTTATTTTTAGATTGCCAAGATGCTGCTAGGGTAGGGTCGTCATCAGCTAGGATAGAATCATCATCAGTGAGGGCTTTTGCCTGAGGCTTATTGCAGGAGTCACTAAAAGTGATAGCAGCAGTCCGTGCACGTGGTAAAACATAGGCATCTGCATTTTTTTTGCTAAGTCCTGAGAATATGCCTGGTCATAGGCAGCTTGTAACTTGAGGGTTTTATTCTCCAACAGACGCTGGCGTATGAAGGGAGACGAAATTCCATTAATAAAAGAATCACAAATTAATTCCTCCTGGTACTGCTCAGCTGAGACAGCTTTGAGATTACAGTCTTTGCTGAGCCTGCGAATCTTTTGAAGGAATTCGTCAAGTGATAACCTGGGTTGTTGTCGAGTTGTGGCCAGTAAGTGCCGAGCAAAAAATTTTGTTTGGGGCCTTAACATATAGTTGCTGCAGTATTTGGATAGCGGAGGCATAGTCTACACAGTCTTTGATATAGTCAAACACATGAGGAGATACATAATTGGCAAGCATTTGTAACTTATCAGGAACATTCTCACCACAAGCCCCGACGAAGTTGCTGAAGGTACGATACCAGTATTTCCATACCTTAGCGGTTGTAGGTGAATTCGGGAGCAGCTCAAGACGGGCGGGTCTGAGTAGTTTCTCCATGATGGATTGATTACTACGTCTGGTTCCCTTCTACCGTTTGAGTCATAGCCATCTGTTCCCAAAATCAGTCAGAGCGTGGAGCAATTTTCAGTTGATTAAATTGATGTAAGAAAACTACTAGGCACTTGGTCTAAGCATTAAGCAAAGCTTTAATCAACTGTTTTACAATGTGGAGGTCTAGTTGTGTCCTTCATTAGTTCCTGTTAAGAATATCCTGCGCAAGCTGGGCCCGTGCCCGTGTATTTATACTCTCCCTGGACAGCGCCACCCAGGGCTGCTCAGTATTATTTCATAAGTCTTTTTTCATGAATGACTGATTCATGTCAACATTCACATCACACAAGTGCCAGGCAATGACTATCTCCAACAAGCGAGCATCTAACCATGGCCCCTTGACATTCAACGGCATTATCATCACCGAATCCCCCACCATCAACATCCTGGAGGTCATCATTGGCCAGAAACTTAACTGGACCAGCCACATAACTACTGTGGCAACAAGAGCATGTCAGAGGCTGGGTATTCTGTGGCAAGTGTCTCACCTTCTGACTCCCCAAAGCCTTTCCACCATCTACACGGCACAAGTAAGGAGTGTGATGGAATACTCTCCACTTGCCTGGATGAGTGTAGCTCCAACAACACTCAAGAAGCTTGACACCATCCAAGACAAAGCAGACTGCTTGATTGGCACCCCATCCACTGTAGGATTCGCAAAATTGAACTTTATATTATAAAGAGTCGAATGGCAGAAGAGGCCATGATTTTAAAGACTGTTTAAAAAGAAGCCTAGGAAAAAGGGGCATTCAAAATGGCTGCCAGACCCCGTGACCAACTTATTGGGACATTTTAAAATGGTTCCTGCAGTCCTCAGACAGCTTTGTGGATTCAGCCCACAGTAAGTTCTGGAAGCCGTTTCTGAGAGAACGAAACCAGACACCCACATATACATATAGATTGGATGCAGATCCAGTCAAGATCGGCCTGTAGATAAAGGCCATCTAAATGTTTACCCAGACAAAAGGGAACAGTTTCATATTCATGAGAAGAGCATCAAGGGCCCGTTAAGGACATCACCAGGGCATTAAAAACAATGAAGGTCATTCCAGACCAGAGATGGCCTGTTACCGACCATCCAAGAACAGTTTAAAATATAATAACTACCCCGTTGTGCTCCCAGCCCGCCAAAATTAAAACAAAAGACTAACCTGATTTGACGCGAGATAAGGGCTTCTGATGAGAAGTATATCTGGGAACCCAGGGGTAGAAAGAAAAAGCAGCCATCGTGGTGCTACCATCGTATCAGTGGCATCGTCGCTAGAAGAAGGAGAAGAAGACGGTTCGAGCCGGCGTCCCGCCCCGGGGTAAAACACCGGGAGATCATCGACCAACCCCGGGCCATTGACGAAACGGGAGGCCATCGACCCACTCCGGAAAAGAGACAATAAGAAACTGAAGAAATGATGGGGGCCAGCCCGAGGCTCCTCTGACCGGGGTTGAGCAAACGTGCCCGACCCCGCCGACATCCAGACCAGCCAGTGTCCAGCCGTCCCCGACCCCCACCTCAGGAGAGAGGTGTGGCACAGCTCGCTGGGGCTCCACCAACCACGTGGAGACGGAACGCCTAAAAGGATCAAACGCAGACCTGTTTCAAAACCTTACACTTACTAGTTGGATTGGTGAGCATGTTTCTGGCCCTTCATAATCTGATCTACATAGGTTTAAGGGGGTGGACATTTAAGGGTATAATTAACATGAGTTGTTGCCCCTCGATGTTCTGTGTGTTTTCCCCATTTATACATAAGAACATAAGAATATAAGAACATAAGAAATAGGAGCAGGAGTAGGCCAATCGGCCCCTCGAGCCTGCTCCACCATTCAATAAGATCATGGCTGATCTGATCCTAACCTCAAATCTTCTATCACTCTGCATCCACCCGAACCCATGTGATCTCCCGGGAGAGGCGAAAAACCAGATAAAGACCCAATGGCCAATTTGGGAGAAAAAAATCTGGGAAATTCCTCTCCGACCCATCTAGGCGATCGAAATTCTTCCAGGAGATCACTCTGTCCCTATATTTTCTACAGTACTTACCTTCTGTAAAGGCGATCTCCACCCCAGCCAGGAACAGGAATAAAACCATCTCCTGAAATCTAACACAGAATTAGAACACAGTAGGTGCAGAAAAAGGCTACACGGCCCCTGGGCCCACTCCACTACCCACAGGGCCATGACCATTCCGAACCTAGACTCATGTCCAATTTCCTGCCCGCTCCCCGTAACCCTTAATTCCCTTTACTTCCAGGAAACTATCTATTTCTGCTTTAAATTTATTTAATGATGTAGCTTCCACAGCTTTCTGGGGCAGCAAATTCCACAAACCTACCACCCTCTGAGTGAAGAAGTTTCTCCTCATCTCATTTTTGAATGAGCAGCCCCTTATTTTAAGATTATGCCCCCTAGTTCTAGTTTCACCCATCATTGGGAACATCCTCACCGCATCCACCCGATCAAGCCCCTTCACAATCTTATATGTTTCAATAAGATCGCCTCTCATTCTTCTGAACTCCAATGAGTAGAGTCCCAATCTACTCAACCTCTCCTCATATGACCACCCCCTCATCCCCGGGATTAACCGAGTGAACCTTCTTTGTACTGACTCGAGAGCAAGTATGTCTTTTCTTAAGTATGGACACCAAAACTGTATGCAGTATTCCAGGTGCGGTCTCACCAATACCTTGTACAACTGCAGCAATACCTCCCTGTTTTTATATTCCATCCCCCTAGCAATAATATGCCTGTATTTGCCTTAGTTAGTATTGTGTCATTATGATTCATTTGTGTTTTCCCCTCCCATGTACCCTCTTATTTGCTTGCATTTTGATTTTGTTTTACATTATGCAATAAAATTCCATTTCGTTTCATCAAACTTGGTCTATAAGAGATTTCTCTACATTGTAATTCCTGCCCCAAAGTCCAGAGTACAGAATCTAAGGGGCAAGTGGGTCGAACCACTCACGGTTTTACTGTGCAAGAGAGAGAGGCCTCTAGAGAGAGAAACCTCTGTGATCTAAAACCCCTTACAGAAAATGGCGACCACGGCAGGACTCTGGCAGCAGGATTGCAATGTACTAGATCCAAGTTTGAATGGCTGAAATGCAATGGATGAGAGGATAGCGGATTATGTCTTTGGTAAGGTAAATCTCACTAAGCAGTGGATTTCCGATCTCTTACTGGATGGGCGTCCAGTGGACGCAGCCATCAGGTGGACAGAGAGCAAAGAGCATAAGAAGTCAGTGGAAAAGGCAGTGTGGCTGATGTGCTACAAGAAACAGGTCCAGATTCTGGACCAGGTCGGTGCAGCGCAGGCAGCCAAGATCACTGCACAGGCAGCAGAGATAGAGGAAAAGGCCATGGGTGGGGAAAAACTCATCACAGCGCTTCACGCGCTGAATCAGGAATGCCAAGTGGTAGCTAGTCAACATCAGGCTAGGATAGAGTACCTGGAGTGCCAGGTTACTGAGGCAAAGATCAATGAAACGAGGATACGGGAGAAAAGCGCTCGCCTCGCACAACAGCTAAGAGCGCAGGAGGAGAGAGTAGTGGAGGTGAAGGCAGCTTTCAAGCTAGCCCTCGAGCATGCATTTGAGAGCACAGACCATGGCCCTTGCCAAAAGACCATAGAGGACCTGAGAACGGCCCTGGTTAAGACAAAAGGCATGGTGCGTCTCGTCAGCCCGAAAGCCAGTCACATGGACTTTTTAAAGGAATCGAAACAGCCGATTCCAGCTGAAGTAGTTGTGGTACCAGCCACCGAGCCCTCAGCACCGCCGAGCTATAGTGAGGCTTGGCTGGAAAAACAGGGGGTGGTAAAAGAGAAGGTAGCCGAGGTGGAATGTGAGGAAGAACAGCCACTGGTAGCAAAGTCGGGACCGACACCGATGTGTCCTGCTTGGCACCAGAGGTTCAGTCCCAACGCCGCAAATGGCGATGCTGGACCCCACCAGAACCAGCTTGTGGTGCCCTACGCTGCCCAGCAATTAAGGTCCATGGTGAGCCACCTCGCAAGACTCACAGTAAAGGGAGATCCCTCGATTCATTTCAGGGAGATAGCGGAGACAGCAGCCATTAATGACTGTGATGATCAGGAACAGGCGAAAATGTTGCTTTTCTCCCTGGATTGCACAATCCTTCAGTGCCTCTCAGATAAGAGTAAGAGGGGACGGAAAGGGTATGGGGATCTCAGGGAGGAAGTTTTAGAAGTAATGGGAGTGGATGACGGTAGTCCATTCGACCGTGTGGAAGGGACTGTGCTGCTATCTGAAGAACCCCCACGGGTTTTCGCAGAAAGGCTGTGGCCAGTGTATCTGCGCAGCTGCCCGGGCATGCCTGACCAGGTTGCAATGAACAACGAACAGCGGGTTCATTGGCTCCGTTGCTTGGTTACCAACAGCTTGCCGCAGATACGGGCCCTAGCCAGATCTTGGTTTGATCCCCAAGGTCCTGGTGTCATGGAGGAGACGGTACTCCGCCAGCTCAACGTTGTGTATAAGAATTGTAGAGGTCAGGAAACACCTCCCCAGAAGGGAAAGGTGCATGAGGCAAAACCCACAGCCCCAAGCAAGAAGGAGTGGCGTCAGGAGGGGAATCGCCCTGCCCAAGCCAAGCTCAATTGCTACGGGTGTGGGAAGGATGGACATTGGCGCAAGGACTGTAGAAATCCGTGGAAGAATAATAAGAGAAAATTTCCCACAGCCCAAGCCCAAGCCCAGACCGCCGCCCCAGCACCAGCCCAAACCCAAGCCGTAGCTCCTGCCCCAGCACAAGGAGTTGGTGCAGCTATGGATCCTGCTGCAATAGAATCAATGATAGAGACAATGCGGTCTCTGATGATCACGCAGGGGAAGATAGCCGTCGCTACTGATTTTGTCGTTCCCGAAATCCCGACCGCTGTGCCCAAATGACTAGAACCGGCGCAGCCTGTTTACTTGTGTGCACTGCGATATGATGTATGGATGCGACCCCTCGTGGAATTGGAGGTGGGGGAGGTGAAGGGGCTCTATCTGTTGGATACGGGGGCATCGTGCACCGTTATCCATACAGATGACCCTGTCACCTCACCTCTGTCCACCGGGGTTCCCTATCTTCTATCGGGCTTCACAGGCGAAGAACAGGCTGGCGCGTATTCCATTCCCCTCCCCATTCATTTAGGACCACTTCGCACCACGTGGAGGTGTACACTAATGAAGTGGGAGGTGGGAGGTGGAACAGGGGTCCTTGGGGCTGATTTCTTGGTAGCACACGGGATCCATGTGGGGAGCGGGTACGGGGGAACAAGGAGTAGGGGGAGTCAAGGCGAACCCACCGAAAGCACGGGTCGGCCGGCGGGAAATCAAATTCCTGGGTCTGACCCTCCGCGCTGGCGAGAGAGGACAGGAATCGGTGCAAGATCCACCGGTCCCCGCCAGTCGCGCAGTGGAGGTACCCCGACACAACAAGTGGTTTCACATAAAGCGGTGCAAACTGTTTAAGCCAGGTGCAAGAGTACCAGCAACTGAAGCCAGGTCTGAGGGTAAAGATCATCAGCCTGAGGTGTGCGATGAGCCACAGACCACACAAGCTAGCGTTGTAGCCTGCTTGGAAGGAGAAGCTGTTCTGCCCACCTGGGGGGAGGTTTCCCCTATGGCCTGGGACTCGGACGAGGAGGAGCCCGAAGATCAAGGCCCTCCCCCTGATCCGAACGCTATCGGAGCCGAGGACCCCGAACAGCTGGGCCACGCCTTTGATACAATTCTGGAGGAGGTGGAGTCGGAGGACGGAGATCCCGCCCTCGACTCAAGTTTGGGGGAGGTAGAAATTGGGGGCGGAGATCCTCCACCTGTAGGGACAGGTGAGGAGGAGTTGTCTGCCACAGACCCAAATCCCAAAGGGGCGGAACCTGAGGGAAGGGAGCCGAAGCCGGCAGTCGTGGAATCGCTGGTGGTGGCTGCGCAAGTTGAGCAGCACCATGAAGAACTCCACGGTTGAGTGGGAGAGATTGGGTAACAACACCCATCGGACTATTACGCGGACTCATGGGGGGTTGAGTGTCTGTTGGGACAAATGGTGGGAACCATATGAGGGGATCTACATCTGTATGTAGGGTTCAGAACGCGCTTGCCCCACAGGCGTCTCCATCTTTTTCCAAAGGCAGTGGCAAGATGCTGGGAGAGGAATGAGGTGGGATGTCAGCACACAGGCGTGCGGAGTCCCATACTCTCAGATCCCAGTAAACGCCACTGAGCTCATCACCCGCCCCCGCAAGCCCCTGCCCACGATTCCGGTAGCCAAAGCCCGCAAGGAAGGGTGCCCCACCACTACCCAGGGACCCGGGAATGGATTGGTATTAGTACCCACAGGTCAGGTACTGTACCAAGGGGTACACTACGCGGTGGCTTCAGTGATTTTAAACCTCACCGAGGTGCGCTTGCCTGAGTGGTGCCCCAAGGAAATGGAACAATTGTACCAGGTCCTGTTAACAAACATGTTTAAACAGTTTTACGAATTCGAATTTGCCGATGTCGACAGAGCCGAATTGTACACCACACCACATGAGGTCTTGACAGGATAGGGAGGCAAAGAAGGGGTGCAGTAAATTATATTTTCACAGCTTTTAATACAGGGACTTACGTCATCAACACACTGAATGACGTGGAGCTGCAAACCCAGATCAATGGTTTAAAAACACAGTTAAGAAAGATACTGACTGATGAGAACAAGGTAGTGGGTTCTGAGTTACATGAGGACCAGGCCATGACACCACACTTAAAAGAGATAATAGCTGAGCTGGAGAAACACGCCAGAACGGTAAATGCTCTCATCAGGGAGGATCGGAATGTGTCCAATCAGGCTGCGCAGAACGAAACTTGTGTGCTATACGGGGTGTGGTTACTGGGTGAGGGCCGCAGTAACTTGGAGGATTTGAAACAAGGTTTAGTCCCCTCCTGGATCAACAACAAGCACCTCGCAGCCCTCCACCCTTTTGCGAATGCATTGAGTCCGTGCCAGCTCAGACTAGCTTCAGAAGCCTACCCAGTCCCAGTGGACTGTGGACGGTCTAATCACACCATTCTGGGTATAGTGGTAAGAATGCCGGTGATGAGATAGACAGCTAAACCCGCCCCGGTGTACAGGGTGGAGAACATTGGAGTCATTTAGGGGGGTGCGCACATTTGCTACACAGGGGTCCCACCTTACGTCATTCGATGGGAGCATGAAATGATGGGTACCAACCTCTCGGGGTGCCAGAGCCGGGGAGCACACATCATCCTGTGTCCCCAGCACTTGAATGCCCATTCAAACCACAGTGCGGGTTCAGAACTGCTGGTGCGGAGCCTATAAATTGCACCATGGAGGCAATGGCACAAGGCCATGTGACCCCGCAGGTGGCATATATAGGAGGTGGGACATACTGTGTCACCACTGCAGCGCCCCACTACCAACATGGACAGCACGGTTGGTGTCCGGTTAGTGACAGCAGCTTCTGTTTCAAGCCCAGGGCAGAAGTTCAAGTGGCCCAAGAGCAAATTGTCCCCACCTGAACCTTCCACTGTTCACATCACTGTTAAAGGGAATTTCACCGATCTGTAGCGATTCGTTGCACATTTTGGATATGTCATTCCCCTTCTCCCTGAACACCTCACCAAGATATTAAAAGCCGTTGTTGTTTCACAGAAACATTTCTATACACTGGAGCAGAAGACTTTAGAGATAGGGGCAGACATATTGGATATAGTGACCCCACCATGGTGGGACCTGTTCACTAATATAGAAGTCCCTTCTTGAATTAGGATAGCCTCCCACATTTTTGTAGTGTTCCAGGTTATCATTGTAGTTTATTTACTGCTTGTACACTGTAAAAAGGTCAAACATTCACAAAAGTATGAGAACAGAGGGGAATGGAGGGAGCATTATGTGCGGGTAGAAGAAGAGACACCCGTTTAGATTTTTGCTGCTCAGTATAAAGTTAAAGTTTTCCCGCCCTCCTCTGTATTATTTTGATATGTATTCATGTGCATTTGACTTTTTTTGTGTGTGTGCACTTTATTTTTATTCTTGAATTTTATTAGATGTGTTGTTATTATTAAAAGATAGTGTGTATGCACCAGGTGATGTAAGGGTATTAGGCCCCCCTCCACGCCTGGAAGTGAGTATGTCAAATTTCACATCTGAAGTATTGCCATCTATAGATGCTTAATGTACACTAGGTTTATCTGAAATGGGAAATGCATGTGTCGTGGAGTCATAGATAGGTAAATACTGGGGATGGTTTGATTTTGGCAAGTCGGAAAATTTTGCTCACCCAGAATTATGATACTTCAAGCAAGTTACAGTATCATCAGGGGGGAGTGTAGGATTCGCAAAATTTAACTTTATATTATAAAGGGTCGAATGGCAGAAGAAGCCATGACTTTAAAGACTGTTTTAAAAGAAGCCTAGGAAAAAGGGGCATTCAAAATGGCCGCCAGACCCTGTGACCAACTTATTGGGACATTTTAAAATGGTTCCTGCAGTCCTCAGACAGCTTTGTGGATTCAGCCCACAGTAAGTTCTGGAAGCCGTTTCTGAGAGAACGAAACCAGACACCCACATATACATATAGATCGGATGCAGATCCAGTCAAGATCGGCCTGTAGATAAAGGCCATCTAAATGTTTACCCAGACAAAAGGGAACAGTTTCATATTCATGAGAAGAGCATCAAGGATCCGTTAAGGACATCACCAGGACATTAAAAACAATGAAGGTCATTCCAGACCAGAGATGGCCCGTTACCGACCATCCAAGAACAGTTTAAAATATAATAACTACCCCGTTGTGCTCCCAGCCTGCCAAAATTAAAACAAAAGGCTAACCTGATTTGGCGCAAGATAAGGGCTTCTGATGAGAAGTATATCTGGGAACCCAGGGGTAGAAAGAAAAAGCAGCCATCGTGGTGCTACCATCGTATTGGTGGCATCGTCGCTAGAAGAAGGAGAAGAAGATGGTTCGAGCCGGCGTCCCGCCCGGGGGTAAAACATCGGGAGATCATCGACCAACCCCGGGCCATTGATGAAACGGGAGGCCATCAACCCACTCCGGAGAAGAGACAATAAGAAACTGAAGAAATGATGGGGGCCAGCCCGAGGCTCCTCTGACCGGGTCGAGCAAACAATACCCGACCCCGCCGACATCCAGACCAGCCGGTGTCCAGCCGTCCCCGGCCCCCACCTCAGGAGAGAGGTGTGGCGCAGCTCGCTGGGGCGCCACCAACCACGTGGAGACGGGACGCCTGAAAGGATCAAACGCAGACCTGTTTCAAAACCTTACACTTCCTAGTTGGATTGGTGAGCATGTTTCTGGCCCTTCATAATCAGATCTAGATAGGTTTAATAAGGGGGTGGACATTTAAGGGTATAATTAACATGAGTTGTTGCCCCTCGATGTTCCGTGTGTTTTCCCCATTTCATGATGATCTTTGTAGAGTATAATATGCCTGTATTTGCCTTAGTTAGTATTGTGTCGTTATGATTCGTTTGTGTTTTCCCCTCCCATGTACCCTCTTATTTGCTTGCATTTTGATTTTGTTTTACATTATGCAATAAAATTCCATTTCGTTTCATCAAACTTGGTCTATAAGAGTTTTCTCTACATTGTAGTTCCTGCCCCAAAGTCCAGAGTACAGAATCTAAGGGGCGAGTGGGTCGAACCACTCACGGTTTTACTGTGCAAGAGAGAGAGGCCTCTGGAGAGAGAAACCTCTGCAATCTAAAACCCCTTACACCACCACCTTAAACATTCACTCCCTCCACCACCAGCGTACTGTGGCTGCAGTGTGTACCATCTACAAGATGCACTGCAGCAACTTGCCAAGGCTTCTTCGGCAGCACCTCCCAAACCCACGTCCTCTACCACCTAGAAGGACAAGGGCAGCAGGTGCATGGGAACACCACCACCTCTAAGTTCCCCTCCAAGTCACACACCATCCTGACTTGGAAGTATATCGCCGTTCCTTCATTGTCGCTGGGTCAAAATCCTGGAACTCCCTCCCTAACAGCACTGTTGGGAGTACCTTCACCACACGGACTGCAGAGGTTCAATAAGGCAACTCACCACCACCTTCTCAAGGGCAATTAGAGATGGGCAATAAATGCTGGCCTTGCCAACGATGCCCACATCCCATGAACAAATAAAAAAAAGAATCCCTTTAAATGGTGTTGGAGGGGATCCCTTCCTGCTGCTGAATGCTTGTTAGGAGAGGGTATTAGCTGAAGCATTGTGCTCCAAAATGGCACCGCTGATGTCAAATCAGTGATGCACGCTGATTGATGTCATGACCTGCCTACTCTGCATACTTCCTGTGGACATTCACTGCACATGCAAACGCCCTCACCAGTATGGCATCTGACGTGATTCACCCCACAAGTATGCGCGCGTGCTGCGGACGTCATTCTGGAACCAAAACAGCACTTGTAACGCTGGAAAAATAGGCGCTAAGGATTCAAATTTTGTGCCCTTTCAATAAAAGACTTGTTATTGTCAAACTTGAAAGAAACAAATTCCTTTAAAGAAGGTGCCTTGACCAAATTCACGCCTGTGCAGACTAATCAAGTGGGTTTCTAAGCAACGACCCTGCTTAGTTATCCTGATTTAAATTTATGAAAGGCTTATGATTCAGTTGAGATAAATTCCATTTTCTGTTATGAGACATTGTGATGTTCTCCAGAAAGTAGTTGGGGCAGTTGAAGCACTCTCTGACCTGTTTTCACAGTTGCTTGTTCATATGAAACATTAGGGAAGCAGGACTGAATCATTTCTTGGGCCTCGCATGAGGCAGTTTTCACCAGCAGTGCATTAAAATCAGCAGATTTAAATTTCCTGAATTTCAAGGGCCCACCCCATCAATCATGAAGACTGTCTGAACTATAGAAAATTTCAGTCTGCTGATTTAACTCCAAATGCAGGCAACCAGGCCAACAAGGTAACAGCAATTCTCAGGTTGCATCCCCACTACTAATGAAGAACAAAAGCAAAAGACTGCAGTTGCTGGAAATCTGAAATAAAAACAGAAAACACTGGCAATACTCAGCAGGTCAGGCAGCATGTGTGGAGAGAGAAAAAGAGTTAACGTTTCTGGCTAATGACCTTTCATCAGAACTGGAAGATATTAGAGACGAACAGTTTTTAAGCAAGAAGAGGGAGGAAAGAACAGAGGGGAAGGTCAGTGATAGGGTGGAGGGCAGGCGCGATTAAATGACAAAAGGGATGATGGTGTAAGGCAAAACAGGGTGGTAATGTGACAAGTAAAGAAACAAAACTGATGGGCAACAATTGCTCCCCTCAAATTGAGGTCAATGACCTGCCTGTTGTAGACAGCTAGCACGTTTAAAAGAGTTCAGTTACAATGACTACATTTCAGAAAGCTGTCTCACTTCAATTGCTCCTCATTACTGTTAACTCTACACCTTGCATGTTTGAGTTAGGCTACAGTTCTATATTCCAGCCAATGTATTGCAGAGAAATTAGAACTGGGTTGCATCAAGTACTGGCTTTTATTCTAATGCACACCTTATGGAAAAATTATCCTTACTTAGAATACAATGGCCTAGAAATTCACTTGGGCGCGGTCAGCTCGCTCGCGCCCAAAAGTTAGCGCTGGGCGGGGAGGCATTAGCGCACGCCGTATATTCGTCTTCTGCGCCCCAATTCGGAAGCGGGCGCTATACCAGGGTGTGCCCGCCTCCGTTTGGGGCGCTGCAACTGAATATCGGCGCGCTAGTTGCCGCAGCGCCACCCGATGCGGTGCGGCAGGCTGCGGTACTGCAGGCCTCCTCCTTCTCTTAAGGGGGAGGTGCCTGCAACGGCCGGAGCCCCGATCGCGAGTGCCGGCAAAAGAGCCCGGCACAACGGAGAAGTGCCGGGCTCCACGGAAACCAGCCGGCAATGCCGCGGGGGGGGGTGGAGGAGGCCGGGGAAGGAGGTGCGGGCAGGCGGCCGCTGAAAAAGCGGCCGGCCGCACCTTCAGCTTTAAAGCGCCCCACTATGGCAGTAGGACGGCCCCGTTTTCTGTTCGCTGTTTGCGCCCGCTTCGGAGGAGGCGGGCGCAAATAAATATGGGGATCGGCGCGGTTTCGGGGCGTTACGGGCCACCGCGCACACCGATGACGTCATCGGTCCCGGCGCAGCGCTAACGGCTACCGCCGCCAATACCGCTGCACTCAATTTCCGCGCTACCACCCCGCCGGCGCAAAAGACCTCTTTAGGCGCTAAGTGGGTGCAAGGCCCACTGAATTTCTAGGCCAATAGACTTCCAATAAATTAAACTCCTTTGCGTCCTTTTGCTCTCCTGCACGGCCTCCCATCCTCTAAAAGCTTCAAAACTTTGCTGCCTGTATTCTACCCTCACTCCAACTCGCCTATCACCTTTGTCCTCACTGACCTACATTGACTCCCAGTACCCCAAAGCCTCAAATTTAAAACTCTCATCCTTGTGTTTAAATCACTCCATGTCTCAACGCTCCCCATCTCTGTAACCCCCTCCAGCCCTCTAACCTCCTCCTGTACTTTGCATTCCTCTGTGTCCAGCCTTTAGTGCCAGCTCCCTTTGCCCTATCTTGGAGGCTGTGTCTTAAGACAGCTAGGTCTCATTCATTTGAAAACCTTCATAAACTTCTCCTGCTTCAATAACATCCTTAAAATCTGTTTCATTAGTAGAAGCTTTTCCATCTTAAATCCTTTCTGGCATAAATCTGGTCTGGCTGTACCTAGCTGACTGATTTTCACAGAGAATTCGAGTTAACCATATTTTACTCACACACATTCATTCAGGAACGTTACATATTGGTGCACTGTATTAATTCCCACTTGACAACACAAACTTCTTTATGTTCCCACGGCAATACACACCAGAGGTGGTACAGATAGTTAGGATGCTGTTCCTTTACTTTTGGGACTTGGTTTCAAATTCAGCCCAGAATGATGGGATGAAAGTATCTTCTCAATGTTAAAATTCCAGGTAGATATCCTATAAATAACATTGTCTTTGTCAATGATATTGCTTTCTTAGAAAATAGCCTAGATAAAGCTCAGTAATAGTGTACAAAACTCTCTTAATACCTCCAATAGGTTGGTATGGCAGTAAATTAAAACTTTTATGATAACTGACCACCCATTAAAGACATGGCCCTTAGTAATGGAGTCATGAATAAAGTTGATGACTTTGCATTTTTTGGCTCATAAACTCAGCAAGTACAAGGCTCTTGCTCTAAGCTTGAGAAAATTGCTTTCTCTGACTAGCTCTCAAACTTTTAACATCTTCAAACTGCCATACTTCACAATCTTACTCTATAGTTGAGCAAACTTCGAACTCTGGATGATTACCTATGCCACTAAATGCTATCATAGTTTTTTGTTGGAATTAATCACGCCATCTCATCACTGGTCATACTGTCTTTTAGCCAAGGAAGCAATGCTGCTTTCTGAACCCATCCTTCAGCATCAGTTGTACGAGGTTGTGTTACATAAAATGGAATCTAAAGAGCTGACACCACCTATGGGAAGCAACACCTCTACCACCTAGAAGAACAAGGGCAGCAGGTACATGGGAACACCAGCACCTCCAAGTTCCCTTCCAAGTCACACACCATCCTGACTTGGAAATACATCGCTGTTTCTTCATTGTCGCTGGGTCAAAATCCTGGAATTCCCTACCTAACAGCACTGTGGGAGTACCTTCAACACACAGACTTCAGCGGTTCAAGAAGGCGGCTCACCACCACCTCCTCAAGGACAATTAGGGATTGGCAATAAGTGCTGGCCTTGCCAGCGATGCCCACATCCCATGAATGAATAGAAAAAAATGAAGGAAGGTCCAAGTTCTGGACTCACATGTATTGATAATATTGGCCCAGAAATCCGGGTCGGGGGCTTCCCGTGGGTGCAAGCCCCGACCTGCACTTACCTAGCGCGCCGGCCGTTGAGCTTTGGGCCCACGTGGGATTCCAATCCTGGGCCTACGCCAACTGCCGGCGCGCAGTGCTTGCGTATCCCAGGGGAGCAATTAGTTCGATGCGTCCTCTGGGATCATGTGGGCCATGGAGAGCCAATGGTAGCAGGGAATGCTTCATTCATAAGTTTGACAGGAAGAGCTGTCAAACCTATAAATACTATAAGCCCCAAAACATCACTAAAACTTCAAATACATTTTAAAAAATCACATTTTAAAAATAACTATATATTACATGAAATAACTATTTTAAACAATAATTTAAATTTTTGAAAAAATTAATTACATTTTCTAATGGGGCTAAAAATAAACTTACCTTTCTTTAAAGTATTTAAAAATAATAAACCTGTGGAAAAAATGTTTTAATTTTAATTAATTCACTACTTATCTTGTTAAAAGCAGGCTTTGCACGTGCTTTTTAAAAGTGTAACTGCTGGAGACTTACCCTCCCGGAAAAACCTGGAATAAAAAACGTAAGTTCGATGCGCACGCGCTGCCTCTCCGGCGCACGCGTTCCACCTCTCAACCCCTTCTTTCAGGGGAATGGAAGTGCCGGTTTCCCGCGCATGCGCAGTGCATGCACGAAACCGGCACTTTCGTTGGGCCTATGCGTGAGTACCCAGTGTGCACTCACGCGTTGGGACCTGAATTTCTGGGCCATTGAGTTTGATTTTCAAAATGCTTCCCATGACAACCATAGACAATTTCTGGCACCATCCAGTTGCACAGCTGATTGACAGATGATGATTTAGCAGAGATTGGGAAAGCTATGACATATTATTGAATTTTGACCCTTTTTCAATGACGCTAGTATTAACACAAGTCTCATTGATTCCAACATAATCCTGCAATATAATACACAATTCAGAACTTCTAGAAGCACAGGGTCAATTTTACTTCAATATTTCTCGTAAAATTTTGATGTGCAACCATCCACGTCTGGTGCTTTTCCATTAAACAATGTTTTATTATTCTTTCTAGCTCTTCCAAACAGATTTGGATAATCTTGCAAAAATGTCAAATTTTTCTTTTGTGTTGTTGTCGGATGCAAACAAGTCCTCATAAAGTCTTATTGATTTCTGCTGGATCAATGGGACCTACGCTGTTAATTCCATTATTACTTTCTAATACAGGTATAATATTAACTCTCTGCCTTTTCGGCTGATAGGTTACTGATCTATTTTCTTTATCTAGACAAGTACAAGTTGAAGTGTGGTCCAGTCCAAAACAAAGAAAATTCTGCTTGACTTGTGAGGCCATCTTGAAGCTGATACTTTGGCCCGTATTTTCCGATGCCTACGGGTGTGTATGAGGTGTGTACACACCCGTAGGGACCTTGCAATTGCTGGTTTCAGGCATGCGGAGTGCATGCACTGAAAACCGGCATTTCCGATCTGTCAAGAATCCTCTTGACAGCTCCTCCGCCTGCACTGGAGAAGGACCTCTGCGGGTGAAGAGTTCCGCTTTCTGCAGAACCTCTGCCCGCGTAAGGACTGCTTTTACCAGCATAAGAGTTTAAAAAAGTAAAAAATATTTTTTTTTTTCACTCATTTATAATTTTAAAATACTTTTAAAAAAGGTAAGTTTATTTTTAGCCCCGTAAAAAACTTCAATTATTTTTTTCAAAAAATTAAGTTTTTGTTTAAAATATTTAATTTAATGTAATTTTAACTCATTTTAAAAACGTAATGGTTTTTTAAAAATTTATTTAATGTTTTGATGTCTTTTTTCAGTGATCTCCATTCATACTTTTGACGGGTCTATTTGTCAAAAGTATGAAGGGAGATTCCCTTCTCCTATTGGCTGGCCTGGCCGATGTGATCCCAGGGACACTTGTGAACTGCCTGCACCCCTGGGATACCTGGGCCTCGGTGCATTTCGTCGTGGAGAGGCCCAGGATCGGAAATGTCCGGACCTCCGAAGCCCTCAGGTAAGGGCGTAGATTTTTTTCCCGATAGCAGGCATCCGCACGCAGGGAGCCTCCTATCGGATATTAGGAGCCTTTATTTTCACCAAGTCTCAATGTAAATCATTCTTGTTCGGATCTTCCACAAAAAGCTCTAATTCGCAATAAAGTGGTCTGTTAGTTTCTATTTCCTTTCTCCTTAACTTACTGCTACAGAATTATTAAGTCCTCACTTAAAATATTATTTTTCTTCCTGTTTCTATACTCCCTGAAGATGCTGACTCATGCTGTGGTTCAGTGGACATTGACAGCCCTCTGAGACCTCACCTAAATGGCCATCCTTCCTGTGTAAAGATATATGGAAAGTGTTGGTGGTCTATTTAACTGAGGATATCAAAGCTGATGACAATCCTGCCCTTACTTGATGCCCACACATACATACTTTTGAGCTAAGGATTAGTGAATAGCAATCATGAGTGGTAATCTGGACTGATTTTTTTTCCCATTACCAGGCCCATGGGGACTGAGGCCAATTATAGCACTGCTACCACCACTACAGCTGACAGCAGCTATGTCAGCAAGGATCCAACCTGGGGCCTCACTTATCTGTGTGGTTCTGTGCTATATTGGTCTGTGCATTTACTAAATGAGCACTTTGGGAAGCTGAGGTTTAGTGTAATTTAAAAAGTTATATTTATTCTAATATACATGTTACATCGGCAATGTATTTCAATTCTCCAAGCAAAGAGGTTTTAAAATGCCACTTTTTAAATGAATATTGACATAGTCTGTCCAATTAGATATTAATATATGCTTCATTGTGGCATCAATGCATTTGTATTGTGATTGTCCACATCAAAAATGGGTTAATCCGATTTGCAGGCAGAATGTTAAAATTGTCGGGTCATTCATCCATTGGCCAGTTTCCTTGTGTATTAACCAGCATGATGCAAAGTTGGTTGACCAACAGGAAATATACTTAATTAAAGGGGGAAAAAAAGCTTCCAATCACCTGTATTGTCACGTAGTGGTGTATGATGAAGATTATGTCTAAATATAAATAAATAAATCTATTCAGGAGTAAGAGTTATGAACTGTAAGAGAAAGGGGAACATTTCTGTTATCTGGGGTATAGGCTTGCTAAGCAAGAATGATACCTTGGAAATACTCAGCAGGTCAGGCAGCATCTGTAGAGAGAGAAACAGTTAACGTTTCAGGTCAATGACCCTTCGTCAGAATGTCGACCTGAACGTTAACTCTGTTTCTCTCTCTACAGATGCTGCCTGGCCTGCTGAGTATTTCCAGCATTTTTTGTTTTTATTTCAGATTTCCAGCATCGGCAGTATTTTGCTTTTGTAAGAATGATATCTTGCTGGTTTTGGCATTTGGATTTGACCTGCCCCTATACAAGATGAAGTTTGTAGCTGAACTAAGATCTGCTCAATTATGAAATGGATATTTCTAAAATCTGGGATAAATAAGGATTGAGGATAGATGAATAAAAGTTGGATATATTCACCACACATTGCCTACATGTTGCAAATAGCCACTTAATCATCTGAAATATACATAAGATTATAACAACAATTTCATTTCTTTTTCATTAAAGAATGGGACTGTTATTAATACATTGTACAGACCCACTAATTCTGGTATTGAAAATAATGAAGTATACCAGGCTCGCCTACCCTCTTTTTGACAACTACTCCCCAAAATTTACCTCTATAAAGTCCTTGTTATAATTCCTTCATTTTCTTTACATTCTCTGGCAGCCTTGTAAATAATTGTACCTACTGTACATACCCATCTATTATTCTCCTTACATTTAATGTTCATCACCATCTGCAGCTCTCTCTCCCCTCCTGTTTTAAGCGAGTATTGCATGCCAATTTTTGATTTACTTGCCAATATCCTGTGCATCAACCAGAATGAAAACACACAAAATTCACCAGCAGAAAACATATTCCACTAATGAAATAATAAAATATTCAATCAGATTTTACTTGTTATGACTAGAATATTCTGTCTGAACTAATGAATGTTTTGTGCTCTGCGTGGGCTGCAAAGACCAGGCGTTTGCTTTGCATGCAGATACGTGGTGGAAGTTTTCAGCTGTCAGATTAAAGTACTTGTTAAGCAGTTTACAGAACTCAAGATGTCTTTCCAGCATGACCTACCTTTTACAAATCCATGCTGGTTCTCTCTGATCAACTGAAAATTTGTGGTGTTCAGTTAACCTATCCTTAATTATAGACTCTCGCAATTTCCCGACAACAAATTCCAGACTACATGAAGTATAGTAAATGGACAGACAAAATGATTCACTATGCAAAACCCAACTGTGTCCATAAATTGATGGGGGTAGAACTGAGGGCGGCCAACTCTTCCACCTGGTAGAACAAGAAATATGATATCTTATATATCGTATATATAAAAGATTTCCGACATTATACTTTGCCATGCAAACGAGCGAGAAAGCCAGTCATTTGCTAATTGTTTCTTGGACCTTGGGCAGTATCTGAGGATTTACAAACACCTGCTAATCTACAGAGAGATTTCCTACAGCTACAGAAAATATCCACTAATTGACGTCAGGCTCTGCCTAAGAGCAATTAGCCTGTAAGTAATCACTGGATGTGTCTATAAAGCAACTCGATCTTATAGCCTCAAAAGGACACACTACAGTCACACAGTTCTACCTTAGCAGTAGAGTAATAGATTATGCATTACATAGTATGATGCTATTGTCATTATAAAACAGAGTGACCTCTAACTTACAGTAAGCAACATCGAAGGGGATCTGCTTTAGATTGGAAAATTGTGCATGTCACTCCGCTATTTAAGAATGGCGAGAAAGGGAAACCAGGGACTTATAGACCAGTTAGCCTAATGTTTGTTGTCGGGAAATTGCTAGAGTCTATAATTAAGGATAGGTTAACTGAACACCACAAATTTTCAGTTGATCAGAGAGAGCCAGCATGGATTTGTAAAAGGTAGGTCATGCTTGACAAACCTGTTTGAATTTTTTGAGGAGGTGGCTAAAGTAGTGGACAGGGGAATGTCTATGGATGTTATTTATATGGATTTCCAGAAGGTGTTTGATAAAGTCCCAAATAAGAGACTGTTAACTAAGGTAGAAGCCCATGGAATTGAGGGCAAATTATTGACCTGGTTAGGAAATTGGCTAAGTGGCAGGAGGCAGGCAGTAGGGATAATGGGTAGGTACTCAAATTGGCAGGATGTGACTAGTGGTATCCCGCAGGGATCTGTGTTAGGGCCTCAACTATCCACAGTATTTATTAATGACTTAGATGATATAGAAAGTCATATATCAAAATTTGCCAATGACACAAAGATAGGCGGCATTGTAGGCAGTGTAAATGAAAGCATAAAATTACAAAGGGATATCGACAGATTAAGTGAATGGGTAAAACTGTGGCAAGTGGATTTCAATGTAGGCAAATGCGAGGTCATCCACTTTGGACCTTAAAAAGGATAGATAAGGGTACTTTCTAAATGGTGAAAAGCTAAAAATAGTGGAGGTCCAAAGAGACTTGGGGTCTAGGTACATAAATCATTAAAATGTTATGAACAGATACAGAAAATAATTAAAAAGGCTAATGGAGTGCTGGCCTTTATATCTAGAGGACTAGAATACAAGGGGGTAGAAGTTATGCTGCAGCTGTACAAAACCCTGGTTAGACCACACCTGGAGTACTGTGAGCAGTTCTGGGCACCCCACCTTAGGAAGGATATAGAAACATAGAAGATAGGAGCAGGAGTAGGCCATTCGGCCCCTTGAGCTTGCTCCGCCATTTAATGAGATCATGGCTGATCATCCAAATTCAGTACCCTGTCCCTGCTTTCTCCCCATATCCCTTGATCCCTTTAGCCTTAAGAAATATATCTAACTCCGTCTTGAATATATTTAATGAATTGGCCTCAACTGCCTTCTGTCACACCCTTTCCTCTACCTACCTAAAAAATTTAATTAAAATAAATAACACAGCCGAGTCACTGCCGAGTATCAAAGGCCGCCGCTGCACGGCCAACTCAAGCCCACATCCTGCTCTCCCCTACAACACAAACAGGCGCCGGCCACAACCAATCACCAGCCCCCGCCTCCCCGCTTATATTGGCCTTGGAGGGAGTGCAGCGTAGGTTTACCAGAATGATACCCGGACTTCAAGGGTTAAGTTACGAGGAGAAATTACATAAATTAGGGTTGTATTCCCTAGAATTTAGAAGGTTAAGGGGTGATCTGATCAAAGTTTTCAAGATATTAAGAGGAACAGATAGGGTAGATAGAGAGAAACTATTTCCACTGGTTGGGGTTTCTAGGACTAGGGGGCATAGTCTAAAAATTAGAGCCAGACTTTTCAGGAGTGAAATTAGGAAACGCTTCTACACACAAAGGGTGGTAGAAGTTTGGAACTCTCTTCCGCAAACGGCAATTGATGCTAGATCAATTGTTAATTTTAAATCGGAAATTGATAGCTTTTTGTCAACTAAAGGTATTAAGGGATATGGAGTTAGGCTGCAGTTCAGCCATGATCTCATTGAATGGCGGAACAGGCTCGAGGGGCTCAATGGCCTATTCCTGTTCCTGTGTACGATGCTAGTATCCCACAATATATTGCATGGTAATAATAGCTAATGCAATTTTCTTTAAACACCAGCAGATCACCAAGTAGATGATATATCAGAGGATAAGATACTTTTGTTTAACAGGAGCAGTCTACAACTTAGTCTTGTTAAAAAGCAAATGTGTATATATATAAAAAATCCAGGACATTAACAGTTAACATTTATTATAAAAAGTATTAAAACTTCTCAAAGTAACAAACTTACCACAAATCATTAAAAGTAAAAGAAAGCAATTTTGTTTCAAACACGCATATAATGTATACACAACCCTGGGGACATTGCAACAGATCTCAGGTCACAAGTCACTTGAATTACAAAAACATGAAGTGTGAGATTCATAAAGAAAAACAGCAAAAAGACATCACAAAATAGTAAAATAAGTGACACAAACAATGAAGGAACAAATATAAAACACCAAAAATACACAGGGGGAAAAAAATCAAACAGGAAAAAAAGAGTTCTCAGAAATCAAAGCTACTTCATGCATTCGTTGAGGGGTCAGAGGCTGCCAGGTGTGATAAGAGAAAAAAGGCACAAGCAATGTAATAGCCAGAAAAGAAACAGAAGAACTAGATTGAAAAATTATATAATGACAAAAAGCAAAAATAGAGCACAGGTTGATTGTGCAGCTGGGGACATGAGGAGAGATTTTTAACTCCCTCCGCCTGGCAGAAACGGAGTTAGAATGGGAATGGTGGACATATCATCCCATACCCACCACTGCCATTTCCCCCGCTGGCCGGCAGAGGCCCCTCCAGAATCAGGTGGCAACCTCATTAATCTATGCAAATCGGGGTCCTATGACGTACATAAGGCTCCAGTGCAACGGTCCACTGGTCAGAGTATGCCCTAGGGACGGTCCGCTCGGTAAAGCCTGGCGATTCAGCGGAAGAGGCCTGAAAAGGTAAGCGTTAAAATTATTCCTGTTGAGGCAGGAGTGCTCCTCTGGGCTCCACAAGAATAATGTGGGCCACTGATGCTCCAGTCTACCCTTCAACACCCCGCTCCCCGCCGCCGTGATCACGCTCCCCCATCCTCAATGATGGTAGAGCCCAGCAAGTGAGTGCAAAAGACAAGGCTGAAGCATTTGCAACCAACTTCAGCCAGAAGTGTCGAGTGGATGATCCATATCGGCCTCCTCCCAAGATCCCCACCATCACAGAAGCCATTCTTCAGCCAATTTGATTCACTCCATGTGATATCAATAAACAGCTGAGCGCACTGGATACAGCAAAGGCAAGGGCCCCGACAATATCCCGGCTATCGTGCTGAAGACTTGTGCTCCAGAACTAGCCGCGCCTCTAGCCAAGTTTTCCAGTACAGCTACAACACTGGCATCTATCCGACAATGTGGAACACTGCCCAGGTATGTCCTGTCCACAAAAAGCAGGAGAAATCTAATCCGGCCAATTACCGCCCCATCAGTCTACTCTCAATCATCAGCAAAGTGATGGAAGATGTCATCGACAGTGCTATCAAGCAGCACTTACTCACCAATAACCTGCTCACTGATGCCCAGTTTGGGTTCCACCAAGGACACTCGGCTCCAGGCCTCATTACAGCCTTGGTCCAAACATGGACAAAGGAGCTGAATTCCAGAGGTGAGGTGAGAGTGACTGCCCTTGACATCAAGGCAGCATTTGACCGAGTCTGGCATCAAGGAGCCCTAGTAAAACTGAAGTCAATGGGAATCGGGGGGAAAACGCTCCACTGGCTGGAGTCATACCTAGCACAAAGGAAGATGGTTGTGGTGGTTGAAGGTCAATCATCATAGCCCCAGGACATCGCTGCAGGAGTTCCTCAGGGCAGTGTCCCAAGCCCAACCATCTTCAGCTGCTTCATCAATGACCTTCCCTCCAACATAAGGTCAGAAATGGGGATGTTTGCTGATGACTGCACAGTGTTCAGCGCCATTCACAACTCCACAGATAATGAAGCAGCCCATGCCCGCATGCAACAAGACCTGGATGACGTTCAGGCTTGGGCTGATAAGTGGCAGGTAACATTCGCGCCACAGAAGTACGAGGCAATGACTATCTCCAACAAGCGAGAGTCTAACCACCTCCCCTTGACATTCAATGGCATTACCATCGCTGAATCCCCCACTATCAACATCCTGGGGGTTACCATTGACCAGAAACTTAACTGGACCAGCCACATAAATACTGTGGCAACAAGAGCAGGCCAGAGGCTCGGTATTCTGCAGTGAGTGTCTCACCTCCTGACTCCCCAAAGCCTTTCCACCATCTACAAGGCACAAGTAAGGAGTGTGATGGAATACTCTCCACTTGCCTGGATGAGTGCAGCTCCAGCAATACTCAAGAAGCTCGACACCATCCAGGACAAAGCAAACCACTTGATTGGCACCCCTTCCACCACCTTAAACATTCACTCCCTCCACCATCGGCATACCGTGGCTGCAGTGTATACCATCTACAAGATGCACTGCAGCAACTCGCCAAGGCTTCTTCGGCAGCACCTCCCAAACCCACAACCTCTTCCACCTAGAAGGACAAGGGCAGCAGGCGCATGGGAACACCACCACCTCCAAGTTCCCCTCCAGGTCACATACCATCCTGACTTAGAAGTATATCACCGTTCCTTCATCGTCGCTGGGTCAAAATCCTGGAACTCCCTCCGAACAGCACTGTGGGAGTACCTTCACCACACGGACTGCAGCGGTTCAAGAAGGTTGCTCACTACCACCTTCTCAAGGGCAACTAGGGATGGGCAATAAATGCTGGCCTTGCCAGGGACGCCCAGATCCCATAAACAAATATAAAAAAAAACTTGAACCTACCTTCTAACCACCCAGGTCAATTCGGGAGATAGTGAGCTGCAGCGGACTACTCTTTCAAAGTGTACATCTCGCCAGTGCCATTTTAATGGTCGACACAGACTGGGCTTCCTACCTGAGGGATTGAGCGGCAACCCTGTAGGATTTGCAAAATTGGACTTTGTATTAATAAGGGACAAATGGCAGAAGAGGCCGTGATTTTAAAGACTGTTTTAAAAGAAGCCCAGAAAAAGGGGCATACAAAATGGCCGCCATACCATGTGACCAGCTTATTGGGACACTTTAAAATGGTTCCCGTGCAACCTCAGGCAGCTTTGTGGATTCAACCTACAGCAAGTTCTGGAAGCCGGTTGAGAGAACGAAACCAGACCCACACGTATGCATATGGATTAGATGCAGATCCAGTCAAGATCGGCCTGGAGACAGAGGCCATCTAAATGTTGACCCAGACAAAAGGGGACAATTTCATATTCATGAGAACAGCACCCAGGACTAGATAACAAGATCAGCAGGACATTAAAAACAATGAAGGTAATTCCAGACCAGAGATGGGCCTTTACCGGCCGTTTAAGACATTTTAAAATATAATAACTACCCCGCTGTGCTCCCAGCCCGCCAAAAGTAAAACAAAGACTAACCTGATTTTGGGCGGGAGACGGAAGCTTCTGGAGGAAAGGTATATCAGAGAGACTTTTCGGCAGTTGGGGAGAGCTTGAGCTTGACGAGGGTTTGAATCACAGCCAGAAGAAGAAGCAGGCACTTGCAGGAGGAAGAAGAAAGCCAACATCGAGAAGGCCGTCTCGAAGCCGGCGTCCCGCCCCGGGGAAAACACATCGGGAGATCATCGACCATCCCCGGGCCGTTGCCGGAAGGAGAGGCCATCGACCCAACTTGGGAGAAGAGACAAAAAAATAAAAACCCCAAGAGAAGAAACCTTCCAGCCACCCCGGTTGGAAGGAGAAGAGATAAAAACAAACTGAAGAAGTGATGGGAGCCAGCCCAAGGCTCCTCTAACCAGGGTCGAGCCGACGATCCTCGACCCCGCCGACATCCAGGCCCGCCGGTGTCCAGCCGCCCCCAACCCCCACCTCAGGAGAGAGGTGTGGTGCAGCTCGCAGGGGCTCCACGATCCACGTGGAGACGAAACGCCTGAAAGGACCAAACACAGACTCGATTTCAAAACCTTGCACTTCCTAGTGGGATTGGTGAGCATGTTTCTGGCCCTTCACAATCAGATCTAGATAGGTTTAATAAGGGGGTGGATTTAAGGGTACAATTAACATGAGTTGTTGTCCCTCGATGTTCCGTGTGTTTCCTTATTTCATGATGATCTTTGTAGAGTATAAGATGCCTGTATTTGCCTTAGTTAGTACTGTGTCGTTATGATTTGTTTGTGTGTTTTTCCCTCCCATGTACTCTGTTATCTGCTTGCATTTGATTTGATATTTTTCCTTATGCAATAAAATTTCATTTTGTTTCATCAAACTTGGTCTACAAGAGTTTTCTCTACGTTGTAGTTCCTGCTCCTATGTCCAGAGTATAGAATCTAAGGGGCGAGTGGGTCGAACCACTCAAGGTTTTACTGTGCAAGGGAGAGAGGCCTCTGGAGAGAGAAACCTCAGGGAAATCTCAAGGAAAACCCCTTACAGAAAATGGCGACCACGGCAAGACTCTGGCAGCAGGATTGCAATGTAGTAGATCCAAGTTTGAATGGTCGAACTGCAATGGATGAGAGGATAGCGGATTATCTCTTTGGCAAGGTAAATCTCACTAAACAGTGGATTTCCGATCTCTTGCTGGATGGGCGTCCAGTGGACGCAGCCATCAGGTGGACAGAGAGCAAAGAGCATAAGAAGCCAGTGGAAAAGGCAGTATGGCTGATGTGTTACAAGAAGCAGGTCCAGATCTTGGACCGGGTCGTTGCAGCACAAGCAGCCAAGATCACAACCCAGGCAGCAGAGATAGAGGAAAAGGCCATGGGTGGGGAAAAACTCATCACAGCGCTTCACGCGCTGAATCAGGAATGCCAAGTGGTAGTTGGTCAACATCAGGCTAGGATAGAGTACCTGGAGTTCCAGGTCACTGACGCAAAGATTAATGAAACGAGGATACGGGAGAAAAGCGCCCGCCTCGCACAACAGCTAAGAGCGCAGGAGGAGAGAGTAGTAGAGGTTAAGGCAGCTTACAAGCTAGCCCTCGAGCACGGGTTTGAGAGCACAGACCACGGCCCCTGCCAAAAGACCATAGAGGACCTAAGAACGGCCCTGGTTAAGGCAAAAGGCATGGTGTGTCTCGTCAGCCCGAAAGCCAGTCACATGGACTTTTTAAAGGAATCAAAACAGCCGATTCCAGCTGAGGTAATTGTGGTACCAGCCACCGAGTCCTCAGCACCGCCGAGCTATAGTGAGACTTGGCCGGAAAAAGAGGGGGTAGTGAAAGAGGAGGTAGCCGAGGTGGAGTGTGTGGAAGAACCACTGGTCGCAAAGCCGGGACCGGCACCACTGTGTCCCACTCGGCACCAGAGGTTCGGTCCCAACGCTGCCAATGGCAGTATCGGACCCCACCAGAACCAGCTCGTGGTGCCCTACGCTGGCCCGCAATTAAGGTCCATGGTGAGCCACCTCGCATGACTCACAGTAAAGGGAGATCCCTCGCTTCATTTCAGGGAGATAGAGGAAACAGCAGCCATTAATGACGGTGATGATCAGGAACAGGTGAAACTGTTGCTTTTCTCCCTGGATTCCACAATCCTTCAGTGCCTCTCAGAGGATGGTAAGAGGGGACGGAAAGTGTATGCGGATCTCAGGGAGGAAGTTTTAGAAGTAATGGGAGTGGACGACGGTAGTCCGTTCGACCGTGTAGAAGGGACCATGCAGCTATCTGGAGAACCCCCATGGGTTTTCGCAGAAAGACTGGCCAGTATATCGACGCAGCTGTCCGGGTATGCCTGAATGGGCTCTAATGAGCAACGAACAGCGGGTTCATTGGCTCTGTTGTTTGGTTACCAACAGTTTGCCAGAGATACGGGCCCTAGCCAGATCTTGGTTTGATCCCCAAGGTCCCGGCATCACGAAGGAGACGGTACTCCGTCAGCTAAATGTAGCGTACAAGAATTGTAGAGGTTAGGAAACACCTCCCCAGAAGGGAAAGGTGCATGAGGCAAAACCTGCAGCCCCAAGCCAGAAGGAGTGGCGTCAGGAGGGGAATCGCCCTGTCCAAGCCAAGCTCAATTGCTACGGGTGTGGGAAGGATGGACATTGGCGCAAGGACTGTAGAAATCCGTGGAAGGATAGTAAAGGGAGTTTTCCCACAGCCCAAGCCCAAGCCCAGACCGCTGCCCCAGCACCAGCCCAAACCCAAGCCGTAGCTCCTGCCCCAGCACAAGGAGCTGGTGCAGTTATGAATCCCGCTGCGATTGAATCGATCATCGAGACAATGCGGTCTCTGATGATTTCACAGGGGAAAATAGCCGTCACCACTGGTCTTGTCGCTCCCGAAACCCCGACCGCTGTGCCCAAGTGACTAGAGGCAGCGCAGCCTGTCGACCTGTGTCCCCCAGAAAGACACGCACAGGAAGAGACCTCCTGTAAAATGGAGGAATACCTGTGGTGCCAGGTTGTGGAGGCTAAGTTAGTTGAGCAGGCTTTAAGGGAGGAGAACGTTAGGTTAACAGCGAGGGCTGGCAGTTTAGAGGGTCAGCTAAGGGCTTGTAAATGGTTTCACATCATTCAGTGCAAACTATTTAAGCCGGGTGCAAGAGCATCAGCAACCGAAGCCAGGTCTGAGGGTAAAGATCCTCAGCCTGAGGCGTGCGATGAGTCACAGACCACACAAGCTGGCGTTGTAGCCTGCTTGGAAGGAGAAGCTGTCCCGCCCACCTGGGGGGAGCTTTCCCCGATGGCCTGGGACTCGGACGAGGAGGGGCCCGAACAACAAGGTCCCGCACTTGACACAATTCTGGAGGAGGTGGAGTCGGAGGACGGAGGTCCCGCCCTCGACTCAAGCGTGGGGGAGGTAGAAATTGGGGGCAGAGATTCTCCACCTGTAGGGACAGGTGAGGAGGAGCCGTCTGCCACAGACCCAAATCCCGAAGGGGCGGAGCCTGAGGGAAGGGAGCCGAAGCCCACAGTCGTGGAAGAGCCACGGGCTGTGAGAGCTAAAGTCCCACCCGAAGGTCCACTCGCCAAGGGAGCCTGCCCGAATCCCAAAGGGGCGGAGCCTGAGGGAAGGGAGCCGAAGCCCACAGTCGTGGAAGAGCCACGGACTGTGAGAGCTAAGGTCCCACCCGAAGGTCCACTCGCTAAGGGAGCCACGCCCAAAGCACCTTTTCGCAGGTCGACTCGAACGCCTCAGCCAGTAAAACCTTGGCCCGAGTCCCCCGCTCCCAGTAAATGCCGACTTGAGAAATCCTTGACAAAACGCAATCCCCGATTAACAGCAAAAGGCTGCGGGGAACCCAAGCCACAGGTCACTGCAGCCCCGCCACAGGGAGCGGCAAGCTGCAGTCCAATCAGGGATTAGGCAAGCCGCCCGGGGACGGGCGGCACTGTACATAGTTTAGGTTTTCAGTTTAAGGTGTGTAAATATTATAATGATTAGAGTTTAGGTAGCTTTAAATCTGCCCAGTATGTGTGTTGTTTTGGATCGAGGTCGAAAGACCCGATCATGCCGTCACCTAAGCCAGAATCTCTCGGGAGCCTGGCTATATGGTGTGATTTATTGCAGGAACCAGGAGAAAGATGAGAGCGATCCTCGTCGCGTTCGTGATGATCGGATGGCGCTGGGCCTATCGGGGCCACACCAAGGACTCCACGATCTATGAGTGCTCTGGAAATAGAGGCCCTATCGTGACTGACGGAATCGGCTCACGGGACGCTGAAGAGACTGCTGCCTACTTCCATGAAGGGAGATGGCCAGGCTGGCTGGGGTCGAACTCTACTGAATACTCCAGCCAGACGGGGTTTGCATACAAAGAAACGTCTCTGATGTGCCCCAGGGTGCGGATCATTGCACCCTGGATCAGCGTCACCGTGGGCAAGAAGATTTGCCTTGTTTGCAACGGACATGTACCTTTGGACCGTTGGTGGTGGCTGCGCAAGTTGAGCAGCACCATGAAGAATTCCACTGTGGGATGGGAGAGATTGGGTAATAACACCCATCGGACAATTACAGGAACTCACGGGGGTGTTGAGTGTCTGTTGGGACAAATGGTGGGAACCAGATGAGGGGATCTACATCTGTATGTGGGGTTCAGAACGCGCTTGCCCCACAGGCGTCTCCATCTTTTTCCAAAGACAGTGGCAGGATGCTGGACAAGGAATGAGGTAGGACGTCAGCACACGGGCGTGTGGAGTCCCATACTCTCAGATCCCAGTAAACGCCACTGAGCTCATCACCCGACCCCGCAAGCCCCTGCCCACAATTCCGGTAGCTAAAGCCCTCAAGGAAGGGTGCCCCACCACGACAAAGGGACCCGGGAACGGATTGGTATTGGTACCCACAGGACAGGTACTGTACCAAGGGGTCCACTACGCGGTGGCTTCGGTGATTTTAAACCTCACCGAGGTACGATTGCCAGAGTGTTGCCCCAGGGAAACGGAGCAATTATACCAGGTCCTGTTAACAAACATGTTTAAACAGTTTTACGAATTCGACTTTGCCGATGTCGACAGAGCCGAATTGTACACCACACCACATGAGGTCTTGGACAGAGTAGGGAGACAAAGAAGGGGTGCAGTAAATGATATTTTCACAGCTTTTAATACAGGAACTTCCGTCATCAACACACTGGATGACGTGGAGCTGCAAACCCAAATTAATGGTTTAAAAACATAGTTAAGAAAGATACTGACGGACGGGAATAAGGTAGTGGGTTCTGAGTTACACGAGGACCAGGCCATGACACTACACTTAAAAGAGATTATAGCTGAGCTGGAGAAACACGCCAGAACGGTAAATGCTCTCATCAGGGAGGATCGGAATGCGTCCGATCAGGCTGCGCAGAACGAAGCTTGTGTGCTATACAGGGCATGGTTACTGGGCGAGGGCCGCAGTAATCTGGAGGATTTAAAGCAAGCTTTAGTCCCCTCCTGGATCAGCAACAAGCACCTCGCAGCCCTCCACCCTTTTGAGAATACATTGAGTCCGTGCCAGCTCAGACTAGCTTCAGAGGCCTACCCAGTCCCAGTGGACTGTGGACGGTCTAATCACACCATTATGGGTATAGTGGTAAGAATGCCGGTGATGGGAAAATGTAAGAAGTCACACAACACCAGGTTATAGGCCAACAGCTTTATTTGAAATCACAAGCTTTCGGAGCGCTGCTCCTTCGACTATAACCTGGTGTTGTGTGACTTCTTACATTTGTCCATCCCAGCCCAACTCCGGCATCTCCACACCACGGTGATGGAAAAGACAGCCAAACCCGCCCCGGTATACAGGGTGGAGAACATTGGAGTCATTCAGGGGGGTGCGCACGTTCGCTACACGGGAGTCCCACCTTACGTCATTCGATGGGAGCATGCAATGACGGGTACCGACCTCTCGGGGTGCCAGAGCCGGGGAGCACACATCATCCTGTGTCCCCAGCACTTGAATGCCCATTCAAAACCACAGTGTGGGTTTAGAACTGCTGGCGTGAAGCCTATAAATTGCACCATGGAGGCAATGGCACAAGGCCATGTGCCCCCACAGGTGGCATATATAGGAGGTGGGACATACTGTGTCACCACTGCAGCGCCCCACTACCAGCATGGAGAGCACGGCTGGTGTCCGGTCAGTGACAGCAGCTTCTGTTTCAAGCCCAGGGCAGAAGTTCAAGTGGCCCAAGAGTGAATTGTCCCCATTCCTGAACCTTCCACTGTTCACATCACTGTGAAAGAGAATTTCACCGATTTGCAGCTATTCGTTGCACATTTTGGATATATCATTCTCCCTCTCCCTGAACACCTCACCAAGATATTAAAAGCCGTTGTTGTTTCACAGAAACACTTCTACACACTGGAGCAGAAGACTTTAGCGATGGGGCAGACATATTGGATATAGTGACACCACCATGGTGGGACCTGTTCACTAATATAGAAGTCCCTTCCTGGATTAGGATAGCCTCCCACATCCTTCTAGTGTGCCAGGTTGTCATTGTAGTTTATTTACTGTTTGTACACTGTAAAAGGGTCAAACATTCGCAAAAGTATGAGAATAGAGGGGAATGGAGGGAGCATTATGTGCGGGTAGAAGAAGAGACACCCGTTTAGATTTTTGCTTTGTATAAAGTATAAAGGATATGATCTTGTGGCCATTACAGAAACATGGCTGCAGGGTGACAATGCCTGGGAATTAAACATACCAGGTTATTTAACGATCAGGAAGGACAGGCAGGAAGGAAGGGGAGGTGGGGTGGCTATGTTAATAAAGGAAGGAATCACTGTAATACAGAGAAATGATATTGGGTCAAAAGATCAGGATAATGAAACAGTTTGGGTGGAGGTAAGGAATAATAAGGGGAAAAAAACACTAGTGGGCGTAGTCTATAGGCCTCCGAACAGTTGCAACTCTGTTGGACGGAGTATCAATCAGGAAATAGTTGAGGCTTGTAATAAGGGAACATCTATAATTATGGGGGATTTTAACTATCATATTAATTGGACAAATCAAATTGGGCAGGGCTGCCTTGAGGATGAGTTCATTGAGTGTATTAGGGATGGGTTTCTTGAGCAGTATGTAACTGAACTGACCAGGGGGCAAGCGACCTTAGATCTGGTCCTGTGTAACGAGACAGGATTAATTAAAAATGTCCTAGTAAAGGATCCCCTTGGAATGAGTGACCATAACATGGTTGAATTCCATATTCAATTAGAGGGTGAGAAGGTTGGATCTCAAACAAGCGTGCTAAGCTTGAATAAAGGAGACTATGAAGGTATGAGAGCGGAATTGAGTAGAGTGGATTGGGAAAATAGATTAAAGGGTAAGACGATACATGATCAGTGGTGTACATTTAAGGGGTTATTTTACAACTTCCAAAAAAAATATATTCCACTGAGAAGAAAAGGGTGTAAAAGAAAAGACAGCCATCCGTGGCTAAGTAAAGAAATTAAGGATAGTATTCAACTAAAAACAAGGGCATATAAGGTAGCCAAATCTAGTGGGAGGATAGAGGATTGGGAAAACTTTAAAAGACAGCAAAAAATAACAAAAAGATTGATTAAGAAAGGGAAGATAGATTATGAAAGTAAATTAGCAAAAAATATAAAAACAGATAGTAAGAGTTTTTATAGTTATATAAAAAGAAAAAAGGTGGCTAAAGTAAATGTTGGTCCCTTAGAGGATGAGACCGGGAAATTAATGGTGGGAAATATGGAGATGGCAAAAACACTGAATGAATATTTTGTATCAGTCTTTACAGTAGAGGACACTAAGAATATCCCAACACTGGACAAACAGGGGGCTATGGGGGGGGAGGAGCTAAACACGATCAAAATCACTATGGAAGTGGTACTCGGTAAAATAATGGGACTCAAGGCGGATAAATCACCTGGACCTGATGGCTTACATCCTAGGGTCTTGAGGGAAGTGGCGGTAGGGATTGTGGATGCATTGGTAATAATTTTCCAAAACTCCCTGTACTCAGCAAAGGTCCCGGCAGACTGGAAAACTGCTAATGTAACACCCTTATTTAAAAAGGGCAGTACACTGAAGGCTGGAAACTATAGGCCGGTTAGCCTAACATCTGTGGTAGGTAAAATTTTGGAGTCCATTATTAAGGAGACAGTAACAGGACATTTGGATAATCATAATTTAATAGGACAAAGTCAGCATGGTTTTATGAAGGGGGAGTCATGTTTGACAAATTTGCTGGAGTTCTTTGAGGAAGTAACATATAGGGTGGATAGAGGGGAACCAGTGGACGTAGTGTATTTAGACTTCCAAAAGGCATTTGACAAGGTGCCACACAAAATATTATTGCTTAAGATAAAAAATCACAGGATTGGGGGTAATATTCTGGCATGGATAGAGGATTGGCTATCTGACAGAAGGCAGAGAGTTGGGATAAATGGTTCATTCTCAGACTGGCAATCAGTAACTAGTGGTGTTTCGCAGGGGTCAGTGCTGGGTCCCCAACTCTTACAGTCTATATTAATGATTTGGAGGAGGGGACCGAGTGTAACATATCAAAGTTTGCAGATGATACTAAGATGGGAGGGATAGTAGTGAGTGAGGAGGACATAAAAAACCTGCAAGGGGACATAGACAGGCTAAGTAAGTGGGCAGAGATTTGGCAGATGGAATACAATACTGGAAAGTGTGAGGTTATGCACTTTGGCAGGAAAAATCGTAGAGCAAGCTATTATCTTAATGGCAAGAAACTGGAAAGTACTGAAGTACAAAGGGATCTGGGGGTCCTGGTGCACGAAACTCAAAAGGTTAGTGTGCAGGTGCAGCAAGTGATTAAGAAGGCCAATGGAATGTTGGCTTTCATTGCTAGGGGGATAGAATATAAAAATAGGGAGGTATTGCTTCAGTTGTACAAGGTATTGGTGAGACCGCACCTGGAATACTGCATACAGTTTTGGTGTCCATACTTATGAAAAGACATACTTGCTCTCGAGTCAGTACAAAGAAGGTTCACTCGGTTAATCCCGGGGATGAGGGGCTGGACATATGAGGAGAGGTTGAGTAGATTGGGACTCTACTCATTGGAGTTCAGAAGAATGAGAGGCGATCTTATTGAAACATATAAGATTGTGAAGGGGTTGGATCGGGTGGATGCAGGGAGGATGTTCCCGATGATGGGTGAAACTAGAACTAGGGGGCATAGTCTTAGAATAAGGGGCTGCTGTTTCAAAACTGAGATGAGGAGGAACTACTTCACTCAGAGGGTGGTAGGTCCATGGAATATGCTGCCCCAAAAAGCTGTAGAAGCTACATCATTACATAAATTTAAAACAGAAATAGACAGTTTCCTAGAAGTAAAGGGAATTAAGGGTTACGGGGAGCGGGCAGGAATTTGGACATGAGTCTAGGTTCGGATCGGACATGGCCCTGTGGGTAGCGGAGTGGGCCCAGGGGCCGTGTAGCCTGATCCTGCTCCTAATTTGTGTGTCTAATTCTGTTAGATTCAGGAGATGGTTCTGTGATAGTAGATTGGCGGTTAGGATCAGATCAGCCATGATCTTATTGAATGGCGGAGCAGGCTCGAGGGGCCGATTGGCCTACTCCTGCTCCTATTTCTTATGTTCTTATGTTCTTAAAGTTTTCCCTCCCTCCTCTGTATTATTTTTGACATGTATTCATGTGCATTGTGATTTTTCGTGTATGTACTTTATTTTCTTATTGAAGTTTTATTAGATGTGATGTTATTATTAAAAGGGTAATGTGTATGCACTAGGTGATGTAGGGGTAGAAGGCCCCCCTCCACGCCTGGAAGTAAGTTGTTAGATTTTAACTCCAAGGTATTGCCATCTATAGATGCTTAATGCACACTAGGTTTTTCTGAAATGGGAAATGCATGTGTCGTGGGGTCATAGATAGGTAAATACTGGGGATGGTTAGATTGTGAAGAGTCAGAAAATTTTGCTCACCCAGAATTATGATACTTCAAGCAAGTTACAGTATCATCAGGGGGGAGTGTAGGATTTGCAAAATTGGACTTTGTATTAATAAGGGTCAAATGGCAGAAGAGGCCGTGATTTTAAAGACTGTTTTAAAAGAAGCCCAGAAAAAGGGGCATACAAAATGGCCGCCATACCATGTGACCAGCTTATTGGGACACTTTAAAATGGTTCCTGCGCAACCTCAGACAGCTTTGTGGATTCAACCTACAGCAAGTTCTGGAAGCCGTTTCTGAGAGAACGAAACCAGACTCACACGTATGCATCTGGATTAGATGCAGATCCAGTCAAGATCGGCCTGGAGACAGAGGCCATCTAAATGTTGACCCAGACAAAAGGGGACAATTTCATATTCATGAGAACAGCACCCAGGACTAGATAACGAGATCAGCAGGACATTAAAAACAATGAAGGTAATTCCAGACCAGAGATGGGCCTTTACCGGCCGTTTAAGACATTTTAAAATATAATAACTACCCCGCTGTGCTCCCAGCCCGCCAAAAGTAAAACAAAGACTAACCTGATTTTGGGCGGGAGACGGAAGCTTCTGGAGGAAAGATATATCAGAGAGACTTTTCGGCAGTTGGGGAGAGCTTGAGCTTGACGAGGGTTTGAATCACAGCCAGAAGAAGAAGCAGGCACTTGCAGGAGGAAGAAGAAAGCCAACATCGAGAAGGCTGTCTCGAAGCTGGCGTCCCACCCCGGGGAAAACACATCGGGAGATCATCGACCATCCCCGGGCCGTTGCCGGAACGAGAGGCCATTGACCCAACTTGGGAGAAGAGACAAAAAAATAAAAACCCCAAGAGAAGAAACCTTCCAGCCACCCCGGTTGGAAGGAGAAGAGATAAAAACAAACTGAAGAAGCAATGGGAGCCAGCCCAAGGCTCCTCTAACCAGGGTCGAGCTGACGATCCTCGACCCCGCCAATATCCAGGCCCGCCGGTGTCCAGCCGCCCCCGACCCCCACCTCAGGAGAGAGGTGTGGCGCAGCTCGCAGGGGCTCCATGATCCACATGGAGACGAAACGCCTGAAAGGACCAAACACAGACTCGATTTCAAAACCTTGCACTTCCTAGTGGGATTGGTGAGCATGTTTCTGGCCCTTCACAATCAGATCTAGATAGGTTTAATAAGGGGGTGGATTTAAGGGTACAATTAACATGAGTTGTTGTCCCTCGATGTTCCGTGTGTTTCCTTATTTCATGATGATCTTTGTAGAGTATATGATGCCTGTATTTGCCTTAGTTAGTACTGTGTCGTTATGATTTGTTTGTGTGTTTTTCCCTCCCATGTACTCCGTTATCTGCTTGCATTTGATTTGATATTTTTTCTTATGCAATAAAATTTCATTTTGTTTCATCAAACTTGGTCTACAAGAGTTTTCTCTACGTTGTAGTTCCTGCTCCTAAGTCCAGAGTATAGAATCTAAGGGGCGAGTGGGTCGAACCACTCAAGGTTTTACTGTGCAAGGGAGAGAGGCCTCTGGAGAGAGAAACCTCAGGGAAATCTCTCAAGGAAAACCCCTTACAACCCCATGGAGTCAGAAGCCATAATTGTTTTAAAAAGGTGGATTAGACAGTTCAGCAAAATAAATCATAATAGGCAAAACTCTTCAGACTGAAACCACAGGCAGCTGAGAGGTGGGTTGGGCTTCAAAGGGAAATGGTGTTCGAGAAATTTCAAACACGCAAAAGGCGACTACATGGGTAACTTTTTGCTGCCAATAATTACATTGCTTGCAGAGTTTATGATGTTCAAAACCTTGGGGTTGATTTTCGGACGTGGTGTACTCTTTTGATGCACTCTTAAACAAATTAACTGTAACTAATAAAACATTAAAGGAAACTTAACAACTTAAATTAAAATGTCATTGGCCAATGTGATGATGCACTCCAGTCCCCGTGACGCCCACCGGTCGCGGAAGGCCTTGAACGTGCCGGTGGACACCGCGCGCTCCCTCTCCTCGTATCAGAATGGGTTAAGGTTAGGGTTAGGGTTAATCTTTCTTAATGACCTGCTACTGTCAACACATTAACACAGCAGAATCGCACAGTCTAGACCCAGTGTAATTTACCCATCTTTTTGTTGTTCATTATTTGGGCACCTTATGGGAACACTTCACAAACCTCTTTCTGCTTGCATTCATACAGCCAACGATGCCCCCTTCTTTCCCACACTTGCTGCTGCTTCTTCTACAGCATGCACACTGTGCTAAGCTGTCACGCACATCGTCACAACCCTTCACCAAAGCACACACTAACACACTCTTCTTGCAGGAGAAGCTGGCACACAATTGAAAGGAGACTTCAAGAACTAGTTCCATACTCAATAAGACATAAATATGTTCACATTTATTTAGCACATTTTTAATCCCCAGCAAGACTCTACCATTCAAAGGAGCTCTCATTACTCTCCCACCTTCATTCAACTTTTCTCCCTTTCTTTCTCTACATTTCCCTCCTGTAAACAGGATATAGATAATAAAAGCAAGTTCCTTGTAAATATGTTTAAATTACTTTGCCTTGTCATCACCATTTTTTATTTTGAGTAAAAGTGTGGTTATTTAGCTTGCCCTGCTTGTAGTATAATCTTCCTTAATGACCTGCTACTGTCAACACATTAACACAGCAGAATCGCACAGTCTAGACCCAGTGTAATTTACCCATCTTTTTGTTGTTCATTATTTGGGCACCTTATGGGAAGACCACTTAGGATCTCTATGACAGCTTTATTAGCTCCATGTTTAAGTTTTAAAAATCCAAAGTTTATGAATTATTCAGTACACGTATTCATAAAGTTTCAGGAGAAAATTCTCTGGAGCTTCCTTTCTTAAACTTATCTCTACCATTCTGTGAGTTATGAACTAATCTCATGCTCCCTTGACAGCTACTTTAAGGAAATCCAGGTATAATGAGTTATCTTGCACTCCTACCTCTCAGAGATGGTGTTTTAGAATTTAAAATGTGAATGTTGCTTACTCGTGCCCTTGAGTAGTTATGGAACAGGATAAGTTTTTTTATATGTTGCCAATGGTGAGTTCCTTTTTCTCCCGTGCTGCTGCAATTATGTAATTCTTAATTTAAATCAATGCTGTGTGCATTTTAATGGCGCTTGGTTGTCTCTTGTGGGTTGTTCTGGTTGGTGACTCACCTGATTTCTATGGTTTATTTTTCAGGTGCATAGACCAGAAATACAAACATTTTGAAGAAACTCAATTGACTTTCCATCTTCTGGACATTGTGTTATTTCTGTAAGATATATTTTTTATAAAACTTGAGGATGAATTTGTTTTGTATGTCCCCCCAAAACATGTATCAAAAGAGGGTAGGCAACCTGATCCCAAGCCTCCATCAATGCTCTTGTGCACTGGTTGCTAGAAAGGGCACAAGAGCAGCCCAGGCATGACTTTCCTATCAAGTTTCCTTCCCTCCCTTTGGGAAAGTGCTCAGCCTCCACTTAAGCTGCATTTCTGCGGGATGCTGATAAATCAGGAACTCAGCAGAATGATGAATCAAACCAATATCACTCTACACCTTTGCACTGGTCCAATGTGCAGTATCACTGTTGAGGTCCTCATTTCTAAGATCTATTTACTCTAATTTCTTTTTTAATTCTTTAACTTTTGCTTTCTGTTTCTTGTTCACCCTCTGTTCGGCTCATTGTTTATTCCTGCATATTTTTCGATCCATATAACATTTTTAGGTTGTCTCATCACAACCCATCTATCGGGAGTTGTGAAGGACCTCGGTTCATAGCTGTTAGTTTCAGGGGGGAAAATTCGGTTGGTTAGCGCCTCCCGTTAGCACACCTCCCGTTAGCGCCTCCAGGGGCGCTAATGGGGCACTAGGAACTTAGCGCCCGAGCGCAATGATTTTAGCGCCGCTCGTGAAATTGAGCAGTTGTTTTGCGGCGGTGCTAAACACTACCACCATGATCTCCTGCGCCCGCAGATCATGACTTCAGTCAAGCGTGCATCGCCCCGGTAGCATCCCAGAGCAGATATTGAGTCGCGCCCCCGGCCTTAGGTAGAGAGGTAGAGAGGAACGTTTTCAAGTTGGGAAGGGGCTGGGGGAGCGCTATTTAAAGGCAGGTGCTTCCTGCCTTTTCTTGTCGGCAAAATTTTTGGTTTTAACGCTATCCTAAGGAGTTTTGACCCTCAGCACTACTTTTGAGGTTCCTAAGCGCCGAGCTCTTTATCTGGGCCTATCCATTAGTGCTTCCAACACAATTGCTTTTGAGGTCTCTCCAGGCCGAGATCCAAGGCTGCAATGAGCAGGGAGTGGCTGCCCAGCAAGATGGCCCCTCCCCTTTAAGAACTGGACGGTGCCAGTCTGTCTGGCTCCTATGGTTACCAACATCGCCTGAGCTTTGGTAGTGTTCTGAGGTAGCGCCTCACTCCCTGACGTTTGCACCTTAAGAGAGGTGTGTAGCGCCTGATTTAGCGCTCAAATCACCTCTGGGGGGGCAATAGAGGCGAATTTTGCAGTCAGAGGCGATAATTAGCACCGGCCGCTACACTTTGTGCTCGGCTGATATTAGCGCCCCAAAATTGGCGATACTGAATTTTTCCCCCCAGATTCCTTAAGAATCAACTTCAGATTAAACTTGCGGATAAAATTTGACATACATTTTTGATTTAGCATGTCACAGGTTGATCTTGTCCCTGGAAGCACACCAAGAAGTGTAACAGGGGAAGAGGCTGGGGTGACAGGGAACTATCTACAGTGAACGGACATAAGCTTTACCTTCATGCTCTCCTTTTAATTCTTGCTAGTTTCTTTTACTGCAGACATTTGTATTCAATGAAAGCATCTTCATCATTCTCCTACTGTGGCCACCTGTCGGCATTGTATTAATTTTAGCATGAGAAGGTAGGCCCAATTTGGAGAAAATTATTCTGCAATTCTTTCAATTGTAAATTATCCCATGTAATTAGACTGCAGGGCTCAAAGTAAGGTTTAAGTCGTGATATCACTATCCAGTAACTGTGTCAACCCACTCTCAAAACCATAACAATGTTAACTGTTACAGACAATAGAAAAAAATATTTGTGAATCTAATCTCACAAATACAGGCTGTGACTCAAGCAAGGGAAAAAATTGTCAGCTGCTGTAGATTTTGGTTTCCAAAAAGGTCATGTACTTCAAAACATTTTGGAGCACTTAGAAGCCTTAATATAGCACTTTTAATCAGACCGCTCTTTACTCTGAAAGTCTAGCTCAAAGATATCCATCCACCTGTCTCAAAATATGTTTGTACGGGTAGTATGCAACAACAGGGGATTTGTAATTATCTATCATTGGGCAATCTTTCCAGATCTAACTGATTAAAGAGGACAAAAGAAAAAGATCTATTCATGAATACATCTCTCTTCCTCTCCCAATCGCTGCCTCCCACTCCTTTACCGGTTGCCCCCTCCCTCCCAACCGCATAACCTTTCTCCCGTTGCCCTCCTTCCTCCCAATTGCTTACCTTCCCTCACCCATACACCTCCTTCCCGATCACTTACCCCCCTCCTATACACCCTCTCCCTCCCGATCACCTACCCCCCTCTTCCAAGAACTAACTGGGGGCTACTTCCAGCGACACAGCGGCCTGAAATTCAAATGGTCTTTACCGGTTAGTTACCTGGGGACACCCACCAGGCATCTGCAGCTCACTGGTCTGATGTAAACGAGACCCGAAGCCCAATATCGAGTGGGCCTCAGGCATCGTTCCCTGCGCCAGTTCGGCACTAAACAATTTCTAGGACGTCCTAAATCATTTCACAACCGATGAATTACTTTGAAGTGTAGTTACAATTGTTATACAGCCAATTTGTAGAAAACAAGGTTCTGCAAACAGCAATGAGCTAAATTACCAATTAATCTGTTTCAGAGGTGTTGGTTGAGGGAGGAATGCTGGCCAGGACATTAGGAAAATTCCATTGCTTTTCTTTGAATACTTCTGTGAGATCTTTTAGAGGCAGATGGGTCCTCGTTTTAACATCTCATTAGAAAGATGACACCCATAACAATGTAGCACTCCCTCGGGACTACACAGAAGTGTCAACCTAGATTATGTGCTCAAGTACGAGAGTGGGGCTTGAACCCACAAACTACTGCCCCTGAATAAAGCTGACATTTAAAAAATGAATGTGTATATGTACAAAGTGCTTCATACAGGGAATTACTTTTGGATTGCAGCGACTGTTGTTAACTAGGTAAACAGTACCTGGAAAACATTAATTTGAAACATAAATAAATCTCATGAATTAACTTGGGGAATCTAAAGAAGTGACATCAAAGTAGCTGGAACTTTGTCCCATACATCAGCCCATCTGGATGGCGACGAAGTTAAGTCTGTTGTGATATTGCTTAAAATTTTGTCTCTTTCACCTTCAGAGTACACTTGAAATTATTGTTTTGATGTTTTGAATAGATGAATGGTTTAAAGTGCTGTGATTAGAGCTCCTGTCTCTGAGGATGCAATGTCCCACTTTGTAATGAAATATGGGTCTTTAATTTAACAAGGCAAAGTACAGGAGCAGGAGGAGGAACGAAATAGCATTAATGATGTAAATATATCCACACTTTCATTAATAACTGCCTTTCCAAAATTAAATGATGTCTTCGTTATAAAGGGATAACACTAATAAATTGTGCTAATTTGACCTTATTTGGATATGCAAATTAGACCCAACATTATGCTGGAAAACTACCACAGTGATCATAATTAAAGTTTAATTGCATATACAAATTAGGTTAATTAAAAAACAGACATTCTTCTATAAATCAAAAAAGGTGAATCCAATCTTCATGAAACTTTGAAAATGTAAAGGGTTATGTTAAGTAGGAGAATAAATTAACAAATGATATTAATTGAACCCAATGTATGAATGCAAAATATGGTCAATGGTGATTGTTTTAAAACTTTTCCCGTCTTCTCTGGGCAGGAACAGTTGTGGGGCTACTGCCAGCTCTCGTATCTTACGAGCAGATCCATTTCTCATGTGTGGCCTTAAGCATTGAGTGATGGCAGACTGTTTAAATGTTAGTGAGTCTGATTCCAGCCTCAATAACCTTCCACACATGCATACTTTATTTCAGCAGGGGGGTCACTGGATTATGAACATGACAACAATTTTGTCCAAGGACACTAAGCCCGTTTGTATTGCCGTGACTGTAGTCCTAGCTGATATCAGCCATCTTTCTATGATCAGTCAGATATCACAAATGCTCGTTTTACAGTCAATGCATGGCCTTGTTTTTATTTTGCCTGAAATCATTCACTAATTGAATATCTACAGTTTTTGATTACAGGACTCTGAATACTTAGGTCTGCATGCCAACCAATTCAGAACCTTGCACAGTGAATTGGGCATGCAGTCCACACACCTAAAGCATCAGCCGGTGCTTTTACTGTCGATGTCATGCATTCTCATGTTCTGGTTCTCTCCTGCCCGATAGCACGAATGCCCGTTTTACAGTCAATGCCTGGCCTTGTTTTTATTTTGCCTGAAACCATTCACTAATCGAATATCTAATTCACTAATCAAAAACTGATGACACAAAGTTACCTTCTTTCAGTGGGCTGCCTGTAATCATTTGATGTGTTTGGTCAGTTTAAACAGAGCTGCAGGTGACCCAGTTGAAGCTAAGTTGAGAGTCCATGACCTCCGAGGGTAATTTCAACTGAACTTGTCAGTCGGGAATCCCACGGGATCGGGTGGAACGCCAGTTTTACATACGGCTCGATATTATTCTCTGCAATGGAGAGTAAAATCGGGCAGGCTGTAAAATCAGCATTGCACCCGATCTCGTCAGTTTTCTGATTGTCAATATACTCCACTAAATGCCGCAGACAGTCCGGCTAAGTTGAGATTGATCAAACTGGACCTAATTTAGTGTCAGCTGTGGCTCGGGTAGCACTCTCACCTCTGATTCAGAAGGTTGTGTATTCAAGTCCCACTCCAGAGACTTGAGCATAAAATCCATTTCCTTGCAAAGCGCTTTGGGACATTGTGAGGTCGTGAAAGGCAACGTATAAATGCACGTTTTTTTTTCTTTTTCTAATTGGCTTCAAGAAGACTAGTATATAACTTATGGTGTAGTATACTGTGCTCTTCTGAGGCTGAGGCTGGGACACAAGAGCAGAGAGAGCCTGATGTTGCATCCAACTGACCTGAACTGAGAATGCATGACATTGAGCACCTGGAATTGGTCCTTTTTCCCGGCACTAACACACTTCATCTTGATGAACACAAACATATTTTGAAAAAACAAAATCAAGCTTACTTTAAAAAAAAAAGAAAATACTGCAGCTGCTGGAAATCTGAAATAAAAACAGAGAATACTGGAGATACTCAGCAGGTCAGGCAGCATCTGTGAAGAGAGAAACAGAGTTAATGGGCTGGATTTTCCTAAGCCCCTGGAGTCGGGTTGGAGGCGTGCGGGCGATAAAAATCGGAGATCCAGGGGTCCCGACCCCATCCCGCCTCCAACCCGCCTCCATGTCAATTTCATAGGAGTCGGGTTGCCGACAAGTGCTGGAACCCGACTCCCAGAGGCGGGAAGGGATTAAAGGCAATTAAACTGCCTGTAAACAGGTAGTTAACAGGCAGTGTTTTGCCTATTCGCGATTTTTATTGCTGGTTTGTGGGCTTCCCGACAGCTCCAAACAATGAAAAGTTTTCGAGGCGGGACGTGGGTCTGAGGTCTTGGAGGGGTCGAGATGCCCAGTGTTCAGGTGAGTGAGAGGTGCAGGAGTGCAAAGTTAAGTGTTTTGCAAGTGTTTAAAGTGTTTAAATAAGTTTAACTTACTTTTACTTACCTTTACAGGAGTCCTGCATTCCGGTGTCGTGAGTCGGCTGCAAGAACCACAGAAGCTCCGATTTTAAAAAAAAAATCAGCTTCTTGGTTTCTGCAGCAAAATGATTTTAAAGTTATCCTGAGAAAGGACTGAGGCTGAATTAGCAGTTTTTCAGTGCTTGACAGCTTCAAACAGCTGTTAAACACTGATATTTCATCTGCCAAAAGCTTTTGACAGATGAAATGTCAATCTCTGACGTCACCTGTTGCCGGGTGGCCCTTAATTGGCCTGCTGAGCCCACAGGGCGGGCTCAACAAGGTCAATCAGAGGAAAATCCAGTGGGTTGGCCACATCTCCATGGAGGCGGGACAACAAGCCCGAATGTGGGTTTCCCACCTCCAACCCGCCCCCGTAGCAAAATCCAGCCCAATGTTTCAGGTCAATGACCTTTCGTCAGAACTGGAAAAAAGCAGGAAATGGAACAGATCTTTAAGCAAGTGTAGGGGCTGGGAAAGGGGGGAGGGGATGAAAGAACAAAAGGGAAGGTCTGTGATAGGACAGAAGGCAGGAGAGATTAAGAGACATTGGCCTGGGTATTCCGATCCCTACAGGTGGGTACGCGCTGTGTACCCACCTGTAGGGACATCGGAAATGCCAGTTTCAGGCATGCACAGCACATGTGCTGTAAAATGGCATTTCCGATCTGCCAAGAATGGTCTAAGACAGATCCTCCATTTGCCCTGGAGAAGGGCCTCTGCGGGCGGATAGTTCCGCTTTTTGGAGACCCTCCACCCGCAGAAAACCCTTACAAGACCTGCTTTTACCAGGATAAGAGCTAAAAAAAAAATTTTTTAAACTTTCACTGATTTATCATTTAAAAATACTTTAATAAAAGGTAAGCTTATTTTTAGCCCTGTAAAATACTTCAATTATTTTTTTCAAAAAATTTAATTTTTGTTTAAAGTACTTAATTTATTGTAATTTCAAGTCATTTTAAAAATGTGATTTTTAAAAAAAAGTTTATTTAAAGTTTTACTATGTTTTTTCATTGATCTCCATTCATATATTTGACAGGTCTTCCTGTCAAATGTATGAAGGGAGATTCCCTTCAGTGACTGGCTCCCCATGGCCCACGTGATCCCAGGGATGCTGCTAACTACATGCGCCCCTGCGATACGTGGGCCCTGCGCTCTTGGAGTTTGGTGAGGCCCAGGAGCGGAAGCATATGCGTTCCGGAGCCCTCAGGTAAGGGCACAGATTTTTCCAGATCGCAGTCCTCCGCCCGCGGGAGGCCTGCGATCGGAAAGTATGGGCCATTAAGAGATATTCAAAGCAAAAGGAAATGGTAATGGGACAGGTTAAGAAACAAAGGATGGCTCTAGATGAAGTGTGAATTGCGCTGGCAGAATGAAAGACAGCTGCCATCCCACATGGCAGCTGTCTTTCATTCTGCCAGAACAATTTACACTTAATCTAGAGCCATCCTTTGTTTCTTAACCTGTCCCATTACCATCTCCTTTTGCCTTGAATATCTCTTAATGTCTCTTAACCTCTCCTGCCTTCTATCCCATCACAGATCTTCCCTTTTGTTCTTTCATGCCCTTCCCCCTTTCCCAGCCCCTACACTTGCTTAAGAATCTGTTTCATTTCCTACTTTTTTCCAGTTCTGACGAAAGGTCATCAACCTGAAACATTCCTGGTGTGGAGATGCCGGTGTTAGACTGGGGTGGACAAATGTAAGAAGTCACACAACACCAGGTTATAGTCCAACAGCTTTATTTGAAATCACAAGCTTTCGGAGCGCTGCTCCTTCGTCAGGTGAAGTGGAGAAATGCATAAAGACACAGCTTATATAGTCAGAGAATAATGTCAGATGTTTACAGGTAATCTTTCCAACTGCCATTTATCACACCTCGGCAGAGAGATAATCACAGCAATCAAAGGTGTGAATGGTGTCCAAACAGGTCAGTCAGGAAAAAATTACATCAAAGAACAATGAGGTGGGGTCACAAGGGGTCAAATGTTGCAGATGCTGGGGTCTGTATGAAAAACAAAAAATCAGACAAAAAACATTTTTTCTGCTGGAAATGACAGCAGGTCCGGCCGCATCTGTGTAGAGAGAACAAGCCAACGACGACTCGAGTCTGGATGACCCTACATCAGGTGGGGTTACATGTAGTGTGACATGAACCCAAGATCCTGGTTGAGGAACGTGATGGACACCTACAGATGCTGAAAGGCGCCCTCGTAAGAACGGGATATGACGCTTGACTCGTCGATCGACAGTTCCGACGGCCCACAGCGAAAAATCGCATAGACCTCCTCAGAAGACAAACACGGGACACAACCAACAGAGTACCCTTCGTCGTCCAGTACTTCCCTGGAGCGGAGAAACGACGCCATGTTCTTCGCAGCCTTCAACATGTCATCGATGATGACGAACACCTCACTAAGGCCATCCCCACGCCTCCACTACTCGCCTTCAAACAGCCGCCTAACCTCAAACAGACCATCGTTCGCAGCAACTTACCCAGCTTTCAGGAGAACAGCGACCACGACACCACACAACCCTGCCACAGCAACCTCTGCAAGACATGCCAGATCATCAACACAGATACCATCATCACACATGAGGACACCACCCACCAGGTACATGGTACATACTCATGTGACTCGGCCAACGTTGTCTACCTCATACGTTGCGGGAAAGGATGCCCCGGAGCATGGTACATCGGCGAGACCATGCAGACACTGCGACAACGGATGAACGGACACCGCGCAACAATTGCCAGGCAGGAGTGTTCCCTTCCAGTCGGGGTACACTTCAGCAGTCAAGGACATTCAGCCTCCGACCTTCGGGTAAGCATTCTCCAAGGCGGCCTTCGAGACACACGACAACGCAAAATCGTCGAGCAGAAACTGATAGCCAAGTTCCGCACCCATGAGGACAGCCTCAACCGGGATCTTGGGTTCGTGTCACGCTACATGTAACCCCACCTGACGTAGGGTCATCCAGACTCGAGTCGTCGTTGGCTTGTTCTCTCTACACAGATGCGGCTGGACCTGCTGTGATTTCCAGCAAAAAAAATGTTTTTTGTCTGTTTTTTTGTTTTTCATACAGACCCCAGCATCTGCAACATTTGACCCCTTGTGACCCCACCTCATTGTTCTTTGATGTAATGTTTTCCTGACTGATCTGTTTGGACACCATTCACACCTTTGATTGCTGTGATTATCTCTCTGCCGAGGTGTGATAAATGGCAGTTGGAAAGATTACCTGTAAACATCTGACATTATTCTCTGACTATATAAGCTGTGTCTTTATGCATTTCTCCACTTCACCTGACGAAGGAGCAGTGCTCTGAAAGCTTGTGATTTCAAATAAAGCTGTTGGACTATAACCTGGTGTTGTGTGACTTCTTACATTTGAAACATTCCTGTTTCTCTCGTCACAGATGCTCCCTGACCTGCTGAGTATCTCCAACATTTTCTGTTTTTATTTCCTTTTTTTAAACGTTTTTTAAATTATTCCAGATATTTTCCACTAATCCCCGCACTGTGACCAACGTAAGCAGAGAAAACTATTAGGGGGGATTAGAATTCAATTATAGCAGGTTGTAATCAGTCAAGACATTGACAACTATTTTCCTTCATCAGCCATTGGAACCATCCCCAAATAAAAAACTAAGGCAACAGGAATAGGGCAACAGGATTCAAATATCTAATCTTGAAACTAAAATAATCTGACTCTGGAACAGTTTTAGTTTGCTGGTCTTTATGTGCGTTCGTTACAAAACATGACATTCACCAACATGCCATCAAAAAACTATTGAACAAGTGTTAGTTTTGAATGTTAGTCTATTGCTCCAAGCAGGTATTTTTCTTGGGGTGGGGGGCAGGGGTGGTTGCTGGGTTATCCTTCATAGTTCAACTAAAATCTTATAAAACAGGATTCCAGCTTTTAAGCTAATGTGCTGGTTTCTATATAATCCCTGTTCCTGGGACTAGGGACAGGGTCACTGGCAAGTGCTTGCGAAGCTAAGTAGAGCCAGGCCTGGTTAGTACCTGGAGGGGTGACCAGCAAGGAAGACCAGGTGCAGAAGGTCACAGAAGGAGCCCTGAGGAGGGGCAGTTGGTGAGAAGGAGCCACAGGAGGAGCGGCTGGTGAGCAGGCCCGGGTGGTGGGCTGAAGATTTGTCAGACAGGAGGAATGGTGGAAATGGAATGGCAGCGTGCACCGACGCAGCAGCCTTGCTTCTCCCAGTCATGGGAGCTTGCAAGGTCACATTTTGTTGTTCATGTACTTGTGCAATGACAATAAAGTTGAATTATTATAATCGGTTATACATTTGGATAAAAACAAGATTGTTTACTTCATTGTTATCTACTTTCACTAACTTTCCCACCAGAATAGGTCCTGTCCTCATTAATGTTGTTTGGCTGTATTATCTCATCTGTGATAATGTGGTTAATCTTAGTGCGACTAATTAGACCCGCTGGGGTTAATTCGGTACTGGGAACCTCAACTGCTTTTTACAGTAAAACCTAACTGTCCAGGTAACATGGAATCAAGATCTCGGAAACCATCCTTTCAGGCTATAAAGTAAAAGGCTCCTTCACTTATAAAGTTAAGAAAGTGTTTCCAGTTGTGGGCTTTTATTTATGCACAACTTTCATGCATTTTCTGATTTCATTGTCCTGTCTCGCAGGCCTCCCACAGACTTCTATTTTCTGTGGTAGTGAGCATGATTTTTTAATTGAGCACTGTTGTATGTGACCAGGTGTGCCAACCCGATTACATTACAGTGATGAATTTGGAGGCCAAATGTGACATTTTGATTGATTAGTAAAGCACACACCTGCAAATTGAAGTAATGTCTAAATCTAGAAAGACTCGGGTTCAATCCACCCTCCCGCCATCCATTAAAAAAAATCTTTCACTTAAGATATTAGGGCAATTTTAAACCTGCCCATCTGAGGGAAACTCAGCAGGCAGGCAGTTAAAATCACCCGGGTAACCTACCCCGCAGTGTCCCGCTCCCTTCCCGCAGTCTTCCATTTTAACCTGCTCTTCCCGCAGTCTTCCATTTTAACCTGCTCTTCCCGCAGTCTTCCATTTTAACCTGCTCTTCCCGCAGTCTTCCATTTTAACCTGAGCAGGCAGGAAGGACACACCCCGGAAACCAATGGGTCCCTTTTTAAATATGCAGATTGAACCCGACTACCGTTTTAACCCTGGGCCTGAGCAGGGAAGTGGTTATGGCGGGAAGAAGAGTCAGGGCCAGAAGAGGCCCAAACAAGTAAATCTTTCTAACTTTTCTTATGGGCCAGGACTGCTCCTACGGACTACACAAGTGTAGAGATTCACGTATCTCTGGTAAACAGGATCGAGTGCAAACCAATATGGTGGGTATATTGTGTTTAGTCGGAGTTTAGGATGGAATATAACACACTAGTTATACAGCAAAAACATACGACCGTGACAAACAGCTGGTACTGGACCCGATCGGACAGACGGCTGGCATGCGTGAACAGTTCTCTGGCTTCTGGCCTCTCTCTCCCACTCTAGAGCCTCTGATGGTGAGCATGGGTTCACTCTCAAAAGAGCGTTCAACCAGCCCAACTTCTCTTTGCAACTTCTGTTCGGCTCTCCCCTCCACCCTCTGTGGGCAGGCCCTCGGGGTATCACTTTTTATTCTCTTTTTAGGGGTGGGCCTGAGGCCAAGTTATTGATGAGACTATTTAACCTATAGAGGTTCTTCTAAAACTTCATCAACCAATGGCAGCTCAAGTTCTTTGTCTTGGTTCTTGGATGAAAGCCCTCCACAAAAGAGGGTCGCATTACTTCATCCAATTTATCTTTCTTGTTTTTACATTTTGAAGGTTCCTCCATTGGAATCCACCTTATCTCTCTTGATTCTATCCTCCTTGACCCAGCAAGCACAAGGCCTGGCCCTGTCCCTCTTAATCATGGCCCCAGCCAGAGCTATCACACATTAGCCAGTCGCTATCTCACCTTCATCTAGCAAATGGCCCATTCTAAAATGGATACCTTAGCCTCTTCAAATTCCTTTCATTCTATGTCTTTTCCTAATTAACTTTTAATTATCTTCATAAGCAGTTCTGCTAAACAAACTCCAAATTCTATCGACAGAGATTATAATATGGTTATTAGTAATAATGGAAGAAACGTAGGTTGGGCCTGCACTGGCCAAATTAAAGATACATTAACAAAGTCAAAACCCTAACTTACAAACAACAGATAACTGGCCTGGCAGGGCCAGCCTATGGGTCCCCGTGTGGAATGTTTATGTGATTAACAAGACTGTCTCAAATTCTAATGCAAGCTTTCCAGGAAAACGAAACTTATCATTTAAAAACAGTATTATTCGTGTAGCCATATACATTTTTAGGCACCCCTAGTTTCTAACACAAGGAAAGTTTAGGCCTCTCCTACTCCAGCCTCCCTCCCTCCCACCCCCCGCGACTTACTTGACTGTTGGAGACTGTTCCCCGGTGGTGGCCTTCTGCCACCTGGAATTCCGCTCCCGCCCGATGGCTAGCTGCCACTTCCCAGTGGTGACAGGTGGGCAACTGAGCGGGGGGCATACAAAATTGCCTGGGCCTCACGCTGCCAAGGTCGGGTTGTGGGTGGGGGGGTGTCGGTGGCGGTGGGCAGAGGGCTAGTGGGTTTGTCACTCTCCTTGGCCCTCACCCGCCTGGGGCTATTGAATTACAACAAAAAAAAGGTCTTTCAAAAAATATTTTTCACTTGGGGCCCATAGCGTAAACAGTCGTACTGCTTGATAATGCCCAGATCAATTTTAAGCACTGCTCAATTTTGTGTTGGAGGGTACACTTTTCATTTTTTTTTAAATGGTGGGATATGCATGTTACTGAGTGACGTTTACATCAGCTGAGGAACCACCTTGGAAAATAACTGTGTCTGGTTCACAGACTGGTGGTTTTCAGCCCTCCTCTGGCTTCAAAGAATTGTTGTGCTGATTTGAAGAGCATTAAAATGTCTCTGAGCTTGTCTCTTCAGTGCTTTGTGCAGGAGGAATGGAAAAGCTTCATAGAGGGGAAAAACATTTCATGTCTGGAGTATATGATAGTCCCATTAAATTAAATACTACGCTAATGTACACATTTATATATAAAATGTGGCTGCTACTTTTAGATGATATGTTGATAATTAACAGTAGCAATCGATTTTTTTAAGATGCTCAGCAGATTTGAGGCAGATCATTTCTAATCGATAAATGCTGATCCTGCCAGCACCTGCGACGACATGGCATTGTTTGGACGCTCCATTTTATATGCTGTAAAGCTGCTCACAGTGCTAAGTTACACTAGTCGCTGTGTCATGTATGCTTACTGAATAAAATGGACTGAAAACATACAGTATTGATGGAACCTTGCATTGAAAACGGCTGGAAATCAGAAGTTGTGCGAATGAAGATCTGACACTTCTGTGTTGAGAATTAATTGCATACTCTGTGCTTTTTCCAGGGTCGGGAAGCTCCACATCGGTTCTTGTTGCCAGTCTGAAGTTCTGATTACATTAAAATGAATGGAGCTGCTCTGGCATCCAGACGGCTTCTCCCCGTCAGTAACATCACCAGATCGGCCTGGGGGGGCGGGGGGGCATCGAAGACCCCAAAATGCTGGGTTTCTATTGGTGATTTGTTTTTTAAAGCAACAATAAATATTTTGATGACTGCATTTTTTCCAGATTGCCACTCAGGGAGTGTTTTGAGCAGAAGGTTCTTCACCTGGACCTCACTACCCTATTACATTAACATTGAAATGATAAAAATACAAAAATGTTCTATTTCTTTTCAGTAAAACTGCATTGTTGAATGCACGAGTATCTTGTAATCCATTTGTTTTAAAACATTGGAAAGCAATGCCAGATTTTTAAAATAGTTGTGTGTAATGATTTAATGGGTGGTAATATCACAGCGATCACATCTGCTGCTATAAATCCGAGAGGTTTGCCGAAAAATGATACCCAACAGTTTTAAAGGAGATCAACCAGGATTATTTCAATATAACAACAGAAAATGCTGGAAAAACTCAGCAGGCCAGGCAGCATCCATGGAGAGAGAAACAGAGTTAACGTTTCAGGTTGAAGACCTTTCGTCAGAACCTTTCGTCTTCGACCTGAAACGTTAACTCTGTTTCTCTCTCCACGGATGCTGCCTGGCCTGCTGAGATTTTCCAGCGTTTTCTGTTGTTATTTTGGATTTCCAGCATCTGCAGTATTTTGCTATTGTATTAGGATTATTTCAATGTTTGAAGCAGCTTTTTCCAGCCTAACAATCTCCAGAGTGTTGTGTCTGTTTCCCTTTAACCATGGGGGGAAAAAAACAAAGATCTAAACCAATTGAATTAGGGAAAATAATATAGAGGTAATTTTAACAAGAAATAAAAATGGAAAAAATAACACCCCAAGCCACAGGTGTCAGGTCTCTACACAGGCATGATTGTTAAAAACAAGGAGACCGCTGGCACAAATGAATGTACAGTACTAAAAAGTTGGAGTGCTCGTCTTATGTTACCATTATTTCACACCTAATCACAACTTACCTGCAGTATATGATGAGTAACAGAGTGTAAATATCAGGGTCTGCTGCTGTGATCAGAAGCTTCAATCTGAGTCAGAACCAGCAATCTAAACATTGCTATATATTGTCATTATAATGTATATAATATAAAACATTTTTATTTGTCTTTGCTGCTTTGAATTTAAAATGGTGCACATTTTATTAATACACTAACTCCGTCAGACATCTTGCTGTGCTCTGAAGTTCCAAATGCAGCAAAGAACCATTTACTGTGGATACAACAGCAATTCAGAGGGGATAAAATATCTTGCACGAGACAATAGTCTGGGCATTGTCCTGATCCTAAGCTGGCTTTAAGATATTTGGGGCCCTCTGTAAGGAAGCTTACAGAGGCCCCTCTCTCTACACACTGCACGTATGTCATTCTGCTGTGCGCAGATTGTTTCTGAAATATATGTGGAGAAAAGACCAGACTCTAATGACACAATCAAGCTATTACTTTTATGCTACAATGTGGAGGCAGGCTCATTATCTATTCATTTCCCCATGTATGTACGGAGTTTCAGCAAATTAATTCCATACTTCAAAGACCATAATTCTTTCACAATGTAGTTGTATCAGCATTTGGACATGCTCCAAGGGAATTGGGGAGCCTTTGTAAAATGAGTGGGGTATATTTTAGGATTTCGGGACAACTTTCAGCTGCAATTTTCCCAGCCTCCCTCCCCCACAATGCGTGTGAAAAAGTACCTAGTGAGAAAATGGTCGCATCTGGATACAAATTTGTGCTAATGCTTAAATGCTTTCAATTCTGTCATTGTTCCTTTTTTTTCTGTCTCTGGTAAATGCCAGGCAGTGACAGTAGGATTTACAAGCCCATAGTGCTGCTGAGCACTGAGAATCACTTGCTTATCCAACCATAGGATTATGTCATATATACTCATGTATCAGAGCAAGCGTCTAGTCTTTGCCTCTTTGCTTGTTGGATTGTACCATTGTATATCAAATGCAATTGACTTTGTTTTTTTTTGCAAGCCATTGTTTCCTTAACTATGATGTCCAAGTAAATGTAGTTGTGATCCATCTAAAAAAATACGTAGAGGTTAATACATTATTTACAAACTGCTATCATTTAGGGTGTCAGTTTTGTTGGCAGTTGTGCAAAAGCTAACATTACTTGCTTGGGCTACATATGGGGTGTGCACTTTCCTGTTCCTCTTTTATAAGATTTTCTCAAAATTATTTAGTGAACTACATTAATCTTAATGTTTTTTAAAGCTGTTAGTAATTAAAACTTGTTATGGCTTCTGCACTATTTTATTAACTAAGATTCACAAACGTTGTTAATAAGCAAGAAAAAGTGCAGAAGAATAGGTCTAGACAGAGCATTATGGTGGATACAATGGTATGGCTTGTCTTGGGTATCCCATGGGATGGCAATGGAAGTAGGATGGCTGGGCGAGGAGGGCCCATCGCAAGAACTCAGCTTTTCTATTTTTTTTCCACAGGTTTTAATTTTCATACTGTCATCACCCTCTTAATTTTATGCACTGCAGCCTCTTTGCTTTAATTTGTTTTGTTGTTTGTTTTTCATTGTGAAGTAAAAGCTAAATGGTGGAATAAGAAGGTTGTTTAAAACATGCAACATTACTCTCAGTTTGATGAAGAGTTATTCATTTTTAACTGCCTTAAATAAAAGTGGTTGCATTGTGCAATCCATTGCATTGACAGCCAATGTCATCAGACTATTAGCCTTCAGGGGATATTGGCCCAGAAATTGGTGTCGGGGGCTTCCCGCGGGTGCAAGCCCCCGACCTACACTTACATAGCGCGCCGACAGTTGAAGCCTGGCCCTGCGTGGATTTCCTGTCAGTGGCCCGGTTCAGCTCCTGGCGCGCTATGCTTGCGTGATTCAGCGGTGTAGTTAGTTCGATGAGCTGGCTGGGATCACGTGAGCATTGGGCCACCAATTGGAGGTTGCAAAAGTTCATTCATGAGTTTGATAGTAAGAACTGTCAAACTCATGAAAACTCTGGGCGCCCAAAACAGTACTTAAACTTCAAATAAAAGTTAAAAAAAATCCCACTAATTAAATGAACTATTAATAACTGTAAAAAACGAATTTAAACAATTATTCAAATTTTTAAAAAAAATATTTTTTTTAAAAATCGGGTCTAAAAATACACTTACCTTACCGTAAAGTCTTAAAAAATAATAAACCTGTGGAAAAAAAATTCTAACTTTAATTAATAGACCACTTACCTTTTAAAACTAAGTACTTACGTCTGCTTTTTTCTCGCGTAAAAACTGGAGGCCTTATCGCACGGGCAACCCTGTAAAAAAGGAATTTCAGCGCGCACGCGCAGACTCCTGCGCGCACGCATTCCACCTCTGAACCCCTTGGTTCAGAGGAAAGGAAATGTCGGTTTTCCGCGCATGCGCTGTGCATGCTGAAAACCGGCACTTCCATCGGGCCCATGCATGAGTACACGGTGCTTACTCACACGTTGGGACCCGAATTACTGGGCCATTGTAGCTGACTTTGATTATGTTTTTATTCAATGTCCACATAAACACGTCCAACGGGGTCCAGGAATGGGCAATCTGACTGATTTCCCTTTCTAACCCCGGGTTGCTGAGGTCAATGTTATTGTCCCCACTGACACCCCGGTTGAGATTAACATGGAGCCAACTTGGAGCCTTTCTGTTCTGCATGGTCCAGCTACTCATTGCACAGCTCATTGAAACATCGGAGTGCCTTCTATCTAGGGAAAATGCTCGAATCTATTATTAAGGACGTGGGAACAGGGCACTTAGAAAAATAATAATAGGATTGGGCAGAGTCAACATGGATTTATGAAAGGGAAATTGTGTTTGATGAATCTGTTAGAGTTTTTGAGGTTGTAACTAACAGAATAGATAAGGGGGAACCAGTGGATGTGGTGTATTTGGATTTTCAGAAGGCATTCGATAAGGTGCCACACAAGAGGTTATTAAACAAAATTAGGGCTGATGGGATTGGGGGTAATATACTAGCATGGATTGAGGATTGGTTAATGGACAGAAAACACAGAGTAGGAATAAACGGGTCATTTTTGGGTTGGCAGTCTGTAACTAGTGGGGTACCGCAAGGATCAGTGCTTGGGCCTCAGTTATTCACAATCTACATCAATGATTTGGATGAGGGGACCAAATGTAATATATGCAAATTTGCTGAGGTTACAAAGCTGGGTGGGAATGTAAGTTGCGAGGACCATGTACAGCAGGCACCTCAAAACTTGGTGCTCGCTCTCTTGCAAGTTCAGCCATTCCTCAAAGTATCCACAGCCCAGGTTCACTTTTCAAATAGCTCTCACCATTTCCTGCAGGCACCATGCACTTCCTCTTTAAGAGGTGCAGGCTGCCTTTAAATAACACTAGCCACTCGCAATATTGGGCCCCCTGCTGTTGCGTGCCACCAATGAACAGTGAGGGTAGCACTGGCTGCACGCAGTAATCATTTAAAACAGCAGGCAGCACAAATTTAATGCCCGCTTCCAGAGATTATCCATGTTAACCCACTATGGTAGCTCACAGCATCCAGTGCTGCCAGTGGTAACTGTTTTTGTTTATCTCTGCAGTGCACTGAGAAACCATCTCCTGGGCTGGGTCTCCAAGCTGCTTCATTTAAGTTGCACAGCTGCTGCCAGAGTGAATTCTGCTAGCAATATTGTAGAATAAATGCAGACAGTAAGATAGGAAATTCATACTGTACTAAGTATGATATGCTGCAGCAAATGAAGCTTCTATTGCAGTGTGAAGTACTGTGCTAACTAGAACAACACTATTGAAAGAGAGCAGACTCTTCCAATATCTGAGCTTACCAAAAATCACTCTGATACAGCGGCAACACCCCTTTGAGATACATAAGGCCATTTGGCCCTTCAAGCCTGCTCCACCATTCAATAAGATCATGGCTTACCTTCTACCTCGTCTCCACTTTCCTGCATTATCCCCATATCCCTTGATTCCCTTAATATTCTAAAATCTATCGATCTCTGTCCTGAATATACTCAATGACCGAGCTTCCACAGCCCTCTGGGGTAGAGAATTCCAAAGATTCACCACCCTCTGAGTGAAGAAATTTCTCCTCATCTCAGTCCTAAATGGCCGACCCCTTATTCTGGTTCTAGACTCCCCAGCCAGGGGAAACATCCTCCCAGCATCTACCCTGTCAAGTTCTGTAAGAATGTTTCAATGAGATCATCTCTCATTCTTCTAAACTCTAGAGAATATAGGCCTAGTCTACTTAATCTCTCCTCATAGGACAATCCCCCCATCCCAGGAACCAGCCTGGTGAACCTTTGTTGCACTCCCTCTATGGCAAGTATATTCTTCCTTAGGTAAAGAGACCAAAACTGTACACAATACTCCAGGTGTGGTCTCACCACGGCCCTATATAATTGCAGTAAGATGTCTTTACTCTTATACTCAAATCCTCATGCAATAAATGCCAACATACCATTTGCTTTCCTAATTTCTTGCTGTACCTGCATGTTAACTTTCAGTGATTCGTGTACAAGGACACCCAGGTCCCTCTGAACAACAACATTTCCCAATCTCTCACCATTTAAAAAATACTCTGCTTTTCTATTTTCCCTACCAAAGTGGATAACGTCACATTTCTCCACATTATATTCCATTTGCCATGTTCTTGCCCACTCACTTAGCTTGTCTATATCCCCTTGAAGCCTCTTTGCATCCTCCTCACAACTTACATTCCCACCCAGCTTTGTATCATCAGCAAACTTGGATATATTACATTTGGTCCCCTCATCCAAATCATCGATGTAGATTGTGAATAGCTGAGGCCCAAGCACTGATCCTTGTGGTACTCCACTCGTTACAGCCTGCCAACCCGAAAATGACCCATTTATTTCTACTCTCTGTTTTCTGTCCATTAACCAATCCTCAATCCATGCGAGTATATTGCCCCCAATCCCATGAGCACTAATTTTGTTTAATAACCTCTTGTGTGGCACCTTATCGAATGCCTTCTGAAAATCCAAATACACCACATCCACTGGTTCCCTCCTTATCTATTCTGTTAGTTACAACCTCAAAAAACTGTAACAGATTCATCAAACACAATTTTCCTTTCATAAATCCGTGTTTACTCCGCCCAATCCTATTTTTATTTTCTAAGTGCCCTGTTACCACGTCCTTAATGATAGATTCTAGCATTTTCCCTGTCAGCTAACTGGTCTGTAGTTCCCCGTTTTCTCTCTCCCTCCTTTTTTAAATAGTTAGGTTACATTTGCTACCTTTCAATCCGCGGGAACCATTCTAGAATCTATGGAATTTTGGAAAATGATGACCAATGCATCCACTATCTCTATATCCACCTCTTTTAAAACCCTAGGATGTAGGCCATCAGGTCCAGGGGATTTATTGGCTTTCAGTCCCATTAATTTCTCTAGTAGTATTTCCTTACTAATACTAATTCCTTTCAGTTCCTCATTCTCGCTGGACCCTTGGTCCTCCACTATTTCCGGGAAGTTTTTTGCGTCTTCTTCCCTGAGGACAAACACAAAGGCCGGAATTTTGGCGGTCCTCAGAGTGCGGATTGGAGGCGGGACCGTGGTCAAAATTGCAAAGATTGACAATGGGTATGTAACCCGCTGTCAAACTGCCTCCAATCAATCTACTCAAGTGTCGGGTCCCCAATTTGCGCATGGACCCGACACCTAATGGCGGGAAGAGGATTATAGCCACTTACCTGGCTGTTAACAGGTACTTGAAACATGTTAACAGGCTCTTTTTCAATTTTGCCACTTCTGCCTCGGGTTCCCCGATGTCCGGACACCACGCCAGGTAAGTGCAGCGTGTTGTGAGTCTGCTGTAATGTTTCTGCATTGATGACAGCTGCAGAAGTGGTGTGAAGGATCCAATGGTGCACTGGTGAGTTTCAGAGGTAAGAAAATGTTGGGAAAATCATTTTTAATGCATTTACACTTTTCTGTAGGTAGCAGGTTTTGAATTGGCTGTCTAGTCCCACCTCATTGGGAGAACCTCTCTCACCAGTGACAGATCGCTTCTGTAACCTCGCCTGCAGCTGCCATCTGTTCTAGCCTAAGGAGGGAGTCATCAGCGAGCCTGGGTGCAAGAACTCACATCTGTACAGAGATTGTCAGTGTTTGCAGCACCTCAATGTTGTCAAACACTGAGAAATGTGCTGTCAAAGAAAAATTGTGCGTGGTCCCTTTAAAAAAAACGGCAGATGATGCGTCATCAAATGACGTCATCTGACCGATTTCCTCCTAATTGGCCGGCAAGCCCACAGGGTAGGCTTAACAAGGCCAATCGACGTAAAATCACATCCGTTGGCCGGATGCAGTTGGGGGCGGGACTGGAACCCAGAAACCAGCTTACCCACTCCCAAGCCGCATCCATTGGCAAAATCGCGGCCAAAGTATTTGATTAATTTCTCTGCCATTTCCTTATTCCCCATTATAATTTCTCCTGTCTCAGCCTGTAAGGGACCCACATTGGCTTTCACTAATCTTTTCCTTTTTACATACCTATAGAAACTTTTACCATCTGTTTTTATGTCTCTTGCTAGTTTACTCTCATTCTATTTTCCCTTTTTGTTTATTAATTTCTTGGTCCTCCTTTGCTGAATTCTAAAATCCTCCCAATCCTCAGGCTTACTACTCTCTTTGGCAACATTATAAGCCACTTCCTTTGATCTAATACTATCTTTAACTTCTCTTGTTAGCCACGGTTGAACCACTTTCCCTGTGGGGTTTTTGTGCCTTAAAGGAATGTATATTTGTTGTAAATTATGTATTAATTCTTTAAATGCTAGCCATTGCTTCTCTACTGTCATACCTTTTAATGTAGTTTCCCAATCTACCTAAGCCATCTCGCCCCTCATACCTACACAGTTTGCTTTGTTTTGATTTAAGACCCTCGTTTCAGATTTAACTAATTCACTTTCAAACTCAATATAAAATTCTTTCATATTATGATCACTCTTCCCTAAAGGCCCCTTTACTACAAGGTTATTAATTAACCCTTTCTCGTTGCACAATACTAGATATAAAATAGCCTGTTCCCTCATTGGTTCTTCAACATGCTGATCTAGAAAACTATTTTGCATACATTCCATGAATTTGTCCTCCAAACTATTACTGCAAATTTGGTTTGCCCAGTCTATATATAGATTAAAGTCCCCCATGATTACTGTATTACCCTTGTTATATGCATCTTTAATTTCCTGATTTATACTCTGCCCTACATTACAACTATTGTTTGGGGGCCTATAAACAACTCCCACCAAACTTTTCTGTCACTTGTTTCTTAGCTCCACCCAAAATGATTCTACTTTTTGATTTTCGGAGCTAAGATCCTTTCTCTCTACTGTCTTTATCCCATCCTTTATTATCAGGGCTACTCCACTACTCCTCCTCCTTTTCCATTTTGCCTCTCTCTTCTAAAAGTTAAGTATCCTGGAATATTTATTTTCCCAACATTGGCCACATTGCAACCACGTCTCTGTAATGGCTATTAGATCAAACCTATTAATTTCTATCTGCGCTATTAATTCATCTATTTTGTTGCGAATGCTTCGTGCATTCAGATATAGTGCCTTTAGCTTTGACTTATTTCTCTTTTTCCCTTATGTCACCTTAGTCACTGATGCCTTATTACCTTTGTTACTCTCTCTGTCCCTTCCTGACCCACTCTGCTTATTTTTACCCAAAACTATACTCTGCTCTATATCCTTGACATTTCTCTTGCTGCTTTTAAATAAATTTTTTCCTGAATCCGATGACCCCCACCCCCCCCTTCATTAGTTTAAAGCCTTGTCTACTGCCCTAGTTATTCAGTTTGCCAGGACACTGGTCCCAGCCCAGTTTAAGTGGAACCCGTCCCAATGGAACAGCTCCCTCTTTCCCCAGTACTGGTGACAGTGCCCCATGAACTGAAACCCCTTCCTCCCACATCACACTTTGAGCCATGCATTTAAACCTCTAATCTTTTTGTTCCTATGCCAATTTGTGCGTGGCTCAGGTAACAATCCAGAGATTATTACCTTTGAGGTTCTGCTTTTTAATTTGGATCCTAGCTCCTCAACTCCCTCAGCAGAACTTCATTCCTAGTTCTACCTATGTCGTTGGTTCCTATGTGGACCATGACAACTGGATCCTCCCCCTCCCACTCCAAGTTCTCCTCCAGCTGCGAGGAGATGTCTTTAACCTTGGCACCGGGCAGGCAACACAACCTTTGGAAATCTCGGTCGCGGCTGCAGAGAACAGTATCTATCCCCCTGACTATACTGTCCCCTACCACAACTACATTCCCTTTCACTCCCCCCACTTGAATGGCCTCCTGCACCATGGTGCCATGGTCAGCTTGCTCATCCATCCTGCAGGTTTTTCCCTCATTCACACAGGCAGCAAGAATCTCATACCTGTTCGACAAGGGCAAAGGCTGAGGCTCCTCCAGCACTGCACCTGGGGTTCCCTTATCTGCCTGAGTTGCAGTCACACCCTCCTGTCCCTGACCACTAACCCGACCTGTACCACTACCTAACCTAAGAGACGTGACTGCCTCCTGGATCAAAGTGTCCAGATAACTCTCCCCATCCCTGATGCCCTGCAATGTCTGCTCCTCAGACTCCAGCTCAAAAACTCTGAGCTGAAGTTCCTCAAGATGCAGGCACTTACTGCAAACGTGGTTGTCCGGGATCACAATGCTTTCCACAAACTCCCACGTGCTGCAGTTGTGGCACACCACCTGCACTGCCATTCCTATATGACCTTGTGTTGTAATTAGGTAACTTAGTTTACAGTGTAGTTTCTTGACTACTTTACTTGATGTAGATTAAGTTATGGGTACTGAAATTAAATACCTGTAACACAAAGCATTACAAGTAGTGTTGGCAAAAAACAACAACTCCTTCCCCTCTTCTCTGAATTCCCACTCTTTCCAAATTCCCAAATAAAACACTCTGTTTAAGTACACTCCATTTTAATTCCGTTCTGTGCACTTATAAGAGTAAACAGGGTGTGGATTCCGAACCAGAGTCATGAGCCATGTCATGTCCTTTATGCAGCAGTACCCCACAAACTACAAGATGTTGCTTATATTTCCAGCAGCAGCCTGGAAGGAGCAGACACACAGAAGTTAAGAGCCATGGTCTTCTCGACAGCCACAGCAATGCTGTCCTTGCCCTGCTTTGAGGTTGCAGTTGTGGCTACAGCAGTTGGCAGATTTCAGTCACGACCTCTTTAGTGAAGCGAAGACGCCTCGCTGAAGTTCAGGTAAGAGAATTGCTCCCTAAAGACCCTCAGCGGATATGGCCTCCTGCTGAGAGCCCTTTTCCCCCTCCTCCTCCTCCTTCTTCTAGCAGCTTGTCCTGCTCTGCGTGGCCTCTCTTCATTCTTCCAATCATGCTCAATTCCCAGAGGAAGCCCTACCAGGCCACCTATGTCTGGAAGCAACTTATTTCAGCACAAGCTTTTAAGTGAACAAAAAAGTTCTTCAGCACCAGCCAGACCACTCCCTGTGGACTATTCAAACTTTAGCCATGTATAGGAAAGCTTCAAAACTGTGCAGAATTGCACTAGCAGCCAGAGGAAATAATCCAGCAACTAACCTATAAGTAGTTCATGATCCCTTTAAATAGTGCTGGTGGAGGGGTCCGTCATTCCGTCGTGTTAGCTGTGCAAGTTTAAGACAGGACGTTGGCTGGAGTGTGCATTTGGAAATTGGCAGTGCTGGCACCAAATCCGCGTGGATGCATCATAATCTACCTGCTCTGCATGCTGCCCACGGTTGTTAGGTGCACTCGTGGAAACCCCATTGCCAAGATAGTGTTTTGCGCTCTTCCCATCCGAAGTGTGCACGCACATCTTGGACCACATTTTCTAGCGTTAGGTGGCTGCGATGCCCCTAAAAAAATTGGGGCTATATATCCCAATTGAGCCCACATTGTGTCTCAGCTCTAGGTAGCTAGGAATTCTCAGCCCACTCATACAGGCCAGCAAAGTAACATTGGGGAAAACTCCAGGCCTAAATTTGGATCTGCATTGCTGTTACAATAATGCCATCAGCACTGCGAAATCTGTTCTCCAAACAGGGTCGGAGCATTATACTGTTACATTTTTCATGATATTGTGATTAGTAACTTAATGTCACTGTATTAGTGACTATGTCCACATTACAACAGTGACTCCATTTCAAAAGTACTTCATTGTCTGTAAAGCGCTTTGAGACGTCCGGTGGTCGTGAAAGGCGCTATATAAATGCAAGTCTTTCTTTCTTTCTTTATGCCATTCACCTCCTTACAAAGCTGGTGACCAGGTAACAACATTGCTTTAAAACATGGCTGTCTAATTAAATCTGCTGTTGCTATTTTCTTTTCTTTCTGATCCTTTATGTTAAACGGAGTGAATATTGACACCAGTGGATAATTTTAATCCCAAAAACTGGGTGGGTTTAGGTTGGGTGGGAGATTAAAATGTTAAAAATCTGAAACAGGAATCAAACCCGCCCACTTCCGGTTTTAACGAGGCGGGACGGGAGGCAAGCACCCAATCCATTCTCAGGAGGCGGGTTGGTCATTGAGACCTTTTAAGGAGGCTGTGTGCTTCTGTGTTAACAAGCTTTCTATTTTTAACCAATGTGGGTCGGGTGTCCCAGGCTTCGGGAAACACAGCAGCTGAATGGATGCAAGGAGAGCTGGATCCATAAGGTAAGTGCCTTTACAGCACTGCTTGTAGGCCAGGAGGAGCAGGAGTGTTTTCTCCCAGTCCAACAAGCTACCCTGTAAATCCAGCCCTCCCCAAGATCGCCGACTCCCGTCACCTCCACGATCCCGCCCCCACGCATTCAGGGAAACCTGCCCTTCCTCCCCGCTCCCCAGTGAATATCACGGCCATTTTTTCTCCAGCAAACTGCAGTGAGTGGAGGAATGTTACGTAATACAAATTATATGCGTAACATCAATCCCAGCCACTTGCAGCAGTGTGGGCTCCAGGCGTGATTACTACTTATTTTTAAATTAGAGAATTAAATTTTGTTATTTTCCTTTGTTTTTCTCCCTGCACAGGCCACACTGATCCATGTACCTCCTGTAGCAGAGACTGCTGCTAACCTGCTCTCAGGCCTTCATCAGCGGTGGTATTCAGATAGTTTAATAGGTGCTCTGCAACAATAGCCTGGCAATTGCTCTTTGAATTTGCTCTCCTCCCCCTGCTCCTGCTCTATATGTATGGCTATTGCTCAGTGTTGACTGGGATCGGGAACTCATTACTTCCCTTGTATTCCAAAGCCCACTATTCCACTATGCACAGGTTGCCATTGTGCCATCCAACTATTTTGTACTTATATTTTGCTGTATCCTTCGTATTGCAATGATGGTGAAAATCAAAAACAAAACAAATGGGGAATAAATCCTTCCAAACTATTGTAAAACAAACAGGGATGGCTAGATAGCTGAATCAGGGAAAAAACAACATGGCTACAAGACTGGAGTGGACTGATGCAGGCAAGTGTCAAACCTGTGCCTGACAGGGGTTTTGATAAAGTAGCTGAGGAAAAACGCTTTTCACTGGCAGGAGCGGCGGTAATCAGATGACATAGATTTAAGATAATAGGCAAAAAATTCAGGGGTAAATGAGGAGAAATTATTTTACGCAGCGAGTTGTTATGATCTGGAATGCACTGCCTGAAAGGGTTGGGGAAGCAGATTCAATAATAACTTTCAAATGGGAATTATATATATATATATACTTGAAACGGAATATTTGCGGGCTATGGGGAAGGAGCAGGGGAGTGGGACTAATTGGATAGCTCTTTCAGAGAGCCGGCACAGGCACAATGGGCCGAATGGCCTCCTTCTGTGGTGTATAATTCTATGACAGATGCAGCCAGATGCCACCAAGCAGAAGAGGGCAGATGCAAGCAGGTTTGAATGGAAAGAACCGATGTGCTCAACTATTGTAAAAACTTTATCAATACAGCACCCTACATCATATCCATGGTGCTGCAGAACAACAGGAACAAACACATAAAATTGTGTGAATCAAATGAGTAGCAAACAAAATTAAATTGACACGGACTAGTCATGGATTTCATACCCAGCAGGAGAGCTAATTTTTATTTTATACTTTTACTCCTACTGGCAACTCAAGTCTATACAGAAATCAATCTGAAGAGTCTAATGCAAAATGCTGCCGAGTGCAACAGGAACCCAAAATAATGTCACAAAGCAGCAACAACAAATTGAAGGTCATTTTTGCATTGAATTTTTTTTCATGTAATGTGATTTTCTGGAGTGGAGTGGGGACAGGCCAGGTTAGAGCAAGAGATAACTTTGGGGGCGGGGGGGGGGGTGGGTGTGGTGTGGGGTAAGAAGTTGGGATTGGAGCCTATTGCTGTGGCAACCTTTGTGGGTTGGAGTTTTACCATACATGGTTCATGTTGGGAATGGAGCATCACCCTTACTCCTAGGGATGGGGGGAGTCACCTGATTCTGATATAAGACAATGCTTGTTTTTAATTTAAATTTACCTTCTCCAAGCAGTCTTCCTGAATAGCAGCTACTTCTTGATTGCTTTTAGCAATGAAAGGTATTACTGTGGGGCAAAGTGGGTTTGTCACCTGGCCTTTCACCTATGGGACCTAGATTCAAATACAGCTTTGACTGATGGGATGCAAGTCTACTCTGTCTACTATCTGCAAGGGGTCTGCACAAAATGAATTTGTGCAATCCCAATTTTAAATTTTGGAAAAACCTCTATGAACAATTTAATAGCAGCAGGGGTGAGACTCCACAGTTTCAACTGTGCCCTTTCTGAGCCTCCAAGGTTGAGTTTCATGTGAGGACCATAAATAATGCCATTACCGGAGTCCTTACGACATGAAACACTAGTCCTAAATGTCTGCGGTGAGATTCATTTGTACTTAAGATGCAAATCCAGCAATTTCTTGACACTCGTGGGGAGGTTGATGTGAACTCAGGTTTTTGCAAAGCTAACGGCAGAGTGGCGCAAATTGTCCAGCACTTTATGATGATTCACAATTCACAGCATATCTCTTCCATGCCACAAATTGCTGGATGATTTACGTACTAATAATAGCATGTGTTGTGAACTTGCCGTTATTTTCCCAGCAATTTCTGGGCCAATAATTTGATAATATATTCCACTCATGAAAGTGAAGGATGGCAGCGGTGGCGATGAAAATTCTTTTGACTTGTTCTGCTAAATGTAAGCATCATTTCCGGATCAAGTCCAGCACGGAATAGCTGCTGAGTAAAGTTGCCTCTACATTACCCCAGAAATGTGATTTTAATCTCAGCCTCAGAATTATAATCCACAATGTGCCAGGGTGACAATTCTGTTACTCACAACTGTTTCTGAATGAGAATGAGAGTGCCAATTTAGTGTCAAAATATGGACAGTGTTTTTTTTTGTTCGTTCATGGCATGTGGGCGTCGCTGGCAAAGCCAGCATTTATTGTCCATCTCTAATTGGCCTTGAGAAGGTGGTGGTGAGCTGCCTTCTTGAACCGCTACAGTCCATGTGGTGAAGGTACTCCCACAGTGCTTTCAGGGAGGGAGTTTCAGGATTTTGACCTAGCGACGATGAAGGAACGGTGATATACTTCCAAGTTAGGATGGTGTGTGACTTGGAGGGGATCTTGGAGCTGGTGGTGTTCCCATGCACCTGCTGCCCTTGTCCTTCCAGGTGGTAGAGGCTGCAGGTTTGGGAGATGCTGCCGAAGAAGCCTTGGTGAGTTGCTTCAGGGCATCTTGTAGATGGTACACGCAGCAGCCACGGTATGCCGGTGGTGGAGGGAGTGAATGTTTAAGGTGGTGGATGGGGTGCCAATCAAACGGGCTGCTTTGTCCCGGATAGTGTCGAGCTTCTTGAGTGTTGTTGGAGCTGCACTCATCCAGGCAAGTGGAGAGTATTCCATCACACTCCTTACATGTGACTTGTAGATGGTAGAAAGGCTTTGGGGAGTCAGGAGGTGAAACACTCACCGCAGAATACCTAGCCTCTGACCTGCTCTTGTTGCCACAGTATTTATGTGGCTGGTCCAGTTCAGTTTCTGGTCCATGGTGACCCCCAGGATGTTGATGTTGGGGGATTCGGCGATGGTAATGCTGTTGAATGCCAAGGGGCGGTGGTTAGACACTCGCTTGTTGGAGATAGTTATTGCCTGGCATTTGTGTGGCGCGAATGTTACCTGCCACTTATCAGCCCAAGCCTGGACGTCGTCCAGGTCTTGTTTCATGTGGGCATAGATGGCTTCATTATCTGAGGAGTTGTGAATGGCGCTGAATACTGTGCAGTCATCAGCGAACATCCCCATTTCTGACCTTATGTTGGAGGAAAGGTCATTGATGAAGCAGCTGAAGATGGTTGGGCCGAGGACACTGCCCTGAGGAACTCCTGCAGTGGTGTCCTGGTGCCCTGGGGCTGTGATGATTAACCTCCAACCACCACCAACATCTTTTTTTATGCTAGGTATGACTCCAGCCAGTGGAGAGCTCCCCCGCCCCCCTGCCCTGATTCCCATTGACTTCAATCTTACTGGGACTCCTTGATGCCACACTTGGTCAAATGCTACCTTGATGTCAAAGGCAGTCACTCTTACCTCACCTCTGGAATTCAGCTCCTTTATCCATGTTTGGACCAAGGCTGTAATGAGGCTGGGAGCTGAGTGGTCTTGGCAGAACCCAAACTGGGCATCAGTAAGCAGGTTATAGGTGAGTAAGTGCCGCTTGATAGCACTGTCGATGACACCTTCCATCAGTTTGCTGATGATTGAGAGTAGACTGATGGGGCGGTTATTGGCCGGATTGCATTTGTCTTGTTTTGCACACTTTGTACAAAAATAATAAATTGCAGGACAACGGAGTATTACAGTTTAACTCTTTTATTAAGCATTAGGTCTGATCTTACTCATACAGCATAGTGGGGCAAAGATGGCGTTAGGACCCCTAGCCTGGGTCTTCCAAACAATAGTAGTCCTTACAGATGTCTGCAGGCCAATGACAACTCAGCATGTGATCACATGTGAATATAATAAGTATTCCTTACAGTTGCCTGCGGGCCAATTATAATTCAATATGCAAATGTTACATCCCCTTTTAAAAGAAAAATGTTATGCATTACTTTTAAACTTTTCTTCTACATAATGTTCTCGGTAGCATAAATATATAAGTAAATTAACATTTAACTAGCACTGAAAACATCTCAACGTTTCAATAACGATGTACAGTTATTTTATGGGCAGCGATCCGCCTACACCCTTTGACAGTTCACAACTCAAGGATAACTCTAGGCTTGACCTCTCGTCCCGACCTTGTGTGGTATGGAACTGAGCATGCTCCTGAATCGGTCAACAATTCCGGTTCAGGTTCAGGTAAGTATAATGTGTTTTGTGTATTCCTTTGTTCATCACACTCTGTTGAACTGATCCTCTCGTCGGAATGCCGGTGTTGTTCCTTGGTGTTCAGGAGGTGCCTGCGATTGCGGCGGTACACCTGTCCTTCTGGGGTGCGGACAGGATATGATCGCTCAGTGTCAGCTGGCTGAATGACGACTGCTGGCTTCCAGTAGTCATGCTCCTGGATTCTGATGGATTCGCCATTGTGCAGCAGCGGCAGTAGTCTAGCTGACCTGTTCTAGTATCTCTTTTGGTGTTGCTGTCTCTGTACACGTTTTACATGCACTTGCTTGCAGCTGCCGACCTCTGGTGGAAACGCCTACATCCAAACAGAATTGCATATAGCTCTTTCTCGATTTGAGCATAGTTGATTTCACTGTCTGTGAGAGATCTGGAAGCGTAGCCAATGGGCTTTCCTACTTACAGTAATACTGCACCTAGTCTGTACTTTGACGTGTCCACTTGTAGTCTGAGCTCTTTGTTGGGGTCGAAGTAGGCAAGAACTGGTCCTGGTTCTCTGGTGATTAGGTCTTTCATTTTCTGAAATGCTGTGTCATGTTGTTTGTCCCACAGGAACTCATTGGATTGTTTGAGCAACTGACGCATGGGTGCATTGATTTCGGAGAGGCTCGGGGCAAACTTGGCTAAGTAATTAACCATGCCTAGTACTGTCTCTAGCTCTGTGCAGTTCTTTGGCGGCTCCATCTTCTTGATGGCGGAGATTTTCTCTGGATCCAGCTTAATGCCATCAGTTGCGAGGTGATGCCCGAAATAACTGATCTCGTGGATCTGATTATGCTTTTCTCGGGGTTGAGCCGGATACCTTTCTCCCGTGATCTTTGTAGCATCGCACGGCGGTTCCTGTCATGTTCCTCTCTATTCCTGCCATAGATGAGGATGTTGTCTACGATTGCGACTACTCCGTCGAGGCCTTCATTGGTTTCGTCGATCTTCCGCTGGAATTCATCCTGAGCTGAGATAAGACCAAATGGTAAACGCAGAAATCGGTAGCGTCCAAATGGTGTGTTGAACGTTGTTAGACTAGATGACTCTTCTGTGAGCTTGATAGTCCAGTATCCTGATCGTGCGTCCATTACACTGAAGTAATGTGCTCCCACTAGCTTGGATGTGATGTCATCTAGCGTTGGTAGAGGGTAGTGAGGGCGTTTGATAGCCTTGTTCAGTTCTCTGGGGTCGAGACAGACTCTGAGTTTGCCTGTACGTAGTTTCTCAACCACGACTAACGCGTTGACCCACTCTGTCGGTTCTGTTTCCCGGACGATGATTTCTGTATTCTCCATGCTCTGCAACTCCTCCTTCAGGCGACTACATAGAGCAAGGGGTATCCTTCTCGGTGGGCAAACCACAGGGGTTGCTGCTGGGTCAAGGTGAATAGTGCATTCACCTGGGAATAGTCCGATTCCTTTGAAAACGTCAGCAAACTCCTCCATGACTGTCTGCTTATCAACTGGTGCTGTCAATGATAGCACTAGCTTGACGAGGTCCATGTCTAAACATGCCTTTAGACCTAGCACTGGAGGTGCTCAAGTGTCAACAATGTAAAAGTCCAACATCATGTCGCTTTCTTTGTACTTGCATTTCATCACGCATGTGCCTTTTACAATGAGCTGCTCACCCCCATAGCTAGTCAGTCTGCGTGAGGTGGGCTGTAGCTCACACTCATCCTTCAAGCTGTGATACTCACTCAGAGGAATTACATTAACCTGAGCTCCAGTGTCTTGTTTAAACTTAAGCTCTTTGCCCTGTTTTCCTTCTCAATATCTGCAAAAGCTTGCTCAGTCTCTGAAATCTGTTTTTTCTGTGACACAGAATCAATAAACAGTTCCTCTGCATTTGGCTCTCTATCTGGCATTTGGCTGTCACTCACTGTGTGTACTGCTTTTTAAAAAAAACAGTCCTGCAAACTTTAGCAAAGTGGTTCCGTTTACCACATTTAGCACATTGCCTTCCTTTGGCAGGGCAATGCTCCTTTTCTCCATGCATCTTGTTTCCACAATATCCAGTTTTTGAAGCATTTTATGTCGGTGTCGCTCATTTTTAGAACTCTCGCTGTTCTTTCTGTTCTGAAACACGCTCTCTGGGCGGTGTTCTTTGGTGTGTGTCTATTAACTGCGTGCACTGTCTGTTCACTCGAGCTGCTCGTGGTGCCGATTATGGTTTTCAACTGTGCTTGGGCTGTAAGGGGGGCATCTTTTAACTGGTTTATGGTAATTTACCTGGCCAGCAGCCTTTGCCTCTGAGCTCTGACCAATTCCAACCTTTTACCTGGTTTACGGTAATTCATCTGGTCAGCAGCCTTTTGCTGCTGCACTCTAAACCAATTTACAAACAGCGGTTTCGAATCGCTACCACTCCTTCAGTTCTGAGTGGAGGAACTTATAATTAATGATATTAAAATGGACAAGTGGTTTGGATGAGAGAAAAATCAAGTTTTATTACCTAAATAAACTACAATCAAAAGAATAAACTATACCCCACGAACACAGTAATTACAGTAAAACTATATAACAGGGGGTTGCAGACGGCGAAAACGAGGGATAAAATGACTAAAATGTTATTTAAACAATCTTAGCAATTCCCTTAAATCACCACCCCAAACTCCTGCTAGGTTGCCTTGTTGAGGAGTCAGAACACCCTGCTCACCTGTGGTCCAGCGAAGTAAAAAGAGAGTGGTAGCTTCTCAGCAGCTATCTTATATACCTGGTGAGGTCCTGCCATTCTGCCCTGCAAGGGCTGTGTGCAAAATTCCCGCCCAAAGGGTCCAATACACAAGAGAAAGCTGTGATTGGCTAACTCAGAGTGGTTGGACTGGGTTAAAGTGTCTTCCATAGCTCCTGGGCTGAAACAAAAGGGAAATACAACTGCTCTATTGTCCAGAATGCTAGGTGATTTAAAACCCATTCAGTTCTTAAACGGTTCCCATTCAAGATACAAAAGTCTCTTCTGCAGTTTAGATGTATCCACTCGATATACAAACAAATGCTAATAGCATTCAATTGCTTTGTAAACAAAGCATTGTCCTGTGTTAACGTTTTGTAAACAGGCATCGATTGTCCTGCTGCAGAGGGGGTGGGGACACCCCTTTGATTGGCAGCTCCATTGAACCTTACTTCCAGACACAGAAAGCTGCTTTCCAAGTCCCTTTGTCTTCGGCCATGTGGTATGACAGCCATTTTTATCCCTGGAAATTTAAAAGCACAACGCCCAGGGATTCTTTAATCAAACAAATGAATCTTCAGAACTGTAAATTATTGCGAATTCTTACAGGGCTATCTCGTGCGATCTAGCTATGTCCATAGCTTTGTCCAGCATTAGCCCGGACCCAACATTCAAAAGTTTCTCTCTCACTTTAGCTGAATGTATTCCAAACACGATGCGGTCTCTGACCATCTCATCTTTATCTGCATATTCACAGTCTTTTACCAGCAGTTTTAACTCAGTCACGAACTGTTCAAACGACTCACTAGCTCCTTGTACTTTCTCCTGAAACTTGTACCTAGCGAATATTGTATTTGTCTTGGGCATCGCATGTTTCAAAACGGTCAAAGTAACTTTTCAGTACCTTTGCTTCATCCATGGTGAGAGACCATTTGTTAAAAATGTCTCTCCCTTTTTCTCCGATCCACAAGAGTAGGTAGCTGCATCTTTCTTCCTCCCCTTTGCTTTTCAACGGACCCGAGAACATCAACTCCACATGTTGCTTGAACTTGCACCATTCTCCAAATAAATTCAAAGATTCCCAATTCATTCGAGGCAAGGGAGCTCCAACGATGTCTATTTCAAATCCCTGTTCTGACACCATGTCTTGTTTTGCACACTTTGTACAAAAAGAATAAATTGCAGGACAATGGAGTATTACAGTTTAACTCTTTTTATTAAGCATTAGGTCTGATCTTACTCATACAGCATAGTGGGGCAAAGATGGCGTTAGGACCCCTAGCCTGGGTCTTCCAAACAATAGTAGTCCTTACAGATGCCTGCAGGCCAATGACAACTCAGCATTTGATCACATGTGAATATAATAGTTTTCCTCACAGATGCCTGCGGGCCAATGATAATTCAATATGCAAATGTTACAGCATTTGTCCTGCTTTTTGTGGACAGGACATACCTGGGCAGTTTTCCACATTGTCGGATAGATGCCAGTGTTGTAGCTGTACTGGAACAGCTTGGCTAGAGGTGCGGCTAGTTCTGGAGCACAAGTCTTCAGCATGATAGCCAGGATGTATCCAGTGCGCTCAGCCGTTTCTTGATATCACGTGGAGTGAATCGAATTGGCTGAAGACTGGCTTCTGTGATGGTGGGGACCTCAGGAGGAGGCCGATATTGATCATCCACTCGGCACTTCTGGCTGAAGATGGTTGCAAACGCTTCAACCTTGTCTTTTGCACTCGTGCTGGACTCCAACATCATTGAGGATGGGGATATTCATGGAGCCTCTTCCTCCTGTTAGTTGTTGAATGGTCCACCACCATTCATGACTGGATGTGGCAGGACTGCAGAGCTTTGATCTGATCCTTTGATTGTGGGATCTCTTCGCCCTGTCTATAGCATGCTGCTTCTGCTTTTTAGCATGCATGTAGTCCTGTGTTGCAGCTTCCCCAGGTTGGCACCTCATTTTTATGTATGCCTGGTGCTGCTCCTGGCATGCTCTTCTACACTCCTTATTGAACCAGGGTTGGTCCCCTGGCTTGATGGTAATGATAGAGTGAGGGATACATCGGGCCATGAGGTTACAGATTGTGGTAGAATACAATTCTGCTGCTGCTTTAGGCCCACAGCACCTCATGGATGCCCAGTTTTGAGCTGCTAGATCTGTTCTGAATCTATCCCATCTAGCACGGTGGTAGTGCCACACAACACGATGGAGGGTGTCCTCAGTGTGAAGACAGGACTGTGCGGTGGTCACTGCTGTCATGGACAGATGCATCTGCGACAGGTAGATTGGTGAGGATGAGGTAAAGTAGGTTTTTCCCTCGTGTTGGTTCTCTCACCACCTGTCGCAGACCCAAACTGGCAGCTGTGTTTTTCAGGACTCAGACTACCGAGCCACTCTTGGTGATGGACTTTGAAGTCCCCCACCCAGAGTACATTCTGTGCCCTTGCTACTCGCAGTGCTTCTTCCAAGTGGTGTTCAACATGGAGGAGTACTGATTCATCAGCTGTGGGTGGGCGGTAGGTGGTAATCAGCAGGAGGTTTCCTTGCCCGTGCTTGACCTGAAGCCATGAGACTTCATGGGGTCCGGAGTCAATATTGAGGACACCCAGGGCTACTCCTTCCCGACTGTATACCACTGTGCCATCACCCTTGGTGGGTCCAACCTGCCGGTGGGACAGGACATACCCAGGGATGGTGATGGAGGAGTTTAGGACATTGGCTGAAAGGTATGATTCTGTGAGTATTACTACGTCAGGCTGTTGCTTGACTAGTCTGTGGGACAGCTCTCCCAATTTTGGCACAAGTCCCCAGATGTTGGTGAGGAGGACTTTGCAGGGTCGACTGGGCTGGGTGTGCCGTTGTGTCCATAGCTGGTGCCGAGGTCGATGCGGGGTGGTCCGTCCGGTTTGATTCTTATTATTGTGTTTCGTAGCGGTTTGTTACAACTGAGTGGCTTGCTAGGCCATTTCAGAGGGCAGTTAAGAGTCGACCACATTGCTGTGGGTCTGAAGACCAGGTAAAGATGGCAGATTTCCTCACCTAAAGGACATTGGTGAACCAGATGGGCTTTTACGACAATCCGATAGTTTTATGGTTACCATTACTAATACTAGCTTTTTAGTTAAAGGAATTTAAATTCCCCAGCTGCCACGGTGATTTGAACTCTGGATCATTAGTCCAGGCCTCTGGATTACTAATCCAGTAACATAACCACTATGCTACTGTTCCCACTGACTGATGTGTTGTAGCTGCATGGCACTCTTAAATGTAATTGTATCATGTTGCACATACATTTATACAGCTTCCTTAGTCTGACTCAAAATGATGAAGAGAAACTAGTGAAATTAGACTCTACTTTTCTAAATGCACACCAACCGATTGCATAACGCTACTATCACTGGAATGCCTCTTCCATTGTCCACAAATTCATCAGATCAAGTCTTCAAATCATTCAAATAAACATCCCATCTACAATAAACAAATCTTCAGCTCTGCAAACCAGTCTCCTTAATCTTTACAATCATAACAACAACTTGCATTTATATAGCACCTTTAACATAGTAAAACTTCCCAAGACACTTCACAGGAGTGCAACCAGACAAAATTTGACACCGAGCCACATGAGACATTGGGACAGTTGGCCAAAAGCTTGGGCAAAGAGAGCTTTTTTATGAAAAGCCTGCCTCCTGTTCTTCACTCGCAGTTCACAGCCCATCGCTTCACAGATACTTTTCACCTTTGCTCTGAGCTACATATGGAACAACATACCAGAAATATCAAGGTGCCAGATTTCTAATAGAAATCTTCAACTTGAGCTTCCAGCTTTATAGAGTCAATAGGGCAGGATTTTCATTGGGTCGTGGAGGCGGGATTGGAGGCGTGTGGGGGATTAAAATTGCAAAAACTGGCATGCGGGCCCAACCCCGCCTCCATCCCGCCTTCAAGCAATTTTCATTAATTCGTGTCTAATGGTCCCGTCTCCGTCCCACCTCCTAGAGGCGGGATAGGCCGTTAAGGCCCTTAACAAGCAATAAATTGCCTCTATAATGCCATTTTGAAAGGCCTTTGCGATTTTAACCCTTTTCCCATGTGAAACACGTCTGCTCTGAAACACGACGGTGAAACCTGGCGGGAGCACAATTGGATTGCTGACTATCAGCTGCATCTCAACCATTAAAGAGAAGATTTGATCAGCCATCATTTGCAGGTGGCAGGACTTTGTAGTCTCGGGTCTGGGGGAACTTTTAGAAGGCATAACCACAGCTGTGGAAGTTTGGAGCCTGACACCCATCTCCAGTGTGACCTCCTGGGAAACCCCTCTCACCTATTTCACTGAGCTCTTCCTTAACTGAGGCATATACCAGAAGCATGGGAGCCATTTATTTCTTTCCCTTCTGGACATTAGATGAGGATGAAGACCAGCCGCGGCACCAGCAGAAGCACCAACAACAGCAGCAGCAGCACCAACAGCAGCAGCAACAACAGGAGCGCCAAGCTGCTGCTCACCCACCTGAAGCTGCACAGGCCAGAAGGGGCCAGCGCATGTGTAAGATTCGCAAAATTTCCACAGTTCCCCAAAGGTTACGATTAATAAAAGGGACCCTGCGTGGACATTTTAAAAAGGTATCCAAAGATGGCGTCCGCACCTCGCGGCCGAAAGCCAGTAAGATTTTAAAAGCTTGGACTCTATGGCAGCTTTTGGGGAAATCGAAACCTAAAATGCAGTTTCTGTGAAGAAGGACTTTTGTATTTTGAAAAGCAGACAGAACTCTGAATATGCATTAAGCCAGATCGGAGACAGATCAAAACCAGTTAGGCCTATACTTGAGGCCATCAAGTTGTTTGCATAAATAATCGGAAACAGCTTAAGGAAGCCATCGAGGCTGGACAGGCCGATTTAAGATGCATTAATAACAATACAGCTCAGACATCAGGCCAGTAGGTGCGATCACCGGCCATCTAAAAACAGTTAGTTTAGATTGCTACAATTATTTAAACTAGCCCGCCAAGATTGGGACAATGAACTAACCTGATTTGGCGCGCAGATAAGGGCCATCCGAAGGAGTATAATTGTAGGCCCACCGACAACCGACGTTCTCTTGCTCCTGCCTCCTGCTCCTCGCCCTCGTGGTTGCTGCTCTTTCCCCCTCCCACGCTTGCTGCCTGGCCAATGCCCGTGCCTTTCCCCACCCCATCAGGGACACCCGGCATTGCACCAGGCGGACACGGAAAAACCAGGCCAGGCGAGACGAGACGAGGCGAGGTGATGAGACGAGGCGAATCGGGAGAGAATTGAAGAACACTGTGAATGATCGGGCCTTCAATTCAGCTGACCGACTATCTTCATGCAAACTCCAACTGCTGCCTGAGGAAGAGGAATCATCATCCCTGCAAGGTAAAGTACCCAAGCAAAGACTTTAACCTTGGGGTACTTGTACCTGGACAACGCCCCGAGACCACATGATGACGGCAGGCCCCAGAGAGCACAAAGAGCAAACCCCAAGCCCCACCGCTGTTTGAATTCAGCAGATTTTGACTCGGTGAGCATGAATTCTGGCCCCTCATAGCTTAATCTAGTTAGGTATAGGGGGTGGGATAAGGATAAGGGGATTGTTAAGAGAGTTGTTTTCCCTCGATGCGCCGTGTGTTCCCCATTCCCTGTATAAGTATAGTTATTTGTATTTGCCTGTAATTTTATACTAGTAACTTCTCATAAGATTGTGTTAATTTCTATTTCAATAAAATCTTGGTTTTCTTACATCCAAACCACCTGTCTACTCTAGTCTTTTCTGTATCGCCGCCTGTACCTAAGTCCGGTGTCTAGAACCCAGGGACGTGGGAGCGATTCGAACCGCTCACAAACAGTCAGGGGCATAACTGGGCGCACACGCCAACCACACCACCCCCCTACACATGGAAGCCCATCGGCGCAGGAGATACCCCCCCCCCAAACAGGGTCTACAGACACAGGGTCAGACCTCAACATTTCTGAGCAGCAGTGCCAAAGGCGGCTCCGACTTTCACGAGCGGTAGTGGGTGACATCTGCGCAATGCTGCAACAACACCTGCAGGCCAGAGGACCAGGTGGACAACACTTACCATTGGCCATCAAAGTCAAAACTGCACTCAACTTTTTTGCATCAGGCTCATTCCAGGGATCAGCAGCAGACATCAGCGGCATCTCCCAGGCGGCCGCACACACTTGCATCATGCAGGTAACCGATGCACTCTTTGCCATCGCGCACAATCACATCCATTTCACCAAAGATCAAGCAAGTGTCATGGCGCGTGCGGTTGGATTAGCTAATCTGGCAGGCTTTCCAAGGGTGCAGGGCGTCGTTGACTGCACACATGTGGCCCTTAAGGCACCCCATCGCAATCCAGTTATTTTTGTCAACCGCAAGGGCTTCCACTCCCTTAACGTTCAGCTGGTGTGTGACCACAAGAAGGACATTTTGCATGTTTGTGCCAAGTACCCTGGCAGTTGCCATGACTCCTTCATACTGCGCCAGTCTAGTGTGCCTCCACTATTCAGACTGCCAGACCAACTTAACGGATGGCTACTTGGAGACAAGGGTTATCCCCTGAAGACGTGGCTAATGACGCTGTTGAGACAATCCAAGGAGACTGAGGAGAGCTACAACTCCAGCCACATGTCCACCAGAGCCATAATCGAGCAAACCATCGGTTTGCTGAAGATGCGCTTCAGATGCCTGGATAGATCAGGTGGAGCCCTGCAGTACTCAGCAGCCAGGGTCTCCAGAATCGTCGTGGTTTGCTGTGCACTTCACAACATGGCACAGCGTCGTGGCTTGCAGATTCCTGAGGACCAAGTGGCTCGTCACATATCCTCCTCAGATGAGGAGGAGGAGAGCAAAAACGAACATCTTGCAGAGGCCCATCAACCAGCGGCAGCAGTACGCAAGAACATTCCTGCCTGGGATGCAAGGAACGCACTCATCTTGGCCAGATTTGCTTAGCCTAGCCAATCAAGCACTTTTGCCTCGCAGCTTCTTACCTGAGCATCAACAATGGTCAAGGACCAGCGGATTCCTAGCAATTTGACCACCATACTGACAATTGCAAGTAATCCTAAGCCCTCTGTGAAATTCCCATTTCACAAAATGATACACATCACATCTACAGCAGTAGCCATCAGACTTTTTATTTACTTTATTCATCTGATGGCTTTTTCACAGAAAACATCAAATTTCACCCAAGTGACTATCCTTGTGACTGTGCAGTATCTTTCTTTTACGCATGCTCCTACATAGTGCTTCCCCTGTGGCTTCAGCAGATGCCGAGGCCCCTTGCTCAATTTCCTGCTGCTCCTGTCTCAACACCTTTGGCGGGTGTCCTCTGGGGTTGCAAACCTGTGAGGGCTCGGCAAAAGTCTGCTGCTCCTGCGGCTGTGCAGGGGTTGAGATGCCGATCTCAGATGGGTGTGGACTCTGGTGGGGCTCTGACCGAGGGCTCTGCAGTGGCATGAAAGTGTGAGCGCTTGGAGAGGAGCCCCCACTTCCTTGATGTCTGCCCCAACTTCCCTCTCATGGGTCAGGTCCCCTTCAGTGCTTGCAAGTGGCTTGAGAGCACCTTGCTGCACATCAGGGGGGCCATGGGGATCTGTATCTGCACAGGCAGTCCTACTCAGAAGGACTTCCATGAAGGCCTGGTTTCTCTGTTCAATAGATGACCATCGCTCCTCCAGAGATATCATTCTATTCTGAACACTCACCATGTTTTCTGCACTCTGGCAACTTATCACCTCCATGGAGGTTGCCATCCTTTCCATGGTGATGCGTTCATGCGCCAATGACTCCCAAAGGCTCTGCTCATGTTCGCTATGGACTCCTCCATTCGCTCCACACTCGCAGTGACCCTGGAGACAAAACCTGCCAGAGACTCCTGCATCTGTTCCTGGAGTTCCAGCACTGCTGATCTTATGGATGGACCCAGAGGAAGAGGGTCGACATGCAGCTGATCCGAGCTGGCAGAGTCCTGCGCCCTCCGACTAGGACTCTCTCTACTGCTGTCCCTGTCTCCACAATCTGCTGATGCTCACTTGTGAGCTGTGGTACACCAGGTGACAACACTACTCTATGTCCCGAAGGTCCCACCGAGGTGTGAGTGTCTGCACTGGTGACGGGTGCGCTGAATTCAGCTGATGCTGCGCCGTCAGAGGTTGCAGCTTCCTCTGAGGAGTCTTGAGGCTCATGCTTTTCCTCTTGGCTAGTGGGGACGAGTCCTCCCTCTTTCTCGCTTATTGTGAGCTCTCTTTTCCTGCAATGAGGGAGACAAGTGGAGGTTGAGTGAGAATGAAGGAGTGAGTAGAGATTCCATAGCGTAGATGCACTGGTCTCACTAGACATGCTCCTAACTAATTATCGAGCCAGCTAAACACTCATTCAAATAATTGCTCGTGAAGCGGGTTTGCTGTTTTGAAGCTTTACTTGAACAAATTTGTGAAACTGTAAACAAAGACAAAGTATGTTTTGTACATAGAACTGAGTACTATACATTAGATGTTACATAAGATGTAAACATATTTATAACAATAGAATAGACTAATTGTATAACTAAATAGCACTGGAGCTAAACTTCGGTAACTAACAACTAATAACTTCTTATAGACAAAGTATTGTCAAATACTACACTGACAAGGTTGTTGTCATATTATTAAACAAAGATACTCACAGACATTGCGTCTTGCCTAGCGTACGAGAAGAGATGGAACCGGATTGAGAATCCCTCATGTAGCTTTCTTCATAACTTTGCCAGGTTCTTCCTGGAATACTACTTCCGGGCCAAAACAGGAAGGTCAAATAACATATTGCTATATACTAACACTGCTATACACTAACTACCACTAGAGGGTGCTATCTGCATGTAATAAGTCCAGAACACTCCCCGTCTGGGATCGTTAACGACTCCACATAGTCCGAACTCTACTTGTCACTGGAGTCCTCTGGCGACAAAAGGACCACCTCAGAGACAGTCTGTCGGTGTCGACGATAGGATGCAGCTTCCATCGACTGCTGTGAGGGGGTAGGTTGCTATAGTAATCTGGGATGTAATACTTAAGTTATCCACCAGACGGAGACAAATATTAAGGGATCATATTTACCAGTATTAAGGTAATGTCCTGGCACACCACTTATTAAGGTAGTGGCATTGCATTCTGTGTATGACTCAGAGGTTGATCCTCCATCTTTGTGATCGCACAGTAAGAAATAGAGTGTGTTTGCCTGCAGCTGTAAGAGATGTTTCTCCGCTACCTATGTATAATTAAACAGTTGAGTTTTGGTTCCTGAAGTCTGGCTTATCTCAGTTTCTGACCTTGCCACTCGGATATCACATTTGGTGACGAGGCTGAACAGATCTCATCTTGAAGAAGGAAAAAGAAAAGAAAAGCACTGAATCAAGGAACCATGGCTGTTATGGTAGGACAGATATCTGCTTTTGATGTTCAGATGCAGACCTGGAACGAATACTGTGAGTTGCTGGAGCATTTCTTTGTATCAAATGATATAGTTGATGTCGGGAAGAGGAGAGCTATTTTGCTCACTTCCGTGGGAAGTCAGACGTATAGTTTAATGAGAAACTTATGCAGTCCTGAGAAGCCTGGAGACGTAACATTTGCTAACTTAGTGGCCTTGCTAAAGGAACATTTCAATCCCAGACCGAGTGAGATTGTACAGCATTTCAAATTTAATTCACGGAACAGGAACCCGGGAGAGACTGTATTGGATTATGTAGCGGTGTTGAGAAAACTGGCACACGATTGCAATTACGGGAACAGTTTGAAAGACATGCTGAGAGATAGGCTTGTTTGCGGGATAATGGATGATCGTATGCAGAGGAGATTATTGTCCAAGACTGGGCTTATGTATGAAAAAGCATTGGAACTTGCTCAAGCCATAGAGACAGCTAACCATGATGTAAAAGAAATCCAAGGTTCAGACTGGGCTATGACAAAGCAAGTTGGAGGTCCGGTTGTGCACAAGTTAAATATGAGTCGGAAACCACAACATGAGCATGTAAAGGCATGTTATAGATGCAATGGAGATCACCTGGTGAGGGAATGCAGGTTTCTGGAGGAAAAGTGCCACAAGTGTGGGGAAAAAAGGACATATAAAATGTGCATGCCGAGCAAAAGCTACCCTGGAGGTATACAAACCTAAAGGGGGAGAAAAGCAGAAACCTAGTAAGAGAAGTGAAAAAACAGGGAGCACATCACATCAGAGGAGAAGCTGAGAAAGAAGACGACATGTTCATATTGCATAATATGGTAGAGGACATTCCAAAAGTGGATCCTATCACTTTGCAACTGATAGTAAATGACTCTAAGGTAAACTTTGAGGTGGATACAGGATGTGGTGTTACCATAATGAACAGGGAGGAGTACTCAAAATTGTGGAACCGTGCAAAAGTTCCAGAGTTAAAGTCTTGCTCTATGCAGCTTAAAACCTATACTGGTGAACGAGTGGTGACATTGGGTACAGCTACTGTAACTGTGCAACACAGGGACACCGTGGAACAGCTACCTGTAGTTGTGTCGGGTTCTGGACCAAACTTGTTAGGTCGGGGCTGGATACGAGAACTTAAATTAGATTGGGGAGCAATAAATCAACTAGAGGGAGGCAAACAATTGTCTTTGCAAGAAGTGTTGATTGAACATGAGAACGTGTTCAAGGAAGAACTTGGAACATTTAATGCCCCCCCCCCCCCAGCTAAGATTTATGTCGACAAGGAGGCACCGCCAAGGTTTTTTAAACAACGACCTGTGCCGTATGCCATGAAACCGAAGGTAGAGGCTGAGCTTGACCGTCTTTTGAGAGAGAACATTCTGGAACCCGTAAAATGTTCAGAATGGGCAGCTCCCATTGTACCTGTTTTAAAACCAGACAATTCGGTAAGAATCTGTGGAGATTATAAATTGACTGTAAATAGGGTGTCTAAACTTGAACAGTATCCTATTCCTAAAACTGAGGATCTTTTTGCAAACCTGGCTGGAGGGAAGAAATTCACGAAGCTGGATATGAGTCATGCATACTTGCAGATTACACTAGATGAGGAATCCAAGAAGTATGTAACCATAAATACACACAAGGGTTTGTTTACCTATAACCGCTTGCCATTCGGTGTCTCATCTAGTCCAGCTATCTTCCAGAGGACTATCGAGGGTGTACTGCAAGGGATTCCACATGTTTCAATCTATCTGGATGATATTCTGGTGACGGGAAGAACCGACCAGGAGCATCTGAGCACTCAGAGGTACTACAAAGATTGGATAAGGCTGGGTTACGGCTCAAGAGGAGTAAGTGCACTTTCCTGGGGAATGAGGCCGTGTTCCTGGGACAGAGTGGATGCCACCGGGCTCCATCCAGTCAACGAGAAGGTACAAGCACTGCAGGAGGCCCCAGCTCCTACAAATGTGACTGAGTTAAAAGCTTACCTGGGACTGCTAAACTATTATAACAGGTTTTTACCAAACTTGGCAATGGTGTTAGCACCTCTTCACAAACTTCTGCGCAAGGAGACACAGTGGGAAGAGGAACAGAGGGTTTCATTTGAACAGTCCAAGAAACTGATGCTGTCCTCCGATGTGCTGGTTCACTACAATGCAGAGAAAGACATCATTCTCTCTTGTGACGCTTCACCTTACGGGGTGGGGGCAGTTCTTTCACAGCTTGGAAGATGGAACAGAAAGACCGATAGGGTTTATGTCTCGAACTCTGACCCCAGCGGAAAAAAACTATTCCCAGTTAGATAAAGAGGGATTAGCAGTAATGTTTGGGTTAGAGGTTTCACAAGTACATACATGGCAGGAAATTCACCATATGCACCGATCATAAACCTCTTCTATCTCTTTTTAATGAGATGAAAGCAGTACCACAGATGGTGTCACCCCAGATCCAGAGGTGGACAGTGATGTTGAGGGCATATGAGTATGTCATCGTTTACAAGGTGGGCAAGTACCATGGGAACACAGATGCCTTGAGCCGTCTTCCACTACCAGGTACACCTATCCGTGCAGCTCCAGAGGACAGAGTTTTGATGTTGGAGGACACGGATATGGCAATTGTGACCGCAGAACAAGTAAGGACATGTACAGTACTGTCTAGAGTCCGAGAATATGTAATGAGGGGTTTGCCACAACATCCGGAAGGGACTGATTTCATACCTTACAGTTTCAGGAAAACGGAGCTGAGTGTGCAGGATGGTTGCGTGTTGTGGGGAGCTCGAGTGATTATTCCACAGCCAGCATGACGGTCTATCCTAGGGCAACTACATCAGTTTCATCCTGGAGTTTCGCGTATGAAAGCCTTGGCAAGGAGTTACTTGTGGTGGCCAAAGCTAGATGAGGAGATAGAAAATCTTGTCAAGACATGCAGCACTTGTCAAGTACACAGGAAGGCACCAGCAGTGGCTCCACTCCACCCCTGGGAGCGGCCGGATAAACCATGGAGAAGATTACATGTAGATTATGCGGGTCCATTCATGGGAAAGATGTTCCTCATAATCATTGATGCACATTCCAAATGGATGGATGTGTATCCTGTAAATTCTGCTTCATCTACTGTTACTATAGACTGCCTGCGTAGGAGTTTTAGTAATCAAGGGATACCGGAGATCGTAGTAAGTGACAATGCCACGTGTTTTGTGAGTACAGAAACAAAAGAGTTCATGAGAAACAATGGCATAGTGCACGTGACTTCAGCTCCATATCATCCGTCTTCAAATGGACTTGCGAAGAGAGCCATACAAACATTTAAGGAGATGATGAAAAAAAGTGCGGAAGGGAGTTTGGCAGCAAAGGTGTCACGAGTTCTGTTCAGCTACAGAATAACACCTCAATCTACCACGGGACTCTCTCCTGCTGAGTTGTTGTTAGGACGTCGACTACGCTCCACTCTTGACCTGGTTCACCCAGATCTAAAAAGGAAGGTGGAAAACCGACAAATCAAACAAAAGGAGAACCATGACAGAAGGACAAAGAGCCGTAGTTTTGGAGAAGGTGATGCGGTCCTTTTTCAGGAATTTCAGTTATGGTCCAAAATGGATTCCTAGCGTCATAGACTCAATGACCGGTCCAGTGTCATATACGGTCATGGTGGGAACTGGTCAGGTAGTACGCAGACATGTGGATCAGATACTGACCAGACAAAGGGAAACCGAACTGGAGGTTCCAGAGGAAATGTTGGAGGACAAGTTGGTCCCCAGTTATCCAAATGCATTGGTGGTACCAACACCACGAACAGTGCCAGTTATACCTGGACCCCTTCGTCAAGAGGAAACCATCGTAGCAGAGTCAGATACTCTGAGTACTGCTCAGGAGCAGCAGGTGGCTCTACCACAATCAAGCAGGGACTTGACTGTAAGACATTCACCAAGGTCTCACAAGCCGCCAGAGAGAGATTGATCACGACCTGCTAGATTCGTTCAGTATGGACTATCGTTAAAGGAGTTTCCTTATGGACTTTTTAAGAATGTTGTTAAGAAATTATTGTAAACATAAGAGGGGGGGATATAGTAATCTGGGATGCAATGCTTAAGTTAGCCACCAGATGGAGACAAATATTAAGGGATCATATTTACCAGTATTAAGGTAATGTCCTGGCACACCACTTATTAAGGTAGTGGCATTGCATTCTGGGTATGACTCAGAGGTTGATCCTCCATCTTTGTGATTGCACAGTAAGAAATAGAGTGTGTTTGCCTGCAGCTGTAAGAGATGTTTCTCCGCTACCTATGTATAATTAAACAGTTGAGTTTTGGTTCCTGAAGTCTGGCTTATCTCAGTTTCTGACCTTACCACTCGGATATCACAGTTGCATTCTGCTGCTATGCACTTCAACTCTTCTGAGTAACGCTCGTGTTGGACGCTCTTCATCACAAGGATTTTGGCTCTCTTGAGCTCCTCTTCAGAGGGACTCTTATGACAGATGTGCCACCCATGGCAGCTACTCTCTTGTGTAGGCTGGGAGAAGGTATGAGCTATGTGGGTTAGGCGTGCTACTGTCTTTAAGAGAGTGTTCCATTTGGAGAAACGCTCGAAGCGTTTGGTGCTCATCAGGTCCTTAGAGATTTGAGTAACGTTCGCTGTGACTTGTGGGCGTATCTCGGAGTCAGAAACAGGGTTGAGGAGGTCGAATGACTCATTGAGTTCGGAGGAGTGCAGGGACTGATCCTGAAGAAAAGCAGGTCCTGACAGCCAAGTCGTGCTGCTGAGAAGGGACGCTGTTACAGACCTAGACCCATGGTCAGCTGGGTTCAGGTCTGTGGGGACGTACCTCCACTGGTCGGGGGATGTGGACTGTCGAATATGTTGGACCCTGTTGTTCACGTATACGTAGAACCGTCTACTTTGGTTATGGATGTATCCTAACACCACTTTGCTGTCTGCATAATTCGGATCTCCTGTAAGCCTTGAAGTGAGTCTCTCCATCTATCCCACTCTGCTTCCATCTCTTCAGGGAGGGGTGAATCCCACTCTTCAGCGCGTGTGGAGAGTTCCCTGAGGAGCAGCCTGCCTTGTATGGTGACAGGGGCTAAGAAGCCAAGAGGGTCATATAGGCTGTTGACTGTAGAGAGCACTCCTCTACGTGTGAAGGGTTTCTTGTCATCTAAGGCTTGGAACGTGAACATGTCTGTTGCTATGTTCCAAGACACTCCTAGGCTACGCTGTAGGGGGAGGTCACCAGTGAAGAGGTCTCGTTCTTTGATGTCCTTAGCACGATCTTCAGGGGGGAATGCCTCCATCACTGCTGATCTGTTAGAGGCTATCTTGTGTAGCCTGAGGTTGGATAGTGCAAGTAATTCTTGAGCTTGTCCGAGGGTACTGATGGCCTTTGCTTCGGTCGGGAATGACTTCAGTGCATCGTCGACGTAGAACTCTCGTTCGATGAACCCTCTCACATCACTGCCAAAGTCATCGTCTTCTTCCTTGGCAGCCCTCCTTAGTCCGTATATAGCGACAGCAGGGGACAGGCTATTCCCGAAGACAGGGACACGCATTCTGTAGTCCACAATGTCTCTGTTGGGGTCGTTGTTGCGATACCACAGGAAGCGGAAGAAGTCTCTGTGGTCTTCTCTCTCTACAAAGCAGTGAAACATGTGCTGGATATCGGCAGTGATGGCGACGGGCTCTTTCCTGAATCTCGAGTACCCCGAAGAAGCTGTTGTTGAGGTCGGGCCCTGTGAGGAGTACATCGTTGAGAGAGATTCCCTGATATGGTGCACTGGAGTCAAACACCACGCGGATCTGTTTCGGCTTTTTGGGGTGATAGACTCCGAAGGAAGGGAGGTACCAACACTCTTGGCCTTCCTGGAGTGGAGGAGCTATCTCTGCATGATCGTTGACCAGCATTTTCTTGACAAACTCTAGGAAGTGTGCTTTCATCTTCGGCTTCTTCTCTAGTGTGCGACGGAGTGAGTTAAGACGATTATAGGCATACTCCCTGTTGTTCGGCAGCCATCGTCTGGGGTTCTGGAAGGGTAAGGGTGCAACCCAGCTGTTAGAGCTGTCACGAGAGACCTCATTGTCCATAATCTGGAGGAATCTCATGTCGTCGATCGATGGAGCAAGTTTGTGGTCGTTGGCGGTGCGACAGAAGACTGACTGACCCGGGTTCTCTCCAGTGAGCATCATCTGTGTGCTTTCTGCGGAGATCAGCGCTGGGGAGTTCTGAGGCTGGGCCGTATGACTGAACTTCTCTGTCACTCGGATCTGACTACTGCATGGGGTAAGGTAGCTTGGACGACCATTCTCCAAGATGGAAGTCTTGAGTGTGCTCACCTGAGATGGCTTGTGAACACCCCTGAGGCACACGTCTCCAACAACGACCCAACCGAGGTCTAGCCTTTGGGCGAAAGGGGCGTCATGTGGACCATTGATCTGTTTCCTTATCTTATGTACCCTCAGGATGTCCCTTCCCAACAACAGAAGTATGTCTGCGTCTGGATCAAGAGGTGGGATCTTGTCTGCAATGCGTCTCAGATGACGGTGGTGATGAGCTGCATTTGGAGTGGGAATCTCAGAACGGTTGTTGGGGACTTGATTACATTCGATGAGTGTAGGAAGGGGGAGACTAATCTTCCCGTCGGCTGACTCAACAACATAACCGCAGGCCCTCCTGCCGGCTGTCTCTGAAAGTCCAGCACACGTCTTCAGCGTGTAAGGTGACGGACTTCCTTTGACCTTGAAGATGTCGAAGAACTCGGACCTTGCTAGATAACGATTGCTTTGTTCGTCTAGTATGGCATACATCTTTTCAGATTCCTGGTGACGTCCTACAGGGCACACATTAACGAGGCATATCTTGGAGCATGCTCTTGCGCTCACTCCTTCTCCACACACCTCGGTGCACTTGGATGTAATCTCCGGACCGGCAGCTCCCTCTCTCTCTCCCCGCCGTGCTCGGAGGTGGGAGGAGGCGACCCTGACTTCCAAGGAGCTGAGCCTGGGTGGAGTGCTGAAATGTGCCGATCACTTTCACATACTGTGCATTTTGCATCCACCTTGCAGTTCTTGGCGAGATGGTTCGTGGAAGAGCAGTGCTTGAAACATATAGAGTTCTCTTTGAGATACTGTTTGCGGTCTTCCAGGGACATCTCTCTGAAGCCTCTGCACTTCTTTAATGGATGGGGCTTGTTGTGGATAGGGCATTGTTGGCTCATATCCTCAGATTTCTTCTGATCCTTCGTGTTCTCGGTTGAAGACACTTGCATTTTGTGGACAGATATTGGTGTCTTTCCATGTCTGTCAAACTTGTCTCTTCTGGCAAGTGCTGTGTGGGGGGAGGAGAAGAGGTTGAAGCTGAGGTCGGTCCTGGCTTTGGCTTCTTTACGGATGAAGTTGGCAAACACAGAGAATGGAGGGAAGGTAACGTTGTGCTTTAGCTTGAACTCTGATCCGAACGATATCCACTTCTCCTGCAGATTGAATGGAAGCTTCTCAATGATGGGACTTGCCCCTCTGGAAGTGTCTAAGTACGATAGGCCGGGTAGGTAGCCGTCCTGCTTTGCGGCTTCGAGTTCCGACAGCAGACTTCCAAGGTCGCGGAGCTTCTGGGGTTCCTTATTTGTCAACTTCGGAAAGTTCTCCAACCTGGCAAAGAGAGCCCTTTCAATGGCTTCAGGCAAGCCGTAGCTTTCTTCCAGCCTCGCCCAAGCCATCTTCAACCCCGCTGGCGGATGTCCCACATTGACCGCTTTTATCCTGCGTGCCTGTCCGGTGGACTCTGAGCCGAGCCATTTGATAAGGAGGTCGAGCTCTTCTGCTGACAGGTCTAAGGCCGATATGGCACCGTGGAAGGAGGACTTCCAAGCCCGATAATTCTCTGGCCTGTCATCGAATGTGGTTAACCCTGTAGTCACCAGCTGGCTGCGTGCAAGGTCTTAGGTGCTGGGACCTGTGCCAGGGTTTCCTTGAGTAGGGGCTCTGTTGCGGGTCTCAAGGAAATGAGGGGGTCTCCTGTTGACTTTCTCTCTTCAGCGCTCCATTCCTCCGCACCGTGTCCTCTGTTTTGCAGGGGAGGATCCTGTGACTTGAGGCACGCTGTCCATTTTGACCTTGATTGGTGCCATGGGGCATGTTATATGAAGTGCTTGAGTCTGTAGAGGTGTGCGGGTCTTCATCCCTCTCTCTCATAAACTGTATGTCGGCTTGGTTGCTCATGTAATCTCTGGTGCGCTGTCGTCGACTCTGCCGCGAAACGGGAATTAAAGGTTTGTTAGCTGTCTCGGGATCCGCTTCCACTAAAATTGCCTTGAATACTTGTGCCTCAGCTAATGAAGCATCTATCTCTTTCTTTTTCTCCCTGTAGTGCGTCTAATGTGGCTTGGAGACGGGCCTGTTCAGCCTGGCGTCCAACTTGGAGACAGGCCTGTTCAGCCTTTAGACCGGCCCGGTCGGCTTTTATTTCAGCTTTGAGACGGGCCTAGTCAACTTTTATTTCTATTTCTTTGTCGGCATGTGCAGCTCTGGCTTGAGCTGCTTCTAGCTTAGCCCGTGCTTTGGCGATGGCCATGCTTACCCTAGAACCACCTGACGACCGTGAGCCGGCTGATGACCGTGAACCAGCTGATGAGCATGAACTAGCTGGCGATCTAGAACCAGCTGACGATCTGTAGCAACGAGAGCGTTTAGACAGATTGTCACATTCTACAATTTCATCTAACTGTTTAAGGCCTTCTACTCGCTGAGTAGCGTTTTTAGTATTATCTTCTGACATGTTGATGTAAGGTAAGTGTGGTGTACAAGGTGAAGAATTAAGCTTGCTCTGTCGTGATGGCCTACTCTGAGTCCTTGCTGCTCCACGTGGAGGATCTCCTCTCTTCACAGCTAGCCATGTTGCGGTCTTTTCACTGTACTGGTCTCACTAGACGTGCTCCTATCTAGTTATCCAGCCAGCTAAACACTCATTCAAATAATTGCTCGTGAAGCGGGTTTGCTGTTTTGAAGCTTTACTTGAACAAATTTGTGAAACTGTAAACAAAGACAAAGTATGTTTTGTACATAGAACTGAGTACTATACATTAGATGTTACATAAGATATAAACATATTTATAACAATAGAATAGACTAATTGTATAACTAAATAGCACTGGAGCTAAACTTCGGTAACTAACAACTAATAACTTCTTATAGACAAAGTATTGTCAAATACTACACTGACAAGGTTGTTGTCATATTATTAAACAAAGATACTCACAGACATTGCGTCTTGCCTAGCGTACGAGAAGAGATGGAACCGGATTGAGAATCCCTCATGTAGCTTTCTTCATAACTTTGCCAGGTTCTTCCTGGAATACTACTTCCGGGTCAAAACAGGAAGGTCAAATAACATATTGCTATATACTAACACTGCTATACACTAACTACCACTAGAGGGTGCTATCTGCATGTAATAAGTCCAGAACAATAGATACTTAGAAGGAGACAAAGATGGAGTGAGGTGACAAGACCAAGGGCCCTCCCTGTGTGTTGTCAGTTGTTTTCATAGCATCACAGTGATAGGGAGTGTGAGGGCTGCATAGTCGACTAGTTAAGTGAATGTGACCATAGAGAGAAAGGGAATGGGTAAGGGTGCATGGATGTCAGTGTCAAGTGGGATGTGGAGGAAGGGATTGCTAAAGCTGAGTGCTGGTGAGGAGAGGCAATGGGGCTCAGATTGAGGGTGATGGGAAATTCATACTCAGTTTCCCAGTGCGCAGAAGGACATGAAATCTCTTCCTGCATTGAATCCAGGTTCTGCGGGTTACTGATAATGAGTTGATCTCCTCTGCCACCTGGATCCACACAGCCTTGGTCTGCTGGGGAGGCTTCTTCCTCCCTGAAGAAGGGAAGAGCACCTCTTTATGAGCTCTTGCTCCCTCAACTAAAGCCTGCAAGGCAACGTCGTCAAACCTGGGAGCAGCCCTAGGCCTCTCACTGGTCATTCTGCCTCCAGGTCCCTGTAGCATGAAAGGCCAAAAGGTTGGCAGTCTGCAGAAGAAGCAAGGCTTGTTGCAGACCTTAAATGCAGCAGCAATGATGACGTCGTCGGAGGAGACTTTCAGACTGGAAAAACTCATTTGCCATGGGTTCCCACACGTTGGAACTCAATTGGCCAATTAAGTTAAAATCGCATCAATCTCCCACATCGATTTAGATTCAGGTGGATAACACGAAATGTGGATTACACAACCCCACCCCGAATTAAAATCCAGCCCATAGAGTCATAGAACCCAAAATCTGAAGGCATCACTTTTTACCACAAAAAGACTATTTCTGGACCTAAATGGTTAGCAAAAATTAATACAACCTGAAATCTCATCCGATATGCACTCCCCTCTTGAAGTCATAACGGGCCTTGTTTAACTAACAATGATTTGTCACTGTGCTAATACAACATGTGAATAACATTATCCTTGCCTATTATTCGTGGCTTTGTGCTTATTCTCTTACAGAATTGTCAGCTCTGAGATTCTGAAGTCCATTAAATTCCTGTTTTTGCAGAAGCTTAGTATTGGATTTTACGGTCACAGTAGATAACATTTGATTTTAGATATTTCACCTCTAGATACATTTAGCACACTTTGTAAATATGGTATAATGTAGGTCATTACAAAATGCACTAAAGACAGATTATAAATACTGCCATAATTTTAATGAGGTTATTGACAAGCCTGTTCAATCAGAACAGTTTGTTTTGTTTTGTAGCGTCTCATTGGGACATCAGCTGTCCATTGGGTACTCATACAGGTTGTCAAATCTAACACTACTGCATTGAAATCGTAGGAGAGATGTGAATTTGTGTAATTTCAGCCAATGGACCTGGCTCAGAGTACTTGAAGTTCCGGTCCCTGAAGCTAATTCTAAGAATGAATCTGAAGTTTAACCCGTATGGCATCACAGACAAGTTTACTTGTGCTTGTCATTATAACACATCAGGTTTTATCTCAAATGCACCAGTTCATTCATTAAATTCTGGGTGTTTGATTAAACAAAAGCTTTTTTTTTGCAGCTAATAAAAATCTTTTAGGAACATACGAACAAAAGTAGGCCATTTGGCCCCTCGAACCTGTTCCGTCAATCAATTAGAATTGGCTGACCTCCATCTTAACTCCATTTTTCCATCTTGGTTTCATATCCCTTAATACCCTTCACCGAATAAAAATCTACCAATCTAAGAGAACATTATTTCCAAATTTGCATCCGTCTACAAAATGGACAAGGGGAAGGAGAAATAAGTTATTTGAAAAAAATTTGAAGTCAGTTCTAATGTTGTCAAGGCTCACTAATCAATAATGGGGCTTTGTTTAGAAAATGGAACATAGCTACCACCTGTGAAACTAAAGCCCAGCAGGGAATCAACATTTTCAAGGGGGAAAAGAGGGTGTGAGAAAATGGGAACGGGAGGGCTGAAAAGCTGAGTAGAATCAAAGTGCTCAGTAATTATTTCAAATTAATATTGTACTTCAAATGCTGATCGTAATACCTTACGGTTAATGTTACAGTAACAAAGCCTCTCCTGACATTCAGGTGCTTTATTATATTAATATGGATGATTGTTTCAGTGTCACAATTTACAGCCAAGAACTTAAATAAAAGCCCAGACTAGAAGATAGGTATTTCTCTGGCAATCCAAGGGTTAAAGTGATGGCAAACGGTTCGATTTCTTACCCATGCTCCATAGCAAAGACAAACCCATTCTATAAGCCTCTTAATCAATCAGGGAAGTACAACCACTGCCAGATGCCTTGTCACTTCCCATTGGACTACCAGACATTATAGAGAAGCGTCTTGCCATCAGAGTAGTAGATATTGTACTGCTATGAGACTTTATGGGCTGGATTTTGTCATTGGGGATGGGTTGGGGTCGGGTCAGGTGGTCGGTGGGTCCCACCCCCACCTCCGATGTGAGGCGGGACAATTGAGCGATTTTGCCCTAATTGGGCACTTGAGTGCCAGTGTGTGGGAACCCCTGGCCCAATGAGTCTTTTGGTCCTGAAACTCGCCTCTGATGATGTCATCAATGCAGCTGCATTTAAGGCCTGCAAGCAGCCTTGGTTCATTTTCTGCCGTAGAACTTTTTGCTGAAACTTCTGAGGGGTTAGTGGTGCAAACATGGCAAGCTCCAGACCCAAGTGCGCACCCTGCTTTGGTGAGGACTCCCTCCAAGCTCTGGTGGAGGGAGCAAGAGCTCATAAGGAAGTGCTGTTTCCTTCTGGGAGGAAAAAGCCTCCCCAGCAGACCAAAGCTGTGTGGCTGCAAGTGGCACAGGAGGTGAGTGCCATCTCAATGTGCAGCAGAACCTGGTTGCAGTGCAGAAAGTGGTTACATGACCTTTTCCGCACAGGAAAAGTGAGTATTACATCACCATGACCCTCAATCTGCTCCCCATCGCCTCATCACCAGCACTCTTCATTGTCAACCTCCTCCACCACATCCCACTTGACCCTTACATCCCTGCAACCTTAACCATTCCCTCTCTCTGTACATTCACATTCACTTAACTATTCAACTATGCAGCCCTCACACTCCCTATCACTGTTATGCTATGGCAACAACTTACAACACACAAGGGAGGGCCCTTGGTCTTGATACATTCTAAGCATCTATGCTATGGATTCTCTACACTCACTCCATCATTCTCACTCAAACTCCACTTGTGTGCCTCATTGCAGGAAAAGAGAGCCCACAATAAGAGGGAAAGGGCGAAGACAGGAGGAGGGCCACCCTCAATAGCCCAGCTCACCAGTGCAGAGGAGGCAGCCCTGGAGATCGTGGGAGTTGAGAAGGATGTGCAAGTGGGGGACGGACAGACGGGCGCATCAGAGCAAGCTGGTGACAGAATAGTTTTCCATCTCATTGACATTGCATGAATGACTGATCTTGATTCTAATGCTCTAACAGATTGACTTATGATCATTCTGCACAATTTAATGTGCATGCAACGTTTATTTCACATGTTTAACTCTTTCCTTTACTTCCCCCACAGGGCCATCGACAGCCCCCCTCCCCACTGTCCAGGAGGAACAGCCTGAACCACCAGACTCCTCAGAGGAAGCTGTAACCCCTGAGGGCGCAGTGTCAGCAGAATTAAGCGCACCCAGCACCAGCGCAGACACTCTTCGGGAGATAGAGTAGTGTTGTCAACTGGTGTATCACAGCTCCCAAGTGAGCATCAGCAGATGAAGACAGGGACAGCAGTGGTGTGTCCTCGTTGGAGGGCGCAGGACTCTCCCAGCTTGGCCCTGTGCCTCCGGGTCCATCCAGAAGGAGAGCGGTGCTTGAACTCCAGGAATAGGTGCAGGAGTCTCTGGCAGGTTTTGTCTCCAGGGTCGCTGCGAGTGTGGAGCGGATGGAGGAGTCCATCACTAACATGAGCAGAGCCTTTGTGGAGGCATTGGTGCATGAACGCATCACCACGGAAAGGATGGCAACCTCTGTGGAAAGGATGGCTACCGTAGAGGAGAGGATGGCTACGGTAGAGGAGAGGATGGCTATGGCCATGGAGGAGCTAAGTCGCCAGGGTCTTGAACACATTGTCATTATTCAGAATAGACTGACATCTCTGGAGGGGCGATGGTCAGCTATTAAGCAGAGAAACCAGACCTTCATGGAAGTCCTCTGGAGTAGGACTGCCAGTGCATAAATGGGTCCTCATGGCCCCCCTGAAGTGCAGCAAGGTGCTGTCAAGCCACTTGCTAGCTCTGAAGTGGGGCTGGCCCATGAGAGGGATGTTGGTGGCAGAGAACAAGGAAGTGGGGGCTCCTCTCCAAGCGCTCACACGACCATGCCACTGCAGTGCCCTCGGTCAGAGCCCCACCAGAGCCCTCACCCAACTGAGATTGGCATCTCAGCCCCTGCACAGCTGCAGGAGCAACAGACTGTTGACGAGCCCTCATAGGCTCGCAACCCCAGAGGACGCCCGCCAAAGGTGTTGAGGCAGGAGCAGCATGAAAGTGAACCAGGAGGCTCCACATCTGCTGAAGCCACAGGGGAAGCACCACGTAGGAGCATGCGTAAGAGGAAGATAAAGCACAATTAGTCACAAGGGTAGTCACTTGGGTGTTCTGTGTGTTTAATTCTGAAATGCCATCTGTGAATTAATGTTATAAAATGACTTGATGGCAAACTGTTGAAGTTGTGGGCTGTGTCATAGCGCAAATGGGACTTCCACTTTGAGGGCTCAGGGCGACTTGGAATTGTCAGTAAGGTGGTCAGTATGATAGGAAGCCGCAGGTTCTTGTCCATTGTCGATGGTGTGGTAAGAAGGTTCGAGGCAAATGTGTTTGATTGGGCAGCCTAAGAAAATCTGGCCAAGATCAGTGCATCTCTTGCATCCCGGCAGCAATGTGCTTGCCTGCTGCTGCCGCTGGTTGATGCGCCTCCGCAAGCTCTTCGTTGTCGCTATCCTTCTCCTCATCCTCATCTGAGGAGGCAATGCAATGAGCCACTTGTACCTCAGGCAGCTGCAAGCCATGATGCTGTGACGTGTTGTGAAGTGCGCAGCAGACCACGACGATTCTGGAGACCCTGGCTGCTGAGTACTGCAGGGCTCCACCTGATCTATCAAGGCATCTGAATCGCATCTTCAGCAAGCCAATGGTTTGCTCGATAGTGGATCTGGTGGACATGTGGCTGGAGTTGTAGCGCTCCTCAGCTTCGTTGGCAGGGCTCCTCAATGGCGTCATTAGCCACGTCTTCAGGGGATAGCCCTTGTCTCCAAGTAGCCATCCACAAAGTTGGTCTGGCGGACTGAAGAGCGGAGGCACACTAAACTGCCGCAGGATGAAGGAGTCATGGCAACTGCCAGGGTAGTTGGCGCAAGCATGCAAAATTTCCTTATTGTGGTCACACACCAGCTGCACGTTGAGGGAGTGGATGCCCTTGAAGTTGACAAAAATACCTGGATTGTGACGGGGTGCCTTAAGGGCTACATGTGTGCAGTCTACAACGCCCTGCACCCTTGGAAAGTCTACCAGATTAGCAAATCCAATCACACGCATGGCTATACTTGCTTGATCCTTGGAGAAGTTGATGTAATTGTGCGCATTGGCAGAGAGGGTATCAGTTACCTGCGTGATGCAAGTGTGTGCGGCCGCCTGGGAGATGCTGCTGATGTCTGCTGTTGATCCCTGGAATGAGCCTGATGCAAAATAGTTGAGTGAGGTGGTGACTTTGACGGCCACTGTTAAGGGGTGTCCACCCGCTCCTCTGGGTTCCAGGCCTTGGTGTAGCATTGCGCAGATGTCACCCACTACCGCTCGCGAAAGTCTAAGCCTCCTTTGGCACTGCTGCTCAGTCATGTTGAGGTAGCTCATCCTCTGTCTGAAAACCCTGTTTTGGGGGTATCTCCTGCGGCGACGTGCTTCCATGCGCTGGCGCCTTCTGGCCTGTGCAGCTTCAGGTGGGTGAGCAGCAGGTTGGCGCTCCTGTTGTTGCTCCTGCTGTTGGTGCTGCTGTTGTTCCGGGTTCTGCTGCTGCCACGGCTGGTCTTCGTCTGAATCTGAAGTCCAGGAGGAAAGGAAATAAATGTTTCCCATACTGCAGGTATATACCTCAGTTGAGGAAGCGCTCAGTCAAGGTGGGGAGAGGGGTTTCCCAGGAGGTCAAAGTGGAGATGGATCTCAGCTTCAAAACTTCCAAAATGAGTAGGCCTGCAAAAAGTTCTCCCAGACCTGAGAAAAGAAATGTCTGCCACCTACAAATGATCATTGTGGAAAACGCCGTTTTTATGGTGGAGCTGCAGCTGTTGGTAAGCCATCCACTTGTGAGGCTGCCAGGATTAACTGGCATGTTCAAGGGGAGACGTGCAGCACGCGGGAAATATGTTAAACTCAGAAAGGCCTCTCAAAATGGCATTATAGAGTCACTTAAGTGGTTGTTAAGGGCCTATCCCGCTTCTTGGAGGCGGGATCGAAATGGGGTCTGCAAGCCCGCATGTGGGAAAGTTGCTCAGAGGTGGGCTGGAGGCAGGACTGGAGCCCGACGCCATTTTTGGCAACTTTCCCACCTGACCCGCCTTCAAACCCGACTTCTCGGCCCTGGCAAAATCCAGGCCTCTATGTCTTACTAAACGACTAGATTTTGGATATATATTGTCAGATGTCAGACACCCCAGTGGAAAACAATTAACCGGTATCTTTTTGTTACATTTTGGCATATATCTTTGCTGTGGCTTTAGCCAAACCTGGCACCCACTATGGTAGTATAATATGACAATTGATTTCCTACATTTGCAGAGGGACAGTTTGTATTTCTGTGTTTGCATGTCACTTTTTTTTAAAGGTACTTGGAACATCTGACTGCAAGTTTTCAATCAACGCAAGTTTTGAGTATTTGGAGATATAAGCAGTGGAGTGCAATTCAAGCCATGTCAGGGTTGGGATTTGGTTCAGCTTTTAATCCTGGAACAAACCTGATCTCTGAAAGTGTTAATGTAACCAGGCTGCCATGTATAAGCATGGATTGATTGATTGATGAGGCATATCGGCAGCTATTCCTCTGTGGCTTGGCGCTCAAAATTTTACAATCCCAATTTACACAACAGGGACTATTACCAAGGGGAAGTGTCCAAGAGTAATAAGATCTTCAGCTTTTTAGTAAGTAATCTTCAGTAACTTGTAGCATTTTTATTTTGGGATAATACAGAATATTTGTAACTGCAGTAATGAGTCTTTATTTTGAACTATGATTGCACTCGTTATTGGATCCAGTAGCCGCAGGTCCCTTTGCTATTAAATGAATATAGGCTTGATCACTAATGAATTCCTTCTTGATTAAGCTGATTCTGAAAAGTATGGCTTTTCATGGCAACATGGAAGGAAGTTGCGATCTAATGATGACTGACAGCTGTATTGACTTTGATCTATGTTAGTCAATTGGGTGCACCTTGTTTCAGAAGTAGGTGTGTGCTTTAGGGTGTAAGAGCTTGCAAATAAATAACATCAGGTGGGCTGCGAGTGAAGATTCTGTTTGTAGAGGTTTACATAACGATATGCTGAAATATTGTTTTGAGGAGGGGTGGAATGTAAATAAGTGGTTTGTGTTGATTAGGGTATAATTTGAATGAAACTATTGATTTTTTTTTCCTTTTTTAGTTAAAGAAAATGGTTTCTGAGCTTTCTGTTGATAACACTTTGTTTTTCCGGGAGGAATTAAACTTTGAAGCTGCAGTTCAAAATATTAATTTTTCAACACAAATAGTGGAGAGCTTATTCCTCTCCTTTTATAGGGTATTTTCGGAAAATATTTAACACATGAAGTGGAACTGCGCAGCTCTGAATAACTCTTCTATTATTTGCATATTAGGATGCTGCATTTTTATTTTTGCAGGTTTTATGTTATTTGTAATGAGCTTTTGTGGTTTGCTTGCTACCTTCGGAAACCATTTGAGTCAAATCCTATCTTGCTCTGAAGTGAAAATTTAAGCTTCATATGAATTTGTTGCACTGATGGCTTGTTAGAGAAAAATTAACTTGTTAATATTGATTTAATTTGAAGTGGTGAAAATTTGCTTAACTGGGTACTTGTTACTTGGAATCTAATTTTTAAAAAGGTATGTTTTACTGTAAGACCATGGAGTGACTGCTAATTGGATTGATGGTCCCAAAACAGTTAGTGTTATTAATTTATTATATTCTTATGCCTAACAATGACATGATAATGGGTCATTTTCATCCAAATGTGGAAATTTGTAGTCCACACACACAAATAGCAGATTAATAGCCTTTCTCTCACTTTTCAAAATGCTAATCGGTTATTCATCAAAACAGGCCAATTTAATTCCTCATTATTCACTAACTACAAGATTTTAGAATCCCATAACTAAATTGTTCAACCCTTTCCCACCCAAATGGCTTTGAATTGTTATTCAGAATAATGGAAATCTCTTAAATATCACTTTGAGAAAGAGAGGGTCCTAAATGGTGCCACTGTTGCAAATGTAAAATAGCATTTTCTAAACAAATTACCTTTTGTACTATAGCATGGTTTGCTGTTAATTCTATAGCACTAATAAATCTGCACAAAATGCAGACAAGAAATTGTATATGTAAAAGGAACACAGACTCCCTTATCACTAGGAAGAAAGTCTGTGTGCTGGCCAGACATTTCTGGAGCACATTTTTTGTGGCATTCTCATATACTAATTACTGAGCAATGTTTTTCATGAATCTTTATCCAAAAATAGGTGATTTTCCAATTGCATTGTAACAGTTAAAGCTATAAGCTGGGATATATACAATATAATTTGTTGCCAGGCAACAACAATTTGCATTTATATAGTGCCTTTAACGAAGGCATATCACAGGAGCGTTATCAAACAAAATTTGACACTGGGCCACTAAGAGATAATGCGACAGGTAATCAAAAGCCTGGTCAAAGAGATAGATTTTAAGGAGCATCTTAGAGGAGGGGAGAGAGAGGTGGAGAGGTTTAGGGAGGGAATTGCAGAACTTAGGGAGCTGAAGGCACGGCCACCAATGGTGGCGCGATTAAAATCGAGGATGCTGTGGTAAACCACTGTCGTTCACTGTGTTCACTATTGTTGTTGTTGTTGTTGTTGTCGTTCACTCTTGTTTCACTGTTATACCTGACTATGCCTCAGCTGACTCCGCCCTTGGCTACCTGGTATAAGGACGGCTGCACGGCAGCTCTCTGCCATTCGGTCGTCCACTAGAGGCATAGTCCTGATCTGTTTGTAGTTGCATTCAGTAGTTAATAAAAGCCGGTTGTTCTGAACTCTACTCAGCCTTTTATTAGAATCGATAGCGCATCAGACGCGCAGAGCCAGAATTGGAGGAAGCAGAGATCTTGGATGGTTGGTTATAAGGCTGGAGGAGCTTAGAGATAGGGAGGGGTGAGGCCATGGAGGGATTTGAATACCAGGATGAGAATTTTAAATTCGAGGCTTTGTTAGACTGAGAACCAATGTAGATCAACGTGCGCAGGGGTGAATGGGACTTGGGATAAGGATATGCACAGTAGAGTTTTGGATGAACTGAAGTTTATGGAGGGTGGGAGGCCAGCCAGGAAAGATTTGGAATAGTTGAGTCTGGAGGTAACACAAGCATGGCTGAGAGTTTCAGCAGCAGATAAGCTGAGACGGACAATGTTAGAGGTGGAAATATGCAGTCTTGGTGATGGAGAAGCTCAGCTCTGGGTCAAATAGGAAACCAAGGTTCAGCCTCAGACAGTGACAGGGAGGGGGATGAAGTTGGTGAATAGGGAACAGTGTTTGTGGTGGGGACCGAAAGACAATGGGCCATAATTTGCTGTGTCAGGGCATCTAACGGTGTCTGTCTTTAATTAGACTTGCCCTTGCATGTTTAGGTTTAATTTTTTGTGTGGCAAGTTGCTGAAAATACGAGCTCATAACATCGCAGTGAGGGGAAACGGCATCTGAGACTTGAGTGAACCAGGCAATCAACTGTGTATCTCCTTAACCAATCGAATTGAAGGATTGTGGAATTAACAGTGCAAGGAATGAGAAGGAAGTGTAGATTGAGTAAATTCAAAGTCAAATCAGGTATATAAAGAGGGAACAAATTTTTTTTCTTAATTTAACATTTAAAAAATCTCCAACAACAATTCAAACCTAAAGGAATGAGACTCCACACTTGTAATAGTTAATTTTCAGTGACAGAGATTGAATGGCAGTAATCAACACTTATCACGTCGTTGAAAGGGTACTTGGACTTGAAATTACAAGACTTAACTTTCTGTGGAGAGTTTAGTTCGTATCGACTGCGCAAATACAGGAACTTCATGCCATTCAATGCATTTTGATGGTAAGGCAGACAGCGAGATGTTGTTTTTGCTAAGCTAACAGTGGAGCGGCACAACTTGGACAGCAACTTCTGGATTTTTGAGTTTAACCGTGCATCGGCCCCTCACCAAAGTTGCTGTACCATTTGCACATAAATGTCGGCGAGTGCCATTAACCTCACCATTACTTTGACAGCAAAATCTGGCTTCGGTCTTCCTAATATTTAATCAGCGAAAATTTTTGCTCAACCAATACTGAATGTTGGGACAGGGAGCATAACAAATCGGAGGCAGTGGAAGTGTCAGGAGAGGTGGTGGTGAGGTAGAGCAGGGCGCCGTCAGTGTACATGTGGAACCTGACATTGTGTTTTTGGATGATGTCGCCGAGGAGCAGCATGTAGGTGAGAAAGAGGAGGGGGACAAGGACCCCCACATTTAACCTTTAACTGTAAAGGCGAGTATCATCTTTTACTGGTCATAGGAAATGGATGTACAATGCTTTGCAATCTACACAGCATTAAGGTGACTTAAACTGTTTCTGTAAGCCCATGGATTTTTTCCCAATTATTTAATTGTATTTTCAAAAGTTTGTATTCAAATACTTCATTTTACTTTTTTTTTTACTCTGCATTTCTGTTTTCTTCAATTTACATTTACTGTTGATTTTTATTTGTAATGTAATGTCTGTGAGGTATTTTACCAATAGGCTCACAATTGGTTCACATGAAGGCCCTTTGGCCCATTTGATTTAATCCTCGGAGGCTGTGTTGAAGCTTCATGCAGGTGATGTACATGTTGGCATACCAATATGTTTTGCTACCTAGAAGTAGGATACAAATTTATACCTATGGTTTATCTAATATTTTCCTGCTTTTGGGTTATTTTGATGATGTGCTGAGTAAGGAGAAATGCTTCCGAATAGGGGAAGTAGAATCAGCAGAAGAACCCTTCTTGTTTCCCAGTTATTATCATTGGTAAAGGTTTCCTCTCCCCACTCCAGCTGGGTAATTGTGTTTGGCATCAGAGAGACCTAAAGTAAGTCATTCTTCACATGTGAATACAGGCAGTGAGTGGAGGTAAGGTTAGGATGCATACCAGGTAGCATAGGGTGATTAACAGCTGGAAAAGGCAATAGGTGTCGGGAAGGGTGTCTAAGACCTGGACACTGGAGTCATTTTCAGAACGGCTAGATACAGTAATGGGGAGGTTGCCCTATTGCTATTCCAGGATGTTTAAATCAAATGGGCCAGAGGGCTGCCTTTCATGCGAACTGATTTAGTGAGCCTAATGGTAAAATACCTCACAGATGTTATATTACAAATACTCTACCCCTAAAGAAAAAGTTCATAATCAAACCAAGATGAAAGTTGTCCTCCTCAAGGAGTCCCTTTTGGACCAACACCATTGATATAAATTTGATTGATCAGTGCCTCTACCTTTATTTTTCTGAAATTAATGGGACGCAATAAGGACAGTAATGACTATAGTGAGGAATTAGGCCCTTTTTCTTCAGCATCCATTGACAGCTTGAAGCACTCCAAACACAATTTGTGTGACTCAGTCTGAGTATGGTACAACCTTCTCTTTGTCCTCAATAAAGTGCTTTAACTCAGACCTCAGAAGATCATTCCCTATTAACCTTGACTTCCAGATGAAAAGTCCAACTACTTAACAGCTACTCAAGACATTACTGATGGAAATTGGTGCCAGGTTCAAGGACAGTTTAACTGGTGTTGCGGAATCATGACCTCAATGAACTGTATGAAGTCATTGCGTCCATAATTCATCATGAAGAGACTATGCGTGCATTAGGATTCAATTTAAGCTCATGCCTTTGTGTTACCCATAACGGTGGTAGTAGCAGTGAATTAGCACATTTCCTTTACATTTAAACCCTGAAAAGAAGGCATTTTGAGGTGGAATATCTGCTTTTATATCAGAATCATTTCATACTCTTCATATGTGCTGTTAGATCTTTACCATTTAGTATAATTGGGAGATGGGGCCTTTGATTTAACATTTTTATTTGAAGGCAAACACCTCCTTATCACTACACTAAGATTCAAGTGTTCTAGATGAGTTTTGAACCCCATTACCCTCAATTTAGAAATGAGTGATTTTGCAACTACCCACACTTGCTTTTGGAATTAAAACTAGAAAGACACAGCATTTGTAAAGAGAAAAGGCAAGTTAAGATGTGTCAGGTGTGTACCCTTTCATTTTATTTGAAATTTACTTGTTGCACAAGGATTTGTGTTGCTACAGACTTAATAATATCATGCAAAATCTCTCCTGCGCTGTTCCTTAATATAAAGTACAATGATGATCCAGTTACTTGTTTCAATGAATGACACTAGTGATTGATTTCTGAGCACAATCTGTTTGATAGTATTTTAATTTGACGTTTTTCAACAGGAAGAATCCATGTTTGTGCCATTAGTAGAGGAAAAAAATAATCTAAAAACGAATTCACTGAGGAACCTAAGTGATACAGCTGGCTAAAATGCTAACCTAATTCATTGCCTTGCCTCTAGAGACCCAAGGTTTGAAATCAGTTCAGAGGAACAGAGACGAAGGTGTCCTCTGTGGATAGTAGCTCCGAGGTCACAAGTGAGCAGAGTGCACGAAGTCTCAGCCCGAGTCCCCAATGAGACTGAGGCCACAGCAAGTATTGCTTCTAAATTCAGAGCCTAATTTTCAGCATATTAAGAGGATTGAGAAACAGAATTGAATCATCATCTTGTCACTGCAGCGAGCAATACTGCCTTTCGAGGTGAGAGTTGTGGTATGTTGTAATCCCTGAGGCATTTTTTGACAAGACATTTGCAATTGTAGGTATAGTGAGTACGTTGTCAGTGAAGTGATATAAGTGAAGAAATCTCGAGCGTCAAGAAGGAACTAAAACATGTGACATGCAACTTGACAGATATTAAGCAAACTATTTTGTAATGGGGTAAAACCTTAACCTGTGAAATTTGCTTAACATTTCTGTGTCTTCCAGCAATGGCACATTCAAGCAGATTTTTAGGGTGTGTGTGAGTGTAGGTTAAATGTAATATGCTGAATAACTACCTATTTTTATAGGGTGCGCGTTTGAAGTCCTGAAACCTGAAAGTATCGTAGCAACGTACCTGGAACAGACAGACTTTGATGCTTTGTTTGTGCGATCCAAGGTCTATATCAGCAATGAGGTGGGAATGGGAATATTTAATGTTGACTGTCATTTTGTGCCACAGCTATTTGAATGTTGCTATGTTTGAATTGCTACAAACTCTCGAACCGGGGACACAGACTGCAGCTTAGAGGAGGGAAGCCAGTTTGATTGAATGATGTTACGCAGGGGCTGGTGAATGTGGAATAGACTATCCAGGGAGAGAATGGAGGCAGGTAGTGTGGAAAAATGTAAGAATGTGGATGGGTATTTGAAGGAACATGAAATGGAGACATGAGTTCTTGAAGATGCTGGAAACTCTCTCAGCGGGTTGAAGTGTAGTCACTGTTGTAATGTAGGAAACGCAGCAGCCAATTTGAGCACAGCAAGCTCCCACAGACAGCAATGTGATCATTAACAGATAATGGAGGTGAAATTGGGTATAGCCCCGCTTGGGGCTCTAGAATTGGCGGTGCGCAAAATCTATCGCCAGGCGCAACTCATCGCCACCTCGAGCGATATTGGGTTGCATCACCCCTAAAGGTGATTGCGGCGTAAAATCAGGCGCTGCACAGGACTCCTAAGGCGCTAACCTGGCAGCGCTACTCAATATCTGGGCGGCCGGGTGACCACGAGACATGCTGGCGCCGGCCAGCTCTTAAAGGGGCGGGTCATTTAGGATCAGCAGCCACACTCATCGCCCTGTAGGCCTCAAAATCGGCGCTGTGCATTCTGTGGCGTTACAAACTTTGACCAGATGGAGAGGGTGAGGCAGAGAGCAGAGCGCTTTACCGATGGGGCATTGGATGCTTTGCTTGGCGCAGTGGAGCACCGGCGAGCAGTGCTGTACCCTGACAATGGCAGGAGGCCTCATCAGAACGAGTACCGCAGAGCTTGGAGGGAAGTTTCGCAAATAGTCAAATCCAGCAGCGTGGTGGCCAGGACTCCTGTGCAATGCAGGAAGAAGTTCAACGATCTCACTTGGGTCGTTAGGGTGAGTGGCTTTTTGGCAATCTTCTTCATCCCTCCATCTGCACCTGACTTATGGCCAGAGGGTGCACGATGCCCCAATGGCCATCTGTCAGCCAGCACTCACGTCCCTTTCTGGGAACACACACGCACATTCCACTCAGGGCATACTGTAAGGGCTGTTCCACCATGGGGGGCATGAGATGACAACTCAAGGCAGCATGTTTCATCACTTCCCGTCCTTTCTCCTGCAAGCCAAGCTGGCCCGGAACCGGAGGGAACAGATTCGTACTGGAGGAGGCCCTCCTCAGCTGCAGACACTGACGGACCTGGAGGAAAGAGTCCACCAGATTGTTGGAGGCCGGATGAGTGGTCCTGTCACCACTGGAGCTGTCGACCCCATTGTGCACAGCGCTGGTAAGGTCATCACCTTTTTGAACTGCCTCCTTCCACTTGTTCCCCCCACCAGCATGCTTTTTCACTCTGGACCCATGTCAGAGCATTGCAGCACTCTTGCATCCCTTGCTGCCACCCTGTCCTTTTGCTGAAGCCACTCTTCAACCTCCCTGCTTTCAGATGCTGCATCACCAGCTGGGGAGCCGGGCCATCAAGCTGCCAGGGACACTGACTGGAGGCGACGAGCAGGAGGAAGCCAGACCGTCCGTACCACCCTCAGGTGAACCAGCCCATCTGCAGACTGGGGATAGTGCTTCCCTGGAGGGGAGCAGGGGGGATGGCTCTGAACCAGCGGGCTCCAGCAACGCAAGGGGGGTAGGAAAGCTCGGGAGCCATCTCCCCGGAGGGCGAGTCAGGCCACGATGACTGCTGCACAGAGCGCAGAAATGAGCGCCCAGGCTCGGCTCAGGCACACTGAGCTGATGGCTGCAGTGGCAAGGATGCCTGAATCCATCGAGACACTGGCAAGGAGTGTGCACGACCTCGGGGCAGCACAGGCGAGGAGTGTACAAGACTTCGGGGCAGCACAGGAAAGGAGTGCCCAGGGCTTCGGGGCAGCACAGGAAAGAACTGTCCAGGGCTTCGGTGCATCACTGGAAAGGACTGTCCAGGGCTTGACCGAAGCACTGGAAAGGACTGTCCAGGGCTTCACCGAAGCACTGGCACCTGCTACGCAAGTGCTGAGTGCTGCCACGCAGTCACTCGCTGGCCTCATGCAGAGGCAGATTGAGGCCACGCAAGCACTGACTGCTGCCACCCTCGATGGATCAGGCAGGATTACCTGGGGCCCTTGCAGCACCACAGCAGGCCAGCAATCTGTGGACCAGCCGATTGGTTCGCATGCTGCGGTGCTGCCCCATCAGAGTGCCAGTGTGTCGGCCGACCACAGAGCAGGTGTCCGCTCTCAGGATGTCAGCATTCCTGATGCCACCGCTGGCACGTCTCCACTGCAGCTGCCATCACCTGCAGGACAGACTGCTTCCACCCATGCCCAGTTGGAGCAGTCAGCATCCGGGCCCTCCAAGGCCAGAGTCCGTCCAGGCCGTCCCTCAGGGGCGTCTGTGCTTTCGGACAGTCAGCAGGCGTCCCCCAGCCTTCATGCAGCCACTGGGGTCCCATTACGGAGGAGCTGCAGAGAGGGAAGGGGCCGTTCTCGCAAGAGAAGTAGATCACCATCAAAGGGGAAAGAGTAGAAGGTGCTGCTGAGACATCTAGAAATCAAGGCTGTGGATGCTGGTCTGAATGTTAGTAATGTTTTGGATAGTCTCCCGGGCGTGCGAGCCAATTATGTGTTAGTTTGTTAGTTAAGCTTTCTGGTGCCATTGCTTTGTCATGTTGGAAGGAAGCACATTTTTCAAAATAAACAAATTATTTTATTGACATTAGGCATGTCTGCTCTTTACATTCATACTGGCCTTCATAGGCTATGGGTTATCTGAATGGTTCCATTCCTGGTCTTCGATTGGCACCAAGCATTCCGTCAGAGGGGCCTAGAACCAACTCCTTATCCGCCTCTGACGGACAGCCCTTCCAGTTTCTGGGACCCTCCCGTCTTGGTCCTCCTCCTCCTGCTCCTCCTCCTCCTCTGCTGGTCCTTCCTTCAATGTCTGCTGGCATTGGCTGGGTGCACAGGGTGGCGAGGTTATGGAGCATGCAGCAGACAACGACGAAGTGGGAGACTCGCTCTGGTGAGTACTGCAAGGCGCCTCCTGAATGGTCCAAACAGCGGAACCGCTGCTTCAGCATGCCGATTGTGTGCTCCACAATGTTCCTCGTCGCCTGATGGCTGACGACGTAGTGCTCTTCTGCAGGCGTGCTGGGCGAACGGAGTGGGGTCATCAGCCATGGGCACAGAGGATAGCCCTTGTCACTGAGAAGCCAGCCTTCTGGGTGAGCCAGGGCCTCAAAGGTCTTCTACTGAAGTCTGGCGCAGGATGAATGCGTCGTGGCTGCTGCCTGGGAACTGAGCATTGACCGCGAGGATCAGCTGCCGGTGGTCACAGACCAGCTGCACATTCAAGGAGTGGAACCCCTTGCGGTTGCAGAAGTCCTCAGGATTCAAAGCAGGCGCCCGCAAAGCCACGTGCATGCAGTCAATGGCGCCCTGCACCATGGGGAAGTCCGCTATTGCCGCGAAGCCCTTTGCGCGCTCCCGCAGCTTCTCCGGTGTCACAGTGAAGGAGATGTACTGCCGCCGCCTTTTAAACAGGGCATCTGTTACTTGCTGGATGTAGCTATGCACTGCAAGCTGGGAGATGTTGGCAATGTCCCCAGTTGCTGCCTGGAAGGAGCCGGTCGCATAGAAATTCAGTGCTACTGTAATCTTGACAGCCACCGACAGAGAGGTCCTGCACCTTATCTGCGGCTGAAGATCTGCCTGAAGCAGGTGGCACAGCTCAGTCACCACCTCCTTTCTGAATCGCAGCCTCCTAAGACACTGCTCCTCCGACATGTTGAGGTAAGAGAACTGCTGCCAGAATACCCTGGCAGCGTAAAGTCTGGTGTGGCGACGTCTGTTGGCCCTCCTCCGTCTGGCCATTCCTGGCCCCCTCTCCGTCTCTGTGCCCTTTCCAGATGGTCGAGCAGCAGGACGTTCCCCTCCAAAGCAGCCCCCATAATAATAGGTAACAAGAAATTATACAGGGTGTAAAGGCTCCCCAGCAGCAGGGTGATGGTCTGAAGGCTGAAGGTCCTCTGGCAGCGCTGGGTCACTAGTGATATGGCTCTCAGAGTGCAACTCTGCAACTCTGAAAATCCCAAAGAAGTTGTGCTCCCAAAATGGCTGCCGCTTTTATACCAGTGCAGTCTCCTTTAAAGAGCGCCCCCCTAAGCCCGAAAGCGACGGGAACGTTCCAGTAAGCTGTCCTTATTAGCGCCAGGCGGAACGAAGGGGCGCACCACTGAATTTCCGGTCCGGGGCGCCAAAAAGGCGTTGCACACTGAAATGATGTCATGATCTGCCTGCGCCCGCGAGCGGCCGCTAAGATTTAGCGCCGGTGCTAAAAGCCACTCAATATGGCAAGAGGCGCTGGGTTCACTGCGCCCATCTGAAAATTGGCTAACGCCCCACTTCATGGCCTCTTTAGGCGCTAATCGCTGGCGCTACCAACTGAATTTCTCCCCCAATCTGTTTTAGTGATATTGATTGAGGGATTAACATTGGCCAGGACACTGGGGATAACTCCCCTGCTCCTCCTCGAAATAGTGCAATGGGATCCTTTAGGTCCACCTGAGAGAGCAGATTAATGTCTCATCTGAAAGATGGCACTTCCGGCAGTGCAGCACTCCCTCAGCACTACAATGGAGGATCAGTCTAGGTTTTTGTGCTCAAGTCTCTGGAGTGGGACTTGAGCCCACAACCTTCTGACACTGAGGCAAGAGTGTTACCAACTGAGGGGGGTGGGGGGAGTTAAAAGTTTAAAATGGGGAACGCATCTCCAACCCGCCCGTTACCATTTTTACGCCGATAGCTTTCGTGTCATACGAGACATTAACATTTATATCCAACTCCCACAGTGAAATTGGGAGCCTGATTTAAATTTAACAGTTGCCGTGCAGGTTTCCAAGGGCAAAAACTCAGCCGTGAAATGGAGGCAGGAGCTACCGGCTCAAGAAGGTAAGTGCCTTTTACAGCAGGGATGATCCCCCGACCACTCAAGGAAGCCTCCTGCCTCCCCTCTGCTGATCGCGGGCTCTCTCTTTTCCCCACCTCCCCCCCCCCCCCCCAATGTCGCAATCGCCGACCTCTCCCGCACCCCCAGCCATGATCTATCGCTCCCTCTCTACTTTCCCACCCCCAAGCCCCAATCTCTTGCTCCCTACCCAAGGGACTCCGGCTGTGGCTTTGCACCACTGGTTTACCGCCTGGTAGATGGCTGTCAATTTGGCTGGCTGTCGGGCAGGAAACAAAAGAAAACAATTGAGGTCTTACTGTTAAATTTGGCAGGACCTCCGCGACCCCAAACTTGCCGGATTTTTCCCCCTCTCGCCCGCACCCTCTCCACCTCCCCATAAATATCGGGGCTAGAATGTCCAAGAGAAGAAAGGAAAGCTCAGTTCAATGTTAAAGCCAAGATGCTGTAAAGAGCTTTAGTTGACCTTCATTGGAACAGTGTAGGAGGCCAAGGACAGAAAGGTTATAGTGGGAGTGGGGGGGAGATTTAAAGTGGCAAACGACCGGAAGCTCAGGGTCACGCTTGTCAACTGGATGGAGGTGTTCAGCAAAGCGGTCACCCAATCTACGTTTGATCTCCCAATGTAGAGGAGACTGCATCGTGAGCAGCGAATACAGTATGCTAAATTGGAAGAGTACAAGTAAATCACTGTTTCACCCAGAAGTGGTGTCTGGGGGTTCTGGGTGAAGGGAATGGAGGAGGTGAAAGGGTAGGTGTTGCATCTCCTGCACTTGCACGGGAAGCTGCTGAGTGTTGGGGGCGATGGAAAAGTGGGCTGAGGTGTCACGGAGGGCATGCTCCCTTCAGAATGCTGCAAGTATGTTGATTGCAGTAGGAGTCTCACTTTTTTTTTGGGTGGGGGGGCGTTTGAGGAAAGAGAAGAAGGAGCTGTACTTTACATGGAGCCCACACTAAACCTAACCTTGGTTTGGTTAAATCTGACAGGATTACAAGAAATTGAAAATTGTTGAATCCCCCAGCAGTGACATCCCTCACCATGATAAGTGTGAAAATTCACTGCACATATTTAAAATTTTATATTACTGGCAAAACCAAGCCGTTTTTCATAAAGGCAATGTAAGCTGACTAATGTAACATTGATTGTGTAGCTGTAGATCTGTGATTTTTAAAACCCCCCACTAAAAACAACTTGTGGTTACATGTATGTGTGAAAAGAAAAATGTATTGCATAACTGTTTCTTCACACTTGGAGTGTAAATGGCGACGCAGACTGCACAGAATGAACACTCAACTCCTACATTTCTTGGGGGGGGGAAAAGAATTGCTTGAAATCTTTTCTGCCTTCTGTACAATGTTCACTGAACCGAGAACTAATCCTGGATTTCCTCAGTTAATTGACATTAACCGCTGATCTCGCTCCTCTGCAGACAGATGTTTTTGTTTGTCACTTGGCACTGATTCTAAGTAATATTGTACCTAACTCTGAGTACTGTGAAGAATGTATGACATGTTAACTAAGGTTTAAAGGAAAAGCATGGAAGACCTGTTTCTTTGAAAAAGGAATAAGATCAACAATACAAACTACTGTTAAACGTACAGATACGATACACCTCAGCTAAGTTTTTATTCTTTCTCCTGATGATCCAGTTCCTGACTGACTGACTGTTATACTCCTTAATCTAAATATCCCATGAATTCTTTTATTCAATACAAATCCATTTTTGGATTTTGTTTTTTAAAAACTGAGGAATCCTACAGGGAGTAGTTTATTCATATAGAATCATAGAAAGTTACAGCACAGAAGGAGGCCATTTCGGCCCATCATGTCCGCGCCGGCCAACAAAGAACTATCCAGCCTAATCCCACTCCCCAGCTCTTGGTCCGTAGCCCTGCAGGTTACAGCATCCCAAGTACACAGCCAAGTACTTTTGAAATGTGGTTAGGGTTCCTGCCTCTACCACCCTTTTAAGGCAGTGAGTTCCAGACCCCCACAACCCTCTGGGTGAAGAAATTTCCCCTCAAAATCACCTCTAAACCTTCCACCAATTACTTTAAATCTGTGTCCCCTGGTTTTTGACCCCTCTCCTAAGGGAAATAGGTCCTTTTTATCTCCTTTATCTAGGCCCCTCAATTTTATACACCTCAAATAAGGTCTCCCCTCAGCTTCCTCTGTTCCAAGGAAAACAGACCCAGCCTAGCCAGTCTTTCCTCATAGCTAAGATTCTCTACTCCTGGCAACATCCTTGTAAATCTCCTCTGTACCCTCTCTAGTGCAATCACATCTTTCCTGTAATGTGGTGACCAGAACTGCACGCAGTACTCTAGCTGAGGCCTAACTAGTGTTTTATACAGTTGAAACATAACCCCGCTGTTACTGTATTCTATGCTACAGCTAATAAAGGCAAGCATTCCTTATGCCTTTTTAGCCACCTTATCTACCTGGCCTGCAACCTTCAGGGATCTGTGGACATACACACCAAGGTCCCTTTGTTCCTCTACACTACTCAGTGTCCTACCATTTAATGTGTATTCCCTTTCCTTGTTAGCCCTCCCCAAATACATTACCTCACACTTCTCCAGATTGAATTCCATTTGCCACTGTTCTGCCCACCTGACCAATTTATTGATATCTTCCTGCAGTCTACAGCTTCCTTCTTCAGTATCAACCACACAGCCGATTTTAGTATCATCTGCAAACTTCTTAATCACACCCCCTATATTCAAGTCTAGATCATTGATATATACCACAAAAAGCAAGGGACCTAGTACTGAGCCCTGCAGAACCCCACTGGAAACAGCCTTCCAGTCACAAAAACCACCCATCAACCATTACCCTCTGCTTCCTGCCTCCGAGCCAGTTTTGAATCCAACTTGACACTTTGCCCTGGATCCCAAGGGCTTTTAACTTCATGACCAGTCTGCCATGTGGAATCTTATCAAAAGCCTTGCTAAAGTCCATATACACTACATCAAACGCACTACCCTCATCTACCCTCCTTGTTACCTCCTCAAAAAATTCAATCAAGTTTGTCAGACACGACCTTCCCTTAACAAATCTGTGCTGACTATCCTTGATTAATCCATGTCTTTCTAAATGAAGATTTATCCTGTTCTTCAGAATTCTTTCCAATAATTTTCCCACCACCAAGGTTAGGCTGACTGGCCTTTAATTACTCGGTCTATCCTTTTCTCCCTTTTTAAACAAGGGTACCACATTATCAGTCCTCCGACACCACACCTGAAGCCAGAGGGGATTGGAAAATGATGGTCAGGGCCTCTGCTATTTCCTCTTTTTTGCTTCGCTTAACAGCCTGGGATACATTTCATCCGGGCCTGGGGATTTATCCACTTTTAAAGCTGCTAAACCCCTTAATACTTCCTCTCTCACTCTGTTTATTTCATCTAATATTTCACACTCCTCCTCCCTGATAGCAATGTCTGCTTCGCCGCTCTCCTTTGTGAAAACAGACGCAAAGTACAGGAAACTCTTTTTTATCCGGCATCGACGGGACCGGCGTGGCCGGTTGATCAAAAAGTCCGGATTACAGAGAGGTATACTTACTAAGGTACGAGAGCCCCGTACACGGCCACAGATGCAGGAGCCCCGGTTACACGGCACTTGTGCAGGAGTCCCGGTTACACGGCCACAGATCCAGGAGTCCCTGTTGCACGGCAACAGATGCAGGAACCCCGGTTACATGGCCACAGATCCAGGAACCCCGGTTACATGGCCACTAATATAAAGTAAAACTTACCTGAACCTACCCCTGAATTTTGCCTGTTAAGAGAGATTTCCGGTTATTTAGGTGCCGGTCATTAAGAACCCTACCGACATCTCCTGTCTCCACACACAGATTACCCTCATGATCTCTAATAGGTCCTACCCTTTCTTTAGTTATCCTCTTACTCTTAATATATTTTTAAAACATCTTTGGGTTTTCCTTGATTTTACTTGCCAAGAATTTTTCATGCTCTCTTTGCCTTCCTAATATCCTTTTTAATTGCACCCCTGCACTTTCTGTACTCCTCTAAAGATTCTGGAGTATTTAGCCCTCGGTATCTGTCATATGCCTCCCATTTTGTCTTTATCCTATCCTGTGTGTCCCTAGACATCCAGGGGGCTCTAGATTTGTTAGTCCCACCTTTTTTTTTTCAAGGGCACATATTTGGTCTGAACCCTCCAGATCTCCTCCTTGAATGCCTCCCACTGCTCTGACACTGATTTACCTTCAAGTAGCTGTTTCCAGTCCACTATGGCAAAATCCTCGCTGAGCTCAGCAAAATTTGCTTTTCCCCAATTTAGAATTTTTATTCCTGGTCTATCCTTGTCCTTTTCCATAACTACCTTAAATCTAATTGAATTATGGTCACTAGCACCAAAATGCTCCCCCACTGATAAGCCTTCTACCTGCCCAGCTTCATTCCCTAAAACTAAGTATGATGCTACTGATCACTCCTAAATCAGTGTATCCGCTCTTACTAAGTAAGCTGCGAGCTACATCAATTATTGGGGATTCAATAGGGGGGGGGGGGGGAGAGGGGGAGAGGAGGAGGGGGGGAGGGGAGGAGGGGGGGAGAGGAGGAGGGGGAGGGGGAGGAGGGGGGAGGGGGAGGGGGGAGAGGAGGAGGGGGGAGGGGGAGGGGAAGGGGGAGGGGGGGGAGAGGAAGGGAGGGAGGGAGGAGGGAGGGGAGGGGGAGGGGGGGGAGAGGAAGGGAGGGAGGGGGAGGAGGCGGGAGGGGGAAGGGGGGGGAGAGAGGGGGGGAGAGAGGAGGGGAGGGAGAGGGGGGAGGAGGGGAGGAGAGGGGGTGGGGGGGAGAGGGAGAGGAGGAGGGGGTGGGGGGGAGGAGGGAGAGGAGGGGAGGGGGGGGTGGGGTGGGGGTGGAGGGGAGGAGGGAGAGGAGGAGGGGGAGGAGGGGGAGGGGGGGGAGAGGAGGAGGGGGGAGGGGAGGGAGGGGGAGGGGGGAGAGGAGGAGGGGGAGGGGGAGGGGGGGGAGAGGAAGGGGGGGAGGGAGAGGGAGGAGGGAGGGGAGGAGGGAGGGAAGGGGGAGAGGAGCGGGGGGGGAGGAGGCGGGAGGGGGAAGGGGGGGAGAGAGGAGGGGAGGAGGGGGGGAGGAGGGGAGGAGAGGGGGTGGGGGGGAGAGGGGGGAGGAGGGAGAGGGGGGGAGGGGGGGGAGAGGGGGTGGGGTGGGGGTGGAGGGGAGGAGGGAGAGGGGGTGGGGGGGAGGAGGGAGAGGGGGGGGAGGGGAGGAGGGAGAGGGGGTGGGGGGGGAGGAGGGAGGGGGGAGGGAGAGGGGGAAGGGGAGGAGGGGAGAGGGGGAGGAGGGAGGATGGGGGAGGCGGCGCGGGGCGGGTGGTGGAGAGAATCTTCAAATACACTAATACAAACCTTTAACTTTAATTTCACATTTTCTATTTAGTCACATGACCTTAAGTGCATAGGAAATGGTCTGAATTGTTTATTAAAACGTGTTTCCATCAGGGGGATGAGTACGGCATTGTCTTTAATGCCACCGTGGTGGTTATGTGATCTCCGACAGACTCATCTGAGGGACTCTCTTAGCTGCATGCACCAATTGCAGCGTAATTGGGTAATTCTGGTTTATATGCATCAGCGCAACAGAAAAAATAGAAGAGAGCCCATGTCTGCGGATTATGTGGCCAATGGGCATCATGCAGATGATGAAGAGGAGTGGGGCCAAGGAATTTGGTGAAGAGTAAAATCAGGTGGGGGGTGTAAAACTGGTGACCCACCTGAACCTGCCCATTTCATGCCTGGTATGTTTGGTTAAAATGATCCCTTCAAAGTAATGGCATAGAAGGAGGCCATTTTGCCCATCGTGTCTGTGCTGGCTATGTGCTAGAGCAATCCAACACCAATCCCACTTCACTAATCTTTCCCTGTAACCTCAGCCACACACACTGGTAAATAATTCAATGCCTCAACAATCCTCGATGCAGAAGAAATTTCTCTGCTCACTATTAGCGGCAATTTAAATTGATGACCCCTTATCTTGGACCGCCTATCGGAGCAAAGATTTTCCCTATTAATTCTATCAAAACCCTTCATATGCCTATTCGATGATCTCTTCAATTTCTCTGTTCCAGTGGAAACTGTGCCAGTATTTCAAGTCTTTCCTCATTACTACAGTTTATAGAGAGAGTTCCTCAAACTTGGTTCCAAACTCTTCCAACTCTTCCCTGATGCAACAATGTTACCTTTGGCTCACCATAAGCAACACCACAGCTACATATCTATATTTTAAAAGGAAAGCATACAAAGAAGTGAAAGAAAACAATTATTTTCAATGTGCAGAGAAACTTCCCAGCAATAGCGAATACCTTTTTAATTGAATTCTCCAGATATCCCGAGCAACTAGCCTCTCTATCGTCCCCAGTGTGTTGCAGTAGCTTGTGAACTTAAAAGAACAAGTCAAGTTGCACACAGCTACCCCTTAGCAGCAGAATGGTTAACATGGTGTAATACTCCTGTCTTTAACAAGTATACTCCTCCTTGACCTTGAGCAATGCCACAGGACATCTACTTCCAGTTAATATAAATAAGTCAAACTTTGTCTGGTACTCTGTTTTGAGGCCTGAGCTAAGTCTGTTGAATGTAAATCCATAGTTCGATTTCGTTGTGGTGTAGTGAGCTTCATCGGCAACTTCACTGTCACATCACTTGTTGCTGCACTTACCATAGGCACCATTAAAACTTGCATCCAAACACCAATCTGATCCAAACTGGGCAAAATCTGAACAGGCCTCATTCAAAATCAATTTGAAAAATGTCATTTTTTTTTTAAAGACGTGCATTCTGTAATGATCCTGAAGTGCTTGACTGTGAAGATCTGGTCTCTTGCACAGCCCCGATTTCCTTTCACTCTGCCAGCAGCGACCGTGCCTTCAGTTGCCAAGGACCTGAGCTCTGGAATTCCCTCCCTAAACCTCTCCACCTCTCTACCTCGCTCTCCTCCTTTTAAGTTGCTCCTTTAAACCTACCTCTTTGCTCTAAGCTTTTAGTCACTTGTCCTAATTATCTCCTTAGGTGGCTCGGTGTCAAATTTTGTTTGATAATGACCCGTGAAGCACCGTGGGAATTTTTTACTTCATTAAAGGCACTATATAAATGCAGGTTGTTGTTGATGGAGTTTTGGCTCCTCCCATCCTTGGGGAAGGGCAAGAGGAGATTGGATATACAGGTAGACTATCCTTTATCCGAAAACCTTGGGACCAGCTGTGTTTCGGTTTTCGGAATTTTTCGGATTTCAGAAGGTTTTCATCTCCGTATCTGACAACAAACACTGTTGCTTAGCAACAGCTTGTAAACACTCGGGCCCTGCCTTGGAAGCGAAGCTGTTGCTAAGCTACAGAGACTCTTTCCACAGCCTGACTGTTTAAAAAAATGCTAGGGGAAGAAAAAAAGTGCTAGGGGAAGAAAAAAAAACCTAACAAAACGGCTGCTGATTTCTGCCGTTAGATCGAGGTTTCCAGCTCCCCTTGCTCCGTATCTGAATTCCTTGACTTAGCGGGGGTCTGGGGCTCGACTGCCGCCACCAGTTGTGGGAAAGCCGGATATCGGCTGACTCCTACACTAAGCTGGCCCGCAAATCAGGTCGGCGGGGCGCGGGGGGGGGGGGGAAGAAAACACTATGGGACAGGCCGCTGCAGCTATCGGACGGGCCGCTGTATTGTTGGATTCACTCTCCCGGTACCTCCTTCACACTGCCCGGCTCGGCCTGCAATCTCCTACCCAGGAGGGAACTCTGTGACCCTCTGCCCTGCTCACAGGGAAAGGCAGAGCTCCCGGACCACTCCTGTCATGTTTGGCGCCACTCGGGTCATGTTGTGCGCACAACTTACGCTCCACGAAAAAACTTTCGGTTTTTAGAGGTTTTCGGTTTTCGGTTTTCGGAATTGCGGATAAAGGATAGTCTACCTGTATAAGTCAAAACTCAAAGGGGGAAAAATTCGGTTGGTTAGTGCCTCCCGTTAACATCTCCGGGGGGCGCTAGCACCTTAGCGCCCGAGCGTGGCGATTTTGACATGTCGTTTTGCGCTGGCACTAAACATTACCACCACGATCTCCTGCGCTCACAGATCATGATGTCATGCAAGTGTGCAACTCCCTGGTAGCGCCCCGGACCGGATATTGAGTCGCATCCCCTGCCTTAGCATCTGCCGCTAGGAACGACAGGTAGAGGGGAACGTTTTCAAATCTGGAAGGGGCTGGGGGAGCGCTATTCAAAGACGTGCGCTTCCTGCTTTCTCTTGTTGGCAAAAGTTTTGGTACACAGGGTGAGAGGGAGAGAGACGTCTGGAGAGATTTAATGCGGTCCTTAGGAGTTTTGGTCCTCAGCACCACTTTTGAGGTTCCTATTTATCTGACCTTCATATTTAGCACATTTACAAGATTTTATGGGGGCTGCACTAACTCGGGGCGTCCTCCTCCAGCTTCACCTTCGGAGGCAGCAGAGGCGCAAAGAGAGAGTGGCAAACGTGGCCAGAGGGAGGAGGGCCAACAGGGCTCTGCATAGGAGGCCTTACCCTCCCACGGTATTCCAGGAGCAAGTTTCCTACATTTATTTGTCCGAGGAGCAGTGTTTTCGCAGGCTGCACTTCAGCAAGGAGGTGGTCACTGAGCTCTGCCACCAGATCTGCAGCCTCAGCTCAGGACCAGGATGTCTCTGTCGGTGACAGTAGCTCTGAATTTCTATGTCAGCGGCTCCTTCCAGGCTTCAACTGGGGACATAGTGAATATCTCCCAGTTCACTGTCCATTGCTGCATCCGGGAGGTGACAAATGCTCTGTACAAAAGGAGAAGGCAGTACATCTCTTTCCCCATGACCCGGGACAAACAGAGTGAACGCGCATGTGGCTTTGCTAGGATAGCAGGCTTCCCCAGTGTTCAGGGCGCGATTGACTGCACGCATGTGGCATTGCGGGCACCTCGTACGAATGCAGAGGTGTTCCAAAACCACAAAGGCTTCCACTCCCTGAATGTCCAGTTGGTGTGTGACGACCGTCAATGCCCGCTATCCTGACAGCTGCCACGATAATTTTATCCTGTGCCAGATTGGTGTCCCAGATCTCTTCCAACCACCATGTCAATCTAGTAGCTGGCTTCTCGGGGACAGAGGTTATCCACTCTGCACCTGGCTGATGACACCGCTCTGTAACCCCAACACTCCTGCCGAGCTGCAATACAATGAGAGCCTAGTGCCATCAGAAACCTTATTGAACAGACGATTGACATGCTGAAGCAACGGTTCCGGTGTCTTGACCACTCAGGAGGAGCCCTGCAGTATTCTCCCGAGCGAGTCTCGTTTACATTGTTGTGTGCTGCATGCTTCACTACCTTGCAATAATGAGGACCCAGCTATTGCCAGCAGGAATTGGTGCACCACCTCAAGAAGAGGAAGAGGGAGAGGAGGAAAAGGAGGAGGAGGAGGTGGAAGAGGTAAAGGAGGAGGAGGATGATGAAGAGGAGGATCAGCAGCACCAACGTGAGAGGGAGGCGCACAATGATGCCACTGCAAGGGCCGTCCGTGAACGGCTCATAAGACACCGCTTCTAACCAATTACTGAGAAGATGGCTTCTGGGATGACGAAGCACATCATCACAAGCATCCTGCAGCCCCTGTTCCCGGGCAAAGCTGCAATGATTCAAATCAGCAAATATGTAAAGTACCAATAATTTTTTAATTTATATTACAAACTCTGTAATTTATTCAGGACAAACAATTAGAAACAAACCCAACAATTCAGGAACTAACAAAACTCGTTCTCACAAAATGGAGATAAGCGGCAAAACAGTGAACAAATATAATAAAATGAACATCAACCTTTCCCACAAACACTCCCCCCAATTATTAAAAAATTCTTCTTTTCGGCCTTCGAGGGTGACCTCCATCCTTCCCTGGTGGAAGGATGCTGGATCCAGAGACTGCAGATGCCCTTGAAGGATGCCCTCGACCAGGTCTGGGCCTGGAGGGCTTGGCTGCAGACTGCACCAACTCTACATGGGCGGCAGCAGTCTGGGCTGGTGTGTTACAGGCTGTGGCAAGTGCAATGGGGAAGTGGCAGTGGTGGGAGCAGGAATGCCGTCATCCTGAGAGAGGACAGCACTTTCTTGCTCGACCGACACACTGCCACTCCCCCGGTGCAGAACCTCAGCATCCAGAGCAATCTGCTGGAGCACAGATTGCTGGCCTGCTGCGGCACCGTCAGATCCCCGGTGGACTGTGGGCGACCCAGCGAGGATGGCAGCAGTCAGTGTTTGCGTGACATCAATTTGAGACTGCATGAGAGCAGCCTGAGATTGGATGGCACCTGATAATGACTCGATTGCAGCACTAAGCCATTGCATTTCGTCGGCCTGTGCTGCAATGGATCCTGGCACCTCACCCATTACATGCGGCATGGGCTCTGGCTCCCCACGGTCTCCCTGCAATTCCAGCATCCTCTGCAATGAAGTAAGGATGGGTTCAAGTGTTTGTGCACAGATGACAGCTGTGCTGGTGGCGGACTTCTCCACATTCCTAGCCAGTGCATCCATGCTGTTGGGCACCTTTGCCATTGCACCCATGAGCTCAGTGTGAATGAAACCGGACGGACCACCCGGCATCGATCTTGGCACCGACTACGGACACAGCAATGGCACACCCAGCCGAGTCAACCCTGCAAAGTCCTCCTCACCAAAATTGGGAGAGCTGTCCCACAGACTAGTCAAGCAACAGCCTGATATAATCATACTCACAGAATCATACCTTTCAGCCAATGTCCCAAACTCCTCCATTACCATCCCTGGGCATGTCCTGTCCCACCGGCAGGACAGACCCACCAGGGGTGGCGGCACAGTGGTATACAGTCGGGAAGGAGTAGCCTTGGTATTATGTCCGTGAATGATTTGAGACACGGACAGCAGGAGTTGAACAAAACAAGTCTTTACTGATTGAAGTCAATCGGGAAACTGAAACTACAGAGGCTCACTAGTGCCTTTTATACAGGGGTGGTCACTGCCAGTACTGCAGTCTGAGACCAGTTATTCTCTTAAAGGTACATACACAACAATTCCTCCCCTTTTAGATAAACAGTACATAACATTCATTTAACAACTAAATGATAACTAATTACAATCACAATTACGGTTGCTAGATACATTGGTTAAGTTTAAGCAATTATAAGTTCAGTCTTTGAGGAGGCTTCCTGATTCTGTCTGGATAACGCCTCTTTGGGGTATCAGGTTCTTCTGGCAAGGTTGAGTCGGGATTAATGTCGTTGTTTGGTTCATCTGCTTCCAATATCACCGATTCTGCGGTAGCTGCAATTGGTACGTCGATTTCATTGCCAGGTGTATCAGATCGTGGTGAGGAGTTGACGTTTTCCAGTGACTCTAGAATCTGGTCAGCATGGCTGTGGTGTATGTAACCTGTTCCACCTTAAGAGAACTACCTTAAGAGATGTACTACTTTCTCTTGGCTGCTGTATACTGTAATACCGGTGGTGACCACACCGGTATATAAATGTTGTGTAGGGATTTGCTGGGCAGTTCAGCCCTGACCTCCGAATAGTAAAGACCTGTTAAAAGTTATTCTTGTTGTCTGTGTCCAGTGATTGATCATAAGCATAACTGGGACACACAGACTCAACAGTGGCGACGAGTCCGATCTTACCCTGCGACAGTTTTACATCCAAGGCAGCTTCATCCTCAGAACGGGCGTCGAGAAGAGGCATCCGCCCTCATCATTCTGCTGAGCACCATCGCACGGGAGGCATCGAGAACCCGGGTTAAAAAGAAAAGTTCTGACCACGAAGCCCTCCATCAGCGACAGGCAGTGATCATCCCTTCTACCACGGTGGTGGGTAAGCCGATCAGCGACACGTGCAGAAAGTCGGCCGCGTTGGCTGTGGAGTAGGGGAGGGAAAACGGAGGAATAAGGGCGGAGAACTCGACCACGGCCGGTAAAAAGGGCCAGGCTGCAATCGAGGCCGAGAGGCGCAGCGACTGGGGCAGCTTAAGGCACGAGAGCCGCGGAGAACTCAAACGCAGCCGGTGTAAAGGACCGGGCTGCAAGCGGGGCTGCGAGGCAAAGCAGCGTCGGGGAATTGAGAACCGCTGGGGAGGCGAGAACGGCAGCAGCACAGCGATCGCCATTGCAGCCAGCGGGGGAAGAAGGCAAACGCGGGAATCCGCCATTGTAGTCGGCGGGGGAAGAAGACGAGCGCGGGAAAGACCGCCAAGCATGGGAAGCCGCCATTTTAGTAGGCGGGGGAAGAAGACAAGCGCGGGAAGCCGCCATTTTGAGAAAAAGAAAAATTTAAAAACTTGCAAGGATGCCTAAACATGGGAACATTAATACCTTTGATAGCGATAGCAAAGATTGGACCACGTATGTCGAACGCATGGAAGTTTATTGTAAAGCAAATAAGGTACCAGATGATGAGAAAGCACTAACCTTATTAAGCTCAATGGGTGCAAAGACATACGGGCTATTGAAGCACCTTCTATCACCAAATAAACCGGCAGATCAGACTTTTGCGAATATTGTTACTGTCCTGAAAAATCATTTAAACCCCACGCCGCTGATGATAGCGGAACGATTTAAATTTTACAGAAGAACGCAGCTGAAAGACGAAAGCAACGCTGAATTTTTAATTGAACTGCGTAAGCTATCGAAGTACTGTCAGTTTGGAACAGGACTAGCAGATGCGCTGAGAGATAAATTTGTGTGTGGATTGTTAAAAGAAGGAACACAAAAGCGACTGCTTGAGGAGAATGATCTTACGCTTGATAAAGCTGTCACTATTGCAGCATCGCACGAAGCCACAGCGAGAGGCACGGCGGAAATGCAGCTACGGTCACCGGAACTCAGCACCAATCAAATGGTCTTGGGTACAGTAAAATGTTATCGTTGTGGAAAGACAACGCACGATCAGAACCAGTGCTGGTTCAAAAATCAGGAATGCAGAAAATGTGGCAGGCTTGGTCACATAGCTAAAGTATGCCGGTCAGGAAAGAAGACCAGCAACAAAAAGTCACCGCAGGAAAAGTACAGAAAGGTACACAAGGTGACAGAGAACAGTTCGAATGAACAGAAGTCAGATTCAGACTCCAGCAGTAATGAACTGGGTAGTCTAAGAGCACACAATGTTGGTAAGGAAGCAGACCTCCAAACAATTTGGGTCACACTTCAAATAGCAGGAGTCCAAGTGAAGATGGAATTGGACACTGGATCGGCATTGACGGTCATGAATAAGCAAGATTACAAAAGGTTATTCCCACATATTCCCCTACGGGATACGGAGATTGTATTGAAAACATACACGGGGCAAAGAGTATACCCCCATCAGGAAGATAGAGGTAAAGGTGGTCCACAAGGGCAAAGAAAGCCGAGGAATGGACTTATATGTGCTACCTGAGGGAGGTCCACCACTACTGGGACGGGAGTGGATTAGGAAAATAAATATGGACTGGCATTCCTTAAAAGCACTAACGGTAGATTCCGGTAAAAAAGATGTCAAACCTAAACGATTGTCCAGAATATTGGACGATGCTAAAGAGGTGTTCCAACAGGGACTGGGAACACTGAGAGGAATTACGGCAAACATCAAGGTTAAAGAACATGCAAACCCGAAATTTTTCAAAGCCAGACCGGTACCTTATGCGATACGACCTGCTGTGGAAGCTGAGCTGGAAGGGCTAGAACGTTCAAGAGTACTGTCTAAGGTAGACTGGAGTGAGTGGGCCATGCCCATTGTTCCCGTCATGAAGCGTTCATCGAGCAACAAGCCGGGGGAACCGGGGAAGGTTCGCATCTGTGGAGATTTCAAGATCACTGTTAAGCCGATGCTTCACACGGTGCAGTATCCGCTTCCGCGGATTGAGGATATCTTCGCTTCGTTGTCTGGCGGGAAACACTTCACCAAGATAGACGTGGCGCAGGCGTACTTACAGATGGAAGTTGAGGAAGAGTCACGCCAGTATCTCACGATCAACACGCATAGAGGCTTGTACCGGTATAATAGACTGGTTTTTGGAGTGGCATCGGCTCCAGCAATTTGGCAGAGGGCCATGGAGCAGGTATTACAGGGAATTCCAGGCACACAATGTTACCTGGACGATATTCTTATTACAGGAGATGATGACGAGGAACACCTTGCAAATTTGGAACTGGTGCTCACCAGATTGAAAGAATATGGACTTCGAGTTAATTGCCAGAAATGTGAGTTCTTTCAGAAGCGGATCTCGTACTGTGGTCATGTCATTGACCAGGAGGGGCTTCATAAGTCTCCTGACAAGATCGAAGCTGTTGTGAAGGCTCCCGCTCCGGATAATGTATCCCAGTTAAGGTCGTTCCTAGGGTTGATTAACTATTACCATAAGTTTCTGCCAAATTTATCCACGGTGCTGCACCCGCTGAACGCTCTTTTGCAGAAGGGAGTACCATGGAAGTGGAGCGAGGACTGTAAGAGGGCCTTTCGCAAAAGCAAGGCATTGATCACCTCAGAGGAAGTGTTGGCTCACTTCAACCCAACGCTGCCTATTCGTTTGGCTTGTGATGCTTCTCCATATGGTATTGGGGCAGTACTCTCACACAAGTTGCCAAATGGCCTGGAGAGGCCAGTTGCGTTCGCATCCAGATCATTGACCTCCGCTGAGCGCAACTATGCTCAGATAGATAAGGAGGCTCTCAGCCTTGTGTGGGGAGTAAAGAAGTTTAATCATTACCTGCAGGGCCAAAAGTTCACGCTTCTGACAGACCACCAGCTGTTGGTATCCATTTTTAACCCTAAGAAGGGTGTTTCGGTGATGACAGCACAGAGACTCCAGAGATGGTCCCTTTTCCTAGGGGCACATCAGTATCAGATTGAATTCAAAGGTACAAAGCAACATGGTAATGCTGATGGGCTGTCGCGCCTGCCACTACCTACAGAGGAGGAGGCACCGACGGTTGACCCTGTTGAGTTATTTCACTCGACCATCATCGAATGTTTACCAGTCACCAATGCAAGTATTGAAAGAGAAACCAGGAATGACCCGACACTGTCCCGGATCTATGAAGTGACAGTGAAGGGATGGCCAGCACATGGTGATCCACTGTTACCGGCATTCTCAGCAAGACGAGAACAGCTGTCCGTCTGTCAAGGAACATTGATGTATGGAACAAGGGTGATTATTCCTCCTAAGTTAAGAGAGAGAGTTCTAAAGGAACTGCATGAAGGTCATCTGGGGGGAGTCAAGATGAAAAGCCTTGCTAGGGCTTATGTGTGGTGGCCGGGTATCGACCAACAGATAGAGGATCTGACGAAAAGCTGCTCAGGGTGCCAAAAAGTGCAAAATGCACCTCCGATTGCACCGCTGCATCCATGGGAATGGCCTTCAACCCCATGGCAACGTGTACATATTGACTTTGCTGGTCCATTCATGGACTCCATGTTTTTAATTGCGGTGGACGCACATTCTAAATGGCCAGAAGTGATTAAGATGACTACCACTACCTCGGAAAAGATGATCGCATTGCTGAGAACGATATTTGCAAGAAATGGATTGCCAGAACAAATATGTTCAGACAACGGACCGCAGTTCGTGTCAGAAGAATTCCAGAAATTCATGAAGAATGGGGTGAAACATTATACCTCTGCCCCATATCATCCGGCTACAAACGGGTTGGCTGAGAGATTTGTACAAACGTTCAAAAAAGCAATAAAGGCCATGAGCGAAGATCAGATTCCACTACAACACAAGGTGGACAAATTCCTACTGGCATATCGAAACGCCACTCATGCAGTGACAAACCAAAGTCCTGCCATGATGTTCTATAACAGGAGGTTGCGGTCCAGGTTGGACTTGTTAAAACCAAATGTGCGGAGGGAAGTTGAAAACAAACAGTTCCAGCATATAAATAACAAGACCACTCGGAGTTTCGAAATAGGACAACCAGTGTTAGCCCGGGACTATAAAAACGAGAAATGGCAATCTGGAACAATTCGGGTCAGACAAGGACCCCTGATGTACACGGTAGATATTGGTGAAAATGTAATACGACGTCATGCTGACCAACTGGTAGAATCGAGAACAAGGGTCGAACCCATGGTTACGGCAGAGACAACCATGGAAGAAGTTAGTGAACCTGAAGCATCTACCTCAGAAGTGAATGTACCTGATGATGATGTCCAATCCATAAGAGACCAGCTAGATGAGTCACCCCAGCAACGAGAATCAGAGACCCCTGAAAGGCGTTATCCAACTCGAATCAGGAGGCCTCCTCAGAGACTGAATCTTTGAACTGTTTTGCATGAAGTTGGATATATATATATGTTATTATGTTATGTTAAATGGGGATATAACTGTTAAGCTAAAAAGGGAGGATTGTGGTGTATGTAACCTGTTCCACCTTAAGAGAACTACCTTAAGAGATGTACTACTTTCTCTTGTCTGCTGTATACTGTAATACCGGTGGTGACCACACTGGTATATAAGTGTTGTGTAGGGATTTGCTGGGCAGTTCAGCCCTGACCTCCGAATAGTAAAGACCTGTTAAGTTATTCTTGTTGTCTGTGTCCAGTGATTGATCATAAGCATAACTGGGACACACAGACTCGACAATGGCGTCTTACAATGCTCTCTCCAACGTCCACGGTATACATGAGAGGTCCTTGCCGTGTACAAATCGTTCCTGGCTGCCATTTCTCAGTGCGGTAGTCCCGGGCCAAAACTGGTTGACCTATCTTAAAACTCCTGCTCGGCCTTTCATTCATATTCTGAAACTGCCTGTTCTCCACATCTCTTCAGACGTTTGGCTTAACCAAATCTAAGCGGCATCGTAGTCTTCGATTGAAGAACATCATGGCTGGAGTTTGGTTGGTAACCGCATGTGTCGCATTCCGGTAAGCAAACAAGAAGTTGTCCACCTTGTGTTGTAGGGGTATATCTTCATTACACATTGCCTTGATAGCCTTCTTGAATGTTTGAACAAACCTCTCGGCCAACCCATTAGTGGCTGGATGATATGGGGCAGATGTGTAATGCTTAACACCATTGTTCTTTAAGAACCTCCGGAACTCTTCAGACACAAACTGTGGTCCATTGTCAGAGCAAATCTGTTCAGGTAGCCCATTCCTGGCGAATATGGTTCGTAAAACTGTGATAGTTTTTTCCGTGGTGGTTGAGGACATTTTTATTACCTCTGGCCACTTTGTGCATCCACCGCAATTAAAAACATCGAGTCCATGAAGGGACCAGCAAAATCAATGTGCACCCTTTGCCATGGAGATGAGGGCCACTCCCATGGATGTAGAGGAGCTTGTGGTGGGGCGTTTTGGACCTTCTGGCATCCTGCACAGCTCTTGGTCATCTCTTCGATTTCTCTATCGATTCCCGGCCACCACACAAACGCTCTGGCTAAGTTCTTCATTTTTACCCCACCCAGATGACCCTCATGAAGCTCATTAAGCAATCTATCCATCAACTTAGGTGGAATTACTACTCTGGATCCACACATCAAGGTTCCTCTGCACACTGACAGCTGTTCTCTTCTCGGCGAGAATGCTGGCAGCGGTGGATCGCCATGTGCTGGCCATCCCTTCACCGTTAAATCATAGACCCGTGATAGTGTCGGGTCATTCCGTGTTTCCTTTTCTATGTTTGCATTCGTCACAGGGAGACATTCGACTATGGTTGAGTGGAATAACTCCATTGGATCCACTGCAAGGTCTTCTTCTTCCACCGTCGGCAATGGTAGGCGTGACAATCCATCAGCATTCCCATGCTGTTTAGTTCCTTTGTACTCGATGTCATATTGGTGTGCCCCTAGGAAAAGGGATCACCGCTGCAGCCGTTGCGCTGTCATTATTGGTACGCCCTTCTGAGGGTTGAAAATGGAGACAAGAGGTTGATGATCGGTTAGTAGAGTAAATTTTTGACCGTGCAGGTAGTGATTGAACTTCTTCACCCCCACACTAGGCTGAGGGCCTCTCTGTCAGTCTGGGCGTAGTTACGCTCGGCAGAAGTTAACGAGCGTGACGCGAAAGCTATCGGCCTCTCTAAACCATCAAGGAATTTATGTGACAGTACCGCCCCAATGCCGTAGGGAGACGCATCACACGCCAGTCTGAGCAGCAGTGCTGGGTTGTAGTGAGCCAATACTTCTCTTGAAGTGATTAAGTCCTTACTCTTCTGAAAGGCCCGCTTACAGTCATTGCTCCATCTCCATGCTACTCCCGTTCGTAGCAGGGCGTTCAGTGGGTGCAGAATTGTCGACAAATTCGGCAAAAACTTATGGTAGTAATTCACCAATCCGAGGAATGACCTCAGTTGCGACACATTTTCAGGCGCTGGGGCCTTAACAACTGCTTCAATTTTGTCAGGGGACTTATGTAACCCCTCTTCATCAATCACGTGGCCACAATACGATATCTGTTTCTTAAAAAACTCGCACTTGGGGCGGTTGGCTCAGAGCCCATGTTCCCGTAGTCTAGTGAGCACCTGTTCTAGGTTGTTAAGGTGTTCACTGTCATCTTCACCTGTCACAAGGATGTCGTCCAAGTAACACTGAGTCCCCGGAATCCCTTGCAGGACTTGTTCCATCGCTCTTTGCCATATCGCCGGAGCCGATGCTACTCCGAATACCAATCGATGATACTGGTAAAGACCTTTGTGAGTGTTTATCGTGAGATACTTCCTAGAGGATTCTTCAACCTCCATCTGTAAATATGCTTGTGCTAGGTCAATTTTTGTAAAACGCTTCCCTCCAGACAGTGAGGCGAAGATGTCTTCTATCCTTGGAAAAGGATATTGTACTGTGTGAAGGACTGGGTTCACCGTCACCTTGAAATCCCCACAGATGCGAACCTTCCTTGGCTCCTCAGACTTATTGCTTAACGTTTTCTTCATGACAGGAACGATAGGTGTCGCCCACTCGCTCCAGTCAACCTTAGACAACATGTCTGCCTTCTCCAGCTCTGCCTCGACGGCTGGGCGAATTGCATATGGTACCAGTCTTGCTTTGAAAAACTTGGGAATTGCATTCTCTTCTATTTTTATCGAGGCGGTTACGCCTTTAAGAGTGCCCAGTTCTTGTTGAAATACCTCTTTGGCGTTAGCTAAGATTGTTGACAATCGCCCAGGAGTGATGTCTTCATCTTTTTTACCGTCCACCGTCATTGCATGAATGGAGTGCCAATCTAAGCTTATCTTCCTGATCCATTCACGTCCCAATAACGGTGGTCCACCATTTTGCAGTATGTAGAGATACAATTTCCGTATTTTCTTGCCGTTGTATTCGACAGGCACCCTTATTTTTCCTCTGGGGTATACTTTTTGCCCCGTATACATCGTCAAGACGATGGATGTCTCTCTCAAGGGTATGTGTGAGAATAGCCGCTCGTAGTCTCGTTGATTCATGCCGGTTAGCGCTGATCCTGTATCCAATTCCATTTTAACTTGGGACCCTGCTATCGTGAGGGTGACCCAAATGGTTCGGTGATCCTCTTTTGCGATTACATTGTGTAGTTTGAGACAGCTTAGTCTCCTGTTCCCGGATTCACTATCGCTCATCTGGTCTTCGGAACTACTGTCCGTCATCTTTTGTACTTTCTTGTACGGTTCCTTAGTAGCCTTTTTGTTGTCGCTGGTCTTCTTCCCAGACCTGCAAACTCGTGCAATGTGTCCCATCTTTCCGCATTGCCTGCATATTTTGTCCTTTGGACCAGCAGTCCTTCTGGTCATAGTTAGTTCTGCCGCAGCGATAACATTTTGCAAATCCCCGTGTCATTTCGTGGGTGCCGTATTCCTGTGGCTTTTGTTGAATTTCTGCAGCTCCCCTGGCTGCTGCTTCGTAGGATACTGCCACGCTGAAAGCCTTATCTAGCGTCAGCTCTTTCTCTGAGAGTAACTTCTTCTGTGTTCCTTCACTCAGGAGTCCACAGACAAATTTGTCCCGTAGGGTATCTGCCAGTCCTGCACCAAACTGGCAGTGCTTTGATAGCTTGCGTAGTTCCGTAAGGTACTCAGCATTGCTCTCATCTTTATGCTGAGTTCTCCTGTGGAAATTAAATCTTTCTGCTATCAACAGCGGTGCAGGGTTTAGGTGTTCCTGTAGGACAGCAACAATTTCGTTAAAACTTCGCCTTCGGTTTGGCTGGAGTAATGAGGTCCCGCAATAGGCCGTACGTTCTAGCGCCCATTAAGTTTAGCAATACCGATGCCTTTTTCTCATCGGCTATTTCGTTTGCCTCGCAATATACCTCGACTCTTTCCACATACGTGGTCCAGTCCTCTATTGTATTATCAAAGGCAGTGATACAGCCAGTCTTCGGCATCTTGAAAGTCTAAAATGGCGCCTCCCACGCTTTGCCTTCTTCCCCGATTTAACAAAATGGCGCCTCCCGCGCTTTGCCATCTTCCCCGCTGTTGCTAGCGCTGCTTTCCGCGGTTTCCGATGCAACCTGCAGCTCCTCGCGGTTTCCTGCGTGTTTAATATTTCTTTTTTTTATTATTTTCCCATCGTGGAACAACCCTGTGGGACTCTTGCCTCCCTTTTCTTGGGTCTATACGCAGCCCGGCTTCATAGCACCGGCCGCGCCCTGTGTTCTCCACCCTCTCTCTCTCCTCTTCCCGACAACGCTGCTCGGCCCCGTTGCAAGTCACCCGCTCGAGTTCGTGACCGCCGCAGCCCAGGAAGGATCAGTGTACTACCTGCCACCAGCCCGATTAGCTGAAGCACCGTCGACAGGAGCCAGGCCCCGCTTTCGACAGCTTCTCCAGCAATCTTCAACTCCGTTAACACAGGGGCGGATGCCCACGGTCGACGCCCATTTCTACTGCTTCTTTCTTCCTTCTGGCCTCGACCTCTGCTCACTTCGCTGCAGGAATGGATCCCAGGAGGTGGTGCAGACTGTAGGTAAGTTCGTATCTGCTCGTCGCCAGTATTATGTCCGTGAATGATTGAGACACGGACAGCAGGAGTTGAACAAAGCAAGTCTTTACTGAATCGGGAAACTGAAACTACAGAGGCTCACTAGCGCCTTTTATACAGGGGTGGTCACTGCCGGTACTGCAGTCTGAGACCAGTTATTCTCTTAAAGGTACATACACAACACTTGGGAGTCCTCAACATTGACTCTGGACCTCATGAAGTCTCACGGCTTCAGGTCAAGCATGGGCAAGGAAACCTCCTGCTGATTACCACCTACCGCCCTCCCTCAGCTGATGAATCAGTACTCTTCCATGTTGAACACCACTTGGAAGAAGCACTGCAAGCAGCAAGGGCACAGAATGTACTCTGGGTGGGGGACTTCAATGTCCATCACCAAAAGTGGCTCGGTAGCACCACTACTGACCGAGCTGGCCGAGTCCTGAAGGATATAACTGCCAGTCTGGGCCTGCGACAGGTGGTGAGGGAACCAACATGAGGGAAAAACCTACTTGACCTTGTCCTCACCAATATGACAGTATTGTTAGCAGTGATCATGGCACAGTCAGTGTGGAGACGAAGTCCCATCTTCACACTGAGGACACCCTCCATCATGCTGTGTGGCACTACCACCGTGCTAAATGGGACAGATTCAAAACAGATCTAGCAGCTCAAAACTGGGCATCCATGAGGCGCTGTAGGCCATCAGCAGCAGCAGAATTGCATTCCACCACAATCTGTAACCTCATTGCCCGGCATATCCCTCACTCTACCATTACCACCAAGCCAGGGAAACAACCCTGGTTCAATAAGGAGTGTAGAAGAGCATGCTGTGAGCAGCACCAGGTGTACCTAAAAATGAGGAGCCAACCTGGGGAAGCTGCAACACAGGACTACATGCATGCTAAAAAGCGGAATCAGCATGCTATAGACAGGGCTAAGCGATCCGACAATCAACGGATCAGATCAAAGGTCTGCAGTCCCGCCACATCCAGTCGTGAATGGTTGAAACATATAAGATTATGAAGGGGTTGGATCGGGTGGATGCAGGGAGGATGTTCCAGATGATGGGTGAAACTAGAACTAGGGGGCATAGTCTTAGAATAAGGGGCTGCTCTTTCAAAACTGAGATGAGGAGGAACTACTTCACTCAGAGGGTGGTAGGTCCATGGAATATGCTGCCCCAAAAAGCTGTAGAAGCTACATCATTACATAAATTTAAAACAGAAATAGACAGTTTCCTAGTAGAAAAGGGAATTAAGGGTTACGGGGAGCGGGCAGGAATTTGGACATGAGTCTAGGTTCGGATAGGTCATGGCCCTGTGGGTAGCGGAGCGGGCCCAGGGGCCGTGTAGCCTGATCCTGCTCCTGTTTTCGTGTGTCTAATGCTGTTAGATTCAGGAGATAGTCCTGTCATAGTGGATTGGCGGTTAGGATCAGATCAGCCATGATCTTATTGAATGGCGGAGCAGGCTCGAGGGGCCAATTGGCCTACTCCTGCTCCTATTTCTTATGTTCTTATGTTCTTATTACACAACTAACGGGAGGAGGAGGCTCCAAGAATATCCCCATCCTCAGTGATGGTGGAGCCCAGCACGTGAGTGCAAAAGACAAGGCTGAAGCGTTTGCAACCATCTTCAGTCAGAAGTGCCAAGTGGATGATACATATCGGCCTACTCCTGAGGTCCCCACCATCACAGAAGCCAGCCTTCAGCCAATTTGATTCACTCCCCGTGATATCAAGAAACAGCTGAGTGCACTGGATACAGCAAAGCTATGGGCCCCGGCAACATCCCGGCTATCGTGCTGAAGACTTGTGCTCCAGAACTAACCACGTCTCTAGCCAAGCTGTTCAAGTACAGCTACAACACTGGCACCTATCCGACAATGTGGAAAACTGCCCAGGTATGTCCTGTCCACAAAAAGCAGGACAAATCCAATCTGACCAATTACCACCCCATCAGTCTACTCTCAATCATTAGCAAAGTGATGGAAGGTGTCATCGACAGTCCTATCAAGCGGCACTTACTCACCAATAACCTGCTCACTGATGCCCAGTTTGGGTTCCGCCAAGACCACTCGGCTCCAGACCTCATACAGCCTTGGTCCAAACATGGACAAAGGAGCTGAATTCCAGAGGTGAGGTGTGAGTGACTGCCCTTCAAATCAAGGCAGCATTTGACCGAGTGTGGCATCAAGGAGCCCTAGTAAAACTGAAGTCAATGGCAATCAGGGGAAAAACGCACCATTGGCTGGAGTCATACATAGCACAAAGGAAGATGGTTGTGGTGATTGAAGGTCAATCATCACAGCCCCAGGACATTGCTGCAGGAGTTCCTCAGGGCACTGTCCTAGGCCCAACCATCATCAGCTGCTTCATCGATGACCTTCCCTCCAACATAAGGTCAGAAATGGGGATGTTCGCTGATGACTGCACCGTGTTCAGCGCCATTCACAACTTCTCAGATAATGGATCAGTCAATGCCCGCATGCAACAAGACCTGGACGACGTTCAGGCTTGGGCTGATAAGTGGCAGATAACATTTGCGCCACAGAAGTGCCAGGCAATGACTATCTCCAACAAGCGAGAGCCTAACCACCTCCCCTTGACATTCAATGGCATTACCATCGCCGAATCCCCCACCATTAACATCCTGGAGGTCACCATTGACCAGAAACTTAACTGGACTAGCCACATAAATACTGTGGCAACAAGAGCAGGTCAGAGGCTAGGTATTCTGCAGTGAGTGTCTCACCTCCTGACTCCCCAAAGCCTTTCCACCATCTACAAGGCACAAGTAAAGAGTGTGATGGAATACTCTCCACTTGCCTGGATGAGTGTAGATGCAACAACACTCAAGAAGCTCGACACCCTCCAAGACAAAGCAGCCCATTTGTTTGGTACCCCATCTGTCACCTTAAATATTCACTCCCTCCACCATCAGTTTACTGTGGCTGTAGTGTGTAACATCTACAAGATGCACTGCAGCAACTCACCAAGGCTTCTTCGGCAGCACCTCCCAAACCCATGACCTCTTCCACCTAGAAGGACAAGGGCAGCAGGCACATGGGATCACCACCACCTCCAAGTTCCCCTTCAAGTCACACACCATTCTGACTTAGAAGTAAATCGACGATCCTTCAGCGTCGCTGGGTCAAAATCCTGGAACTCCCTCCCTAACAGCACTGTGGGAGTACCTTCACAACATGGACTGCAGCGGCTCACCACCACCTTCTCAAGGGCAACTAGGGATGGGCAATAAATGCTGGCCTTGCCAGTGATGCCCAGATCCCATAAGCAAATTTAAAAAAAAAAGCTCATCGCCTGCGTATTCATGGCCGCGATGTTGAGGTCCTCATCCGAGTCCTGTGCAGCAGAACTCGCGTGCCTGCTCCCCTTCCGGCTTCCCTTCCCCCATGGCGTTGCTGCAGCCCGCTGGGTCCAGGGGCTTCACCCTCATCAGACCCTAACCCCCTGTTCCCCTCCAGGGAAGGCATGGCCCCAGTGTCGGATGTGTCACCCTTGGGATACGCAGGCGGTAAGGCTCCGGCTTCCTCTTTCTCCTCACCTGGGGTGTCGCTGCCATTGGCAGGCTGAGGCACAGGCTGGTCAGCTGGTGGTTCACTATCTGAAAGCAGGAAGGCACTGATGCGCTATCAATTCTAATAAAAGGCTGAGCAGAGTTCAGAACGACAGGCTTTTATTAACTACTGAATTGCACTTCAGACAGATCAGGACTATGCCTCTAGTGGACGACCGAATGCCAGGAGCTGCCATGCGGCCGCTCTTATACTCGGTAGCCCAGGGGCGGAGTCAGCTGAGGCATAGTCAGGCACAACAGTGAAACAAGAGTGAACGACAACAACAACAACAGTGAACACAGTGAACTACAGTGGTTTACCACATTCACCCCTCGTTTAAAATTAAGTCCGGCGGGGTGAAGTGTATCAAAAGTTCGAGTAGGCGAGTCTGTCGGGCGGCCTCGTTTGCCGTCGAGATCTTCGTGGCGACGGTTGCGATGGTACAGCTTCCCGCGACGCGTCTTGAGCGGGGTCCAGCACCGGCGTATCGTCCCCTTTGGTGTTGGGTGGGCGAGTGGACTCCGGCTGGTCCTGGGGTCGCGGCATGCCGTCTACTGGGGTGGAATGGACAGGGGTGAGAATTGGGTCTACTGAATTTTGGGCCGTGTCAGAGGGGGTCGTGGTGGAGGGCAATGGTGACGGGTCAGTGGGCCCCGAGGGTGCCAGATCTCTAATGGAGACTGTATCCTCCCGCCCGTCCGGGTATGCCACGTAGGCGTACTGGGGGTTGGCATGGAGGAGGTGAACCTTCTCTACCAGGGGAGCCGTTTTGTGGGACCTTACATGCTTCCTCAGCAGGACGGGCCCTGGGGACGTCAGCCAGTGTGGTAGTGAGTTACCGGATGTGGACCTCCGGGGAAAAACAAACATTCGCTCATGGGGGGTTGCGTTGGTGGCTGTACACAGCAGTGACCGGATGGAGTGGAGCGCATCGGGTAGGACATCCTGCCAACGGGAGGTCGGAAGGCCCCTAGATTTTAAGGCTAGGAGGGCCGCCTTCCAGACCATCGCGTTCTTTCTTTCAACCTGTCCGTTCCCCCGGGGGTTGTAGCTGGTGGTCCGGCTTGAGGCAATACCTCTCATGAGCAGGTACTGACGGAGTTCGTTGCTCATGAAGGACGAGCCCCGGTCGCTATGAATATAGCTGGGAAAACCGAACAGAGCAAAGAGGTTGTGCAGGCATTTAATGACCGTAGCGGTGGTCATGTCCGGGCAGGGGATGGCAAAAGGGAAACGGGAGTACTCATCAACTATGTTGAGGAAGTACACATTGCGGTCAGAGGAGGGGAGGGGCCCTTTAAAGTCGACACTCAGGCGCTCAAAGGGGCGTGTGGCCTTGATCAGGTTTGCTCTGTCAGGCATATAGAAGCGCGGCTTGCACTCTGCACAGACTGGGCAGCTCCTGGTCATGGTCCTGACCTCCTCGATGGAGTAAGGCAGGTTGCGGCCCTTAATGAAATGGAAGAACCTGGTGATCCCCGGGTGGCAGAGGTCGTTGTGGAGGCCCCGTAGTCTATCGATCTGCGCGGTGGCGCATGTGCCTCGCGATAGAGCATCTGAGGGTTCGTTGAGTTTCCCTGGCCGGTACAAGATGTCGTAATTGTAGGTGGAAAGTTCAATTCTCCACCTCAAAATCTTGTCATTTTTGATTTTACCCCTCTGCTTGTTGTTGAACATGAAAGCAACTGAACGCTGGTCAGTAAGCAGGGTAAATCGTTTTCCAGCCAGGTAGTGCCGCCAGTGGCGCACCGCCTCCACAATGGCCTGGGCCTCTTTTTCCACAGAGGAGTGTCTGAGTTCGGAGCCCTGGAGGGTTCGTGAAAAGAAGGCCACGGGTCTTCCCGCCTGGTTAAGGGTAGCGGCCAGGGCAAAGTCGGATGCATCGCTCTCCACCTGGAAGGGGATGGACTCGTCTACCGAGTGCATGGTGGCCTTGGCAATGTCATCTTTTATATGGTGAAAGGCTAAGCGGGCCTCCGCCGTCAGGGGGAAGGAAGTGGACTTGATAAGTGGACGGGCTTTGTCCGCATAATGAGGGACCCACTGGGCGTAATAGGAAAAGAAGCCCAGGCACCTTTTGAGGGCCTTGAGACAGTGGGGCAGGGGAAGTTCCATCAACGGGCGCATCCGGTCAGGGTCAGGACTGATGACTCCGTGTTTCACCACGCAACCAAGGATAGCGAGGCGGGCTGTGCGGAATATGCACTTTTCCTTGTTGTACGTGAGGTTTAGGAGTTGGGCCGTGCGGAGGAACTTATCAAGATTGGCGTCATGGTCCTGCAGGTCATGGCCGCAGATGGTCACGTTGTCCAGGTAGGGAAACGTGGCCTGTAACGCATTCTCGTCGACCATCCGGTCCATCTCCCTCTGGAAGACGGAGACACCGTTGGTGACGCCAAAAGGAACCCTGAGGAAGTGAAAAAGGCGGCCGTTTGCCTCGAAAGCTGTGTACTGGCGGTCCTCAGGGCGGATAGGGATTTGGTGGTATGCTGCCTTGAGGTCAATGGTCGAGAAAACGCGGTATTGCGCTATCTTATTAACCATGTCGGCTATGCGGGGGAGGGGGTATGCGTCCAACTGGGTGTACTTGTTGATAGTCTGGCTGTAGTCGATGACTAGGCGCTGCTTGTTGCCAGTCTTAACGACTACCACCTGGGCTCGCCAGGGGCTGGTACTATCCTCAATAATCCCCTCTTTCAGGAGCCGCGTCACCTCAGATCTTATGAAGGATCTGTCCCCGGTGCTGTATCGCCTGCTCTTTGTGGCGATAGGCTTGCAGTCGCGGGTGAGGTTGGCGAACAGGGGGGGGGGGTGATTTTGAGGGTGGAGAGACTACAGGTGGGGTGCGGCGGGCAATTAAAAAACTGCTGGTTGCAGACAGTGAGCGGGGGAAGAGGTCCACCGTATGTCAAGGTGACACTCTTAAAGTGACAATGAAAGTCCAACCCCAGTAGAACGGCAGCGCAGAGATGTGGCAGGACGAATAGCTTTACATTTTTATATACGGAGCCCTTCACCGAGAGGGTCACTACGCAGTAGCCGCCGACATCTGCTGAGTGGGATTTCAAGGCCATGGAGATCCGATGGCGCGTTGGCCGGACCGAGAGGGAATAGCGCCGTACTGTATCAGGGTGTATGAAGCTCTCCGTGCTCCCGGAATCAAAAAGGCAAGTTGTGGCGCGGCCATTTACCTGGATGTCCATCGTGGACCTGGCTAGCTGATGGGGTCTGGATTGATCCAGCGTGATGGAGGCCACTGTGGAGTCGGTAGCGTCGCTGTAGAACCCCGGTGAGGCGGCAGTGGGTGAGTCGGGGGCCCGTTGGCAGAATGGTGGACAAGATGGCGGCGTCGGAGAGGAAGGACAAAATGGCGGCGCCCATGACGATCCCGATCCCCACGAGGCTGGAGGGAGGCAAGATGGCCGCTCCCACGAATCGCACGCGGCGCTGCTGGAGGTAGGGGTCTTCTGACTTCTGCAGACGCCAGCGTAGTGTCCCTTCTTACCGCAGGCAGAGCAGACCGCATTTTTCGCCGGGCAGCGTGCCCTGGGGTGTTTGGTTTGGCCACAGAAGTAACATTTCTGGCTCGGGCGGGACATCGCTGCAGCAGTTGAGGCCAGGGCCCGTGGCGGCGCCGCGTCCCAAGGTGGCGGCGGCTGCGGCATCCATGAGGTGGCCGCGCGGTCCGGGGAGTAGGCCTCCATGTTCCGGTGGGCTACGTCCAACGAGAGGGTGAATGAAATCGCCTTCTTCAGGTCGAGCTCGCTACTTTCCAGCAGTCGCTGCCGTGTGTGAGTGGACCTGAGGCCCGCCACGAGGGCGTCCCGGATGAGCTCCTCCGTATGTTCCGTGGCTGTTGCTTGCATTCGCAGGCTCGGCCGAGTTCCTTCAGCGCCCGTATGTATGCTTCTGTGGGTTCCCCGGGCTGTTGTTTGCGAGACCCCAGGAGATGTCTTGCGTAAACATAGTTGACCGGGCGTGCGTATTGCTCCTTCAAGATGTCGATAGCCCCCTGGTAGCTCGTAGCGTCCCGGATAAGGGCAAAAGCTCGGTGGTTTACTTTAGAGTTCAGCACCCTGAGCTTGTCGGCATCGGCGGCGACGGTCTCGCCGGATGCAGTCAGAAAGGACTCAAAACAGTGCAGCCAGTGCGAGAACTTAGCAGTCGAGTCCGGTTCTTGCGGGTCGAGTTCCAGGCACTTGATCTTAAGAATCTGCAGCATCGTTTTTTTTTTTTTCAGTAGTTAATAAAATTGATGCGCTATCAATTCTAATAAAAGGCTGAGCAGAGTTCAGAACGACAGGCTTTTATTAACTACTGAATTGCACTTCAGACAGATCAGGACTATGCCTCTAGTGGACGACCGAATGCCAGGAGCTGCCATGCGGCCGCTCTTATACTCGGTAGCCCAGGGGCGGAGTCAGCTGAGGCATAGTCAGGCACAACAGTGAAACAAGAGTGAACGACAACAACAACAACAACAACAGTGAACACAGTGAACTACAGTGGTTTACCACAGGCACAAGAGTGGCTTTAGCTTGAGGACAGGGGGGCAGGAAGGGAGCAAGGACGAGACAGCTAGTTGAATTGAAAGTGTAACAGGCTGATGTTGTGAGGGGGAAGTGGTATGAGAGAGGAGAGAAAGCTGTTGAACATACCATTGCTGTCCCCAAGGGGGTCGACCTCTCCATCGGCCATGGCACCTATGACCTGGCTGGCAATCGGCCTGTGGCCTCTGTCCTCCAACTCATTCAGGAGGTGCAGGTCTGCTTGTCCTCCTCCCGTGCGTTGTTGCTCCCTCCTGTTATGAGACAGCTTGGCCTGCAAGAAAAAGTACAGTGTATGAGTGAGGGTGCAGCCATGTGTTTGGCAGATATGCCTACCATAGTCGAATAGCCATTAATGTGTGCAAGGTGTGGGATGTGCATGTGAGTTTTATGAGATGGCCATAGTTGTTGGATGAATGTTGGGCATTTGGGGATTTACACCGTCTGGGCACAGAGTGAAGTTGTGAAGGAGGGATGTAGAGGTATTGAAAAGCAGGTACTCACCCTGACCTCCCGAGTGAGGTTGTTGAACTTCTTCCGACATTGCGTGTGGGCCCTTGGCACCAGGCTCCTTGAGGACACGTGTTGAGCCACCTCCCTCCACACTCTTTGGAACTCACGGGGCAATGGCCTCCTGCCACTCGCTGGGAACAGCACTGCCAATCGCCATTCAACAGCGCCAACCAAAGCCACCAATGCCTGGTCGCTGAAGCGTCGAGCCCTTTCCCTGGGCGTATCCATCAGTGCTTTCAACACAATGCTGCTTTAGGTCTTTCCAGGTAGAGATTCAACGCTGTAATAAGCAGGGTGTGGCTGGGCAGCAAGATGGCCCCTCCCCTTTAAGAACTGGACGGTACCAGTCTGTCTGGCTTCCATGGTAACTGACATCGCCTGAGCTTCGGTAGCGTTCTGAGGTAGCGCCTCGCTCCCTGACGTTAGCGCCTTAAGAGAGGTGTGTTGCACTTGATTTTAGCGCTCAAATCACCTCCAGGGGGCGATAGAGCTGAATTTTGTGGTCGGAGGTGATAATTAGCGCCCCTAAATGGGTGATACCCAATTTTTCCCCCAAAAGGTTTTGCAGAGAGTGGAAGAGGGAAGTGGAAGGTGAAGTGCTGATGCATTTGCTAACTTTGGATCATTGCGATCGGTCATTATTAAATGCACTCTGTTCTCTATCCACAATCATGATTGATGTTTTAAAGTTATAGCACATAAGGAGACCATTTGACCCACTGCATCTCTGAAAGAGCTCTCCACTTAGTTCCATTTTTCTGTCTGCTGTCTGGAAGAAGTTGACATTGTTAATCCATGGATCTTTACAAGACATAAAAAAGAAATACAACTCCCCCAACATTGGAGCTCATCGACTATCATTCCATTTGCAGATAACATTCTAAGATTCAAAAAATGAATACCTGTAACATCCTTTGTGGTTGACATTAAATTCAATATGAATTTTAGCATAATTATATTGGTAATTAATGGACATTCAAGGATTGCTATACAGGAAGCTCACTGCCGCATCGTTTCTGCAATATCTCAGCTGGCTACTGAATAGGTTAATCTATCTTCATGGTACTATTCAAAGGAAAAACAAAAGATGCTTCACCTAGTGATAGATGAATTCTGACAAGTTCTATTCACTGATAATTTACCTCCATCATTTGTCACTTACTGATAAGTAAGTAATTTGAGTTTCCTATTTGTTATAGGTTGTACTTTCTAATTAAAACGCATTCGTTTTCAATCACACTAGAGGTGTTCATCAAAGTTTCTCAACATTGGTAACAAGTTTAATTACATGTAATTATGGAAAGTCATTGCAAGCAATGAATTTTAAACAGTCAGTTCTCAATACCTGTAGAATGGCTTCTATTATTTGAAAGATCATTAATAAATCTTTCCAACCCGCAGTAATAACCGTGCTCTATTCTCACTGGGGCCATATGTTTCAAAAGAGAACTGCAGGCCATTAACACTGCAGCCCCCAGGAAAGATTCTTCAGTTGCCTACTGAGCAATAACACTTCCACATCCTTTTTTTCCCCTTCCTACACATAACGTAGAGCTGCGGGATAACAGCCCTTAAAAAACACATCAGCTGTAACTATTTCCTAACAGTCCCAGCATGCGACTCCTAAAGCTGAACTGAAAGACATTGAATTCAGTTACTATGCAGTGCAACTAGGATTCCCTGGACTGGGCACTAACCCTAAGAATCTATCACCCATCAGGGCAATTCTCTCTTAACAGCCTTTCCAAGCTATGAAAATCACATTAACCCTGACTCTCCAACAACTGATGCATGACTCTCTTCTCCCTTTTCCTCAATGGCATTAAGAGGTGAAGGTAGAGCTTGTCCCTGGTTGATCCAATTTTATTGAATTTAAAAAAAGGAATGTTCTCAACAGAGCAATTCTACGTACACAATAACAGACATATAGATCAGAGCAATTCTACGTATACAATAACACACTTGCAACTATAAAATTGGGGGGAAATTTTCTAATGCAACATTTGTAGAAAGTTTGCCACCATGAGTTCCTTCGTGCAGTTTTTTTTATCTCTGCTGTGTGCAACCTCCATTTTTTTGGTGAAGAATTTAGTTTTCAGTGCTGGGCAAGTTGAGGGATGTCAATACTGAGAAAGAAAATAGTTTTCCATTTTTTTAATACTTGGTGCTGATAACAAACACGTTAGGAGTAAGCTCTTAAAATTCTAACTTTTTAAAAATGTTAGAGAGCAAAACAAATATTGGGGCTCTCACATGGGGAAAAGGCAAACCTGAAATAAAGACGGACAACATTTTTTAATTTTATTGGAAAAGTTTCTTCATTTTAATTTTTATTAAAATGCATAAATGTTACACTGCACAAAATTAAAATTAGTTTTCCAGGCCCTTAACATTAACAGTAATAATGCTGTTAAAACCCCAGTTTCACCTAATCACTTTGGGTCTAACTTCTAGTGGGGAATTTAACAGCGTACCTCCTGCAGAAGAGCCGAAGTTTTCATCAGTTTCCCTGATTTGGTTGATTACACAGATTTCCGGCTGTGTGGGGGTGGGGGGCACAGCGCAGCCTGTTTCAGAGCTGTCAATGACAGACTGCAACTTCAGGATTTCCGCATTAGGCTATGCATGTGCCAAATCCTGAAGTTGCGGTCAGTTTCAAAGGCGGAATGAGGGCAAACACTGCCAGTTCGCCGCCATCCTTCTGCAAATTCTGGGCCAATATCTTGTTAATCTTGGTTAAAAAGAAACTAGTTCTGACTTTTTTTTAAAGAGTGGTTAATTGTCACTTTTTACTTATGTCTACTTTTTTTTTGCTAATCTTAGCAAAGACAGGAATTTCAGTCCCAATAGACTGGAAATTACAGCTGGTTTTAAGCCGAATGCATGTGGTGTTGGACCGTTGCTGAGCTGTAATTTTGCGAGTGCTTTTTGGCAAACCTATCCCTCATTTCTCAAATGCTGCAAAATTGCTGTTGACTGAAGGCTGCCTCTTGAGTGCTGCAGTGTTGAAGATGTGGGTTATGGTCACTAATCCTGTTATTGCCAGCGTAACAGCTTGTTGAGAGCACAGTGCCTCATATTCCAAAGCTAACCCTTTGCTCAAGTGCTGTGCGTCGAGCATGTTGCAGAGGCTGTAGTCTGTGATCAGGACCATTTCGTGAAAGGTGAGTGGCTGCAAACTTCATAGCTCCATTCAGCAGGGCAACCATTTTACCACAATCACCATTGACCAACAGCAGTAACGTGGGAGGGCAACAGAACTCCTGGCTTTCCAAAGTCAAATGGGCATCGTTTGCACCCATGTTGCCTTGTATTGGGTCCTATTAGAGGTGAAAGGGATTTTATTCTTGCAATGTCTAGTTGATACCCAAGAACCAACACATAATGGCTGCTTCCCTCAGAAGTTCTCACGGTGCCTTCAGTTTAAGGCAATTATGTTTGTGATCCTTATTTGAGTGGAAGGATGGCTCCAGGCAGGCCAAACCTACGCTCTGCAGTCATGGTTTAGGACACCGATAAACTATGAACTACAGTAGTCTGCAGGTATAATGAAGCACATGCTCCAACTAGACCAATATCGAACATACCACTGGAATCTTGAAAGCGGCACTGCACGTTTCGACTGGTCGGGGTATGCCCCACAGTAAAATCCGTCCTATCCCCAGGGTATCCATAACTTTGCAAAGAAGCCTCAACATGCAGATTGATAACCAGGATGGTGAAGCCATGGCAGAGCAAGCGAGTGAAAATGTCAATGAGGAGTGAAATACAGGGCTAGCAATACAGCAAGGGAAACTGCTGTGTTGGGCACTAATTAAACTTGCCTTCCAATGGTCGTCACAACTACACCATTTTTTAAAGCTGTATACTGTAGTAACTGCTTAAACCACATTCCCCCTACACTTTCCTGCACAGTTCTTCAAATATCACATACTGCCAAATTGTGCCGGCTGCTTATTTATTATAATCGACAATAAATAAGTACTTGGCATAATGTCCAAATCAAATGCATTGCATTTCTTCTTCCTTTTATGTAGTGTGTAGCAGCTTGATTTGGCATGATGCTGCCCTTTTACGCTTGTACTTTGTTTCAAACACGTGTCATCTAACCCACTACACCTTTGTAATGATTCTGATGTGGTAGGAGTAAGCGTACTGGCCGGCTGTAGGAGTTTTGATGACTGCCTGCTTTGACTTCTGGTGGCTCTAGGCCCCCTTGGAAAGTGCGTTGTGAGGGCCCTGCATCTAAATCAGCCACATCTGAGACTGTGATGACTGACTGGGCCTGTCGGAATACTGTCACTTCCGTCCATGCCTGCTGCATCATGGTGTTGTGGTTGGGGGTTGTGCTCCTCCTTTTCCTTGGCTTCTTCCAGTCGCATCTTCAGCACCTGGAAAGTATGCTTACTTTTATGCACTCGATAACACACTGTTCTGCAGCAATTTTCATTTGGATATAACAGCTGCCTTGACCTCCTCAATGCTACTTCAGTTGCTTAAATGCCTTGTGATTACTGTTTGCAGCCAACTGTCAGAATGATTGATTCCTGTGTAGGCATCAAAATATTGGCCCAACATTTGCGATCGGAGGCTTCCCGCGGGCGGATGCCTCCGACCTGTAAAATATTGACGCATTTACCTGGTGGCCCGGGAGGTATGGAGCCTTGCGATCCTGGGCCTCTCCGGGTCCACGCGGGCAGAGGCCCACGTATCCCAGTGGCACAGGCGGTTCGTAGGCGCCCCTGGGGCTACGTGGGCCGGCACAACCAATAAAAGAAGGGAATCCCAATTCATACTTATGCGAGTTCCATACGTACGGAACTCCCATAAGTATGAATGGGGATCACTTTAAAAATACACGAACACATGAAATAATATTTTTTATTACATATTTAAAATTAATTAAAATGCCATTTACTTAAATATTTTAAACAAAAATTTAATTTTTTGAGAAAAAAATTATGGGGAAAAATTCGGTAAAGGGCGCTAACGGGGTGCAAAGCAACTAGCGCCTGGGCGTGGTGCTGCCAACGCCTCCCGCAAAATTCAGCGGGAGGTTAGTGGCAGCACTAACTGTTAGCGCCCCACGGTGCTGCGCCGCTGGTGTTGACATCATCGCCGTGCACAGCACCCCGCTTGCGTCCCGGCCGTGATCTTTGGGAGTGCCCCCTGACGTACCGTCAGACGCTATGTCTGACAGGGCCAGGGGGGCCTACCTGCAGCCGGGGTGGCGCTATTTAAAGGCGCGGTGCCAGGTGGCCATTTTTGTTGCTGGCCGCCTGCCAGCACCTGCCTCGACTGCCGTCCCCCCGTGGAGTGCCGGCTGCACTTCATGGACCCGGCACTTCTCTTGAGTGCCAGACTCTTTTGCCGGCACTCTGATCCCCGGTGGCCCAGCTAAGCCCTGGGTCGCGCTGCGCAAGGCCCCTCCCCTTTAAGAAGGGGAGGAAGGCCTGCAATACCGCTTCCAGTAGCGCCCCGCTTCCCTCTTGGGGTGCTACCACTCAATTTCAGCCACGGGGGCGCTAATTTTTTGGGTGCACTAAAAGTAGGCACTTGCGCGGCACGTATGGGTGCGTGGACACCTCATACACACCCGTAGGGGTCGCAAAATACAGCCCATTCTTTTTTGTGCACTTACTGATATCGGGAAATCATGCTTTAAGCAACTTTCTTTGTTACTCTCAAAACCATAAAGTTACTTTCATTTAACCCTTCAGATGGCATACCAGGAGTGATTCTAACCCAATGTGCCTTAAGCCCAACTTCAGAAGAATGTCCCTTACTCCACTGGTGTTACTTTTCCCTATCTTATAACCACCATCTTTGTGACTTCCTGGTGTCTGTCTGTCAATTGGAGGCCAACTTTGGGCAGCCTTTTCTTGCTGGTCACAAGGAACTGTGTCAAAACTATGCAACTCCTTTCACTTAAGACTATTAAACTTACACTACACTTACACTTCAGTGCCATTCACAACTCCTCAGATAATGAAGCAGTCCATGCCCGCGTGCAACAAGACCTGGACGAAGTTCAGGCTTGGGCTGATAAGTGTCAGGTAACATTCGTGCCACAGAAGTGCCAGGCAATGACTATCTCCAACAAGTGAGAGTCTTACCACTGCCCCTTGACATTCAATGGCATTACCATTGCCGAATCCCCCACCATCAACATCCTGGGGGTCACCATTGACCAGAAACTTAACTGGATCAGCCACTTAAATACTGTAGCAACAAGAGCAGGTCAGAGGCTAGGAATTCTGCTGCGAGTGTCTCATCTCTTGACCCCCCAAAGCCTTTCTACCATCTACAAGGCACAAGTAAGGAGTGTGATGGAATAGTCTCCACTTGCCTGGATGAGTGCAGCTCCAACAACACTCAAGAAGCTCGACACCATGCAGGACAAAGCAGCCCGCTTGATTGGCACCCCATCCACCACCTTAAACATTCACTCCCTCCACCACCGGCATACCGTGGCTGCAGTGTATACTATCTACAAGATGCACTGCAGCACCTCACCAAGGCTTATTCGGCCGCACCTCTCAAACCCGCGACCTCTTCCACCTAGAAGGACAAGGGCAGCAGGTGCATGGGAACACCACCACCTCCAAGTTCCCCTCCAAGTCACACACCATTCTGACTTAGAAGTATATCGCCGATCCTTCATCGTCGCTGGGTCAAAATCCTGGAACTCCCTACCTAACAGCACTGTGGGAGTACCTTCACCACACGGACTTCAGCGGTTCAAAAAGGTGGCTCACCACCACCTTCTCAAGGGCAATTAGGGATGGGCAATAAATGCTGGCCTTGCCAGCGATGCCCACATCCCATAAACAAATAAAAAAACTACAGCAGGCTGGATTCCGATGTGCATCTGAGGCTAAGGGACACAGTACACCATCCAATGGATGGTTTGTCAATGAATCCTTGATAGGTTTTAGTGAAATTGATATATTTTCTGACTTATTGCTAATCTTAGATGCTTTAAGCGCTTGGAGGTTCAGTGCTTAGTAACATTCCAAAGAGGTATCCTGCTTCTGTCAGCTTGGTGCTGGAGGCCCAGCTTATTTCTTTATCGTGGTCTTCATACTAGACAATAAGCAGAAAAGACACTGGGGTTGCAACTCAACTTTGGCGGGGATGTATGACGGGTGCTAGCAGATTGGCAGCCTGTTATACACCACGCTCGATTCTCCTTAACATCGTGTGATGTATAACGCACGGCCATTCCATTACCATCTGTTTTGCGCCCCCTCTGAAGTTGAATTTCACCTCCACTGACTTAATTGCTCAATATTGTCTGGTTGTAGCATGAGAACAGACCCACCTTCTCAGCCAGGGAGTTGTCTGAGTCGTTGTATATTTCCAGCTTGTTCTATTTTTTATTTCTGCTGCTCCAATTCTTTTTCTTTTGAGTGGGAGGGGCCGGTGGGGTGGAATGCTTCACATCGGGCTTCTTTGAATATCAAAACTGAACATAATAAGTCAAGGAACCCTAATATATGTCAGTCTGACACCGCCTACAATTAGCCTTGGAAAAATCAGCCATGCTTTGTCTTCCTGGTCACAATCCAATGGACCCTGCTGGAAAATCCAAGGATGTGGACGCCAGGTGAGGACAAGATGTGTCTCGACTGTGAGATTCTCCAGTGCTGGAAATCTTAAAAAAAAACAGAAAATGCTGGAAATATACAGCTGGTCAGTCAGCTTCTGTGAGGAGAAATGGCAAGCTCATTTTTCAGGTGTATGCCCTTCATCAGAATTTGTGAAAGGTTAACTAGTCTTTTTTCTTTTTATAGAAGTTGGCCGATCTGTGTATTTTCCATTTTCTCTTTTTATCTCAGCAACTCCAATACTTGTCATCTCATCTCATGTATGAAAAATATATATATATTTATTCATTCAGGGATGTGGGTGTCGCTGGCAAAGCCAGTATTTATTGCCCAGCCCTAATTTCCCTTGAGAAGGTGGTGGTGAGCCACCTTCTTGAACCACTGCAGTCCATGTGGTGAAGGTACTCCCACTTGAGTGAGGTAACAGGGGGGCTTCTGGCGACTTTAGGTGTCAGCTGTAGCTCAGCGGTTGCACTCTCGCCTCTGAGTCAGAAAGCTGAGGGCTCAAGTCCCACTCCGCTAGTGCTGAGCAGAAAATCTGAGCTGACACCCCAGTGCAGTGCTGAGGGAGCGCTGCACTGTTGGAGGTGGACTTAAAAGATCCCATTGTATTATTCAAAGAAGAGCAGGGGAGTTCTCCCCAGTGTCCTGGCCAACATTTATTCCTCAACTAACATTACTAAAGAAACAGATTATCTGGTCATTATCACATTGCTATTTGTGGGACCTTGCTGTGTGCAGATTGGCTGCTGTGGTTCCTTACAGTGACTACACTTCAAAAGTACTTAATTGACTGTAAAGCATTTTGGGACATCCTGAGCTCGAGAAAGGCGCTATATAAAAAGTTTTTCTTTTCCTTCTTTACACCTTAGCATGAATCATTCCCTTCAGGAGAGGAGGAGCGAATATTGCGTGAGGAAGAGAGAGAAGCAAATGACACCAGAAAAGAAAGCAGGAGTTGTGTCTCGTGCACCATGTTTTAAAACAGGGAAGGGTTCTCATGCTATCATATTGAAACTGGGACTGAGATTTAGGAAAGCAATATGCATCTCCAATTTCCAGAAGGATAAAGGAATTTAAAAACACTGATTACCTACGGCTAATTGCAATTACAGGTTCTGTTGCAATACATAATTATCACTGCATCTCGTTAAACAGAAATACTGTAGGTTAACTCATTTGTTTGCGCAAATATACATGCACACATGCACACCCACTCACAAGATGTTAAATGAAACTCATGCCAGATGATAGAAGGTGCTGAATGAACGATGCATGGCTAGCAAACTGAGGCTACAATTGCATGTTGTGAATTCCACTATTGTACTGTCCAAGCTTGAAAGCTCCCTCTCCCTCAGTTCTGGAAATTAACACATCAGGCTTTTTTTTTTGTTCAAACCAACAGTGTTGCCAAGCAAGTATTGGCAAAGGTACAGATGCTTTGCTACAGTAAGCTCTCATTTTTATACAGGGGAGGATATGATCAAAATCTGTGTCCTCTGCAAGCTGGGCCATCTGTGTGTGTGTGCGAGCGTGTATAGAGGCAACGAGCAGAAGAGGGGCAGCTGTGCCGAGGAGCCCATGGGGGGAGATCAGAGTGCTTTAGCTGCCATTTGTTGTCCTCCTGTCAACTCAGGAGGGGCTGCACGCACACATGTCATTATCATTGCACCAGTAATTAAACACACAGCAAGGAAAGAGGGATCATGGGCCCTTGGACACTGCTGGTAGGAATTCAATTAAGAGAGAAACTCTTGTTTTATTTCTGTTCTCCAGGTGGTGTGTATTATGGCACAGGGGCTTAAAAAACTGAAGTACTATCAAAATTATGTTTTGGCATTTGTGATTTGTGATGGTTTCAGCAATATGCTACACAAATTTCAGATGCAGTTCTTTCTTTTTATTTCTCTTTTTATCTCTTCTCTCCCCTCCTCTCTCTCTCTCTCACTCTTCTGTCAGCTTTCCTCTCATTTATGCCTTCCCTCTTTTCTTTTACTTTGTCCCCTGGTTCCTTCCCCACCCACTGCCCTTCTCTAATGATACAATATAGGAGTTCCTTTTCTCTTTCCCCTTTTTCTCTCCTCTCATTTTTCCTTTCCTCTCTCTCTTCTCTCTTTCCTTGCCCCCTTGTTCCTTCCTCCACTTCCGTGCTCTTCTCTAATCAATCATAAAAATATACAGCACAGAAGGAGGCCATTTGGCCCATCATGCCTGTACTTGCTCTTTGAAAGAGCTATCCAATTAGTCCCACTCCCCCGCTCTTTCCCCATAGCCATGCAAATTTTTCCCCTTCAAATATTTATCCAGTTTCCCTTTGAATGTTACTATTGAATCTGTTTCCACCACCCTTTTAGAGAGTGCATCCCAGATCATAACAACTCGCTGCGTAAAAGTAATTCTCCTCATCTCACCTCTGGTTCTTTTGCCAATTATCTTAAGAACTGTTTTAAGATAAAAAATAGATATCACTTCCTACAGACATTCTGAAGTACTTGGAAGAAATTAAAAGGAAAGTGTCAGGTAAAAAGGCTAAGATTTCCATAGACAGGGAAACCTGTTGAATCTAACGGCAAGGTGCTGAGCTTACATTTGGAGGATCCAGGTTTGAATCCTCCATCTTGACTGATCTGAACACCATACTGTGGATGAGGCTTTGCTAGTTTGGGATCAAACTGCTGAGGAGCACAGCACTCCATCTCTATGGGGCAGGGGAAGGAATAACTAGGAAGACTAATCCTGCCAACAGACAGGTATCTCCTCTTAGTTAATCACAGATCAAGATTGATGACAACTGTAGAGAAATCCCAGGCTCTGATTGTGCCTCCTGCTTAGTTGAAGGAGAAAGTGTGGCAGCAAGTGTCAAGTGGCCTTAATTGGAGGGAAAAAAATGGCAAAGTACATTAATTTGGAAAAACCTACAGGTAATCGATTTATAGAATGGTTAAATAGTATGCAGTCTGTTCCCCGATAGCATATACCTGTGAATTACTTCAGACTCCCCTAGATGTGGGGAGGTGCCTGAGGATTGGAAAGTGGCAAATGTGACACCATTGTTCAAGAAAGGGTGCAAGGACAATCCTAGTAACTACAGGCCGGTCAGTTTAACAGCAGTGGTGGGTAAAGTTTTAGAAACAATAATCAAGGAAAAAATTAACAGGCATTTGGAAAGGTTTAAGCTAATTAAGGAGAGCCAACACGGATTTGTAAAAAGGCTGTTTGACTAATCTAATTGAATTTTTTGATGAAGTAACAGGGAGGATCGATGAAGGGAATGCAATGGATGTCTACATGGATTTTAGGAAGGCGTTTGACAAAGTACCACATAGAAGGCTGGTTAACAAAATTGAGGTTTATGGAATAGGTGGGTCAGTGGCAGTGGATGCTTGGATAAGGAATTGGTTTAAGGACAGAAAACAGTGAGTTGTGGTAAATGGCTGTTTTTTAGACTGGAGGATGGTAGGCAGTGGTGTTCCCCAAGGGTCAGTGCTGGGGCCACTGCTTTTTTTGATATATATAAATGACCTGGATATTGGAATACAGAGTAGAATTTCTAAATTTGCAGATGATACCAAACTGCAGCAGGACATAGAAAGGCTAGCAGAATGGGCAGACAAGTGGCAGATGGAATTTAATACAGAGAAGTGTGAGGTGATGCATTTTGACAGAAGGAACAGGGAGAGGCAATATACACTTAATGGCAGTTTTAATGAGTGTGCAGGGACAGAGGGAGCTGGGAGTTAATGTGCATAGGTCCCTGAAAGTGGCAGGACATATTGAAAGAGTGGTTAGCAAAGCATATGGGATCTTGGGTTTCAGAAATAGAGGTATTGAGTACAAAAGTAGAGAGGTTATGCTGAATCTTTATAAAGTGCTGGTTAAGCCACAACTGGAGTATTGCGTCCAGTTCTGGTCACCACACTTTAGGAAAGATGTGAAGGCCCTTGAAGGGTGCCGAGGAGATTTACCAGAATGGTTCCGAAGATGGGGGATCTTAGCTACAAGGACAGGTTGGAGAAGCTGGATTTGTTTTCATTGGAGCAAAGGAGGTTGAGGGGTGATTTGATAGAGGTGTACAAGATTATGACGGGTTTGGATAGGCTAGATGGGGAAAGGCTGTTCCCACTAGTTGATGGTACAAGGACTAGGGGACACAGAGTTAACGTTTGGGCAAGAGATATGGGGGGATGTGAGAAAAAACTTTTTTACGCAGCTAGTGGTGAGGAGCTGCAACTCACTGCTGACGGAAGTGGTGGAAGCGGAGACACTCAATGTTTTCAAGGGGAGACTGGATAAGCACTCGAGGGAAATAAACTTGCAGGGCTACGGGGATAGAGCGGGGGAATGGGACTGACTCGATTGCTCTACAGAGAGCCGGCATGGATTCGATGGGCCGAATGGCTTCCTTCTGTGCCATGATGACTCAATGACTAATTTTGTTATTCAGTTACAAAATATTGCCAACATTGTCTTTGTAAAATACAGTGAATGGCCATGGCCCCGAATTTGTGGTCAGCGGCGAAGGTTTGCCTCGCCGACAGCTGCCCACAGAGTTTTCGTGGGATTTAAAGCATGGACTTGCTCTGATCCAGCATGGTACCCTTTACAGGGGATCTGTGGTGTCCGTGAGCAGGGAAAGGAACTGCGTGCCTCTTCAACCAATAAGATTAAAGAATCCTCTGAGACACGCAGGCCGTATTTTGCCAGCGGAGGCGGGATCGCAGCGGGAGAGGTGGGTGGCGGGTCCCAGTCCCAGTCCCGGCTCCAGCCTGCTCTCACCAAGTGATTCTACGTAGATTGGGCTTGTTAAGCCCGCCCTGCACGTTTCCCAGCCAAGTAAAAGGAAGTGGGTCTGATGATGTCATTTGATGACACGTCATCAGCTGGTTTCCTTAAAGGGGCCCTGTCCACCTTCATTTTGACAGTTCTGCTGTCAGTGTTCTGAAGCATTGAGGTGCTGCAAACACTGACAAGCACTGCACAAAGGTGGACGGCTGCACCCAGGCTCCTGCATGACTCTCTCCATATGTTTATGGAGGGAGTCACAGCACACAGGGAGGTTCTCTTTTGTTCCCATGGGCGGAAGAGACCTCCCCAGGACACCAACACAGCTTGGTTGCACATTGCACAGGAGGACACAAGCAGGGGTGTTGTCAGGAGGACCAGAAGTGTCTTACTGAGTTCCAAAATGTTGTGACATAACTCCCCCCCACCCACACCCCCCCAATTGTGATGAGTGTGAAAGGAATGGCTTGGACATTGTAGGGATGCTTTATGGTGCTGGTGTGGGATGGTGTCAACCTGGCGCATCATGTGGCAGCCAGGGTGTATAGCGTCAAGTGAAGTAAATCTAGCCATGGTGAGGCCATCGCTGGCCTCCTGGACAGCAGTGTTGTCAGGGGCTGATGCCCTGTGTCCTGTGCAGTGTCAGGTGATGGCAGAGAAAGTTGTTGTTGTTGTTGGTGATGTTGTTGTGTCTATTGATATTGGTGTTGGGCTGCTCGTGGAGGGATTCAGAGGACCAAGGTGAGATTTTTTTCAAGGGCACTGATGTTGCTGGAATAGATGGCAGCTGAAGTTGAGATGACAGATGCAATCTGTCACTGGTGAGAGAGCTTGCTCCAAGGAGGCGACAGTGGATAGAGAGTTTACTCCAAACACTTCCAAACTGCATACAGCTCAAACGTGTCTTCCAAGTCCTGAAGGCTCAAGCTTCTGACATTGGAAAGTGACCAGCTGTGAAATGGTAGCTTTCAGACCACTTTTGCAGCTGTCCCCTATTCACAGCAATGGGGAGACATAGAGAACCCGACCTATTTATCTGACGTGATCCCTGAGCGACGGGAACGTCATAAAAAAAAAGTGGTAAAATAGAAATAGGCTGGCAAAGTAGTAGTTAACAAGCATTTAACTATTTAAAATGCCTCCCCCGCCGCTTGGTGTCGGATTTGTTTTGAAATCGCAGACACGACACTCTGGAATCTTACATGGAGGCGGGTTCGGAGCAGGCACCCAACCCCTTGTCAATCATTTTGATTTTGACAGCGGACCCACCTCCAAACCCACACTCTGAGCACCGGAAAAACGCAGCTTGCAGAGTCTAAACCAGGAAGTACAAAATTAGATTGAAATGATGTACAGAAAGTGAAATAAAGATCGGAAAATACAGCTGAGATTAAGGGAGAGAGATAAAAGACAGACAAATTAATAAAATTATTTAATTTTTTTTTAAGCTCCAACACTAATTAACTTCTGAGGGAATAACACTCCACACTTTTAAAATTAAATTTTCAGAGCCAGAGAGATTGTTCCACAGTAATTATCACTTATTACGTCCTTAAAAACTCACTTACTCCTGAATGCATCTGCCTGAATGCAGCAGCTCTAACTTTTTCAGCCATTTTTAGTGGGGAACTTGTGGGCAAGTACCCCTAGTTCATGCCATTGCACCTATTTCAGTGCTGAGTCTATCAGCGAGAACTGTAACAGTGGAGGGGTGGGGTATCTCCGGCAGCAACCTACGGATTTGCGCATTTAACTGCGCATGTGTGGACTGCCAGATGTTGCTGCCCGATTAACCCAGTTATAACGGTGAACGCTGTTAGCCTCACTGTTATTCTTATCACAAAATCTGGTCCAGTATCTTGTGGAGGATACTAACAACCAGTTGAAGCAAGTAAAAGATCAACCTTTTCAAAGAAACAAAATAAGAACCATAATAATCTAACAGGAACTTAGGATGTGGGATATATTGTTCTGCTGACAATGTCCCTCTAGTATTGTCAGTTTATTCTCAGTTTTCTTGAACAGGAATGAAGTCATGAACAAATCCATTTTAATGACACAAAATACATTCTTGTAGAGAAGGTTGTCATTAATGGTAGGTCTCCATGGAAACTGTTTAGTAGTGGAGTCCTACAGGGATTGATTTTAGGGCCGATACTCTTCACAATCTGTATCAAGGATCTGAGCGAAGGCATTGGAGCTACTGTTTGTACGTTTGTCGATGACGTGAAGATCTGTGCTGATGTCAGATCCTTTTGAAGATGAAAACAAATTACAATCTGCTCTAGATGCGATGGACCCGTGTCTGGCAGATGATATTTAATCTAAATAATTGTAATGTAATGCATGTGGCTACTTCGAAGTCTGTGCGTACCATGTGGGTTCTAACTTGAAATCTGGTGAGAGGGAAAGAGATATAGGTATTGTGGTGCATGAGTATTAAGGTCCACAACCAGTGCTGAGAGGCTATAGTGGAATCAAATAAAGTATTAGGATGTATAGCTAGGATGATCCAACATAGAACTAAAAGCACCATAGTGTCCTTGTACTAGACATTGGTTAGGCTCAATGCATCCAGTTCTGCTCTGCTTACATGGTGGAAGACATAGCTGCTATGGAAAAGGTTCAGAGGAGTCCCACTAGATTAATACCTAGTTTAAGTATCACGGTAAGCTTGGGGAGCTGGGTCTCTTTAGTCTCAAAATGTGCAGAATTTGAAGAGCTGTTGTTGAAGTATTTAAAATGATGAAGGGACTAGACTGTATACACGTGGACAGATTATTTGAATGAGATACGTTGGGGAGAATGAGGGGACATGGGGGAGGGGACAAAAACAGAGAACAAGGTTAGATGTGGGTAGAGGGGTAATGTTGCTTAGAAGCAACATGGTTTAAGAGGACTGACTCGATGGACCAGCTGGTGTCTTGTTGTCTGTATTTTTTGTATGCTTGTATGACATTCTTTTCCCTATGCTTCTCTGTTCCTTACTCCATGATCTCAGAAAAGGGCAGATCTTCCACTCCCTATGGCTCCTCAACTAGCACATTGTATTCCCGTCCACTAATGACCCAAATAACCCTACAGTCATCAGATAATTGTCCATTCTGAACACATAGCTGAATTGTTGAAATCTAGCTTTGTACGAAGGCTGGCATGTTCTCTTATGTGTTTTATTCAGCATAAACCTCCTTGTTTTGAATGTTTTCAGATTTTTACCATATAGAGGTAGCTGCATTTTTTAATGTATTCATTTCATGGTGTCAAAATATTGGAACTGGAACTGAGATGATAGACTTGGAATGAAAATGGGCTCAGACATCCATTATATTGGACAAAAAAATACAACTTAAGTCCTGGCGTAAATACAAACAGAAACAAATATAAAATACTTACTGGGCCCCTCTTCAGAGAATGCTGTGTAAAAAATTGCCATAGAGTACAATTCGAATCTGTAATTACAAAGAGTTTAGACAAAGCATAGACTGGAGAGTGTGCCATTTTTCACTGTCAATTCCATGCTTCCATGTATTCCGTAGGGACAAAGTTACCACAGGTTTCACAAGCTGAAAGATATATGGAACAAATGTGTTTAACACTTAAAATTGCTTGGGTTTGGAGCTAATTAAATGACCACAATTTAAATTTTTCATTGCTCCAAATCCTCTTACTGATTTGAGAGGTACAATTGTCTGTTAATGCGTGTGGTGCGACAGTCCATGCTTCCCCAGCCCCACAATGGCCAGTGGTAATTGTTCCACATTCTAAGATCTTCCACCAGTCCAATTTTGTCCATTTAATGTTGATACGTAATGATCTGTTTCCAAGTCAGCTGGTTTTGCACACCTTGCATCTATTCTTCTTACGTATGAACTCTTGATAAATACAGCTAAAATTGTGGAAAATTGGTTATACAAGTAATGCATGCAAATAGAAAAGGCTACACAGTACAGGTAAAATGAATATCTGAAGTGGAGACAAAATATATTTTCTTTCAGCCTTTTTAGTATGTAGAGTCTATTTAAGGTTTCAGTGCTGGTGTCCCATTTCCCCTGTGATGCACTCTTTTCATTTCTCTTTCATTTAAGTTTTATGAATTTCACTGACTCCTGAGTCCCTTTTCTTAATGTATTTTTTTTTGCAACCTTGTTCGCAGAGCATGTTCCTCTCCATCTGTTGAATGTTTCCCTGGGTGGTTTTTACAAAGATGTAGTTTTAATTTCTTCAGCAGCGGCCTGCTGGCTGCCCTCTTTCTTCACCCACTCTCTTTCTCATTTGCCTGTACGAAACCGTTACCTGAAATGTTTAAATGCATCGCTGAGCAGCTGCTGCACAGTTCGAAAGGCTGAAAGAAATAAAAGTGTGTAAGAGAGTGATGAGATCAAGAGAGGTACATCACCGCTGAGAAAATCAGAATGGAGTAAAAAAAAATCTGTGAAAGAAACCAGCCACTGAAGCACAGAGCTGAATATTAAACTACTCCGAAGTCTCTAACAAAATGAATAACAAATCTATTAAAAACATTGATTGCTTTACTTGGAAAGCTTTGTTGGCGTGAGAATTATTGTAATTTCTAAGCTACATAATAAATAAATAAAACATGTCCTGTTGACAGCTTTTAAAATCATAGAATCATACAGCACAGAAGCAGGCCATTCAGCCCAATGCACACGTTTTTTTCCTATAAATTGTCTGCCTTTATCCCTCCCCTTATGAACTGGAGGACATGGGGTAGATTTTCCTCTTCACTATGTCTGAGAAATTGGCATTTTCCTGCCCGCAGTGAGATGGAAAATAGATCCGAGACCTGCTACATTAGCTTCACCCTCTCTGTGCTGTCCTGGGATTCCCTGGGGCTTCACTGCAATGTTTCAGTGGGCCTGCACCTGTAGTAGGCCAAGGCCCAGGTCCAATGTTCGTATTGTAATGAGGCAGGAGGGGGAGTTCACAGTTTCATGCTTTAGTCTCCCTAATGTCTATAGGCTTTGAGTGAGGGCAGGGTTGGGTTAGACTGTACTGGCCCCTACAGTTGAACGAGAGCCTCAATTTATTTCCCCCACCCACTAGTCCAGGCTGTTGAGGCCAATTAGAGCACCCCTGACCAGTTGCTACTCCAGCTGAGATCAGCTAAGGCAGGTCAGAGTGGCAATCGATGCTGGCACCTGTTGGCCAGTGTTTTGCCCATGAGGCCACTGGGTTGGGTGAAAGGGCAATTAAGTAGGTCCACCATTCTATGATTCTATTATTCTTTGGTGGAAGGATTGTACATGGTCTGTGGAGGCGGTGATCTCAGTGATTAGGAACATGACCTTGGTTGACCTTTATTTGTTACATTGGATGAAGCGTTTCCCCCCACCATGACCTCAACATGGCACAAATCAAGGGACGAAATTGGAGTGCTCTTGATCAACATGCTTTGGTACCACACCGTGCGGATACTTAGCGAGTCATTAAGGAGCACCCAGAACCTTTCTATATTATGGCGCGCTTCCTTCACTGATGGGTTCTTTCCCCTTGGTGTTTCGCTGCAAAATATGAATCCCATTTATTGGGTTTCTTTTGTGTACACACAATGGGAATGGAAAATGGAAATCACAGCAAATCCTGAACTGGGGGGGGGAAATTAACCAAAATTCAAATCTTGCTAGGTTTGGGCTCCAATAAGCTCTGATGTTTTTAGTTTGAAATAGTGAAATGGAAACTTGGAGCTGGGACAAATTTTCACTTTGCTATTGAGCTGGGGAATCGAATGTCAATGTTAGCAGTTTGTATTTCGCCTAGATTTGGCTTGTATTGACAGAACACCATTTACTCAAATAGAAACACAATCATTTATGCCTACATTTCAAGAGGACAGGAATCTGTTACTATTGTCACCTAATTTTATTGAGATAATTTGCCTTTTGAGGTTTTAAAAATAGTAGTAAGGTACTATCTAATTTATAGCACACAATCAAATCACTCCAATGCAATTACCTTGTCGTAATATGTGACCAATGAATATAAACTGCTGGCCAATGACAAAAGCTCAATGCATGAGTGGGTAACTGCTGTGTGGCAGAGGCACTTTCTGTGCTCGACACAAAAATAAACATGCAAACAATCCTTTTTATTGACAACCAAAGACTCATGACATTTCCAGCCTTAGCAGAATCAGTGTACTTAGCTCTCACGTGAATATACACACATTTGTGTCTCAAAGACAGATTTGAAGGATTAATGGTGCAGAAGCTGCAGTCAAATATTTAACCTGCTGACTTTATGCTGCATGCCTGGAATTGGTGTGGAATTCTTTCTGCCAATGGTGTAGTGTAAAGTGGTGAATTTATACAGGTTAGAGAGACCAAGTGTATGAGGTGATCTGGCAACAGTAAGGATGCACATCAACTGTACCACTAAATGAGCTGGTGTGAAATCCCATCAAAAAATAGTGGCATTTTTAAAAAGAGAAAGGGAAAATTCGGTTGGTTTGCACCTCCCGTTAGCGCCTTAAGAGGGTGCTAATGGGGTGCAAAGCAACTAGCGCCCGTGCGCGGTGAAATTAACTAGACATTTTGTGGCGGCACTAAACACTACCACCACAATCTCCATGCGCCGGCAGATCGTGACGTCAGTCGAGAATGCAACACCCTGGTAGCGCCCCGGACCGGATATTGAGTGGCGCCCCCTGTCTTACCGCCTGCCGCTAGCAACAACAGGTTGAGGGGAATGTTTTGCAGTCAGAAAGGGACTGGGGGAGCGCTATTTAAAGGCAATCGCTGCCTGCCTCTTTTTGTCGGCGAAATCTTTGCACCACGCATTCTGAGTGAGAGAGAGAGACTGCAGGAGATATTCAAAACTGTGTTGAGGAGTTTTGGGTACTGAGCAGCACTTTACAGGTCCTTTCTGATTTGATCTTCCGTGCATCGATTTAGAATAGTATATGGGGGCTGCACTCTGAGCTCTTTCCCTGGGCCTCTCCATTGTTCTTTCCAACAGATTTGATGTACAGGTCTCTCCAGGCCGAGATTCAAGGCTGCAATGAGCAGGGTGTGGATAGAGAGCAAGATCGACCCTCCCCTTTAAGAACTGGCCGGCGCCAGTGTGTCAGTGTGTCTGTGTTCCATTGCTGACTGACATCACATGAACTTCACCAGCGCTCTGAGGTAACGTCTCGCTCCTCGGCCTTTGCACCTTAAGACAGGTGTGTAGCGCCCGATTTAGCGCTCCAATCACCTCCAGGGGGCAATAAAAGCCAAGTTTGCAGTCGGAGGTGATAATTAGCGCCAGGCGCTAATCTTTGCGCCCGGCCGATAATTGCGCCCCAAATGGGGCGATACTGAATTTCTCCCCCAGAGAGACCTACATTTATATAGCACCTTTCACGACCTCAGAACCTTCCAAAGTGCTTTACAGCCAATTAAATACTTTTGAAGTGTAGTCACTGATATAATGTTGGAAATGCGGCAGTCAAATTGCGCACAGCAAGATCACACGAACAGCAATGAGGTAAATGACCAGATAATCTGTTTTCGTGATGTTGGTTGAGGGATAAATATTGGCCAGGGCACCAGGGAGAACTCCCCTGCTCTTCTTTGCAATAGTGCCATGGGATCTTTTACGTCCACCTGAGAGGACAGATGGGCCTCGGTTTAACATCTCCTCCGAAAGACTGCACCCCTGACAGTGCAGCACTCCCTCAGTACTGCACTGGAGTGTCAGCCTAGATTAAAGCGAGCTCCAGAGGGTTGACTATCTGATTAGAAATTTGGGACCATGTATGTGTTTGACTGTGCTCTGCTTCCTAACACACTGAAACAACCAAAACCGTAGCATGTAAAAGTGCCAGATGGCAAGCTAGGAGAAGCCTTATTTTCTTTCTTCTTTGAAGCTGAATACTAACTACCCTGGACTAAATAATGCTTCATATAAAAAGTCCTCTAGGCAACGGTATAAGAGATGACTTTTCTTTAAATGTGTTTAAATTGTTCTGCCGGAGCTATTTTGTGCTCAGACAACATTTATTAAAATAGGCAGAATTTGAAAAGAATTGAAAGCAAGCCAATCGAACAGTTTATTTAGTTTTTTCAAATCGTACTGCCTTCATTCTGGTGCAAATAATGGCTAGATAGAGCCAGAAAGAAAATTAATGCGACAGAAATAGACCAAAAGGAAAGAGATGATCATACTGGAGATCACTAGTGTTAATATTATACAGTGTAAACCCTGCTGAAAGATAAATAAATTTAATACTCCATATTATGTTATCATAGCAACAGTTGCAGTCCCAGAAGGCTCCATGGCTGTCCCTTTGGCAATGAATATGTTCCCACATTCTGAGTACAAAAATGAACAGACGGAGACGCCACTCGTGTGAATTGTTTTAATTCTGATCCTTCACCGCCCAGATACAGCAGGTCACTTCCAACATGACGCCCAACACAAGGTGAATACTGCCCCAAAACAATGGCAGATTACTAATGCGTTGGACCTCTTATTCTCGGGGGCAGTGACCTATTCTGATCACTTCAATGCAACAATGCTATCAACAGCGTCGGGAACAAGCTAACCCCATTTGACCCCAGTCAACACTCGTTACTGCAGCGATTGTGAAATGAAATTTTTCACGAGGGAACATGACTAAATTCAACTTGGGTTATAAATTACATCCTGCATCTGAGGTACTTAAATATTTGTTTATCTTTGGGGAATACTATTGATTACCTAGGTCACAGAAATACTTATCTCTTTTTTTTAAATTTACCAAACCTTAAGGCCCAATCTTTTCAGCTTTATCTGTGCTTCTAAAATCCAAAAACATAGTTTGATAGCTTTGTGTAATGAAAGACTTCTTCAAACCTCAAAATGCGTCTCTTGTTTCAGCTTATAGTCTGTGAAAATAATTTTCTGCAGATATCAGAAGGTGATTGAGAAATTCACAGACCCAAAAATAGTCTTAATTCAAATAAATTTCTGAATAAATTTTCATCTTTATTCCATTTTTAGATTTTGGTACAGGAATATGACCACCATCCTCAGAAAGGTTAAAATATCCTGTTGAAACACAAGATATTGTTTACAGGTTGTAAGAACCTGTTGTAAAGGGGCTCATTTTATTTTAATCATCACAGCTTCCCAGTCAGCCATAATTTTGGCAATCCAGGTATGCGTTAGACCAAGTACTGTTAGTTTATGGAGCAAAGATTTGTTAGAATTAAATCACGCTATTAAGAACCACTTTAAAATTTTGAAAACAACTGCATATTTAAATCTGCTGTCGGATTGATTTTGAGTTGTTAGAAGTACAGCTTAAGCCCTACTTAACACAAAGGAAAATGGCCTTTCTCCACACGGCTCCCCTTTGCTTCACTTCGTTACAGAATTTTGTTGTGTTTAGACAGCAGGAGAGGTTGGTCCTGAAGCAGTAGTCCATGTAAGGACACAGCAGGGACGTCAATGTTAGGATGGGCTGTCACCACAAACTCATTCTTCCTGCTGTTTGGATTGATATGACCTGTGTCAAAAGCTCTGCTTACATTTGTACCCCAGTGTGGCTGCTCTGGGTGCAAGTTCAAATTCGATAGTGTCTACACTAGTTCTGAGCTCTGATCTCATAACCTAGAATTGCAAGCAGCCAAAACCGGCACTAGTGGCACAGATAAATGAAGACATCTAAGGTTGCTTTCGGGTTATATTTCTATTAACACCAGTGCCATCTGGTACCATTTCCATGACTGTAGGGGTTTGTCTTTTGTACTGGTCTGAGAATGGCGAAATGTGCTTACTGCATGCGATGTTGCTCTGGCAATGAATCAGTGCAAAATTCACTCTGGAATGCACCATTAGTTTAAAAACTGACAAAAGAGAAACCGATCAGATTGCCACACCAAGTTGTTTTTAAGAACTGCTGATTCCCTTCAAAACCAAGTCAGCTGAAAGGGGCTAAGTGACAGTGAGCTTAGCATCACCAGCAATGAATAACTACCACACTTGTGGAATGCAGTCGAGTTTTGATGTGTTACAGCAAAACTGTAAAGGGCTGGATGCTCCTGAAGGCTTAGCAAGGGTTAGCCAGTCAACAGCTGAGTCACATAGACCAGGGAGGTCCCGGGTTTAAATTTGAAGTGGTGATATGGGCTCCACATTGGCCTCAGTGACCCTGAGTTAGGGTGAAATAAAAGACTTGCATCTGTATCGCACCATATCATGTCTCAATGTATTACATATATATGAATTATTTTGAACTATAGTGACAATAATGTAGGAATATAGCAGCTGTTTTGCATTGAGCAAGATCCCACAAAAGGTAATGTTATCAGCCCAGTTCATCTGTTTTTATTGCTGTTGATTTGAAGGAGAAGTCTTAGCCGGGAGAATGATCTGCTCTTCTTTGGCTCTTTCAACATCTGCCTAAACCACCAAAACAGGCAAAAGGGGCTCTGATTTAACATCTCAGTTAACAGTGTGAGGGAATAAGCCACGTTTCAGACAGATACACCATAATAAGAACAGAATTCTGATATTTATTAATACATTGTAGGAATGGCTAGATTCCTAACTAAAGGACTGAGGTCGAGTCAGTCTATCAAACAAACGATGTTTAATACTATTCAACAGAGTTTAACACGAAAACACAGGAGAACTAAATTACAGGTCTGTACTCTTTGCTGGCTCCATGAGGACTGACCAGGGCGGCTCCCCAGCCTGACATCATGACGGTTTTCCTGCCGCTGGAGGATCACGTGATCAACGTGATGACGTCATTGCGTTTGGTCTCATTCTTAAAGGGACCGCGCTATGTACATGCAATAATATGAACAAAGATACAGATTCATTCTGTAGCTAATAATTTGTTAAAGATAATTATGTACATTAGATCAGTGTCCCCTGGTGGCTCTGCCACATGCGCCCCCCCAGAATTGTCTTTAACAGTAAAAGTCAATCGACTAGGAGGTCTGACAAGCCTGTCAGAGCGACTCCTGTATTAGGTGTGCCGGTTTGAGATGGTCAATGGATATGTGGTCGGGTTTACCACTGATGTCTACGGAGAAACTCTTGTCGCCTGTCTCCAGTACGCAGAAAGGGCCTGTGTAAGGGGCCTTGAGCGGATCCCTATGGGCATCATGACGAATGAATACAAATTCAGCATTCTTTAGTTCCGCTGGTACGTGTGAAGATGGAAGGCCGTGATGCGAAGTTGGGATAGGCGCAAAAGCCTTGGCTGTTTCCCGGTGGTTGCTGAGTTGGTCGACTGCGGACCACGGCTCAGTTGGAAGCGGCAGGAAATCTCCCGGTACGCGGAGTGGCTGGCCGTACACGAGCTCCGAGGCGGACGATTGCAGGTCCTCTTTGGGTGCCGTGTGAAGACCCAACATGACCCACGGAAGCTTATCCACCCATCCGGCGCCTTGGAGGCTGGCCCTCAGCGATGCCTTTAATGATCTGTGGAAACGTTCACACAAACCCTTTGCCTGCGGGTGATAGGCCGTGGTGCGGTGAAGCTTGGTGCCGAGACCCTGGGCCACAGCGTTCCAGAGCTCGGAAGAGAACTGTGGACCGCGGCCTGAAGAAATGTCCGCCGGAACGCCGAAACGTGCGACCCACGAGGAGAGGAATGCTCTGGCGACATCAGCGGACGTAGTAGACACCAAAGGAACTGCCTCTGGCCATCTAGTAGTACGATCGACCATGGTGAGGATGTGTGTGAACCCCTGTGATGGTGGAAGCGGCCCGACGAGGTCCATGTTGACATGGTCGAATCGACGTTCTGGTACTGCGAACGTGGCCAATGGGTCCTTGATGTGACGTTGCACCTTAGATATTTGACAGACGACGCAGGTGTTAGCCCAGTCACGGATATCCTTACGCATTCCTCTCCAGACGAACTTAGCCGACATTAATTTTTGAGATGCCTTCACGCCAGGATGGGAAAGCCCATATATGGCGTCAAAAACTTTGCGGCGCCAGGCAACTGGAACGATCGGGCGGGGATCTCCCATGGAGACATCGCAGAGTAACAAGGTGCCTGCTGCATGGAATTGCACATCGGCCGGTTGGAGGCTAAAGGTGTCAGTGCGATACACCTGTGTTTCAGGGTTGGATGCCTGATCAGTGGCCATGAGGGCATAATCGATGCCCAGCTGGACCGCCCGTACAGTCACGCGAGAAAGGCAATCAGCTACCAAGTTGTCCTTGCCAGCTACGTGTTGGATGTCTGTCGTGAATTCTGAAATGAAAGTTAGCTGTCGCTGCTGTCGAGCTGACCACGGTTCGGCGGTCTTGGCCATGGCGAAGGTCAGTGGTTTATGATCTACAAACGCAGTGAAGGGACATCCTTCTAACAAAAAATGGAAATGGCGGATAGCCAGGAACAGCGCCAGCAACTCCCGGTCGAAAGTGCTATATTTGCGTTCATTGCGCCGGAGTTGGCGGCTGAAAAACGCCAGTGGTTGCCACGTCCCATTGACCCGCTGTTCCTGTACGGCGCCTATGGCATAGTCGGAAGCGTTGGTGGTAAAGGCGATGGTAGCACCTGGCAGAGGGTGCGCCAACATAGTTGCATTGGCTAGAGCGGTTGTTGTGTTGTCGAAAGCGTTGTCCATTTCGACCGTCCAGGCTGTTGTACCCTTTCCAGCCTTGCCTTTGAGGGCCTCGTAGAGGGGCTGCATGAGCTGTGCTGCCTTCGGTACAAAGCGGTGGTAGAAATTCACCATGCCCAGGAATTCTTGAAGAGCCTTGGTGGACTGCGGCCTTGGGAATACCGTAATTGCTTCGACCTTTGATTGCAGCGGAATTGCGCCCTCCGAAGTAATGCGGTGGCCCAAGAAGTCAATCTGCTGTAGGCCGAACTGACACTTGGCCGGGTTGATTATGAGACCATGTTGGCTGAGGCGCCGAAAGAGATTGCGTAGGTGGGAGACGTGTTCCTCTTTGGTAGAGCTGGCTATCAGGATGTCATCGAGGTAGACAAATAAAAACTTAAGATCCCGCAGGACCGAGTCCATTTGTCGCTGAAAAGCCTGTGCAGCGTTCTTGAGCCAAAATGGCATCCGTAGAAACTCGAACAGTCCAAAGGGAGTGATGACTGCAGTTTTCTGGACGTCCTGCGGGTGTACGGGAACTTGGTGGTAGCCACGGACGAGGTTGACCATGGAGAAGATTGCGTTTCCCGCCAAATGGGCGGAAAAATCCTGAAAATGCGTGATCGGGTACCGATCGGGTGTAGTGGCGTCATTAAGGCATCGGTAGTCCCCGCATGGCTGCCATCCACCGCCGGGCTTCGGGACGATGTGGAGAGGCGAGGACCAGGGACTATTCGACCAGCGAATAATCCCCAGCCGTTCCATCGTGGCAAACTCTGCCTTCGCAGCCGCGAGCTTGCCGGGTTCCAGGCGCCGAGCTCGTGCGTAAACTGGAGAGCCAGTCATAGTAATGTGGTGTTCGACGCCATGCTTAGTGGCCAAGGAGGAGAAAGTGGGCTTGGTCAGCTCCGGGAATTCACCTAATAGGCGAGTGAACTCGTCCGGCGAGGGCAACGCGCAGGAGACAGTGTGCGACGTTGCAGAACTGCGGAAGCAAGGGATGGAGTGGAAGGTGGCCGCGTTAACCAATCGACGATTTCTTACATCCACCAAGAGGCTGTTGGCGCATAAGAAATCCGCGCCGAGGATGGCTTGCGAAATCTTGGCTGTGATGAATTCCCACTGAAACCGTTGCCCGCCGAAGCACACCTGGACCCGCCATTTGCCAAAGGTACGAATGTCCCCGCCATTAGCTGCCTCGAGGGAGAGGCCGTGCCTCCCAGACTGAATATCGAGTGCTGAGGCAGGAAGGATGCTACACTGCGCCCCGGTGTCGCATAAAAAGCGCCGGCCCGAGAGGGAATCTGTAATGTAGAGGAGCTTCCTGGAATTTCCAATCGCCATCGCGGCCGCGGAACGTCCCTCAGACTCGGTCCTCCTTTTTTGGAGTTGCTGCTGGTGTTGATGTTGGGTTTTTTTTAGGCGCGAAATTGCAGGGAGGGCGGCAGCCTCTGGCTTTCGCGCCAAAACGGGCGTGGTAAAAGCACAAGCCGGGGGATGGAGGCATCGGGGCGGCATTCGCGCGGGAGGGGTGCCTCTTGGCGGCGCAGGTTTGCTGCATGACCGCATAAATCGTATCTGCTTCTGCAGCAAGTGCTGCGCAACCTGTGGCTTCCGATCTGGCGAGGGCAGCCTGAACCTGCTCGGGTAGTTGACTCAGGAATAACTCCCGACAGAGGAAACATTGTGGTTCGGAGCCAAGGAGCGTGAGCATCTGGCTCATTAACTCAGATGGCTTAGAATTGCCAAGCTCGGGCATAGCGTGCAGTCGGCGGGCACGCTCCGCCTTCGTGAGCCTGAAGACCAGTATTAACCGCGCTTTAAGAGTATCATACTTGCTGTCAACCGGGGGGTTTTCGAGCAGGCTGTTGATCCGTGAGGCCATGGAGCTGTCGAGCGCGGAGACCACATAAAGGTAACGGGTCCGATCCGCAACGATGTTTCGGAGTTCGAATTGTGCTTCTGCTTGTACGAACCAGGAGGACGCCTGTTGTTCCCAAAACTGTGGGAGCTTCAAAGCCACGGAGTTCGCTTCCATGTTTCGTTTCGCTTCGCTTCTTCTGCGAAAATTGTTCATGAAAATTCAGGGTCACCACTGTAGGAATGGCTAGATTCCTAACTAAAGGACTGAGGTCGAGTCAGCCTATCAAACAAACAATGTTTAATACTATTCAACAGAGTTTAACATGAAAACACAGGAGAACTAAATTACAGGTCTGTACTCTTTGCTGGCTCCACAAGGACTGGCCAGGGCGGCTCCCCAGCCTGACATCATGACGTCATCACGTTTTCCCGCCGCTGGAGGATCACGTGATCAACGTGATGACATCATCGCGTTTGGTCTCATTCTTAAAGGGACCGCGCTATGTACATGCAATAATATGAACAAAGATACAGATTCATTCTGTAGCTAATAATTTGTTAAAGATAATTGTGTACATTAGATCAGAGTCCCCTGGTGGCTCTGCCACAACATGATATACTGGGTTTAAAAGTCTGGAAAGCCTTGGAGACACAGACTGCAAACAGAAATACAGGCTTCTGAGACGGGATGGTTTGATAACAAAGTTGGAAAAACCAAACAAGCTTTGAAATAGGAATTAGTTAAATATACTAAAACAATGACCCTATTGAAATAGCAGTTTGGCGATTCCAGAGGGTCTGGAGTTTGGGAATAACACAATGGAAGACCCAGTTTAAGGTGTTATAAACTAACACATTGAACAGAAACACAAACATTAAAAAACCATGTGCCTTTGAAAAGGTGACATCAAGTAAAAGAAACACCTGATGGTCAAATAGTTTTTATGTTAAACTTGGAAGACAGGAAACATAAGATTAAATATGCAACCAATTGAGATAGCTAGAAAACAAGTAAACACTCAGTCAAAGTGTCTTTAATATATACATAGTAAATATGATACCAACAAGAACACTTTGAAGATATGACTTCAGTGGATACACCAAGCAATTGCATTGTGTTTGTATTGAATTTGGAGCAGTTGGGAGACTCAACGTCTGCTAAAAACCAGTTAAGCCAATATTAAGAATTGAATGAAAGAATGTTGTAAGAATGGCATCAAACAGAAACCATTGCTGTCATATTGTTTTTATGATGGTTTTTGAAACACCTAAAGGTAGAGACATAATTATGCATGCAATAGTTGAATTGACAGAAAGATAGAAAGCATTCAACAGGGGTATCAATAAAGACAATTAGCTTACATCAGCAGAGAACTTCAAAGAATAAACCACTGCAAAAAGGGTATAAAAATAAGAGCTTTTCAAACAGGAAGTCAGAACTCGCTGAATGGGCAAGCGTTTCTCAACTTCACAGGCACCATCTGTAAGTTTTTAACATTGAGTCTTGGGTAATCAAGAAATTTGATTCTGGTGGATGTTCTGGATTTAGAAATAAGTAAGAAATGTAACGAAGTAAAGATTTGAGAATAAGGATCTCTGAGAAATAAGAAATGTAAGCTATTTGTATTTTGAATTGTTAATGTTGCGACTGATTCAACAGCTGTCAACTGAATGTCGGCTCATAAATAAAACTATATGGGGGAAAAATTCAGTTGGTAGCGCCACCCGTTAGTGCCTTAAGAGGGCGCTACGTGGGGCGCAAAGCAACTAGCGCCCGGGCGCGGCGATATCTGCGCCTCTCGCAAAATGGACCGGACATTTTGTGGCGGCGCTAAACAATACCGCCACGATCTCCTGCGCCGGCAGATCGTGATGTCAGTTGAGTGCGCAACGCCCTGTTAGCACCCCGGACTGGAAATTGAGTGGTGCCCCCTGCCTTACCGCCTGCTGCTAGCAACAACAGGTTAAGGGGAGCATTCTGCTGTCAGAAAGGGACTAGGTGAGTGCTATTTAAAGGCGACCACTTCCTGCCTTTTTTTGTCAGTGACATTTTTGCACCACACATTCTGAAAGAGAGAGAGAGACTTCTGGAGAGATTCAACGCTGTGTGAAGGAGTTTTGGGTACTGAGCAGCACTTTGCAGGTTGGTTTTGATTTGCCCTTCTTTGTATCGATTTAGAAGAGACTATGGGGTCTGCACTCTGAGCTGTTCCCCTGGTTCTCTCCATTGTCCTTTCCAGCAGATTTGAAGTACAGGTCTCTCCAGGCCGAGATTCAGGCCGAGATTCAAGGCTGCAATGAGCAGGATGTGGATGCAGAGCAAGATCAACCCTCCCCTTTAAGATAAAAACAGAAAATGCAGGAGAAACTCAGTAGGTCAAGCAGCATCTGTGAAGAGAGAAACAGATTTGGGGGAGAAATTTGGTTGTTAGTGCCACCGATTAATGCCTAAAGAGGCCGAGAAGTGGGGCGCTAGCCAATTTCCGGGCGGGCGCAAGGCGCCTAGCGCCTCGCCCCATATTGAGCATGCATTTAGCGCCGGCGCTAAATCTTAGCGCCCGCTCATGGGCGCAGGCTGATTATGACGTCATTTGAGTGTGCAACGCCTTTTGGGCACCCCGGACCGGAAATTCAGTGGCGCCCCCCTCCGTAGCGCCTGGCGCTAATAGTGACAGCTTACCTGGACCTTACCAACTCGCTCTTGGGCTGGAGGAGCGTTATTTTAAGGGGACTGGTGTGGTTTAAAAGTGGCAGCCATTTTTGGAGCACAACTTCCTCGAGAGCTACAACGAGTTGCTGAGCTGCACACTGAGAGCCATTTGCACTGAGCCAGCGCAGGCAGACGATCTTCAGCCTTCTGACCATCACCTTGCTGTTGGTGAGCCTTGACAACGGGGAACCTTCCTGTGGGCACTTATTATGGGGGCTGCATTGGAGGGGAATACCCTGCTGCTGAATCATCTGGAAAGGGCACTGAGACGCTGGGAGAGGGGGGCGGGCATGGCCAGACGGAGGAGGGCCAACAGACGTCGCCACAGCAGACCTTACGCTGGCAGGGTTTTCCGACAGCAGTTTTCCTACATGAACATGCCGGAGGAGCAGTGTGTCAGAAGGCTGCGATTTAGAAAGGAGGTGGTGACTGAGCTGTGCCAGCTGCTTCAGCCAGATCTGCAGCCTCAGATAAGGTGCAGGACATCTCTGTCGGTGGCTGAGAAGATGGATGCTGGCCTGAACTTCTACGCGAGCGGCTCTTCTCAGGCTGCGCGTCAGAGGCTGATCAGAAGTAGCTTCTAGGCCCCTCTCACGGAATGCTTGCTGCCATTCCAAGAACAGGAATGGAACTGGTCTGTTACCCCCAAGCCTGTGAAGGGCAAGATGCATGTAAATAGAAGGCATGGTCATTGTAAATGAAGAAAGTGTTTCATTACACAAAATGTGGTTCCTTCAAACATGAGAAAGCTATGGCAACAGAAAGCAAAACGAATACACTGACACATAACTGCCTCTCACACCCAGGAGACTGTCCAAAACATAAATCACATTCCGACCATCTTCCTTGGCCTTGATTCCACTGCGCCAACCAAAACATCCAATGCCCCATCAGTGAGGTGTTCCGCCCTCTGCCTCACCCTTTCCATGTCTTGCTCGGCTGGTGCGCCACAGGTAGGCTCCCACCGCTTTGAAGGCCTACAAGGCAGTAAGTGTGTCTGGTGATGCCAATTGACCTGCCCTTTAAGAGCTGGCCGGCGCCAGTGTGTCTCAGGGAAAGTGATTATTGACAGCACCCTCGCTGCGCCCCGCCGCCGCAAAATTGGGTTGCGCCGCCGGGTTAGCGCCTTAAGAGTAGCGTGAAGCGCCTGATTTAGCACCACAATCACCTTTAGGGGCGCTGCAACCCAATATCGTGCTAAGTGGTGCTAAATTGCGCCTGGCACTAAACTTTGCGCATCGCCAGGACTAGCGCCACAAACGCGGCTATACCGAATTTCTAGGCCTTAATGTTTCAGGTCGATGACCATTCGTCAGAACTCCCCTTTAAGAACTGGATGGTGCCAGTGTGTCTGTGTTACATTGCTGACTGACATCACATGAGCTTCGCCAGCGCTGTGAGGTAGCGCCTCGCTACTTGGCCTTAGCGCCTTAAGAGAGGTGTGTAGCGCCTGATTTAGCGCTCTAATCACCTTCAGGGGCGATAAAAGCCAAGTTTGCTGTCAGAGGCGATAATTAGCACCAGGCGCTAAACTTTGCGCACCGCCAATAATAGCGCCCCAAATGGGGCGATACTGAATTTCTCCCCCTATATTTTTAGAAATGTCTCAAAGAGTATTTCTGTATAAACTCACGAATCCAATTTCTGTACACTCTTTTGTAAGGAGTTGCAGAATTCTGTGTGGTATTCTGGACCCTCATAATATCCGGAAGGTTACAGTCTAGTTAGACTTATTAAAAGTGCTATCTGGAGGATGGTAATATCTTTAGTCATTCCTTTCCTTTAGGGAGAGATAGCCTGAACCTTTAGACCCATTTAAGCATCTTATGGAATTTGGCTATCTCTAACTTAAGTTGAAAGTGAACGTCTGGGGAATACGCCTGATCTGGGGTAGCCCGAGAAGGGCTAGGACTTGTAATTATCCCTTCAGCAGCATCTCTGACAGTGCACTCCCAAGGTACTGCATTGTGGTGTCAGCCAAGACTATATACTTATGTTTGGAATTGGCTTGAGCTCACAGCTTTATAGTGAGATTCTGGTAAAACATACACCTGGCGTGTTGAAACAAGAGAATCCAGTGTCTGGACTGATCAGGTGGGGTAGTGCTCTACAGCCCCTGAGAGTCTCAAATTATATCCACTACATTCCACACAATTTTGCGATACAGAGAGGAGAACCCATTCAGCCAAAGAACCAGGAAGGTTGGCTTGCAGCGATGGCAGAGGAGGAGGAATATGAAGAGGAAAGCAAAGCCAGGAAGACCAATGCCTCAATCATTGCTTAACGGGACTTTTTCGTAAAAGCTGCACTTGTGGCCCTGCATCCTTCCTTCTGCTTCTTCCTCTTCTGCGTCTTCCTCTTAGCTCTGCGAGCGGGTGCTGTAAATCTGAAATGAAAGCATAAAATGCTGGAAATACTCAGCAGGTCAGACAGCATCTCAAACTGAGATGTGAACTCTGTTTCTCTCTTGACGGATGCTGCCAGACCTGCTGAGTATTTGCAGCATTTTCTGTCTTCTCGGAGGCCTTCCTTTACTATCCGAGGCCTTGCAAGCATCCAGCAGCACTCACTGCACACTTAAATTTTTTTAAACATGTACTGCAGCAAGCCACTACTTCAATAAAATTTAAAAAAAAGTCCAGTCCAAAAGCTTAAATGCAAATTTACCTGAAAGATGTGTGTGTCCCTTTAACAGGTGCCTCTGTCAGTCTGCTGAACGCTGGGTTTTCATGGCGAGCTTAGTGTTAAGGTCCAAGTTTGCTGAGGTGACATTAATTCGGCGTTACACGGCGACTGATGTCACCCTCTCCCTAATTTACATTTGCAGGGCCATCACTTTTACCGGCATTGCTGCCGCCCCTCGGAGAATGGCAGATGCCGAGGGACCCACCACCAGCTGGCGGAAGAGCAGTGGCCACCATTTTTTTGCAAAATTATGCCAGTAATGGGTGGCGTAATGCACCCGAATTTTTAGCCCATTGTGTTGACTTGCAAAACTGCAGCTGCCCTTGGGCCTTCTGTCCTTGAGAGCTGCACTACAGATTTCCCTGGAGCTGCCACTCACTCTATGACACACTGCAGGGTTTTCAAAATCGTCTTACATGCCTGCACGCATGCTGGAGCTACACTGCTGTATATTCTCCACCATTCCAGGCAGGGTGGTCTGAAGATTCTCACAGACTGCATGAAGAGGTTTTACTGGTTAATGAGTTGAGCTCTGTTTGCAGTTTCTGTCAGATATGAGTCCTTGGGCCTGGCAACAACTGAACCTTTGGCCTAACCCCATCTTTCTTTTACGTCCACCTGAGAGGGCAGATGGGACCTTGGTTTAACATCTCGTCTGATAGACAGCACCTCCAACAGTGCAGCACTCCCTCAGTACTGCACTGAAATGTTAGCCTAGATTATGTGCTCATCTCTGGGACTTGAACCCACGACCTTCTGACTCAGAGGCAAGAGTGCTACCACGGACCCATGGCTGACGCCATGTAGCAGGGCCTACACATGAAAAATGCGTATGCAGCATTTTGTAACTTTGGTAATGCGATGACCTCATTGAATCCGGGCGACGTCATCGCCCCCATTCTTCCAGTGCGGGGACGCAGGCATTTTCTGTGATCTCGGAGCCATTTTCCACACGATTAGGGAATCAGCTCTCCAGATTTATAGAGCTGCTCAATCTGGAGTACGAGGCTGAGTAATTACCTGTACCTTTATATGCATATAGCATTAATCATTCTTTGATAATGGAGTCTCTTCCTTCTCCTTGGTATATGAAGAACTAGAAAGGTAAACCTGCTGACCGAAGTGCAGTGACTGAATAAAGTCTAAAAGAAAATAAAGCTGAAAGAAGCAACACTATAAGTCAGTGGGACTGTTTGAAGCAAAATAAGCTTGAAAACTGATTTTTGTTCCTTCTTGGGTGCAGCGCGTCCTGAAAATGCTTATCAATAATTTGTTTACCACTAAACACCACAGAAATTAAGGAGTTAAAAGAATAGTTTACCGTATGAATATTAAATGTACCAAAAGCCTACAGCTATGGAGCTGTTAAAAGCAAAATAAATTAAGGCAAAGGAGTCACTGCAGACCGGCAAACCCTGGAAAGAAGGACTGCCATTCTTATATAAACAATTTGCAATAACCTGGTACAGATTAGAAAATGACAGTTAAAATGTTTCTGCACTTACTAAGCACTCAAAGGCAGTAACTTGTACAGTGCCGTGCAATTCATAGAACAGTGGAAGAACTCAAGTAATGTGAGCGCTGTAAAACAAATGAGGCCATTGATTGCTATAGCTTTTTACCTGCAACCAAGAGGAAGGAGAGGAAATGGAGGAGCATGTCACTGAACAGAAAACGTAAGCAGCTGCCTGCAATTGCAGGGAGTTGGAGATGCTCACTTGAGATTTTGCAAAACATCTGTAAGTGTGCAGAACAGCAGAGCTCTCTGAAATGGCATTAGAACCACGGAGAGTTCTCACAATTCACGCTCTACAGCAGAAGATGAGATGCAGTTTGATAAGATGAGTCTGTCTGAGATGTTAATAAAGCAGCAGGTGTCGGTATCAGTGCCAGTGCGGCCACGAAGCTGTGGGCAGAAGCACCATTTGTATTGAGGTGTATCTTACTGGATCAAGCTCCTTCGAATTAGTGGTAGAAAATCGTACCTTCGGAAGGAGGCAGGAGAATAGACCATTCTTTCAAATAGTTACTGGAGTTATACTGTTGGAAGCACCAATCAACTGTTGACAAAGATTAACCCTGACAGCAGTGGCTGTCTAATAAGTTTCTGCAGCAACAGCTTTGCAGTTTGTCAGTCTGGTCATGAAAGTTGATTAATCTATCCTCTGACAGCTCAACAACAATCTCACAACAGGTGGGAATGTTGTTAAAAGCAACCAGCCCCAAAGATGTGGCAGCCCCAAGGGCTACATAGCATAACTTGTTCAGTTTAGTTGAGAAGCCTGATGTGCATTGTAAGCAGTAAAAAGATTCTCTCTATCTCCGAGTAGGCCCCCTGTACTTTGTGATCTCTTTTTTTCTGCAGGGTTTGTGTGGATTTGGAATGGGAATTGTCACTTGGAGATACAGCATAGAAGGAGGCCATTCAGCCCATCGTGCCTGTGTTTGGCTCTTTGAAAGAGCTATCCAATTAGTCCCACTCCCTTGCTCTTTCCCGATAGCTCTACAATTTCTTCCTTTTCAAGTATATATCCAATTCCCTTTTGAAAGTTACTATTGAATGTGCTTCCACGACCCCTTCAGGCTGTGTATTCCAGATCATCATAACGCGCTGCGTAAAAAAACCTCTCCTCACCTCCCCCTGGTTCTTTTACCAATGATCTTAAATCGGTGCCCTCTGGTTACTGACCCTCATGCTACTGGAAACAATTTCTCCCCATCAACTGTATCAAAATTCTTCATAATTTTGAATACCTCTATTAAATCTTCCCATAACCTTCTCTGCTCTAAGGAGAACGATCCCAGCTTCTCTAGTCTCTCCATAATAACTGAAGTATAACTGAAGATATGACTTCTTGTTGCCTCTAGCTATTCCCATACATTCTGATCTCTCTCAAATCTTGCAGCCAGCAAGGATTAAGGTGTTCAGAAAAAATGACCTCTGTACAGATACAAAAAGGAAACCTAATGAGAGCAAGCGAGGAAAGAGAGAGATGAGGCATTCAAGTGCTTCATTAATAGCCGTTTAACAGGTTGCAGTGACAGGTGGTGTCATGGTGGAGCACAAGTTCAACTCCGCTTTCCCATTAAGTTCCCAATCTTAGCTGCACTGCTGTGCAAAAGTATCAAGCAAAGGCCAGGTGCTTCATAACAGAGAGAAGGGAACATTCTAAGGAAAACTCATCTCTGTGACGCTGTCATGTGCCTCCCACATGCCTGATCTAGAGTGGCATTTGTGAAGGTCGAGTTATAGGATGGTCTTCAGCCATAAGAAATGTCTGACTTCAGAGTGGGGTGGGGGGGGGGGGTGGTGGGGGGTTGGAGAGAGGAGGAATAAAAAGCTTGTAAAGTAGGAAAGTTGTATGAAGCAGCAAAAAAACAGGAACTGTATGTATTTAGGAGGGGACAAATAAATAGGGTCTCTTTGGGGTGGTGGGTCCAAGACAGCAGGCCTGGCAATGGGAGATTGGAACTGAGTCGATCCTCTGAGGCATACTTAGCAATCTAATGTCTGAGCTATGGTCTCTGCCACTCTAAGATACTGCTGATGACCAGCCAGCCTGATTGATGGGACCAATAGGAGTAGAGGTCACTGGGGCTGGGATTCTTCCCACTCGTCTCCAGATAGGGCACTGGCTTGCAGGGCTAATGGATAAAGTGCTTCTAGCAGGACCAGCAGTGTGAGCTTATGCTGCAGTGATATGCTATGCATGTTAAACCCCAGCAGTATCCACACTTTACTCTTGCCACCTTGCACCTAGCTTCTTGAAAATTGGTGGAGTAGGGTGTGTCTGTAGAGTGAAAGGCAAATGGAAACTATTTGGGTGAATTTCTCAAGAGTTCAGCTCGGAGACTCTTGGAGATGTGATGGGTTTCCATGCATGCCATACACCCAATTGGATTTGCCAAACCAACAATCTTTAGTCAATGATGCCGAGTGCAGAAATAACAATCACACTTTAGCATGATGGGCCAATCTTGAATGAGCAAAATGATTATACTTATTTAAAAAAAGTTTAATAACTGACTTCCAACATTTGTAGAGAACTTTTCTCCCATAACAAAGTTGTTGTTTCCAAGATTTCCTGCAATGTGTTTTTCTGTGTGAGTTACCCCCTCCCCATCTTCCTCACCTCTTTCTCCTGATGGTGCTGACTGATACCAAGGTTCCTGGCATGAGTGCTGTAGCCTTTCAGTACCTTACACAAATGCCCATTCTTCTTGGATTAGCCTAAATGGTGAGTGTTGGAAGACTGTTTAAAAAATGGCTTCAGCATAGCTGAGTGCAGTCCACTTTTCACCATGGGTCACTAGATAGTAATCAGGAAGAGGAGCAGGAACCCTGATGTATCTCTTTCCCCCCTCCTTAGCATAAAAACACTGCAATCCATTGTAGTGCTCCTAATGCCACTCTGGCCGAGAGCAGCGAACTCAGCACAGACAGTAAGCAACTTCCTGGTCTCTATGGCTGAGTATTAACACTGTATAGTGCCTTTACTACTATACTTTGAGAGGAGCCTCTCTCCTGTGTTTCCACATCTCAAAAGTACGCAAAGATCCAGATGTAAATATGTATAGTCACCTATGATTCTAAGACATTCCCAATAGTACAGAAACCTTGCCCATGGTATTCCAAGGTTAATGGAGAGGTAACTGTGCACCTGGGCATAATAAATGACCTGAAGAGGGAAATGTCCAGGCATGGAGTGAAAAATGGCTCATGGTGGAGACATTGAAGGCAGATGTCAACTTCACAGGTACAGGCAAGGTTGTACTAACTACTGACTGCAATTCTAAATTCTCCTTCCAGTCAGAACATAGATTAACTGTCATTTGTCTGCTTAGTCTAAATCTATGTCTGACTTATCTTCACTAAAAGTCAAGAAACTCCAGAGGGACGGATAAACTGACAGGAAAGGATATAGCCTCCTCCTCTATCTTCTTCCCTTGGCAGCAGCGGCCACATCCATCATAATGTATCCCTCCATTGTCACGCTGTGTCTCTTTGCTGAAATTTCCTGGTCTGCTTTAAATGGCTCTGGTATTATTAAACGAGCTGCACTGTTTAACTGAGGCCTAAAACTGACTTTGATTTTAAAATAGCAATTTAAAAAGCTTACCTCCAGGCAATCCACTTGTTCTGTGAACCACAATGGGCATTTAACATTTTTAATAATTGAAAACAATTTGTCTTGGTGTAGTGCACCTCTAATAGTACAGAAATCTCGTTCTAGAGTGCAAACTATACATGACATAGACCTTTGTGTAGAAAGCATGAGTACAGGCTCTGCGTTTAAATTGTGATAACCATTGCGCTTGATATGGTTACATATTATTTTATTACAGTTTTATACTCTGTAACACTTGTAAAATGAATCTTCACTCTAGAACACGACAATGATAATATAAGATTGACAGCAGCTGAAGATTAAATATTCTGTTTCTTGGAGCTCAAAGATATGCTTTATACAGTTTACAATAATAGCACACAGATAATAAAATGGAATTTTGAAATCCTTCAGAGAAATGTTACAACCTACAACTTAAATAAAAATGTTAATACTGGTCATCCGTATGCATTACAAAACGTAACACGCTATATGGAGAGTGTGTGACATGCAGTGCCTTCCCAATCTCTTGCTTCAGCACCGTTTTCAGCTTCCAGCAGTTCTCCTTTCAATATCCTTACAGTGTGCTACCCTGAATGCAAACTTTTGCTGCTAAACTATATCAGCTGCAATGTAAATAACTGTGATGAAACATGTCATTCATCAGACTCTGTAGTTAACTGTATATATTGTATTGCCTGCTCCGGTGTTTGTACCTTGTATTGTGTATAGGGCACCGCCCCCTTTGTGTGTCAGCTCCGCCCATACCTGGCCCTATTTGATTACACTCCGGAGAATGCCTTTTCCGAGTCTTTACGTCGCTCGTCGACGTGTCATGTCCTAGCGAATTGCCACAGGCCGAAGGAGGGTGGCGAATTCTGGGGTGTTAAGAAGGACCGGGTTGGTATTGTGAATACGGGCGGCCAAGCACAGGTCTACCAAGCGTGGACGTCACCCTAGGGTAGTGAAGCTTTCGTTAACTGCGTTAAGTCATGACTTTTACTGTTTGATCAACTGATCACAGATGCGGTTAGCTTTATTACAATTGACACGCGTAATTATAATATATACAAACATCAGTGATTTACAGGCAAAAAAACTATTAACGACAACAACAACAATTTACAAGCACACCCCCGTGGTGGAATCCCAACCTAGTTCCATACCCACGTTCTGGGGCTCTGGTAGTTATATCTCGGACAGTCATTGGATGATACAATCTCTTCGATCGTTACAAGAGCTGCTTCTCCTGTGTCCTTAAGGTCATCATCAACTTTGGAGAGTCTTCTCCAGTCCCTGGTCCCTAGGAATAGCGGCGTCTTCCCATCCAGGTAACCAGAGTCGAAAAACCTCGGTTGGTAGCGTTCAAAATCGTCAACACTCTCGCCTCGTCTTGGGTCTTGATTGGCAGAGCCTTTGATCTTGTCAGGCCGGTAGGAGCGGTACACTGACGTCGGGCTGTTATCTGAGGCCCCGTCTCAGTTAGATCCCCATCAGATCTAAGTAGTCTCGTTTCTTTGTATTTGCTTATTGCTAAGCCCCCTCCTACGGGAATGATCGCCGCGATCATTGTCTTTGAGTTACTTTCATGTCGGTTTGGCTACACCGATGTGTCGCCGGCAGGACAACTTTAAGGTACGACCCGCCATGGCTCACCACTCAAAAGAAGCCACAGCTACTTGTAACCCTGCTCCCCAGCATTGAGAGGGCAGACTTATATACCTGAATGCTCCGCAGCAGATCAGGGAATGCTGGCTCACATAAGAGGCTGAGAAGATTTGGCTACTCCGCCTATTTTTTGGAGGTTCTCGGCCAGTCGTTTCGCCAGCACCGAAGTGCTGCCCAGCGGGACCGCGTGGAGGTACGACTCACTGTGTTATAGAACTCCAAGATTACACAGTTACATTGTAACTCTAGACTTCACTTTAGGGGGAGCCTGAGAGAGTCATCAACTCAGTAGAACCCCAAGAGGGTGCCAACTCCTGGTAGAACCCCGAGAGATTTTCCCAACTCAAGTCAATCACGGCAACAGCGCATTCCACCGCGCCCTTAAGAGAGTCATAGTTACTCCCGCCTGTCCAGGCGGGAGTAACTATGACAAGTCCAGGCTTGTCCTGCAGTAGAACAGCAGCACACCAGGTGAAGCTAGGTGCAGCCACCGGCATCCTTTCTTTGCTAATAAAAGCCTTTGTTTTATTCTGCTAACTTCGAGTTATTGAGGCACGTCAATAACCTCGATGCAGAAAGTTCTCATTTTTCTGGAGTATTATTGATGGGCCGTTATTAATGTGTAAATCAGCCAGCAGGTTCAGGGGATGAAGAGATTCTCCAAGAGTTGCGAATCTCCAGAACTTGCTGGTTCATTTACGCCGCTCTGCCGTTTGCCTCACACAGTTGGCATCTCGCCCTTGGCCTTCCCGCTCTTATTAAAAACTTGCTGGATTTGCACATTCATTGAGCATTAAACTTGCCGCAGAAAGTTAGGACTCCTAATTAATAGTGTGAGTATCCTTTTAAGGATGCGATAATTGTTAATGCAATGGCAATGAATCTTTCCAGCCGAGAAAGGGAACAATTTAAACTGTTGGGTCTCATTCCTGCATGAAGTAAATTGCTGTTAGAGATTTTTAAAATGTCAAATTTAATTTTTTCTTACTACTTTCTGTCTCTTTTTTTCCCTCTGTCTCTTTTTTTCTCACTTTCTTAATCCAATCTTTCCCTTCCTCTCTTTATTTCTCTCTGTACCTGATTTGACTCTAATTCACCCTCCTTCTCCGTCATTCTTCTGTTACTTTCTCAATCTGTAATTTTATTGGTTAAGGAGATACATTGCTGGTCCCGTAACTCACTAAGGTCTCAGATGCCTCGTTGCCCTCAGGGACACAGGCTAATTGTGCTGTCATCATCACCCTGACTAAGATCAGTTATCTCAGCATAGACCAATGATCATACCTGCGAGCAGTCTGCCTATAAGGCGCGAAATACCACATGAAGTGCATTTACCTGTTGAGCATCAGAAAGGCCCATGCTGTTGATATTGATAATTCCTGTGAAACAAAATAAAAGAACACATCAGTAAGGTCCCCTCAATGCTTCACAATACATGACCTTGGGAAGCTATACGTTCTACATTTTTATCAATTTATTAATGAAGTAGTCCATACCCGCATGCAACAAGACTTGGACGACGTTCAGGCTTGGCTGATAAGTGGCAGGCAACATTCGCGCCACACAAGTGCCAGGCAATGACTATCTCCAACAAGCGAGAGTCTAACCACCGCCCCTTGACATTCAACGGCATTACCATCGCCGAATCCCCCACCATCAACATCCTGGGGGGTCACCATTGACCAGAAATTTAACTGGACCAGCCACATAAATACTGTGACAACAAGAACAGGTCAGAGGCTAGGTATTCTGCAATGAGTGTCTCACCTCCTGACTCCCCAAAGCCTTTCCACCATCTACAAGGCACAAGTAAGGAGTGTGAAGGAATACGCTCCACTTGCCTGGATGAGTGCAGCTCCAATAACACTCAAGAAGCTCGACACCATCCAGGACAAAGCAACCCACTTGATTGGCACCCCATCCACCACCTTAAACATTCACTCCCTCCACCACCGGCATACCGTGGCTGCAGCGTGTACCATCTACAAGATGCACTTCAGCAACTCGCCAAGGTTTCTTCAGCAGCACCTCCCAAACCTGCATCCTCTTCCACCTAGAAGGACAAGGGCAGCAGGAGCATGGGAACATCACCACCTCCAAGTTCCCCTCCAAGTCACACACCACCCTGACTTGGAAGTATATCGCCGTTCCTTCATCGTCGCTGGGTCAAAATCCTGGAACTCCCTCCCTAACATCACAGTGGGAGTATCTTCACCAAAGGGACTGCAGTGGTTCAAGAAGGTGGCTCACCACCACCTTCTCAAGGGAAATTAGGAATGGGCAATAAATGCTGGCCTTGCCAGCAACGCCCACATCCCATAAATGAATTTTAAGAAAAGGTGATGGTGCAGCATGTATAGCCAATGTATGTGCTCTGTGATCACCATTCCTTATATAGTGACTTTCCTGTCTTGGCTGAGCCGCCAGGAGAGGTGCTGAACACTAGCTGTTTGCCCACTTATTGGAAGGGAAAGTTGATCTAAACCTAAGCCACACTCATTCACCTCCCAATTACTGCAGCAAAAGCAACCTTTTGGGAGGTGACTGAGAAATGGGGTGTGGATCCAAAAAGGCAGTAAAAATAACTGAAAATTGGGAGAGGGCCAAATGGAAAGAATGTTTTGTGCTTAAATTTGAGTAGTTGAAAGGATAATACTGTTAATCGATAACTGGGAGTTTTATTTTTGAATTTATCCATTTTAAATCAGAGAAAACGAATCATAAAAGCAAACTATATTGGCTATAGATGAGTGTGGTGATGAAGAGTTGCTGCAGATCATAAAGAATCAAGTTTAGCCGGAAATCGGAACAGAAAGGGGAAAGCACTAACAATGGCGCGGCGGCTTTATTTCCCAGCTTTAGCTGAAGGCTAATTGGCAAGTTGAATTTTTCCGCCTTGTTTAGAACGTTCCCAAACTGGCACCAAAGTGCTTTAAGAAGGGAACAAGGTGGTTTCACGCGACCAGCCCACTCGCTTCTTTACAGCAGCTCGTTGATAATTCAACTTCATTTTGCTGCTGTAAACTTAGGCCGTTTAGAAAAGGTAAAGCTAAACAAAGTGTTTTATGTCGCCTGACTTTTATTAAGTCAGAGCTGCTGCCACTATAAACACTAATGGGGTCCACAAGTGAAATTGTCGTTCTGCCAGCAATCTACTTGTCCTCGGCCTCCTGATTCCCTCACAGCCATTGTTTGAGCACTTGGATCCTGTATAACTGACTTAGCTCCTTTTAATGTGGCTCTAAGGAGCATAGAAAAAAACATTTTTTTAAAAACTGGCAACTACCAATACATGTTCCCATGTGTGGTTTTATACATAAAAATGTTTTTTTAATTCACTTTTTTCCTTGGATCTAAAAATCACAGCCAGATCTTTCCATGGCTGGGCAGGAAATGATGCAGCCATGTTTTTGCTGCAGTTGTCTTCAATTGAAGGGAGAAACTACAATCATCCAGGGTCTTTTTCTAATGTAGGTCTGAAACTTGAATAAAAGAGACTTGTTTCCAGCAACTGTTTATGGAATACACATAAGGTGGTAATCGCGTTGGCTACAGTTTCATGGATGCCATCACCTTCTCTGGTACCGTGCCTAAGTGTCCATTACTTCTTTATGTGTAAGGCCAGGTAGTAAGTTTTAGCAGGCTGTTCAATCATAGGTGACATCACAATCAGGCCTGAACGCGGCCATTGCCCAGAATCCACACACAGACGCACAGTGATCAGGAGTGGGAAGCCTCCTCAGCTTGGAAACTGAGAAATTGTAGTGCCTCTTCACCACGCCCCCTCCCCCACCGCCATTACAATATTGGATGAGATCAGCGAACTTGGCACAGATTGGGGATTGACCTGGACCTGCCTGGTTTGTATGTTTCAGCAACACTCCAGGTGACATAGTTAATCACTGCACCCTCCGTGGATCTTGTTCTGAAAAATGTTTTTTAAAAATTAATTGTTTGCATATGTTCAAAGTAATACTTTTTGGCATTGAGTTGCCCAGCTGCATCCAGGACAGTTCCCTTTAATTATCCTCACAGCTGCAAAATACAGAGCCCAGTCTTTGTCTCTATGTTTCAGTACAACCAATCCTGCAACAACATGCGTTCTCTATGAGCTATTTAGGCTGTAGAGCATAATAATGGGTAAGTAACAGAACGTGGGCTTTGGCTGGTAACAAATCGGAACCAAATGTAAATGAGTTGAAAAAGAGACTAAAGTGGCTGGATTTATTTCGCACTATGGGATCTAGTTTTCCCAGTTGCAAGAGTGCATATTCTGTGACCCCTGATTTTTCTCCTGATGTGCTGGTGACGGAACATATTTATCCATGAGCAAATGTTTTTTAACCCTAAATCTATATTCTTAATCCTCCCATTAGTTCATAGGATATTGGGACAAGGCAAGGTCAATAAGAATGAAAGAGGGTGCAGCGAGAGAATAGAATGGGGTGTAGGTCTTGACAAGTTCCCCGTTTGAAGAGCATAAGAAATAGGAACAGGAGTAGGCCATTTGGCCCCTCGAGCCTGCTCCGCCATTCAATGAGATCATGCCTCATCTGATCTTGGCCTCAACTCCACTTTCCTGCCTGTTCCCTAAAACCCTTGACTCCCTGTAGCTCAAAAATCTGTCTATCTCCGCCTTGAATATATTCAATGACCCAGCCTCCACAGCTCTCTGGGGTAGAGAATTCCTAAGATTCACGACCCTCTGAGAGAAGAAATTCCTCATCTCCATCTTAAATGGGTGACCCTTTATCCTGAAACCCCTTGTTCTAGATTCCCCCACGAGGGGAAACATCCTCTCAGCATCTAATCTGTCAAGCCCCCTCAGAATCTTATATGTTTCAATAAGATCACCTCTCATTCTTCTAAACTCCAATGAGTATAGGCCCAACCTGCTCAACCTTTCTTCATAAGACAACCCTTTCATCTCAGGAATCAACCTAGTGAATTGTCTCTGAACTGCCTCCAATGCAGGTATATCCTTCCTTAAATAAGGAGACCAAAACTGTACACAGTACTCCAGGTGTGGTCTCACTTATGCCACAGTTGTAGCAAGACTTCCCTACTTTTATACACCATCCCCCTTGCAATAAAGGCCAACATTCCATTTGCCTTCCTAATTAATTGCTGTACCTGCATGCTAACTTTTTGTGTTTCATGTACGAGGACACCCAGATCCTTCTGTACCGCAGCATTCTGTAGTCTCTCTCCATTTAAATAATATTTTGTTTTTCTATTCTTCCTACCAAAGTGGATAACCTCACATTTTCCCACATTATATTCCATCTGCCAAATCTTTGCCCACTCACTTAACCTATCTATATCCCTTTGCAGACTCTTTGACCGAAATTTTCTATGAGGAGGCAGTTTGGAGTCAGGTTGCCTGGTGGGCGGGTTTCGGTCCCGCTGCCGGTTTCAGCCGCTCCCAATTCATGATTTTAAATTAAGTGGGCTCATTAAGGGTGCCGTGCGTGCTACTCGGCCCAATGAGTTGGAGCGGGTCTGCTGCTCACCTCTGATGACATCATTCCTTCAGTTTTTAAGGGGCCCATGTAGCCTTAGCTTCTCAGCTGCTCTGGAAATCGGCCCAGGTGACCATGACTGCTGCCAAAGCAAAGGCTGCTCCGCGCTTTGATGAGGACTCCCTCGAAGCTCTTGTGGAGGGAGTAAGAGGGCGCAGGGAGGTTCTGTTCCCTCCTGTTGGCCAGAGGAAGCCTCCTAAGCAAACCAAGGCAGCCTGGCTGCAAATTGCTGAGGAGGTAAGCGCAAGGTCGCTATGTGCACGCACCTGGGTCCAGTGCCAAAAACTCTTCAATGATCTTCTGCGCTCATCAAAAGTGAGTATCACATCACACTTTCCTTCAATTTGCTTCCCTTCTCTTCTCATCACCAGCACTCTACATTGTCAGCCTGCTCCTCTACACCCTTACTTCCCTTGCACTCTTACCCATCCCTCTCTCTCTATGGGACAGCAAAATACTGCAGATGCTGGAAATCCGGGAGACCATTGGGGAGACCAAATGCAGATTGGGTGACCGCTTTGCGGAACACCTCTGTTCAGTCCGTAAAGGTGACCCCGAGCTTCCGGTCGCCTGTCATTTTAATTCACCGCCCCATTCCCACTCGAACCTTACCGTCCTCGGCCTCTTGCATTGTTCCACGGAAGCTCACCGTAAACTCGAGGAACAGCACCTCATCTTCCGATTAGGCACTTTACAGCCTTCCAGACTTAATATCGAGTTCAACAATTTCAGATCATAACCTCGGCCCCTATTACATTTTTACTTATATTTTTTATCCACACCTTTGTTTTGGCCTTTTCCCCCCACCCCCTTTTTTTTTTCTCTCTCCCACATGGCAGCTGTCTCCCATTTTGCCAGCGGATTTCACACCTAATCGAGAGCCGTCTTTTGTCTCCACTAGTCCTATCACCATCTCGTCTCATTTTGAATACCACTTAATGGCCTAGAAATTCAGTTGCGTTCGCCAGCCGTTAACGCCATAAGAGGGGTAGATTTCCAGCGCTAGGCACTTAACGCCCGGGCGCAGGCCGGTCTGCACCTACGCCCAACTTCAGTTGACATTTAGCGCCGGCGCAAAGTGTTTGCGCCCGCTCAGCTGCGCGCGCAGCTTATGACGTCATTTCGTCGTGCAACGCTGTTTGTGCGCCCCAAACCGGAAATTCAGTGGCGCCCGCCCAATGTGGGCGTGGTGCTGTTAAGAACTGTGAAGTGGAACGCAGCAGAGGCCCTGCGGGCCTCGGGGAGCGCTAATTAAAGGGCACTTACACTGAACTATAAAGGCCAGCCATTTTGCTGCAATGACTTTAGTGCTTTGGACTTCTGGACAGAGACCAAGGAACAGACCTTACTGATTTGGGACAACATAGGAGAGGTATTTTTGGCTTCTGGCCAGAGCTTGGAAATTTGACTCTTTGTGATTTCACTGTTTGCAAGTTTATTATGGGGGCTGCATGGGGTTCCAACCCTCAGTTCCAGCATTATGTGCGAAGGGCTCGCAGACGCTGTGTGAGAGGGGCAGCCATGCCTAGACGCAGAGGGGCCATCAGGCGTCGGCAACGTAGGCCTTACCCACTCAGGGAATACCGGCAGCAGGTGTCCTATCTCACCATGACTGCCGCGCATTGTGTTAAGAGGCTGCGCTTCAGAAGGGAGGTGGTTGCAGAGATCTGCCAGCTGCTTCACAGAGATCTGCGTCCACAGCTGATGTGCAGGACGTCTCTGTCGGTGGAAGTGAAGGTCACGGTGGCTCTGAACTTTTATGCAAGCGGCTCCTTCCAAGCCGCTGCTGGGGACATAGCGAACATCTCCCAGTTCACCGTGCATCGCTGCATCCGGCAGGTCACCGATGCCCTTTTCGCAAGGAGACACCAATTCATCTCCTTCCCCATGACCCTAGAGAGGCAGGAGCAGCGTGCAGTCGGATTTGCCAGGATCGCCGACTTCCCCATGGTGCAGGGCGCCATTGACTGCACGCATGTGGCTATGCGGGCACCTATTGACAATGCCGAGGATTACCGCAACCGGAAGGGCTACCATTCCCTCAATGTACAGCTGGTGTGTGACCACAGGCAGTGCATCCTAGCTGTCAATGCCCGCTTTCCAGGAAGCAGCCACGATGCATTTATCCTGCGCCAGACTACTGTGGCTGACATGTTCGAGGCACAGCCTCCACCAAGGGGATGGCTTATCCGGGTCAAGGGCTACCCTTTGTGCACATGGCTCATGACCCCACTCCGCGCGCCCAGGACCCCTGCGGAGGAGGCATACAACGAAAGCCATCAAGCCACAAGGAACATCATAGAGCAAACGATTGGCGTCCTCAAGCAACGGTTCCGCTGCCTGGATCGATCCGGCGGATCTCTACAGTATTCGCCGGATAGAGTCTCCCAGTTCGTCGTCGTTTGCTGCATGCTGCACAACCTGGCTATCCGCAGGACTCAGGCACTGCCACCTCACGTTGGGCCACCACCTCAGGAGGACGAGCAGGAGGACCATGAGGAGGAGGAGGAGTACCAGCCCAGAAGGGAGCCACAAGGTCCAAGGGCCGTCCGCCGGCGGCTTATTGAACGACACTTCTAGGCCCCCTGTCAGGGAATGGCTTGTGGCAATGAACGCACCTGAATGCAGCCGCTCCGCAAGCCCTCAGCCAGTTAATGCAACAACCACTTGAAACATGACACCTGGACAAGCTGAATAAATAAAAAGCTTTATTTAACAAACTCAGGGCCCTTCCCACATGAAACAGAAAAACAGACAAGACCCCCAAAAAACAGTGAAAAACATATCTCACTCCCACAACCTGGGGAGGAATAACAAAACTTGTCAATCCAATTGGCCTTCATCTTCGGCCTTTCCAAAATAAGCCCCCCCCCTCCAGAACACAAACACGCCCATATAAAAAAAACAGTTGCCGACACCCTCTACTTGGTGTGCCGAGAGGGCGAGTCCTTGTGCAGGCTTCTCCGGCCCCTGCCCGACCTGTTGCTCCGACTCAACCTGGGCCCTGTGGGTGTTGGAAGGCTGGGGAAAGGCTCCTGAGGGCCGCAATGCGTAACGGCAGATGCCCTTGGGGGTCGGCCTAGACGAGGTCCGGCCCTGGAGGGTCCGGCTGCTGACTGCTGCAGCTGTGGCTGGGCAGCATCAGTCTCTGCAGCAGCTCGTCGCACCTTGGCTGGGGGAGTGGCAGTGGCGGCTGCAGCAATGGGGGCAAGCTGGCTGATGCCAGGCGCTTGCTGGTCACCAGAGACATTTTCACTCGGCCGGGCTGGCACTGCAGCAAGCGCAGCAATCTGGTGGAGGCCAGACCGCTGTGCTGCAGCAGGGCGGCGGGTGCCCTGTCGATGCTTCCGTGACACAGCGAGTGTGGCAGAAGTGAGTGCCCGAACTGCCCTGTTCTGTGCCCGCATCAGATCAGCCAGTGTCTGCACGGCACCACTCATGAACTCGCGACTCGCGTCCTGTGCTGCCACGAGTTGGTCGACACCCCTGGCCTGTGCTGCCGCGAGTTGCTCGACACCCCTGGCCTGTGAGTCCCCGAAAGCGGCCACACTATGAGCCAGGGACTCAATGGCCTGAGGCAACTGTCCCACAACCCCCATGAACTCGTTGTGGCGCCGCTCGGAGGCCGTGGACATTTCATCAAGCAGGCGCACCTCCTGGCCGAGGACCGTCTCCGGACTGGAGGGCGGACTCTCCATCTGGGGAGAAGGCCGCCGAGCTGCCCGACCCTTCCCGCGTGCCTGGACGCCACTGTGCCCAGCAACTGCCCTTCCCTGCAACACTTCCCCCCTCTGGGGAGAAGGCAGCCGTGCTGCCCGACCCTTCCCGCCTGCCTGGACGCCACTGGGCCCAGGAGCTGCACCCCCCCGCAACACTTCCCCCTGGCTCTCCTCCAGGCAAGACGTGTCCCCTCCATTGCCATCCCCTGGCGCGGATGAGGGTTCCCCCGATGTGCCGCCTTCCTCTTGGTCCTCGTCGTCCTCCTCTTCCGAGGGACTGGCACTCTCAGCTTCATGGACCTCCTCCTCACCAGCTGAAAGCAGGAAGGCACAAGAGTAGCTTTAGAGTGAGGACAGGGCGTCAGCGAGGGAGGCATGAGTGGTGGCATTATGCGCATTGGTCGGACAGTGGCAAAGGATGTAGACCTGAAGCGCAAGGGGAACGAGAGAGGTCCAAACGGTCATGTCCTTACCATTGGGGCCCAGCACAGGGTCGGCATCTCCAATAGTAACGGGGCCAACCACTCGGCCACACATGAGTCGAGCCACGCGCTCCTCCAGGTCACTGAGCTCCTGGAACTGGCCACGGCCTCCCCCGGTGACATTCCGGCTCTTCATATTCTTGGCCAGCTTGGCCTGCAAGAGAAAGGATGGCCTCTAAGTACAGTGTGTTGCCCTGTTGTTGTCTGCACTGCCTCCCATGGTCGATTAGCATGGCCAGTGTGGTGCCCTGTTGTTGTGTGCACTGCCTCCCATGGTCGAATAGCATGGCCAGTGTGGTGCCCTGTTGTTGTGTGCACTGCCTCCCATGGTCGAATAGCATGGCCAGTGTGGTGCCCTGTTGTTGTGTGCACTGCCTCCCACGGTCGAATAGCTTGGCCAGTGTGTAAAGTGCAGAAAGTGCTATTGATGATCATGCCAGTGCCATAGCTGCGGAAGGAGGGATGGCCATTAGGCCTTTGAGGTCCCTTTGCCCATAATGTGAGGTGCACATGCAAGGATGAGGAGGACACTGGAAAGGGTACTCACCCTGACCATCCGAGTGAGGTCGTTGTACTTCTTGCGGCATTGGTCCGCACTCCTGGGGACATCGCTGGTGGATGACACCCTGTGGGCGATTTCCCTCCAGGCTCTCCTGTACTGCCTCCTGGGAGCCTTCTTGCCACTGTCCGGGCACAAGATCTCTCTTCTCTTTTCAAAAGCCTTAAGCAGCACCCTCAAAGCATGCTCTGAGAAGTGCTGCGCTCGTTCACGGACCTTCTGCATGGCTTCAGGCGCTATTTGGGTCCACCAGCAGTGTTCAGGCCTAGCTGCAGGGCTCCACTATCCAGGGCGTGGCAGCAGACAAAGTCGACCCTTCCCCCTTTAAGAGCTGGCCGGCGTCAGGGTGTCTGCTGTCAATCAAAACATGACCGCACCTGCGCTGCGCCCGGCCTCGGCGTTATCAGTCCGCACCGTCGGCTTAGCGCCTAAAGACAGGAGTGCAACGCCAGTTTCAGCGCTCGCCCAAACTCCTTGGCCAAATCTACTGAATTTCGGCGAAGTGGCCTACACTTTCCGGCGGGCGCTAACTTTAGCGCCCGCCCGACTTTAGCGCCCCAGAAGTGGCGCGACTGAATTTCTAGGCCAATGTCTCTTCCCCTCTCTTTTGTTCTCTCCCAGCCTGGCCTCTTAATCTATTTCATTTCCTGTGCTTCTTTGGTCTTGACAAAGGGTTCACCCGAAATGTTGACTCTATGTTCTCTCCACGGATGTTGCCTGGCCTGCTGAGTTTTTCCAGCATTTTCTGTTGTTATTTCCTCTCTCTGTATGTACTGAATCACCTCACCATCCTACTATGTACCCCTCACACTTGCACTCACTGTCCGGCAATGACAACAACTAACTACACACAGGGAGGCACCTTCCTCTTGCCACCTCACTCCATCTTGGTCTCCCTCTAAGCTTCTATGTTATGGATTCTTCACAGTCACTCCATCAATTTCCTTGCAGGAAAAGATAGCCCACAATAAGAGGGAGAGAGTGGCGACAGGAGGTGGGCCACCATTCCTTGCAAGTTTGACAAGCGCTGAGGAGGCTGCTCACGACATTGTGGGAGGTGGCGAGGAGCTGGAGGTGGGGGACAGAGAGACGGGTGCAGTAGAGAAATCTGGTGACGGAACAGATTTTCAACCCTCTCATTTAGATTTCATGATTGACTGAAATGGCATATGATGTTCATAGAGATTGAGTTTTGATCATCTGCACAATAGGATGTGTCTGCTACCTAAATATCAGATGTCTAACTCATGCCTTTACTCTCCCACAGGACCATTGAGAGCCCCCCTCCCCACAGTCCAGGAGGATGAGTCAGACCACTCCTCAGAGGAACCTGCAGCCTCTGAGGGAGCAGCTTCACCAGGACTCAACTATGCCATGCTGCAGTGCGATGTTGTGCAGGGCACGATGATTCTGGAGACCCTGGCTGGTGCATACTGCAGTGCTCCACCAGATCTGTCGAGGCATCATAATTGCATTTTCAGCAAGCCGATGGTTTGCTCTATGATGCTTCTGGTGGAAATGTGGTCACATTGTACTGCTCCTCAGTCTCATTTGATGGCCTCCTCATCGGTGTCATGAGTCACTTTTTGCCAATTAGCCATCCGAAAAGTTGGGTTGGCAGATTTGAAGAGCTGAGGCACAGTAGACTGCCACAGGCTGAAGGAGTCACGGCAACTGCCAGGGAACTTGGCGCAAACATGCATAATGATCTTCCTGTGGTTACACAGCAGCTGGACGTTAAGGGAGTGGAAGCCGTTGCGGTTGATAAATACAGCTGGGTTGTGATGGGGTACCCTTAAGGCCACATGTGTGCAGTCTATGACGCCCTTCACCCATGGGAATATTTGCAAAGCCAACCGCACGTGAGGTTACAGTTGCTTCATCCGTGGAGAAGTGGATGTAATTGTGCGACTTTGCAAAGAGGGCATTGGTAACCTTTGTGATGCAAGTGTGTGCGGCCGACTGGGAGATGCCACTGATGTCTGCTGTTGATCTCTGGAAGGAGCCCGAAGCAAAGAAGTTGAGTGCGGTGGTGACTTTGACAGCCACTGGTAAGGAGTGCCCACCCTCTCCTCTGGGCTCCAGGTGTTGGTGCAGCATTGTGCAGATGTCAGCGACTACCTCTCATGAAAGTCGCAGTCTCCTTTGGCACTGCTGCTCACTCATGTTGAGGAAGCTCATCCTTGGCCTGTAAACCCTGTGGTTGGGGTATCTCCGGTGGCAAGGTGCAGCCCTGCGCTGACGCCCTCTGCCCTGTGCTTCATGATGTGGCTGAGGAGAAGGTTGGCGCTCCTGTTGCTGGTGCTGCTGTTATGCCTGTTTGTGCTGCTGCCGCTGCTGCTTTTCCTCCGAATCTGATGACCAGTATGAGAGGGTATAAATGGTTCCCATTCCACTGGTGGATATCTCAGTTGAGCAACAGAGGTTGCAAGCGCTCAGTCAAAGTGGCCAGTGGGTCTTCCAAGGAGGTCACACTGCAGATAGATCTCAACTTGAACACTCACAAGATCAGTAGAGCTGCAAAATGTTAGCCAAAACCTCAATGCACTAACTTGTGCCATCTCAAACCCAGCCATATTGTAGGACGCTTTTAAGCTGCTGGAGCAGCTGCTAACAATTCAGGTCCTTGCTAAACCTGGCAAAATGCAGCTGGCATGTTTGTCTGATGACCGGCAACATGCAGAAAAACCTCAAAAATCGCAACAGGCTGTTAAAGTAAGATTAGCAAGACAGTTAACAAGCTGTTAACTTACTTAAGTGCCTCTCCCACCGTTTGGTGTGGGGTCTGATCGGGACTCGCAGATCCGACACTTGGCAAAGTAACGTGGAGGCAGGATGGTGGCGGGTTTGCAACCCGCTGTCAATCATTTAGATTTTTATGCCCGGCCCACCTCCAAACCCACCTCTGAGCACCGGCAAACTTGCGGCCTTTGTGTCCTCCTCACAACTTGCTTTCCCACCTATCTTTGTATTGTCAGCAAATTTGGCTACAGTATGATCAGTCCCTTCATCCAAGTCATTAATATGGATTGTAAATAGTTCAGGACCCAGCACTGATCCCTGTGGCACCCCACTAGTTACAGTTTGCCAACCTGAAAATGACTCATTTACCCCGACTCTCTGTTTTCTGTTAGTTAACCAATCCTCTATTCATGCTAATATATTACCCCCAGCATCATGAGCTCTTATCTTGTGCAGTAACCTTTTATGTGGCACCTTATCGAATGCCTTTTGGATATCCAAATACACTACATCTACTGGTTCCCCTTTATCCACCCTACTCATTACATCCTCAAAGAACTCTAATAAATTTGTGAAACACGATTTCCCTTTCATAAAACCATTTTGACTCTGCATGATTGTATTATGATGTTCTAAATGCCCTGCTACTACTTCCTTAATAATGGATTCCAGCATTTTCCCAATGACAGATGTTAGGCTAACTGGCCTATACTTTCCTGTTTTCTGTCCCCGTCCTTTCTTGAATAGGGGCGTTACATTTGCGGTTTTCCAATCCGCTGGGACCTTTCCAGAATCTAGGGCATTTTGGAAGATTACAACCAATGCATCCACTATCTCTGCAGCCACTTCTTTTAAGACCCTAGGATGTAGGCCATCAGGTTAAGGGGACTTGTCAGCCTTTAGTCCCATTAGTTTGCCTAGCACTTTTTCTCTAGATTATCTGCTACAATTGGGATGCTTTTAATGTCTTCTACCGTGAAGACACTTGCAAAATATACGTTCAAAGTCTCTGCCATTTCTTTATTTCCCATTATTAATTCCCCAGTCTCATCCTCTAAGGGACCAACATTTACTTTAGCTACTCTCTTCCTTTTTATAAACTTGTAGAAGCTCTTACTGTCTGAACCATTTTATTCAAAGCACTTTAACTCCCAATTTCATTAGGGTGGAAGCAGAAGTTTGCATGAGTTTTTTTTTAAATAAGGGCTTGTGGCGTACCGATCACAGAAATGACACAATCCGCTTTTTGGTCCGTAGACTATAAATCAGGCGTCATGCCTTTAAGAAGGATCACACCTTTAAGAACTCAATCTGCAACATAGTTAAGCCCAGAGCGGGGGAGGAGCAGTCGAAGCTGTGGACTGATGAAAGGCAGTCGGACTTGGTGTAGTCTCTGACGCCATTTTTGTGTTCAACATGCAGTCTCAACAATTAAACTTTTTCTGTTGAACCTCTCCGAGTTCAGTATTTTTTGCTAGGAGTACGTAAACTTCTACATTGGTGACCCCGACGCTCAGGACTTCTCCTAAGCGTAACCATGGCTGACACAAACGCAGTTTCTGTGAAGCTGCCGGAGTTCTAGGAGAACCTAGCCATCGCCTGGTTCCTTCAAGCCGAATCGCAATTCCGACTCCGCGGCATCACCGCCGACGCAACGATGTATGACTACCTCCTCGCCTCCCTGGGCAGCTCCACAATCACGAAAGCCTGGACAGCACTACAAAACCCTTCGGAGGAAGGCAAGTACGCACATCTCAAGGCCGCGCTCCTTAAAAAATTCACAGCCTCCCAATTCGTGCGCAACTGCCACCTCCTCGACCTCCCGGGCCTCGGTGACTCCACGCCGTCAGACTTGCTCTCACATATGCTTGCTCTGACCGACGAGAAACTGCCCGGCTCCCTCTTCCGCACGCTCTTTATCCGCCAACTACCTCCCAGCATTCGCCCGGCGATCGTGGCGTCCAGCCTCACGGAGGTCGAGGCCCTGGCCGACGAAGCCGATAAGCTCCTGTCCGCCGGCTCCAACCACGCCGTCACCCCCGACCTGGCCTCCGCAGCGTCGGCGCGCGCTCCACCCTCTATCGCGCGGCCACACAGCTCAGCCACGAGGCCCCCCAGGCCCCCACGTCCCCCAAGCCCTCCGACCCAGGGCTACTGCTACTTCCATACCCGGTTCGGCGCACGGGCACGCCACTGCAGCCATCCCTGCACGTTTCCAACCGCCCCCACACCGGCCTACACGATGGCCGTGGGGCAAGCAGGCGCGCTGCTGCACGTTACGGACAGCGTCTCCGGACGCCGTTTCCTATGCGACACGGGCGGCGCAGCGCAGCATCATCCCCGCGTCCGCCCTCGAGATCCAGCGAGGCGGCCGCGGCCCTGCGCTGGCTGCCGCCAACGGCACCGACATCTGGACGTGCGGCACCCGCACCGTCACCATCGACCTCGCAGGCCGCCGCTACCACTGGGAGTTTATCACCACCAAGGTGCTCTCCCCGCTCCTCGGTGCGGATTTCCTGTGCGCCCACGGCCTGTTGGTCGACAGGCCTCAGCGCCGCCTCGTGGACATGAACACCATGTCACCTATCCCGGGCGCCATGGACCCCCCCAACCCGCCGAAATGGCGTGGCAGTGCCGCGCCCGCTCAACGGACGACTACTCAGCACTCCTGGCTGAGTTCCCAGCCCTCACCAACCCGACCTCCGCGAAAGTTGCTAAGCACGGGGTAGAACACTTCATCCCCACCACAGGCCCACCGGTGTATGCCCACGCCCACAGGCTGGACCCGGCCAAGCTGGAGATCGCGCGGGCCGAGTTCGCCACAATGGAACAGCTCGGCATCATCCGCCGCTCCAACAGCCCCTGGGCCTCCCCACTCCACATCGTCACCAAACCCGACGGGGGATGGCGCCCCTGCGGGGACTACCGGCGCCTAAACGACGCCACCACGCCGGATCGGTACCCCATACCGCACATTCAAGACTTCTCGGCTAGACTGGCCGGCCGCTCAGTCTTCTCCAAAGTCGACCTGGTGCGCGGTTACCATCAGGTGCCAGTCCACCCCACGGACGTTCCCAAGACGGCCAAAATCACCCCTTTTGGGCTATTCAAGTTCCTCCGAATGCACTTTGGCCTCAAAGACGCGGCCCAGGCCTTCCAGCGGCTCATGGACTCGGTCCTCCTGGACCTGAAGTTCCTCTTTGTCTACCTGGATGACATCCTGGTAGCTAGTTCCTCCAAGCAGGAACACATCGAGCACCTCCGCACCCTGTTCCAGCGGCTCAGTGAACACGGGCTCATCATCAGCCCAGCCAAGTGCCAATTCGGCCTCAGCAGGATCAAATTCCTCGGCCACCACATCACGCAGGATGGAGCCATTCCCCTGCCCGCCAAGGTGCAAGCCGTCCAGCAGTTCCCCCGGCCTACCACCATCAAAGGCCTCCAGGAGTTCTTGGGGATGATCAACTTTTACAACCGCTTCATTCCCGGAGCGGCCTCCCTCATGCGGCCCCTATATGAAGCCCTCCAGGGTAAGAAAGACAGAATGGCGATCGAGTGGTCGGCGGACATGTTGACCGCTTTCGACTCGACCAAAAAGGCGCTCGCCGACGCTACCATGCTCGCTCACCCACAGCCCAACGCCAGGGTGGCCCTCACCACGGACGCCTCTGACCACGCGGTCGGCGCCGTGTACGAACAGTGGGTCGACGGGGCCTGGCAACCGCTGGCCTTTTTCAGCCGCCAACTGCGCCCCCCGGAGGCCTAATACAGCGCCTTTGACCGCGAGCTCCTTGCACTGTACCTGGCAGTCCACCATTTTAGATTTCTTCTGGAGGGCCGCCCCTTCACCGCGTTTGTCGACCACAAACCCCTGACATTCACGATGGCAAAATCTGCGGACCCGTGGTCAGCCAGGCAACAACGCCAGCTCGCCGCGGTGTCCGAATTCACCACGGACATCTGGCACGTCTCCGGTCGAGACAATGTGGTGGCCAACTGCCTATCCCGCCCCGCAGTCCATGGCGCCCTCCTGGCAGTGGAGTATGCTCAACTGGCAGCGGAGCAACGCACCGACCCCGATCTGCTCTCCGCGCCCACAGCCCTCCCAGGGCTGCGACTGACCGACGTTGCCTGCGGCCCGTCTGCCGTCACAGTCAAATGCGACACCTCCTTGGCGCAACCCCGCCCCGTAGTCCCGGCGTCCTGGCGAAAACGGGTGTTTGACATCGTTCACGGCCTCTCACACCCCGGCACCCGCGCATCCATTAGACTGGTGGCCAACCGATTTGTCTGGCGCGGCCTGCGCAAAGATGTGCACGTCTGGTCCAGATCCTGCATAGCTTGCCAGCATGCCAAAATCCACCAGCACGTCAAAGCCCCACTCGAGGAGTTCACCGTGCCAGAAAGAAGGTTTGACCACGTCCACATCGACCTCGTCGGCCCCCTGCCGTCATCACAAGGTCACACGCACCTGCTGACAATCGTGGACCGCACCACTCGCTGGCCCGAGGCCATTCCACTGACGTCCACCACCACCGCCGACATCGAGAGGGCGTTCATCGGTACCTGGGTCGCTCGGTTCGGCGTCCCCTCCGACATGACGTCGGATAGAGGCCCGCAGTTCACCTCTGATCTGTGGGCCGCCATCACCCGAAACCTCGGGGTGGCCGTTCACCGCACCACGGCTTACCACCCCCAAGCCAACGGACTGTGCGAGCGGTTCCACAGGTCCATGAAGGCGTCCCTCCGCGCCAGCCTCGAGGACGAGGCTTGGATCGACCGCCTCCCGTGGGTGCTACTTGGCCTATGCTCCGCGGCCAAGGAAGACCTGCAAGCTTCGGCGGCGGAACTCGTGTACGGCCAGCCGCTGCACATACCCGAAGAGTTCCTGCCCACCGCCATGACCCCCTGGTCGGCTGACCAGCAATGCCGCGCTTTCGCCAACCGAGCACAACAGTTCGCTCCGGTAACCACCGGCCGGCACGGCGAACCAGCAACCCACGTACCACCTAGCCTGCACATGGCCAAATTTGTTTTCGTGCACCATGACGCCCACCGAGGACCTCTACGGCCCCCATACGACGGACCCTACAAGGTACTCCAGACGGGGAACAAGTTCTTCCTCCTCGAAGTGGGCGGCAGAACTGACAAGGTGTCGGCCGGCTCAAGCTGGCGCACCTAGAGCCCGACGAACCCGTTCAAGTGGGCCAACCCCCACCGCGGGGCAGACCGCCTAAGAGCCCGATGCGTCCAACCGCCCCGCTCCTGACACCAACCGCCAAGAGCCGTTCCGGCCGTGCCATCAAGCCGCCACGCCGGTTCGTACACTCCCTACTAGCGGATTCTGGGGGGAGCTGTGTGGCGTACCGATCACAGAAAGGACACAATCCGCTTTTTGGTCCGTAGACTATAAATCAGGCGTCATGCCTTTAAGAAGGATCACACCTTTAAGAAACTCGATCTGCAACATAGTTAAGCCCAGAGCGGGGGAGGAGCAGTTGAAGCTGTGGACTGATGAAAGGCAGTCGGACTTGGTGTAGTCTCTGACGCCATTTTTGTGTTCAACATGCAGTCTCAACAATTAAACCTTTTCTGTTGAACCTCTCCGAGTTCAGTATTTTTTGCTAGGAGTACGTAAACTCCTACAGGCTAGTGTTTTACATTAACTCTTCATCATTGATTATGAAGCTGAGCTACAGACCCATATCCTGTCTGAATCCTCTTCTACCTCAGTTTGCCCTATCTCTCCCCTTTCATCGTCCAGCCTTATGCACCTCTCTCTGAACTCTCTATTCTGCTGACTCCAGCCTTTTATGCATCTATCCTCCCCTTTACCTGGCTGGAAGAGCCTTCAGCCACTTGAGCCTACTCTCTGAATTTTCCTCCCTGGAATCCTTGCCTCCTCACCTCCTTCTATTAAAAAAAATCATTAAAATCCAGAAAGACAACATACAGGGGGGAAAAATTCAGTTGGTTTGCGCCTCCCGTTAGCGCCTTAAGAGGGCGCTAATGGGGTGCAAAACAACTAGCGCCCGTGGGCGGCGATGTTTGCACTGTTCACGAAATTAACTAGACATTTTGCGGCGGCGCTAAACACTACCGCCACAATCTCCTGCGCCGGCAGATCGTGACGTCAGTCGAGTGTGCAACGCCCCGGTAACACCCCGGACTGGATATTGAGTGGCGCCCCCTGCCTTACCACCTGCCGCTAGCAACGACAGGTCGAGGGGAACGTTTTGCAGTCAGGAAGGGACTGGGGGAGCGCTATTTAAAGGTGACCGCTTCCTGCCTTTTTTTGTTGGTGACATTTTTGCACCATGCATTCTGAGAGAGAGAGACTTCTGGAGAGATTCAACGCTGTGTGAAGGAGTTTTGGGTACTGAGCAGCACTTTGCAGGTTCATTTTGATTTGCCCTTCCTTGCATCGATTTAGAAGAGTCTGTGGGGGCTGCACTCTGAGCTCTTTCCCATGGCCTCTCCATTGTTCATTCCAGCAGATTTGATGTACAGGTCTCTCCAGGCCGAAATTCAAGGCTGCATTGAGCAGAATGTGGATGGAGAGCAAGATCAACCCTCCCCTTTAAGAACTGGCCGGCGCCATTGTGTCTGTGTTCCATTTCTGACTGACATCACATGAGCTTCGCCAGCGCTCTGAGGTAGCGCCTCGCTCCTCGGCCTTTGCACCTTAAGACAGGTGTGTAGCGCCTGATTTAGCTCTCCAATCACCTCCAGGGGCGATAAAAGCCAAGTTTGCAGTTGGAGGTGATAATTAGCGCCGGGCGCTAATCTTTGCGCCCGGCCGATAATTGCGCCCCAAATGGGGCGATACTGAATTTCTCCCCCTTCGAGTTTCAATGTGGCCTATAATCCGGTTTGATTGCATTTAATTTCACTTCAATTTTCACACCAGTGCTCAGCAAAATAGGAAATCAATACCAATACTGATTTGTTTTTAGCACCTGTGGTGAACTGCATTCAGGAGTGCAATATAGTACCATTCTAAACTATGTAAAGATGATTCTCCTTGAATTATAATCAAGGTAATTCCACACTCCTTGTACACAGTGTAGGCCAGAGAATTGGGGCTGCAATGTTTTAGCCCAATGCCCAATGTCGTAGCTCTAGCTTCAACCAGCTCTACCTGTGAGCACAACTCTCTGCTGGGAGCATAGAATTACTCCTTATATTGCCAAAGATTCCATTCTCCGTAGGTAGAAAGAATCTAATGTTCGGTTATTTTCTCTTTTTATCTTGGGGATGAACTGTAAAATCTTTAATAAATAAATAATGAACCAGGACTCTGAGGAGGAGTGGGGTAGGTGGAGAATGTGCATTGAGTATTTTAGTTGAGTCCAGTTAGCCTGGCCAATCTATTGCAAGTCACAATTATTAATGTTTTCATCAGCTTAAAGTTACCTGTGGTTAATATTGGAAGTTATTATGATAAATATTATAATTTTCCCAAGGTTGGCAACTGTCTGAGGTTGAACCAGACTGTTCGCAACCTTGGTGTTGTGGCAGTACCACTGGTTGTCCCTTACATTGAGACACATAATTCCCTTTAACTTACCTTACTGTATGTTTAACTTTCCTTTTAGGGCCGTTGCCCTTTTAACTTACCTGTTGGGGCCATTGCCCCTTTAAGGCGCGCCCTAGCGTGCTGACGTCACGTCACGTACAACGTGATGTGCGTGCGCCGGCACGGCCCAGCCTAGCGTCTTCGGCCTCAACGGCCAGCCGGCGGGAGCGACGCGATCTTCCGCTCCCGCGGCAAGCACCGGCACAGCCCGGCCTAGCGTCTTCGGCCTCAACGGCCAGCCGACGGGAGCGACGCGATCTTCCGCTCCCGCGGCAAGCACAGGCACAGCCCGGCCTCGCGACCTCGGCCTCAACGGCCAGCGACGCAATGACGCGCATCACGTGATGCCCTAAGCACGGGAAATGCAAGCAACGTGATGACGTGACAACACAAACGCGATGACGTCATCACGCTCCCCACAGGACTGCGAACTCAGTCCTCGTGGAGTCCCCGCTGGGACAAGACCTACACCACGGTGCTCCTACAGTCAGCCATCTTACCTGCTATCTTACCTGCTGTAATTAGCCTGTTCCTGTAAATAAACAACTTATTTATAGTTCTTCGAAGTCAAACTCTCTTATTTAGTGGCGATCTACACGAACCGCTACAGTGTCATATTTGACCCTGAGATGAGCTTCCAACCACATATCTGCACCATCACTAAGATTGCCTATTTCTACCTCAGTAACAATGCCGAACTCTGCCCCTGCCTCAGCTCATCTGCTGCTAAAACCCTCATCCATGCCTTTGTTACCACTTGGCTTGACTATTCCAACGCACTTCTAGCCAGCCTCCCATTTTCTACCCTCCGTAAACTTGAGATCATCCAAAACTCTGCTGTCTGTGTCCTAACTTGCACCAAGTCCCATTTACACATCACCCCTGTGCTCACTGACCTACATTGACTCCCGGTTAAGCAAATTCTCATCCTTGTTTTTAAATCCCTCCTTGGCCTCGCCCCTCCCTATCGCTGTAATCTCTGGTGTCCCCCAAGGATCTAACCCTAGCCCCTCCTATTTCTCACCTACATGCTGCCCCTTGGCGACATCATCCAAAAACACAGCTTCAGTTTCCACATGTACGCTGATGACACCCAGCTCTACCTCACTACCACTTTTGTCGACATCCAGTTGTGGATGAGCAGAAATTTTTTCCAATTAAATATTGGGAAGACCAAAGCCATTGTTTTCCGTCCCCGCCACAAACTCCGTTCCCTAGCCACTGACTCCATCCTGCTCCCTAACATCTGTCTGAGGCTGAACCACTCTGTTTGCAACCTTGGTGTCATATTTGACCCTGAAATGAGCTTCCGACCACATATCCGCTGCATAACTAAGATCGCCTATTTCCACCTCTGTAACATCACCCGTCTCCGCCCTTGCCTCAGCTCATCTGCTGCTGAAATCCTCATCCATGCCTTTGTTATCTCTCGATGTAACTATTCCAATGCACTCCTGACTGGCCTCCCACATTCTACCCTACGTAAACTTGAGGTGATCCAAAACTCGGCTGCCCATGTCCTAACTCGCACCAAGTCCTGTTCACCCATCCATCACCCCTGTGCTCGCTGACCTACATTGGCTCCCGATTAAGCAACGCCTCGATTTCAAAATTCTCATCCTTGTTTTCAAATCCCTCCAAGGCCTCGCCCTTCCCTATCTTTGTAATCTCCTTCAGCCCCACAACTCCTCGAGATATCTGCGCTCGTCTAAATTTGCCCTATTGAGCATCCCTGATTATAACCACTCAACCATTGGTGGCCATGCCTTCTGTTGTCTAGGCCCTAAGCTCTGTAATTCCCTCCCTAAACCTCTCCATCTCTCTACCTCTCTTTCCTCCTTTAAGATGCTCCTTAAAACCTACCTCTTTGACCAAGCTCTTGGTCACCTGCCCTAATTTCTCCTCATGTGGCTCGGTGTCAAATTTTTTTTCGTCTTATAATACTCCTGTGAAGCATCTTGGGACGTTTTACTACATTAAAGGAATTATATAAATAAAATTGTTGTTGTTGTTGTTGATTTTAATCACTCCACCATTGGCGGCCGTGCCTTCAGCTGCCAAGGACCTAAGCTCTGGAATTTCCTGCCTAAACCTTGTCTCCTCTTTGCCTGTCTTTCCTTCTTTAAGATTCTCCTTACCAAGCTTTAGGTCATCTGCCCTAATGTCTCCTTATGTGGCTCGGTGTCAAGTTTTGTTTGATAACGCTCCTGTGAAGCGCCTTGGGCCGTTTCACTACGTTAAAGGTGCTATATAAATACAAGTTGTTGTTGTTGTTGTTGAGTTTCATAAACCTTTAACTAACAAACAATATTACTTGGTCTGTGAGCCATTGTACTGCCAGCATCTGCAATATTTTGCTTTAGTTATAGTGTTTTCACTTCTTTTGTTGTATAAGATTAACATTACAGTAATAAAATCACTCTCAAGGTTTGAATAGCTTTATTATTAAAATATTTGGATTTGTTTTGGGATAACATTTTATCAGCTGAAAACACAACAAAATAGCAGACTGAAATTTCCCTGGATCCGCCAACAATCTTAAGGGTTAATGCTGATCCTAGACAACTAATCTATCACTTTTCTGTGTATTTCGGTGGTCTGGTATCATCTTTAGTTGTTTCTATTAAATGTGTTCTTTTTCTCTTTATATTTTTTGTTATATCAACATAAGGGCAAATTTCCATGTTCTCCTGCTCCTGGCTGCAGGGACCGGTGTTCTTGAATTTGCAGGACACCTACTACCCCTGATCTCTTGTTATTTAAACAAATGGGTTAAAAATCAGGAGCAGCAGGCCTGCGATTTCCCAACCTGTGAATGCAGTTCCTTGCTCGGAGTGTCCAATTGGGAATTAAGCCCATAAGCTCTCAGTGTAGATTTTTTGCCAATTGACTAAGAATTAGAGGAAACAGGGACTATCGGAGCGTATTTCCATTCAGTTTTTGTCTTTTTGACAGTTATACAGTACTTATCCACTAACTTTTATTATTTACCATATTTAATCTTCTCTTTGTTAGTGTTGCAGCTGCTCTCTCTTTTCTCTTTTTTTTCTTATCTCTTATCACTTAGTTTTGCCTCTCTACTGTTAGAATCATTGACTCGTACAGCACAGAAGGAGTCCATTTGGCCCATCATGCCTGTTGGCTCTTTGAAAGAGCTATTCAATTAGTCTCACTACACTACTCTTTGCCTATGGCCGTGCAAATTTCTCCATTTCAAATATTTATCCAATTCCATTTCAAAAGTTACTACTGAATCTGCTTCCCCCACCCTTTCAGGTAGTGTATTGCAGATCATAACAACTGCAGCCAGTAAAACAATTTCTTCCATTTCACCCCCTGGATTTTTGTCAATTATCTTAAATCTGTGTCCTCTGGTTACCGACGCCCCTGCCAGTGGAAACTGTTCCTCCCCATCTACTCTATCAAAACCCCTCATAATTTTGATAACCTCCATCAAATCTCCCCTTCACCTTCTCTGCTCGAAGGAGAATGATCCCAGCTTCTCTCGTCTCTCCACATAATTGAAGTCCCTCATCCCTGGCACTATTCTGGTAAACCTCCTCTGCACTGTCTCCAAGGCCTTGACATCCTTCCTAAAGTGTGGTGCCCAGAATTAGACACAATACTCCAGCTGAGGCCTAACTAGTGATTTATAAAGGTTTCGCATAACTTCCTTGTTTTTGTACTCTATGCCTCTATTTATAAAGCCAAGGAGCCCATATGTTTTTTAGCAGCCTTATCAACTTGCCTTGCCACCTTCAAAGATTTGTCGTGCTACTTTCAATTTCTCAGTCAGTCCACTTGCATCCTCTCTTTAGAGCTGGATCCCTTCAGTTGTCTTAGCTACCACTTGCTCACTGTACCCTTATGCCTTTCTCTCCATATTTTAGAATTTACAGTTTCAAATGCTGATATACAAACCCCTGACCTGAGTGTCTTTTGAACAACTGCTATTTATATCAATGGCTTATTCACATAGTGCATTCATGATCTGCTGGCAGCAGACATGTTAACTTGGCAATGACCTGAATCTGTGCTCTCAGTGGATTGTGTGCTACTGCTTCACAGCTGACCAGCATTCTTAATGTGTTTCAAAGATCTAAATGTTCGACGGGAGCTGCATAACAGCATTGCAACAACACTAACTACCAACCAGACTACAGAAAATGAGAAAACTTGATGTTGAGGTTAAGTGGATGATTTTATGTGACACTGTGCTGCTTTTGATACTGTGGGCACTGTGAATAAAAGCACATGCATTTATTTGATGAAAAAGATGCAGATATAGGCACGCTTCTCTGTGGGAAGAATAGAGTGTTTGTAAGCACGTTGGCTAATCCCAATTTAGTATTCAAGAAATCCTGTCAGAAGGACTTGTCCAAGCTAGTTTAGTTGGCATTGTGGTTGAATGCAAGACCAATGACCAATGATATAACAGCAGAGGAACTTCTGATATCAGTCTTAAATCTAACTTATTGTAAGAATGTCTAGTTCCTATCCAAAGACTGAGGTCCACTCAGGCGCTTAAACAAAATGAAGTTTAATGGAAACTAACAGGTTTAAACAAGTAACTGCAGGAGAACATCGAGTGTAGGTCTATTCAGTTCGGTGGCTCCACGAGGACTGCTCCCTGGTCCCGTGGTTGACGTCATGACGTCATGACGTTCTTCCCACCAGTGGGGGATCACGTGATGTATGGTGTGACGTCATCGCGTTTACCCGCGCTGTTAAAGTAATCACGCTCTGTACAAGTAAACAGTATAAATAAAGATACAGACTCAGGCTGTAGCTAACATGTTGTTAAAGGGAATTATATACAAACGATCTGAGTCCATTAGTGGCTCCGCCACATGCGCCCCCCCAGAATTGTCTTTAACAGCAAAAGTGAGATGGCGAGGAGGCCTGACAAGCCTGTCCGAGCGACTTCTGTAACCCTGAAGTGGAAGCTGATGGATGGTGGTCGAGCTGGTGGGCAGTTGTGGTGGATCTGGCACGGCGACTGTGGGCGGTCAGCCCTGTTTTGGCGGTTGAGCGATTTCAACTGGGCGGTCCAGGTCTAAGTGTGCCGGCTTCAGCTGGTCGACCGATATGTGGTCCGGTTTGCCTCCGATATCGACCGAAAAGGTTTTGTCTCCCAGCTCTATGACACGGAAGGGACCAGTGTAAGGAGGCTTGAGCGGATCCCGGTGAGCGTCGTGGTGGATAAACACGTACTCGGCGCTTTTCAGCTCAGTTGGGACATGGAAGCTCTGTAAGCCGTGATGTGACGTAGGCACTGGAGCAAAACATCTGGCCGCTTCCTGGTGGCTGACGAGTTGCTGGGATGCGGACCATGGCTCTGTTGGAGACGGGAGGAAATCCCCTGGTACTCGTAGTGGCTGGCCATATACGAGTTCCGCCGAGGGCGATTGTAAATCTTCTTTGGGCGCCGTACGAAGACCCAAAAAGACCCAGGGAAGTCTGTCCACCCATCCCGCGCCTTGAAGACTGGCCCGCAGAGCGGCTTTGAGCGACCTGTGGAATCGCTCGCACAGGCCGTTCGCCTGTGGATGATAGGCGGTGGTTCGATGTAGTTTGGTGCCGAGCCCCTGAACCACAGCGTTCCAGAGCTCGGAGGAAAACTGCGGTCCACGATCGGAAGAGATGTCCGCCGGTACCCCGAAACGAGCAACCCAAGAGGAGATGAAAGCTCTGGCCATGTCTGCCGAAGTGGTGGAAACCAAAGGAACTGCCTCTGGCCATCTAGTGGTGCGGTCTACCATTGTGAGGATGTGTGTAAAACCTTGAGAAGGTAGAAGCGGCCCCACGAGGTCCACATTCACGTGGTCGAATCTACGCTCCGGAACAGCGAAGGTGGCCAATGGAGCTTTTACATGACGCTGTACCTTGGCCTTTTGGCAGACCACGCAGGTGTTGGCCCAGTCGCGGACATCCAGGTGCATACCCTTCCAGACGAATTTTGATGACATCAGCCTTTGCGAGGCCTTCATGCCAGGGTGTGACAACCCGTGTATGGCGTCGAACACTTTTCGGCACCAGGCGACTGGAACGATAGGGCGGGGAACTCCCATGGAGACGTCGCAAAGTAGCATGGTGCCTGCGGCATGGAATTTGACGTCGGCCGCTTGGAAGCTAGAGGGGCTGGTCCTGTATGCTTGGACCTCTGGGTCCGAGGCTTGATCCGCAGCCATGAGGGCATAGTCGCTTCCGAGTTGGACTGCGTACACAGTCGCGTGGGAGAGGCAATCCGCCACCAGGTTGTCTTTGCCGGACACATGCTGAATGTCCGTGGTGAATTCTGAAATGAACATCAGGTGACGTTGTTGCCGAGCTGACCACGGTTCAGCAGTCTTGTCCATAGCATACGTTAGTGGCTTGTGGTCCACATAAGCCGTGAACGGACGTCCCTCTAGTAAGAACCGGAAATGGCGGATAGCTAGAAAAAGGGCCAGCAACTCCCGGTCGAAAGTGCTGTACTTTCTTTCATTTCGCCGTAATTGATGGCTGAAAAACGCCAGCGGTTGCCACGTCCCATTCACCCACTGTTCCTGTACTGCGCCGATTGCGTAGTCCGACGCGTTGGTGGTAAGGGCAATGATGGCACCTGGAAGCGGGTGCGCCAGCATGGTTGCGTTGGCCAAGGCGCCTTTGGTGTCGACGAACGCCCGGTCCATCTCGGCTGTCCAGCTGATCGGATCCTTACCGGACTTGGCCTTGAGGGCCTCGTACAAGGGTTGCATAAACAGAGCCGCCTTAGGGACAAACCGGTGATAAAAATTGACCATCCCGAGGAACTCCTGCAGGGCCTTGACGGTCTGCGGGCGCGGGAAAGATGTAACCGCCTCGACCTTCGTCTGTAAGGAGATTGCGCCGTCTGATGTAATGCGGTGGCCCAAGAAATCAATCCGCTGCAGGCCGAACTGGCACTTGGCCGGGTTGATAATCAAACCGTGTTGACTGAGGCGTGTGAAGAGGGTGCGCAAATGGCAGAAGTGCTCCTCTTTGCTAGGGCTGGCGATGAGGATGTCGTCGAGGTAGACGAAGAGGAATTTTAGGTCCCGAAGCACGGAGTCCATCAAGCACTGGAAAGCCTGTGCAGCGTTCTTCAAGCCAAACGGCATCCGCAGAAATTCAAACAGGCCAACTGGGGTGATGACTGCAGTTTTCGGGACATCTTGTGGGTGCATGGGGACCTGGTGGTAACCGCGGACGAGGTCGACTTTTGAAAAAAAGGTATTTCCCGCCAAATGGGCCGAGAAATCTTGGATATGCGGGATCGGGTACCGATCAGGAGTAGTGGCGTTGTTCAGGCGTCGGTAGTTGCCGCATGGCCGCCATCTGCCGCCGAGTTTCGGAACAATGTGGAGAGGCGAAGACCAGGGACTATTCGACTGGCGAATAATCCCCAGCCGCTCCATCATGTTGAACTCCGCTTTCGCAGCCGCGAGCTTGCCGGGTTCGAGTCGTCGGGCCCGTGCGTAAACCGGGGGACCGGTGGTGATGATGTGATGTTCCACACCATGTTTTGTAGCTGAGGAGGAGAAAGTGGGCCTGGTCAGATCGGGGAACTCTCCGAGGAGCCGAGTGAAGTTGCCTGGAAGTAGGAACGCACAGAAGACAGTGCACGGCACGGCGTTACCACGGTGGCACGGGATGGAGTGGAACGTGGCCGCATTGATCACTGGCGGTGCCTGACATCGACCAGGGGGCCGTTGGCGCACAAAAAACCGCCCCAAGGATAGCCTGCGTGACTTTGGCTGTGATGAATTCCCAGTGGAAACGCTGGCCGCCGAAACATACCTGGACCCGCCGCCTTCCGAAGGTCCGAACGGCCGCGCCATTAACCGCCGTGAGGGTGGGGCCGTGGCCCCCAGCTAGTATATCGAGATTTGACGCAGGTAGGATGCTGCACTGCGCCCCTGTGTCGCAAAGGAAACGTCGACCAGATAGGGAGTCGATGATGAAGAGAAGCTTCCCTGAATCTCCGATGGCCAGCACAGCCGCGGGGCACTCGTTAGACCCGGTCCTCCTTCGCCAGGGTGGCTGTAGATTTTTTTTTTGTGCGAAAAACTGCAGGGAGGGCGGCAGCATCTTGCTTTTGCTCCAAAACGGGCGTGGTAAAAGCACAACCCCACTGATTGAGGAGCTGGAGCAGCATCTGTGGGGGATGGGCGCCTCGTGGCCGTGCAGTGCTGTTGTGTCACCGCGAAAATCTTGTCCGCTTCGGCAGCAAGCTCCGCGCAGTCTGTGACTTCAGACCTGGCTAGGGCAGCCTGAACTTGCTCTGGGAGTAGGCTGAGGAATAGCTCCCTGAAGAGGAAGCATTCCGGCTCAGACCCGAGGAGCATGAGCCTCTGTCTCATGAGCTCGGACGGCTTGGAGTCCCCGAGGCCGGGCATAGCGAGCAGCCGGTGGGCGCGCTCCGACTTCGTGAGCCCGAAAACCTGCAGCAACCACGCCTTTAAGGTGTCATACTTGCGATCAGTAGGCGGACTACCGAGTAGGCTGACGATCCGCGAGGCTGTGGCGCTGTCGAGGGCGGAGACCACGTAATAATAACGGGTCTGATCCGCAACGATGTCCCTGATGGCGAACTGGGCTTCAGCCTGGATGAACCACGTGGCTGGTTGTTGCTCCCAGAACTGCGGTAGCTTTAAGGTAACGACGTTCGTTTCCATGTTGATTATCTTCTGCGAAAACCGTTCGCAAAAGTCGGGGTCACCAATGTAGGAATGTCTAGTTCCTATCCAAAGACTGAGGTCCACTCAAGCGCTTAAACAAAACTAAGTTTAATGGAAACTAACAGGTTTAAACAAGTAACTGCAGGAGAACATCGAGTGTAGGTCTATTCAGTTCGGAGGCTCCACGAGGACTGCTCCCTGGTCCCGTGGTTGATGTCATGACGTCATGGCGTTCTTCCCGCCAGTGGGGGATCATGTGATGTATGGCGTGACGTCATCACGTTTACCCATGCTGTTAAAGTAATCACGCTCTGTACAAGTAAACAGTATAAATAAAGATACAGACTCAGGCTGCAGCTAACATGTTGTTAAAGGGAATTATATACAAACGATCTGAGTCCTTTAGTGGCTCCGCCACATTATATTAGTTTGTACCTATGTCCTCTTGTTTTATGCTCAAAATTGAATTTAATGTAATATTCTGCATTTTGCATTTCCATATCCTTAACTGTCTTGTATACCCCAAGATTACCCCTGAGATGCCTCCTTTCCAGGCTGAAAAGCCCAAATATCTCTGGTCTTTCCTCATGTTCAAATCTTTTGGACTTTCGATCAATTTTGTGGCTTTTCTCTGCAGTGCCTCCAGTGCTTGAATGTCTCCCTTGTTTCTCAGCAGCCAGACCTGCTAAAGGACTGCACAATTTGATCATGATAGTCCAAGATTACTTTTTTCCAGATGAAAGGTCATCGACTTGAAACGTTAACTTTGTTACTCTCTCCACAGATGCTGCTCGACCTGCTAAGTATTTCCAGAATTTTCTGTTTTTATTTCAGATTTCTAGCATCTGCAGTAATTTGCGTTTGTAGTCGAACATTCTATTCACTTTATTCATTGCTGCTCTGCATTGGTTGGACATATTGAACATTGAGTTTGCTCAGACTTCTAAGTCTCTTTCAACTTGGCTATTTCAACACATTCGTAGAGAATGTGTGTCGTCTTTTTTTCCTTCCTATCTCCAGTTCTTTACACAGGTGGGGTCTGACCAGAGTCCTGCGGAATTTAACTTGAAGGAAATAATCATATGCTCAACCTCAGTTAATCCAGTTATGATTACTGTTGTTGAGACTGCGTTTGCGGATCCTGGGTATGCATTTATTCTGCATGCTGCCCAAATGCCTTTAAAAGGTTTTCTGCTTGGCCTCGACTGAAATGTTGTTAAACAAACCCTGCAGTCAATCATCATGAGTTGTTCCTTCACTTCTGATGTTACCTTTTTTAAAATGTATTTATGCCTGGTTTCAGGACCCTTGTATTTCTGAATTCCAGATTATGTCACACTTCATTCTGTCCTATTCTCCTACCAGATCATTCATTGCTTGTGCCCCAGTGTGTCTATAATGAGGGACTTGCCTTTACATGTATGATATTGAACTGAGGCAGGTGTTTTAAACCTTAAGGGGGGAATTTTCAGGGGGGTCAGCAGGCGCATTTAGTGGCAGGTTGGGTAGGACAAAATCTTTTTAGATAACCACGTGACTTTTCCAGATGTCGGGTCTGTCAATGCTGAACTGACCCAACACGCAGTGGCGGGGGAGGCAACTTAGGTCATTATGATCTTGTTAAGACCCACTTAAAAAGTATTTTGAGCTCACCTTTAAATTTTATGAGGTTGCCCACGGGGCCCACGCTGCTCGGGGATCACTTCAGGTAAGGAAGTCGGGAGTTGTGTTACCATGACATCATCTCTTTACTTGACAGCAACAAATGTGCTATAAAAGCTCCCATCTCACAGCTGTTCAATTTCCAAGCTCAGAAGCTGTTGCTTACTGCATTTTGAAGACAGATTGAGCTTTATGCAGGTTGCAAGTGTTTGTAATAAACTCTCTATCCAGTGTCACCTCATTGGAACAACCTCCCTCACCATTGACAGATTGCTTCTGTCATCTCAAGTTCACCTGTCATCATTATATCAGCATCGGTGCCCTTGAAACTATCTCACCTTGGTCCTCAGAATCCCACCACGATCAGTCCCAACACCAGCAGCACCAGGCACACCAGCAGCACCAACAACAACACCAACCTTCTCCGCAATCAACTGATGCTGCACAGGACACAGGACATCAGCACCCGACCACATGGCTGCCCGGGATGCCAGGGATGATCTCATCATAGCCAGATTTACTTCACTTGACGCTGTACACCCTGGCTGCCACACGATGCTCTAAGTTAGCACCACCCCACACCAACACCATAAAACATCCCTACAATGCCCAAGCCATTCCTTTCACACTCATCACCAATGGTGGGGGGGGGGGTACAGTTATGTCTCACCATTCACTGCAACTCACTGGCAGTTATCATAGGTGACTTTAATCTATATATAGATTAGGCTAACCAAATTAGTAACAATACTGTGGAGGAGGAATTCCTGGAGTGTATACGGGATGGTTTACTGGGCCAATATGTCGAGGAACCAACTAGAGATCAGGCCATCTTAGACTGGGTATTATGTGATGAGAAAGGATTAATTAGCAATCTTGTGTAAGGCCCCTTGGGGCGGAGCAATCATAATATGATAGAATTCTTCATTAAGATGGGGAGTGAAGTATTTGACTCAGAGACAAGGGTCCTGAATTTAAATAAAGGAAACTATGATGGTATGAGGCGTGAGTTGGCTAGGATGGATTGGGGAACGTTACTTAAAGGGTTGACGGTGGCTAGGCAATGGCAAACATTTAAAGATTGCATGGATGAACTGAAGAATTTGTTCATTCCTGTTTGGCATAAAAATAAAACGAAAAAGGTGACTCAACCGTGGCTAACAAGGGAAATTAGGGATAGCATAAGATCCAAGGAGAGGCCATATAAGTTGGCCAGAAAAAGCAGAAAACCTAAGGATTGCTAGCAGTTTAGGATTCAGCAAAGGAGGACAAAGGGATTAATTAAGAGGAGGGAAATAGAATATGAGGGTAAGCTTGCAGGGACCATAAAAACTGACTGTAAAAGCTTCCATAGATATGTGAAGAGAAAAGGATTGGTGCAGTCAAGCGTAGGTCCCTTGCAGTCAGAATCGGGGGAATTTATAATGGGGAACAAAGAAATGGCAGACCAATTAAATACATACTTTGGTTCTGTCTTCACAAAGGAGGACACAAATAACCTCCCAGAGATGTCGGGGAACATAGGGTCTAATGAGAGGGAGGAACTGAATGAAATCAGTATTTGTAGAGAAATAGTGTTAGGGAAACTGACGGGATTGAAGGCCGATAAATCCCCAGGGCCTGATAATCTACATCCTAGGGTACTTAAGGAAGTGGCCCTAGAAATAGTAGATGCATTGCTGGTCATCTTCCAAAATTCTATAGACTCTGGAATAGTTCCCATGGATTGGAGGGTAGCTAATGTAACCACACTATTCAAAAAAGGTGGTAGAGAGAAAACAGGGAATTATACACCGGTAAGCCTGACATCGGTAGTGGGGAAAATGCTAGAGTCCATTATCAAAGATGTAACAGCAGAGCACTTGGAAAACAGTGACAGGATTGGACAAAGTCAACATGGATTTACAAAAGGTAAATCGTGCTTGACTAATCCACTGGAGTTTTTTGAGGATGTAACTGGTAGAATATATAAGGGAGAACCAGTGGGTGTGGTGTATTTGGACTTTCAGAAGGCTTTCGATAAGGTTCCGTATTAGCGTGTAAAGTTAAAGCACATGGGATTGAGGGTAAGGTACTGACTTGGATAGAGAACTGGTTGGCAGACAGGAAGCAAAGAGTTGGAATAAATGGGTCTTTTTCCGAGTGGCAGGGAGTGACTAGTGGGATACCGCAGGGATCGGTGCTAGGACCCCAGCTATTCACAATATATATTAATGATCTAGATGAGGGAACTAGAGGTAATATCTCCAAGTTTGCAGACGACACAAAACTGGGTGGGCGTGTGTGCTGTGGGGAGGATGCTGAGAAACTCCAGTATGATTTGGACAGGTTGGGTGATTGGGCAGATGCATGGCAGATGCAGTATAATGTGGATAAATGCGAGGTTATCCACTTTGGTGGCAAAAACAGGAAGGCAGATTATTATCTGAACGGCAATAGATTGGGCGAAGGGGAAGTGCAACGAGACCTGGGTGTCCTTGTGCACCAGTCGCTGAAGGTAAGCATGCAGGTGCAGCAGAAGGTTAAGAAGGCAAATGGTATGTTGGCCTTCATAGCGAGAGGATTCGAGTACAGGAGCAAGGATGTCTTGCTGCAGTTGTACAGGGCCTTGGTGAGACCACACTTTGAGTATTGTGTGCAGTTTTGGTCGTCTTATCTGAGGAAGGATGTTCTTGCCATGGAGGGAGTGCAGTGAAGATTCACCAGACTGATACCTGGGATGGCAGGAATGACGTGTGAGGAGAGATTGGGTCGATTGGGCTTATATTCGCTGGAGTTTAGAAGAATGAGAGGGGATCTCATTGAAACTTATAAAATTCTAACAGGACTAGACAGACTAGATGCAGGAAGGATGTTCCCAATGGCAGAGGAGTCCAGAACCAGGGGTCACAGTCTAAAGATAAGGGGTAAGCCATTTAGGACAGAGATGAGGAGGAATTTCTTCACCCAGAGAGTGGTGAACCTGTGGAATTCTCTACCACAAAAGGCATTTGAGGCCAATTCATTAAATATATTCAAGAAGTAGTTTGATATATTTCTTAAGGCTAAAGGGATCAAGGGATAGGGGGAGAAAGCAGGGACAGGGTACTGAATTTGGATGATCAGCCATGATCTCATTAAATGGTGGAGCAGGCTTGAGGGGCCGAATGGCCTACTCCTGCTCCTATCTTCTATGTTTCTATGTAAGACAGTCCCAAAGGTGCACACAGATCTGTCCAAGAACGCAAATGTTGAAAACAAAGATTTCAATGTTAGACAGCACATTAACAGAAACTTCACGTGAACATTGGCAAAAATACACAAAATCCTACCCTTGTGTGTTGTTAGTTGTTATGATTGGACGAGGATGAGGGTGAATGTCAGGGGTGGCTAGTGAGATGGGGAAGTGATAATGTAGATAGAGAGTGATGGCTGGAGGTGCAAGGTAAGTTGGTGACGGTAAGGATTTGCAGGAGTAGGTTGGGAAGGCAGAGTGATGTGGATGTGATGAGTGGCACAGCAGGATGAGGCTGAGTGTGGCTTTGCAGTAACATTTTGTGATCTACTGAGATCATTGAAAGCTTTGCGCCACTGCAGCCTGGTCCTCCTGAGCATATGGAGGGAGTCGTGGGAGAGCCTGGGTGCAGCCCTGCACCTCTGTGTAGTGTTTGTCAGTGTTTGCAGCACCTCATTGCTGCAGAACACTGACAGCACAACTGTCAAAATAAATTTGCGCATGGTCCCTTTAAGTCAACCAGCTGACGATGCATCATCAAGTGACGTCATCTGACCCGCTTCCTTCAATTGGCCGGCAAACGTGCTGGGCGGGCTTAACAAGGTAACATCATTCTACAGAGCGGGCTGGAGCCAGCAGCGAGGTCGGGACCTGCCACCAACCCCGGCCACACCGGGCTCGCCGAGTTAGAGGAAATTGCGGCCTTAGTGTTGGTAGGAAATCTTCCATTTAATCTCCAAGGGAAAAGATTTCCTTTATACATAAGTGTAGCAAAATCATAATTTTTTTTCTGAAGAACCCGTTTTTGATTTTGCTACACCCGGCATGCAGAGTAAATCTTTGCCCCATATTGTGAATTCACAGTTACAATGGGTTGAATTTTAACTTCAAAGTGTGAGTGAGTTTGGGAGCGGGTGAGTAGTTAAAAGTGCAGAAATTGACAGTGCGTCAGGAAGCCGGCTTCAAACTGCCAGCTTCCGCCTTTAACTCGAGCGTGTTAGGCAGCGCGTGAAAAACCCACTCCGGTGAGGCGGGTTACCTATTTAAACTAATTAAGAGATAGTGAAGAGGTTATTAACAGTCTTTTTTTTTAACCTGTTTTGGAGCTTTTACTGGCTGTCCACAGGATTCCTGGGCTTGCGGAACCTCGTCAGTGAAAGTAAGGCGAGGGCACAATGGCAATTGAGGGAGCCAAACAAATGACATTTAAAAAAAATCACATGAATATTCAGAGATCACAGCTGCTTCCTTGCCTAAGGGAAAGGCTCTTGCTGACACCAGTTGTGCTGAGAGTTTGCTTTCAGAAGTTTGCAGGTGATTTCTACAACTTTGGAAGTCACTCTCACTATATTGGAGGTCACTCTCACTACATTGGAGGTCACTCCCACAACATTGGAGGTCACTCTCACTACATTGGAGGTCACTCACTACATTGGAGGTTTGTGCGTTTGATCTCCACTTTACTTCTGTCAAATATCAGATTAGCATGGGTGCCACTTATGCTGTTTCACCTTGGACCTCAGATTCAGATCAAGATGAGCCCAGCAGCAACAACACCAGCAGGAGCAGCAACAGCCTTCTCCTCACCGACCTGCTGCTCCACAGGAGGGAGGGATGAACACAAGGGTGCAGCTCACAGGAGGCGATACCTCCAACACAGGGTATGTAGGGCAGAGGATTAGCTTCCTGGACATGACTGAACACCAGTGGCAGACATTTGTAGCCTGTTGGAAGAAGACCTGCTGTCAAGTGAACCTGGTGGATATGCACTGTCAAAGTGACCACGGCCTTCAACCTCTTTACCTCAGGTTCTTTCTAGGGCTCTGCAGGAAATATTTGCAGGATCTCGTAGTCGGCCACCAACAGATGCATCACCCAGGTGACAGATAGCATGTTTGACATGGTAGGCACTTATGTACACATTGCCACTGATGAAGCCAGTCAGACTGAGCGGGTGCTAGGCTTTGCGACTCTGGCTGGCTTCCCACAGGTGCAGGGCATCATCAACTGCACACATGTGGCCATCAAGGCACTCCCAGATCACTTAGGAGTGTTCATGAACTATAAGGGCGTCCACTCCATCAATGTGCAGCTTATCTGCAACCACAAAAAGATCATCATGCATGTGTGTGCCAGATTCCCAGGGAGCTGTCGTGATTCATTCATCCTGCGTCTGTCCACCATCCCTCAATTCTTCGCACCTCTGACCAGACTCACCGGCTGGCTGCTTGGAGGCAAGGGATATCCACTGAAGACATGGCTGATGAAACCTTTGAGGAGGCCAAGCAATGAGGCCGAAGAGCGCTACAATCAAAGACAAATGACGATGAGATGTGTAATCGTGTAAGCAATCGGGATGCTGAAGATGTGCTTCAGATGCCTGGACAGATCTGGAGGAGCCCTTCAATACGCACCAGCCAGGGTCTCCAGAATGATCGTGGTATGTTGCGCTCTGCACAACAAAGTGTAGAAGCGAGGATTTAGCTGCAGGAACAGCAAGGTGAAGAGCACAGAGCCTCTTCGGCGGAGGAGAATGAGCAGGAGGAGAAACAGGAGTAGGAGGAACCTGAAGTGGACATGGCACTGGCAGCCATGCACATTGCTGCCCAGGAAGCCTGGATGGCCTCATAATAGCACGATTTAGTTGGGTTGCATCAGTGTATATATGGCATCCAGATGCTGAACCAACTTCCACCCTCCCCCCCTACCCCCCACCACAAAGCAGTTCTAAAATGACCAAACCATTCCTGTCACACACACCCATTGCTCGAGGTTAAGTAATGTCTTACCATTCACTCCAACTGACAAGGCCACTTGCCAGGCAGCAGGCAAAAATGGACAAGACGGGAAAGTGGTGCAAAGGAATAATTTTATGTAGCTCAAAAAGTAAACAGAAACTTAACAATCTTATATTTTATAACACACCCTTGCATACCCTTGTGCATCTAGAATTGTTTCATCTTCCTCTTCCTACCACTTCTACATCATGCAACCCCTGTGGCTTCAGCAGAGGTCGAGGCAAGCTGCTCTTCCCTGCTGGGACTCGTTAGACACTTTTGGTGGACATCCTCTAGGTTTTGGAGCCTGTGAGGGCCCCGCCAAAGATTGCTCCTCCTGCACCAGTGCAGGCACAGACTCGGCCATCGGGACATGAGGCAGCATGTGGGACTCTGACTGAGGGGGAGTGGGCAACGGGGGAGAAGTGGAAGTGCTTTCAGCAGAGTCCCCACTTCCATGTCTCCCCTCACCAGCATCCCTCTTATTGTCCACCCGCACTTCCCTGCTAGCAAGAAGCTGGAGAGCAGTTTGCTGCACTTCAGTGGCATGATTAACGGCCAAGTTTAGATTTCTATCCATCCTAGTTAAGGTTGCATTCAGTGTGTGCAAACTGTTGGTCAAAACAAGCATGTACTCGCTTAAATGTAGCGTTTGATGCTCCATGCAGGTGGCCACCCTTTCCATGGATGAACACATCATAGCCATGGCCTGTGACATCATGCCAGTCATGCTGATGATGGACTCCTCCATTCTCCCTTCAAGCGAGCACATCGTGGCTGGAAATCCTGCCAGAGACTCACGCATTTTCTGTTGCTTCTCCAGAATCATCTGCTTTATCGATGGCCCCCAAAGTTCAGCATCTGTGTCCAGCTGAGCACTGCTTGGAGCGTCCTGCACCCTCCGACGAGGCGTCTCCACGGCTGTCCCTGTCTCCACCATCTGCTCCTGCTCACATGTGATGTGTGAGACACCAGGTGACAACACTAATTTCTGACTTAGTGGACCTGTGCTGGTGCTTGGTGTGCATGGGTCCTGTGACAGTGCACCCTCAGAGTCCGTGACCTTCTCTGAGGAGTCTTCTTCCTCCTCTGGCTGGGCAGTGGGGGGGGCACTTGATGGGCCTTTGGGAGAGTAAAAGCATGAATTAGAACTATAATAATAAGGATGTTTGAAGTGACCATTATGCACACGATCATATTTCACTGGCTGCTGACATCAAGTCAACATGAGTGACTGTTGTATGCCATGTGGCTGTGTGCTATTTAATTCTGTCACCAAGTAGCTGGGAGCTCCCCCTCTCTCCATCCCCCCATCGCCAGCAGCTCCGCAACTCTGCTTATCTCCAGCTCCTCCTCCTCTGCTACAGTCAGTGGTGTTATCACTGGAGGGCCACCTCCGGTTCTCTGCCTCTCCCGGCTGTTCTGTGCTCTCTTCTCCTTCAAGGAGGGAAACAAGAGACCTTTGAGTAAGAGACATGGAATGAGTAGAAGGGATGGATAGGCAACATCTGTAGTGGGTTAATATGAGGGAGAGGCGCGACATTGCATTAAGATGAGGGTGAGTGTCAGTGGTGGATGGTCAGATGGGGATGTGAGTAAATGCATAGACAGAGATGGATGGGTGCACCTGGAAGCTAGGTCAGTGTAAGGAGTGATGTGCAGGAGTAGGCTTGGGAAGGCAGAGTGAGTGGGTTGGGGTGACACGCATATCAGGATGTAGGTGAATGCGGCATTGTACTCACCTTTCCTGATCTCATGCAATCATTAAAGCGCTTCCTGCACTGGATCCAGGACCTGCCTACCACACTCCTGCTGCTCACTTCTGCAGAGATCTCTATGTAGTGTCCGCGCATCAATAATACACGGACTGCAGGAGAACAATAATAACAGGTATTTACTGAACAGAGGGTAAGCTTAAACTGAAAGTACAGAAGCCTGCTATGGCTTTATATACAGGTGTGGTCACTGCCGGTACTACAGTATAAAGTCAGTTCTATCTTAAAGGTACATTCCTCCCCTTTTAGATAAACAGTACATAACATTCAATTAACAATTAAATAATAACTAATTACAATTACAATTTTCTCTGTACTATATACATCAACTGAAATAATCATTTATAAGTTCAGTCTTTGAGGAGGCTTCCTGATCCTGAATGGATAGCGCCTTTCTCGAGTATCCTGTACTTGCGGCGGAGTCGATTCTGGCTCATTGTCATTGGTTGGTTCGTCAGCTTCCAATACCACTGATTCTGAGGTAGACGCAATCTGTACTTCGGGTTCATTACCAGGTGCACATGCTCGTGGTATGGATTTAGCTTGTTCCTGTGACTCTAGAATCTGGTCAGCATGGCGTCTCACGATGCTCTCTCCAACGTCCACTGTGTAAATTAGTGGTCCCTGCTGTGTGCATATCGTTCCTGGCTGCCATTTTTCTGTTCGGTAGTCGCGGGCCAAGACTGGTTGCCCTATCTTGAAGCTCCTGGTTGGCTTCTCATTGATGTGCTGGAATTGCTTATCCTCAACATCTCGTCTTATGTTTGGTTTGAGCAAATCCAGGCGACATCTTAGCCTTCGGTTGAAGAACATTATGGCTGGAGTTTGGTTGGTGACTGCATGTGTCGCATACAAGAAATTATCCACCTTGTGTTGTAGTGGTATGTCGTCGTTATACATCGCCTTTATTGCCTTTTTAAAGGTCTGAACAAACCTCTCAGCCAATCCATTTGTGGCTGGATGATATGGGGCAGATGTGTAATGTTTCACCCCATTATTCTTCAGAAACCTCCGGAAATCCTCAGACACAAACTGTGGCCCATTGTCGGAGCAAATCTGTTCTGGCAAGCCATTCCTGGTGAAGATGGTCCGTAGGACTGCAATAGTTTTCTCAGTGGTGATGGAGGACATTTTGATGACCTCTGGCAATTTCGAATGGGCATCCACGGCGATTAGAAACATTGAGTCCATAAATGGACCAGCAAAATCAATGTGTACCCATTGCCATGGAGATGAGGGCCACTCCCATGGGTGTAGCGGGGCCTGTAGTGGAGCGTTTTGGACCTTCTGGCATCCTGTGCATCTCTTGGTCATATCCTCGATTTCTTTATCGATTCCCGGCCACCACACAAACGCCCTGGCTAGGCTCTTCATTTTTACCCCTCCCAGATGACCCTCATGAAGCTCATTGAGCACTCCATCTCTCAACTTGGGTGGAATTACCACTCGGGATCCAAACATCAAGGTCCCCCGGCACACTGACAGCTGTTATCTCCTTGGCGAGAATGCTGACAACAGTGAGTCGCCATGTGCTGGCCATCCCTTCACCGTCAAATCATAGACCCGAGAGAGTGTCGGGTCATTTCGGGTTTCCTTCTCTATACTTGAGTTTGTAACAGGTAGACATTCGACTATGGTCGAATGGAATATCTCAACAGGGTCCACTGCAGGTGCTTCCTCTACCGTAGGCAATGGTAGGCGCGACAGCCCATCAGCGTTTCCATGCTGTTTCGTACCCTTGTACTCTATGTTGTACTGATGTGCCCCTAGAAAAAGTGACCATCTTTGCAACCGTTGCGCCGTCATCACCGGAACGCCCTTCTTTGGGTTAAAAATGGAGACCAGAGGCTGATGATCGGTCAGTAGGGTGAATTTCTGCCCGTGCAGATAGTGATTGAACTTATTCACCCCCCACACCAGGCTGAGGGCCTCCCTGTCAATCTGGGCATAGTTACGCTCAGCTGAGGTTAACGAGCGCGACGCAAAGGCTATTGGCCTCTCTGAACCGTCAAGGAATTTGTGTGACAGCACCACTCCAATGCCGTAGGGAGACGCATCACATGCCAACCGAATCGGTAGTGTTGGATTGTAGTGGGCCAATACTTCTTTTGAAGTGATTAGGCATTTACATTTCTGAAAGGCACGCTTACACTCATCACTCCATTGCCATGTTACTCCAGTTTGCAGCAGGGCGTTCAGTGGGTGCAGAATTGTAGATAAATTTGGCAAGAACTTATGGTAGTAGTTCACCAACCCGAGGCACGACCTCAGTTGCAACACATTTTCCGGTGCTGGAGCCTTGACTACTGCCTCAATCTTGTCTGGGGATTTATGCAACCCTTCCTCATCAATCATGTGGCCACAATACGAGATTTGTCTCCTGAAGAACTCACATTTGGGGCAGTTGGCTCGTAGCCCATATTCTTGTAATCTCGTGAGCACCTGCTCCAGGTTGGCAAGGTGTTCACTGTCATTTTCGCCCGTAACCAGGATGTCGTCCAAATAACACTTGGTCCCCGGGATCCCTTGCAGGACTTGTTCCATCGCCCTCTCCCAAATAGCTGGGGCTGATGCTACCCCAAATATCAGTCGGTTGTACTGGTAAAGACCTTTGTGAGTGTTTATCATGAGGTATTTCCTAGATGCTTCTTCCACCTCCATTTGTAGATACGCTTGGGCCGGATCAATCTTCGTAAAACGTTTCCCTCCAGATAGTGAGGCAAAAATATCTTCTATCCGTGGAAGTGGATATTGTACTGTGTGCAGGACTGGGTTCACAGTTACCTTGAAGTCCCCACAGATGCGAACCTTCTTCGGCTCCCCAGGCGTGCTGCTCAATGATTTCTTCATTACAGGAACAATGGGTGTGGCCCGCTCGCTCCAGTCCACCTTGGACAGCACACCCGAACGCTCCAGACTCTCCAGCTCTGCTTCAACGGCTGGGCAGATCGCGTACGGTACAGGTCTGGCCTTAAAAAAATTTGGGTTTGCGTTATCTTCGATTTTTATCAATGCCGTTACTCCTTTTAGAGTCCCAAGCCCTTGTTGGAACACCTCTTTCACGTCAGTTAGAATTTTTGATAGTCGTCCAGGTGTGACGTCGTCATCCTTTTTGTCAGTCACAGTTAGCGCCTGAATGGAATGCCAATCCAATTGTATTTTTCGGATCCATTCACATCCCAATAATGGTGGTCCTCCATCTGGTAGTATATATAGATACAGTTTCTGTGTTTCCTTGCCGTTGTATTTAACTGGCTCCCTTATTTTTCCTCTGGGGTAGACTTTTTGCCCCGTGTATGTCTTCAATACAATGGACGTGTCCTTCAAGGGTATGTGTGAGAATAGCCACTCATAGTCTTGTCGATTCATGACAGTTAGGGCTGATCCTGTGTCCAATTCCATCTTTACTTGGGACCCTGCTATCATGAGGGTGACCCAAATGATTCGGTGATCCTCCTTTGCGATCACGTTGTATAACTTTAGACAACTTAGTCTCCTGCTCCCGGAGTCATTATCACTCTCTTGATATTCCGAACTACTGTCTGTCATTTTTTTTACTTTCTTGTACTTTTCCTTAGTAGTTCTTGTAGTGTTCGTTTTCTTTCCCGACCTGCAGACTCTTGCTATATGTCCCATTTTCCCACATTGCCTGCATACTTTGTCCTTAAACCAGCAGTCCTTCTGATCATGGGTTGTTCTGCCACAGCGATAGCACTTTTCTGCTCCATATGCCATTTCATTAGCGCTGTATTCTTGTGGTTTCTGTTGTATTTCCGCAGCTCCCCGTGCTGCTGCTTCATAGGATACTGCCACGCTGAAAGCCTGTTCTAGCGTCAGGTCCTTTTCCGAAAGTAGTCGTTTCTGGGTTCCTTCACTCTGGAGCCCGCAGACAAACTTATCTCTTAAGGTGTCTGCCAGTCCTGCTCCTATCTGGCAGTGCTTCGATAACTTGCGTAGTTCCGTAAGATAGTCAGCATTGCTCTCATCTTTGTGCTGGTTTCTTTTATGGAACTTGAATCTTTCTGCTATCAGCAGCGGTGTAGGGTTTAGGTGTTCCTGTAAGATATTAACAATCTCTTCAAAACTTTTCTCCATTGGTTTAGCTGGGGTAATTAAATTCCGCAATAGGCCGTACGTTCTCGCGCCCATCAAATTTAATAATACCGACGCCTTCTTTCCATCGGCCACCTCATTTGCCTTGCAGTACACTTCAATTCTTTCCACCTACGTGGTCCAGTCTTCTACCTCGTTGTCGAAAGCAGTGATACTGCCACTCTTCGGCATCTTGGGTGGTTTAAAATGGCGCCTCCCGCGCTTTTTCTTCTTCCCCAATGGATTAAAATGGCGCCTCCCGCGCTTTTCCTTCTTCCCCAATGGAATAAAATGGCGCCTCCCGCGCTTTTCCTTCTTCCCCTTGCTGCCACGCTGCTCCTTGCGTTCTACAGGGTAATGGCAGCGACCCGCGGCTTTGGCGCGTCTCACTTTTCCTTCCCCTCGTTTTATTTTCTCTACGCTGCCCGATTCTTGAGCACCGACCGTGCCCTGTGCGCTCCACCCTCTCTCTCTCTCTTTTCCTCCCGACGACGCTGCACGGCCCCTTTGCAGAGCCGCTCGATCGAGCTCGAGCCCGCCGCAGTCCAGAAGGATCAGCGCACTACCTGCTACCAGCACGATTTGCTGGAACACCTTGACTGGGGAGCCAAGCCCAGCTCTCCACAGCCTCCCCTGCAATTCTCCGAACTCCGATGGATCACTGGGCGGTTGCCCGCGGTCGACACCCGTTGCTCTGACTTCGACCTCCAAGAAGCTTCTTTTCAGGGAAAGATCACCGTGAGGTGATGCAGTACTGCAGGTGAGTTCGAACCTGCTCGTCACCAGTGTAGTGTCCGCGTATCAATAATACACGGACTGCAGGAGAACAAAAATAACAGGTATTTACTGAACAGAGGGTAAGCTTAAACTGAAAGCACAGAAGCCTGCTATGGCTTTATATACAGGTGTGGTCACTGCCAGTACTACAGTATAAAGTCAGTTCTCTCTTTAAGGTACATACACAACACTCCAGCCATACCTTCTTGGCCTGGACAGCTGGCTTCTTCCCCCCATCAGCAGAGAACAGACGTCCCTGCGGGCCCTGACTCCTTGGACCAGGTGTTCCAGGGCAGCATCACTGAATCTCAGGGCAGCTTTTTGTCACTGAGCCTGCATTTTTATTATACAGCAATGCCAACTTCTTTACCAACAAGCAACTCAGTATTACCACAATCCACTCTCTCTTCCAACAACCTCTCTTCCACCTCCACCAACCTTTAACTGTCATTTGTGAATTGCTTCTTTACATACCTCAGCTGAATTGGAGTCATACGTGACGTCATCATGCCCGCTCTGCTAATTGGTCAGGAAACTGCAAGTCTGATTCAATTGCAGTGACTTTGTTAAAAAGCCACTGAAAAACGCGCCTGTCCAACTCCTGTGTTCCCAACGCGATCCATGGCTTCCCCTGCTGCCAGCACGTCTCGAAAGTAAAAATCCCAGCCAATATTTCAACAGATACAGGTTAGAACTCTCTCAATCTGTTCCCTACCTTTGGCACCCATCATAAGCAAGAAGCAGTTTTTTCCTTTAAAAAAAAATGGATGACTACTTGCATTCATGTACCATCTTATCACATCCTCGGGCCATGCGGAGGTATTTTGTGTACACTGATGACTACTTGCATTCATGTATCATCTTACATCCTCGGGCCATGCGGAGGTATTTCATGTACGCTGATGACTACTCGCATTCATGTACCATCTTATCACATCCTCGGGCCATGCGGAGGTATTTCATGTACGCTGATGACTACTCGCATTCATGTACCACCTTATCACATCCTCGGGTCATGCGAAGGTATTTCATGTACGCTGATGACTACTCGCATTCATGTACCATCTTATCACATCCTCGGGCCATGCGGAGGTATTTCATGTACGCTGATGACTACTCGCATTCATGTACCATCTTATCACATCCTCGGGACATGCGGAGGTATTTCATGTACGCTGATGACTACTCGCATTCATGTACCATCTTATCACATCCTCGGGACATGCGGAGGTATTTCATGTACGCTGATGACTACTCGCATTCATGTACCATCTTATCACATCCTCGGGACATGCGGAGGTATTTCATGTACGCTGAATTTCGATGTGCATTGTTGATCTTTTTGCAAATGTAGCATTCAATTTGCATACAGCAAGGGCCTACAGACAGCAAGTCATCTATTTCTTTTGGTGTCAGCCGAGGGACAAATGTGGCAAGGACACCAGGAAAACGTCATGCTCTTCGTTGAATAGTTCCATGAAATCTTATGCATCCACCTGAACTAGGGTTGCCAACTTTGTTTGGATGTTTCAACGTGTGACCTCTTGCCTCCAACTGCCCTGCCCAGTCAAACAACCTTTTACCCATCGCCAATATTTTTATCAATAATAAATGAAAATGTTCAATGAAAAATAATAAAACACATAATTGTTTTTAATGCCCTTATGATGTTGCCAGGAGATTAATCTTCAATTCCTGGAGACTCCAGGACAATCCTGGGAAGGTTGGCACTAACCTGGACAGGCAGAGGGAGCATTGGTTTAACATGCCATTTGAAAGAGAGCACACATGACAGTATACCCTCAGATTCTTCCCCTATGGCTGCCAACTAAAGGTAAGTTATTTTTAATTTTAACAAAACATTTCTGTGCAGCTAAGAGTGCTCCCCATACTCTACAGCCCTGGTGATCGTGCTCCAGCCTCCCTCCCAGAACTTACCTGAGGACTGCTGCTGGCGAGACAGATGGTCCAAAATGGATATTTCTTGTGGAGTGACCTGCCTGCGGTGGTGAGACTGGTGCCGGTAGCTCGCCCCGATTGTGCAGATGGGGTCTGAGGACCAATTTTTGGTCATCCTCGGGACTCTCGGTTTGGGCACGCTCTGGGACAGCAATTTGCCCCTTTGGCAGATTGAAGCATTGTGGGTCATTTGAACTGAGCTTGCCGGGCAGGTAACCCACGGGATCGGTGGAACATCGGTTTTACATCCCACCCAATATTACTCTCGGTTGACTTTAATGAGGAGTAATATCGGGGGTGGGGTGGGGGGGGGTGGTGGTGGTGTAAATCCAGCATTGCGCCTGATCCTGTCAGTTTCCTGACAGGTGGGTTAGGGTACAATTGCCCGCTGTCAGTCTGGGCCCAGCAAAGTAACTGGTTGTATGGTAAATTAATTTGTGATCTCAGCTCTCTACTGTTATGAAAACTGGCTGTGCCACTGCCATCGCATCAAGGGGTTGGCATCTTTCACCTACATCTCCTCTGATCCACCCTACAATGGAGGACCATATTACCAGGTGCCAGGTGCTGAAAGCTGGAAAATGAAAGACAATATCAATAAAAGATGAGCTCCACTGGGTGAGACGGGTCATTTGGCTGGATGGCGATGATTGAATTGGCAAGTTTGTGCACAGCAAGTTCAAACATGCCAAGTGTTCTTGGGTGGGCTGAGGAAGCACTTTAAGGGTGCTTGAAAGCAAAATCTGAGCTTTGATGCACAGCAGTCTGACCAGGATCGCATTCAATACTACGACGCAGAGTGAACTTTGAAATGTAACTGCATCAGCAGCAACTAGAACACCAGTTGCTGTGGAAACAGCTTCAACACCTATGGCAGAAACTACCAAATGATTGAAGCGCAACATTCATGTGCACACACTGTGAGAAGCTCTTGTGTCTGTTAGAAATTAGGGGTACCTAAAATGTATATGGTTACGCGAATGAAATTGTGACACAAATAATACTGTGTTTAGATGATTGTATTAGAGCTTGAGATAAAAGTGTCTTCAGACTAGTATTAGAATAGCTGGATAGATGCTTAAAATGTGCCTATATTTTTGATTCCCTGTGGATCTTATAACATTCCACACAGTGGCAGTCACATATGACCTTGCTTCCCAAGCTAGCTGTCTGCTGTTTGTGTGCTAGGAAGGCTGCTGACTGTATCTTTAATTTGGCCAACCAAGGCCCAACACCTATGTTTCTTCCATTTCCGCTAATAACCATATTAAAATGCTAAGTTAGGATTTTGACTCTGTTTAACAAATCTGCTTGCTAAAATGTGTAAGTTAACCAGTGTGTGAGAATAGAATAGAGGGATTCTTTGGGAATTTAATGATTCATTCCATGGTGCAATAGCCTGATAATGGAATGAAATAGTTAGTTTACACGGCTAAGCTGCATGAACAGCTTTGAACATAAATAACTGATAACAAGCAGCTCTGAACATCTGAAGGCCGAGAATGGTATGTCTGACTCATAACTTGGGAGGACAGGGCCGGATGACATAAAGGGAAAACAGTCCTCAGCATATTCTATCCCAGGTCCACCCCTAAAAAAAGAGTATAAAAGAAAGACCTGAAAAGCCCCCAGCGTAGACGGTGGAGTGGAGAGCTCTCGAGGGTGGATCCATGTTGACTTTGGTCTAACTCTCTTGGGTAGTTGAAGAAGAGAGAGAGAGAGACACGTGCGATGAGAAGACGAGCTGTTTGAGCATGCCAGCCGTCTGCCCGATCGGGTCCGGTACCAGCTACTTGTCACGGTCGTATGTTTTTGCTGAATAACTAGTGTGTTATATTCCACCTTAAACTCAGATTAAACACAATGGGGGGAAAATTCGGTTGATTGCGCCACCCGTTAGCACCTAAAGAGGCCGACAAGTGGGGCGCTAACCAACTAGCGCCCGGGCGCTGCGAACCCTGCGCCTGTTACGTCCGTGTATAATAAGACACAGACTGTGGAGAACGGTACAACAGGTGTTTACTCAACGTGGCTCAAACTGCAACTGATCTGTACAGATCACTACTCAGTGTTATATACAGGTGTGGTCACTGCCGGTACTGCAGTATACATGAGCTGTAAAAAATAGTACCCTCCTTAAAGGTGTATACAGTACAATTCCTCCCCTTTTAGATTAACAGTACCATAACACTCATTTAACAATTAAATATCAAACTAATTACAATTAACACTTTTAACATGCAACATTAGCTGAAAATAGCCTATTTATAAATTCAGTCTTTGGGGAGCCTTCCTGATCCTTTCTGGATAGTGCCTTTCCCGAGTGTCTTGCTCTTGGTGCGGAGGCGATTCTGGCCCCCTGTCGTCGGTTGGTTAATCAGCTTCCGATGCTACTGTTTCTGGGGTAGATGCGACCTGTACGTCGGTTTCATCACCAGGTACGTATGGGTGAGGCATGGGGTTGACTTGTTCCTGTGACTCTAGGATCTGGTCAGCATGGCGTCTCACGATGCTCTCCCCAACGTCCACTGTGTACATTAGTGGGCCCTGCCGTGTGCATATCGTTCCTGGCTGCCATTTTTCTGTTCAGTAGTCGCGGGCCAAGACTGGTTGCCCTACATTGAAGCTCCTTGTTGGCTTCTCATGGATGTGCTGGAATTGCTTACTCTCAACATCTCTTCGTACGTTTGGTCTGAGCAAGTCCAGGCGAGATCTTAACCTTCGGTTAAAGAACATCATGGCTGGGGCCTGGTTGGTGACTGCATGTGTCGCATTCCGGTAGGCGAACAGGAAATTGTCCACCTTGTGCAGCAGCGGAATGTTGTCATTGTACATAGCCTTTATTGCCTTCTTAAAGGTTTGTACGAACCTCTCAGCCAATCCATTTGTGGCTGGATGATACGGGGCGGATGTGTAATGCCTTACCCCATTCTTTTTCAAGAACCTCTGGAACTCTTCGGACACAAACTGTGGTCCGTTGTCGGAGCAAATCAGTTCTAGCTAGCCATTCCTGGCAAAAATGGTCCGTAGGACTGCAATAGTTTTCTCCGTGGTGGTGGAGGACATTTTGATGACCTCAGGCCATTTCGAGTGCGCATCCACGGCTATTAAAAACATTGAGTCCATGAATGGACCAGCAAAATCAATATGCACCCGTTGCCATGGAGATGAGGGCCACTCCCATGGGTGTAGAGGGGCCTGTGGTGGTGCATTTTGGACTTTCTGGCATCCTGAGCAGCTCTTGGTCAGGTCCTCGATTTGTTTATCGATTCCCGGCCACCACACATAAGCCCTGGCTAGGCTTTTCATTTTTACCCCTCCCAGATGACCCTCATGAAGCTCATTGAGCACTCTATCCCTTAACTTGGGTGGAATTACCACTCGGGATCCACACATCAAGGTCCCCCGGCACACTGACAGCTGTTCTCTCCTTGTCGAGAATGCTGGCAACAGTGAGTCGCCATGTGCTGGCCATCCCTTCACCGTCAAATCATATACCCGAGACAGTGTCGGGTCATTTCGGGTTTCCTTTTCGATACAAGCGTTAGTTACCGGTAGGTATTCAACTGCAGTCGAATGGAATATTTCGACAGGATCCACTGCTGGCGCTTCCTCCGCAGTAGGCAGTGGCAGGCGTGATAGCCCATCAGCATTTCCATGCTGTTTCGTGCCCTTATATTCAATCTCATAGTGGTGCGCCCATAGAAAAAGTGACCATCTTTGTAGTCGTTGCGCAGTCATCACCGGAACGCCCTTCTTCGGATTAAAAATGGAGACAAGAGGCTGGTGATCAGTCAGCAAGGTGAATTTCTGCCCGTGCAGATAGTGATTGAACTTTTTCACTCCCCACACTAGGCTGAGGGCCTCCCTGTCAATCTGGGCGTAGTTACGCTCGGCTGAGGTTAGTGATCGTGACGCAAAGGCTATTGGCCTCTCTGAGCCGTCCGAGAATTTGTGCGACAGCACCGCTCCAATGCCGTAGGGTGACGCATCACATGCCAACCGAATTGGTAATGCCGGGTTGTAATGGGCCAGTACCTCTTTCGATGTGATTAGTGTTTTGCTCCTCTGGAAAGCTCGTCTACATTCGTCACTCCACGTCCATGGCACCCCAGTTTGCAGTAGAGTGTTCAGTGGGTGTAGTATTGTCGACAAATTTGGCAAGAACTTATGGTAGTAGTTTACCAGCCCGAGGAACGACCTCAGTTGTGACACATTTTCTGGTGCTGGAGCCTTGACTACTGCCTCAATCTTCTCTGGGGACTTATGTAACCCCTCTTTATCGATAACGTGGCCACAATACGAGATCTGTTTTCTAAAAAACTCGCAATTGGGGCGGTTAGCTCGGAGCCCATATTACTGCAATCTAGTGAGCACCTGCTCCAGGTTGGCAAGGTGATCACTGTCATTTTCGCCCGTGACCAGGATGTCGTCCAAATAACACTGGGTCCCTGGGATCCCTTGCAGGACTTGTTCCATTGCTCTCTGCCAAATAGCCGGAGCTGATGCTACCCCGAACACCAGCCGGTTGTATTGGTAGAGACCTTTATGGGTGTTGATTGTGAGGTATTTTTTTGATGCTTCTTCTACCTCCATTTGCAGATACACCTGGGCCAGATCAATCTTAGTGAAGCGTTTCCCTCCAGATAGCGAGGCGAAAATATCTTCAATCCGCGGAAGTGGATATTGTACGGTGTGAATGATCAGGTTCACTGTTACCTTAAAGTCCCCACAGATGCGAACCTTCCTTGGTTCCCCAGGCGTGCTGCTCAACGACTTTTTCATCACAGGGATGATGGGTGTAGCCCACTCGCTCCAGTCTACCTTGGACAGTACACCTGAATGTTCCAGACTCTCCAGCTCTGCTTCGACAGCTGGGCGGATCGCATAAGGTACCGGTCTGGCCTTAAAAAATTTTGGGCTTGCGTTTTCTTCAATTTTAATCGTCGCTGTCATGCCTTTTAGTGTTCCGAGTCCTTGCTGGAACACTTCTTGCGCGTCAGTTAGGATCTTTGACAGTCGCCCAGGTGTGAAGTCGTTATCCTTTTTGTCAGCCACAGTCAGTGCCTGTATGGAATGCCAATCCAGTTGTATTTTCCGGATCCATTCACGTCCCAGTAATAGTGGTCCTCCATCTTGCAATACGTACAGGTCTAGTTTTGGTGTTTCCTTACCGTTATATATAACGGTCACCCTTATTTTTCCTTTGGGGTAGACTTTTTGCCCCGTGTACATCTTCAAAATAATTTTTGTGTCTCTGAAGGATATGTGTGGGAATAGCCGCTTGTAGTCCTGTCGGTTTATGACTGTTAGGGCTGATCCTGTGTCCAATTCCATCTTTACCTGGACTCCTGCTAACTTGAGAGTGACCCAAATGGTTCGGTGATCCTCCGTTGTGATCACATTATGTAGTTTCAGGCAACTCAGTACCCTGCTTTCGGAGTCATTATCACTCTTTTGTTCGTCTGCACTATTCTCCATCATCTTATGTACCTTCTTGTACTTTCCTTTGGTAGGTTTCTTATTGCTGGTTTTCTTTCCCGACCTGCAGACTCGTGTTATGTGTCCTACTTTTCCACACTGTCTGCACACTTTGTTTTTGAACCAGCAATCATTCTTGTCGTGTGTTGTTCTGCGGCAGCGATAGCACTTCTCTGTTCCACATGACATTTCGTTTGTGCCATATTCTTGCGGTCTCTGTTGTATCTCTGCAGCGCCCCGTGCTGCTGCTTCATATGATACCGCAATGCTGAAAGCCTTTTCCAGCGTAAGGTCCTTTTCAGATAATAGCTATTTCTGGGTTCCTTCACTTTGAAGCCCACACACAAACTTGTCCCTTAAGGTATCTGCCAGTCCCGCTCCAAACTGGCAGTGTTTTGATAGTTTGCGCAGTTCTGTTAAATAATCAGCATTGCTTTCATCCTTATGCTGGTTCCGTTTGTGAAACTTGAATCTTTCTGCTATCAGCAGCGGTGTGGGGTTTAAATGTTCCTTTAGTATCATTACTATGTCTTCAAAACTCTTTTCCATTGGCTTCGTTGGGGTTACTAGATTTTGTAATAAACCATACGTCTTTGCACCCATTAAATTTAACAATACCGACGCTTTCTTGTCATCTGACACCTCATTTGCCTTGCAGTACACCTCTATTCGTTCGACATATGTAGTCCAATCTTCGACTTCATTGTCAAATGTGGTGATACTGCCACTCTTCGGCATTTTGGGTGTGGTTTAAAATGGCGTCTCCCAATGGCTTAAAATGGCATCTCCCACGCTTTCCTTCCTCCCCCGCTCCCGGCGGTTCTTGTGGCAATGGCGGCGCCTCGTGGGTTTCTGCGCATCTCTCTCTCCCTCTCTCCGACGCTGCTCGGCCCCTGAACACCAGCTGCGCCCTGTGCGCTCTGCCCTCACTCTCTCTCTCCCCCGTCGACGCTGCTCGGCCCTTTGCTGTGCCGCTCGGTCGGGCTCTAGCCCGCCGCTGTCCGGGAAGAGTCTGTGCACTAACTGTTGCCAGCCCGTTTCGCTGGACCACCTCGACTGGAAAGCCAAGCCTGGCTCTCGACAGCCTCCCCCGCAATTCTCGAGTCTCTGCTGGATGACTGGGCGGTTGCCCGTGGTCGACGCCCGAGTCTCTGGCCTTGACCTCCAATCCACTGATCTCCAGGAACGAATCCCCGGGAGGTGATGCAGAGTTGCAGGTAGGTTCGAACCTGCCTCGTCACCAATGTTACGTCCTTGTATAATAAGACACAGACTGCGGAGAACGGTACAACAGGTGTTTACTCAACGTGGCTCAAACTGCAACTGATCTGTACAGATTACTACTCAGTGTTATATACAGGTGTGGTCACTGCCGGTACTGCAGTATACATGAGCTGTAAAAAATAGTTCCCTCCTTAAAGGTATATACATTACAGCGCCTCTCCCCATATTGAGTGGACATTTTGCGCCGGCGCTAAACCGTAGCGCCCGCTCACCGGCGCACGCAGATCATGACGTCATTTCAGTGTGCAATGCCTTTGGGGCACCCCGGACCGCAAATTCAGTGGCGCCCCCCTCCGTTCTGCCTGGTGCTAATAAGGACAGCTTACCTGGAACGTTTCCCAATCGCTGTCAGGCTGGGGGGTGCACTCTTTAAAGGGGACTGGTGTGGTTTAAAAGTGGCAGCCATTTTTGGACCACAACTTCTTAGAGAGATTCAGAGAGTTGCTGAGCTGCAGACGGAGAGCCATTTCAACATTGAGGCAGCGCTGGCAGAAGAACTTCAGCTTTCTGACCATAACCTTGCTGTTGGTGAGCATCTGAAACGGCAAAACTTTCTGTGTGCACTTAATATGGGGGCAGCATTGGATGGGAATGTCCTGCTTCTGAATCATCTTGACAGGGCACAGAGACGCAGGATAGAGGGGCAGTCATGGCCAGACGGAGGAGGGCCAACAGACGTCGCCACACGAGACCTTACGCTGCCAGGGTTTTCCGACAGCAATTTTAATATTTGAACATGTTGGAGAAGCAGTGTTTCCGAAGGCTGCGCTTTAGTAGGGAGGTCGTGACTGAGCTGTGCCACCTGCTTCAGCCAGATCTGCAGCCTCAGCTAAGGTGCAGGACATCTCTGTCGGTGGCTGTGAAGATCACTGTTGCCCTTAACTTCTACGTAAGCGGCTCCTTTCAGGCTGCAACTGGAGACATAGCCAACATCTCGCAGTTCTCGGTGCATTGCTGCACCCGTCAAGTGACTGATGCCCTCTTTAGAAGGAGGCGGCAATACATCGCCTTCCCAGTGACCCCGGACAAGCAGATGGAGCACGCAGAGGGCTTCGCAAAAATAGCGGACTTCCCCATGGTGCAGGGCGCCATTGACTGCACGTATGTGGCTTTGCGGGTGCCTGTAGAGAATGCGGAGGAGTTCCGCAACCGCAAGGGGTTCCATTCATTGAATGCTCAGCTGGTCTGTGACCACCGGCAGCTGATCCTCACTGTTAATGCCCAGTTTCCAGGCAGCAGCCACGACGCCTTCATCTTGCACCAGACCTCTGTGGCAGACCTTTTTGAGGCCCCGGCTCACCCAGGAGGCTGGCTTCTCAGGGACAAGTGCTATGCTCTGTGCCCGTGACTGATGACCCCACTCCGTTCGCCCAGCACCCCTGCTGAAGAACGCTACAATGCGAGCCATCAGGTGACCAAGAACATTTTTGAGCACACAATCGGCATGCTGAAGCAACGGTTCCGTTGTCTGGACCATTCCGGAGGCGCGCTTCAGTACACACCTGAGCGAGTCTCCCACTTTGTGGTTGTGTGTTGCATGCTACATAACCTCGCCATCCTGAGGACCCAGCCAATGCCACCAGACATTGAAGCACCAGCAGAGGAGGATGAGGAGGAGGAGGAGGAGGACCAAGACGGGAGGGAGGCAGAAACTGGAAGGGCCGTCCGTCAGAGGCTTATCAGAAGTTGCTTCTAGGCCACTCTCAGGGAATGCTTGCTGCCATTCCAGGAACAGGAATGGAACCGTTATGATACCCCAAAGCCTGTGAAGGGCAAAATGTATGTAAAGAGCAGACATGGCCATTGTAAATAAAGAAATTTGTTTATTTAACAAAATGTGCTTCCTTCCCGCATGACAAAGCAATGGCAACCAAAAGCTAAACAAACAGACTGCCACATGAGTTTCTCGCAGACCCGGGAGACTGTCCAAAACATCAGTAACATTCAGACCAGCATCCTCGGCCTTGAATTCTACAAGTAACAGGTAAGAGCAGCACCTTCTACTTTCTCCCCCTCGATGGTGATCTGCTTCGCTTGCGAGATTGGCCCCTTCCCTCCTTGCAGCTCCTCCATAATGGGACCCCAGTGGCTGCAGCAAGGCTGGGGGAGGCCTGCTGACTGTCCGAAAGCGCAGATGCCCCTGAGGGACGGCCTGGATGAGCTCTGGGCTTGGAGGGCCCGGCTGCTGACTGCTCCAACTCTGCATGGGTGGAAGCAGTCTGTCCTACAGGTGGTGGCAGCTGCAGTGGAGACGTGCCAGTGGTGGCATCAGGAATGCTGTCATCCTGAGAGCGGACAGCAGCTCCCTGGTCGGCCGACACACTGGCACTTTGACGGGGCAGCACCGCAGCATGCACAACAATCGGCTGGTCCACAGATTGCTGGCCTGCTGTAGTGCTGCAAGGGCCCGGGTAATCCTGCCCGATCCAGCGAGGGTGGCAGCAGTCAGTGCTCGCGTGGCCTCAATCTGCGTCTGCATGAGACCAGCGAGTGACTGTGTGGCAACACTCAGCACTTGCGTGGCAGGTGCCAGTGCTTCGGTGAAGCCCTGGACAAACCTTTCCAGTGCTGTCCCGAAGTCCTGCGCACTCCTTGCCAGTGCTGTCCCGAAGTCCTGCGCACTCCGGGCCTGTGCTGCGCCGAAGTCTTGGACACTCCGGGCCTGTGCTGCGCTGAAGTCTTGGACACTCCTTGCCAGTGTCTCGATGGATTCAGGCATCCTTGCCACTGCAGCCATGAGCTCAGTGTGCCTCAGCCCAGCCTGGGCGCTCATTTCTGCGAGGGCACGCACCTCTTCTGCGCTCTGTGCAGCAGCACTCGGGGCCCGACTCGCCCTCCGGGGAGATGCGTGCCACCGAGCTTCCCTACCCCCCTTGCGTTGCTGCAGCCCACTGATTCCTGGAGCTGGCTCCTCCTCAGAGCATTCCCCCCCGCTCCCCTCCAGGGAAGTAGTCTCCCCAGTCTGCAGATGGGATGGCTCACCTGAGGGTGGTTCGGATGGTCCGGCTTCCTCCTGCTCGTCGCCTCCCGAGTCAGTCGCAGTGGCAGCTTGAGGGCCTGGCTCCCGAGCTGGTGATGCAGCATCTGAAAGCAGAGAGGTTGAAGAGTGGCTTTAGCGAAAGGACAGGTTGGCAGCAAGGGATGCATGAGTGTTGCAATGTTCTGACGTCCAGAGTGGAAAAGCATGCTGGTGAGGGGAACAAGTGGAAGGAGAGAGTTCAAAAAGGTGATGACCTTACCATCGCTGTGCAGAATGGGGTCGGCAGCTCCAGAGGCGACAGGACCACTCATTCAGCTTGCAGCGATCTGGTGGACTCGCTCCTCCAGGTCTGTAAGGGTCTGCAGGTGAGGCCGGCCTCCTCCGGTACGAAGCTGTTGCCTGCGGTTGCTCACCAGCTTGGCCTGCAAGAGAAAGGACGGGGTGTGATGAAACATGCTGCCCTGAGCTGAGATCACATGCCTCCCATGGTAGAATAGCCCTTACATTATGCTCTGAGCTGAATGTGTGTGTGTGTTTCCAGAAAGGGCCATGGGTGCTGGATGCCAGCTGGCCATTGGGGCTTTGCGCACCCTCTGGCCATAAAGTGAGGTGCAAATGGAGGGATGAAGACAAATTTGAAAAAGGCACTCACCCTAACGACCCGAGTGAGGTCGTTGAACTTCTTCCTGCATTGCACAGGAGTCCTGGGCACCATGCTGCTGGAGGTGACTCTTTGGGCAACCTCCCCCCAAGCTCTGCGGTATTCGGTCTGATTAGGCCTCCTGCCATTCTCCGGGTACAACACAACTCGCCGGCGCTCCACCGCGCCAACCAGAGCATCCAATGCCCCCTCGCTGAAGCGCTGCGCTCGCTCCCTGACCCTCTCCATGTCCTTGAAGTTTTGGCCGTCACAGGTAGGTTGCCGTCGAGTTTGAGGCCTACAAGGCGCAGTGTGGCTGCAGATGAGAATCGATCCGCCCCTTTAAGGGCTGACCGGTGCCAGCGTGTCTGGGTCCAATCGATTATTGACAGCACCTGTGCTGCGCCCGCCCGTGGGGAAATTGCGTTGCGCCACTGGGTTAACGCCTTAAGAGTACCGGGCAGTGCCTGATTTAGCACCGCAATCACTTTCAGGGGCGCTACAACCCAATATCGCTCGAGGTGGCGATCAATCGCGGCTGGCGCTAACTTTTGCGCACCGCCAGTACTAGCGCCCCAAACGGGGCGATACCGAATTTTTCCCCCAATATATCCACCATATTGGTTGCAGTTGATCCTGATTATTTGAAAGACCAGAGATAAGCTAATCCCTACAGTCTCACCTACCAAACTATGTAGCCATAAATAATGTTCCCTTTAATTCTATTGGGTGCACGGGCCTTTTAACGGGTTGTGCAGCCCATTCAAATTCCCACACAGGCGCCTTTTTTTCTATTTAAAAGCTGGTGCACCAGCTGCACGGGAGCTCCAGACAGTTGTGCAGCCACGCAGCTTAAAGGGAACATTGGCCACAAATGAGTCCATAGAATGTTATTTACTCTCTCCCAGTCACCTTTGTGCTATAAAGGACTACCGCATAAATACTTGGAGAAAAGGAAAAATTAAAAGGGTATGGGCAAAGGACAGTGAACTGGAACTAAGTGGATAGCTCTTCCACAGAGCTGGTACAGGCATGATGGACCAAATAGTCTTTTCCTGTGCTGTAAAATTTTATGATTGAATGTTTAATATAAATGTGCTTATCAACTCTATTTGAAAGCTGACAGCTGAGGTATTGCTTCTGCAGTCACTAGCCCTTGGTTTTCCATCCGTCAAAGTCAATGGCTGGAAAGTTGAGGCATGCCCAGCACAGAAGGAAAAAACCCTGGCCAACTTGCCCTGTATCAAACAGTAGTTGTAATGTAGGGCAGAGTATAAATCAGAAAATTAGAGGCGCATATAACAAGGGTAATACAGTAATCTACACATAGGCTGGGCAAACCAAATTTGCAGGATGAATTCATGGAATGTATGCAAGCTAGTTTTCTAGATCAGTATTTTGAGGAACGAACTAGGGAACAGGCTATTTTAGATCTAGTATTGTGCAATGAGAAAGGGTTCATTAGTAACCTTGTAGTAAAGGGGTCTTTAGGGAAGTGTGTCCATAATATGATAGAATTTTATATTGCGTTTGAAAGTGATTTAGTTAAATCCGAAACTAGGATCTCAAATCTAAACAAAGCAAACTATGTAGGTATGAGGGGCAAGTTGGCTAAGGTTGACACAGACAGCACAACTGTCAAAATGAATGTGGCCATGGTCCGTTTAAGGAAACCGGCTGATGACGTGTCATCAAATGATGTCATCAGTGCCGCTTCTTATTAATTGGCCGGGAACCTCGCAGGGCGGGCTTAACAAGCCCCATCTACGGAAAATCATGTTGGAGGCCGGGATCGAGACAGATGCAGGGTCCCCACACGCCGTGGACATTGCCCACCACAGACCCACTGAGGATAGATAAATCTAGCCCATTGTGTCTGTCTTCACCGAAGAAGACGCAAAAACTTCCCGGAAATAGTGGAGAACCAAGGGTCTAGCGAGAAAGAGAAACTGAAAGAAATTAGTATGAGTAAAAAAATAATACTGGAGAAACTAATGGGACTGAAAGCTGATAAATCTCTTGGACTTGATGGCCTGCATCCTAGGGTTTGAAAGCCGTGGCTATAGAGATAGTGGATGCATTGGTTGTCATTTTCCAAAATTCCATAGATTCTAGAATGGTTCCCACGGATTGGAAGGTAGCAAATGTAAACCCACTATTTAAGAAAGGATGGAGAGAGAAAACGGGGAACTACAGACCAGTTAGCCTGACATCAGTAGTAGGGAAAATGCTACAATCTATTATTAAGGACGTGGTAACAGGGCACTTAGAAAATAATAATAGGATTAGGCAGAGTCAACATGGATTTATGAAAGGGAAATCGTGTTTGACGAATCTGTTAGAGTTTTTTGAGGTTGTAACTAACAGAATAGATAAGGGGGAACCAGTGGATGTGGTGTATTTGAATTTTCAGAAGGCATTCGATAAGGTGCTACACAAGAGGTTATTAAACAAAATTAGGGCTCATGGGATTGGGGGTAATACACTAGCATGGATTGAGAATTGGTTAATGGACAGAAAACAGAGAGTAGGAATAAACGGGTCATTTTTGGGTTGGCAGGCTGTAACTAGTGGGGTACCGCAAGGATCAGTGCTTGGGCCTCAGCTATTCACAATCTATATCAATGATTTGGATGAGGGGACCAAATGTTTGCTGACGATACAAAGCTGGGTGGGAATGTATGTTGTGAGGAGGATGCAAAGAGGCTTCAAGGGGATATAGATAAGCTAAGTGAGTGGTCAAGAACATGGCAAATGGAATATAATGTGGAGAAATGTGAAGTTAGCCACTTTTGTCGGAAAAATAGAAAAGCAGAGTATGTTTTAAATGGTGAGAAATTGGGAAATGTTGGTGTTCAGAGAGACCTGGGTGTCCTTGTACACGAATCACTGAAAGTTAACATGCAGGTACAGCAAGCAATTAGGAAAGCAAATGGTATGTTGGCCTTTACTACATGAGGATTTGAGTATAAGAGTAAATACGTCTTACTGCAATTATGTAGGGCCCTGGTGAGACCACACCTGGAGTATTGTGTACAGTTTTGGTCTCCTTACCTAAGGAAGGATATACTTGCCATAGAGGGAGTGCAACAAAGATTTACCAGACTGATTCCTGGGATGGGGGGATTGTTCTATGATGAGAGATTGAGTAAACTAGGTGTGTATTCTCTAGAGTTTAGAAGAATGAGAGGTGATCTCATTGAAACATACAAAATTCTTACAGGGCTTGACAGGGTAGTGTACGATTCGCAAAATTGAACACTGTCCTATAAGGGTCTATTGGCAGAAAAGGCCTTAATTTTAAAGACTGTTCTAAAAGAAGCCCAGGAAAAGGGGCACACAAAATGGCCACCAGACCCCGTGACCAGCTTTTTGGGACATTTTAAAATGGTTCCTGCAGTCCACAGACAGCTTTTGTGGATTCAGCCCACAGTAAGTTCTGGAATGCAATTTCGGAGAATGCGAAACCAGACAGAACCCCATACATATGGATTGGATGCAGATCCAATCAGATCGGCCTGTAGACAAAGGCCATCAAAATGTTTACCCAGACAAAGGGAAACAGCTTCAAATTCAAAGGGGGACATCAAGACCCATTAAAGACAATACAAGGTCATTCCAGACCAGAGATGGCAGTTACCGGCCATCCCGAAAGTACTTTAAACACAATGACTACCCCTCTGTGCTACAAGCCCGCCAAAAGTTAAACAAAGACTAACCTTGATATGGCAGGAGATAAGGGCCTCGATGAGAAGTATAATTGGAGACCCGGGGTAGCTATCAGGAGTTCAGTGGATCGGGTTCAGATGATCGAGGATCGGGTTCGAGTTCGAGGTCGGTTGGAGAGGTTTGAGAGGGAAGATCGAGTCAGCGCCCAGACCCGGGGTAGCTATCGGGAGATCATCGACAAACCCCGGGCCTTTGATGAGACGAAAAGACGGCGACCCTCCAAGAAGAAACCTATATGAAAATGGTCAAACAGTTGGTCTCTCTCCACGCCGACGTCCAGGCTTGCTAACATCCAGCCTGTCCGAGTCCATTACCTCGAGGGAGGAAAGAGTGTGCCGCAGCCCTCTGCGTTCCGCTGACCACATGGAGACAGGATGCCAGAGAGGACGAAAACGCAGACTTCAAAACCTCTATTTTCTAACTGGGACTGGTGAGCATGTTTCTGGCCCCTCATAATCTAATCTAGCTAGGTTTAGGGGGTGGGCATTTTAGGGGATAATTAACAATGAGTTGTTGTCCCTCGATGTTCCGTGTGTTTCCATATTTCATGGTGAACCTTGTAAAGTATAATATGCCTGCGGATATATTGGTTAGTACGGTATTATGATTTGTTTTTCCCTCCCATGTACCTTATTGGCTTACATTCAATTTTTCCTTTATGCAATAAAATTTCACTTCGTTTCATTAAACTTGGTCTACAGAGTATTCTCTGCATTGTAGTTCCTGCCTCAAAGTCCAGTGTACAGAACCTAAGAGGAAGTATGCCTCGTAAGCCCAAAGGCAAGTCACATAGACTTCCTGAAGGAATCCAAAAAACCGATTCCACGTGAAGTAGTTGTGGCACCAGCCACTGAACCCTCAGCACTGCCGAGCTATAGTGAGGTTTGGCCCGAAGGGGGGGTGGTAGAAGAGGAGGAAGCCAAGGTAGAACAGGAGGAAGAACAACCCCCGGTAGTGAAGCCGGAGCCGGCACCAATGTGTCCTGCTCGGCACCAGAGGTACGGTCCCGCCGCTGCAAATGGCGATGACGGACCCCTCCAGAACCATATCAAACTGCCCCACAGTACCCAACAAATCAGAGCAATGGTGAGCCACCTCCCAAAACTCTCTGAGAAGCGAGATCCCACAGTCCATTTCAGGGAGATAGAGCAGACAGCCGCCGTCAATGACTGCGATGGTCCAGAACAGGCTAAGATGTTGCTATTCTCCCTGGATAGCACAATCCTTCAGTGCCTCTCAGACGGGAGTAAGAGGGGGCAGAAAAGGTATGAGGAACTCTGGGACGAGGTCCTGGAGGTTATGGGTGTAAAGTCTGTGAGTTGTTTAGTTAATTAATACACAGACTACCAGAGTAACTTAAAACAGGACTTTACTATTCGAAGGTCAGGGCGAATCTGCCAAATAAATCCTGACGCAGCACTTATATACCGGTGTGGTCACCGTTGGTATTACAGTATACAGAAGCCAACAAAGTAGTGCCACACCTAAAATAGTTCTCTTAAAGGTGAACGGTTACATACAATGGTTTTCTTAAAGGTAGACGGATACATACACTACAATCCTCCCTTTTTAGCTTACAACATACTTAGTCCCCCATTAAACATAACATATATTCAACTTCATGTAAAACAATTCACAGGTATAATCTATGCGGGAACAGTTCACAGATTCAGTCTCTGGTCTTGACTCGGTCCGAACAACATCTCTGTGGTGTAGCCGGTTCACATTGCTAGCGTGACTCATCCAATAGTCTTTCCCTTGACTTAACAGCTTGAACTTCCGTCCTGCTGAACCAGCAGTGCTGACTTTTACAAACAGCTGGACTGCCTTGGTAATTTTTTTCCTACTTGCCAACTGATTTGGCTCCCTTCGTAGGGCCCACGTACATGATCTGGTAGAAGTGATAATGATTTAGATGGTTATCACCTTCTGCTTCGTCTTTTTCTTTTCTGCTTCTTGGAGACTCTCGGGGCTCCCTTATCAGCTGCCAGCTGTAGCGCCACCATCTCCCTATGTTCCTTAGACTTTAAGTGCTTCATCCTGATTTCTGCACTTTGGGAGTTTTCATCACAAGCTGGGCAGACCAAGTCCTCGTAATATTCCGTGTCACTCAACAGGTCATGGTAATATTCGGTGTCGTCCTGAACTAGTCTAGCGAGAGGGCCTGCTACTTCTTCCTTACCCAACTGGATGTTAGCCGACTGTTGTTCCCTCCCTAGACATCTTTCCTGAAGAGACTTCTTCATGCGTTCATATTCATCCCGCTCTTCCTGGGTTTCCTGCAAATCCTTCACTAATGACCTCATTTGTGATTTCAACACTTCCCCTTCCATCGGGGATTGATTGATCGGGCTATTCAATCCTTCTACTGGAGCAGCTGTTTCAACATTCTGTTGTTCACATAGACGTGATTCAGCGTACTTTTGGCATCCCAGTAAAATCTGTGTTGCAACCTCAGCTATTTCCATAACTTTTGAGAGCTCCGAACTCCTTCCCTTTGAAGATTGAAGCTCGTGTTCAGGTTGTTCCCATTGCAGAGTCTTGTCCCTCAGCATATGAAGGAGTTGGCTGACCGTTAACTCTTCCACTGGAACACTGTGGATCAGAGTCTTCTCCATTTCATCCACCTTTTCCTCCAATGCTTTCACCTTCTTTTCCTCTTGTACTTTGGCTTTCAGCGCTTGGAGAAGTTGCGCCTTGATGCTCTCTAGCTCATGTTCAGGGGCCATTCTTACAGTCTCTGTGTTTCTTACAGTTTCCTTTTCTTCCACTGAAAGGATTCCCAGTTGAATCTGTTCTTCAAGTTGTTGAACCTCGGTCATTGCCGCCTCATATTTGTCTTGGGTTTCCTTCAATATTTTTATGAGTTCTTGGACATCTTGTCTTTCATGTTCTGCCATGTCTTTCACCTCTAATTTCTCATCTATGGATGGAACTTCTACCGATGAGTCTGTCTTGGCCTTGAGCTCATCAAGAATTTCCTGCAGCCTTTGGACTTCTTGCTCATGTTCAACCTTTAGTTGCTCATATGCTTCTACTGAAACTAGCTTTTCGGAGGTTGCCGAGTTAATCCCCTCCAGGATTGTAGCCTGGGCCTGTTCATACTGTTCCTTCAACTTCTCAAACTCTGCTTGTAAGGAGTCGTAGAGAAGAACGGGAATAAAATCCTGGCTTCCTGAAGATTCCTCTTCATTTGCTCCTTCCTGCAAATATTCTAACTCCTGAACAGCATAAGGGAGATGTGATCGGTAATTGGTCACAATGGCTCTATGGTCGCTCTCTGCTTGAGCTAGCTGCTTCTGTTGTCTTTCCAGATTCTCCCATTCGGTGTCATAGAACTTTTTCATTGTTTTCATCTCTTGTTCGAGACGGTAACTCACTTGTTCTACTTGCTGTCGTAATTTGAAATAAAGTTGAGTCCGAGCTCGGTGTTCGTCAGTCATGGATATGTCCGTAAACTGAACAGACTCAGAATTCTCTGTCAAACTATGTTGTCGTTGTTCGGTGGAGTTCTGTTCTGAAACTTTGTTCTTCTCTGGAGCATAAGCCTTTATGCATGCCTTCGTTCTTCCAACCTTAGTCGGCAAGTCCATTTTAGCCTTGTCTTTCATATTTGGGTTGGTCTTATCGTCATCCATTTCAGAATCTGAGCTGATTGTCTGCACCGAGTCCTCACTCGTTATGGCTTTTAGATAGTGCCATTCCATGTCTATTTTCTTGATCCACTCCCATCCCAGAAGTGGTGGTCCTCCCTCAGGTAGTACGTATAAGTTCATTCTTGGGTGTTCTTTACCCCCATCTCTCACCTTGACTCTTATCTTCCCCATGGGGTATACTTTATGCCCCGTGTATGTCTGCAATATGAACTTGGTATCTCTTAAGGGTATATGTGAGAATAGCCGGTGGTAATCCCTTCGATTTATGACTGATAGAGCTGATCCAGTGTCCAACTCCATTTTCACTTGGACTCCAGCTATTTTTAGCATGACCCAGATAGTTTGTAGGTCAGCTTCCTTACTCACATTGTGAATTCTCAGACTGCCCAGCTCCTGGCCGTTTGGGTCTGAGTCCGAATTCTGTTCGTCTGAACTCTTCTCAGCCACCTTGTGTACCTTGTTGTACTTTTCCTGTGATGGCTTCCTTTGGTTGTTGGTCTTCTTCCCTGACCGGCATACCTTAGCTATGTGACCCAGTTTGCCACATTTCCTACATTCCTGGTTCTTAAACCAGCATTGGTTCTGGTCGTGTGTTGTCTTCCCACAACGATAGCATTTTGTTGTACTCGAGGTAATTTGATCCACACTGAGTGCCGCTGCCTTTAGCTGCATTTCCGCAGTTCCCTTCGCTGCGGCTTCGTGCGATGCTGCAATAAGGACAGCCCTGTCAAGTGTAAGGTCGTTCTCTTCGAGTAGTCGCTTTTGCGTTCCTTCCTTTGACAGCCCTCACACGAACTTGTCTCGCAATGCCTCTGTCAGATTCCCTCCAAACTGGCAGTGTTTCGCTAGTCTACGCAGTTCGACCAAGTATTCTGCGTTGCTTTCGTCTTTCCTTTGCGTTCTCGCATAGAATTTGAATCGTTCCGCCAACATCAACGGTGTGGGGTTCAAGTGATCCTTCAGAACAGTCACAATATCATCGAAAGTCTGATCCGCCGGTTTAGCTGGTGCTAGTAGATGCTTCAAGAGCCCGTATGTCTTCGCGCCCATCGAGTTTAGCAAGGTTATAGCTTTGTCATCTTCTTCTATTTTATTGGCCTCACAATAGATCTCAATGCGTTCCACATACGTGGCCCAGTCTTCTACCTCGGAATTAAAATCGTTGATGTTACCACGCTTAGGCATCTTCCTCTCTTCCTGATAACACCACGAATTATTTCTTTAAATTTTCTTTTATTTTTTTTTTCCAAGATGGCGGTTCCCGCGAAAATGGCGGTTTCCCGCCCTTATCTTCTCTCCCCGCCCACTTCAATGGCGGTTTCCCACTTCTGTCTTCTTCCCCGCCTAATGGCGGCTTCCCGCGTTTCTTCCCTAGCGGGAGGGGTACACTTTCCCCACGGGCGACAGCCGCTGGCTTTCAGGTTCACAGCCTGCGCGTCGGCTTCAGGGCTTTCCCTTTTCTCGGCAGGGCAACCGGCGCTGGGTGCACCCCGTTGACGGCGAACAGTTTCAGCCGCTGGGCTGGCTCTCGCTCGGTTCCCCTTGCTCGGGCTCTGTCTCTCTCCCGCTCGCTCGGCTCTACCGGCGCTGGGTACACCCCGTTGACGGAGAACAGTTTCAGCCGCTGGACTGGCTCTCGCTCAGTTCCCCCTTGGTTGGCTCTGCCTCTCCCGCTCACTCGGCTCCCAATCGCGCCTCCCAGCCCTCTCGCAATCCGGTGCTTCCCTCCCCGGCTGCGGCTGAGTTTATCTCTTCCCGCGCCTACGCTCCCGGTCGCAGCGCTTCGTGGCTTCGGTCGCTGCCCGGCCTTTTTCGCCGGTCGCGGTCTAGCTGTCTCACGACGCCGTTGCGTCCCCAGCCTGTCTGTACCGTGGCTTCCTTGCTCCACGCTGCCCCAGTCTCAGCGCCTCTGGGCCCGACTTCTGTCCGGCTCCTTTCCCCCTCGACCGTGGTCGAATGCACCGCCCTTATCCTCCGGTTATTCTTTTTACTTTTCCCTTACTCACAGTCACCGTGGCCGGCTTGCTTCTCGTGCTGATCGGCTCACTCCTCACTGTGGCAGAAGGGACAGTCAGTGCCTGTTGCTGATGGAAGTCTTTGTCTCTGAATTCTTCCTCCTTTCCAGCTCTGCAGACTCGAGTTTTCTCCCAGCAGAATGACGAGGGCGGTTGCCTCTTCTCGACGCTCGTTAACTGCTTCGGAAGTATTGTTGCCGCAGGGTACGATCGGACTCGTCGCCACTGTAAAGTCTGTGAGTTGTTTTGTTATTTAATACACAGACTACCAGAGTAACTTAAAACAGGACTTTACTATTCGAAGGTCAGGGCGAATCTGCCAAATAAATCCTGACGCAGCACTTATATACCGGTGTGGTCACCGTCGGTATTACAGTATACAGAAGTCAACAAAGTAGTGCCACACCTAAAATAGTTCTCTTAAAGGTGAACGGTTACATACAATGGTTTTCTTAAAGGTAGACGGATACATACACTACAATGGGAGTGGACGACGGCAACCCGTTCCTCCGTGTGGAAGGGACTATGCAGCTAACTGGAGAGCCCCCACGGGTTTTCGCAGAAAGGCTGTGGCCAGTGTACCGGCACAGCTGTCCGGGCATGCCTGAACGGGCCGCAATGAACGATGTCCAGCGGGTTCATTGGCTCCACTGTCTGGTTGCCAACAGCTTACCGCAGATACAGGCCCAAGCCAAATCTTGGTTTGACCCCCAAGGTCCCGGTACCACAGAGGAGACAGTGCTCCGACAGCTCACCATTGCGTATAAGAATTGCAGGGGTCAGGAGGCACCTCCCTCTAAGGGAAAAGTGCATGAGGCAAAACCCGCAGCCCCAAGTAAAAAGGAGTGGCATCAGGAGGGGAATCGCCCTCCCCAGGTGAAGCTCAATTGCTACGGGTGTGGGAAGGATGGACATTGGCGCAGGGACTGTAAAAATCCATGGAAGGGTAATAAGGGAAAATCTCCCGCAGCCCAAGCCCAAACCCAGACTGCTGCCCCAGCATGAGTCCAGGTCCAAGCTGCAGCCCCTGTCCCAGAGAGAGGAGCCGGTGCAGCTATAGATCCCGCTGCAATACAATCAATTTTAGAGACAATGCGGTCTCTTATGATCTCACAGGGGAAGATAGCAGTCACCACCGGTCCCGTCGTTCCTGCGGCCTCGACCGCTCGACCCTAATGACTAGAGCCAGTGCAGCCCGTTTTGTTATGGCCATTAATAACTAGTCGTTTTCATTATGAACAGTTAGCTTGAGCTAGTCATTTATTCAGCCATGTGGACTCTCATACAGGCATTCATCTTGACTACTGCTTTGTGGGTAGCCTACTCTTATATACATACATCTCTACAGCTCCACCTAGTGTACCATTCTAGAATGACAGTTTATTGATCATTACATCCTCCTTTCTTTGAGGTTAAACAAAATCAATATCCATCAACTTTCAAGAAAAACGATAAAGATGCTATCAGTAACACTTTTGTTAGTGCTCTATAAACATAAACATTTTCACAACCGTCAACACATAGGGCCTGCGCTAAGTGTTTGCGAGCGCCCGCGAGCGCAAGCAGCTCATGACGTCATTTCAGTGTGCAACGCCTTTTAGGAGCACCTGAGCGCATATTGGGTGGCGCCCGGAGCCTTAGCGCCCAGCGCTATTAGTGACAGTTCGAGGGAGGGCTAACATGCCCTTCTCGGAGTAGGGGGGCGCTATTTAAAAGGGACAGCTCTACTGCAGAATCTTCTGCCACTTGGCCTGCTCATTGCGCTCGCTGCTAGAGAGAGTTGGCGAGCTAATGTGGAGCGGAGTTCTGGGATTTGAGCTTTACAGTACTTGGTACCTTCAACCCTGTCCGAAGCACTTGCACCACTACACTTAAAAGCCTTTTGACCAACTGGCATCAGAATGGGAGCTTGTTTGGAGGGCGATGGACCTCATCTGCACTCTGTGCAGCAGTCATGACGACCTGCCTTGCCCTGCGGGCAGACGGTGGCCGAACTTGCCTATCCCCCCTGCGTTGCTCCATGCCACTTGGTCCGGCAACTGGTTCATCCTCAGAGCCACCCCCCCTCCCCTCCAGGGGACTACTATCCCCAGTCTGCAGATGTCTCCGCTCCCCGGATTCTGCAATGGCTGGTCCGGATTCCTCCTGGTCCTCGCCTCCGGTGGCACTGGCACTGGCAGCTTCAGCGCGTTGAGCCCGAGTTGGTGCTGCTTCATCTGAAAGTGGGAGGTGGAAGAGTGGCTTTAGCAAAAGGACAGGTTTGCTGAAAGGCATGCCAGATTGCGTCAAGGCTCTGACATGGCTGCACACTGAGGATGCATGCTGGCGGGGGGACCAAGTGGAAGGCAACAGGTGGAAAAGGTGAGAGTCTTACCCTCGCTGTCGGTAATGGGGTCGGCAGATGCAGTGGTCACTGGACCAGACAGACGTCCTCCAAGTATCTGGTGCACTCTCTCCTCCAGATCCGTGGGAGTGACCACTTGTGCAGGTCCGCCACCGGTTCGACGCTACTCCTTTCTAATCTGTGCCATCTTGGACTGCAGGGGAAAGAAGGGGAGGTTCTGTTACATGAGGCCTTGAGACCTCATTGCATGCCCCCCATGGTGCAAGAGCCCTTACATGAGGCCTTGAGACCTCATCGCATGCCCCCCATGGTGCAAGAGCCCTTACATGAGGCCTTGAGACATCTGTCCATGTGTGTGGCCAGAAAGGGCCATGGGTGCATACTGACAGATGGCCATTGGCGCATCATTGCAGCAGCGTGCCCGAAGTCAGCTGCAGATGGAGGGAAGCACAAGTTTGGTAAACCATCACTCACCCTAACGATCCGTGTGAGGTCGTTGAATTTCTTCCTGCACTGAACAGGGGTCCTGGTCGCCAAGCTGCTGGAATTCACCCTCACAGCAACCTCCCTCCAAGATCGTCGATAAGCCTTCTGATTTGGCCTCTTGCCATTATCCGGATACAGGACCTCTCAACGGTGTTCAACTGCAGCCACCAAGTGGTCCAGAGCCTCACTGCTGAAGCGCTCTGCTCTCTGCCTAACCTTCTCCATAATGCACAAGTTTCTAACGCCAGACAAGGGCGAGCGCCAAATACTGAGGCCTACTGGGCGTTGGGTGTTTAAGCTCAGTCTGACTGACCCGCCCCTTTAAGAGCCGGCCGGCGCCTGTAGGTCTCGTGCTTTCCCGTAATTGAGTTCACCTGCGCTGCGCCCGTCCGCGTCGATATTGAGTAGCGCCTGACCTTTTGCGCCTTAAGAGCACCGTGCAACGGCTGATTTAGCGCCTCAATCCCCTTTGGGGGCGATGCAACCCAATATCGCACCAGGCGGCGATAAGTTTCGTCTGGCTATAAACTTTGCGCATTGCCAGTTCTAACGCCTCAAGCGGGGCTATACCCAATTTCTAGGCCTGTATCTTTTACTGTTTCTTCTGCTATCTGCTTTGATTTTGTGTCTGACACGGGCAGCGCAGCAGTGACCATACTCACATGAACATCCACGTCTTCTTCAGTAGAGCTCACATGACTCATTGTGGGTGCCCGGGATAGTGCATCTGCTAACACTATGGGCTAAAAATTCAGTTTGGGGCGCCAAGCTCGCCTGGGCGCTGGAATTACCGCGGCGTGCGGAGCCACTTGCGCCATCCGGATATTCAGTTTCTGCGCCCCAAATGGAAGCAGGCCGCTAAACGAGGCTTCCCGTGCCCCGCTTGGGGCGCTGAAACTGAATATCGGCGCGCTAGGGGCCACAGCGCCACACGCTGCGGCACGGCACATTGCGGTACTGCAGGCCTTCCTCCCACTGTTAAGGGGGAGGTGCCTGCAACAGCGCGATCCCCGCTCGCGAGTGCCGGCAAATGAGCCCGGCACCAAGGAGAAGTACCGGGCTCTCGGGAAACAGCCGGCAATGCCGCGGGGGGCGGGTGTAGGAGGCCGGGGACGGAGGTGCGGCCAGGCGGGCGCCGAAAAAGTGGCCGGCCGCACCTCCACCTTAACTAGCGCCACTACCGCCACAGGTAGGCCCCTGTGTACCGGTCGCTATTTGCGGCCGGCGCGGAGGAGGCGGGCGCGACCAAATATGGCCATCGGGGCAATAGCGGGGTGCTGCGCACACCGATGACGTCATCGGTGGTGGCGCAGCGCTACAGGCTAATGCCGCCATTAGCGCCCCGCTAAATATCGCGGTAGGTGTGGCCAGTGGCGCAAAAGCCACTGAGTGCCCTCTTTGGGCGCAAACTGGTGGCGCAGGCCACTGAATTTCTAGGCCTATGTATTTGCCTGGTGTGTAGATCAGTTCAAAGTCATATCTTTGCAGCTTCATCATGAGTCGTTGAATCCTTGGAGACATCTCATTCAGATTTTTTTAAATGATGGCAACCAGTGGGCAGTGGTCTGTCTCAACTCTGATGGTGGGAAGTCCATATATGTAGCCGTGGAACTTTTCTAGTCCAACTACCAAGCCTAGACATTCCTTTTCAATCTGGGCGTATCGACACTCAGAATCAGTCATAGACCTGGAGGCATAGGCAACAGGCTTCCAATCTTCACCCTCTGCTTGTAGCAAGACCCTCGGCCATCTTTTGATGCATCCATTGACACTTTTATTCTCTTTGTTGGGTCAAAGAAGGTGAGTACAGGTGTGGTTGTCAGCACTGTTTTAAGGTTCATCCACTCTTGTTCATGTCTTTCTGTCCATGCAAACTCATTTGTTTTATGTAGCAGGTCTCGCAGACAGGCTGTCTTGGCTGACAAGTTAGGAATGAACTTTCCAATGAAGTTTATCATCCCCATGATGCGTAGCACTCCTTCTTTGTCAGTGGGTCGGGGCATGTTGAGTATGGCGTCTACTTTTTCCATATCTGGCTCTATTCCTTTACCAGATAGATTATCTCCTAGGAAAGTGACTTCCTGGATGCCAAACTGACACTTGGCTTTGTTGAGCTTCAGTCCATTCCGGCGTATGCTCTGTAGCACTTTAGTCAGTCTCTCATTGTGTTCTTTCAGTGTGGAGCCCCAGATGATGATGTCATCAACATAGACCTGAACTCCTTCCAGACCTTCAATTATGTGTTACATTGCTCTATGAAAGATTTCAGATGCAGATATTATCCCGAAAGGCATTCTGAGGAAAGAATACCTGCCAAATGGTGTGTTGAAGGTACAGTATTTGGTGCTCTCTTCATCCAGTTTTAGTTGCCAAAATCCTTGTGAGGCATCGAGCTTTGTGAAGTATCTGGCACCTGACATTTCACTGGTGATTTCTTCTCACTTGGGAATCTGGTAGTGTTCACGTTTTATGTTTGCATTTAACCCCTTTGGATCCATGCATATTGTTAGATCATTGTTCTTTTTCTTTACACATACCATGGAGTTAACCCAGTCTGTTGGCTCTTCGACTTTCCTGATGACTCCTAGTGTGGTCATTCTGTCCAGTTCTTTCTTGAGCCAGTCACGCAGGGGTGCTGGAACTCTCCGTGGAGCATGTACCACTGGCTGAGCATCCTCCTTTAGCTGGATCTTGTAAGTGAATGGTAGAACTCCAAATCCTTTGAACACATCCTGGAAATTACTCACTACAGAATCCACCGAGTCATCTGGTCTGCTTATGGCACAGTTTATACGGTAGACTCTCTTGACCAGTTCTAAGTCCTCACAAGCTTTGTCACCTAGTAGTGAATCAAGTCCTTCAGCCACAACAGAAAACATGAGATGATGCACTTTGTCTTTGACTGTCACTTTAAGTCCGCATACACATAAGCTATCTATTTCCTGTCCATTATAGTTCTTCAGTAGTACTGACTTTTTCTGTATTTTGGGCTTTTCTTTCATATTTTTAATGTCACTCATACTGATTAAGTTTGCTTTTGCCGCAGTGTCTAGTTTCAATGTAACTAATGCTCCATTTACCTGCAGTGGGATCATCCATTTGTCCTCTTTTACTGCATTAACTTTATGTTCAGCATTGTCCATTCTTGAGGGCTGCACATTTTCTGTATCCTTTTTTATGATGTCACATGACACCATTCATACAAAAAATGTCTCACTTAAATCAGTGTCCTCAATCACATTAACTCGTTGCCCTTTCTTAGTTTTTACTTTTGAAATGCATTGTTTGGCAAAGTGATTCTTTCCATGACAGTTTGTGCACATTTTTCCAAACGCTGGGCATTGTCTTGACTGGTGTTTGTAACCACAGCGTTTACAATTAAAAATTCCATCCTCCGATTGCTTTGCAGTTCTGTTCTGCCCACGTTTCTTCCCTTTGTAGGACACAGCACCGACGGCAGCACAGTCACTCATTTCAGTCGCATCATTATTAATTTCACTGAAAGACTTCGCGTGCTTTTGAGCTAGCTCACTGGCTTGGCATATTTTCACAGCATTTTCCAATGTTAATTCGGTTTCTCTCAACAGACGTTCCCTGACCTTTTTATCATGAATACCAAACACAATCTGGTCACGAATCATGGATGATTTCAGTTCAGAGAAATTACATGTCTGTGCTTTCAGTTTCAGATTGGTCACAAAGCTATCAAAAGTCTCATTTTGCTGCTGTGTCCGTGAACGGAACACGTATCTCTCATAGGTCTCATTCTTTTTGGGAGAACAATGTGTACCCGATGGCAGCAATGTAGAGTTCAAATCATTGTTTGAAAGTCCGCCAAGTGCAGTCGACATTCCCCGTGAGTTTCAAACCCTCCGGTGGCTTCAAATGCTCCATGTCATGTTTCACAATATTCAGCAGATTTTACCAATCCTGGTACCATGTTATTTTCATTAATAACTAGTCGTTTTCATTATGAACAGCTAGCTTGAGCTAGTCATTTATTCAGCCATGTGGACTCTTATACAGGCATTCATCTTGACTACTGCCTTGTGGGTAGCCTACTCTTATATACATACATCTCTACAGCTCCACCTAGTGTACCATTCTAGAATGACAGGTTACTGATCATTACAGTTTACCTGTGTTTGTTGCGATATGATTTATGGAGGCGACCCCTCGTGGAGATGGAGGTAGAGAAGGTAAAAGGGACCTATCTGTTGGATACGGGGGTATCGTGCACCGTGATCCACGCAGCTAACCCTACCACCTCACCTCTGTCCACCGGGGTTCCATATATTCTGTCGGGCTTCACGGGCAAAGAACAGGCTGGCGCATTCTCCATCCCCCTCTCCATTCATTTAGGACCACTCCGCACCACTTGGAAGTGTGTACTGATGAAGTGGGAGGTGGAGGGTGGAAAAGGGATCCTTGGGTCCGATTTCTTAGTAGAACACGGGATCCTCGTGGATCTTAGAAATCACTGTCTCTGGGGAGCGAGTACGGTTACGAAAGGCAGAAAGGGTTTCAAGGTGAACCCAAAGAAGGCACGGATCGGCCAGCAGGAAGTAAAATTCTTGGGTCTGACCATCCGCGCTGGAGAGAGAGCCATAGACAAGGCTAGACGGGAATTGGTGCAAGACCCACCGGTCCCCACCACCTACGCAGTGAAGTTGCCCCGGTGCACTAAATAGTTTCACGTAAACCAGTGCAAACTATTTAAGCCGGGTGCAAAAGAGCCAACAACCGAGGCCAGGTCTGAGGGTAAAAATCCTCAGCCTGAGGCGTGCAAAAAGTCACAGGCCACACAGGCTGGCGCAGCAGCCTGCTTGAGGGGAGGAGCTATCCCGCCCACCTGGGAGGTTTCCCCATTGGCCTGGGACTCGGACGGGGAAGAGCCCGAAGACCAAGGCCCTCCCCCTGACCCGAGCACAGTTAGGGGGGAGCCCGAACAACTAGGCCCCGCCCCGACACGATTCTGGAGGAGGTGGAGTCGGAGGACGGAGGTCCCGCCCTCGGCTCAAGCTTAGGGGAGGTAGAACTTGGGGGTGGAGATTCTCCACCTGTAGGGACAGGTAGGGAGGAGTCGTCTGCCACAGACCCAAATCCCAAAGGGGCGGAGTCTGAGGGAAGGGAGCCGAAGCTGACAGTCGTGGAGAAGCCACGGGCTGTGAGGGCTAAAGTCCCAACCAAAGGTCCACTCGCAAAGGGAGCCTCGCCCGAAGTACCCCCTCGCAGGTCGTCTCGGATGCCTCAGCCAATAAAGCTCTGGCCCGATTCCCCCTACTTCAGCAGACACCGATTTGGGAAATCCCTAGAAAGACGCAGTCCCCAATTGGCAGCAAAAGGCTGCAGGGGACTCAAGCTACAGGTCAGTGAGGCCCCGCCACAGGGAGCGGTGAGCTGCAGTCCGAACAGGGATTAGGCAGGCCGCCCGAGGATCGGCGGCGCTGTACATAAGTTTAGTTAAGTTTAAGTTTGGTTAAGTATAAGGTGTGTAAATTTTTAAGGTGATGGGTGTTATAAGAAATAGTTTTGGAATCTGCCCAGCATGTGTGTTTGTTTTGGATCGAGGTCGAAAGACCCGATCCTGCCTTCACCTAGGGCAGAATCTCTCGGGAGCCTGGCTGTGTCGTTTAATCTGTTGCAGGAACCAAAGGTACCATGGTAAGGATTCTCATCATGTTCGCGGTGATCGGGTGTAGCTTGGCCTGTCGGGGCTACACCAAGGACTCCATCGTGTATGGATGCTCCGGGGACACAGCCCCCATCGCAACTGATGGGACAGGTGAACGGGACGTTGAGGAAACAGCCACCTACTTCCACGAAGGGAGGTGGCCAGGATGGCTGGGGTCGAACTCTACGGAATAATCCAGCCAGTCCGGGTTTGCATACGGAGAGACTTCTCTAATGTGTCCCAGAGTGAGGATCATCGCACCCAGAGTCAGCGTAGCCGTCGGGAGGAAGATTTGTTTAGTATGCAACGGACATGTTCCTTTGGACAGATGGTGGTGGCTTCGGAAGCTGAGTAAGACCATGAAAAACTCCACGGTCGAGTGGGAGCGACTGGGTAACAATACCCATCGGACTATTATGGGGACTCATGGGGGATTGAGTGTCTGTTGGGACAAGTGGTGGGAACCAGATGAGGGGATTTACATCTGCATGTGGGGTTCAGAATGCGTCTGCCCCACAGGCGTCTCCATCTTTTTCCAGAGACAGTGGCAGGATGCTAGGAAAGGGATGAGGTGGGATGTCAGCACGCGGGCATGCGGAGTCCCATACTCTCCGATCCCGGTGAATGCCACTGAGCTCATCACCCGCCCCTGCAAGCCCCTGCCCATGATGCCGGCAGCCAAAGCCCGCAAGGAAGGGTGCCCCGCCACTACCAAGGGACCCGGGAACAGACTGGTATTGGTACCCACAGGTCAGGTGCTGTACCAAGGGGTGCACTACGCAGTAGCCTCGGTGATTTTAAACCTCACCGAGGTGCGATTGCCAGAGTGGTGCCCCAAGGAAACGGAGCAATTGTACCAGGTCCTGTTAACAAATATGTTCAGACAATTTTATGAGTTCGACTTTGCCGATGTCGAAGGAGCGATTGTGCACCACATCACATGAGGTCTTGGACAGGGTAGAGAGACAAAGAAGGGGTACAGTCAATGACATTTTTACCGCCTTTAACACAGGGACTTCCGTCATCAACACTCTGGATGACGTGGAGCTGCAGACCCAGATCAATGGTTTAAAAACGCGGTTAAGAAAGATACTGACGGACGGGAATAAGGTAGTGGGTTCTGAGTTACATGAGGACCAGGCCATGACACTACACTTAAAAGAAATCATAGCTGAGCTGGAGAAACACACTAAAACGGTAAATGCTCTCATCAGAGAGGATCGGAATGCGTCAGATCAGGCTGCGCAGAACGAGGCGTGTGTGCTGTATGGGGCGTGGTTACTGGGCGAGGGCCGCAGTAATCTGGAGGATTTAAAACAAGGTTTGGTCCCCTCCTGGATTGGCAATAAGCACCTCGCAGCCCTCCACCCTTTTGAGAACACATTAAGTCCATGACAGCTCAGACTAGCTTCAGAGGCCTACCCAGTCCCAGTGGACTGTGGACGGTCTAATCACACCATTATGGGTATAGTGGTAAGAATGCCGGTTATGGGAAAGACAGCTAAACCCGCCCCGGTATACAGGGTGGAGAACATTGGAGTCATTCAAGGGGGTGCACACATTCGCTACACAGTGGTCCCACCTTACGTCATTCGATGGGAGCATGCAATGACAGGTACCGACCTCTCGGGGTGCCGGAGCCGGGGAGCACACATCATCCTGTGTCCCTAGCACTTGAATGCCTATTCGAAACCACAGTGCGGGTTCAGAACTGCTGGCGCAAAGCCTATAAATTGCACCATGGAGGCAATGGCACAAAGCCATGTGCCCCCGCAGGTGGCATATATAGGGGGTGGGACATACTGTGTCACCACTGCAGCGCCCCACTACCAACATGGACAGCACGGCTTGTGTCCGGTCAGTGACAGCAGTTTCTGCTTCAAACCCAAGGCAGAATTTCAAGTGGCCCAAGAGCGAATTGTCCCTATTCCTGAACCTTCCACTGTTCACCTCACTGTCAAGGAAAATATCACCGATCTGCAATGATTCATTGCACATTTTGGCTACGTCATTCCCCCTCTCCCTGAACACCTCACCAAGATACTAAAAGCCGTTGCCATTTCACAGAAACATTTTTACACGCTGGAGCAGAAGACATTAGAAATAGGGGCAGACATATTAGATATAGTGACCCCACAGTGGTGGGACCTGTTCACTAATATAGAAGTCCCTTCATGGATTAGGATAGCCTCCCACATCCTCATAGTATGTCAGATTTTTATTGTGATTTATTTGCTCTTTGTACATTGTAAGAGGGACAAACGATTCCAGAAGTATGAGAACAGAGGAGAATGGAGGGAGCATTGTGTGCGGGTAGATGAGGAGACACCCATTTAAATTTTGCTGCTATGTATAGAGTTAGAGTTTCCCTCCCTCCTCTATTTTTGATAGTATTCATGTGTGATTTTGCATGTATTTTCTTTCTTTCTTATTTTTATTGAAGTTTATTTTGTGTGTTGTTATTAATAAAAGATAATGTATGAACCAGGTGGTGTAGGGGTATTAGGCCCCCCTCCATGCCTGGAAATATGTGTGTCAGATTTTAACTCTAATATATTGCCATCTATAGATGCTTAATGTACACTGTGGGTTTTCTGAAATGGGAAATGCATGTGTCGTGGGGTCATAGATAGGTAAATACAGGGGATGGTTTGATTATGGAGAGTCAGAAAATTTTGCTCACCCAGAATTATGATACTTCAAGCAAGTTATAGTATCATCAGAGGGGAACTGTAGGATTCGCAAAATTGAACACTGTCCTATAAGGGTCTATTGGCAGAAAAGGCCTTAATTTTAAAGACTGTTCTAAAAGAAGCCCAGGAAAAGGGGCACACAAAATGGCCGCCAGACCCCGTGACCAGCTTTTTGGGACATTTTAAAATGGTTCCTGCAGTCCACAGACAGCTTTTGTGGATTCAGCCCACAGTAAGTTCTGGAATGCAATTTCGGAGAATGCGAAACCAGACAGAACCCCATACATACGGATTGGATGCAGATCCAATCAGATCGGCCTGTAGATAAAGGCCCTTCAAAATGTTTACCCAGACAAAGGGAAACAGCTTCAAATTCAAAGGGGGACATCAAGACCCATTAAAGACAATACAAGGTCATTCCAGACCAGAGATGGCAGTTACCGGCCATCCCAAAAGTACTTTAAACACAATGACTACCCCTCTGTGCTACAAGCCCGCCAAAAGCTAAACAAAGATTAACCTTGATATGGCAGTAGATAAGGGCCTCGATGAGAAGTATAATTGGAGACCCGGGGTAGCTATCAGGAGTTCAGTGGATCGGGTTCAGATGATCGAGGATCGGGTTCGAGTTCGAGGTCGGTTGGAGAGGTTTGAGAGGGAAGATCGAGTCAGCGCCCAGACCTGGGGTAGCTATCGGGAGATCATCGACAAACCCCGGGCCTTTGACGAGACGAAAAGACGGCGACCCTCCAAGAAGAAACCTATATGAAAATGGTCAAACAGTTGGTCTCTCTCCACGCCGACGTCCAGGCTTGCTAACATCCAGCCTGTCCGAGTCCATTACCACGAGGGAGGAAAGAGTGTGCCGCAGCCCGCTGCGTTCCGCTGACCACATGGAGACAGGATGCCTGAGAGGACCAAAACCCAGACTGCAAAACCTCTATTTTCTAACTGGGACTGGTGAGCATGTTTCTGGCCCCTCATAATCTAATCTAGCTAGGTTTAGGGGGTGGGCATTTTAGGGGATAATTAACAATGAGTTGTTGTCCCTCGATGTTCCGTGTGTTTCCCTATTTCATGGTGAACCTTGTAAAGCATAATATGCCTGTGGATATATTGGTTAGTATGGTATTATGATTTGTTTTTCCCTCCCATGTACCTTATTGGCTTACATTCAATATTTCCTTAATGCAATAAAATTTCACTTCGTTTCATTAAACTTGGTCAACAGAGTATTCTCTGCATTGTAGTTCCTGCCTCAAAGTCCAGTGTACAGAACCTAAGGGGTGAGTGGGTCGAACCACTCGGTAAATTACTGTGCAAAAGAGAGAGAGGTCTCACCAGAGAGAGAGACCTAGCAAAAAAAACCTTACAGTAGATGCAGTGAGGATGTTTCCCCTGGCTGGGGAGTCTAGAACCAGGGGTCAGTCTCAGAATAAGGGGTTGGCCATTTAAGACTGAGATGAGGAGAAATTTTTTCACTCAGAGGGTGGTGAATCTTTGGAATTCTCTACCCCAGAGGGCTGTGGAGACTCAGTCGTTGAATATATTCAAGACAGAGATCGATATATTTATGAATATTAAGGGAATCGAGGGGGGCACGGTGGCATAGTGGTTAGCACTGTTGCTTCACAGCGCCAGGGACCCGGGTTCGAATCCGGCCTCGGGCGACTGTCTGTGTGGAGTTTGCACATTCTCCCTGTGTCTGCGTGGGTTTCCTCCGGGTGCTCCGGTTTCCTCCCACAGTCCAAAGATGTGCGGGTTAGGTTGATTGGCTATGATAAATTGACCCTTAGTGTTAGGGGGATTAAATACGTGGGGTTACGGGGATAGGGTGGGATATGTGTTGGTGTAGGCTCGATGGGCCGAAATGGCCTCTATCTGCACTGTGGGGATTCTGTGATTCTGTGATTCTGTGATATGGGGATAGTGCAGGAAAGTGGAGTTGAGGTCGAAGATCAGCCATGATCTTACTGAACAGCGGAGCAGGCTCGAGAGGCCAAATGGCCTACTCCAGCTCCTATTTCTTACGTTATGTTCTTATTTATACCACATTGTCTCCTACCTTGACTGCATATGTTATTTTATACACAATTCTTATAAGTTTGTAGTAAAAATTGTAATCTTTTAGTGATATCCTCCTTTACAACATGCGATCCAAAGGTTACAGGCGTTCCTCCAACGAAGAGATAGCAGGGGACTGGAACGCAGGATTCCCATATTTTGGTCTGTGCTTTCTGGCTGGGTGATACATTTTTCCATTGCGCCTTTTCTTTATGTAGGTTGTGGTTGGCTGAGTCAAGTGCTCACCTGGCCAGATTATAATTTTAAAGTTGAAATGTTTGTGTCCATTTGCTGGGTCCTACTCCATTTTATGTGCCGTCTCTTCGAGCAAGCTGTTCATCTTAGTGGAGTGCAGGTGTGTGTGTGCCTGCTGCTGCAGTTCACTGTTGCGCTGTGAGCTGATTTCACTCAGCTGAGGGACAACACTACTCCTTCTTTGAAAAATAATTATTTACAAAGGAAAACAGCACAGACATTGATTTTAATGTTGGACTTTTTAGGGTAGAATCTGGTCTCTTTTTGCCTGACCAGTGTAATTTCTTATTAATTAAATGATGCTTCTTAAAACTCAAAAAAATCACGAATTATAATCCTGCAGAAATAAAAGTAAATCAGCTCAAAGAAAGTTTTTTTTAAAACCAACCTGAGGTAAAATTGACTGTAGGAGGCTGTTAGCTGTTAGCCACTTTCATTGTATAAAATAGTATACAATTATGTTAATATGAATTAATTTGATTCTTTGCTGCTTCTAATTAATTAATTCCATTAAACTGATAACAAAGATATATTTAGGAAGCTTCTCTGTGAGGTAAAATGTAATCTTTTGGGCTGTAGGTACACTATAATTCGACAATAATTGTTTTGAAATTAATTTGGAATTATATTTGACATTAATAAAATGTAAAATTAATCATTTTGGCAGCAGCAAAGTATCTTTAACTATTTTGACCAACTGAATCCATTAATTGAAGTACATTTTCAATGAAAATTAATGGTGCTAAATTGATTTGGGATTCTACTTCACATTAAGTTATTACTCATTTTATAGAAGATGTGTTTCCTCAGGTGTAATTCCTTCAGTAACTTCACTAATTTGTTAAACCGTTTTACGGTTGATCATCAGTGATGGGGTATGGAATACTTTGTTACTCTATCCACCCATTTTCATTAGTGCTGGGTTAGTTATAGCAGCGATACAGTGTAAAGTTCCTCTATTGTCCGGCATTATAATGTAACTTCAACCTCCGAAGAGCATTCCCACTGTGCCAGTGTGACATTCCCTTTCTCTCACACCTGCCATCTCTGTGGTCTTCTGACAATGCTAATTAACGGTGATATGGGGAGTTTGTGCTGTGGACCTGCACCCTCCCAGGTATTGGTTTGACACTGCTCCAAACTGATTTCAGTTAAGATCCCTGCAGAGTGAGGAGACATCCTTAAGCCACCTGGGTGGGCCTGAAGCTCAGGTCCCAGAGAGGTGGAAGGACAATGTGCCTCCTTGCTCCACCACTACCCAATCTTCCACAACTGTGCCCTTCTTGGACTACCAACAATAATTTCCATCAATATAAAAAGAAAGAACTTGCATTTGCATAGCACCTTTCACATCCTCAGGACATCCCAAAGCCAATTGAATTACTTGTGAAGGGTAGTCACTGTTGCTTTGTAGTCAAATGGATAACAGGTACTCTGGTCTGTGGACGATTGAAATGTTTGTGGAAATGACCTGAGTTGAGCCACCATCAACAAAATGACTTTGCTTGCATGGTTCATGCTTAGATCAGGAGCTGACTGGAGCAAACCCCCTTTCCCATCATGTTATAGCATATACAAATAGGCACAGCTTGTAAGTGCATTATTTCCCCAGTTGATATAATTGAAGTGTCCAAATCTCGTTTGGTAAATAAGTACATGGAACGTTAGCGTTCAACCCTATTATCATTTTTCATTGTTGTTGCTCAAATGCCTTTCACATCACTGCTTTTCAGTGTGATTTAAGATATTATAACTCAGTGCTGCCACCTCACACTGCTCGAAAGCAGCTGCTAGCCTCAAACTGGTACCTGCAGTAAAACAGCCCCATAATTAGCTTCAGAACGATGATCTGGTGTGTGGGATCTGCTATACACAGTTTCTGAGCTGTTGTTATTCCAGTCCAGCTCATAGGGCACTTTCAATGAATATTCCCTGCTGAACACGAACCATCAACCATCATTTTCCATTTTGCTAGATATGCCCCAAAGAGAATTACATTCAAGTAAGCTAATGGGCAATACGCATACTTTATGAGTGATTTCATTTAGGATTTTCTATCTGAAGCAGACAAATCTATAAACATAATGTAATTGATTCTAAAATAAGTCTGTCAGAAAATGTTGCAAGCAAATTAATGGAACTTCCCTACCCTTTCTTTCTTTCTTTCTTTCCTTCTTTCTTTCTTTCCTTCTTTCTTTCTTTCTCTCTCACCCCTCTCTCCGTAGCCACCCCACACCCTCCCCGCCCTACCACAGAAAAAAAATCCTTCCTGGCTTTGACTGTGGTAAAGACGAGCACTGTTAAAGGACAAACATGAGGACAAAAACACCAACTTCCATAATACAGAGATGAACCTTACTTTTTTCACTTGAAGGTTATGCTGACGATATGTGAGGGGTTCAGCATCACCATGAGAGATTCGCTAGCAAATATAAATAAGTTTTTATAAAGGAATAAAGACTTGAGTCAGTTTTAATCAATGCTGAATTTCCATGTAATGGTTGATCAGAATTCAAAGGGAGCAGGGGCCTGGCAAGCTCCAACAGGCCTCTCCATCCTCTGCACCCACACATTAGTATTGGCAGTATGTCCCAGCCGTTTGTTAGTGCTCGAACGTGAGAGAGCTTATAATTTCCCTTTGACTGCTCTCAGTTGTATTACAAGGTCTCTGGAGATCTGAAACCGAGCAATTTGATTGGTTAACTGCTCCACAATGATTTATAATGTCCACTGGCTTCCTTTTATACAATGTTGAAAACCTCAAAAGTCTTATTTAAGCTGGACTCTGAAGTCTTGTCACTCCTCCTATTCACAAAGAGAAGGCATTTAAATTGAAAATGTCTCGGTCTTGGTGTGTGATTTGAAAAGGCACAGCTTTTTGTTTCTGTATCTAAAGTCTACATTGAAATATTTTGTTTATAAATCTGAGATGAAAGGCTTTAAGTTGCTTGCTGGTTGAAAGTCAGGCAGAGGGCAAATATCTTTCAAATCTCTATATCATTTCCTGAAATCATTGTAAAGCTCATTTAGAAGTCTAGATAAGAATTTAGGTAGACTAGGAAAGTGAATGCAATTGAATATATATAATATATATATATTTATATTTATATATATTTATATATGCAATTGGATATATATCTATTTATATATATATTATATTTATATATGCAATTGGATATATATCTATTTATATATAAAAAGAAAGACTTGTATTTATATAGTGCCTTTCACGACCACCAGACGTCTCAAAGCCAATTAAGTACTTTTGAAATGGAGTCACTGTTGTAATGTGGCAGCCAATTTGCGCACAGCAAGCTCCCACAAACAGCAATGTGATAATGACCAGATAATCTGTTTTTGTTATGTGGATTGACCAGGGCACCAGGTATAACTCACCTGCTCTTCTTCAGGATAGTGCCTTGGGATCTTTTACATCCACCTGAGGGAGCAAACAGGGCCTCAGTTTAACATCTCATCTGAAAGACAGCACCTCCGACAGTGCAGCACTCCCTCAGTACTGCACTGGAGGGTCAGCCTAGCTTTATGTGCACAAGTCCCTGGAGTGGGACTTAGATCCCACAAACTTCTGACTCAGAGGCTGGTGTGCTACCAACTGAGCCACAGCTGACACGATATATATGTATAATATAAAATAACCAATTACATTCACTTTCACTTATATATGTATATACTAGCTGGGGAGCCCCGCGTTGCGAGGGCAATTTTGGGGCGCTTGGTCTCCCTGCCCCTGTGTGTCCCCCCTCTCCCTGTCATGTCCTCTCCCTGTCCTATCCCTCCCTCCCCTCCCCTCCTCTCCCTCCCTCCCCTCCCCTCCCCTCCTCTCCCTCCCTCCCTCTCCCTCCCTCCCCTCCCCTGTCTCCCTCCCTCCCTCCCCTCGCCCACCCCCACCCCTACCCCACTCCCCCCCACCCCTACCCCGCTCCCCCACCACCCCTACCCCGCTCTCCCACTCCCCTCTGTCCCTCTCTCCGGCCACTCCCCCTGCCTAGCGCCTAAGGTCCGGAGCTGAGGTCCCCCGCGTATGGCGCGGCTGATGGACGGCCGCTGTGGGCGGGCGGGCGGCGCATGCGCGGTCAGTGCGGGCGGCGCATGCGTGGTCAGTGTGGGCGACGGCGTTAGGATTCTTAATGGCCCAGAAATTCAGGTCGGGAGCTTCCCGCGGGTGCAAGCCCCCGACCTACACTTACCTAGCGCGCCGGCAGTTGACCTCTTGGCCTGCATGGAATTCCCCTCCGAGGCCTGTCCCAGAGACCGGCGCGCTATGCTGGCGTGTCCCAGGGGCGTAGTTAGTGCGAAGCGTCCCCTGGGATCACGTGAGCAACAGGCAGCCAATCGGAGCAGGGAATGCTCCATTCATAAGTCTTGACAGATAGACCTGTCAAAACGTATAAATGCTGAGGCTGTAAAACTGTACTTTACCTTCAAATAATTTTTTTTTTAAATCACACTTTGTAAATAAACTATAAATGACATTAAATAACTATTTTAAACAAAAATTTAAATTTTTGAAAAAAATAATTTTATTTTAAAACGGGGCTAAAAATAAACTTACCTTGCTTTAAAGTATTTAAAAGTAAAAAACCTGTGGAAAATATGTTTTAATTTTAAATAATTGACCACTTACCTTTGAAAATGAAGTCCTTATGGCTGCTTTTTACATTTCTAAAATGTACAGACTTACCCGCACGTTATGTGCACAAGTTCCTGGAATGGGACTTGATCCCTCAAACTTCTGACTCAGAGGCTGGTGTGCTACCAACTGAGCCACAGCTGACACGATATATATGTATAATATAAAATAACCAATTACATTCACTTTCACTTATATATGTATATATATATATATATACTAGCTGGAGTGCCCGGCGGTGCCGAGGGTTTTTTGAGGGCATGTTGTTATGAAAAAAGTAGAAATAATTTTTATATATATAAATGAGTTTGTCTGTCTGTCTGTCTGTGTGGGAAGGAGAGAGAGAGAGAGAGAGAGGGAAAGAAAGAGAGAGAGACTGGGGGGGGGAGAGAGGCCCGGGGATCAAGAGAGAGACTGGGGGAGAAGAGAGAGACGGGGGGGAGAGAGAGACTGGGGGGGAGAGAGCAACTGGGGGGAACAGAGAGAGAGACTGGGGGGAGAGAGAGAGAGACTGTGGGGAGAGAGAGACTGGGGGGAAGAGGGAGAGAGAGAGACTGGGGGGGAGAGAGAGAGAGACTGGGGGGGAGAGCGAGAGAGACTGGGGGGGAGAGAGAGTGAGACTGGGGGGGGAGAGAGAGAGAGAGACGGGGAGAGGGAGAGAGAGAGAGAGACTGGGGGGAGAGAGAGAGAGAGACTGGGGGAAGAGAGAGAGAGACTGGGGGGGAGAGAGAGAGAGACTGGGGGAGAGAGAGGGAGAGACTGGGGGGAGAGAGAGAGAGAGAGACTGGGGGAGATAGAGAGA